>NC_057825.1:98428036-99637036 GCF_910594005.1 Cervus elaphus | reverse complement strand
ATACGCCCTCCTCCCCGGAGCCGGTCTGAGCCCAGCGGGGCAGCCGCCCACGAGGGAGGGGACAAGGCCACCAGCACGGGGGCATGGTGAGGGGAGGGGGCAGCTAACTAAGACTACAGGAAACACAGGGCAGCTGTAGAAGAGAGTTAGGAGCTCTTTCCGATCCAGTGTGGAACGGCTGCCAAAACCTGTGCTGAAGTGGAAAGAGGGGCGGGGAGGACAAGCTGTATGCAAGAGCAGATTAGACATGGGGACAGGCTGGGTGGCACAGGCGTGGGGGCAGGGGGACGGGCTTGTTTTCTAGAGGCACTCCCTGGTCCCTGTTGAATTTTGTCCAGTTGGAGTGCTTTATCTATTTAGAAAAAAGAAATACAAGTTCTAAATAAATGAATAAATAATATCCGCCCTGGTGAGGAGCCCTCTTTCTCAGCAAAGTGCTCAACAGCAGGGTTTACCCTACTTGGAGTGTCTGTTCGAAAGCAGGTAAGTCTGTTCCACGATATTCACTCCGAGTATTCAAGGAGCATCTGCCAAGGGCACGGGAGCTCCAAACAGATGCCCTCCGAAAGACACTGACTCCTGGAACCTGAAATCGAAGTTTGGCTAACAGATGAGGGATGTCATAAATTCAGGATATGACAAAAGCAGTTTGAAATCTTTTGGGAAGTGACGGATTATTAAGACTGAAAAGAATTGGTGTTGGGTCACTGGCTCTTTGAGGGTGGGGAAAAACATCAAGTTAGATCCCTGTTTTGTACCTACAAAAAATGGATTCCAGATGGGATTAGGAGCCAAGAGAAACAAAGTTATATAAGTACTGAAGGAAAATAGAACACAATATTTTTATGCTCTTGGGGTGGGGAAGGCCTTCCTTTTCAAGCTGGAAAGAGTCAATTACAAATCAACCCTCTGTACTATGCATGGTAACTTTTCTGAAAATCTGAAGCTATTCTGAAATGAATAGTTTACTGAAAAAGGAAAAATAATCATTTTGTGAAACGATAAACACAAAGGTTTAAAAAAGACAATTTACAGGCTTAGGAGAAAACATGGTGCCCAAAACATATGTAATAAGCAACTTACAAATCAATATAATTAAGAAGAAGAGGGACTTCCTGGTGGTCCAGTGGTTAAGAGTCTGCCTTGCCATGCAGGGGATACAGGTCTGATCCCTGGTTGGGGAACTAAGATTCCACATGCTGCAGAGCACCTAAGCCTGACGCTGCAACTATTGAGTCTTCATACCACAACTAGAGAGTTCATGAGCTGTGACGAAAGGTGATGCAGTGAAGATCGCACATGCCTCAACTAAGACCAGATGCAGACAAATAAATAAATATGTAAAAAAGAAGAAGAAGAAAAATTACCGGATAGAAAAATGGGTGAGTAATATCAAGAGACAATTTACACCAAAGGAAACACAGAAAAAGATTCTCAGTTTCACTGGCAGCCAGGGAAATGAAAATTAGAATGACAGGATGAGCCTTTTCACTTACCAGAGTAACTAAAACTTAAAAACAACACTGAGAATGAGAGTGTTAATAACAGTGTGGAGAAACAGGCATTTTCACGTCTATTATTAATTAGTACAGCTTCTTTTTTGGAGACCAAATTTTAAATATTTATACTTCAGGATTGCAGTTTCAAAGAACTTATCCTATTGAAGTATTTGCATAGATGCACAAGCTTGCATACTGGACAAATATCATAACCAGGGAACGGCTGCGTGCACAACCAGGGAATACTATGCAGCTATGGAAAATAACGCAGTTCATCTCACACACACACACACACACACACACACACACACTTATGTTCAGGCACACCTTGGAGAAATTACAAGTTTGGTTCCAGACCACCACAATAAAGCGAATACTACAATAAATCACGTCACATGAATTTTTTGATTTTCCAGTGCATATAAAAGTTGTGCTTAAACCTACAGAACAGGAGAAAATATTTGCAAATGATGTGATTGGCAAGGGTTTAATTTCCAAAATATACACACACCTCCTATAATTCAATAACAAAAAACTCCCAAACAATCCAATCGAAAAATGGGCTGAAGATCTAAATAAGACATTTCTCCAAAGAAGATATACAGATGGCCAATAGGCACATGAAAAGATAGTAAATATTGCTAATTATTGGAGAAATGCAAATCAAAACAACGAGGTATCGCTTCACACCAGTTATAATGGCCATCATTAGCAATTCTGCAAACAATAAATGTTGGAGGGGGTGTGGAGAAAATAGAACTCTCCTACACAGTTGGTGGGAATGTAAATTGGTGCAGCCACTATGGAAAACAGCATGGAGGTTCCTCAGAAAACTAAAAATAGTTTCCAAATGATCCACCAATTCCATACCTGGGGATATATCCAGACAAAACTATAACTGGAAAAGATACATGCACCCTTATGTTAATGGCAGCACTATTTACAATAGCCAAGACATGGAAACAATCTAAATGTCCATCAATAGATGAGTAGAGAAAGAAGATATGGTACATATATACAATGGATACTACTTAGCCATAAAAAAGAATGAAATGATGCCATTTGCAGTAACATGGATGGTCCTAGAATTACCACACTAAGTGATGTAAATCAGAAAGAGAAAGGCGAACGCCATATGATATCACTTTATGTGGAATCTAAAATATGACACAAATAAACATATCTACCAAACAAAAACAGACTCACAGACATAGAGAACAAACTTATGTTTGCCAAATGGGAGGAAGCCGGGGGGAGGGAAGTACTGGAAGTCTGGGATTAGCAGAAACAAACTGTTATATGTGGGATGGATAAACAAGGTTCTACCGTATAGCTCAGTATATATACTTAATATCTTGCGATAAACCATAATGAAAAAGAGTATGAAGAAGAATATACATAGGTATAACTGAGTCACTTTTCTGTGAAGCAGAAATTATTAGTAACAAAACATTGCAACTCAACTATAATTCAATAAAATGTTTTCAAAAATTGTATTAATTCTGTAGTCTATTAGTGTGCAACAGCATTACATCTGAAATAATAATGTACCTATCTTAATTAAAAACATTCCATTGTTAAAAAACGCTATCATCTGAGCCTTCAGAGAGTGAGTCCTAATCTTTTCACAATAGTAATATCCAAGATCACTGATCACAGACCATCATCACAAATATAATAATAAGGAAAAAGCTTGCAGTATTTTGAGAACTACCAAAATGTGACACAGAGACATGAAGTGAGCAGATACTGTTGGGAAATTACACTGACAGACTCACTCAATGCAGGGTGGCCACAAAGCTTCACTTGGGAAAAATGGAGTATTTGTGAAGCGCAATCAAATGAGGTCTGCCAGTATATAGACACACTTACATACATGTAAGTAAATATACATACATGTCAAAGTGAAAACAGCAGACAAACCACATGGCCTGGGCTGGAGCACAAGGGGCCCTGGAGGCCAGGCTCAGCCCTCCGCACCTCTCAGTGCAGGCGATGGGCAGCAAGGCCAAGCAGAGCCATGACAATCAGGTGCAGCCGCAGAGCAGACAGGCTGCGGAGGAGGAGCTGGGACTGTCTGTGAAAGCTTCGGCTCTCCCTGGAGGGGATCCAGGACAGCCTGGTTGGAAGGTGGGAAGAGGTGTCATTCTAGGTGGTGATGGTTGTTCTTTAGTTGCTGAGTTGTGTCTGACTCTTCGCCACCCCATGGGCTGTAGCCCGCCAGGCTCCTCTGGCCGTGGGTTCTCTAGGCAAGAATACTGGAGTGGGTTGCCATTTCCTTCTCCAGGGCATCTGCTTGACCCAGGGATCGAACCCAGGTCTCCTGCACTGGCAGGCAGATTCTTTACCACCGTGCCGCCAGGGAAGCGCCATTCTAGGTAGGAGCAGCTGCAAACAGACCTAGAGAGGAGACGAGGGGACGTGGGGAGAGGCCTGCACAGGGCAGCGAGGGGGACTCCCTGGGCTGTGCCCTCAAGTGGGAGAAGGAAGGAGGGGAGAAGGGAGCCTGGAGTAGGTACAGAAAATTGGTTCTTATCTCCCTGCAGGCTAAGTTTGTTTGGCACATTCATTCATTCAAGAAGAATTTACAGAGTGCCAACAGTGTGCCAGGCTCTGTCCTGGATGAGGGGTGATACGACAGTGACCCCAGTAAGGGGCCTGCTCACTGGAGGGGATGAGGACGAGAGGCAGCCATGAACAAGGAGCAAGCAGGACCTCCTCGGTGGTCCAGCGGTTAGGAATTCGCCTGCCAGTGCAGGGGACAGGGGTTTGATCCCTGGTCTGGGAAGATCCCACATGCCTCAGGGCAAATATGTCCATGCACCGCAACTACTGAGCCTTCGGGCTGCAACTGCTGATGTTTGAGCCCCTAGAGCCTGTGCTCTGCAACAAGAGAAGCCACCACAACGAGAAGCCCGCTCACCGCATCTAGAGAAAGCCCTCGCTTAGCAAGGAAGACCCAGCGCAGCCACAAATAAATTAAAAAAAAAGGGAAACAAATATAAAGAAATTTCTGGCCGAGATCAGTGCTGCGCAGAAAATAGAATGATGATCGGAGAGTTTGAGAGGGAGGCGTCAAGGGGATTGATGAGGGGACACTGTGCAGCTAATGTCTGAATGGCGAGGAGGCACCCTACCTCCACGAGGATTGGGAAGGGAGCAGTCTGGAAGGCGGGTGGGGGTGCTGCTGAGTCTGAGGCTAATTGCACAAGGCAATTGTTTTGCTAATAAGACCGTGTTAAGAAAATGAGGCTTTTTTTCCCATTTGGTAATGAAGTCATTAGTGAGTTGCATTTTTAGCTCTTGCTCCTGGGTTTTTGACATTGGGCACGACCTCCCCCACACCCCACAGGGCGTCACGGGGGTGGGGTGAGCCTCAGAGGGCGGGGAGATGGAGGTGGAGCAGTACCCACCTGCTCCGGGGGCTCACGTCCAGGAAGAGCTGCACGAGTGCCAGCAGGTTGTGGTGGTGACCAGACGCTCGGCTCAGGGCCCAGCACAGCTGCCGGAGCTGCGGGGCGAGAGGGCGTCCAGGGGGCTTTCCAGTGGCAGGCGCCTCCTACCCTGACCGCCCCGCCAGCCCACTCAGCAGGGAGGCCCGGAGAGCAGAGGGAGGGTCACGGAGGCCAGGTCAGGGGAGGACCGCCAGAGCAGCGTGGTCCCTGCTGGGGCCTCACAGGTGAGGCTGGGGCTTGGGCTTTGACTCAGGGGCCCACAGCACCTTTTCCGGCCACTCGCGGATGTTCTCCAGGAGCTGCAGCAGGAGCTGCTGGAGGTCGGTCCTCGGCAGCAGGCGGAGTCTGGTGTCCAGGCCAGCACGGCACAGCAGCTCAATCAGGTCCAGAAGGTCCTGGTCGGTGTAGGCCCCCGGCTGGGCCAGCGCGCACAGTGTCAGGAACTGGAGAGGACAGAGCGCGAGGGCAGGGGTGCCTCCCTGGCACTGGGAGCCCCCAGCTGTGCTGGGGAGGAGCTGAGAAAAGCAACAGGGCCTGGAGTCGAGCCTCCCGGGGTCGGCGGGGCAGGCACAGGCGTGGAGGGAGCCAGCTTCTGTAGCATCGATCCTGGCAGTCAGCAAAGTGCCTGTGACGGTGCCCGGTGGGAGCCACTGAATTTGATGCTGAGTGGGTCTGGGTGGGACTCACCTTGCAGATGTAGTTCAGGCTGCTGTCCAAGGCCGTCTCCTGGAGGGTGTCCTGCTGTTCCCTGCGGCTCCGGCTGGCCTCGCTACGGTGAGACAAAACAAAGGAAGGGAAGCAGTCAGAGGCAGGTACAAGGGAAGAACTGAGGCAGAGGGGGAGGCCGTGCTGCTGGAGAAGAGAGTTCTCGGATGATCCATTCAACCCAGGGCCCCGGTGCCCTGTGTGCGCGGGTCTTTCACTTGTCCAGTTGCTCAGTCGTGTCCAACTCTTGTGACCCCAAGGACTGTAGCATGCCAGGCCTCCCTGTCCATCACCAACTCCCAGAGTTTACCCAAACTCATGTCCATTGAATCGGTGATGCCATCCAACAATCTCATCCTCTGTCGTCCCCTTCTCCGCCTGCCCTCAATCCTTCCCAGTATCAGGGTCTTTTCCAATGAGTCAGCTCTTCGCATCAGGTGGCCAAAGTATTGGAGTTTCAGCTTCAGCATCAGTCCTTCCAATGAATATTCAGGACTGATTTCCTTTAGGATGGACTGGTTGGGTCTCCGTGCTGTCCAAGGGACTCTCATGAGTCTTCTCCAACACCACAGCTCAAAAGCATCAATTCTTCGACACTCAACTTTCTTTATAGTCCAACTATCACATCCATACATGACTATCGGAAAAACCACAGCTTTGACCATAAGGATCTTTGTTGGCAAAGTGATGTCTTTGCTTTTTAATACGCTGTCTAGGTTTGTCATAGCTTTTCTCCCAAAGAGCAAGCGTCTTAATTTTGTGGCTGCAGTTACCGTCTGCAATGATTTTAAAGCCCAAGACAATAAAATGTCACTGTCATGAACACAATGAAAAGGTCATCCACTGCTATGTAACAAATTACTCCCCCCAAATGGAGAGGCTTAAAAACAACCAATACACATTATCCTGTGCAGTTTCCGAGGGTCAGGAATCCAGAAGCAGCTTAGCCAGGGGTCTCTAACTAAGGGTCTCTGGGGAGGCTGCCTCCAAGGCTTTCGTGGGGGGGGTGCCTGCTGTCAGCAGCAGGCTTGACTGGCCTGGAGGAACTGCTTCTCAGGTCACTTGGGGGTCACCGGCCTCAGTCCTTCCATGGAGCTTCACCCCAGGGTTCCCTAACTTGCCCCGACTTTCTCTATAGTGAGTTATCTGAGAGAGAGGAGATGCCCACCTAAGACAGAGGCTGCAACCTTTTAGAACCTAACCTTGGAGGTGACACTGCCTCTGTGGTCTCCCCTGGCCACGTGGGCCAGTCTGCTCAGGGTGGGAGACGGCCGCACAGGGGGTGAACACAGCTCGAGGAGTCACCGGTGCCTCTCGGGGGCTGGCATCCCGACACTGTCACTCTAGGAGGGCCCTGAGCTTTAGTTTTTTGGGGCTTGGAAGCCTGAAAAATCATACTCAATGCTTCCTGCAAAGTCCTCCTCAAAAGCATTGTTTGGAGTTTCCTTGGTGGTCCAGCAGTTAAGAATCTGTCTTGCAATGGAGGGGACAAGGGTTCAATCCCTGGTCTGGGAAAATCCCACATGCTGCAGAGCAATTAGGCACCACGACTACTGAAGCCTGTGCCCAGAGCCCGAGCTCCCCAACAATGAGAAGCCTGCACACTGCAACTACAGAGTAGCCCCCACTCACCACGACTAGAGAAACCCTGCTGGCAGCAACAAAGACCCAGTGCAGCTAAAAACATAAACAAAAATAAATACATAAGTAAAATAAAGAAAACTCATTTAAAAGCGTTCTTTGTCCACACAGATATGGTGAGTCTGTGCATAAACGGAAAAACACACTCCGTTGTAGCTTATGTCAGGTTAGCTTCCAAAGTCTGCAAGTAAGGTGAAATTAGATTGAAAGAGATCTTCAATAACCCCTCCAAGGTGTTCCACTACCATGCTGTCCGCAGACAAGCCTGGCATGGCCAGATTCCTCTTAGCAAACAGCCTGGATGAAGCCAGAGGCCAGGGTCACATTTAAAACACCCTCTTTAAAGACCAGAGTCACGCACAGTTTGGCAAGAGCCCTACAGGGAGGGAGCTGCTGGCAGCACAGCAGACTCACATGGCCCTCTGCACAGGCCTGCCAGGCACACGCTCCCCGGGTGACACGCCGAGCTGGAGTGTCCTTACTCAACGATGCTCTTTCTCTGGCCACGTGTGTATTGTTGGCATCAAATAAGTGAGGTGGCTTTTCAAAACTTAATTTGCTATTTATTTTTGGCTGTGCCGGGTCTTCCCTGCAGGGCGTGGGCTTCTCATTGCGGTGGCTTCTCTCACGCAGAGCACAGGCTCGCGGCACAGGCTTCAGTAGGTGCAGTACACAGGCTCCAGAGCACCGGCCCAGTAGTTGTGGTACACTGGCTCAGCTGCCCCATGGCATGCGGAATCTTGCTGGACCAGGGATTGAACCCATGTCTCCTGCATTGGCAGGCAGATTCCTAAACACTGGACCACCAGGGAAATCCAAGTAGGATGACTTTATGACAAGTCTCCCTTTGCCGTCTCTTCCACTCCTGCAGTCTTACTAACTAGCTTGGAGTTCCTGATAACAAGGGACTCCCTACAAATGAAGTCATCAGTGATGACGACAACAGTGCCGACAGTAACGGCTTCTAGGGTCGCCGCCCTGGCCACGGTTCCCAGATGCTCCAGTGAACAGGCTCTGCTCTTCTTTACTTGTCTATGCTGCTTCTCGGAGAGGGAAGAAAAGTGCCGTCTCTAGGCACCCAGGAAGTCAGTGTCAAAAATCACTGCTGGAGTGGAGGGGTGGGGCGAGGCCTAGATAGGCCTGGGCTGGGCCATTCTCCAGGCCACTCTTCCTCAGCATTTGCGAGGCCAGAGAACAACAGACGGGGGAGACTGGGCCTCACGCACTGGGCCTGTGTCAGAGTCGCAGGGGAGTCCTGGTTTATACCTGTCCGTGAGCCTGTGTGGGGCCGTGCAAGCATGGGAGGGAATGCTTTTAGATTGCCTGAAGAGGCAGGAAGCCTCAGAGCCAGCTTTGTGACTCTGCCCAAGTGGAGGGGGCTCTCAGACAGCTCCGTGCTGCCAGGGGGAGAAAGAGGGCAGAAACTGTGGGCTGGTGACTCATCTTCTCGGAGCTGGGGAGGGGAAGTGTGTCTGTGACAAGGGTCTCTCCTCCTGGGGATGGACAGAATGCCAGGCTTTCCAAGTGGGAAGGATACATAGCCTCCCTGCTACCCACCCCCCCCACCCCCCCAACCCCGGTGCACTGCGCCCCAGTGTCTCCCCAGGCTGCCTCTGCTGGGAACAGCCAGCAGGCAACATAACGGGTTCCCCTTCCCTGCCTGCCTCTCTGAGGAGCCGCTCGCCTGGAACGTGGCATCTGAGACTGCTATTCTGGGAAGTGGCATCGGCTGATCCCTAGGCCTCCGCCACAGAGAAGAGGAATTCACAGTCTAAGGAGCCCACTCCTCTTCTGGACTCAGCAGGTAGGAATCGAGTTGAGGGTCCCACCACCAGCCCCACCAGCAAAGCAGCTTTCCCCTACCCCCACCCCCAGCCCCAGCCTTGACACTGGCCTGGCAGAGTTAGGGTTCCTGGCCCGTGGCCAGCACCCAGGAGCTAGAGTTTGGGTTGCAAAGGTATTGTTCTCCACTCTTAAGAGAAGCGTGTCGGCTTCTATATTTGTTTTCCCCTGTTACTATTTGAGAAAAAAAAAAAATAAAGTGAAAGTGACCCTCTGCTCCTTCTCCTTGGGAAGACGGTAAAACTGAGAGTCTAGCTGGGGGTCAGGGGCCCACCACACAGCCTGTGGGCAGGGCGCGCTCCCGGGCTGGCACTGCTAAACCAGACCAGAGCTGTCAGCTGGGCTCTAGTGACTGAGGTCAAGGCAATGAAGAGGAATCGATGCTGAGCTAATGGGGGACGGCGGGGAGGGGAGCAACTTTTACCTGGATCCAATTACTCTGTCCCAAGGCAACCGCCCCCACATTTGACAGGATGCCCTTTCAATGGATTGATTGTCATTTATTTAGCCCACTGGCCTCTGCACCAGGCTTCCCTCTCAGGGAACCCAGTGGATGAAGGCTACCAGCCCCAGGCAACAGCAGCGGGTTGCTGGTCCTCAGTGGCTGGACCTGAGATCTGGGGCTTCCCAGGTGGCGCAGTGGTAAAGCATCTGCCTGCCAGTGCAGGAGACACAAGAGCTGGGAGTTCGATCCCTGGGTCAGGAAGATCCTCTCGGGTAGGAAATGGCAACCTACTCCAGTGTTCTTGCCTGGACAGTTCCATGGACAAAGAAGCCTGGTGGGCTACAGTCCAGGGGGTCGCAAAAGGGTTGGACACAACTAAGCGTGCACACACACCTATGACCTGACCAGGGCTCTTCCTCTGGGCTTTGCAGTCAGGGAGCAGCCCAGGAGGACCAGCCACTGCTCCCTCTCTTTCCAGGTGAGACCAGGGACACCTGATGAAAAGTCTGTATAGCTGAGTGTGGCACTGGTCCCCTCTGAGGATGCTCAGGCGCTCATCTGCTTCCCGTCCAGCGTTCACACTCTGGTTCCTCCTCTGCTGGCTGTCTCCCTCCCCAGGCTCATCACAGGGCAGAGGGCAACTCTATCTGCAATAAAGCAGACGTCAGACAATGCACGTGGTCCGGCAGCAGCAGGGCTGTTTCCTTCTGGAAGAAAATCTTGAAGCATTCGATGAGATGGTGATGAGTTTCAAGGAAATCTGAGATTAGGAACAGCCGGTGAGAGACCCGTCTTTCTTGTAGAGACTGGAGAGATGGCCAAGCCGTGGGCCCACATGTGCCCTCATTTCCAGTCTCGGCCATGACAGCGTGTGGGTGCCTCAGAGGAGCCCTGGATGGGGACATCCCTGGAGGTCAACAGAGAGGCACCTGGTGCGGAACCAAGGGACATGGGATGAGCCTCTGAGGATGAGGACGATGCAGAGAGGAGCGCCTGTCCCGAAGATGCTCTTGTGCCCCATGGAGCTGTGAAGGATGCCACAGCCTTGGTGGAGGAGATGTCAGAACTTCCTTGATGTTCCCTGAGTGCTCTAGAAGAATCTTCCAACGCTGAGACACCCCGAGTTTCCCAAACACAGAAGTAAGCCAGCACTTCACCATCCCCCACCCCACGGAAGTCATGGGAGCGGTCTCTCCTGGACCTGTTTGCTTCTTGAAAGGAGGCATATTCCCAAAAGAACACCTCTAGGCTGAGTGGCTTGGTGGGTGGTCCCAGCCCCTCTTATAGAGCTGCAATCTGTACAGGGGCAATCTTAAAGGGGCAATCTATTGGCCAGATGCTCTGGGCCAGTTTTGAATCCTCAGTGGAGAGCGTGTGCCAGCAGCCATCCCAAGGTGGGAGGCCCAAGGAAAGGGGCAGGTGTGTCAGAACAGCTGTCTGGGGCCGCGGCACTCTGGGCCTTGCGCTAGGACCACAGGGCCCTGCCTTGCTCCCACAGGGTGCTGAGAAGCTGGAAGCCTTCATGCTGGGGTTTCGCTCTCAAGTATTTGTGCTAGCGTGTTGTTGCTCAGCTGTGTCCGATTCTTTGCGACCCCATAGACTGTAGCCCACCAGGCTCCTCTGTCCATGGGATTCTCCAGGCAAGAATACTGAAACAGATTGCCCTTTCCTCCTCCAGGGGATCTTTCCAACCCAGGGATGGAACTCGGGTCTCCTCAGTCTCCTGCATTGCAGGCAGATGCTTTATCGCTCAAGTAAGCCATCCTGAAGTATGTGAAATGATGCATTGAAATGGCCACACTTCCACAGATCACCTGGCCCTGGGGGAAGGGGGAAGTTAGGGGGTGTGGCTCTTTGCAGAGTAAACAGGGAGGTTAAGAGCCTCTAGGGCCACCTCGCACTTTCCAGGCGGACACCAGGTGTGCACCCCTTTCCAAGTGGTCGGAAATAGCTCCTCTGAATCCTCAGGCCCCCCAGGCCCTCCCCTTCATGGATATTTGTTTTTTCTGAGTGTAATTCTCTCCCTGATTTCCTCCTAGAAGGTGAGTTAATTGAAGCTCCACGTTGGGGAAGAGGCAAGTAACTTATTACACCTGGTACGAACGCGGTGGGGGGGGGAGGGGCAGGACAGGCTGGCACAAGCACAGGGTATTTATAGCAGAGCGAGGGCGGTTTGGTCTGGTTTGGCTTGGCAGACAATTACCAAACACAGTGGTGCAACAGGTTCTTGAGAAAGCTCTGGCCATGCCCTAGAGGCACGTCTGCCCACCACAGCTGGCCCCAGGGCTAGTTGGCAGGAGGGAGGGGGCTCAGCCTGTCCAGGGTCCTAAACACTAGTGCATGCGTGTGTGCTAAGTTGCTTCAGCAGTGTCCGACTCTCTGCAACCCTATGGACTGCAGCCCGCCAGGCTCCTCTGTCCATGAGATTCTCCAGGCAGAAATAGAATACTGGAGCGGGTTGCCATGCCCTCCTCCAGAGGATCTTCCTGACCCAGGGATCGAACTAGCATCTCCTATGTCTCCTGCATTGACAGGTGGGTTCTTCACCACTAGCACCACCTGGGAAGCCCCCTACACAGTCAAGTCTCAAACCTACTGCTCAGAGAAGTCTCAACAAAAAGCTTGGATGGCGCTGTAACGGATGCCTTTACAACCCAGATCTAGTCCGCCATCCATCCAACAAGAGTCATTTATGTATTGTACCAGTTAGCGTCACTGTCCCACCCACCCGGAACCCAGTGCACAACGGGGGCTCCAACATCACAAAATGGGGCATTGTAGACTTTCCATGTAAAACTGTGCCTGGCTGGCCATGAGCTGATATTAGGTAATCAGGAGGGGCTTGGAGACAGGCCAAAGGGACTGGGACACGTCTTGGAAGAGGAGGGGCAGCAAGAGCTGTGAGTCAGGAAGGGGCAGGAGCAAATGCCAGCCGCCAGGGCAGTAAGACCTGGCTGTGCCTGGTTCTTCCCATCGCTGCCCTGAGCTGTGAGTACGGGGACTCACGCCAATCACCCGTAGTATGACGCACTGTGGCCCCTCAGACTCTGTGCTTCCCTCTTTGGGCTGGAGTCTGGAGTCTACAGTCACCAGTCTGGTGACTTTTTAACTTAAAGAAAAATGCACATAATTTCCAATAACTATCAGAAGAAATCTCTCCTTTCTCTAACTAGTAAAATGCTCACTGAGCCCTGGCTATCACCAACAATGACGTCAATGGAGCTCTGTACAGTGACCGGCCAGGTGTACTACATTTACGGAAGAGGAAATACTTTAGTGTTTCCAGGCAAGAATATGTGGGCTTCCCAGGGGGCGCAGTGGTAAAGAATCCCCCTTCCAGTGCAACAGACACGGTTCGATCCCTGGGTGGGGAAGATCCCTGGAGAAGGAAATGGCAGCCCACTCCAGTACTCTTGCCTGGAGTATCCCATGGATAGAGGAGCCTGGCGGGCTACAGTCCATGGGGTCACAAAAGAGTAGGACATGACTGAGCATCAGGTGCATGAATGTATTCAGTTGGCTGATAAGTTCATTCAGGTTTTTCCGTAAGATGTAACACAAAAACCCCAATGTTTTGCCCAACCCAGTATATTTAGAAGAGTCTGCTTTTTGGGTTACATATATACATATTTTTTTTTACATTTTTCCTGAGGTGTAATTGGTACTGCACATGTTTAATGGACATGATTCGATAGGTTTGAACTGCTTTCAGTGGCCGTGGCCATGTGAGGAAGGGTACCACGGTGGGGAGTACTCACCTCCCAGCGTGCTGTGTGGGCCCCAGGGGCTGCAGAGCAGGGCTGCGGGCTCCGAGGCTGTGGAACGTGGCCGAGATCTCTTGCAGTGAGGGGCACCACAGGCTTGTGTCCCCACCTGTCAGAGCAGAGAAGGCGGGGGTCAGGGGGCAGAACAGGGCGGGCTGCGCTCCTGGGCGGCACAGGTGTTTCCTGGAGGGTGAAGCCTTCAGTGGCTGCAGACACTCGCGGGTGCTCCGGGAACCTGGACACTCATTCTCCCGTCTTCAGGCTATGGCCACCTTGACGTGTGGGCCTGGGGAGGACAGGCCCTCGCCAGCTCCATCAGCTGCCCTGAGCTCAGCCAGGTGCTGAGTCCCCAACCAGAGGTCTCCAAGCCGCAAGACAGGAGGCACGAGGCTCCCCAGCCCTGCACTCTCCACCACCGAGGCCCGGGTCCAGCTTGGCACCTACTACGGACTCTCAGTAGCATCCTTGGGGCAATGTCTGGGCGTTGCCAGGTGCACTGATCCTGCCGGAGGGCCTCCCCACAGTCCTGGAGGCGTTTTCTCAGCAAGCTCGAGCTTTGAGGACCATTCTCTCTTAACAGGACAGGAGCGATCATCTGACCTCCTCAACAAAGGGGAAAAACCTTAACAACTGGAGGGCCTTTCCTCCTTCAACTTAAGGATATTTTCCGAACTAGGAGAATAGAGAAGCAAAAGATGGAGTCTGTTTCCCGGCCCCCACGCTGGCCCCTCGCTCTCCCTCCTCCACATGATCTTATTTGCAGATCTGCTCGCCGCTTGTCTGTGTCTCCCCGTTAGAATGTACATTCCGCGAGGCCAGGGGCCAGGTGCCTGCCATTCCTCCCTGCAGACTCAGGGTGGCTGGCGTGTGGAGGAAGCGGGATGGATGGAGGGATGGATAGACGATGGAGTGAATGACTGCATCCTACATAAACCTGACCAAGGGGCAGACGACTAAGAGGGAAACTGGTGACAAGTCACAGGACAGGCTGGCAGCGTTTGAGAACACAAACGAAGGGTCCGATGGAGGGTGAGCTGCAGGAATCCAGAACCAAGAGCAGCGCCAGCTTGAACCCTCACCATTCTGGAGGGCGAGCCTCCCCTCCCATGGGCACCCCTTGATGGACCCCACCGTGTGTCGGAACCACGCCAGCTGCCAAAGACTAAAAGGTGGCCCAGCAGGCCCCTTGACCTCAGGGAGCTTGTGGTCTAGGAGGCGGAGACGCCAGGTGGATACATCAATACAACAGAGTATGTCGCCATAAAACCCAGAGCTGGTGAAAGGTGGGGAACCCGCTCAGGCGAGAGAGACTTAACTGGGGGCTGGGGCAGGGGGCAGACAGCACAGGCAATAGGAAACAAAGCCCATGTCTAGCCAAGGGACGGAAGTGGCAGAGAGCATGAAAGAGCATGGTGCGTCTAGCCAGAAACAGGGCACTGAGACGTCTTGGCCACAGTCCTGTGTGGCGGCCGGCTGAGGGTCTGGGTCCCAGCCAGGGACGTGTCTTCGGGGATGGTGGCATTGAGTGTCTCTCTCTGGAAACGTATATCGGTTGAGGCTCACCCAATAGGTAATGAGACTCTGGGAGGAGGAAAAACGTTCTTGTTTTTTTTCCTCTTGGGCAACTTAACAAGTCAGAGAATGGTAATAATACCCCTTGCCTGAGTCGCAAACAAGCTGGGAAGAATGAAGGCTGCAAAACACAATGAGAGAGGGCTGTTTGCCCAAGCAGAGCCCGAGCCGGGGAAGTGGGTGGGAGGGGGGACTGTGTGGGAGGCCGGTGACCTTGCCAGGGACGGGAGGACCCTGTTGCAAGAGAATCGGTTGAGGGCGAGGCCCCAGGGAGGCCCGGCTGGGCGGCGACATCCTGCCCCTGCAGCCTCCAAGCCCCCCTCCCCATGGCGGCCCCCGCAGGTGCCTCTGCTCCTGTAAAGCCCTTGACAGCATCGCAGACCCCTCTGGCCTGGGGCCCAGTCAGGCCTCACCTCTTTCCGTGTGCCTGCCCAGCCATTTACTGCACACCCCCACTCCCCCAGGGCTGAGGGGCCAGGAGAAGTTCCAGAGAAAGGGGTCTGGGTGGCCCCGGGATAAACCAGTCCCCGTCAAGCTGACAGCCCGGGAAGCTGGTTAAGTGACAACAGGCCCCCAGGAGCCCGTAATTAACGCTGCCTGTAAGTAGGCCAGGCACTCAGCTTCTCCCGAGCACTGTGCGTCCCCAGTGAGGGTTTTCTGGAGAGCTGACACAGAAGAAAAGTCTCGAGAACTCGGTTTCTGTACGCCCACGGCGCGGTCATCTGAGGTGATCCCCCAGGGGAGCACCGGGGCCCTGGGCTGATTCCAATGCCAGCCCCAACAGCCAGCGCATCTGGGCTCGGTTGAGAGGCTGAGTCTGAAAGCTCTCCTGGGACAGAGCGGAGGCTTGGCGGGGTGGGGGGGGCGGGGGCGGGGAAAAGAGGCACAGGCCGGAAATAAGAGCAACTTTTCCATCTGCGCCTCAGAAGCCTCTTGACTTCACGTAGCCACTCTTCTTCTGGCTCCGTTAGTGCACCATGGGGAAACCACGCACACCCCCACAAGCCCCTCAGTCCTCCGGGTTCCAGCCCCTCTGCCACGGCTTCCTCGCCCCCTCCTCACACCCGCCAGGTCCCACCCGGGGCCTAAGGGAAGCAGGGTCTGCAGGCATCTGTCCTTGTTCATGCCCGCCCCGCCCCCAAATCAAGCTGCTAACGCGCACTCTGGGTGTTGCCGTGGGGAGACCCAAGTGACATCATCTGATGGGGTCCCGATTTCGGACATGGAGACCCCACAGGCCCACAGTGCCACAGCTCCCCATCAGCCTTAAATGGGGGTGCTGATTCCCAAAGAAATGTGAGCTACTGACCCATCACACACCCGAGCATGGGGCTCATGACATATTTTTTTTATTGTTGTTTAGTCACTAAGTCGTGTCTGACTCTGCAACCCCATGTACTGCAGCCTGCCAGCCTCTTCTATGAGATTCTCCAGGCAAGAATACCGGAGTGGGCTGCCCTTTCCTCCTCCAGGGGGTCTTCCCCACCCAGGGACTGAAACTGCACCTCCTGCACTGCAGGTGGATTCTTTACCGATGAACCACCAGGGAAAGGGAGGCTTAAAACCTTACTGTTTTTCATCCTCCCAACTCGGATTACTTAACTTCCTTCAGCACTTTTGTATTTAAACTTGCTCCGTATCACGGGTTTTAGCCAATCAGCTCTAGCCTTCATCACATAAAATTGTTATTCAGAGGACTTCCCTGGCAGTCCAGTGTGTAAGACTCCGAGCTCCCCATGCAGCGGGCCCAGGTTCAGTCCCTGGTCAGGAAACTGTTGCATCCCACATGTTGCAGCTATGAGTTCACGTGTGGCAACTAAAGATCCCGCATGCAGCAAGGAAGACCAAAGATCCCAGGAGCCACAACTAAGACTCAGTGCAGCTAAAAAAAAAAGTTATTTAGTCAACAAACAGTAAGAGAACAGAGGTGACTGAAGTTCTGGTCTCATGGAGCTGAAGGTTTGGTGAGGAAACAGACCATGTGGTGGAAGCTAACCACGCTGTACCAGGAGGTGTAAATGGCGTGTAAGGAAGGGGAGGGGGTCAGCGTGGTGCAGAGTGATGTAACGGTCGGGAGGAAGAGCCCTGCAGAAGCCTGGGTCCAGCCAGGAGCCCGTGTTGCTGGAGCTGGTGCCAGGCCCAGGGCTGGGTCAGGGTTAGGGCGAGGTGGGGATGGGGAGACATGGGAGGGGAGGGGACGGGCCTGTCCCCCGGGTTCCAGGGCAAAGGGGATGTTATCAGAGGAATCTGCCACATACGTAGTAGAAACACAAAATCCCATCAAGTCCACATTCCAAAAACACGAGCATTTCATTGCCCTCAGAGCTCACCCCAGAGGACCACGCCCCAGGGCCTCGAGGAACCCACCCTGACCCAGGCCACTCACTGCTGCCGTTCCGGCTCTCACACCTGTCTCCCCTCCAGACCTGCTCTGCTCTGGTCTCCTTCCTGCTCCTCCTCGGCTCCGCAACCCTCACTGCCGGCCCCGTCACTCTCCCTCTTCTCACCGCGCCCCTGGGGCTCAGGCCATCTCCCCCCACGGCCTCCCTGCACGTAACACAGCCTGCACCCACCCTCCACACACACACACCCCCATCCATCCACTCAGCACACATTGCACACACACACCACTCACACACCCCCCACCACACACACACACACCCATCCATCCACTTGCCACACACTGCACACGCACACACCACTCACACACCCCCCACCACACACACACACACCCATCCATCCACTTGCCACACACTGCACACGCACACCACTCACACACCCCCCACCACACACACACACACCCATCCATCCACTTGCCACACACTGCACACACACACCACTCACACACCCCCCACCACACACACACACACCCATCCATCCACTTGCCACACACTGCACACGCACACACCACTCACACACCCCCCACCACACACACACACACCCATCCATCCACTCAGCACACATTGCACACACACACCACTCACACACCCCCCACCACACACACCCCCATCCATCCACTTGCCACACACTGCACACGCACACACCACTCACACACCCCCCACCACACACACACCCCCATCCATCCACTTGCCACACACTGCACACACACACCACTCACACACCCCCCACCACACACACACACCCCACTCACACACCCCCCACCACATACACACACCCCCATCCATCCACTCGCCACACACTGCACACACACACCACTCACACACCCCCCACCACACACACACACCCCCATCCATCCACTCAGCACACACTACTCACACACATCCCCACCACACACACACACCCCCATCCATCCACTCAGCACACACTGCACACATACACCACTCACACACCCCCCCACCACACACACACACCCCCATCCATCCACTCAGCACACACTAATCACACACATCCCCACCACACACACACACCCCCATCCATCCACTCAGCACACACTCCCACAGACACACACCACTCACTCACACTCCCACTCCACCACATACACCCATCCATCCACTCACCACACCACTCACACATCTCCACACACATGTATGCACACCACTTATTCACACACACATCCCACAACACACACACAGGGCTCATACATCCCCACACACATGTATACCCATCTGTTCACGTATCACATATACACACCCCACACACACACACCACACCACTCACACATCCCCACACACATGTATACCCATCTGTTCACGTATCACACATACACATTGCCCCCCCCCACACCACACCATTCACACATCTCCACACACATGCACACATACCACTTATTCACACACACACAGGGGCTCGGTCAGCTCCTGGCCCACTGATCCATGAGCTGAGGGTGTGTGTGGGGCGCGTGAGGCCGTCCCCAGGCCACCTCTCCTCCCTGCTGTCCTCTGTAACTCACACCACTGTCGCCGTCTTGTAACACTACCGAGAGCCTTCCAGGCCCACGTGTAGGACAGACCTGCTCTGTGCCAAACCACTGAACCCCTGGTGTCTGCTAGAATTAGGTTCAGCTGCAAGTAACAAAGAGCTCCAAAACAAAACAAAAAACCCACCTGGGCTTAACAAAACTGGAGTTTCATTTCTTTCTGGTGTAAGAGAAGTTTGGAGGTGGCTGGGCCACAGTGTGCGGGGACTGACTGAGTGTGGGATCTTCGATGGCTTTGCTGCTCTGTTGTGCTCCACAGGTGCCTCTTCTCGGGACCACCTGGTGGCCCAGGATGGCTGCCAGAGGCCAGCCATTGCATCTCACCTCCAGGCAACCACTTCCTCCCTTTGCCACTTCAGTATGCATCCCTGCGTTGTCTGAGGATGCCAGGCCCCCTCAGTGTGAGTCAGGAAGGCAGCTGCAAACTGCCCTCTTAAGTTTCAAAAGCAAAAATTTGAGACAGATTCAGACGCAAACACAGAGCTTCCCAGTAACATCCCTGAACGCAAGGCCGACCAGTTCTCTCTACCTTTGGATTCCTGAACCTGCTATTTTGGGAATGGTCCTGAGGTCTACAATGAAATGAAGAAGACACCAAATGCTCATGAGCATGTGGAGCAACAGGAACTCTCAGTCACTCACGACGGGAGCACAAGATGGTGTGACCGATTCGGAGGACAGCCTGACAAGTTTCTTACAAAACGAAACATACTCTTACCGTACCGCTCAGCAACCACACTGCTTGCTGTTTATCCAGATGAACTCAGAAACTGCACATGAATGAAGCTGCAGCTTTATTCATAACTGTTAAAAGCTATGACACACCAAAGCCACCAAAATGTCCTTCAATAGGCGAATAAACTACATCCAGACAATGGAAACCCATTGAGCAATAAACAATCAAGTCATGAAAAGACATGGAAAAACGTCCAATGGATATTGCTACGAGAAAGAAGCCAGTCTGAAAAGGCTACATGCTGTATGATTCCAACTATATGATATTCTGCAAAAGGCAAACTATAGAGATGGTAAAAAGATCACGGGTTACCAGGGGTAGGGAGGGAGGGAGGAGCACAGAGAATTTTTAGATTGAAACTAATCTATCTGATGGGTCTTCCCCAGTGGTGCTAGTGGTAAAGAACCCACCTGCCAATGCAGGAGACATGGGCTTGATCCCTGGGACAGGATGATCCCCTGGAAGAGGATATGGCAGCCCACTCTAGTATTCTTGCCTGCAGAATTCCAAGGACAGAGGATCCTGGTGGGCTGGAGCACATAAGGTTGCACAGAGTCAGACACGACTGAAGCACGCACCCCGTGCGGCAGAGACGTGGCCGGATGGACACACACCATACGCTGTGCGGCAGAGTGCAGACCTCAGTTCACACCGTGAGCTTCCATTCATAATAATGGCTCAGCAGAGACGTCCCTGGTGGTCCAGGGCTAAGATTCCGTGCTCCCAATGCAAGCAGATTCTTCACCGTCTGAGCCACCAGGGAAGCCTACTGAGCCAAATAAATAAATAAAATTTTTTTAAGTTCTCTCATTTATTAAAAAAAAAAACAATGGATCAGTAATGGATCAAATTATACTGCACTAATGCAAGATGTTACTAAAAGAAACTGGGGTGGGGGAATAGAGGGGAACTCTGTACTTTCCCATCAATTTTTCTGTAAGCCTAAAACTACTCTTAGGGCTTCCCAGATGGCTCAGTGGTAAAGAATCTGCCTGCAATGCAGGAAATGTGGGTTTGATCCCTGGGTCAGGAAGATCTCCTGCAGGAGGGCATGGCAACCCACTCCAGTACTCTTGCCTGGAAAATCCCATGGACAGAGGAGCCTGGCGGGCTACAGTCCATGGGGCTGCAAAAGAGCTGGATGTGACTTAGCAACTGAACAACAACTACTCTAAAAAAATAAACAACACAAAGCGCTCTAAGAAAACAAAACCGAGAGGAAAAGGTCTCCCCACACAGCACCTTGAACAGTACAGCTCTATGGTCTGAGGGATGGCGGTGTGTTCTGGATTGGGGCCCCACTGGGAACCTAATACAGTGCTTCCTGGACTTGTCTCCCGAATTTGGAATCAGGGAGCAGCTTCAAAAGTTGTTGCTGCCTGTGTCCCACCCCCAGTGACTATGGTTTAATTAGCATGGGTGTGGCTTGGGCCGTAGAATTTTTAAGAATTCCCAAGTGATTCTAATACCAGCCAAGTTCAGCAAACACTGAGCTAAGAAGAGCCGTGGCACTGTGGGGCCCATCCTCACCTGCTCTGGCAGATAGTGTGGGTGGGGTAGGGGAGGAATCAAGGGAAGGAAGCCCCAGCTCCACATCACACCCAGGGTTTCCATCTTTGCACCCAAGCCAGCTGCCTGTGGCATCATCTAGGGAGGTTTTAAGGTACCTGCGCCCAGGCTGCATCCAGACCAGTACTGGAGGACCGGACCTTGGCCCCATACTTAGTAAAGCTCAGGCACAGCTAAGAACTGCAGCAGCCAGAATCAACCCGGAAGATGCTGGCTGAGTGAGGGCAGAGCACACGTGCACTGCGGCCCCCACGGGGCCAGCGGACCCCGTGTCCCGACGGTGGAGGGGCAGACAGGCAGCCTCTTCAACCACTGACCGCATGGGATGGGAGGAGCTGGTGGGAGGGGATGCAGATGTCCGCTGTGGGCAACATACATGGTCCCTGAGACGCATCCACCCATTCAATGGGTCTAGTCCATGTCCAGCTGTGTGCTCGGCTCTCAGACCTGCCAGGAACGCAAGCGAAGGCTAAAACAAAAGCAAGCGGAGACGTGGTCCCTGAGCTCTGGGGCTCACAGCTCACTGGGAGAGATGACATGAATCAAACAATCCGCGCATCAGCTATAAGCAGGGCCACGAAGGCTGGGAAAGGAGCGTGAGAGCAGAGGAGGGGCGGTGGGGGCGGGGGCAGCACAGACCGCCCTAAAGAGGCAATGTCAGCAGGCAGTGTCAGAGAGGAAGGGTGGAAAACGCAGAAGCCACGGAACTGCTGGGAGGTGGGAAGGGAGATCTGGGCAGAGAAACCGACATGTGCAAAGGCCCTGTAGCAGGAGGACAAATGGGGAGAGAGAAGGGCAGTGAGGCTGGAGCACAGGCGGTGAGACAGAGAAAAAGATAAAATGAGCTGGATCGGGGGTCAGGCTAACCACACAGGAGACTGTGCACTTCATACGAAGACTGTGAAGCTCAGTCTTTCTAGCCCCCTGAAAGTGAAAGTGTTAGTCACTCAGTCGAGTCTGACTCTTTGTGACCCCATGGACTGTAGCTCGCCAGGCTCCCCTGTCCATGGAGTCCTCCAGGTAAGAATACTGGCGTGAGGTGCCATTCCCTTCTCCAGGGGATCCTCCTGACTCAGGGATCAAAGCTGGGTCTCCCACATTGCGGGAAGATTCTTTACCATCCGTGCCCCCAGGAAGCCCCTTTAAGCCCCCTGACTACCTGTAAAATGGGAATATGACAGGATCTACTTGTTGGATGGTTGTGGTGATTGAATGATAGGCAGAGCCCGGGGCTCAGGGGCTGGCATGAGCTCTCTAGAAAAGTCAGCTCTTATTCTTAATGAAATCACGTTTATCATCACAGCAGACAATAATACGTTTCAAAAATGAGGCTCAGTTATGAAGCTGAATTACTGTTATTGCTGCATTCCAACTGGGGACTCTGGAGGGGCTGTGCTGAGCCAATGACAGTTTCAAGGGAGCCGGGGAGTGGGGGGCGGGTCTCCTGGGTGGTCCTCAAAGTGTCTTCCTGCCCATTTGGGTCTACATGACACTCGTGCGGCACCATCAGGGTCAGGATGGAGATTGAGTGCAGCTGGGCCCGCAGAACTGGGTCCCTAGGGCCTTCCCTGGTGGGCCAGCGGTTAAGACTTCACCTTCGAATACAGGGAGGTATGGGTTCAGTCCCTGGTCGGTGAGCTAAGATGACACATGCCTCCTGGCTAAAAAAACAAATCCTAAAACAGAAGCAATATTGTAGCAAATTGAATAAAACTTAAAAAAAAAAATCCACATAAAAAAAAAGTCTTTAAGAAAGAACTGGCTCCTGGACTGTCTCTCTGGGCCTGGGGACAGGGGCAGCTGCCCTGAGAAGTTCAGGAGTAAACGGCACCCACATACCAACACAGAGTGGGCCCTGGACCCCGTACAGAAGTGCTCCCCACCTGTGTGTGACCCACAAGCAACAAGGCTGTGGGGAGACCCAAGCGGCAGCTGTCCGCAGGCTGGGCCTCCACTCAGCTCCAGGAGGCTCTGAAAGGACTGCTTCCCCCGCCCCCCGCCAGCCCCACACCTGGAGACTGCCCGGCCCACTGTGGTAGGCGGAGCAGGTGAAGTGGGGACAACTCATAAGGCAGCGAAGAGCAGACAGTGTCAACCGGATCTAGAGACCGAGAAGTTTTTGATTGCTTAAAAACCATGTGAGAAAACAGAAAAAAGAAAAACAAAACCCAGCCATCTGAGAATAGGGTGAGAGATAAATGGCCAAAATAAAACACTACAGAAATTAAGAGGAAGTACAGAGAGTATTTAGAACATTCGTGCTGCTTAGTTCCTTCGGTTTATCTAATGATCGCTGATTCATAAAGAAATACATTAAAAATGTATTTATTTTGGTTGTGCTGCACGGCATGTGGGATCTTAGTTCCTCACCACGGACTGAACGCCTGCATTGGCAGCTCGGAGTCTCAACCACTGGGTGGCCAGGGAACTTCCTATATTTGGTTTTGATACTAGCTATCATTCTGAAAGGCCACTGTGTACCAGGTGCTTCACATGTGCTTCACTTACTGTTTAGCCGCTAAGTTGTATCTTTGCGACCCCATGGACTGCAGCACGCCAGGCTTCCCTGTCCTTTACTATCTCCTGGAATTTGCTCAAATTCATGTTCATTAAGTCAGTGATGCCATCCAGCCATCTCATCCTCTGTCGTCCCCTTCTCCTCCTGCCTTCAATCTTTCCCAGCATCAGGATCTTTTCCAATGAGTTGGCTCTTTGCATCAGGTGGCCACAGTATTGGAGCTTCAGCTTCAGCATCAGCTCTTCCAGTGCTGACTTCCTTTAGGGCTGACTTCCTTTAGGAGTGACTGCTTTCATCTCCTTGCAGTCCAGGGGTCCCTCAAGTGTCTTCTCCAGCACCACACTGCTAACACTGAGAAGAACGCTCAGTGCTCAGCACCTGCCCCTCAGGTGAGAACCTGGTACCTGACTGCCGAACTCCACCTGGGTCCTAAGGCAGCCCGGACCTGCTGCATGGTTTTCCCCACCCAAAGCCCAAAGAAGGATATACAAAGGGGAGCCCAAAGAAGATACACAGATGGCAGCTGAGGCAATGCAAAGATCATCATGCTACAGGGAAATGCAAATTAAACTGCAATGAGCTACCACTACATACCTCTTAAAAAGACTGACTGCACCAAGTGGTGGGAAAGACGTGGAGCAACTGGAGCATGGCTGGGGGGAAACTGTACGGCAACTTTAGAGAAAAATAGGGCAGCACTGTCTTAACAGCCTAAACACACATCTACCATATGACCCAGCCTATTCACACAGAGATGTTCACCCTAAGGGTCCACACACAGGCTTACATAAGAACGTTTATGTCGACTTTATTTTAATAGCTCCCAAACTGAAAGCCTGGAGAAGGCACTGGCACCCCACTCCAGTGTTCTTGCCGGGAGAATCCCAGGGACGGCGGAGCCTGGTGGGCTGCCGTCTATGGGGTCGCACAGAGTCGGACACGACTGAAGCGACCCGGCAGCCGCAGCAAACTGAAAGCAACCAGTATGTCCAATGAGCGGTGCCTAGATGAACACGCTGTGGGACTGCCCCACAAAGGAGCACCACAGAGCTAGCGACTGGAACCAACTACTGATACACACAACGGCGCTGGTGAACTTCAAAGTAACTGAAAGAAGCAAGACAAAAACACCAGTACCTACTGCATGGTCCCATTTATGCAAACCTATGGAAAATGCCTGGAGAATCCCATGGACAGAGGAGCCTGGCGGGCTATGGTCCATGGGTCGCAGAGAGTCGGACACGATGGAAGCGACTTAGCACGCGTGCAGGCGTAGGAAATGCAAGCTAATCTGGAGTGACAGAAAGTAGATTGATAGTTTCCCAGGTATAAAAGGGGAGAGGGATGGATTAATGACAAAGAGGCACCAGAAAGCTTGAGAGCCCGGGACAACGGACATTATTATTTTGATCATGGTCAGTGTTTTATGGGTCTATGTTTGTGTTTTGTGTGTAAGTGGTGCATGCTGAATGCATACAGGTTAAGGTATGTAAATTATGCCTCAACAAAACTGTCTTTAAAAAGATGAGTTAAAATGTAAATTTAAGTGTTGATGTTTTCTTTTCACACCCGGGGTGGGGGTTGTTTCATCTCCCTCCACTCTGGAGAGGACCCTGTCTGGCTCCTTCTCATACCCAGGGCGGGGGGCAGCTGTTTCACCTCCCTCCACTCTGGAGAAGACCCTGCCTGACTTGTGCCGTGTGGCCTGTGGCCTCTCCTGACATCCAGGAGACAATGGGGATGAGTTACAAGAGTAACTCTCCACGGGAGGCAACTGCAGATAAATGTCAACGTGACAGAAGAAAGATGGTGTGAATAAACCCGTAAATACAAGAACACACACTAAGTGGATTGTGCATTAATCCCGCTCCTGAAAATCATTACAAGAAGCTGTTGATTATGAGGAGAGGAGAGGGCTGTGGGGAATGGGTGGAGAGCTGACGTTCGCTTTTCAAATACCTTTCTCTTGTCCTATTTGAATGTTCTGCGCTTGATGCGTAGAGCACTTCTGAGAAAATAAAAACAGGTTTCGTGGCTACTGAGATTATTGGTCATCTTTTGGCATTATTCTTTTTTTTTTTTTAATCATTTATTTAGCTGAACTGGATCTTAGTTACAGCACTCGGAGTCTTCTGATCTTCATCGGGGCATTTGAAATCTTTAGTGGCGGCATGTGAACTCTTAGTTGGGGCATGTGGGACCTAGTTACTCGACCAGGGATTGAACCCAGGACTCCCTGTATTGGGAGTGCTGCGGAGTCTTGGCCGCTGGACCACCAGGGAAGTCCCTGTTATTTTTCTTATAAGAAGTAATCCTATAGATATTATCTGGGAGGCAGGAAGGAAGGAGGGTTGAAAAGGAGGAAGGAGAGAGGATGCAAGCAATGACAGAAGAGAAAGTCACCCACAAAATGGGGCACGTCCAAGAGAGCCCCAAACTTGCAGTGACTACAATCCTGGAGCTCTGGGCACAAAGGGAAAACGTGTGATGATCAAGGGAGGCAGGACAAAGCTTCCGAAGACACTGCTCATGAAAACAAAACAAGTTTGTTCTGAAAGCTAAATGTCACACCCACTTAAAAAAATATCCAGAGAATGTCCCGGCCAGGGTCGCTTTATCTTGATATATTCTCTCCCTCCTACGCAGCTATCACAGAAGCTGGCAGGGAATCGAATGAGTAGGTCAGAACGAACCACACTGTCTTGAAAACTAATGGGAAAGAAGCTACACGTGGTTTATTTCTTGTCCAGTGTTTTGATCTCACTGACAGAGCTCCTCTTCTCCGGGCACTGCTGCCTACTCAGTGTGATTTGCCCTGGGTTACTGGCCAGTGCTACATGGGCACGGCTGAAGCATGTTTGTTAAAGAAACATGAGGTCATTTCTCACCAAGCAATTAGTTGCACAAGAACATGTTTGCTTTCAAAATCAAACTCTGCCATTAAAAAAAAAAACTGTTAGTGTTAATAAACGAGTTCAGCAAGGTTGCAGGATATAAGGTCAATACAGAAATACTCTGTTGTATTTCTACACACCAGCAAGGAATGATCTGAAAAGAAAATGAAGAAAAAAGTCCCACTTATGATAATATCAAAAAGAAGAAAATAGTAGGTATAAATTTAACAAAAAAGTGCAAGACTTGTATACCAAAAACTACAACACAATCTTAAAAAGAAATGAAAAAAGATCTAAAGAAATGGAGAGATAGCCCATGTTCATAGACTCAATATTATTAAGATGGTAGTAACTCTCAGTCATTTATAGATTCAACACAATCACTATGGAAAACCCAGCTGTCATTTTTGGCAGAGGCTGATTAGCTAATCCTAAAATTAATACGGAAATACAAGTGACCCAGAATAGCTAAAATGATTTTGAAAAGAGTGAAACTGGAGAACTCACACTTCCCAATTTCAAAACTGACTACAAGCTATGAAGGAGGAGAAGGGGACGACAGAGGATGAAGTGGTTGGATGGCATCACCTACTCAATGGACATGAGTTTGAGCAAGCTCCAGGAGTTGGTGACGGACAGGGAAGCCTGGCATGCTGCAGTCCACGGGGTCACAAAGAGTCAGACATGACTGAGCAACTGAACTGATGATAATCAAGAATTTGTGGCACTGGCATTAGGACTAGAACTCTCAATTCTATGTATGTATCGATGGACTAGAACTGAGAGTCCAGAAATAGACTCACATATCCATGGTCAACTGATTTACTGATTTTCAACAAGGGTGCCCAGATAACTCACTGTGGGAAAGCACAGTCTTTCAATAAATGATCCTGGGACAAGAGCATCTCCACATGAAAAAGACTGAAGCTGGATCCCTATCTCACATTGTATACAAAAATCAACTCAAAATGGATCAAAGGCCTAAACGGAAAGGCTACAGCTACAGAATTCTCAGAGTAAAACATAAGAGGACACCTTCATGACCTTAGACAAAGCAATGGTATCTTGTTTGACATCAAAAGCACAGGCAACAATAGAAAACAGAGCTAAATTAGATTTTACCAAAATTAAAAACTTTTGTGCATCAAAGGCCACCACCAAAACAGTAAAAAGATAACCCACAAGATGGGAGAAAATATTTGCAAATCACATATCTTTTAAGTGAAAGTGAAAGTTGCTGTCGTGTCTGACTCTGCAATGCTATGGACTATACAGTCCATGGAATTCTCCAAGCCAGAATTCTGGAGAGGGTTGCCTTTCCCTCTCCAGGGGATCTTCTCAACCCAGGGATCGAACCCAATTCTCCTGCATTGCAGGCAGATTCCTTACCAGCTGAGCCACTGGGGAAGCGCAAGAATACTGGAGTGGGTAGCCTATCTCTTCTCCAGTGGATCCTCCCAACCCAGGAACTGAACCCAGGTCTCCCACATTGCAGGAGTATTCTTTTACCAGCTGAGCTACCAGGGAGGGATCTAGTATCCAGCGTATATAAAGAACTCTTGCAACTCAACAGAAAAATGCAAACAATCCAGTCAAAAAACGAGTGAAGCATCTGAATAGACACCTCCTCTAAGAAGATACACAAACGGGCAACAAGTATAAGAACAGGTGCTGCACGTCCTTAGTCATCAGAGAAAGGCAAGGCCAAACCACAGTGAGGTATCACTTCATGCCCACTAGTATGACGCCTACCAAGAGATGGACAATAACAGATGTTGGCAAGGATGTGAAGAAACTGGAACCCTCATACATTGCTGGTGGGAAAGTAAAATGATGCAGCCCCTTAGGAAAATGGTTTTGCAGTCCTTCAAAAAGTTAACCAGAGTCACCCTATTACCCAGCAATTCCACTAGTAAGCATATACCGGGGAGAACGAAAAACATATGTCCCCAAACACCTGTGTGGGAATGTTCATGTGTGCTTAGTCGCTCAGGCGTGTCCGACCCTCTGCAATCCCATGGACTGTAGCCTGCCAGGCTCCTCTGTCCACGGGATTTTTCAGGCAAGAATACTGGAGTGGGTTGCCATTTCCTCCTTCAGGGGATCTTCCCGACCCAGGGATCGAACTGCATCTCCTGTGCCTCCTGCATTGCAGGCAGATTCTTTACCCGTCACAGTAGCATTATTCATAGTGGCCTCGAAGTGGAAATACCCCAATAGTCCATCAACTGATGAATGGATAAAATGCGGTATATCCATAAAATGGAATATTATTCATCCGTCAAAGGAATAAAGTACTACTACATGCTACAACATGCATGAACCTTGAAAGCAACATGCCAAGTAAAAGAAGCAGGCACAAAAGGTCCCATATTATATCATTTCATGTATATGAACTGTCTGGAATAAGCAAGCCCATTGGGACAGAACACATATTCGGGGTTGCCAGGGGAGTGGGACGGGACTACTGATGTAAGAGGCTTCTTCCGGGGGGTGATGAAAATGTTCTGGAATTAGACAGTGGTGGTAGTTGAACAGCTCTGAATCATACTGAATCATACACTTTAAAAGGGTGAATTATATGGCACATGAATTGTATCTAAATAACAACAATGGCAACAACCATCTGTCCTGGTCTTGCCAAATGTTAATAAAGCTTCACGATGCCTGCAACGGCCCCCACTGTCCTCCAAGAGATGGCCCCAAATGTCCAGTCTTCTCTTCTACTCGGCCCACTCTCCCCACTTCCTCGTCTTCATGCCTGCTGCTCCCAGCTTGCCCTGCATCTCTCCACAGCCAGGGCTATGCCCAGGGCTGCAAATAGTAGAACTATGTTCCACCTTCAGTAGAATAGAGTCTGCAGATGGGCTCACAGTGGGGGTTATCTGGGTTTCATTTTTTAACTGAATTTGTAACCAGCAGGAGACTGCACATACACACGCGTGTTCTGGCTACAATAGATTCTGTTGGCTGTCAATCTAGGTGCCAGGCTTCCCTTTGTCCCTAGAAGGGAACTCCGGTTTCACCTTGTGTCTGCTCCGGGAAAGCGGGCCCGCCCCCAGCAGAGGAACTATGCATGCCATTCGTCTTCGTAGGTAGTGGCCAGGGGTGGCTACTGGGGCTCTGAGTCACAGCAACAGGCTCTGGCTCTATTAGCAGAAAACAGTTTTATTATACGTCAGAAACCAACTGACCTTAAAGTTCACGAAGCTTAAGCTCCAGACACCTCACCTGCATGGCCCTGTGAGTGTTCTAGGTTAGGCAGGGAAGCCGAGCTGCAGTCAGCAGGTGAACACGAACAGTTCTGAAAAATATCCTATAAAGAGACTGAGCGCAAAAGGCCCTGAGACTCCCAGGATTTAGTATTTATCCAGTACAATTTCTTGACTCATTCTCAGTAAACACTCACTTCCATATTTAATTTTCCATGTAATGAATTAGATGCTTCAGCTGTCAGAATTGCAGACAAAGATTTTAAAGCAGCTGTTAGAAGTATGCTCAAGGTGGTAAATGAAAATACGCTTATATCGAGTGAACAAATAAGAAATCCCAGTAAAGAAACAGAAACTATTAAAAAAGAAACAATAAAGAACTAAATGGAAATCCCAAAACTAAAAATCCAAATATTTGCAAGGAGGTCGGAAAAAAATGAATCTGCTGTACTCTACTCTGGAGGTGCAGGATTCATGAGGTTGAAAATTCTTCAGACCTAGTCCATGTTCAAAGGGTACCAGTAGTTAGAATACAGGAAAAGGGTCCTCTAAAGCCTGTGATCCAGTTCTGTGTAATGAAACAAAATGGAAAGGATGTCCTGACAAAAAGAGAGAAAAAGTACAAGAAGCAATGACCTCTTATCACCCTGTCCTTTCTGCCTTGAATACTGCTGTCTTGTGAGAACATGATGATGCTTGGAGCAAAGCAGTCATTTTGCAACTTTTGACGGGGAGTGGTGGGAAGCGGGACACAAGCTAAGCCAGAGCCCTGAGCGCATAAATCTGTTGAACATACTATGGAACAACCTGTGTCTGGATTTCCTGTCATGTGAGATGATAACTGCTCTTAACTGGACACCTGTTACTTAGTCTGAGCACATCCCAACTAAGACACAGCTTCTCTTGAAAATGGAGAGATGTGGCAACGCGGTCCCTGCCAGCCTCCTTAGAGAGGGCAGGAGCTCTCTAGTTACTGATCGCACTTGGTCCCCACTGCAACAAAGTTTGCAATCCCTGCCCTACACACCTGCTGAGAGATGGATCCATCAACTGCTCCCGCTTCTACAAAGCACTTCCCGATTCCCGCCTCCTCCACCCCAACCCCATCCAGCTAGAAGTAATTTCCCCACAGTTCAATCTCTCCCTCCTTTCTGTCTCCTATTGTAATTGGACATTTAATCCCCTCCCACTTGACTGTCAGCCCTCTGAGGGCAGGAACCATGCCTTATTCATCCCTGTATCTCCTGCTCTCTGGTGAAGTCCCTGAATATATATGGGAAGCACTCAAGGTTTGCTGAATAAATGAATAAACACTCCTACCACTAAGAATGTCAGTGTTCCAGAATATCCCACTCTCCAAGTTCATCAGGTGATGTGCGTTGCTTCTCAATCTAGGAAGACGATTCCCACCTTATTCCAACCCTCTAGCGAATTCTGGGCTCTCAGCCCTCAGTCCTAGTCACCTGGGGCACACCTATGACAGTCACCTCTGAAGCCTGGATCCCAGCTCCTTCCAGAGGCCCGGACTTGTCCCTTACTCAGGAAGCATGCGGGGATAAAGACAATTGTGTAAGACCTTTCCCAGGATAATCTGGGGAGAACTTCTGGTCAACCACAAATTCCAGGAAAAAACAGAAATTTACACACATACAAATCCCCTCTGCTTTACAAGAGAAAGGCTAGGCAACTTGAAAGCTCACATCCCCACCACAGATCCAAAGACCCCGGAGGGCAGCACCCCCACAGGGGACAAGGACACTCAGCGCCCCTCAAGGTGCTGACGACTCTGAGAAGCACAACTTCCTTCTGCGTCGAGCCTGGGTCTAACTTAACCGTACAAATGCTGCCTGAACTGGCAGCTGATTTTCAGTTCCAGCTCTTGGTAGATTCTTTCCTGGCACCTGACTCTTGACTCTGTAATTGGCCTTTTGTTTTTCAAAATTATGTAAAAAACAGGTAACATAAAAATTACCATCTCAGGCATTCTCAAGTGCACAGTTCAGTAGTGTTAAGTACATTCACATTGTTCTGCAACCTTCATCACTACCCATTTGCAGAACTTTCTCATCCTCCCAAACTGAAATTCCATACCCAGGAAACACTAACCCTTCCATTCTCCCTCCCCCAGGCCCTGGCAACCACTGTTCTATTTTCTGTCTCTATGAATTTGACTACTCTAGGTACTTCACATCAGAGAAATCCTACAATATTTGTTCTTTTGTGTGTGACTGGTTTATTTCACTTAGCATAATGTCCTCCAGGCTCATCCATGTCGTAGCATGTGACAGAATCTCCTTCCTTTTTAAGGCTGATTAATACTCTGCTGCATGTATAGGCCACATTTTCTTATCCATGCATGTGGACGTTTGGGATTTGGGTCACTTCCTCCGCTGGGCTGTAGTGAGTAATGCTGCTGTGAACGTGCACGTTGTGTGTGCGTGCTTAGTCACCTCAGTTGTGTCCGATTCTTTGCAACCCCAAGGACTGTAGCCCACCAGGCCCCTCTGTCCAAGGGATTCTCCAGGCAAGAATACTGGAGTGAGTTGCCATGCCCTACTCCAGGGGATCTTCTTGACCCAGGGTTCAAACCCGTGTCTCTTCTGTCTCTGGCTTCGGCAGGTGGGTTCTTTACCACTAGCGCCACCTGGAGAGTTCGCCACTGTGAACACGGTCGGGGGGGAGGGGGTGGCGGGGCTACTGATATCTACTCCAGTCCCTGTTTTCAGTTTTTTTGTGAATCAGACCTTTGCCCAAATCAATCAAGATCTTGACCTTGGGCATGGCATTCTGGGGGCCAGTCTCTATTCCAAGGGGAGGGAAAAAGACATCCCCCACACCACCCCTACACATGATGCCAGGAGAGCTGCTCTGCAGTGGAGGGGCCTCCAAGCTGAGCTGAGACTGGGACCGAGAAAGCCATCTTGGCCCCACCCCCTCCCAACGAGAGCGAATCAGGGACAATGTGGCCAAGCAACGGAGAGGAATGGAACGCCCCCTCTGCCTCCGTGTCTCTGAGGGGACACATACCACTGCACAGAGGAGAAAGAGTGGGACAAGGGAGGCCTCTGTTCCCCAAAAGGGCAGGCCAGCCGCAGAGGCGGCCCCAGGGGCGCAAAAGGGCAGCCGGGACTGCAGGGGCAGAGGTTATGTAAAGGCAGAGGAAGCTGAGACTGGCGCTATTCAGAGGACCTCAGTGAGAGGGGTCCCAGGCGTGGGGGTAGGGCGTTGGGGAGGGGGGAGCCGGAGGAGTCTGGAATGCTCTCATCTGACAGATGGCCCCTAGCTCAGCCAACTCCTCCAGGAGGGGAGGCAGAGAGGCAGAAATCCAAGGGGCTGGTGGCCGCTGGGGGTTGGGTGGGGTTGGGGGTGGTTAATGGCACATCGTGGGTCTATAACCTCAGCCTTCAGAGCTCACTGCTCCCATGTTTTAGTGGGAGTGTGGGTGGACTGCAGCTGGTGGGCAAGGACGCAGTCTGGACACCTGTGGGTCCCTCCCTCTGTCTGTCGTAAGCAACTTTCAATAGGTTACATGATATTTTTTGGTGCCAAACTGTCTAGGTTCAGGCACCAAATGATGACAGGCTGGGAAAGGTGCAGTCACTAAAGGGGAAATTAATTGCGTTTGTGCAACTCTGAACATCTTAGAAGTATAAAAACGACGAAGCATACACCTTACGTGTCAGGACCGAGACTCAAGGCTCTCCCCCCAGCCCCATCCAAACTTCGGGGCTCCGCCAACGCCCTGGGAACTGAGGAGGGCTGCTGCTTGGGGCTCAGCTTCGGGAACCACCCCCACCTTGGTGACTCCAACCCAGAGAGCTTCCCTGATTCGATGCAGAGGCTCCTGCAACCCTCCCAAGCAAACTGGCGCTCTCAGTAAGAAACTGGAGGCCAGCTGTCCCCATAAATCCAGAGAACCCCCCTTCCAGACTGTTCTGGGATCCTAAGGTTGTGAAGTCAGCCTGGACTTGGCCCCTGTGACGTGATTCTGAGGCCAGATAAGGTGGCAAGAAGCCTGTTGGCTCAGCTTTTTCCTAATGCTGGAGCCAGAGCCCGAGCAGGCCTGCTGTCTACATGTCCCCCAGTGATGCAACACCCCCACCAGCACCTGCCTGTGGGCTGGACTGGGGGCAGAGTCAGGGTGGGCGCTGAGCGCTGAACACTGGGTGGGGCTGCCGGCTTGGGCGCCCAGAGTGCAAGCTGCCACCCTGCACTTCTGTCAGGTACTAACCGGACTGACGAAAGAGCCCATCCAGGCTGAGGTCCCACAGGAGACCAAAGGCTCTTGAAGAAGTTTCTGGAGGCCATGTCAGCAGCTAAGAGGAGAAAAAAAAAACAAATTAGTTGGGTCATCACTATGGAGTAACAGCAGTAAACCTTTATTACACCATATTAAACAAGTCCCATTTAATCCTCACAAATGCACATGATAGAAGGATGCTGTCATTACTGCCACTTTGCAGATGATGAAACTAAGCTCAGAGAGCTCAAGCGACTGTCCCAGGGTCACAGCAAGTAAGGAGCAAAGCCAGGATCCAACCCCAGGTCTAGGTGACCTGACAGCTCCTGCTCCGGCCACCTCCCTGCGTGGGAGTCTTGTTCCTTTTGCCGCTCACTCCCTGAGGCCCCAGCCATGCCCCTCAGGGTAGGCAACCGTGCAGGGAAGGGAAAGAGCTCAGAAGCATTAACTACAGTAAGCTGGACAAGGTCAAGTTGGCTTCTCTTCGTGAGCCTCACACGGCTTCCAGGTCAGCGCCTTATCTCACAGGCATGGGTGACCTCTGACTCTGCAGAGACCTTTCAGGACTAGGGCTCCCATCCTCAAGGGCTGGGAGGTACTGCTGGCCGAGGGCCCTGAGCTGAGCCTAAGGAGAGTCCCTCACTCAAATCACTCAAGGTCACACACCACCACCCCCACCACCCCCCACCAGAGCAGTCTTCCTGATAACCGGCCAACGCAGGGGCTCCAAGGCCAGGACCCTTGCCTCAACTGGGACAACTCTAAAGAGTAATCCCCATTCCAGGGCCGTTGCCCCACTGCCCAGGACTAGCCGTGACCTCCCTTGCATTAGTTTTGCTCCTGGCTTCCCTCTCTGCCCCCATTTGCTGCCTCCTTCCCTCACAGGCAAAACTGTCTGCTTCCACAAGATCTAAGACACCAGAACTCTGCCTCCCGCTTCCTCTCCTAACTTCTTCATAGCTAAACACATGATCACTCCCCAACAAGAACGTGAATTCAGCGACAGCGTATGCTTCCAGGCTTTGGCCTCCAAGGCTCACCTGGGAAGTCCACTCTAGAACTCCGAGGATGAGCTTACAAAATTGGTGAGCACTAATGCTGAAGCCTGAGCTTCCCACGTGGCTCAGTCGGGAAAGAATCCACCTGCAGTGCAGGAGACTTGGGTTCAATTCCTGGGTTGGGAAGGTTCCCCTGGCAGATGGCACTCGTGTTCTTGCCTGGAGAATCCCATGGACAGAGGAGCTTGGTGGGCTACAGTCCATAGGGGTGCAAAGAGTCGGACACGACTGAACTGACTGAGCATGCACGCAAGGCTGAAGCCTACTCCCCCAGTGTCCACTGTTCACCCCGCCGAAGCCCCAGGAGTAGGGAAGCTGGCAGGCAGCAGGAACTGGTTCCCATGGGGACTCAGGAGGCCCTTCCGGAGATGTAGTTGAGGGAACAGGGTTGGAGACGTCTAACCCCCAACCCTTGTCTCTAGCATTAATCCCAGGTATGTGTGCGGGCCCCCAGCAGCTCTGTGGTCCTGCTCCCTTAGCTGTCTTTGCTTGGGGGTGGTCCCTTAACCCCTCATAGGCCAATTAGACTCCTCTTCCTGAGGGTTTATTTGGGCATAGAGACAAGCCGAAGTCTGTCCTAGGGTTCTGACCTGTCTTCAGTGCGATTCCAGGTCCTGTGAGGCCCAGCACTATCCCTGCCCTTGGATCCCATGAACCACCCCTGCAGCTTCACAGGAGGCCCCCAGCACCTCCAGGGACCCCCACGGATTTGCGCTTCTCTGGAGTCCTCCCCAGCAGCGTGAAGCACAGGAGCCATGTCTACCTGGGATGTGTGTGCATGTCAATCACTCAGTCGTGTCCGACTCTTTGTGACCCTACGGACTGTAGCCTGCCAGGCTCCTCTGCCCATGGGGAAGTTCCAAGCGCCAAAAGAACCTAAACCTCGGAAGTGAAGCATCAGAGCCCATCCTAAGGCCTGCAGGGTGGTCACGTGAGGGGCAGATGTCAGCGCCCTGCTCCTTCTTTCCTTCCAGAGACAGAGATGTTGGGCGGGGTCTCCCCGAGAAGACGTCCCCAAGGCCAGGTGCACCCTTTGCATGGATCCGACTTCAGCTTTTGTTTCTCTTTCCTGAGGATGGAAAGCCTGACCTCTGGGTTCATTCCTTCCCGATGGTGTTCAGGCCCTGGGCAGAGCAGCAGGCTACGGGATTTCCCCACTCGGCCTTCACTCGGGACTGCTGAGCCCAGCTTACGGAGGGAGAGACGGAGACACGGAGCCGCTGTTAAATGACGGCCCATGTCACACAGTACCGGGTGGAGAAGCAGGGCTGGGGGTCCTCGGCTGCCGCACCCCTCCCCCCACAGGCGACAGAGGCTGGGGCAGGGACCAGGCGGGGCTTGGGCACGCCTCCATGCTGTGCCAGGGTCACACAAGGACCCTCTTTGGCCGGCATCGCAGACTGGCTCCGTGTCTGTCGTGTGCTATGCAAGAACAGAGAAGCTGCACGAACAGGACAAGGGAGAATGGCCACTGTGTCCCCTCTGTCGCCTGGGGCCTGGGGCAGCGGCAGGGAGGGGCAATGGGGAAGGACACCAGTGGGAAGGAGAGAGAGCTGGAAGGCTGTTTCTGGAAGGCAGCCAGTCTGCTGAGGCCGAGGAGTCCCAAGAACGATCCGCCCCGCATGGCGGCTCTAATTTACAGCTGGGGTCCAGGCTCCAACTGGCAGGAATGAGACCAGCTGGAGCTTGGGACCTGCTGTCCCCGGCAGAGATGGTCCAGAGTGGGGGCCAAGGCCTCATCCCCATGCCCTGCGTTCAGATCCCAGCAGCTGGTGCCGAGGCTTTCCCTGCTGGCCACTCCTCACTGTCTTTCTCCATGCGGAGGTTCTGAGCCTAGGGCAGAAAGCATGTCCCCCCAGGGCAAAATGTTCTGGCAGTGACCAGAAAGGAAGGGAGGGGAAGACAGAGCAGCTGTTCCAGGCTTTTCCAGCGGACCCACAACTCCACAGCGAGCACCCCAGCTCCAGATCCAGGAGGGCCCTCACACCTGCAATGTCGCTGCCCGTGGGACGAGGGCCCAGACCTGGGACCTGGACAGCCTGCACACAATGGGAGCACCTGGTGAGTGGGAATCACAGAGAGGCAACACCCTGCAAGGCACACGCTCTGGGGGGTCCCGGTGTGAGGCTACAGGCCGGGGCCTGCACCTTCCTGACTCCATCATCACAAGTCTCCCTCTTTCCTCCCGCCTCAGCGAGGACCAACCCAGCAGCCCCCAAGGGCAGGAGGAGGATGGGGGCCCAGCCCTGCCGGCCAGCAGCCCTTCCCTCAGTGTTGGGCCAGCTCGTTCTCGCCACCTAGCGGCAGCTGCGGTCCTCACCTGTAACAGCCACCGGAGCAGGGGCATGGGGTGGTCGCCTGTGGGCAGGTAGATGCTGCTCAGGAGGCCCTGGCGCAGGAAGGTGAGCTGCCGGGCTGGTGAGGAGCTGCGGGGGCAGAAGGACAGAGGGGGAGGTCAGGGAGGCGACCCTCCTCTGTGACCCTCTCAGTGAGGCTGAGCAGGGGCATCCGGATTTCAGCTTCCCCGGGACTAGAAGCAGTCACCGCTCTGGACAAAGACGCTCGGTGCAGGCAGCTGCTGGAACAGAAAACAACCCACAGCGCCATTTAGAATCATCTGCTGTCCACTAACACATCTCATAATGTCGTTTGCTTTTTTTTTCGGCCTTGCCCTGCCAGGCTTGCAGCATCTTCACTTCCCCGCCAGGGCTAGAACCCGGGTGCCTGGCAGTGGAAGTGCTGAGTCCGAACCACTGGAGTGCCAGAGAAATTCCCCTCTCAGTGTTTTACACAGAGGACTGGGGAGCACAGTCTGTTTTTCCAGCATGATGGAGGGGGAAACTGAGGTGCTGACCAGTTTTGAGAAGGGTCTGGGTTGTGATGAGGAGCGTGCCCGGGAGCCTCACCTCTTAGCCCGGCTGCAGCCGGGGGACAGGATTACCCACCAGGCGGCGTGGGGCTGGCGTCTGGGTCTGGTTACACAGAGCATGTCTGCCCCATCTTGTGTTTTTCCAAAACAAAGGGGACACCTGAGAAGACGGGAAAAGAACAGACGGGGGCCCAGGATGGGGAAATCTGGGGAAGGAAATAACTGAGGGTGGCAGAGGAGTCTCGGGAAACCATGCAAACAGCAAGGGTCCTGACGGGGCGGGGGGACCCCCCGTGCTTCTGGGGCCATGACTGCATGGCGAGCTGTCAGGCCTCACCCTTCTGCCCTGAGCTGCTGGCGTGGGGAGGAGCCCTGCTTTGAGCTCACTGTCATCTTAGGAGATCATCTGGACCCATGGGACCCTAGATCCCTGGACAACAAGGAGTTGATATATTTCGTGTGATTTCAGGGCCTCTGGTGGGAGGTGCTGGACTTCACCCCCGTCCTGTGCTCCTGGCATTCTGGGGAAGTTGGTTTGGGGTAGGATTCTCCCTGGAGAACAGAGAAGACTGGCATGCTGAAGTCCATGGAGTCACAGAGTCCGACACGACTCAGTGACTGAAAAACAGCAACCTAATACTCTCTCTGAGTCTGGTGAACGCCTCTTTGCTCTCTTTCCAGATAATGTCCTAAAGGCAACTAATAAGGATTCCAGATAAATGAAACCGTTAACTTCATGTCCATTCTGCTAACAACCAAATCCAGGCAAAGAACATTTCGGATGGCATTTGAAGTCATGACTCTAGATAGAAATTTCTTCGGTCGGCCCACCCTCCTCCTCCTCCTTTTTAAAAAGGACATCATATTTTAATCTGCCAGGAACAGAATGCTCCAAAACAAAGATGCTCCTCCAAGCCAAGTTGCTGTCTCTTTGAGTATATCCAGGCAATTTACAAATTGTATACTTTTTCTCCCCCCCCGCCCCCCGCCACCAAATCATTTAAGTTCAGAGGAGAAAGCAGCTTTGTTCCTGTTTGTGAAGCTGACCGTTCTAAAACAGACCTTTATTTGTACATACAAACACGTGTGTACCCCAGGGCTGCTGGCACACGCCACTTCTGCCCCACGTGCTCAGTCACACAGCCACGTTCATGGGCTGACCCCGGCGATGCCTGTGTGGTTCATGTACAGCCCCTCAAATGCAGACAATAGCCAAGCCAGCCATGTCTGGAGGACCTCACAGATTGGCAGGGCCTGGCCGGAGGCCACGTGGAAGGAGGCCGGCGCTCCAGGGACTCTAAGACGACGCTGGCTCTGGCATTCTGCTCAGGGGGCACCCACCAGCTTCTCTGTAGGGGAATGGATTCTACAAGCCCCTGTCAGCTCAGATCAACACATTTCCAACTGCTGCTCAGAGGGAGAGACGCGTCTCGGTTGACGATGTCTCCCTTCTGCCACACACTTGGCAGTGCAGTTTCTGCCAGAGGAAGGATCGGTCTGCCTCGGGGTTCACTGCTGCGGAGTTAGGCTTGGTGTGTAGGACAAGGGGTCAGAGGTAGGCAGCAAAGGGCATGGTCCAGCTAGGCCTGCAAGCGAATGGCTGTCGAAGAATTCAGCTAGATGAGATGCAAGGAATCTCCTGTGAGTGTGCTCAGGCAAAGGGCACTGCTGCCTTGCCTCGGCTGGACCGCAAGCCCTGCCGCCCTTCAGGGGAAGGACAGAGAGATGGCAGGAGGGACCTCCTGCTTGGTGGAAGCGCAGGGAGGGGCCTGGCAGGCAGAGACCACCCTGATCTGAGGGAGGAGGACCGTCTGCAAGTAGGGAGGCCCCGGGGCGGGGGGAGAAGGTGAGCGGGTTATGGAGTCCACTGCGGTTAGATTTATAAAAACCCCTGGCAGGTTCGCAAACCGAGAACGCTGACACTGGGTCCGAGCCGGTGCCTGTGCCTGTGGCAAAGCCAGCGCCCAGGTTGGAAGTCATCCTGAGAATGTCAGAATGCCACGGGGCGAGCAGGGAGGGGCAGGGCCTCCTCACGGAGGCAGATGCCGCTCGGGCCCAGCTGGGCGTGAAGTCGCAGCTGCCAGTCCTGATGACCCAGGGAGGGGAGTCCCCACCCCAACGAGGAGAGGCCACGGTCAGAGTGCGCTAACCCCCGGCCGTGGTGGCAAGGACACGGGGCAATAGGAAAAGAAGGAAGGAAGACAGGGTACAGGGTGGGGGGATCAGCAAGAAGGGGGAGTCACACAGAACAAAGGCCCCAGCCTCGGTCAGCATGCTGGGCTCCTGGCAGAACTCTGATCTTCTGCTTGGACTGTGTGTTCCTGATAAGGCCCAAGTCAGGATCGCCCAGCCCCCATCTCTGGTCTAGTTTACGGGCAGCAGTCCCAGGGGGCAAAGTCTCTAAATGCCTCGGGAATCCCAAGTGATGGCAGAAGGATAAACACCGAGTGTCGTTATTTATAAGGTATCAGCTTCTGCGCCTTTGCCAGGCTACTAAGATGAAAGCTTAAGTGAAACGCTGAGGGAGAATAGCCAATAATGGTCCCAGTGCTCTTCTCTTTCCTTCCTTTGTTTAAAAATCAGTGAGCAGAGGGCTTCCCTAGTGGTCCAATGGCTAAAAATCCACCTGCCAATGCGGGGACACAGATTCAATCGCTGATCCAGAAGATGCCATGTGGCACAGAGCAACTAAGCCCGGGCACCGTAACTGCTGAGTCCGTGAGCCCGAGAGCCCCGTGCTGCCCAGCAGGAGAGGCCACTGCAGACAGAGCCGGAGCACAGCCCCTGGAGAAAGCCTGAGTGCGGCAGCAAAGACCCAGCACAGCCAAACGTAAATACATAATTTTGTAAAAAAGATTAAAAAAAAAAAGTCAATGAGAGCCACTCTGGTCCAAAGCCCAGGGATCCCAGCAGCTGCCTGGAGGGCCACTCCCACTTGCTCTGGACTTGGGGGGCAGGCGCAGGCAGCGGGGCGGCTGAATGCTGCCCCTGCTCCTGGATTTATTTCACCCGGTCTTCCCCTGCCTGCCAGGAAGACGAGGAGGAGGTCTTGGCAAAACAGGAGCTGGGGCCTGGGCCTCAGGGAGGTCTGATGCCTGAGCACCATTTACATCACTGAACTCGGACCCATCCCGCCCCCGCCTGCTGAAGCCATTGCCAAGGAAGGTCCCCACTGGCCTCTCCGGCATCCTGAGAACAAACCGCAAACGGCAGGTGCACCCAGAGGACAAAGGTGGTCCTGACACCCCCACACACACTGGGGGGAGGGTGGGGAACAAGGAGGACCCAGGGTGCTTCCGAGGGCGAGCTCCAACCCCGAGGCCCTGGTTCCTGTCTTAGAGCTGCCCTGGGGCATAGGCCCTGTCACGAGGCTTGGATTTCCCGCTGAACTGCTGTCAGGGGAGGAAAGAGCTCAGCCTCCCCCCTCCCCCGCACCGTACCAGCTTCTGTCACAGCAGCATGTGACTTTGGTCCCAGGGAAGCGACCTGAGGTCATACGTCCAGCAGGGTGACAAATGAAAGAGGATGGTCCAGGCCACCTCTGGTCCTATAGCTGCAGTTCAGGGAGGGGTTCAGTTCAGTTCAGTTCAGTCGCTCAGTCGTGTCCGACCCTTTGCAACCCCATGAACCGCAGCAGCACGCCAGGCCTCCCTGTCCATCACCAACTCCCGGAGTCCACCCAAACTCATTTCCATTGAGTCGGTGATGCCATCCAACCGTCTCATCCTCTGTCGTCCCCTTCTTCTCCTGCCCTCAATCTTTCCCAGCATCAGTGTCTTTTCCAATGAGTCAGCTCTTCACATCAGGTGGCCAAAGTACTGGAGTTTCAGTTTCAACATCTGTCCTCCCAATGAACACCCAGGACTGATCTCCTTTAGGATGGACTGGTTGGATCTCCTTGCAGTCCAAGGGACTCTCAAGAGGCTTCTCCAACATCACACTTCAAAAGCATCAATTCTTTGGCGCTTAGCTTTCTTACATTCCAACTCTCACATTCATACATGATCACTGGAAAAACCACAGCCTTGACTAGACGGACCTTTGTTGACAAAGTAATGTCTCTGCTTTTTAATACACTGTCTAGGTTGGTCATAACTTTCCTTCCAAGGAGTAAGTGTCTTTTAATTTCACGGCTGCAATCACCATCTGCAGTGATTTTGGAGCCCAAAAAATAAAGTCAGCCACTGTTTCCACTGTTTCCCCATCTATCCGCCATGAAGTGATAGGACCAGATGCCACAATCTTAGTTTTCTGAATGTTGAGCTTTAAGCCAACTTTTTCACTCTCCTCTTTCACATTCATCAAGAAGTTCTTTAGTTCTTCACTTTCTGCCAGAAGGGTGGTGTCATATATCAGAGGTTATTGATATTTCTCCCGGCAATCTTGATTTCAGCTTGTGCTTCCTCCAGCCCAGTGTTTCTCATGATGTACTCTGCATGTAAGTTAAATAAGCAGGGTGACAATATACAGCCTTGATGTACTCCTCTACTCAGGCAGGAGAGGCGCATGTAAACCTGTGTAGGTCCAACCCGGGAGGACCAGCCTGGGTCAGACACCGAGACTGCCCGCTCTTGCTCTGAGATGAACTGCTGGCTCAACCTGTGCCAACATTTCCCACTTTGTACAGTGGAAAGATGACTCTTCACCAGACAGCAAGCAGAGGTGAATCTACTTCAAGAAGTGATTTTTTACTTTTGTATACTTTTCGTTCGTTCAGCGTTGTGTCCAACTCGTTGCAACCCCATGGCCTCTAGCCCATTAGGCCCGTCTATCCATGGGATTTCCCAGGCAAGAACATTGGAGTGGGTAGCCATTTCCTTCTCCAGGGGAACTTCCAGGGATTGAACCTGCATCCCCTGCATTGGTAGGCAGATTCTTTACCACTGAGCCACCATGCAAGCCCAAGAAGTGATTTTTAAAAACTGTATTCATTCTCCCCCCAAACCACTAATGATTACAAAAAGTGTAAAAATACAGAGGAGTCTAATGAGGAGACTGAAAGTCACCTGAAATCTCACAAAGTGAGATTCACTTTCTGAAAGGTGAGAAACTGAACCGCATTGCTCTTTGAGAGATGCAGTAACCTTTTCCTCTCCCTCTGTCCTTGCATTTCTGGCTGCCCACAGCGCACTAATTATTGAACGGCTAGTAATTCCCACTCTCTGTCTCGACTTGAGGTCTTTGGCACAAACAGGAAATAAAGGATGACCCACAGGCTAAAGGGTGACCTTCAGGAAGTGGCCCTTCCCCAGCGCCTGGCAGGCGTCCCCTGACCTGGCCTCGGGCAGGGCATGGACATTCCTGGCCCCAGGCCCCATCTCCGCTCTGCTTCGTTAGCAAACTTGAGGGAGGAGGGTCTGGACTCTCCGCTCCAGGAGGCTGGCCGGCCACCTAGCCCCATTTGGCACAGCTGCTCTGATCCCAGGCCACCACACCACGGGCCATCTCCTCTGTCACACACTGTCTGCCTGCCATCCAGCCTGGGACAGAACACCTGCTGTTGGCCCCAAATCCCGAGGAGAAACAGCTCAGGAAGCCACCTGCCTCTCCCCTGCTATGTCCTCCCGGTCCAGTCGCTTCTCTGTCCCTGTGCCTCCACTACCTGTCGTCGTTCCCTTCATTTCTTCCCCTGCCCCCCTTTCATCATTTCTTTATGAGATACATTTGCTTTTTAAAAAATATTTATTCGTTTGGCTGCCCTAGGCTTTAGTTGTGGCATGCAGGATCTTTAGTTGCAACATGTGGGATCCAGCTCCCTGACCGGGGAACAAACCCAAGGCCCCCTGCATTGAGAGCTTGGAGTCTTAGCCACTGGACCACCAGGGAAGTCCCTAGATGTATTTTCAATTTGGCAATGGGAAATTTTACCAATGTCCATACCCTAAGACCCAGTCATCTCACATCACATCCAGAGATCTATTCCAGGACTGCTAACAAACGTTTTTGTGTAAGGACACTCTCCACCACACTGTTTACTATGGGGGGGAAGTTGGAAACCACCTGCATGTCGAGAAAAATGAAGAAAATGGATAAATATGTCAGGCATCAATGACATGTGAGGTATAATCTCAACATTACTTGGTCTAATTGCAACATTTGGGCCTTATATTTAGATTCTTATTTCAACAATGTATTTAAAAAAAGCCACTTAGAAGCAATCACAGAAATCTGAATGCTGATCGATATTTATGATATTAAGACGTGCCTATATTCTTTAAGTGTAATAATGTATTGAAGTTATGTCTAAAGATAGTATTTTAGAAACCCAGATTGAAGGACTTAAAGAATTAAATTCTATGTGTCTGGGACTTGCTTAAAAATGATCTTGAGGGGACAGTGTGAGTGGGTAGGCATACAGAAGAAGCAAGACCGGCTCCGAGTCAGTAACTGGTGCTGACTGGTAGGTACACATAGGTACCCTTTACTTCTATGTGTGTTTGAAACTTTCCATGATAAAAAGCTTTAAAGGAAACACATCAAAGCACCATTATTTTTCTGTTATAAAATAAGATGGGCTAGCTGGAAAAGAGAACAAGGTTCTTGTGTTCTAATCCTAATGTGTCCTCGACCTCCACGTGCCTTATGGGCTGGTGGGGAGCGGTCAGGTGGTCTCACCTTCATCTCCCAAGTGGCCGGGGCACAGCAGGGCGCCAGCCTGTAGTGGAGAGCTGATGGGCTCAATCCTGCAGGCTTTCTCGCTCTTATCCTTAGACATGTGAACTCACAATCGCAAGAGTTGCATGTTATTGCGGTATAGTTTTCAAAAATCCCCTAAAAAAATCAAACATAGTCAGGGGTTATGTGATAATGACTGTGAACAAGTCCCACCAAGAAGAGGACCAGTGCAGCTGTCCTGACGTTATGCTGAGTTGTACTTGTGGCCGGAGACAAACTTTCCAGGAGGAAGAGAGGAGGGGATGATGGGCTCTGGGAAACTGCTGGACAGCCAGGAAAGTGGCCCCAGTGCTGACAGAGACATAACCCCGAAGGCACGTGTGATGAGTCTGACCACGCGACGGGGCCATGGGGAGGAAAAAGCAGCACATGACAGATGTCAAATATCTGCTACAGGGTAAGACTCTGTAAAGGATATACATCCAAGTTAGTGGCGACAACACCACACGCAGACACGTGTGTCCTGCGTGTTTCCCTAAAGGCTGACATACCCACACCGGCAAAACATAGCTTCCGACAGCCTCCTCTGGGGTGGTCCTCGCCACTGGGTTCCTCGAGGGAGGGGCCTGGTCAAGCCGCACGGATGTTTACCTGAGGAACAGCTTTTCCAGGGGGCTCCGTGGCTTCAACTGTGAACTGTCCAGGAGGCAGGGCACGGGGTGGCGCCTGGGGAGAAACACGGTCTCGCCCGGATGCACTGCTGGGATGACCTGCAGGGGCACGGAGAACCTCTCCACCAGCTTCCTGGCAAATCAAGGGGCAGGGGAGAGCCGGGCATCAGCAGGCGCACCTTGTCTGCAGTCTGGAGGGAGGCCAGGGAAGGCCAGATGGCTGCCCCCGCCCCGCAGCCCCCGCCCGGTGGGAACCAGACCGGGGACACAGCGCCACCTGCTGACGGAGGGAGAGCCCGCCACGTGCAGACAAAGGGGCTCTCTCCTCCCCAACCCACTGCTGGACCCCAACCCCTCTCTCAGGGCCTCGGTGCAGGAGCCGAAAGTCCTGGCCCCAAATCCTGCCCCACTCGTGGGCTCTGCGCCAAGGCCCACTGCGTGCCACGCCTGCAGGTGCCAGGTGCTCAAGCACAGGGCGTGGGCTGCCCATGCTCGGCCAGGACAGTGTAACGCGATCACAGCGAGGCCCTCCAGCGAGTGGACCAGCCCCAGAGCGGCCACACAGCACTGGCAGAGGCGTGGGAGAGAAGCCCCGGTGCGGGCAGCAGGTCGGGGAGGGCCCCAGCACCACCATGAGGGGGCCAGGGCTCTTTCTCTGAGCAGCATCCTCAAGGCCTCCTGAGCAGGAGGATGCCCCAGCGAGTCTGCGAAATGCCGAGGGCCAGGCCTGCCCTGCTCGGAGAGTCATTTAGTGAACCAGAGCGAGGTCCCACGGATAGGGAAGGAACAGGCAGAAGAAGGGGGGACACGTTTCAGCTCTACGGGGATGTGTCTAAGGGAGGAGGTGCAGAGTGTTCCTCAGAACGAGGCCAGTCGCAGCGCGGTGCAGGATGGAAGGGTCTCCCTTATACAGAACGCGGTGGGTGAACACAGCAAGCCACAGAATAGCAAGAGTGGGTGTGTGTGTGTGATGCAGGTAAACAGACACGCACACATGTTCTTAGACACACACAACAGCCTGCACACATCTGACACAGCCAACCATGGTCCAGGGTCATCCCGAGGACCAACAGGATGGGGGAGGGGAAGGAAGGGGAGACGTTTCCTGTTTACTTCAAACAACAGTGTTTGGCTTGATTCTGCACTAACATAACATACACTCCACAGTAATAATAACAAAATAAAGCAAGCCACAGGCATGCACCCCTTCTTCTCATCAGAGGAAGGCCAGTACCCAGATTGCCATCTGGGCCCTGAGACAGTAAACACGGAGGGGACACGGCCAGGGGGTCCTGTGAGTCTCTGGGACCCAGCAGCCAGCGCCGGAGGTGGACAAGCTGAGCTGGGGGCCCACCAGCTGCTAGAGGAAACCTGTCACTCTCTGGCCAAGTGACCCAAGGTAAGGAAGGTCATCCTAAGGATGAAACGGCACAACAGATGGGAATGACATCGGAAAACCGGGTGGATTCTGATCTCACAGACTTCGGAAACAGCCTCAGCAAACCACCATAACAAATGTTCTGTTAATTTATTAGCCGTTTGAGTTTTTGAGTCTCTACGGCTTCCTATGTCCGCAAAGAGTTGGACACGACCGAGTGACAGAACAACAACGGCTTCCTAGGCTGCTTTTATAATTTTAGAAAAAGTACAGATTATTAAAAGTCTGTAAGAACCAGATTCATCTGTAAAAAGCTCTTGGCCCATGACCCCAAACCATCGCTCAAAGGGAGTTCTGTGATATTAAATACAATGTATGTGCATTATTAAGAGCTCTGAGATGACTCTAATTGAGGACTTCCTGTGCAGCCCAGAAGTGAGGATAAAGGATGATGCTGTGGTATAAATATCCTCCCCTCCCTGACACTGGCACACACATAAAGGGCTTTTAACTTTAAGGACTAGAGAATGCAGGATGTTGTCTGTTCAAGACACAGGCTACCCTTGGAACAGGAGCAGCTGATCGGCTCGGGATGACTGCGGGCCTTTCTCTGCCGGGCAAGGGTGGGGGGTTACGTGACTCCTGGTCACAGGCGACCTGTCCGCCAGATGGAGGCCAGCCCCCCGGCCTGGGCCTCACCCCTTCTGGACCTGCACTCCCGCATGGCCCCTCCCACCCAGCCCTGGCCCCACTCAGGGATGGAAGAGGCTGCCGGGCTTTGTACATCAGTGAGTAATTTTCTTTGAAGCAGAGAACCGAACTGACCCATCAAGATGATTGCACATCAAAACCACCACCTCAAAGTGGCTGTTGTCAGCAGAGGCTGTCTCAGAGTACTACTTGAAAAGGTCACGTGCCCAGAGGACTATCAGCAATTCCGAAGCCTGGAGCACCAGCTGCCCAGGTTAACTCCCTTTCTGTGGGGAATCTTAAAAGCATCCAGGCCACAACTTCCAAAATCCTGGATGCACTCGGGAGGAAGGGAAAGAGCTAGAGAGACTATCCAGGCTACAGAGATGTCTTAAACCATCTACTTCCAAGGCTCTCCGTCCAGTGAGTGGGGACCCTGGGAAGCGAATCCCCAGCCCTGACACAGAGAGAAAACTGCTTCATTACTCATGATGCCAGCAAAGCCTCTGGCCCAAACCTGCTGATTCCATGTGCCAGAGTCACCGTGTGCCCATCAGGCACCCTTTCCCTGCCTCTGGGCAGCGTGTGGAGACAGGGACCAGCTACAAGGCAGCTGCAGCTTCGTTCCTTAGTCTGACTCTCTGTGACTCCGTGGACTGCAGCCCGCCAGGCCCCTCTGTTCATGGATTCTCTAGGCAAGAATCCTGGCATGGGTTGCCATTTCCTCCTCCAGGGGATCTTCCCAACCCAGGGGTCGAGCCCGCCTCTCCTGCATTGGAGGTGGATTCTGGACCACTGAGCCACCAGTTAGGAGGCAGAGGTCCCTAATCCGGGCCAAGGGTCAGCAGCAGTGGCCTCCTCCTGCCCATTTCAATAAATGAGGCTTTCGCTGCCACACAAGCAAGCTCGCCGTTGCTACCAAGCAGCACAGCCAAGCAGGCTGCAAAGGCCCTCGGAGCCGGAAGGAACTCTTTACAGCTCACATGCTTTACAGACAACCTGCTGAGCCCCGATCTGAGGGGGACCATACGGGGTCATGAGAGGGGGCCCCGGGGAGTCTGTGTGTGTGGGTGGACACAGGATGCTGACTCAGTGTGGGCATTCCAACCAGACCGCCCAGCTCAGGCCTGAATGACGTCACCCGGACACACAGAGAAAGCGAAGCCTGGACAGGCAGACAGTCCAGGGCATGTGGACCAGCCTGCCCCTGGGTCACGTGGGGGCATGCGGTTCCTGAGGGAGGGAGGGGAAGGAGGGCGGGAAGGAAGAAGGGAAAGGAAGGAAGGCAGGCAGGCAGGCAGACAGGAGGATCTGTCCTGGCTCCACTTTCCCCCTCAGCTGTCGCCCAGTCTCCGTCTCCTCTGAACCTACTCCAGGCAGGCTCCCTGGTCATCCACTGGGGCGGCTCCTGTCAAGGTCACCATGACCTTCAGGCTGCGCCCTCGGCCGTTCTCTCGACACCGCCTTCCCTGGTGATCTCATCTGGTTTTGCGGTTTTAAATGTCACCTACACATGGTGATTCCCAAGCTGGCCTCTCCAGACAAGGAGGTCCTTGTCTTGGTCTCGCCCCAGGGGTCCCACAAGTGAACACTTGTTCCCGTGCCTGCCACCACCCCCGGCCTGCGTCACTCAGCCCTCCCCAATTAGAGTCAACCCCGACAATCCATCTGCTCAGGCCTCAATTCAGGGGGTCCACTCTGATTCCTCTCTTTGTCCCACGGCCTCCATCCAGCTCGTCGCAAACCCTGTCAGTTCTAGCCTGAAAGTCTACCCAGAACATGCCCCCTCCTCCTCACCCGTCCTCACTCTCTTGGATTACTACCATGGCCCCCTGTACCCCACCAGTCTACCCTGGACGCAGCAGCAGCAGACCCAGCTCAGATGAGTGGCAACCAGTTTCACGCAGCCCCCCAACCTCCACTCCCGACCTCCGCCCCCTCCTCACTGCTCCCATGGCAAGGCCCTCCCAGGGCCACCCCTCACCATCTCCAGGACTCTGCTGAAAACTTATCTGCTCTCGGAGTCCCTGACCCATCGTCCAGCTCTCACAGCACCCCCGACACCGCTGACGCCCACTGTCTCCTTTCCCAGCAGCACTGGTCCCCAGCTTCCTGCACTCACCAGCGCACTGCTGGTTTCCGGCCCTGACCCGGAGCAGCACTCGGGCTAAGACCTCGGTCTGGCTCTGTTCCTGTCGTACCCCAGAGTGTCTGCAGCTTGTTGTTCAGTCGCTAAGTCGTGTCTGACTCTTTGTGACCCCATGGACTGCAGCATGCCAGGCTTCCCTGTCCTTCACTATCTCCACAGAGCCTGATGCAAAGTTGGCACATAATAGATGCTTGTTGGATAGACGAACAAACGGAAAGACGGATAGACAAACGGATGAATGGAAGACCGGGGGCCCTGAAGATGGATTCAACTGTGGTCCTCAGGCATCTCCATGGTATAGAGGAATCCCGCCCTGGTTCCAGCCAATAGGCCAGGAGATTCCAGCCCAGATGATACCTCTGAGAGAAGCCACTTCCCTTCCCCACACAGGGGAGGACAAAGGTGTCACATGACTGTACTCTCTCATTCAAAAGCAGTGTTCTTTTAGACTGTGGCTTGAGATCTGGTCCGAGTTTGGGCAGACAGTCAGGGAAGAACAGGCCATGTTTTATACCTGTGTGTCCTCAAAGGCCCACACTAGACCCTGACACACAATGAGTGAATAAATATTTCTGGAATTAATGAACAGATGTGGGGTTACGAGGAGGAGGCAGCTTGAGAACCCATCAACAGCACACTGTTGTTGGGTGAAATGGTCCAGGGACTTCCCTGGCGGTCCAGTGACTAAAGCTCCGTGCTCCCAGTGAAGGGGGGCCCAGGTTCAATCCCTGGTCAGGGAACTCGATCCCACGTGTCACAACTAAAGATCCCACGTGCCTGTGTGTGTGCTCAGCTGCGCTCAGTCGTGTCCAACTCTTTCGTGACCTCCTCCGTCCATAGAATTTCCCAGGCAAGCAGACTAGAGTGGGTCGCACGACACAACAAAAATCAAAGATCCCGCAGGTCGCAAGTAAAAGACTCAGCACAGCCAAATAGATAAATATTAAAAAAGAAAGAAGCTGTCCAAAACAAAGGACAGGTCAGCACTGAAACCCTCAGTCTGGAGAGGCAGGTGTGTGAACTGGGCCCTGAGTGGGCAGAGCCTCCCTCCTGAGGCTGCCCGCTCCCCCCACCTTTCCCCACCCCCTACCTGTGCTCAGGTGTGAGCAGCACTTCGTCTTCATTAAGACCCCAGGCTCTGAGATCAGCACAGTCCAGAAGTAGCTTCTCTTGCTCCTGCTCCCTGCAAGGAGGTGAGAGGTGTCAACCAGGGTCGGCCCAGGGCCTGTTCATCCCGCTCCGTCACAGGGCCCCAAGGGCCTCCCGGTGCACGGCCAGGCCTGGGCAAGGGACCAGGGAGCCCAGGGCCCTGTCCCTGCACAGAAGCTCTCAAACTCAGATTCCAGCAACGGGGGTGGGGGTAGGGGAGAGGGCCTGAAGGACGGCAACTTACACCACACAACTTCAGTGTGAAGAGCTGCCTCATTGGAAAAGACCCTGATGCTGGCAAAGATTGAGGGCAGGAGGAGAAGGGGGCAGCAGAGGACGAGATGGTTGGATGGCATCACTACTCAATGGACATGAGTTTGAGTAAACTCTAGGAGTTGGTGATGGACAGGGAAGCCTGGCGTGCAGCGGTCCATTGGGTCACACAGAGTCGGACACGACTGAGCAACTGAACACCACCACACTGGGGCCTGGGCCTTGCCCTTCTGCTCCTCCTGGGCCCAGCTTCCCTGACCAGGAGCAGCCCCTGTGCCCACAGCTCCCCTGGGCCTGCCTCTCCAGCCCCCCAGGGCCTGCTCCTTCCCTCCTACATGTGCTTGCCCCTCAGTCTGTTTCTTCCCGTAGCCCTGAGTGCCTCACCTCCCCTTTCAACCAACCCCACTGCAGGCCCTGTGAGCCGACCATTATTTTGCAGAAATCAGCTCCCTCACCTTCTGCCCTGACCACACACAAACCCCGAGGGACATCAGTCCCAGCTTCGACCTTCTGCGTTCTCATTCCCTCCGGCTGCTGAGGGAGCCCTGGGCGCCCTACCCCTCCAGCCATCGCCCTGCCCGCTGTGGGCTCACCCTGGCTTTGCCCACAGGTCCTCGGTTCTCAAAGGTTTTGTCTCCTGCCCAGCTGCCGTCTTGGACTGGGCTAGCTGGATGATTTCTAGCCGAAGGTGGACAGCCCTTGGACCTCAGGTGCCCAATTCTGAATTCCTGGTCCCAGCACAGGCCCCAGCCACCCAGGGCGACAGGTCCCACGGGAGCCAGCTTACCACCACTCTCTTCCTCCCTCTCACACTTCCTGTCCATTCTCCACAGTGCCGCCTGGGCAGTCTCTCTTAAATACATGGGAAAATACATCCTGACCTTCTTGAAATCCATCCGTGACTTGACCTTGTCTTCACGAGGCCCCGGTTCACATCTTGGTTGCAGCTCCTGCTCTGGCCTGCCCCCACACTCTGACACAGTATTCCAGTCCCAGCATCGTCTGTCCTACATGCCTTTAAACCTGTGGTCGCTCTCATTGCCCTCCCAAATCTAATCCTGCACGGTCCAAGGACAAGGATCCCCCTGAGGATTCTGTCCTAACCGTCAGGCTGAGTTAGATGCCCCTTTTCTGGCCCCCTCTGTGTGTGTGCTCAGTCACTCAGCTGTGTCCCGACTCCTGGAGGTCCCCTCTGTCCATGGGATTCTCCAGGCAAGAATACTGGGGTGGGTTGCCATTTCCTATTCCAGGAGATCTTCCCAACCCAGGGATTGAACCTGCGTCTCTTGCGTCTCCTGCATTGACAGGTAGATTCTTTACCACCAGCGCCACCTGGGCTGTGAAATACTAGAATCACTGCGTTCAGTTTCCAGGGGAAAATAGGATAATGCATGCCACACATGTGTTTAACCCTCTCCAGTGGGGCAAGAACATGGGGCTGGGAAAAACAGAGGCCAGTGAGATGTTATTCCAATAAGAACCCGAGCATCCGACAACAGCACTGCCTGTTTCTACGTGTACCTTCCACAAAGGCAGTGTGCAGGCACTGAGCAAAAACAACGTGAGAGATGGGAAGAGGACACAGACAATAAGCCTGTGGACAATGCGCTCCCGTCAGACAAAGCGCAGGTCCAGGGTGAAGTCCACCTGTGCCCTGGCCACCCCAGTCCTCACGGACAATGGAGGAGTGGGATTCTAGTGTCTTCACTGCAGACAGGACTTCAGTGCAAGCCGACCACGTCACCTGCTTCCCAGGGGAGAAAGAGCACTTGTACTGGTTTCCACCACCCTCTGTGCCTTCCTAAGGGATTCTGGTTCTGATCCCATGTGACTTTCACTTTAAGAAATCAACTTCAGGCTTCCCTGGCGGCTCGGTGATAAAGAATCCACCTGCCAATGCCGGGCACATGGGTTCGATCCCTGGCCCAGGAAGACCCCACATGCTGCAGGACAACTAAGCCCATGTGCCACAACTACTGAGCCTGCGCTCTGGAGCCCGGGAGCCCAGCTCCTGAAGCCCGAGTGCCCTGGGGCCCGTGCTCTGCAACAAGAGAGGCCACCGCAGTGAGAGGCTGGCTCACCGAAACGCGAGAGGAGCCCCTGCTCACCTCAACTAGAGAAAGCCCGTGAGCAGCAGTGAAGACCCAGCACAGCCACAACTAAACAAACCTTTTTTAAAAGAAAGGAAAAAAGAAACCTACTTCTACGTGAGACAGGCTCACTGTAATGCCAGAGGGAGGGCGGCTGAACTAGACCAAATACTACAGGAAAACTGCTCAGGGGCTGGCCTGGGACAGGGCGAGCGGAAAGGCCAGCTCCATACACATGCCCCTGACCCCCGGCACTGTCAAAGCCAGTGTCGGGCTGCACATCTCGGCGTCAAGGCCATCTATTCCCCCCACTTCCCTCGAACCCTTGCATGGGAGCTGAATGAGCCCCAGACTGGCATGAATCGGGCAGAACAGTGCTCAGGTGAAGAGAGGACCAGCAGCGAGGTCTCTGTACGCAGTCCGGTCTGGCGCTCTCTGCCTCGGAGAAGCTGTCCTCTGACCCCCTACCATTCCAAGCACTGGTTATTCACCAGGGCACACGGGGCACTCACTTGCGAGGCACGCTGAGGCAGGGAGGGGAGTAGGCTGCTTTATCCTGGGAGGAATTTGCTCTGAGTCCGAGTACGAATGGTGTAATATTACCGCTAACCTCAAAGAAATGAAGACCCTCCCCGCTCACCTCTTCTCCCGCAGTAAGTAATCCAAGCTGTTGACATAGCACCCTGAGCTCCCAGAGGCGAGCTGGCGAAACCATACGGGAATGGGCGTCAAAGACAAAGACAGAGGGAGAAAAAAAGACTGATCAATGTTAAGCCCTCTATTTAGCTTACTTCTCTGAAAAGGCAGTACATTAGCTCGATTAAAACCGTCGGAAAGCATAAGGGCGCACAGCACGAGGACTTCGCCTCACCTGCACCCCTGGCCCCCGGGGCCCTCCCCACAGGTGACCTCAGGTGTCCGCTGCTGGAGACCCAGTTTACAAGGAGAAGCAATCAGGAATGCATCAGACACTCCTTCAACACAAATGCTATTCTGTACTGAGCTCTGATTTTCAATTAACAGTATGTCTTCAGGGTCATTCCATAGCAATACTAAAGAGATAATTTAAAAAAAAAGACACCACTTCCATGGTATTCTGAAGTATGATAATGACGTAATTTACTAGTTCCCTAGTGATAGGCATTTTGGTTATTGGCAATCTTGGGCTGTTACAAATAAATAGGTCCTATTCTTAGAATACATTTCCTGGATCTACTGGCACTCAAACATCCCCAAAGTCTTCCCAGCAACCACGTTTTTTTCTCAGTTTGAAGTTCATCACTGAAGTTTCCACTTTGGAATTCCCAAGTCGCTGGACCACAGTTAGCCTGAGGCTTTGTGCCTGACCTAGCCCAGATCCACGACCTCAACCTTGGCTGCGAAAGCCCTGAGGGGCCCCGCACCAAGCATTTCTGTTAGGAGTTCGGGGCAGAAATAAAAGGGGAGACAGCCCAGCCTCGGGGGCCCAAGCTCCCAGTCACGAGGGCCCAGGGGCTGGGGAGAGGTCAGAGGGTGTGGAGAACAAGCCGTGGTCAAGGGGAGGGGCCCGAAGGAGGGTAGTTGGGGTGTGGCTGAAGAGGAGTGGCCACGAGGGGATGGCCTGGCGATGACTCTGGAGAAGTGGCCAGAGGGGGTGGCAAGGAGGGGAGGCCCCTGGCTTACCGAGGTGTGGGCACCCATCCCAGGAGTTGCAGCCTCTGGGCTGGTCCCTGCCATGGTCCAGAATGGCTCCTCCAGTGAGGCCAGGCCTCCTAGTCGATCCAGGTCCTGGGGTTCCTGCTCTAACACCTCGGGGTGCTGGTGAGCCAGCCTCCTCAGGCCCCGAGGCCTTGGGGCTAGGTCCCCCGTGTTGGCCTTTGGGACCCTCAGGTTCAGGAACTCCACAGGCGGCGGGCTCCAGTCATTGGGGAACGTGTTCCCAGCGGCCTGCATCTTGGGCTTTTTTGACGACTTGGGGGCTGGAGCAGAGGTGGGACTGCAGAGGCGCCGGGTGGGGTGTGGAAGCCCCTGGTACAGGGGATGGTCAAAGCAGCTGCCCTTCAGGCTGGGCAGGAGGATGGGCCTGGTGGCGGTGGCCTGGACGTCTGTGGATGGGACAGAGAGCTGTGGTGTCCCCAGTGGCCCACCACCTTCCCAGCCCCCGGGCCACTCCACCGAGGAGTGGGCAGCAAGGAAGGGGAGACTATCAACTGGGTTCCCCACTCCCTCGTGGCCCCAAACCTCAGAAGGGCTCCACCTGCACAGGTGAGAGATACCTACCTTCTCTCCAAGGAAGGTCTAGCACCGCCTTCTCGGGTCCGGCCATCGGCAAGCCACTGGGAGTTTTATCCTGGAAGGAACCACCTGTCAGGTGAGGCTAGCCTTCAAAAGGGCTGAGCGCTTGAGAGGAAGGCCCTGGGCCCCCGCGTGCCCGGGAAGGAACTGCCTCCTCCAGCTCCATGCCAGGGACCCGGCACGTGCTCCACGAACATCAAGTTGCTCAGGTCAAGGAAGCTCCACCCGACCTCTCATTTCAAGGACACGATGCCAAGTGTACGGACATCAACATTTTTAAAACCTGTATGAAATGAAAACCAGCACAGCCCCGAGGAAAGGCCATTTTCTAAAACGATATACTGGGACTTTCCTGATGGCACCAGTGGTTAAGACTCTGTGTTTCCGATGCGGGGGGGGGGGCGGGCGTGGGCTTGATCCCCGGTCAGGGAACTAAGATCCCATACGCCATGCAAAATGGCCAAAAAAAACTCATGAAACGACATCCTGTGCATTTTGCTTGCTTGGTGTCACCCCTGTGAGGCTGTTTGTTAAGAGCGGGCTGGACAGGGCTGTCTGGTCCTGCCATCTCCCCAGCATCAGCACAGACCTGGCACATGGAAGGCCAGGTGCATTTCTGTTGGATGAATGAACGAATGATTTCAAGAGACCCCCGGGCTCCAATAAGCCTCCTCCTGTGTTAGCAGCTGCCTGTCCTCAGCTAAGGTGGACCTAGCCACATACACAGACATCTCTCATCACGGCAGGCCTGGACTCAGACAACCTGAAACACAGATGAAAGGCTAATGTCTGAATGACTAATGATCAAAGGAAATGACAGTTTACAAAAAAAGCTCACTCACTCACTCAGCAAGGGTTCAAACTCAACAATAATAAAAGAAACCCAAATCAATATGACTATGAAGTATCATTCAATAATAAGAAAACAATCAAAAACTTAAAAATTTGTAACAACAAATGCTGGCATGGCTATGAAGACATGCATGACTGTGAGCACTGTCTAACTGGAGTATTCTTTCTAGAGTAATCGAACAATACAAAAATCACTGCGAGATGTTCAAATCAGGCAGTCAGGAACCCTGGAAATCTGTCCCTCCACAAATGCAATATTTAAGCTGGAAAACCCATCAGGACCAACACTTAACGGAACTCTTGAAATCTAACAAAAAACTAACAATGATGAGGGGAGTGTTTAAAGAAGCAGGATCTGCTAGATGTCAGTAAGTCTGTGATCTGCCTTTTGATCTGACCTTCCCAACACCCCCAGCTCCCAGCTCAGGGGCAGTGGTGGGGGCGGCATTAGTGGTGTGGCTTGCTGGTGCCAGCGAGGCAACACAAACTTTGTTCTTGAAGAACGGTGGTTGTGTGTTTTGACCTGTTTTGCAGCTCCCCAAAGAATCAACCCAGGGTCCTGCTTTTGTTGCACACCCACTCCCCCACTGGAACTGTCTTAGGGCTGGAGTGTCCTGGGTGGCATCTGTTGAAGCCATGTAAAGATAAATCTACCAGTCTCAGCCATCGGGGCAGGGAACCGACAGGCGGCACAAGCAGCCAGAGAGACTGAGCAGCCGGAAAATGAAGGGCTGGGTAGGAGATGACGAAGAGAGAAAGAAGTTTTAAAAGCTCCCATGGGACTTCCTGGGTGGTCCAGTGGTTAAGATGCCTCACTTCCAACGCAGGGGGCATGGGTTCGATCTCCAGTGTTGGAACTAACATCCCACATGCCAGTGTCACATGGCCAAAAAAAAAAAAAAAGGATTAACAACTAAAATATAAGTTAACAAAAAAAAAAAAAAAAAGAGAGAGCAAGAGAGAGAAAATGAGAAAATTCCAAACAGAAAAATATTCCAAATTTCCAAAATAAATAAAATAGTCCCCATGTAAAGCAGAGTGTCTAGAAAGCCACATGCACACCCAGGACTAAGACATGCCAATGAAAGACTTGAGAAACCCATAAGCTTTCATCTCTGTTCATTGTTGTTATTGTTGTTTGGTCAACAACAACAAAAGAATTGTGTCCAACTCTTTTGCAGCCCCATGGACTATAGCCCACTAGGCTCCTCTAACCGTGGGATTTTCCTGGCAAGAATACTGGAGTGGGTTGCCATTCCCTTCAGGAGATCTTCCCGACCCAGGGAAGACCACTGAGACTGCTCATTAGGTTCCACATAATCAGGGAGTGAAGGGTGAGGCAGAGTTACTAAAGGCCTGGCTAAGTGTTGAAGGGAGATTCCAACTCAGAACCAATCTGCAGAGCAGAGTTTCATCATTGTTTGGGCTCTAGGCATTTCAGGAAATCTATAAAATCGCCAGCTGGCCATAAAGCTAAAGGAACAGTGACTTTGGTGACCACATACAACAAAATAATTGTCTTTTGGGCTTCACTGGTGGCTCAGATGGTAAAGAATCTGCCTACAGTGCAGGAGACCTGGGTTCAGTTCCTGGATTGGGAAAATCCCCTAGAGAAGGGAAAGGTTACCACTCCAGTATTCTTGCCTGGAGAATTCCATGGACTGTATAGTCCACAGGGTCGCAAAGAATCGGACGTGACTGCGCAACTTTCACTTACAAAAATAGTTTTGAAAAGTCATTACATGAACACTACCACTCACAGCCAATGGCAACAGCCGACTCTTATTTCCAGAGTTACTGCATTATAATATCTAACGACAAGAAAACTGCCCCAAACCAAGCAAATGCTTTGGTGCTCAGAAGTCCATGGAGATGATAAGATAAAATATAAAAAGAATCAGAAACTGCTGATACAAGGAGACCAATTCCACTTAAAAAGCTGTGTGCAATGAGGGGCTGGGAGGGGGAGGCTATGTTCTCCCTTCCAAATCGGTTTCTTTTCTGAGCACAAGTGCTGTCTGTGTCTTCCTAACAATGCAGAGCTCACTAAGTTTAGGCGACACAGCACAGCCTTTGTTCCAGTCCAGAGTCACTGGCTTCTGCCATTCCACTTTCAAGATCATGACAAGCAGCTCACTCTGGTCCCTGACAGCTCAGCAGTTCAGGGCTCTGGATGGGAAGATGATGCGGATGCCAAGGGGTGCGCCATCCTGATGAGTGAGGAAACGGCACTTTCATCCCCACACTGAGGTGGGGTGGGGTGGGGGGTCCTTGCTCTTCCTGCATCACCTGAGTGCACAGAGGAAATCTTATCTCCATACTCCAGGGCCAAGCCCAGAAGGAAGCTCAGAAAACTAGGTGGACTTCCCTGGTGGTCCTGTGGTTGAGAATCTCCTTTCCAATGCACGGGACGTGGGTTCGATCCCTGTTCAGGGAGCTAAGATTCCCACATGCCTCAGGGCAACTAAGCCCACAGGTTGCAATGAGAGAGTCCACACATCACAACTGGAGAATGAGTGCCACAGTCGCTGAGCCCGCGTGCACCAAGAGAAGCCACACACCACAACAAAGACGCAGTGCAGCCAAAAGAAAAAAACAACCTAGGTGGTCGATGCTATTGTACATTTATGTGTCAGCTTGGGCGGCCTTAACAAAATACCATAGGCTGGGGGGTTGCTTAAACCACAGATTTATTTCTCATGGCTCTGGAGGCTGGAAGTGGCAGATTCAGGTGCTGGCAAGGCAGGTTGCATTCCGAGGGCTTTTCTTGAGCTTTGTGGCGGGACTGCCATCTCTCTTGACCTCTCTTTTATGGACTCATGGGACAGGGAGTGGGAGAGAAAGTGAACCTAAGTGTGGGCTCTGGTCTCTTCCTTTGCTAAGGTCACTAATTGCAGCATGGGGTCCTACCCTCATGACCTAATCTAACCTTAGTTTCCTCCCAAAGGCCCCATTTCCAAATAACACCACATTGGGGGTGAAGGCTTCAATGCAAGCTTTTGGGGGGGAGACGGGCACAGTTCAGTCCTTTGTGATATGCAATATATCAAACACTGCATATCATACTGTGTACACACTAGGCACAAATCAAATGAATCAACTTGAACGGACAATATACATGCAGACAAGGGAACCACAGTGGGAATACAGCTTGATGGACTTTCACCAAGTAAACACATCCAGGTAACCATGTGGTCGCTGTTGTTTAGTTGCTTAAGTCATGTCCGACTCTTTCAAGACCCTATGGCCTACAGCCCACCAGGCTCCTGTGTCCATGGGATTTCCCAGGCGAGAATACCAGGGAATTCTTTCTCCAGGGGATCTTGCCGACCCAGGGATCAAACCTATGTCTCCTGCATTGGCAGGCGGATTCTTTACCAGTGAGCCACCAGGCACGCCAGGGTAACCACGACGCAAGTACAAAAAATAGCATATGCCAGCACCCCAGAGTCCTCCTCACACTCCCTCCCAGTCAGGACGCCATCCTCTGCTCAACACCACAGATCTGTCTGCCCGTTTTTTGAATAATGTGCAAATGGATCACACAGTGTGGATTCTTTTGTGTCAGGCTTGTTTTGTTCAGTGCCATGTTTTCATTGCTCTGCGGTGTTTCATTGTGTGAATACAGGCTCATCTCTTCTACTCCAGATGGACATATTCATTGTTTTCGGGTTGTGACCACTATGAATAATGCTTCCATGAACATTGTTACACTTGCATTTTGTATACACCCAGCCACACGCATTTCTGTTGAGAATGCACCTAGGTGTCAAATTGATGGGTCACAGGAATAGTTATGTCCATTTGTGTTAGAAAAGGTCAAACGATTACCAAGAGGTAGAATGGGTGGGACCTCCCTAATGGGCCAGTGGTTGAGAATCCACCTGCCAATGTGGGGGACACATGTTTGATCCCTAGTCTGGGAAGATTCCACACGCCTCAGGGCAACTATGCCTGTGCACCGCAACCACTGAAGCCCACGTGCCTGAAGCCCTTGCTCTGCAACAGGAGCCGCCGTAAGGAGACGCCTGGGGACCGCAACTGGAGAGTAGCCCCTGCTCATCGCAACTGAAGAAAGCCCGAGTACAGCAGTGAAGACCCAGCGCAGCCAAAATTAAATGAATGAGACGAAGAATTCCACATGACCTGCATCCAAATCCCTTCAACGTTAATATTGCATTATGTTTGCTTTATCACTACCTCTAACATGTGTGTGTGCATGTGTGTGTGTACTTGTATGATCTTGACACCGTTGAAGAGTACTGACTACTTTGTAGATTCTATACATTTGGGTTTATGTGACACTTTCTCATGACTGGATTCAGATTATATGTCTGGGGCAGGAACATACAGATGCAGTGGTATGTCCTTTTCAGAGTCTCATATCAGAACGCACAGATGTCAATTTGTTCCATTACTGATGTTGCTATTGATAACTTTCATCTCCTGGCGAAGCTGATATCTGTCAGGTATCTCCACCACCATATCACCATTTTCTTTTTGCTGTAATTAATCAACATCTTATGAGAAGATTCTTTGAGACTATGTAAACACCCTCTTTCTCATCATACTTTCACTTCCTAGTTTCAGCATCAATTGATGATTCTCATCTCAATTTTTACGGGGACGGTTGAAAACTAGTGCTTGTTTTTAACGACTTCACATGTTGCAAAGACCTTACAGTAACAACCACTGTGTGTGCAGTGTGCTCAATCCCTTCAGTCTTGTCTGACTCTTTCTGACCCCATGGACTATAGCCTACCAGGCTCCTCTGTCCATGGGATTCTCCAGGCAAAAATACTGGAGTGGATGCACGGGCTCTCCCTGACCCAGGGATCAAACCCAAGTCTCCTGTGTCTCCTGCATTGCAGGCAGATTCTTTTACCATTGAATTACCAGGCAAGCCCACAGTAATAACCAGTACTTCTCACAAATCAAATGGAAACTGGAAGATCATCAGACAGTTCAGTCATTCAGTCATGTCCAACTCTTTGTGACCCCATGGACTGCAGCACACCAGGCTTTCCTGTCCATCACCAACTCCGGGAGGTTACTCAAACCCATGTCCATAAGGTCGGTGATGCCATTCAACCATCTCATCCTCTGTCGTCCCCTTCTCCTCCTGCCATCAATCTTTCCCAGCATCAGGGTCTTTTCCAATGAGTCAGTTCTTCCATCATCAGACACTCACCACTAAAATATCCTCAGAGTCCCCTTCAAAGATTAAAAAACAAAACAGACAAAACACCCGGCAAACTGGTGGTGGCACCGGAGGTGGCTGCATTCTCAGGCAAAGTGTAAGCCTCCCCTGAAGGCCCGAAAGGCAGCCAAAGAAGACAGAGATCACCTCTCCTCAAAGTCTCCACTTCTGTACAAGCCACCTGTAGACAATCCTGGTGCAAGCTGAGAAAAGACGGTTGGCATGCTCAAAGCATCTCATTCTAGAAGATGCACACAAGGTCACCCAGGACATGGGGTGGGGGCAGGATCAAGGTGGGCAGATCTGGAGGGCCCTGGGGTCAGCTCATGTCTTCTCTGAAGACAAAGAAGAAGATGAACTTTGGCCCATGTTTCCAGGACAGTCTCACTCCTGTCTGTAGCTCTCCCCAGGCTGGGACCTGCTCATCTGCTCAAACACCAAACCCAGCACAGACAACCTGCTACACCAGCTGGAATCCTGCTCTTCTGCGGTTTAACTAGTTAGGCTCTCTGGCGACAAAGTCACCAAACAAGCTGACACAGAAGCAGGTTCTAAAATGTATAAGTGGACTTTCGTTATGTTTTTTAGTCGCTAAGTCATGTCTGACTCTTTCTGCAACCCCACGGACTGTAGCCCACCAGGCTCCTCTGTCTATGCGGTTCTCCAGGCAAGAATACAGGAGTGGGTTGCCATTTCCTTCTCCAGGGGATCTTGCTGACCCAGGGATCCAACCCAATTCTTCTGCATTGGCAGGCGGGTTTTTTTTTTCTCCTTTTACTGCTGCATCACCAGGGAAGCCCGTAAGTGGACTAAGAAGTTCCAAAAGCTTATTCTGAAAGCTGAGGGTTAGAAATAAGAAAGATGAGGGCTGGAGAGGAAGACAGCCTCCAGGTTAGCTCACAAACTCAGCAACCCACAAAGTAGCTGCACGGAGGACTGAGGACTGTGAACGGAGTCTTGGCCCAGAAAATGATTCCTACATGAAGGCTGACCTGGGCGCTGGAAGACAACCTGCCCCAACGTGTCCAGTACAGTTTCACTCAGCAAACCCAATTTAGCATGTCTGATGCATCAGGCCTTGTGTTGAGCCCTCAGACATCAAAGAAGGGGAAGAGAAGGTCTCTGCCCTTGAACTTGCAGCAGTGGGAGGTGACTGCCAAGAGACAAACCCAGGGTCACCAAGACTCCAGCAGATGATGAAGCCTGGGCCCCACTGCCCCAACAGGTGTATTCAGATTGGCTGGCTGTGAGCAGGCTCGTGGGCTAGGGCCACCTGCCCAATGGGCAGCTAAGCCTGGTTGCCGCAGAACACCTGTCACTCAAAGCTAATGCACTGCCAGTGGTTGCACGGCAGTCCAATTTCCCCTATAAAGGAGACACAGCCACCAGCTGTTTCTTCCCTCTCCAACCAACAAAGGAATACATTTTTACGCTTGTACCTGTTGCTCCTGGCTTCTAGCAACCCCCTCCCTCCAGTTCCTTAAAAATACCAGCATCTTCAATGAAGAAGTGAGCCATGGTACAGTCTAACAAGGGGTCATTCGGCCTGAATCTCCAACTCTGAAAACTGCAACTCATCGGAGCCAAGATAATTCTGATTTTAAAAGCCCTGTGGGGACCTCCCTGGTGGTCTGGTGGTTGAGACAAACCAGGGGGCACTGGTTTGATCCCTGGTCTCCCTGGTCAGAGAACTAAGATCTCACGTGTTGCTCGGTGTGCCTAAAAAACAGAAAAGCACCATGACTTTCTGTTAACAAAGAAACATAAAAAGCTGCCAAGTGAATGACGGCACAAAGGAAGTCACCATCCACCATGGGACCCAGCTCAACATCGAGCTGTGAAAATGTGAACAAAGATGCATTCTGGAATCAATTAAAAGGATAATTATGGTTAGTCAACAGGCTCCAAGCACTGCATACTAGGTGTCGAGACAGGAACGCACAGGGGAACAAAAGCGATGATGTCAGGGCCCTGCGCCAGTCAAACAGGGAGACATACTGCCTAAACTTTACTTCTGTTGTCTCCCTCCCAAGCCCCAACCACCCAGCATCCAGGGCCTGCTCCTCCTCGTTCTCACACATATTCTTTCCAGGTTAAGAAAACCATCTTAGGGAATTCCCTGGTAGTCCAGTGGCTAAGACTCCAGGTTCCCAAGGCAGGGGCCTTGGGTTCAATCCCTGGTAAGGTAACAAGCTCCCACGTGCGGCAGCTAAGGACACTGCATACTACAACGAATACCAAAGATCCTGCATGCCACAACTAAGACCTGACGTGGCCAAATACTTAAATGTTTTTAAAAGGAAATCATCTTAGAGCATGGGTCCCTGGTCCAGCCATGCTCCCTCCTCCCCAGTCCAGCCCAGGAACTGGGGTTCCATCTTCCAAACACACCCCACTGCAGGGTTAGCGCCTCCCCAAGTCCTTCAAACCCAAGCCCAAAGCTTTTAATGTTCAGCCTCTGTTCCCAGCCTCTCCCACTCTTCAGCATGCTCTCATGTGTGATTTCAGCACATCACCTCACTCTTTTTGTTTTTACTTTCCAGGCTACAAGAAAAATAAAACAATCTGTCTTAAAACGTGACTGCCAGGCCAAATAATTATAGGTACCAAAGTGTTTTGAGCCTTTGGTATATAAAGAGATCCAAGATTAACTCAGAATATAACTGTGCTTCTAATGAAGATCACTTCTTCAAGATGCCATATTCCTAACACTATGCTTTATATCTGTCTTTTTAAACAAATATTTAATAGCTCAGGAATGTTAAGTCAGGGCAGAGGCTGCCATCAGCAAGGACTCAGCTCAAAATGGGAAAGATGAAGCAAGATGAGTTTTATCCACAAAGAAAAGCCAAAGAGTCTCCAGCATCGTAAACCACACATCCATCAAACTGGGAACAGGCTGGGAAGAGAAAGCCTTTCTGGAAAGAAAAACAACAGTGACCCTTTGTGCCCTGGGAAACATGAAAAACAAGCAAACAACAACAAACCATCAAATCAAAACATAAACTAATTCCAAATCAGTCTGAAGAAATTTCCACCCCTAACAGAGCAAACCATGGCTTGGCGACTGCGCCACCCGGGGAGAGGAGGGCCTGGCCCGTCTTGGTCGAGGCAATCCCTGTAAACAGATCAGAGTCAAACGCAAACACACCCGTAAAACAAAGGAATCCATGAAAATACAAGACAGGAGGAGAGCTGACCAACACTGGGCTTGGGAACTACCGTGGTTTCGCGGGGGTTGGGGGTGGGTACTGTGGCTGCCATGCCGCTTGAGGATCCTTAGCCTCAGTTTCCTCACCTGTTAAATGGAGCTGACCAGCCTACCCATGAGTTACAGGGCCGAAGGCCACACAGGGAGCCCACACCATGGAGGCCTGGCAGGGCGGGACTCAGGAGGGCCCGGTTGGTGGCAGGGGACCCGGCCAGCTGTTGGGGAAAGGGAGTGGGTAGAGGCCTCTAGGGTGGTGGGGGTGGAGGACGGGGGACCGGCGGGCCGGGTGGGGCCAGGCGCGGGTCTCCAGGGCCTCCCCACGCCCAACGCTGACCTGGACACAGCAACAGCCCCTCGCTTCAGGCTCCGCGATGGCTGCTCTCGGCGCCCCCTCACCCCGCCACTTGCAACACACATGCGCAGTCCCGCCACGTGCACGTCACGTGGGCGCCCTCTAGGGTGCGCGCCTGCCCCGGTGGCTCAGCGCTACAGCCTGCTTCGCTCCCGCTGCTCCTACTCAGACCCCGCCCCCTCAGGCAAATCCCGGAGTAAGTCGCTGAATCCGGGCACGACGGCTTCCATTTTACGATTGAGGACACCGAGGCCCAGGGGGAGAGGGCCACTTGCCAAAGGCGCACGGACAGAAGGAGGCGGCTTCAAGAGTTCATTCCAGAACGGACCTACCCTTCCCACCTCTTTGGTCCTTTTTAAACTGTGAGACCCCACAGGCCTGGTGTGTTGAGAACACTCGGCTCATAACCACCAACCATGTTATGATTCCTCACATGTATCTGAGTGTGTATGAGTATCCGTGTGCACTTTGGAGGATGTCGGCCCTCAGATTCACACTCAAGGATGGATTGAGCCCCAGCCCAGTGCCCTGCACTGAGCTGAGCCATTTACACATTATTCCTCTTTATCCCCTGCCAGTTCTGTCATCAGTTAAAACCCACAGCCTAAAAAAAAAAAAAAAAAAAAAAAAAACCCACAGCCTGTTCTTCCAGGGGACTGATTTTTAGTTAGGCATCACAGATAACTTATTAAAATGATCCCCTGGCATGGTTTTTAAGACAGGATGGTGGTAGAGCTGCTGCTGGAACTCTGGGGAAGCCCATACTCTGCGGGAGCCCCTATTCTGGGGCCAGGGTGTGATGGGTGGGGAGGCAGCAGCCCTCCTGTGCTGAGAGGCCCTCGCAGCAACATTGCTTCTTGATTTTCTTTGATCAACACCTCTAGGAGTTTGGGCCCTTTAATTCACCTTACTTCCAGTTGTCAAAAGGGATAATGGGGAGATTCAAAGGATCCTATCTGAACTCCTTACTGTTCTTTTGAGAATTCCTGCTATTTTAAATGTTTTAAACATATATAGGTTAGATCCATTTTAATGAACATCATTTCTAAGTTTAAGATAGGCAAAATTGAAGATAACTTACACAAGAATAATGCTTTTCAGTATATAAATGCTTCCTCCAATTTTACCTCTTCGCAGCAGGTTGGAGGGCATTATTACTACTTTCATTATTCAGATGGAGAAACTGAGGCTTGGAGGTCACCAACTTGGCTCAGGGCCATAAGTGGAGTTATAAGAGGGAGCATTGAAGCCCAGGATTCTCCGTACTCCTGGTCTATCTTCCTCCACATCTCCTAGGGTTTTGCCTTCACTTTAGGGACCTTTTGTCCTACTTCTTTGTTTGCATTCAGGCTCTGGGTCCTTGAGGCCATCAGCAATCTTTCCAGAGGACCCTGAGAGAGAAAAGGAGGTTTGACCAACAAGGATGCTTCAATGACTCAGGGACTACAGGAGAGGACCTCTGCAGAACCTGGCCATGTGCCAGCTGAGGACCTGCCCATTTCCCCCTCCCAGTCTACCTTCTGCTCTTCTTGCATCTCCTCTCCCTGAAATCTCTGTTCCCTTAGGCCCTACCCGTGGGACCACCTGCTGTGCTTGCCTCCTTCTAGTGGTTTGATCTCTTAACCCAGGTAAAAAACCATGTTCCTAAGAGTCCTTTGAATAGTGACCCTAGTAATGGGACTGACTCAAGGAAGCTGGCCTTGCTTCTTTCCAAGTTATGCCATGTGAGTAGCTGCTTAGTCTTTCAAAGGCCATCCTGGAGGGACACTTTCCATTATTTTATTCATCCAAGGCTTCTACTTCATGTAATTATCATGTATTGATCCTCTAGTAGTTGCTGCGTACATGATATGGGTTGTAATTTAATCCTTTTTAAGGATCCTGCAAAAGGGGATTTGGAAGTTCCAAGAGGTTAAGTGAGTGGCCCAAGTTTTATACAGCTGCTAGTTACTGTGTGCTCAGTCGTGTCCAACTCTTTGTGACCCCATGGACTGCAGCCCGCCAGGCTCCTCTGTCCATGGGATTCTCCAGGCAAGAGTACTGGAGTGGGTTGCCATTTCCTTCTACAGGGGATCTTCCAGACCTAGTGATCAAACCTGTCTCCTGAATTGCAGGTGGATGCTTTACTGTCTGACCCACTAGGGAAGCCTTAGTAGATCAGACTCCATAGCCTATACCTCTTCCTCCACACTACACTGATTTCAAAAGTTATTAGAGAAAAGATTAAAAATCAAAACCACAAAGAGGAGGAAGACCCAAATGTGGCCAAGGGGACTAATGTGATTATGTGAATGACAATTAAATCTGTCTTTGAGCTTCTTGGAAGCAAGAACAAAAGTGTGGGGAGATGAAGGGCTACATGCTTCTCTATATACTACACAGTCTCTGTGGTCAAAGGAAATAAGTTTTTCTCTTATTTTCCATTCCAGGAGTAATTTCTCATGTGGGGTTTTATACAAGGACATTGCATAACAAAATGAATAAATGAATTAAGTTTTCAAAAACTAGGTGCAGCACAAGACAGATAAATAATTGTCCTGTGTAATGTGTTCGTCCATTCAGCAATCATTCACTAAACACTGAGCACCTACCGTGCCTTGGCTGCCGAGATGCAAAACACATGCAAAAAGATAATTATCCTGTAGTGTAATCAACTGTAATGGAGATATCCTTGATGCTTCGGGGGTACACCTGAGTGGGATGATACTCCTGGGCACATATCAGGAAAAAATCACACTAATTCAAAAATATACACCCCAACATTCCTAACAACATAATTATTTACAATTGCCAAAATATGGAAGCAGCCTAAGTGTCCGCCAACAAATGAATGTGAAGTTGGAGGCAGATACCCACTCCTCCCAGGGTGAGCAGTGGAGTTCATTCCCTGTGGACAGCAACTCCAAAGTATCAACAGGCCAATCCAGAGAGGAGGCTGAGCCCCGCCTAGAACACAGAGAAGAGATCACGTGTTTCTCTAAGTCAAGGAGAACTGCCTGACTAGGAAGCTTCTTGGAGGTCAAAGGGAAGTGATGCCAAACACCCGCAGGCCGCTTCGCTGGGCGCTGTCCCGGCTGAGAGTCGCATGCGCACACGTGGACGGACCCCATGCTGTGCTTAGTCGCTCAGTCGTGTCCGACTCTTTGTGACCCCATGGGCTGCTGCCGGCTCCTAGAGGATCCTGAGCTGTACCAAATACAGACTCAGAACCAGGCAAATCAAAATGGTTGGCCCACGGAAACCTGGAGGAATGCCCCATAAATCTATTTAAACTGCTGCAAGAGAGCGACTCTCTCTGAGGCTGGCCCTGTGTCCATTTACACGTACTGTATTCTTTTTCCTCCTAAAAAACGCGTTGCTTATTTCACTACTTTCCATCTTTGTGGGAATTCTTTTCTGCAAAGCTGAAGGGCCAGGGCCTTGTCACTGACTACTGGTCTAGTGGCTAGTGGTTAGAATCAGACCCCAAATCTAGTGGCTAGGATTTGGTGCTCTCACTGTCATGGCCCCCCCTCAATCTCTGGCCAGGAGCTGAAGCCCCACTTCAAGCCCCTGCAGGCTGAGGCCACCCGAGATCATACTGATTAAGAAAATGAGGTCCTCACTTCATTTTTCCACTGACTTTAGTATACATACGTAAGATTTAAACAAAAGAAAATAGCTATAACATAGCTAAAGATCCAGGAAGAACTAAAAATCTTAAATCTCCCTTTGAAAAAAAATGAGTCTGACATTATTTTAATTTCAGGAGAAGTTCATATGAAGTATTCATAAAACAGTGATCACTATAAATAAAATAATAGATTACTATTCAAGATTACTGTGTAGTCCAGGTACTGGGGAGAATTCAAAGGTGAATAAAACAGAGTCCTGCCCTCAAAGAACCTATGATTAGAAAATATTTTGTATATATTCATAAGTAATTACAGCATAATAATGGTTCAGGTACGAAAATGTATTTTAAAAAGAGAATCAGAAAAGTAAAGGAGAGAGCATTTTCAAAATAGAAAATAACTTTTATTTCTATATAACAACTAAAAATTCAGAAAAATGTCTTAAAAATTTATAATTTGTAGTAGGATGCACAGTGGTCTCATATCTAGAAATCATCTAATTAAATATGGCTACTTTGCTTTTCTCTGGAGAAGGAAATGGCAACCCACTCCAGTATTCTTGCCTGAGAAATCTCATGGGGAGAGGCAACTGGCGGGCAACAGTCCATGGGTTGCAAAAAAGCTGGACATGACTTTACAACTAAACAACAAAACTCTGCTTTTGAACTGTGGTGTTGGAGAGGACTCTTGGGGGTCCCTTGGGCTGCAGGGAGATCCAGCCGGTCTGTCCTGGAGGGGATGGGTCCTGGGTGTTCATTGGAGGGGCTGGTGCTGAGGCTGAGGCTCCGGTGCTTTGACCGCCTCATGCGAGGAGTTGACTCGTTGCGGGGGACCCTGATGCTGGGGAGGATTGGGGGCAGGGGGAGGGGGGAATGGCAGGGGGTGGGATGGCTGGATGGCATCGCTGGCTCAGTGGACATGGGTTTGGGTGGACTCCGGGAGTTGGTGATGGAAAAAAAAAAGAGAAACAGGAAAAAAAAAAAAAAAAGAAAATGAGGTCCATTGTAATAGATACAAATATCCACAATGGAATAGGACTCAGCCATAAAAAAGAACAAAACTTTGCCATTTAAAGCAACAAGGATGGGCTTGGAGGGCATTATGCTAAGTGAAATAAGTCAGACAGAGAAAGACAAACACTGTATGATACCACTTATATGTTGGAATCTAAAAAATATAGCAAACTAGTGAATATAACAAAAAAGAAGCAGACACAGATATACAGAACTAGTGATTACCAGTGGTGGGGGGAGAGGGAGGGGCAAGATGGGGGAGGAGATTATACATAATAACATATAAGGATATATTGTACAACCCCGGAATATAGCCAATATTTTATAATAACTGTAAATGGTGCATGTGTACTAAATCATTTCAATCATGTCCGACTCTTTATGACCCTATGGTCTGTAGCCTGCCAGGCTCCTCTGTCCATGGGAGTCTTCTGGAGTGGGTTGCCATGCCCTCCTCTAGGGGATCTTCCCAACCAGGCATCAAACCAGCGTCTCTTTGTCTCCTGCATTGGCAGGCGGGTTCTTTACCACTGGCGCCACCTGGGAAGCCCAACTGTAAATGCAGTATAACCTTTAAAAATTGTGAATCACTATATTGTATACATCTATAGCTTGTATAATATTGTACAGCAACTATACTTCAATAAAAATTTTCACCATTAATCAGCATTTTAAATCAGTATTCATAGTTGTTTATATTTACCTAAAGGAACTCTGGAAGGATACACAGGAAACCAATACAAGCAGTTGCCTCTGGGTACGTGTTGGGGGAGCGGGGAATGGAACGTGGCTTCTGCCTTGAATCCATCTCAGGAAAGCAGAAGAGAAGGGGTTGTTCTTCACTTGGGCCAAGTTCACACAATCTTGAAGGAACGGGGTCATAAAGGACTTAATCTGCATTTCTATCAGCAGAAAGAGCAGCTCTGACTGAACCACAGAGGCCCTGACCTCTTACAAAAGCAGAGGTATGGCTAGTTTTTAATTATCACAGGAGTGGGGGACGACAGTCGCTGTGTGAGGGTTCACCCCATCCTGCAGCCAGAGACAGCTCAGAGCCCTGGAGCCCTCAGGACCATGTGACAAAGTGGCTGAACCTCTGGTAGGCTGTGGGGCCCAGGACCCTTCTGGAGGAAAAGCCAGGTCAGACAAATGTTTTTGTGTAGATGCTGCAAATCCAAAATGGGTCGTATGGCACCGTGTCAGCACGAGGCCTGGCTGGGACTGCCGCTCAGAGGGATCTGAGGAGGCTTCTTATTTAGTGCGTGTATGTGCCTGTGTATGTAAGAAACAAAAGCAGGAGGCACAGGACAGCTTGCACAGGAGAAAAGTGAATTACTGCCCTTCCCTCTCCCAGGACCCTTCTCTCACCCACTGATTCCCCTGCCAACTCCACGGAGCTCTGTTGATCCTTTCAGGGAGGAACCTGACCCCAGCAGGGAAGATCTAGTATTCCTCTCTTCCTCTCCACCCATCTCTTCTTTCTCCCTCCCCCTCTCACCCTCCTGCTGGGCCTGCTCACAGGATCTGCCAGTGTGTAGAGGATGCTCAGGGTTTAGGGAGCCCCAGGGGATGGTGAGGACCAGGGCAGGCCTCGGTGGGATGTTCTGACCAGCTGGGCTGGGTGGTACCGGCACCTGTGAGGCTAGAACAGCAGGGGGCGCTGTGCCACCGACCAGAACCAGGCAGAGCCGGCAGGGTGGAAGAGCTTTCTTGTCCAATCTCTCTCCCCTTCCACCCTTCTCCCTGCCCCACTGGCAACCACAGGTAAGAGTCCCTTGATGCAAGCCATGGAGGTCAGCTCCCCAGGCAGAGAGAGGGGTGGAGGGTGGATCTGGAGGATCACCTAGGGAGTGACCAGCCTGCTTCTCCGGCTGGGACAACCCGTTCAGATGGTTCCACCACACTGTCACTGACATCCTCAGCTCCTTTCTCCCTTGCCCAACCATTTGTATATTTTCCTGCTTCCAAGGTGGCTGGAGAATGTCATACACTTGGACAGGCTTGTGGCAGTTGCCCTTGGCTGAGCCGCTGGTGTTAGGAGCTTGCCAGTTCTTTCGCTCATTGCCCTGAAGCCCCAGCCCTGCCTACTTGTATTTCACTCAGCCTCCCTTCCCTCCTCTTTGATCCTCTCTTCTTCCCTTCCCTCTGGTCTTGGAGAAACTGGGTCTCTCCTCTCCAGGGCTGTTCCTTCACCTGCCAGGCTTTTCCTCTCCTCTGCATCAGGCACCCTCCGCTGGCCCTCAAGGATGCTGAGGCAGGAGTCTTTTTCGCATGGTGCGTCTGTGCCCTCAATCTGTCTTCTCATTCCAGACTGCTTGGGCAAGCTGCTTCTTCCCTTTGTCTGCATCATCAGCAAACACTTGCCTGTGTTCTCACCCAACCAGCCTTCTGACTGCACTGTGCCCTGAAACTGTCGTCCTGTAAGCCTCCTATATGCCAAGCCCCAGTCTCTTTAAAACCTTGTCTTGATAGACACCTTCCTGTTGTTAACCCTTCTCCTTGCCTCCCCAAATTAAGCTTCCTCGACCTTGCCTTTCAGCCTCTTCTTGGCTTTTCTCGCTCTGCTAGAGGTTGGATCTCAGCTCTATTTGCATCACTCAAGTCCCACTGGAACCTTCTTTCTGCTTCCAGCCCCCTCTCCCCAGCTAACCTGTTCATCCCCATCTGCACCCCATGATTCTTTAGGGCCTGCAAAATCAAGTTATCCAGACTCACCTCTCTCCTCCAAGCGTCCCCTTCCTCTCCTTGTCTTCCCTGCTAACAAACCTTCAGGGACTCCCCTTCTCCCAGAAAAATGAAGGCCAAATACCCTTGCAAGTCTTTGGCATTCCAACCACAACTTATTCTTTGCTGTTTTCCCAAAGGCCTCTATGCTTTTTCCCTTTGGAGATTTTAGGACCAGTCCTGACACCTGCCTCCTGGGGTGGGAAGTTAATCGTTCCCTCCATCATGTATTCTCACAGCACTTTAGACAACATCTAAGGAGCTGGGTGTGGATCCAGTATTTTTATTAGCTCTGTGACCTTGGCCAAATAGCTTAACCTCTCTGAACCTCTGTAACATGATAATCTGAGTCCAGAAATAACCCTACACATTAGTGGTCAATATTCAACAGGGCACAAAGACAATGGGAAAAATAGTTTTTCAATAAATAGGAAATGTCCAGAATAGGCAAATTCATACACAGAAAGTAGGTTAGTGGTTGTCAGGAGCAGGGGGGAAAGAGGAGTGGGGTTGAGTGCTAATGGGTACTGACTTTTGAGAATGTTCTGGAATTAGTGATAATGACTGTAAAACCTTGTGCATTTACTAGAAACCACTGAATTGTACACTTTGAGAAATGAATTTTATGGTATGTGAATTATATCTGAATTTTTAGAAATTAAGTACACAAAGAAAGAGAAAGGTCCATTTCACAGGACAGTTGTGAGGGTCAACTGATGCCAAGTACGGGAGTGGCTGTGCTGCCTCTGACACTGAAAGGGTGGCTGTGTCTTCAACCTTCTTTCCCACTAGGGTCAGCGAGGCTTCCCAGGTGGCTCAGTGGTAAATAATCTGCCTGCAATGCAGGAGACCTGGGTTCGATAGGGAAGATCCCCTGGAGAAGGAAATGGCAACCCATTCTAGTATTCTTGCCTGGAGAATTCCATGCACAGAGGAGCCTGATAGGTTACAGTCCATGGGGTCACAAAGAAGATACAACTTAGCTACTAAACCCTCAGAGAACATGATCCCAGTGACAAAGCTAGATGATGAAGCCAACATTACAAGTCCAGTCAGCCTGACTCCACAGCCCATTTTCCCCATACCAATTGTCACCATCACTGCTTTAGGGATCGACAATCTCAGTGTACAAAAGCAAGGGGATGGCAAGCTAGTATTAACAGATAGCTATTTCTGACATAAAAATTACCCACACTTCCCCCAAAAACACAGGAAAGAAATAAGACCAACCAACTATGGGAGGAGAAGCCAATGTAATGACTAGTCTTTACTGGAAAGAAGAAATTCCATATCACATTCTGAGTGCGTTACTGTAATTGCTCAGTGGGCCAGCTGGTGTGGCACCAGCTTGTAATGGGTTCCACAGCTGGGGCAACGCTGGGCCTCGCCTTTGTGCAGCCAGAACCAGATGACAGTACTGTTGTCTTCTTCACCTGAAAGAAAAAAGGTAGCTGAAGGCCATGCAGCCTAGAAGGACCTTCACCGTTAACCCACTGCCCTCAGACACCTCTGAGATGCAAATAAAGCTATGGTTGACACCTTAAGGTCAGTTCAAGCTGATCCCATTTTTCAGATGAAGGAACTGTGGCCAAGTTTACCTGTGAGTAAACTGACCTCTTTATCAGTTCCTCATTAGGTTCTCACAGTTCCCTGCATGTGTAGACTCCCAAAGCTGGGTCCATTTTGGCATGTATACCTAGTGCCTGATGTGGTGTCTGGCAAAGAGAAAGTACAGCATTTTCTAGATGAATATTTCTGCACGCCACCTCTCCACTGAGGCAGTATTATTGATGTTCCAGGCCTCTTTACAGTGAGGGTGACCTACTTTGGCAAGGAGCCTGAGGGTCAAAACCTTTAAAACATTTATCCATATATCTTTACACATATACATTCACAGACAACAGATGTGAAAAAACTAATAGACATCCTCCATACTAAACAGATATTAAATTAAACAAATGGGTAAGACTTCCTGGTGCTCTAGTGGCTAAGACTCCGTGCTCCCAATGCAGAGGGCTTGGGTTCCATCCTTGGTCAGGAAACTAGATCCTGTATGCTGCAACTAAAAGATCTCACACATGGTAATAAAGATCCCGACGTTCACAATGAAGACCTGGCAGAGCCAGATAAGTAAATATTAAAAAAAACCCAAAAACTTAAACAGAGACTTCCCAGTCAGTTCAGTGGTTAAGATTCTGTGCTTCCAATGCAGGGGGCGTGGATTCCATCCCTGGTTGGGGAACTACAATCCCACATTCTGCACAGACAAAAAAATGAATAAGCAAACAAACAAAAGGGTGAGAAAATAGTAGAGAAGCACTTACAGATGCAGCCCACTATCCGCTTGTTGGTTATGGAAGGGACTAAATTAGGGTCTTCCTTGGTACCTGAGGTTGCCTTTGGGGCAAGTATATTGTATGGGTCCTGAAAAAAACAAAATAAAGGGTTTATTATGACAAATGATCCCTACCCTCAGGGACTACCACTACTGTTACCAGAAGCCAGGTTTCCTGGAGGGAAGGCTTCCCAGAGAGGAGGCCGCTCTGATCCCATCCAAGGCAATGAACTCTCCCAGAAGGCACAGAACATTCTTCTCACCTGTCCCTTGCGTGCAGCCAGCATGACCTCCCTCTCCAGCCCAGTCGCCTGCTCTTCATCAGTAGGAACACCACCTAAAAGAAAAGAAAATAATTATGATGTCGGCTGAAGTGATCAAGAGGGAAAACGCACATAGGTCAATTTTTGCTTACAGTTTTAGCGGGCCCATAGGCTCCCACAGTCTACCCATACCCACTGTCCCCTAAGAACCTGTCAAGTTACCCAAAAGTGGAACACAGGGTGATCTTTTCTTCCTTCAACCACGGAGACCGATTTTTCTGCAATTTCCCCCCCCCAAAAGCAGGTTAATTAGAGTCCTAGTGGGGTGCATCCAACTGGAGACCGGCGCAGGTCTGAAGGGCGGCTTGGCCCCTCCAAGCCCCGGTTGCAAACCCTGCCCACCAAGGTCACCCAGCAACTCCGTTTAGGAATTTTTCGCAGCCGGGTCACTTTGGTGATCAGCAGCAGCTGCGGTCGAGAATAACAGGGAGACGTCCGCAGAGCCTCAGGCCTGTGGGGTCCAGAGGAGATTAAAGGTCTCCCCCACCCCGGCCTTTGCTGACCTAACACCACCGCGAGAGGGCAACGGCGCACGTTCCCGGCGAGTACCTCCAGACGCCATAGAGCGCACCACGGAGACTCCATTTGGACCCCGGGCCCTCAGGGCCTGGGAGGCCAAAGCTCCAGCTCGGCGGAGTAACCTTGACGCCATCACGCCCGCTACAAACACCAGCACTTCCGGGAGCAGGCTCCTGAAACAGAAAGGATTTCCGGGGGAGGGCTTTTTTCCCTCTTCCGCTTCCTTCCGCCCAGTGTCCGCCTTACTCACGTGACCTTTCCGGGGCGGGCCATCAGAAAAGGCTGCGCCTGCGCAACTCTGCCTCATTGCCCAATCCGTGCACCCGGTTAGGGGCGGGGCTAGTAACGGTTTCAATTGTAGGCTTCTGGGCAGCTGCCGTTTGCTAACGCTGAGGTTGGGTGCAACTTGTTTTGCGCCTGTGAGACTCAGTGTCGTCATCCGAATGGGGCAGCCCCACTGTAGTTCATATGCTTCTTGGCTGACAGTTGTACTCGAGCGACGTGGAGGCTGCTGATGGAAGACGTGAAGCCAGTGCCTGTCAGGATACTTGCCACACATCAAGTGGTCCCCATTTAGTAGTAGCGTCCCAAAGGCCACAGTATTAATTGTGATGCTGGGTCTCCTGGCAGTGTGACAGTCACTGTGAACGTGGGCCCAACCTATAAGAACTTGGACAGAATCTGCCCGCAGCCCTAGCATCATTTTCCTGTAGCTGTGGCTTTGAGGTGATGAGATCCAGGCCTGAGGCGAGGCTGAGGAAGGGAAAGATGGTGGGCCAGGTTGTGAGCCCCTCCCAGAACCAACCCTGGAGGAGGGCACAGCAACCCACTCCAGTATTTCTTGCCAGGAGAATCCCATGGACAAAGGAACCTGGCGGATGGCAGTCCATAGGATCGCACAGTCGGACACGACTGACGCGACTTAGCACACCCAGAACCAAAGCCCTTGGTGATGTGGGGTAAAGGGGTGGCTACCTCCGGAAGCTGTTAACTAAGAAGAGGATAAGCGAGATTCCTCCGCGGGAAACGGAGTTGTTAATGGTAATGGAGTCCCAGAATGTACTAGGACGGGAGTTCTCCGTTGAAAACTGGAAACATCTTCCATAGCTTCCCCCCACCCCGACCTTGCCCACAAGCTCGGGTGTGCAAGCTTCTTAGGGTGGGCTTTGTAAACACTGCCCTCCATGGGCTCCTAGGCCCTAATTGCCATGGTCAGTATAGCCCTGTCCCAGTCTGGCTACATGCAGTGTCTGTTTCCCTACCTGATTTAAAAAACAAAACAAAACGACCCTTTAGAGCAGAAATTGTGTTCTATTCTTCTTTGAATTCTCAGTGTCTTGCAGAGGCCCAGCATGTAAGAGGATCGAGGAAACTTTAGTAAATTTATTTCTTGGAGAAAATCTACAGAATCAGTTTTGTAGGGCTTCCCCTGGCCCAAGGAGATCAACTTGAGGTAAACTGGGGAGGGTTGAAGTCCCAGGTGTTCCCACCTGCCCTGTGCAGGTTATATTTTCAAAAGGACCAGACGGAGCATCCCTTCACATGAGCACAGTCTTCATGGGTGCCTCTCCATCAAGGAGAAAAAAAATCTCTAAGACCAAAGATGTCTTGATTCTATTGAAAGGTGAGTTTTGCTTTGAATGACTTCCACCGTTCTTTCTCCCTTGCCCCCACTGCAACTCTACCAAATTAAATTAGAAAAAAAATCCCTAAGTCCTAGGAATGTTCCCCAAGAATCTATAGTTGATTTGTAACTATGGTGAGATGTTTAATGCTGGGGTGGGGAGAAGCAGTGGTCTGGAAAACGTGTTCTGGGATGAAACCCACCAGCCAACTCAGTCACTTTTTGTTTTGGCCACCATTTCCTAATCTGTAAAACTATGATTAGACTAGGTTAGTATTTCCTGAAGTGTATTCCATGGATTCCTGGTTTCAGAAGATGCTCTCAGTTAAAAAGACTTGGTTAAGATAGTGAGGGCTTCCCAGGTGGCTCAGTGGTTAAAAAAAAAATCTGCCTGCCAATGCAGGAGATGCAGGAGACTAGGGTTTGATCCCTGGGTTGGGAAGATCTCCTGGAAGAGGAGATGGCAACCCACTCCAGTATCCTTGCCTGGAAAATTCCGTGGACAGAAGAACCTTGTGGCTATGGTCCATGGGGTCGCACAGAGTCGGACATGACTTAGAGACGGAGCATGAACTTTTGTGTGAAGGATAGGGAAGTACTGCATTTGAGAGCTGCCCTTTGGAGATGAACACACGAGTATCTTAAAGACTCTGGTTAGACCTGCAGCAGAGAATGCTATTTTCGTTTTCCCACCTTAATTGACCATTCTCTGCCAAGAAATACCTGCTAACTCAACTCTCAGCAGACCAGGGAGAAATTCCCTTCTGATATGTTACAGTTCTTGATCATAAAATGGTTTATTCCAGCCTATAAAATGGAAATAGAGTTAAGGCTTGTTTCTTCCTTTCACAGTAGGCTTTCCAAATCATAGGACATTTTTTGCAGGTCCCTGTTCAACTCACAAAAGCCCTGGGATTGTTCACTCTAAGCTGGTGAGCTCCAGTGGCAGGGCCAGGCTCCAGGGCATCCCCAGCCATCCGCTCCTGCCTCCAGCTCTCATTACCCTCAGTTTACACTCCTGCCCCTAGATCTGTTCCTGAGAAACAGCTTGGCTTGGACAACAATCTCCCACTCCTTCCTGCTCCATTGTCTTTGCCATAAGAATAAACTTGTTGAGTATTATTTTTTATTTTTATAGGATAATTCTTAGAGGTCAAAATAAACACTCATTGTAATAAACCAAACAACATATATGTTTTAAGGAACAAGTTGATTGTTAATAGTTTCGTGTTTATCCTTTTTTTCCTTTCTCTATGCCAGGGTTTCTCAACTTTTGTGCTGGCATTTTGGACTGGAAGATTCTTTGCAGGTGTTGAGGGGGGAGGTGCTTTCCTGTGTGCATTGCGGATGTTCAGCATTGCATTCCCCAGTGGTGACAACCAAAAATGCCTTCATAGTTCATAGTGAAGTTGCTCAGTCATGTCCAACTCTTTGTGACCCCATGGACTGTAACCTACCAGGCTCCTCCGTCCATGGGATTTTCCAGGCAAGAGTACTGGAGTGGGTTGACATTTCCAAAAATGCCTTCAGCCATTACCATATGTCCCCTGGAGGGCAATGTTGCCCCTGATTGAGAATCTCTACTCCATGCTCCAATGGTCATACTCAAGCAAATGCACATATTGAGATATTTCTTAAAAATGTACAGACATGTAAATGAATATAAAATAGAAAAATCACTACTATACAAATTATAAGTTGCTTTTTATTTTGTGGGCATCACAGATCAATACATAGAGATCTAACTCATTTTATGTAATTACTGCATAGTAGTCCCTACTGTGAAAGTAATATCTATGAATTTACGTAATCATTTTCTGCTTGATGGATATTCAGATGGTTTATACATTTTTGCCTCTGAAACAATGCTGCACTGCACATCTCTAGTACATGCAAAGTCGCTTCAGTCCTGTCCAGCTGTTTGCAACCTTATGGACTGTAGCCCACCAGGCTCCTCTGTCCATGGGGATTCTCCAGGCAAGAATACTGAGTGGGTTGCCTTGCCCTCCTCCAGGGGATCTTCCCAATCCAGAGATCAAACCAAAGTCTCTTATTCTCCTGCATTGGCAAGTGGGTTCTTTACCACTGCTGCCGCCTGAGAAGCCCAATCATGTAGCCATAAATTCTGGAGCTTTCATTTCTGAGGAATAGGGTCAGAAGATGTGTGCATCAAGCATAACAATAAGTTCTGTCAAAAATTTTAAAAATTATTGCAAAATATAATATAAAAAATAGTACAAACATTTCTATACAGGGTAACAAATCTATGTGCTTCCAACCAGGTCAAGAGCTTTGATAGTATCTGTACAGTTTTTTTATTTTTTTAAAGCTTTGAAGAAAATATGACAAAATATTAATAACTTTAAAATCTACATGGTGATTAAAAAAAAAAAAATCTGCTAGACTGTGTTCCCAAAAGTTTGGAGCAGTTCCTGCTCCTGCCAGCTGGGTACGTGAGTCCCAGTTCCCAACTCCACACATGAGGGTTACCCGTGCTGCGCCCTGCTGTGCTGTCACTTCAGTCGGTCAGACTCTTTTCAATGGTAGCCTGCCAGGCTCCAGGCAAGAATACTGGAGTGGATTGCTGTGCCCTCCTCCACATGTGAGTGTTACCCGCCTTTTGCCAAATCTGTCCACTGTTGGATGAAAACTGAGATGCTGCTGGAGTTTGCATTTCAGTTCCCTGACCTCTAAGAGAGCTGAACTTATTTTCATAAGTTTAGTGATTATTTGCATTTCCTCCACATCCTTGTTGCCGGAGCCTGCCGGCAAACGAACTGATCAAGAACGCAATTACCAGAGTACCTAGGAAAAATAAGACTCAGAAAGATGGGGTTGAGAGGGACGGAGTCCGCTTGCGTCTGACTCCACCAACTTTATTGAAGAATACCACGCCTATATATACGTAACAGGAGTTACTAAGAATAGATCGAGGGTTTGCATACGTGCAGAGCTACAGATGTTTTAAATTCCCACACTCAAGATCAGTAAAGCATTAATTACCCTAGCGCCCAACATGATTAAGATCAATAGAACATTAGTTAGAAAACAGGCTTCATCAATAGAACATTATCTAGATGGAAAACAGGTTTCAAGCATGATGAGTTTATCAGCACCAGAAAAACAGGCAAAAGGTCACCGGTGTGTTTTTTCCCTGAAGGAGACAAATGCCAGTCTATACTTTAACAAGAAGGGGTGGCAGGACAAAGACCCTTTGTTCTCTCTTAGGGCCGTAAGGGGCCTGTACGTTCAGGCCGGCTCCCTGCACCTTGTCCAACTAGTTATTTGTTGCCTTTTTGGTGACAGTCATTCTGATGTGTGAGGTGATATCTCAGTGTGGTTTTGATTTGCATTTCCCTGATGATTAGTGATGCTGAGCATCTTTTCATGCATCTGTTGGCCATCTATTTGTCTTTGGGAAAATGTCTGTTAAGGTCCTCTGCCCATTTTTTAATTGAGTTGTTCCTTTTTTTAAAAAGTTGAGTTGTATGATTTCTTCAAGTACCTTGGATATTAACCCCTTATTGGATATATCTTTTGCAAGTATCTCCTCCCATTCAGTGGGCTGCTTTTTATTTTGTTGATACAAACCTGTTCTATTTATATGTCTGTTTTTGTGCCAGTACAATACTGTTTTGATTACTATATCTTTGAAGTATAGATTAAAATCATGATACCTCTGTCTTTGTTCTTTTCATGATTGTTTTGGCTATCAGGGTCTTTTGTGGTTCCATAAAAATTCTGGAATTATTTGTTCCAGTTCTGTGGAAAATGCCTCTGGTATTTTGATAGGGATTGCAGTAAGTCTGTAGATTTAAGTACCCCTTGCTTCATTTTCTCTGTCTTTTAAAATTTTTAATCAGTTTTCCCCTAAGAAGAATCTCCATATATTTTCAGACTGCAGTAGCAGAATACTGGTCCCCCAAGGATGTCCAGTACTTTGCCCATGTGATGCAAAAAGCCGGCTCATTGGAAAAGACCCTGATGCTGGGAAAGATTGAAGGCAGAAGGAGAAGGAGGCGGCAGAGGATGAGATGGTTAGATAGCATCACCGACTCAATGGACATGAATTTGAACAAACTCTGGGAGATGGTGAAGGACAAGGGAAGCCTGGCGTGCTGCAGACCATGGGATTGCAAAGAGTCAGACAGGACTTAGCAACATAACAACAACAACAAAAACAACAAAGGATGTCCATGTCCTAATTCCAGAATCTGTGAATATGTTAAGTTGAACAGTAAAAGGTTATTAAGGTTGCAGATCCTTAATTCCAATTAAGGTTGCTAATCAACTGACCTGAAAATAGGGAGCGTATCCTGGATTATCTAGGTGGACTCAGTAATCACAAGGGAGGCAGAAGAGGGTCAGAAGGAGATGTGACTGTGGAGGAATGTTCAGAGAGATGCAATGTTACTGGTTTAAAGATGGAGAAAGGGGATCACAGGTCAAGGAATGCAATTAACCTCTAGAAGGAGGGAAAAGCAAGGGAAAGTTTCTTCCCCAGTCTCCAGAAAGAAACACAAACCTGGCTTTCATACTGATTTCAGCCCATGAGACCCAGGTCAGACTTCTATAGAACTGTAATGCTTTCATGGCATCAGTAGATCAGTTAACTCCTGTATCCTGGGTTGCTGCTGCTGCTGCTAAGTCACTTCAGTCGTGTCCGACTCTGTGCGACCCCATAGGTGGCAGCCAGGCTCTGCTGTCCCTGGGATTCTTCAGGCAAGAACACTGGAGTGGGTTGCCATTTCCTTCTCCAGTGCATGAAAGTGAAAAGTGAAAGTGAAGTCGCTCAGTCATGTCCGATTCTTTGCGACCTCATGGACTTCGGCCTACCAGGTTCCTCCATCCATGGGATTTTCCAGGCAAGAGTACTGGAGTGGGTTGCCATTGCCTTCTCCGGTATCCTGGGTTAGCAGGTCTCAGATTTAGCTGCACATTAATTAGAATTACCTGGAGCTCTTTCTGTTCCCAATACCCAGATCATATCCAGACCATCGAAGCAGAGTTTCTGGGGGTGAGATCCAGGCATTATTAAAGTTCCCCAGGTATTTTCAACATTCAGCCAGGTCAGAGAACCTCCACCTCTGGCTAACCACAAAAGCATGGAGAAGCTCTTTTTCTTGCCTCTTGGTAACTGGGACCCTGGGGTCAGAAAGGAAGTGTAAAACTACCGCCCCCAGCCCCCCGCCCCAACTAAGAACACCAAACCTACGCTTTTGGATAGAAATGGGCTCCATTTGAACCCTTGGCCATTTAGTAGCTTAGAAATTGGATCCCATCTCTCCTTACTAGGCAAGAATGCAGATAGCTCTCTTGTTTCATATTTTTCATTTTTGGCTGCACTGGGTCATTATGGCTGTGCGCAGGCTTTCTCTAGTTGCAGTGTGAGGGCTTCTCATTACAGTGGCTTCTCTTGTGGAGCATGGGCTCTAGGTGCACGGGCTTCAATAGTCGCAGCATGTGGGCTCAGTAGTCGCAGCACACTGGCTTAGTTGCTCTGTGCCATGTGGAATCTTCCTGGGCCAAGGATTGAACCCGTGTTTTCCAATCCACGTTGGAAGGTGGATTCTTAACCACTGGACCCGCAGAGAGGGCCACAGGCAACTCTCTAATGGTGTTTATTAAACAAGCTGCAAAGACAGAACAAAGGCCTTTTTTTTTTTTCTGGAACCATTTGAGCAAGTTACTGATCAGATGCCCCATCACAGGAGAGTGTGTGTTTCCTACAGACGTTCTTTGTGTAACTTCAGTATGACTATCAAAATCAGGATATTACAACTTGTACTTTTTTTTTATCATTTAATCCTCAGACCCTATTCAGGTTTTGCTAAATGTTCCAAGAATGTCTTATAGCAAAGAATCCAGTTCGTGGTGCCTTTAGTTTTCATGTTACTTTAACCTCCTCCACACTGGAACATTTCTTCAGCCTTTCCTCGATTCTCATGTCCTTGACACTTTTAAGGGCTTCCTTTGTGGCTCAGCTGGTAAAGAATTCTCCTCCAATGCGGGACACCTGGATTCAATCCCTGGATTGGGAAGATCCCCTGGAGAAGGGGAAAGCTACCCACTCCAGTATTCTGGCCTGGAGAATTTCATGGACTGTATAGGAGATACCCCACATACAAGGTCAGGAGCGGCGGTGGTGAGGAGATACCCCACGTTCAAGGTAAGAGAAACCCCACTAAGATGGTAGGCACTGAGAGAGGGCATCAGAGGGTAGACAAACTGAAACCACAGTCACAGAAAACTAGCCAATCTGATCACACGGACCACAGCCTTGTCTAACTCAATGAAACTAAGCCATGCGTATAGGGCCACCCAAGACGGTCAGATCATGGTGGAGAGTTCTGACAAAATGTGGTCCACTGGAGAAGGGATTGGCAAGCCACTTCAGTATTCTTGCCTTGAGAACCCCATGAACAGTATGAAAACGCAAAAAGATAGGACACTGAAAGATAGCTCCCCAGCTCGGTAGGTGCCCAATATGCTACTGGAGATCAGTGGACAAATAGCTCCAGAAAGAATGAACGGATGGAGCCAAAGCAAAAACAACACCCAGTTGTGGATGTGACTGGTTATAGAAGCAAGGTCCAATGCTGTGAAGAGCAATATTGCATAGGAACCTGGAATGTTAGGTCCATGAATCAAGGCAAATTGGACATGGTCAAACAGGAGATGGCAAGAGTGAACGTCGACATTCTAGGAATCAGCAAACTAAAACGGACTGGAATGGGTGAATTTAATTCAGATGACCATTATATCTACTACTGTGGGCAGGAATCCCTTAGAAGAAATGGAGTAGCCCTCATAGTCAACAAAAGAGTCCAAAATGCAGTACTTGGATGCAGTCTCAAAAACGACAAAAAATTTGTTTCCAAGGCAAACCATTCAATATCACGGTAATCCAAGTCTATGCCCTGACCAATAATGCTGAAGAAGCTGAAGTTGAACAGTTCTATGAAGACCTACACAACCTTTTAGAACTAACACCCAAAAAAGATGTCCTTTTCATTACAGGGGACTGGAATGCAAAAGTAGGAAGTCAAGAAACGCCTGGAGTAACAGACAAATTTGACCTTGGAATATGGAATGAAGTAGGGCAAAGTCTAATAGAGTTTTGCCAAGAGAATGCACTCATCATAGCAAACACCCTCTTCCAACAACACAAGAGAAGACTCTACACATGGACATCACCAGATGGCCAAACCAAAATCAGATTGGATATATTCTTTGCAGCCAAAGATGGAGAAGCTCTATACAGTCAGCAAAAACAAGACCAGGAGCTGACTGTGGTTCAGATCATGAACTCCTTATTGCCAAATTCAAACTGAAATAGAAGAAAGCAGGGAAAACCACTAGACCATTCAGGTATGACCTAAATCAAATCCCTTACGATTATACAGTGGAAGTGACAAATAGATTTAAGGAACTAGATCTGATAGAGTACTTGATGAACTATGGATGGAGGTTCGTGACATTGTACAGGAGACGGGGATCAAGACCATCCCCAAGAAAAAGAAATACAAAAAAGCAAAATGGTTGTCTGAGGAGGCCTTACAAATAGCTGTGAAATGAAGAGAAGCGAAAAGCAAAGGAGAGAAGGAAAGATACACACATTTGAATGCAGAGTTCCAAAGAATAGCAAGGAGAGATAAGAAAGCCTTCCTCAGTGATCAGTGCAAAGAAATAGAGGGAAATAATAGAATGGAAAAGACTAGAGATCTCTTCAAGATGATTAGAGATACCAAAGGAACACTTCATGCAAAGATGGGCACAATAAAGGACAGAAATGGTGTGGAGCTAACAGAAGCAGAGGATATTAAGAAGAGGTGGCAAGAATACACAGAAGAACTGTACAAAAAAGATGACCCAGACAATCACAATGGTGTGATCACTCACCTAGAGCCAGACATCCTGGAATGTGAAGTCAAATGGGCCTTAGGAAGCATCACTACGAAAAAAGCTAGTGGAGGTGATGGAATTCCAGCTGAGCTGTTTCAAATCCTAAAAGATGACGCTGTGAAAGTGCTGCACTCAATATGTCAGCAAATTTGGAAAATTCAGCAGTGGCCACAGGACTGGAAAAGGTCAGTTTTCATTCCAATCCCAAAGAAAGGCAATGCCAAAGAATGCTCAAACTACAGCACAATTGCACTCATCTCACATACTAGTAAAGTGCTCAAAATTCTCCAAGCCAGGCTTCAGCAATACATGAACCGTGAACTTCCAGATGTTCAAGCTGGATTTAGGAAAGGCAGAGGAAGCAGAGATCAAATTGCCAACATCTGTTGGATCATCAAAAAAGCAAGAGAGTTCCAGAAAACATCTATTTCTGCTTTATTGATTATGCCAAAGCATTTGACTGTGTGGAGCACAATAAACTGTGGAAAATTCTGAAAGAGATGGGAATACCAGACCACCTGACCTGCCTCTTGAGAAATCTGTATGCAGGTCAGGAAGCAACAGTTAGAACTGGACATGGAACAACAAGACTGGTTCCAAATCGGGAAAGGAGTACATCAAGGCTGTATATCATCACCCTGCTTATTTAACTTATATGCAGAGTACATCATGAGAAACGCTGGGCTGGATGAAGCACAAGCTGGAATCAAGATTGCCAGGAGAGATATCAATAGCCTCAGATATGCAGATGACACCACCCTTATGGCAGAAAGTGAAGAGGAACTAAAAGGCCTCTTGATGAAAGTGAAGGAGGAAAAAAAAAAAAAAGAAAATGAAGGAGGAGAGTGAAAAAGTTGGCTTAAAGCTCAACATTCAGATAACTAAGATCATGTTGTCCGGTCCCATCACTTCATGGCAAATAGATGGGGAAACAGTGGAAACAGTGGCTGACTTTATTTTTCTGGGCTCCAAAATCACTACAGATGGTGACTGCAGCCATGAAATTAAAAGACACTTACTCCTTGGAAGCAAAGTTATGACCAACCTAGACAGTATATTTAAAAGCAGAGACATTACTTTGCCAAGGTCCATCTAGTCAAGGCTATGGTTTTTGCTGTAATCATGTATGGATGTGAGAGTTGGACCATAAAGAAAAGCTGAGTGCCGAAGAATTGATGCTTTTGAACTGTAGTGTTGGAGAAGCCTCTTGAGAGTCCCTTGGACTGCAAGGAGATCCAACCAGTCCATCCTAAAGGAGATCAGTCCTAAGTGTTCATTGGAAGGGCTGATTTTGAAGCTGAAAGTCCAACACTTTGGCCACCTGATTTGAAGAGCTGACTCATTTGAAAAGACCCTGATGCTGGGAAAGATTGAGGGTAGGAGGAGAAGGGGACTTCAGAGGATGCTATGATTGGATGGCATCACCAACTCAATGGACATGAGTTTGGGTAAACTCTGGGAGTTGGTGATGGACAGGGAGGCCTGGTGTGCTCTGGTCCACGGGGTCGCCAAGAGTCGGACATGACTGAGGGACTGAACTGAACTGACTGATAGTCTCTGGGATCACAGAGCCAGACATGACTGAGCAACTTTTACTTTTGACACTTAAAAAATTACAACTTGGGTTTGTCTGCTGTTCCCTCATGACTGGATTCAGGTTATGTATGTTGGGCAGAAGTAACAAGAGTGATACTGGACCCATCTCAGTGAGCATGCGATGTTGATTTGTCCCACTGCTGATGAATGGGGCTTCCCTGGTAGCTCAGCTGGTAATGAATCTGCCTGCAATGCAGGAAACCCCAGTTGAATTCCTGGGTCGGGAAGATCCCCTGGGGAAGGGATAGGCTACCCACTCCAGTATTCTTTGGCTTTCCTGATGGCTCAGATGGTAAAGAATCTGCCTGCAATGAGGGAGACCTGGGTTCTATCCCTGGGTTTGATCCCTGGGTTGGGAAGATCCCCTGGAGAAGGGCATGGCAACCCACTCCAGTATTGTTGCCTGGAGAATCCCATGGACAGAGGAGGCTGGCAGGCTACTGTCCAGGGGGTTGCAGAGAGTCAGACACAACTGAGCGACTAAGCACAGCATTTTGCTGATAAGGTGTTCACTTTGATAACTTAATTAAAGTAATGTCTGCCAGGTTTCCCCACTGTGCAGTTGTCCTTTAATTATTATTATCAGAACTTTAAAAAAATACTTGAGTTCAGTTCATTTCAGTCACTCAATTGTGTCCGACTCTTGGCGACCCCATGAATCGCAGCACTCCAGGCCTCCCTCTCCATCACCAACTCCCGGAGTTTACTCAAACTCATGTCCATCGAGTTGGTGATGCCATCCAGCCATCTCATCCTCTGTCGTCCCCTTCTCCTCCTGCCCCCAATCCCTCCCAGCATCAGGGTCTTTTCCAATGAGTCAACTCTTCGCACGAGGTGGCCAAAGTATTGGAGTTTCAGCTTCAGCATCAGTCCTTCCAGTGAACACCCAGGACTGATCTCCTTTAGGATGGACTGGCTGGATCTCCTTGCAGTCCTAGGGACTCTCAAGAGGTCAGGGGCGGCAGCTGAGAGGAGCAACCCCACGTCCAAGGAGTGGTGGCTGTGCAGGCGCATGAGGGCTGAGCGGAGTTACTCCACGTTCAAGGTCAGGAGGGGCGGCCGTGAAGAGATTCCCCATGTCCAAGGTAAGAGAAACCCAAGTAAGATGGTAGGCACTGAGAGAGGGCGTCAGAGGGCAGACAGACTGAAACCATAATCGCAGAAAACTAGCCAATCTGATCACAGGACCACAGCCTTGTCTAACTCAATGAAACTAAGCCATGCCGTGTGGGGCCACCCAAGACAGACAGGTCATTGTGGAGAGTTCTGACAAAATGTGGTCCACTGGAGAAGGGATTGGCAAACCACTTCAGTATTCTTGCCTTGAGAACCCCATGAATAGTATGAACAGTATGAAAAAAATACTTAGTTATGTGTTTATTTACATATACATATATCCACCCTCTTTTTAGATTCTTTCCCCACACGTGCCATTGCAGAGTGTTAGGTAGAGTTCCCTGTGCTGTACAGTAGGTGCTTACTAGTTATGCTTTATATATAGTAGTGTGTATATGTCAGTCCTGATCTTCCCACTTACCCCTCCCCCATCCCAACAAACGTGTTGGTTTTCTACATCTGACTCTACTTCTGTGTTATAAATAAGCTCACTGTAGTCTTTTTTAAGATCCCACATATAAGCAGTGTCTCAGTTTGTCCTTCTCTGTCTGACTTACTCCACTCAGTATGATAATCTCTAGGACCATCCATGTTGCTGCAAATGGCATTACTTTGTTCTTTTTATGGCTGAGTAACATTCCATTATATACACACACCACATCTTCTTTACCCGTTCCTCTGTTGATGGCCATCCAGGTTGCTTCCATGTTCTGGCTATTGTAAATAGTGCTGCAATGAACATTGGGGTACAGGTATCTTTTTTATTTATGGTTTTCCCTGCCCTTTAATTATTAATAAGTATTTAATGGGGTAATACTTTGAGATGTCAATATCCTGTTCCTCATCAAACTTTCAATTTACTAATTTATGTCAGTATAGACTCATGCTTTTATATTGTATTCAGCAAATTATAATTCATAACTGTCATTATTTTTTGATGTTTAATTTGTTCCAGATTTGACCAGTGGAACTTCTTCAGGCTGGCTCCATGGTCTTTTGACAGGTCCCTATCATTCTTGTAGCACTTCTTCTATCCTCTGACACAAAATGTCCCAGGCTGTTAATAAACCCATGAGGTAGGTGCTATTATTATCATCCTCACATTAGAGATACAGAAACCTAGGAACAGCTCAGGATTATGCAGCTAGTTAGTTATGGTAGCAGAATTGTGAATCCAGACCATTTAGCTCAGGCCTGAGTTTTTCTCCCTAACTTTTAATTCTGAAATAATTTTAGACTTACAGAAAAGTTGCAAAAATAGTACAGAGTTCCTGATTACCTTTCATCCAGTTTCCACTGACATTAACCTGTGACATTAACACACAGTGCTGTGACTGAAACCAGGGAATTCACATTGATGCATCACTGTTAACTGATTTTTCCAGCTTTCTCAGTAAGGCCCTTTCTGATCCACTGCATTTCATCATCACAGCCTCTTACGTCTCCAACCTGTGACAATTGCTTAGTCTTTGTCTTTATATCCTGTCACTTTTGAACAAGACACCTGGTCCATTCATGTGTAGAATGCCCTCAGTTTGGGTTTGCCTGCTGTTTGTTCCTGGTTAGACTGAGGGTGTCCAAGAAGACAGAGGCGACATTGCAGCCTCTTATGTACCACCTCAAGATAACGACTCACTGCCTGGATGTAAACTTGGATAATCTGATTAAGGTGATATTTCCTAGGTTCCTCCCCTGTATAGTTACTATTTTTTCCTTTTTAAACTAGTAAGTACCTCATGGGTATATACTTTGAGATAATGCAAATGTCCTTACTTTTGCTTGTTTTTGTATCCATTTCTGCCTGCACCAGTGGTGACTGGGATGTTTGCCTAAGGGTGATTTTCTTTCTCTACTATTCCTTCTACATTCATTAACTGTAATTCAGTAAGAAAGAACTGCCCCTTCTCCCCTGTGTGTATATATATATATATATATATATATATATATATATATAAAATTATTTTTCTCAGACTGGACTCATGATTAATTAATGATTTGCAATCCATTACAGACCTGACTACTGGTTGCTCCTTCAAGTTGGTTCCTGAATCCTTTAGACAAGCCCCTTCCACAAGATATCCCAGGCTCAGATCTCTGCCCCAGGTCTGCAGTTTCTCCAAGGAGCACTGACTCCTTTTGAAGAACTGTATTTAGAAACCAAGATCTAGGTATTTTATGTGCTTACTCCTACTGGGGTGTTGCTGCCTTCCACATACAGCTATAACCATGCACCCCCAGCTGACTGCCCATCACCCAAGACACAGCTGAAAGCCCTCTCAAGGGCCCCTACATGCTCACTCCAGCTTACCCCTTTGGTTTACCTCACATCATAGCCAAAGACCACTCACCCTGACCTGCTGCTTTGGCATCACTCTGGTCCATGTCTTTTTTTCTAGCCCCATGGGTCCCAGGCGTCTGTTTGAACTCTTAACCTCTCCCAGGAACATGCCCTATTTACCTGGCTAACCCCTCCTGGACAAAAGCAAGTCAGCCTGCCCCACCTCCTGGCTTAGGCACAGCAATTCTGTACTGAAACAGTCTGTTTACCTTTCTCCTCTGATATGTAAGTTTTGGGTAGCAAAGATATGTCTTGTTTACCATTGGTTCCAAACACATAACACTTCCTGGACCTACTGTATGTGTTCAAGTATTTGATGGAGTAAGGAGAGGGTAGTCCCTTCAAACTCACTTCTCACGGCTCCCTCTTCCTCCACAGCCCTTCCTCTCCATGCCACTCAGCTTCTTCCTTCAGAACCCAGCTCGATACAGCCTTCTACATCTCTCCCATCACCCGCCCTTCTTGTCTGAACTTGGAACTTGCATCAGTATTGGTGTGGCTTCATCGGAGCCAGGCTGCAGAGGTGCTCCAAACAGAACAGGTGAGAACACGGGCCCACCAAACCCCATCTGCCACAAGGACCCATCTGGGAATAAGGGGGAGGAGGGCAGCCTGTCACCTGCTTCTCCTGCTGAACCGCAGCAGGTGTGTAAAGAGCCTGGGGAATTGTGCCACCAGGTTGAGAGCCCAACCTCCAGGGCCTCCCGTGCCGCGTTGCCCCACCAACCGCTGAGACCGCAGGCTTCTGAGCAGCCACCAGAGCCCCTCTGCTTTGGTCCCCAGGGGTGTGTGAGCAATCAGCACAAAGAAACACATGAAAACAGAGCCATGCGCTGGGCCTTTTTCATAATTATTACTATAATGACTTACAAAAAATGTTTTTTTCAGGCAACTGTGTTAAGTTATTGTATGTATGTGGGAGAGGGAGATGGGGGTCCTGGCCATAGGGTAAATGAAGACCTCTTTCATGGGAGAAGTGGGAGGAGGAAATGTGCCTCCCGTCTCCCCCACTAGGTCTGACTCCTGATTAAGTGGCTTCCCCTCAACAAATGAAGACCATTAACCCTTCCCGTCCCAGGTACTGGGGTAAAGGAGAGGGAGCAGCAGGTCCATGCAGCGCTTTGACGAGGAGAACGCACAACCCGCTGTGGCTGCCCAAACCCCGTGCATCCTGTCCTGGTTCCACAGGGTTGGGCCCTGGCCCATACCCCGTCACCGGGGACGGAAGACTGCCTAGAACTCAGTCTACACCAAAGCACCCATCTGGGAAGATGAGAGGACAGAGCGTGAGGGGGTCAGGGACGCCACGGTGTGGCCTTCTGGGTTGCCCTGCTGGGTGAGGACAAGGATGCGGCACAAGCAGCGGCGACACCCAGAGGGAACTGCTGGTGCCCCCCCCACCCCCAACTCCCCAGGGCTAGTCACCCAGGCATCCAGGCACTCTCGGAGGGCTACTGTCAGAGGCAATGGGGGCGTTCCGGTGTCTGGTCTTGGAGCTTGGGGAAGCTGAGAACCACGGGCCTAACTGGCTCTGCCAAGGGGGACACCCAGAACCACCCAAAGCTGGGCCCCTCAATTCCTATCTTCCAGCTCCAGCCTCCCATCCATGCAGCTAACTGTGACTATATGTGTGTGTGTGTATGTGTGCGCACATGTAAACATGTGTGTAGGGGAGGCTTCAGGGAAGCGCTGCTGCACCACTTGCCCAGGGTTCAGGGCATGCAGGAGGTCCAGGCCTCATCTGTGAACCCAACCACAGAGGGTTAAGGACTCTGGTTCCCCCTTCCTCCCAGAGCTACGCCTTCCTCCTTGGGCACTAGAAGGTTTTTCGATGAATAGCCCGGGAGCCGTCCTCTTCATATTCCTTTTTGGATACCCACATCTTCTTAAAAGTGTCCAGTGAGGCCAGGATAGAGCCCCTGTGAGGAGGGAGGGAGAGCATTCTTGGGGACCTGAGGGCTGAGCCAGCCACCCGCCCTGGGCGCCCCAGGACTCCCCTTCTCTAACCTGCGGGGGACATCCACCCACCTCCACCTGGCCTGGACCAGCCCGGGAAGAAGTGTGCAGAGCACAGTGGCCTCCTCCCAGAGCCCTGGCTCTGGGCCCCGCCTTACCCGATCCACGTGGAGTACAGCCGTTCCTGAGGGGCCGAGATCTGGAGGGAACAAGCACAGCGTAACCGCCCTGACCCCCCAGCACCCCTATCCCAGCCTTGGGGGCATTTCCCCCAGTGCCTGCGGCCAGGCCTCAGCTGGGAGCAGGCGGAGCAGCAGGGCCGGGCTGGGTGTGAAGTCAGAGGACATCTGAAGGTGCTTCTTGCCCTTCCCTCCCCAGGTCAAGGTTGCCCAGCACCCCTATGCCCTACAGGGACTCCCCACAACCTCACCTTGATTTTGACATCCTTTGGGGCAAGCTTCTTCACTTCACTTAGTAATCGATCGCCAAAGCCTGTGAACACAAGGCTGGCTGAACCCAGGGTCCACATCTGACCCCTCATCACTAGCTCCCTCACATCCAACTTCTGGTGCCTCAGCCCCAGCTACTTTTTTTATTTTTTAAGCTACTATTTTATTTTTTGGCCATGCCATGCAGCATGTGGGATCTTAGTTCTCCAAACAGGGATCGAACCCATGCCCCCTGTAGTGGAAGTGTGCAGTCTTAACCACTGGACTGCCAGGGAAGTCCTTGTTTTAGTCATTCTTGCCAGGAGTGAGGGTGGAGAGAACCACACCAAAGGCAGAAAAGATCCAGCAGTGTGCTTGCAGGTGGGCCCGCTTCCCACTTCAGGAAGGAAGGAAGGTAGCAGGAGATGGAACTCCCAAGTCACCCACCTCTGCCTGACCCCTACTCTCTCCCCCTTGACACTCCAGAGCCAAAACCACCAGAAGCAGTCAAAGGCAAATGATGAGTCAGGAAACAAGCAGTCACTTTCATCCAGTATACAGGCAAATGTCTCGCACAGTGTTGGGATGGCGCTGGGGGACTCTCTGCCATAACTGGGGGAGCCTCTCAGGAGGGAAACTTGTGATATCTACCAGGTATCAAATGCACACATGTGTACCCTCTGACCCAGCAATTCCACCCCTAGGATTTATCTTTCAGGTATCTTCCCATGATGTGAAATGACAGTACACGCAATCACCCAGTGGAACAGTTTTGTGATGAGAAAGAATTTCACCACTTCCAAGGCCATCGGCAGGTTTTTTCCACCACCTCCAAGGCCGTCAGCAGGTTAATGGTTCAATGGCACATCCAGCCCTCATGGCCAGATAAAGAGAACCTACACAAACATCCGCTGTCTGTGGAGCAAAACCAACAACACAGGGCGTGGAGCTGGAGAGTATGCTCGTGTTCCTGCTCTTTGTGCTCCTGCTCTGTCGCTAAGTCAGGTCTGACTCTTTGCAACCCCGTGGACTGTAGCCCGCCAGGCTCCTCTGTCCATGGAATTCTCCAGGCTAGAATACTGGAGTGGGTTGCCATTTCCTTCTCCAAGGGATCTTCCTGAGCCACGGATTGAACCCATATCTCCTGCATTGGCAAGCTGATTCTTTACTACGGAGCCATCTGGAAAGTCCAGAGAGTACTCCAGGGCTGAGTAAAAAGGATGCTTTATTTAGGCACAGATGTTACCTGAGCAACTAACAATAACTGTGGGGAGGAACTGGGTGACCAGGACAATAGAAGGCAGACTTCATCAAATACATTTTAGACCTCATTAAACTTACCATCTATTTGTAAACAAAATTTAATTTCAAATCTATCCTTTAAAAAAAAAAACCTCACTGAACACCCAAAAAACCCACAGAAAACGGGCCATGTCCCAGGCTTTCAGGAATTGGGGTGCAGTCTGAGGGCCCCGCTACCTGTGGCCTCCAAGCCATACCATCCTGACCAACTAGGTACCTTTGAAAAGCGTGGAGCCACCAGAAAGCATGATGTTGGCGAACAGCGTGCGGCGCAGATCCATGTCAGACTTGTGGATGGCGAAGACCAGCACCTCATGGAGTCCCTCACTCTCATCCCCTATCAGGTCTGGCTGGAACAGCAGCTCAGGGGCCCGGAACCGCGCTGGTCCCACCTTTGGAACACAAGATGAAGTTGGTCCCGCCTCCTCCAGTCCCGGCATCACCACCCTCCCCCGCCCGGCCTGAACTTACGTTGAGCGTGCTGCCGTCTGGCAGGGTGTACTGCACCTTCTCTGTCTCCAGGGCCTCATCCTTCTGCGGGTTGATGGACAGGTAGCAGGCCCGCTGCAGTGGGCAGAGACAGGGCCCTCAGGAGGTGGCCACAGGGACTCGCACGCCCAGGGCTCAACCTCATGCTGGGTCCGACCACCCCCGCTTCCCCCACTCCCTGCCCCACGTTACCTCTTTGATGGTCCGGACGACCTCAAACTCAGCCGAGGTGTGAAAGTCCGCCCCCTCCTTGCGCAGCAGCAGCCGGAGGTAGCGGGAGACGTCGCGGCCGGCGATGTCCACCCGCATGATGGAGTGCGGCATGGCGAAGCCCTCGTAGACGGGGACGGCGTGCGTGACCCCATCCCCCGAGTCCAAAACCACTCCCGTCGTGCGTCCTGTGGCGTACCTGTCACCAGGTCAGCATCCCTTCACCTCAGCCACTGAGGCACTGGGACCTCCGCACCCCTGGAAGGGACCCCGGGGCATGTGCATTATCTGGTCTAAGAAAGGGACCCATGGGCCCCCCATAGGGATGGTCATCAGGTGGCTGTTTGTACAGGGAAGTCAGGCGCCACAGCATCCCGATCAGGAGGTCAGAGACGCAGGGACCAGGGCCGAGAGAGCACTCACAGGCTGAGCACGGCCTGCATGGAGATGAACAGGGCCGGCACGTTGAAGGTCTCGAAGAACACCTCCGCCGCCTTCTCCCGGTTCTTACTCGGGTTGAGCGGCGCTTCCGTAAGAAGAACAGGATGCTGCAGGCGACGGCAGGGTTGTGGGCAGGTGCAAAGGCAACCTGCAGGCCCCACCGGGATCTTTCTAGGGAGCCACCTACCCCTGGAGCACACGAACCTGCCGCCTCTCATCCCTCCCAAGGGCGCCGGCACGTCATCTGCCAGCAGTGTCTTCCAAAGACCCAGCGCCCCCTGAAATATTCTACTTGGCAGCCGCTAGCTATGCAGACCCACACCCACACAATGCGGGGCGGCAGGGACCCACACGCACACAGTGTGGGGAGGCAGGGGCGGCAGGGACCCCCACCCACACAATGCGGGGTGGAGGGGAGGCGGGGACCCCCACCCACACAATGCCGGGCAGAGGGGAGGCAGGGACCCCCACCCACACAATGCCGGGCGGCAGGGGCTGCAGGCCAGAGAAGGTGTGGAGGCCTGATGCAGACGCCGCAGGCGGGGCAGGGGGAGGGCGCCGCGGCCCCACCTCCTCGGAGAAGGTTTGCAGCTGGTCCTTGGAGTAGACGTACTGCCAGATGCGCTCCATGTCGTTCCAGTCCCTCACCATGCCGTGCTCCATGGGGTAGCGGATAGCCAGCAGCCCCCGATGCTCCTGCAGACCGGGAGGCCGGAGGTGGCAGCAGACACTCACCCAGCAGCTGTTCTCTGCCCTCCGGGGGCCACCCCTTCATCCGCTCACCGGGGGTCCCTGTGCCCCTTAGATCCTTAACCCAGCATGGGTTCATCTGTCCAGTTGTTTCCCTGGCTCTGAGAGTCCAGCCTGTTTCGAAGACCCGGACCACAGGGGGTGGTGGTATGCTCCCCTGAACCCCACAGTTCCCCCATTCCTTCCCCCACGGCCCGTGTCCTCTACACTCACTACTAGCACATCCTTCCCTTCCAGCCTCACACACGGCCTGACCTCCAGCTCCACCACCACTTCAGTCCCCATTCCCATCAGCGCCGGGAGCCTCTGTGGAGGCCAATCCTGCTACAGCCCGTCCTATGTGGCCCCCTCCTGCAGTTAATGCTGCCACCTCTCCTCCCAGCTCTTCAGCCAGCACAGGTGTCTCTTGCAGAGACCTGCCCTTCAACTTTCCCTCCAACGTGGTTCTTCTGTCCAGCACCATTTGGCCTCTCACCCATGCCTGCAGCTCCTGCTGACCCCATTTTCTGGGTCCTCAGCACCCCTTCCTGTCTTCCCCAGGTGCCTAAACTGCACTTGCTCGTTAGTCCCTGCCAGCCCCCCCAACCCCCCAGCTGGAGCACAGAGCTGGCCTCACTTGATTAGTTATCAGTCCAGTGACTCAGGCTTTAAACTTACTTTTTAACTGGTTCTTTCCTCTGTGGCTTCTAAAGGAAGGGGCATGAAGTGGTCTTACTGTGTTGCCTTACACAGGAACCCTGGGCCAGCTCACAGAGCAAATGGACCACAGTGCTTATGGCACCCAGCAGATGGTCCCAGAGAGAGCCCTCTCTGGAGGTTCAGCTCTGACCACCAGTCAAGGCTCCTGGGACAGAAGACCTCAACCCAGGCACAGACAGGCACCACAGATGTTACCTCTGCTTTTGGTCCGATAAAGAGGTCTCCTTCCAGGGCTCCAGCCATCACCCGCATGTGCTTGGGGCGCCCGACACTGCAGGGACAGGAAAAGTCAGGGAGATGGGCAGGGGACATAGCTGAGCCTAGTCCAGGAAAACCAAAGTCTGACTCCAATAGTCAGAACCTAGGCCTATGGGCCACAAGACCACAGAGCAGGCCTTGGAAGGACAGAAGACTCAGGGTCAGAAGAAAAGGGGTTCCCACCATTTCCCACCAGCCCTCCCAGAGAGGGCCAAGAGGTCTAGACCCTCAGCCCTGGCAGAGGGTCTCGGATTTCACGGGGGCAGAACAAGGTGGGGTGGCCCCAGGAAGCAGGGCCATGGATCTTCGTATACCCCTCTCTCAGTCAGTCCCGTCCTTCTCCCTGCCAGGGCTTCTGGAACACAGATGCAGCTCTTGGCAGAGTGGACAAGCTGCCATTCCAAAATCTGACCAAGTTTCCCTGCACGTCAAGAGGAACCTTTAATTACACTCCAGGTGAGTTCAGAAAGGACAGCTGAGGCCTGAATGCCCCATGCCGGCTCTGTCTTCACATGGCCAGTTACTTCGGGGGCCTGAGGACTCCCCTACTCTGGCTTCAGCCACTAAGCTTTAAGGCCTCCAGGATTTGAGACGAAACACCATCAAGGGAAAACTTCCCAACGGGCTTGAGCGGCCGGTGGAATGCTCCCAACTTTCCCTGGGTTTCACTCCCCTCTCTCCTCTGCCACCACTGGCATCATTCTGGGAAGGATTCCCCTGACTGCACAATGTATCTCCTAGAGTCTGAAAATGAATGAGCCCTGAAGAGAACACTTCCTGGGAGGAGGGAGTGGCAGTAACTCCCCAATCTTTCTCCTCTGAGTTTACATCTCTCCTGTATCCTTGCTGCTGCTGCCATGCCCTGTCCCCAGGGGGATGCTGGTGGTAGCCGCTCCTTTCTGGCTCCAGGAGGGACCAAAACCAGACTCAGAGGGGTGGGGGAGGCCCAGAGCACCTGACTTCTCCTGCCATAGCCCTTCACAGCACCAGCTTCACAAATCTGGTGTTTTCCCCTACAGGCGGGGGCAAGAGTTAGCCTCAAAGAAGGTTGTGACACAGAACCCATGTTCTTCCCAGAAGCAAACCAAAGGGTTAGGAATACTGCCTGAGCAACACTTACTAGTTTGGAAAACAATATTTGGGAATCTGGTCTCCTGCAAAGCCGGCCTTGATCACCCCGGAACCCTGCAAAGAAAAACAGCAGTTAGATTCCAACATTCATCTCCAGGTGAAGGTGGTGCCCTGCTGTGGAGAGGCCTACCTCCCACAGTAGCCTGGGAAGGAAGCCTGAGATCCTGCCAAGAGGGCAAGGCCATTTACACGTACACCAGTGGTTCAAAACTAGGGGCAACTTTGCATCTCGTCACCATAATTTGAGGGCTTCCTAGGTGGCTCAGTGGTAAAGAATCTGCCTGCCAATGCAGGAGATGTGGGGTCAGTCCCTGTGTTGGGAAGATACCCTGGAGAAGGAGATGGCAACCCACTCCAGTATTCTTGCCCGGGAAATCCCATGGACAGAGGAGGCTGGTGGGCTGCAGTCCATGGGGCCATAAAGATTCAGACACAACTTAGCACTGGAGCATGCACGCAGCCCCAAATCTGACAATGTCTGAAGACTGGGGGCAGAGGCTGTTATTGGCATCTAGTGGGTAGAGGCTAGGGATGCTGCTCAACATCCTACAGAGCACAGGGCAGCCCCTCATCATCAAGAATTATCCAAGCCAGAATGTCACCAGTGTACACCCTCCTAGGCACACTTGTGGGGCAGCTCCAGGCAGGAGGACTCCTTAGCAGCACAAGTGACTCCCAAAGCCCAGCTAGAAACAACCCTTAAGGTTTTTCAACATGCTTGAAAAAGCATGGCCCACTCCCCTCAGAAGCCATGGACCACATACAGAACTGGCTGGGGAAGATTACTGGGTGCATGGGGATCAACTAGCACCCTTCCTCAAGTGGCTTCCCCAGAGATAACAGGAGAACTTAGTCTGTTCCAGCGTGGAAGCTGGATGGAGACTTTTAAAGGGATCCTGGTATCTAGAAACCTCCCACCCACAGCAGGAATCAGCATCTCAACCTCTCTCCCCACCACCCATCACCACCCTTGGGGCCTGTAGAGCAGAAATAAACATCGCCTAGAGTTTGGGGGAGAATGGATACATGTGTACATATCGCTGAGTCCCTTCGCTGCTCACCTGAAACTATCAGAACATTGTTTTTTAATTGGCTATTCTCCAATACAAAATGGGCTTCTTGTGTGGTGCTCATGGTAAAGAACCGGCCTGCCAAAGCGGGAGACAGAAGAGATGTGGGTTCGATCCCTGGGTCAGGAAGAGCCCCTGGAGGAGGGCATGGCAACCCACTCCAGTATTCTTGCCTGGAGAATCCCATGGACAGAGGGGCCTGGTGGGTTATAGCCCATAGGGTTGCAAAGAGTCAGAAATGACTGAGTGACCGAGCACAAAGGCAATACAAAATAAAAAGTTTTTTAAAAAGAGAAAGAAACATCCCAAAGTTACAGAGTAGGGGGCTGGAAGCCCAGTGGGACCAAGCAGGTTGCTCTCGAAACTCATAAAGTTGTTCATTAGCCTGCCAAGAAAGGAAGTGGCTGATCCTTCCTGAAGCCTGATGGAGAGCATCCCCAAGTCCAGCTTCAGCAGTCTTATTAAACACCCCCTGCTGTGACTCAGGGCCCTCACATGGTTACTCCAAAACAGACAGCCATTCAGAGATTACATGGGGGTCATGTGCAAGGGAGACAGATCCCAGAAAGAGCAGTGAGTCATTATTAAAAACTCCAAGGCCCACAGTTCAGAGGTAGACACTCAGCTTGGGGCAGTTCCACTGATCTGTGCCCTTCACCTTCTTCCTATAGACCAGAAAGCATGCTGAGCTGAGCTCCGGTGCTGAAGGACAAGACCACCATGGAGCCCGGCAACTTTCTGCTGAGGTTTCCAACCAAGACCCCCAAACAGCTTACAGGTCCTGGGAAGAGTGGTCCTGAATTCTCTCCACTGCCCTCCCAGCTGTGGAACGTCCCCTTGGCTCAGGCAACACTTAAGGAAAGGGTCAAAGCAGGTGAGTGCCCAGCCAGGCAGCGGCGGGTATGTGGTTGGCAAAACTTAATGTGCATTTTCCCCTGTCCCAGGAAAAGGGCATAGTGGGGCCTGCCTACCCTGGACGTGCTGCGTGGGGGTGCAGCACTTGGGAAGAGCTGTTGTAGAGGCCCGCAGGTCGAGCGTCCCCAAAAGATGGGGCCAGCAGTGTGCAAAGGGGCAAACACTGTTTTTTCCCTAGTAGGAGGGCAGCCAAAGCCTCAGGAGAGGTAAACGGGCTGGAGTCGAAACCCATCCAGTGAGCCTACTCTCCACCGAGAAGGGTCCGGGGTGAGTCCCCGGGCCTGGCACATGGGTGCATCGGTCGGTCGCCCGGCTGTACCCCGGCTCTCCAGATGCTGATCAAGGGCTGCCAGACATATGGGACCCCTTCCTCTCCCGACCTCCCCGCCAGCTCAGGGAGTGCTGGGGCTGGGGTTCTCTCACGCTTGCGGGGGGCTGGTCCCGCGGCCCGGGATACAGGGCCAAGTAGGGACAGCCCGCAGGAGTGGCGGGCCGGCAACGAGTCGAGGACCAGCCAAGATCGGAGGGGGTCCCTGCGGACCTCGCCGCGTCCACCCCCGGGGGCGGGGCGCCCGCCCTCCCCCCGGTTGCCAAGCCTCACGTTGTCGATGACCACGGGCTGGTTGGCGATGATATCGTAGGACTCCATGGCCGGGCCGGGCCGGCCCTGCCCAGCAGACGGGCTGCAGTAGTAACCAACGGCTGGCAGGCAGGCAGGCAGGCGGGCGGACCGGGACCACCTCGGCTCCAGACGCGCTGCTGCGCCCCTCCCACCCCGAGCACGCAGCCTACGCGAGCCCGGCGGAGGCTTTCCAGAGGGCGGGCCCCGCGGCCAGTCACCGCTCCCACCTAGGCAGATTGACGCCGGGCGCCGGGGGCCCGCGGGGGCAAAGGGGCGGGCCCGTCGGGTGCTGGCCAGCCAATGGAGGCCGCCGGGCGCCTCCAAGGTAGGCTGCAGCGCGTGTGGGTGACGTCATCGCTCCGCGCTTAAAGAGGGCGCGGTCGGAGCCCGGCGGGCTGGTAGTTCACTTGTCCAGGACTCCCGTTTTCCTCAGCGAGCAGTCCCCAAGGAGGCCGGCTGTGGGTATTTCACACAAAGCATTTCTTATTGAGCACTGAGGAAGATCCTTTCCCTTATAAGAATGATAATTTCGTGATAACGGTAGCTGAAGTGAACGGAGCACCAGTTTAGTGCTTGCGCAGCACTTCTACCCATTTTACATAGATGATCATATTACACCCTTGCAATTACTCAGGTATTATTTCCCGATTTTACAGATACGGGAACCGACGAGCCTCAACGCGTGTGTACCTTGCTCAACAGTTATCTTGTTGGCAGCAGCTGGCATGAGCACGCGGGGAGCCTCCAACGGCTCAGGGGTCCACAGGGCAAGAAGATGCCCAGTCCTGAATTCATTGACCAGACTGAGCCATAGTTATCTGCCGCTCTATAGAACTTTCCCACTAGACTGTGAGGTTAAATTTGGTCAAGTTGAAGCACAACATCATACAGGAAAGTGCAGAAATCGTAAGTGTACATTTCAATGAATTATTAACTTGTGAACACACCTTAAAAAACAACATGAGCAGCACTCCAGAAGCCTCCCACCCCTCTTGCTCACTGCCCTCTTCTTCCTCGAAAGGGACTACTATCCTCCAGTCTACAGGTCACCACAGGTTAGTTTAGCCTATTTTGGAGTTTTATGCAAATAGAATCATAGGTATGTGTTCATTTGTATCTGGTGTCTATGCGTTCATAAAATGGGTCAGCATGCAACTGTTTAAAATAATGAAGGGGTTTTATATAATCTGATATGAAATACATCAGGACATATGGCTAAGTCAAAGCAAAGAAAGGCAGTCACAATGTCCAGAATGTTTATGTGTGAATGGCTCTGAAGAATGTCTGAGGAACCTTTAAGACTTTTTAATATGGGGAACGGGGACCACTGGTAAAGGTGGGGGAATGAAGAGCAAATTCTTTGTACAATGTAAACTTTTATTTTAATTTTTTAATATGTTCATGTATTTGTACGTGGGTGCTGAGTTGCTCAGTTGTGTCCAGCTATTGTGTGGCTCCATGGACTGTAGCCAGCCAGGCCTCTCTGTCCATGGAATTTCCCAGGCAAGAGTACTGGAGTGGATTGCCATTCCCTTCTCCAGGGGATCTTCCTGACTCAGGGATCGAACCCTCAGGAGAAGACCCTCTTGCGTCTTCTGCATTGGCAGGCAGGTTCTTTGCCATTGAGCTACCTGGGAAGCCCCTGTTCAGTATATATTACTTTTTCCTTATTTTAAAGTTGTGGTAAAATCCATGTGACATACAATTTACCACCATAACCCATTAAATTCTTTTAATTCAGGGTGTGTTGGTTTGTAGTGGGCAGTTTCGCGTATACAGCAAAGTGAACCTGGTATCCATATACACATATCCACTGTGCTTAAGATTCTTCTTAACTCATTTTAAAGTGTACGGTTCAGCGGTATTAAATACCTTTGTAATATTGTGCAACGATTGCCACTATCCATCTGCATAACATTTTTCACCTTATAACACTGAAATGCTGTACTCACTAAACAGTAACTTCCCATTTCCCATGTGACAGAATTTCCTTCCTTTTTATGGCTGAATTGTATCCCATTATATGTACATACTAAATTTTGCTTATCCATTCATCTGTTGATGAATTCTTGGGTCTCTTTCACATTTTAGCTATTGTAAGCAATACTGCTGTGAACATTGGTGTATAAATACCTCTTCAAGACTCTGCCTTCAATTCTCTGGGATATATAACAAGATATGGAATTGGACTGGATTAAAGATTCACTGTGCATGGCCCTGCCCATCAGAGCAAAACTCAGATTCCCCACAACTAGTCCCTCCCATCAGGAGGCTCCCACAAGCCTCTTACCCTTATCCATCAGAGGGAAGACAGAATGGAAACCATAGTTACAGAAAACTAACCAAACTGATCACTTGGATCACAGCCTTGTCTAACTCAATGAAAACTATGAGCCATGCTGCGTAGGGCCACCCAAGATGGATGGGTCATGGTGGAGAGTTTTGACAAAACGTGGTACACTGGAGAAGAGAATGGCAAGCCATTTCAGTAATCTTGCCTTGAGAACCCCATGAACTGTATGAGGAGGCAAAAAGATATGATAGTGAAAGATGAACTCCCCAGGTCAGTAGGTGCCCAATATGCTACTGGAGAAGAGTGGATAAATAGCTCCAGGAAGAATGCAGATGCTGAGCCAGAGCGAAAAAACACCCATTTGTGGATATGACTGGCGATGGAAGTAAAGTCTGATGCCATAAAGAATATTGCATAGGAACCTGGAATGTTAGGTCCATGAATCAAGGTAAATTTAAAGTGGTCAAACAGGAGATGGCAAGAGTGAACGTCGACATTTTAGGAATCAGTGAATTAAAATGGACTGGAATGGGTGAATTTAATTCAGATGACCATTGTATCTACTACTGTGGGCAGCAATCCTTTAGAAGAAGTGGAGTAGCCCTCATAGTCAACAAAAGAGTCTGAAATGCAGTATTTGGATGCAATCTCAAAAAGAACAAAATGATCTCTGTTTGTTTCCAAGGCAAACAGTTCAGTATCACAGTAATTCAAGACTATGCCCCAACCATTAATGCTGAAGAAGTTGAAGTTGAACGGTGCTATGAAGACCTACAAGACCTTCTAGAACTAACAGCCCAACATATGTCCTTTTCATCATAGGGGACTGGAATGCAAAAGTAGGAAGTAAAGAGATATTTGGAGTAACAGGCAAATTTGGCCTTGGAGTACAGAATGAAGCGGGGCAAAGGCTAACAGAGTTTTGCAAAAGAACACACTGGTCACAGCAAACACCCTGTTCCAACAACACAAGAGAAGACTCTACACATGGATATCACCAGATGGTCAGTACGGAAATCAGATTGATTATATTCTTTGCAGCCAAAGATGGAGAAGTTCTATACAGTCAGCAAAAACAGGACCGGGAGCAGACTGTGGCACAGACCATGAACTCCTTATTGCCAAATTCAGACTGAAATTGAAGAAAGTAGGGAAAACCACTAGACCATTCAGGTATGACCTACATCAAATCCCTTATGATTATACAGTGGAAGTTTCAAATAGATCGAAGGGATTAGATCTGATAGATAGAGTGCCTGAAGAACTTTGGACAGAGGTTGGTAACATTGTACGGAAGGTGATGATCAAAACCATCCCCAAGAAGAAGAAATGCAAAAAGGCAAAATGGTTGTCTGAGGAGGCCTTACAAATTGCAGATAAAAGAAGAGAAGCAAAAAGCAAAATGAGAAAAGGAAAGATATATCCATCTGAATGCAGAGTTCCAAGAATATCAAGGAGAGATAAGAAAGCCTTTCTAAGCAATCAATGCAAAGAAATAGAGGAAAACAATAGACTGGGAAAGACTAGAGATAGAGATCTCTTCAAGAAAATTAGAGATACCAAGGGAACATTTCAAGCAAAGATGGGCACAATAAAGGACAGAAACTGTATGGCCCTAACAGAAGCAGAAGATATTAAGAAGAGGTGGCAAGAATACACAGAAGAACTATACAAAAAAGATCTTCATGAGCCAGATAACCACCATGGTGTGATCATTCACCTAGAGCCAGACATCCTGGACTGTGCAGTCAAGTGGGTCTTAGGAAGCATCACTACGAACAAAGCTAGTGGAGGTGATGGAATTCCAGCTGAGCTATTTCAAATCCTAAAAGATGATGCTGTAAAAGTGCTGCACTCAATATGCCAGCAAATTTGGAAAACTCAGCAGTGGCCACAGGACTGGAAAAGGTCAGTTTTCATTCCAATCCCAAAGAAAGGCAACGCCAAAGAATGTTCAAATTACCACACAATTGCACTGATCTCACACACTGGTAAAGGAATGCTCAAAATTCTCCAGCTAGGCTTCAACAGTATGTGAACCGAGAACTTCCATATGTTCAAGCTGGATTTAGAAAAGGCAGAGGAACCAGAGATCATATTGCCAACATCCATTGTTGGATCATAGAAAAAGCAAGAGAATTCCAGAAAAACATCTACTTCTGCTTCATTGACTTTGGCAAAGCCTTTGACTGTGTGGATCACAACAAACTGGAAAATTCTTCAAGAGATGGGAATACCAGACCACCTGACCTGCCTCTTGAGAAATCTGTGTGCAGGTCAAGAAGCAACAGTTAGAACTGGTAGAACTGGACGTGGAACAACAGACTGGTTCCAAATAGGGAAAGGAGTACATCAAGGCTGTATATTGTCACCCTGCTTATTAACTTATACGCAGAGTACATCATGAGAAATGCCGGGCTGGGTGAAGCATAAGCTGGAATCAGGATTGCAGGGAGAAACATCAATAATCTCAGATATGCAGATGACACCACCCTTATGGCAGAAAGGGATGAGGAACTAAATAGCCTCTTGAAGAAAGTGAAAGAGGAGAGTGAAAAAGCTGGCTTAAAACTCAACATTCAGAAAACTAAGATCATGGCATCCGGTCCCATCACTTCTCAGCAAATAGATGGGTTAACAATGGAAACAGTGACAGACTATTTTCTTGGGTTCCAGAATCACTGCAGATGGTGACTGCAGTCATGAAATTAAAAGGTGCTTGCTCCTCGAAAGAATAGCTATGACCAACCTAGACAGCATATTAAAAAGCAGAGACATTACTTTACCAACAAAGGCCCATCTAATCAAAACTGTGTTTTTTCCAGTAGTCGTGTATAGATGTGGGAGTTGGACCATAAAGAAAGCTGAGCGCTGAAGAATTGATGCTTTTGAACTGTGGTGTTTGAGATGACTCTTGAGAGTCCCTTGGATTGCAAGAAGACCAAGCCAGTCAATCCTAAAGGAAATCAGTCCAGAATATTCATTGGAAGGACTCATGCTGAAGCCGAAAATCCATTACTTTGGTCACCTGATGTGAAGAACTGACTCATCGAAAAAGACCAAGACCGTGATCCTGGGAAAAACTGAAGGTAGGAGAAGAAGGGGATGTCAGAGGATGAGATGGATGACATCACTGACTAGATGGACATGAGTTTGAGCAAGCTCCAGGAATTGGTGCTAAGACAGGGAAGCCTGCCGTGCTTCAGTCCATGGGGTCACAAAGAGTCGGACATGACTGAGCAACTGAACTGAGCAGACTGATGGGATTGCTGGATCATATTAAAATTCTGCTTTTGATTGCTTTAAGAACAGCCATACTCTTTTCCATAGTGGATGCATTATTTTTCATTCCCAACAACAGTGCACAAGGGTTCCAGTTTCTCCACAGCCTCACCACCCTGGTTACATTCTGTTTTTGTTTTCTATTATAGCCATCCTAATGAGTATGAGATCGTAGCTCATCATTGGTTTGATTTGCATTTCTGCAGTGATTCATGATGTTGCATAGCTTTTAATTTGCTTGTTGGCCATTTGTGTATCTTCTTTGGATAAATGTCTGTTCAGTACCCATTTTTCAAGTTTCTTTTTAAAAATTATTTATTATTTTTGACTGTGCTGGGTCTTTGTTGCTCTGTGCAGACTTTCTCCATTTGCGGCAGGTGGGGGCTACTCTCTTGTTGCAGTGTGCAGGCTTCCATTTTGGTGTCTTCTCTTGTTGTGGAGCATGGGCTCTAGGCGTGCGGGCTTCAGTAGTTGCAACACAGGGGCTCACTAGTTGTGGCTGGCAGGCCCTAGAGCGCAGGCTCAGTAGTTGTGGCACACCAGCTTAGTCGGTCCAAGGCATGTGGGATCTTCCTGGACAAAGGATTGAACCTGTGTCGCCTGCATTGGTGGAGATTCCTATCCACTGTGCCACCAGGGAAGTGTTTTTGATATGTTACTTTTAAATGAAATGGGAATGAAAAAGTACTTGCATAACGAACCCCTGAGCTTTAGAAGTGCCAGGGTCCTGTTTGTGAAGAGTCCTCAGGACTCTTGTCAGCAGGACAACAGTGCTGGAGAAAGAGTGCCTGAGGAAGGGCCCCCAAAGTACATTCTGTTAAAGGTCATTTGATACCTTTGTTATCAGTTGACCTCGTGTGTATGAATTTATTTCTGGACCCTCGGTCCCATTGATCTATTTGTCAGTACCACATGGTCTTATTCATTGTAGTTTTCTCTATCTTGAAATCAGATAATGTTAAGCCCTCTTTTGTTCTTTTTCAAATTGTTTTGAAAAATCCGGATCCTTTGACTTCCATACAATTTGGGGACCAGCTTCTCCATATACACAAGGAAGCCTCTTGGAAGTTTGATTGGTTTTGCATTGAATCTATAGGGCGATTTGAGGAGAGTTAACATCTTAACAAAATGTCTTCTGATCCATAAGCGTGTCTCCATATTAGGTCTTTTAAATTTTATTATTATTATCATTACTGAAATATAATTGGTTTACAGCGTTGTGTTAGCTTCTGGTGCACAGCAGAATGATTCAGTTACATATACATACATGTACATATATATACGTGTATATTCTTTTCCAGATGCTTTTTCACTGCGGTTTATCACATGACATTGAATATAGCTTCCTGTGCCCTGCAGTACGGCCTTGTCGTCACTTTATGATAGTTTATAGTTGCCCGTCCCAAACTCCTGATTTAGTCCCCCCTCCCCCGCTTTGGCAACCATAGGTTTGTTTTGTGTTTCTGTTTTGTAAATAAGTTAATTTGTATTATATTTTAGATTCTACATATAAGTGATACCATGTGATATTTGTATTTGTCTGAATTACTTCACTTAACATGATAGTCTCTAGGTTCGTCTGTGTTGCCATATTGTTTCTTTCATTTTTATGGCTGAGCAGTATTCCATTGTGTGTGTGTGTATATGTGTGTGTGTGTGTGTGTGTGCTCAGACATTGTGTGTTCAGACATGACTGACTCTTTGCAACTCCGTGAACTGTAGCCCACCAGGCTCCTCTGTCCATGGGATTCTCCAGGCAAGAATACTGGAGTGGGTTGCCATTTCCTGCTCCAGGGGATCTTCCCGATCCAGGAATCCAACCCGCATGTCCTGTGTCTTCTGCCTTGCAGGTGGATTCTTTACCACCAATGCCACCTGGGAAGCCAGTATGAAGTGAAAGTGAAAGTCGCTCAGTCATGTCCGACTCTTTGCAACCCCATGGACTATACAGTCCATGGAATTCTCCAGGCCAGAATACTGGAGTGGGTAGCCTTTCCCTTCTCCAGGGGGTCTTCCCAACCCAGGGATCGAACCCAGGTCTCCCACCTTGCAGACAGATTCTTTACCACTAATGCCACCTGGGAAATCTATATATATAGGACCAAATCTTGATGGATATTTAGGTTGCTTCTGTGTCTTGCCTATTGTTAAGTAGTGCTGCTGTGAAGATTGGGATGCATGTTACAACATTATTTCTGTTTTATGTTTTTTGGTGTCTTGCCCATGAGGCATTTGGGATTTTAGCTCCCTGACTAGGGATCAGACCCATACCCCCTGCCTTGGGAAGTGAAGTCTTAACACTGGACCACCAGGGAAGTCCCTGTAATGCATATATCTTTTCAAATTAGAGTTTTCTCTGGATGTATGCCCAGGAGTGAGATAAATTTTATTTTGAAAGTTTCTGGTGTATAGATTTTAGAGTCCTCCATCAAGTTTATCCCTAAATAATGCATATTTTTGATGCTACTATCAACAGTATTGTTTCTCTAATTTAAACTTTAATTATTCATTGTCAATAGGTAGAAATAAAATTGATTTTAAAAAACAACAGTAGATTTTATAGTTAGAGCAGATTTAGGTTTATAGAAAAATTGTGCAGAAAATACAAAGTTCCTGTATACCTCCATAAACACCCACCCTTCCTTGCTGCAATTTCCTCAGTTCTTAACATTTTGCATTACTGTATGCATATGTTGCAACTGATGAACCAATATTGATACATTATTATTAACTAAGGCCTATAGGTTACATTGCTTCCCCTGTGGCTCAGCCCTAAAGAATCCACCTGCCAATGCAGGACATGCAGGAGACGGGGATTGGATCCCTGGGTTGGGAAGATCCTGGAGGAGGGTATGGCGACCCACTCCAGTATTCTTGCCTGGAAAATCCCAGGGACTGAGGAGCCTGGTGGGCTGCAGTCCATGGGGTCACAGAGAGTCAGATACTGCTGAAGCAACTGAGCACAGCGTAGCACATACATTAGGACTCACTTTTTGTGTTTTACTTTCAGTGGGTTTTTGACAAATGCATAATGTATCCACCAGTACAGTATCATTCAGAACAGTTTATGGCTTTAAACAAATTCCCTTTTTCCACATATTCATTCCTTTCTTCCTCCGTTTTTTTTTTTTTTTTTTACTGTCTGTATGATTTTGCCTTTATACATAATGTCATACAGTTGGAATCATGCAGTGTGTAGTCTTTTCAGCCTGGCCTCTCTCACTTAGAATTAAGGCTCCTCCATACCTTTTTGTAACTCAATAGAATCATTTCTTCTGTTGCTGAATAGTATTCCATTGTCTGGATGTATTGCATTTTCTTTTCTTCACTGCACCCCTCAGCACTTGAAACTTCCCCAACCCGGGATCAAACTTGTGCCCTTTGTATTGGGAGCACAGAGACTTAACCCCTGGACCACCAGGGAAGTCCCTTGCAGTTTGTTTATCCATTGATCTATGGAAGGACATCTAAGTTGCTTCCAATTTTTGGCAATTATGAGTAAAGCTTTGTTAAAATCCATGTGCAGCTTTTTATGTGGGCATACAATTTCAACTCATTTGTTTAAGTACCTCAGAATATAACTGATGGATGGTAAACCTATGTTTAGCTTTGTAAGAAAAGTGTTGCAGAGTGGTTGTACCAGTGTTGCATTCCCATCAGTAATGAATGAGAGTTCCTTTTCTCTACATCCTCTACAGCGTTTGATGTTGTCAGTGTTTGGGACTGTAGCCATTCTAATAGGTGTGTAGTGGCATCTCATTGTTGTTTTAATTTGTACTTTCTTAATGACATGTGATGTTGCACATCTTTCAAATGAATATTTACTACCTATATAGTGTAGCAAATATGGTGAGGTGTCTGTTCAGGTTTCACCCATTTTTTAATTGAGTTGTTTTCTTGTTGAGTTTTAAGAATTCTTTGTATATTTTAGATGCAAGTCCTTTATTACATGTGTATTGCAAATATTTTCTCCTGGTTTGTAGCTTGTCTTTTCATTCTCTTAGTACAATTGGTTTTAAAAACGTGTCCTGCTGCCCTGCTAAACTCATTTATTTTTTCTTAGGAATTCTTAGATTTTTTTTACCTAGATAATCAAGTCAACTAAGAATAAAGACAGTTTTATTTCTTCCTTTTTAATCTGTATGCCTTTTATTTCTTTTCATTGCCTTACTGCATGGGCAGACCCTTGAGGACAAAGTTGAATGGGAGTGGTAAGAGTGGACATCCTTGTTTTGATCCTGAGATTAGGGAGGAAGCATTCAATCTTTTACCATTTTGTTTGTGATGATGTTACTTTAGGTCTTGCATAGATTCTCTTTATCAAACTGAGAAAATTCTCTTTGTTTTCTAGTTAATGGGAGTTTTATCTTAAATGGATGTTGGTTGATTTGGTTGGTTGATTTAGTCACTAAGTTGTGTTTAGTTGCTAAGACTATTGCAACCCCATGGACTGTAGCCTGCCAGGCTCTTCTGTCCATGGGATTCTCCAGGCAAGAGTACTAGAGTGGGTTGCCATTTAGCTTTCATCAAGTGCCTTTAATATGGAGCTTTTTTCTTTTTTAAAAAAGAAAAGTGCTTTCTGTCTTACATTACTATTAAGTTTATTTATTTCTTCTTGAGGAGGCTCTATTAGTTTGTGTTAAGGAATCTGTACATTTTATCTAGTTGTTGAATCTATTGGCAGAAAGTTTTTTAAAATAATTGTACACTTATCTTCCTTTACATCTGTAGTATCTCTAGTAATGTCTACTTTCTCATCCCTGATATTGTTAATATGTTTTCTGTCTTTTTGTCTGATCAGTCTGGCTAGAGTTTTATATTGTATTGATTTTCTCAAAGAACTAGCTTTTTGTTTCATTGATCCCCCCCCCCCCCCAGTGGTTTTTATGTTTTTAAAAGGTTATAAAAATAACAGCAAAGAGAAAAGAAACATACATAGCCTGCAAAACTTGAAATATTTTCTATCTGGCTCTTTACGGAAAAGATTTATTGATTCTTACTCCATACTTGGATGACTATGTAAATATAGATGTTGTTGAAGTAAAAGAAGTAGACTGCCGGTGATTTCTCCAGGAAAAAAGAAAAGGGGTTTATTTTGGGATCCACAGAGAATTCCAATTTGGGGTCCTCAATCATGGTGTGCTACGGATAAGTCCCTGCATGGCAAGGAGAGAGAACTCTTTTATAAGGAGAAAAGCAAGTTGGGGGAGGCTGTAGCAAACAAAGGATCCATGGATTTCACTGGCTGAGCCCTTGCGGGAAGTGAAGAGGACTTGTTTCTTCTTCCTGTTGGGCTCTGAGCGTCAGAGCGCCCCCTTGTGGTCTCTCAGCTCTGAATAGAGCTGAGGTTTCTGTTTATTAATGTCTCACACTATTACCTTAGTACCTAACAGTTCTGCTGGGAAACGAGAGAATCAGGGGAGAGAAAGCCTGTTGATCATGTAAAAGCAGCTGATAGATCACACCTTGTGTGGTCTAGTGTCCTCAGGTTACAAAGCAACCCATATTCTCTTCCTCTGGTGATGTCAGCAGATAGAAGGGAAAGGAGGGGTAAGTGGGAGAGGAGGTGGTGAAGATTTTGGTAATGACTTGTCGGGATTCAACAGTGGCCTCTCATCTCACCAGCACTGAGGTGAGGATGGGATGCTGCTGGCTGGTGTCTGCTGCAGCAGTAGAGGGGGGCCAGGTGGCCAGGTTTGGGGATGTATTTGAGAATCAAATAGAGGATTTGCTCATGGATTGGATGCGTGGTGAAAGAGAAAGAGAGGAGTCTGGGGTGTACTCTGGATTTTGGCCTGAACAAGTAGGATTGATTTGTTGCTGAGATGGGGGAAAGTGGCAGGAGTGGGCCATAGGACTTGAAAGACGGATGCTTATACATCTTGAGTTTGAAGCTAGCCATTGCTTTGGTTTTATTGACCCTCAGCATTGTGTGAAATCTCCTTGGTTACAGTCCCCCAGAGGACTCCATCTCCAACCCACATCCAGCCCATGCCCAGGCCCTTCCAGGGTCTTGCTTGATTGAAGCCTCCCCAATCTCTTGCCCAGGTCTTTTCCACCTCTGGGTATTTAAGTAAAGTTCAATTCTATAAAGAGCAATATTGCATATGAACCTGGAATGTTAAGTCCATCAATAAAGGCAAATTGGAAGTGATCAAACAGGAGATGGCAAGAGTGAAGTTTGCATTTTAGGAATCAGTGAACTAAAATGGACTGGAATGGGTGAGTTTAACTCAGATGACCATTCTATCTACTACTGTGGGCAAGAATCCCGTAGAAGAAATGGAGTAGTCATCATATTCAACCAAAGAGTCTGAAGTGCAGTACTTGGATGCAATCTCAAAAACAACAGAATGATCTCTGTTTGTTTCCAAGGCAAACCATTTAATATGGTTTGTAATCCAAGTCTATGCCCTGACCAGTAATGCTGAAGAAGCTGAAGTTGAACGGTTCTATGAAAACCTACAAGACCCAAAAAAGATGTCCTTTTCATTATAGGGGACTGGAACGCAAAAGTAGGAAGTCAAGAAATACCTGGAATAATGGGCAAATTTGGCCTTGGAGTACAGAATGAAGCAGGGCAAAGGCTAATAGAGTTTTGCAAGAGAATGCACTGGTCATAGCAAACACCCTCTTCCAACAACACAGGAGAAGACTCTGCACATGGACATCACCAGCTGGTTAGTACAGAAATCAGATTGATTATTTTCTTTGCAGCCAAAGATGGAGAAGTTCTATACAGTCAGCAAAAACAGGACTGGGAGCTGACTGTGGCACAGACCATGAACTCCTTATTGCCAAATTCAGGCTGAAACTGAAGAAAAGTAGGGAAAACCACTAGACCATTCAGGTATGACCTAAATCAAATCCCTTATGATTATACAGTGGAAGTTTCAAATAGATTCAAGGGATTAGATCTGATAGACAGAGTGCCTGAAGAACTATGGACAGAGGTTCATGACACTGTACAGGAGACAGGGATCAAGACCATCCCCAAGGAAAAGAAATGCAAAAAGGCAAAATGGTTGTTTGAGGAGGCCTTACAAATAGTTGTGACTAGGAGAGAAGCAAAAGGCAAAGGAGAAAAGGAAAGATATTTCCATTTGAATGCAGAGTTCCAAAGAATAGCAAGGAGAGATAAGAAAGCCTTCCTCAGCGATCAATGCAAAGAAATAAAGGAAAACAACAGAATGGGATAGTCTAGAGATCTCTTCAAGAAAATTAAGAGCTACCAAGGGAATATTTCAAGCAAAGATGGGCACAATAAAGGACAGAAATGGTACGGCCCTAACAGAAGCAGAAGATATTAAGAAGAGGTGGCAAGAATACACAAAACTATATAAAACAGATCTTCATGATCCAGATAACCACGATGGTGTGATCACTCATCTAGAGCCAGACATTCTGGAATGCGAAGTCAAGTGGACCTTAGGAAACATCACTACAAAAAGAGCTAGTGTAGGTGATGGAATTCCAGCTGAGCTATTTCAAATCCTAAAAGATGACGCTGTGAAAGTGCTGCACTCAATATGCCAGCAAATTTGGAAAACTCAGCAGTGGCCACAGGACTGAAAAAGGTCAGTTTTCATTCCAATCCCAAAGAAAGGCAATGCCAAAGATTGCTCACACTACTGCACAGTTGCACTCATTTTACACTCTGGTAAAGTAATGCTCAAAATTCTCCAAGCCAAGTTTCAACGGTATGTGAACTCAGAACTTCCAGATGTTCAAGCTGGATTTAGAAAAAGCAGAGATCAAATTGCAACATCTGTTGGATCATCAAAAAAGCAAGAGAGTTCCAGAAAAATAGTTCCATATTTCTGCTTTATTGACTATGCCAAAGCCTTTCACTGTGTGGATCACAACAAACTGTGAAAAATTCTTCAAGAGATAGGAATACCAGACCACCTGACCTGCCTCTTGAGAAATCTGTATGCAGGTCAAGAAGCAACAGTTAGAACTGGACATGGAACAACAGACTGGTTCTAAATAGGGAAAGGAGTACGTCAAGGCTGTATATCATCGCCCTGCTTATTAACTTATATGCAGAGTACATCATGAGAAATGCTGGACTGGATGAAGCACAAGCTGGAATCAAGACTGCAGGGAGAAATACCAATAACCTCAGATATGCAGATGACACCACCCTTATGGCAGAAAGCAAAGAACTAAAGAGCCTCTAGATTAAAGTGAAAGAGGAGAGTGAAAAAGTTGGCTTAAAACTCAACATCCAGAAAACTAAGATCATGGCATCTGGTCCCATCACTTCATGGCAAATAGATGGGGAAACAGTGGAAACAGTGACAGACTTAATTCTTTTGGGTTCCAAAATCACTGCAGATGGTGACTGCAGCCATGAAATTAAAAGACGCTTGCTCCTTGGAAGAAAAGTTATGACCAATCTAGACAGCATATTAAAAAGTAGAAACATTACTTTGCCAACAAAGGTCTGTCTAGTAAAGGCTGTGGTTTTTCCAGTAGTCATGTATGGATGTGAGCGTTGGACTCTAAAGAAAGCTGAGTGCCGAGGAATTGATGCTTTTGAACTGTGGTGTTGGAGAAGACTCTTGAGAGTCCCTTGGACTGCAAGGAGATCCAACCAGTCCATCCTAAAGGAGATCAGTCCTGAATATTCATTGGAAGTACTGATGCTGAAGCTGAAACTGCAATACTTTGGCCACCTGATGCAAAGAACTGACTCATTGGAAAAAACCCTGATGCTGGGAAAGATTGAAGGCAGGAGGAGAAGGGGACGACAGAGGATGAGATGGCTGGATGGCATCACCGATTCAATTGACAAGAGTTTGAGTAAACTCCAGGAGTTGGCGATGGACAGGGAGGCCTGGCGTGGTGCAGTCCATGGGGTCACAAAGAGTTGGACACGACTGAGCGACTGAACTGAACCCGGACACACGTGGGGTGCTTGTGTTCGTAGGGTGAGTGTTCTCTTTCTACATGAGATTTTAGGTCATTTGGGGGCTGCTGTGTTTCCTCTCCACCAAGACAAGTGGCAGAAGCCAGAGAATTAGTGTCTTGGCTTAGGACTTCTTTTTATATTACCGGAATTTGAAGTTGGACATTTTCTGTCTCCCAGTTATGCTGAGGATGTGAGTTTTGTGTTGGGGGTATATGTTCTTTTTGTTGTTTTTGTTTTCTTGAAGATACTTTAGGAAAATAACATTTTTGCTGCTTCAATTACCTCCTGTTATGGGTTGAATTGTGTCCCCACCCCAGATACATATGTTGATGTCCTAACCGCCAGTACTTCAGAAATGAGGTACATTAGGGTAGACTACAGTTCAATATGACTAGAGTCCTTATAAGAAGAGAAACTTTGGACACAGATGATTGTGGAGGGAAGTCACAAGGAGAAGACAGCTGCCTACAAGCCAGGTTGAGAGGCCTCAGAAAGAACCAACTCTGTCTCAGACTTCTGGTCCCCAGAACTATTAGACAATAGACTGATGTTGTTTAACCTCACCATTTTGTGGAATTTCGTTGGGGCAGCCCCAACAATCCAGTACATCTGAGCTACTCAGAATTCAACTCTATAACTTTTTCTATAACTTCTCCCTCCACTCCATCCCCTCCTCAGATTTCTTTCATTCTATCACTGCATACAAAGCAGGACTGGCTACATAACTTGTAGGACCCAGTGTATAATGAAAATGCAGGAAGAAAAGTACAGTTAAAGGTGCTAAAATATAAAGACATTTTCCCCCTTTGGAAATACTTTAATACTTATGAAATGTAATAGGGGAAATACTGACATATGAGTGACAGCATCAACTTATATTTTTATTTATAACATTTTTGGTGCTATACTTGTTAAAGAGGGCAGCAGAGGATGAGATGGTTAGATAGCATCATGGACTCTATGGACATGAGCCTGAACAAACTCCAGGAGATAGTGGAGGACAGGGAAGCCTGGTGTATTGTAGTCCATGGGGTCGCAGAGAGTTGGACATGACTTAGGGACTAAACAACAACAACAATTCTATTATGTGATGCAATAAATAACGATACTTTTGTAATGTGATATGTTGATTTGTCCTAAGATTTTTCTGGCTACTGTAGCTATTTACAGTTCAGTTAAGTTGATTTAATTGAGTTTTTGTCACTTGCAACTGAAGAGTTCTGGTTGCTTCCAGGAGGCGGTGCCTGGGGATGAAGGAAGGCAGTGCAGAACCCAAGAGTGAGTGGAAAGGCTGTTGCCTTAAGGTGGCCTCTCCCTTTCCCGTGCTGGCCCACAGACACCACCCTCCCCCTTCCCACTGTGGACCTGCCCAGCCCCTCGCTTCCGTTTCCGTTTCCGGGTGTGACGTCACAGACCGTCGGTTCTGAAGTATCCTGGAGTTAAAGGCTGTTCTGTCTGAAGTATTTTGGGAGATTGCTTCTCAGTAATGGTACACAGACTATGGCAAAGAAGAGAGGAGCAGAGACCCTCTTCTTTGTTCTCTTCCTGGATTATTGGCAAGGTGCAGAGCCTCACCCTTCCCATCTGACCAGAGGTACCGCCCCAGGTGTATTGTGGCAGGTGGAGATGCGTGTGAAGACTCGTCGTGAGCCTGAATCAGACAGGAGACGGTGCTCGCCTCTGATGGGTGCGGGAGTGACCGCAGGGTTTCTCCTCGCTCTACCTGCTTCACCTCCCCGGATCTACCTCAGGGATTCTTTGCAAAGGAGAAAGAAATTTTATCAGTATTCCTAACTTTGTACACTACTCAAAATCCAGAGCTCCGTGCGAGAGTAGCATGCTTGCACATTTTAACCTTTCCTTGTGAAAAATTTCAAACATATACAAAAGGAGAGGGATTAGTATTAATATAATGAACCTATATGCGCTAATCAGTCACATCTTGTTTTGTCTATCCCCTCCTATATATACACACACACTATGTTTTATTTTTTAATGTTTTATTATTTTTCACACTTTTTTTTCTTAATTAACTTACTTTTGATTGAAGAACAATTGCAACATTATGTTGGTTTCTGCCATATAGCAACATGGATCAGCCATACGTCTACATTGTCTTCTCCCTCTTGAGCCTGCCTATGGCTTCTCATCCCATCCCACCTTTCTAGATTGTCATGGAGCCCGAGTTTGAGTTCCCTGAGCCTTATAGCAAATTCCCACCGGCTCTTCACACTCTGTACTTTAAACAATAGCTTGGTATATTAGTTACATAACATAAGATACACCCTTTACAGTGTATATTCATGGGGTTGTGAACCACCACTATCTAATTTTAGAACATTTTCAGCACTCCCCAAAGTAATATCATACCCACTTGCTATCAATCCCCATCCCCCATTTTCCACAGACCCTGGCAACCACTAACCCACTGTCTGTCCTACGGATTTATCTATTCTGGGTATTTGTATATGGAATCACACACTGTATGGTCTTTTGTGACCAGTTGGTTACATCTAACACATTTTCAGGGTTCATCCACATGGTCGCATGCCTCAGGAATTCATTCCCTTTTATGGTTGAATGATAGTCCATCACATGGACGTGCCCCATTTGGTTGATCCATGTGTCAGTTGATGGACGTTTGGGTTGTTTCCACCTTTTGACTATCTGAATAGTGCTGTTATGAACATCTTATGAATGTGGCTTTTTCAAAGTGAACATTAGATTTCCATGCTCTACTTTTAGGATCTTACTGCAATTGGAAGCACTTGTGCTATTTACTAAACTGATTGGCTGACCACATTCTTGGACATTCTCTCAATGTAAAGAAATTGGGTCTATGGAGAAAAGCAGTAGACGCAATCCTTATGATAGAGGAAACTATAGTACTGTTTTCCAAAAATTCAGCAGACCAAGAGTACAAAACAGTGTCATCTGTCATGAGGGACAGAGGTACATTATACAGCAGTCCACCAGGGATGACTTCAAGGAAAGGGAAGATAGTAACTCTTCTTGTCCTTGTTATTGTTTTTTTTTTTTTTTCCTTGTTATTGTTTAGTCACTGAGTCCTGTCTCACTCTTTGTGACCCCATGGACTGCAGGCTCCTCTGTCCTCCACCATCTCCTCAAGTTTGTTCAAATTTATATCCGTTGAGTTGCTGATACTGTCTAACCATCTCATTCTCTGCCAGCTCCTTCTTTTGCCTTCAATCTTTCCCAGCAGTAGGGTCTTTTCTAATGAGCCAGCTCTTTGCGTCAGGTGGCTAGAGTATTGGAGCTTCAGCTTCAGCATCCATCCTTCCAATGAATATTCAGGGTTGATTTCCTTTAGGATGGACTGGTTTGATCTCCTTGCAGTCCAAGAGACTCTCAAGAGCCTTCTCCAGCGCCACAGTTTGAAAGCATCAGTTCTTCAGCGCTCAGCCTTCTTTACCGTCCAACTCTCACATGCATACATGACTACTGGAAAAACCGTAACTTTGACTATAGGGATCTTTGTTGGCAAAGTGATGTCTGCTTTTTTTTTTTTAATGTCTCTGCTTTTTAATACACTGTCTAGGTTTGTCATAGCTTTCCTTCCAAGAAGCAATCATCTTTTAATTTTGTGGCTACAGTCACTTTAAAAACCAAGAGTTTTTGTGAACAAATATTTTACTTCATGGGGCTTACTTACACTTTCACCTTATTGATTCTTAGTGATTCACAACTGTCTCAGCAAGAGAAAAATTTTTGTTCTGTTCATACACCAAAAAGCCATCATATCCATGCACTATTAACCACTAATTAGCAATTTCCCTGTGGAGTGGGAACCTGTCGTGCACATACTACTCAATGTCTCTGCAGACTGAGGAAACCAGTGTTGTTTTGACTTTGAGGCAAAAGTCCAGATTCTTGAGGAAACTTCATGAATACTCTGTGGAACTTACAACTCAGGGGGAACTCAGGGGGCAGGGGGTGGGGCACTGTGGCCTAAAACGCTTTTATTAAAGCACAAGTTTCTCCTCCCTGATGGGTTTGCCCACTCCTCAGGGGCCAGAAAAAAGGGCTGACTTTGAATCAGGAAAATGTGTCACAGACATCATGACCTCCAAAAAGAAAAGCCTGATATTGTAGCTCAAAGGGCTTCCACAGTGGCTCAGTGGTAAAGAATCCGCGTGCAATGCAGAAGACGTGAGTTCGATCCCTGAGTCTGGAAAATTCTCTGGAGGAGAAGATGGCAACCTATTCCAGTATTCTTGCCACAAAAATCCCATGCACAGAGGAGCCTGGAGGGCTACAGTCTGTAGGGTCGCAGAGAGTCGAACATGTCTGAGGGACTGAGCACCCACACACATAGCTCAAAATTTTCCCAGATCGCTACAGTCTTTTTGCACCATTAATTCATGTCCTTGATGTAGCCACATGTGGGTCAACAGGAGTCTTAACACCCATCCATGCTGTCCTAGGGGAGATGGCTGACCTGGTTCATCTCTGTTTGCATCTTCATTTTTTTCAATCCTGAGGGACAACATCAGGAATTCCTTGTATTTATCAAGTCAAATCAGGATGACTTAGGCCCTTAAGTCCTTCCTAAATACAAAATCCTCAGTGAGGATCAGTGCAGAGCATGCAGCAGGATTGTTCCCTTTATTCCAAAACGAGAAAGCATCACATTTCCAGAATGGTCAGACACTGCCCATTGACCTCATTACCTGTGGAGGGGAGAGTTTTTGTTGAATATCTCCCGAGACGTGTGTCCATCTGTCTCCGTTCCTCCCACAGCTGAGTACTGAGCATACCCTTGCTTGGAACCAGCTCTGTTAACTGTGGTCCATCATAGATAATAGCACTGAGTTGGAATGAGGGGCGAGCATTCTCAGTCTGAAGGTCACATTGGTGAATTTCCTCCCCCTCCCCACAGCCCTCCTCTGGTCTGTCCATATCTTTCCCTCCAGCCTCAGACGAGAAAACCACATCCCACAGAACCTCACTGCCTGAGGTCACGCAGTGTTCAAATGTCCTACCAGAACCCAAGCCCAGTGCTCTTCCCCTCGAGCAGGCCAGGTGCAGGATGCTCCTCTCAGAATACCATCCAAGAGAGTGTTGATTTCAGAAGAATCACACACAGCTCCTAAGTGAAAGATTGACTCACAGCTGAGGCTTATCTTCCCCACAGGTTCAAATGCTGAATTTTCATCAAATTCAAAAATTTTGGACAAAGGTCTGGCTAAACTCTTTGGTAAGTACCTCTCTCACGTGAAATGGTCAGGCTGTGTTTGAAGTCTTGTGCTCGTCCGTGGTGGTCTCCTAGATAACCTGTCCCTGCTGCTGCTCTGACGGGAAGGAACGTGCTTTGCCTTGAGGCCAGAACAGATTTTCTAGATGTCAGAATCTCAAGAAATTAAATAAATCATTGAAGATAAGTAGTTGGAAAGGATTGTGCTCCTTAAAGAGGGGTCTGTGTAGCAGCAGCAGGGCCCCCATCTGGGAATGCTACTGGAAATGCAGTGTCAGACCCCAGCTGAGACCAGCTGCGTCCATCTGTTCAGAGGATTTTTGCTTGTGTTAGGGATGGGCAGGGCTTCCCAGGTGGCACAGTGGTAAAGAATCCATCTGCCAAGCAGGAGACACAAGTTCAATCCCTGGGTTGGGAAGATCCCCTGGAGAAGGAAATGGCAACCCACTGCAGTATTCTTGCCTGGAGAATCCCACGGACAGAGGAGCCTGGCGGGCTACAGTCCATGGGGTCACAGAGAGTCGGACGCGACTGAGCTGAGCACACAGGGATGGGCAAGGCCCCAGCTAAGATAATCCTTCTTGGAGGTACTCAGCCTTACTGCACATGAGAATCCTCTGGGGAGATTGTTAGAAAGGGATACCCAGGCCCGCCTCCAGTAATCAGATTCCTTGGTGTGGGGTGAGACCCTTGCATAAGTAGTTTTCTAAGCTCTTCAAGGGATTCTGTGCTGGGACTTACTGGTCTACTCCAAGCCTCTCACTTAATATTTGAGAAAATCTGAGGTCCAGGGGGGTCATCTTTAGCTGACGAAAAACATTAAAAATCAGTCCTCTGCTGAAAGAAGCCATCTAGATTCTAGAGAAATATTTCCTTTCTGGTGGCTGTGTCATCGTGAGTGGACACTGAGAGTCGTCTTTGGTCTGAGAAAGAGCTCCCAGGTGTGTAAGTGTTGATGCTTCCTCTGGGTTGGGAGCTGTTAGATGTTCTGATCACAGCAATGCCTTCCAGCCCTGCTTGGAAGGAGGACTTCTGTCTACACGAGATGTGGATTGTTTTTCCTGTCTCTTGTCAGGAATTCTCTGAGTTTGGCCTTTTTCCATGTATGCTATTAAAGAAGCTTCATTAAATCTTCACCAACTGTCTGGCTGACTGATCAGTGGTCTGTGACCATGATTGAGGGGCTTTCCCCATGGCTCAGCGGTAAAGAATTCACCTACCAATGCAGGAGGGGGGGGTTCAGTCCCTGGGTTGGGAAGATCCCCTGGAGGAGGAAATGGCAACCATCTCCATCTCCAGTATTCTGGCCTGGAAAATCTTATTGACAGAGGAGCCTGGCGGGCTACAGTCCATGGGGTTGCAAAAGAGTCAGACATGACTTAGCAACTAGAAAACAACATATATGTACATATACACACACTGTAAGTTAGGAGTATGGAATTAACAGATACACACTATTATATATTAAAATAAATAACAAGGATTTACTGTCTAGCACAGGGAACTATTGGACTAGGAAATGGCAACACACTCTAGTATTCTTGCCTGGAGGCTTCCATGGACAAAGGGGCCTGGCGGACTACAGTCTTTGGGGTCACAAAGAGTCGGACATGACTGAGCGACTGAGCACACACATGGGGAACTATATTCAATATTTTGTAATAATCTATGATGGAAAAGCATCTGAAAAAATGTGTATAACTGAATCACTTTGCTATGCACCTGAGACTAACACAATGTTACAAATCAGCTATACTGCAATTAAAATTTTTTAAAAGGGAAGGAGAAGTTAATGTACTTCCAATATGTAGCTATGAAAGAGTAGTAACATTTTATATCTGTGGGGACTCAGTAGGGGCTGCCGTATCTGACTGATACCTTATTCTATGGACAGGAGAGGCCTTGAAGGGCATCTCACTAAATATCATTGTCAGTTGGATTCTGAGCTCAGCCTACCCGACAGGGCCCACTGCTTGCTCCTGCAGGCACTCAGCCTAGTCTGTCCCCTGCTGCCTTGGCTGAGCTGACTGTCCTCTCCCACGTGCTGCCGGCCCTGGCCCATTGCTTTTGGGCGGCTGTGTTGGTGTGTCTGGTCATGTCTTTGTGTATTTATGGCTCTCCTTTGTGTCTGAGGGGCTCAGGGACACAGACCAGGAGGCAGATCTGTCCTCTTTGTTTTGTTTTCTTTAAAATATTTAATCATTCATTCAGTGCCTACTATGTATGTTATACAGAGTTGATTTGTCCAATTTATTATTTTTTTATTGTTTTTAAAACGTTAGTCATTTTATATATTTTTATTTATTTATTTACTAATTTATTTGGCTGCATGGGGTCTTAGTTGTGGCGTGTGGAATCTTCCATCTGCGTTACAGCAGGCAAACTCTTAGCTGCAGCACACAGATTTAGTTCCCTGACCAGGGGTTGAACCCGGGCTCCCTGCGTTGGGAGTGCAGAGTCTTAAGCACTGGGCCACCAGAGAAGTCCTATTTGTACAATTAGATTGCAAATGTTTATTTTGACCTTGTTAGTTTTAAAGTTAGACCACATTTTACCCCCAAACAGTGCTACTAATAGTAAGCCTTTTCCCACGTAGGTTCATAAAAAGACAATCACCTTATGCACTTCCAGCTTTATGAGCTATAACTGGTACATAATATCATGAAAGTTTAAGATGTAAATGTGATGATTTGATACACTTATACATTGCAAATTCAGTAACACCATAGTGTTAGCTAACTCCTCCACCATGTCACATAATAACTATTTCTTTTTTGTTGTGAGAACATTTAAGATCTACTGTCTTGGCAACTTTCAAGTATCTGATATAGTATTATTAACTGTAATGACCACACTGTATATTAGATCCCCCAAACATACTCATCTTATCACTGGAAGTTTGGACTCTGAGCTATATCTCGCCGTTTCCCCCACCCCTGATTCCTGGCAACCACCATTCTACTTTCTGTTTCTGTGGAGTTTGACTTTTAGATTCCACCTATAAATGAGATCATATAGCATTTGTTTTTCTATCTAACTTATTTCACTTAGCATAATGCCCTCAGAAATCCATTCAGGCTATTGCAAAAGGCAGGATTTCCTTCTTTCTCATAGCTGAACAATATTCCATTGTGTTGTGTGAAAAAAACATATTACCTCTTCTTTGTCCATTCATCCACTGACGGCCACTTAGATTGTTATTGTGAATAATGCTGTAATGAACATGGGAGCGCAGCTATCTCCTTGAGATACTGTTCTCGTTTTCTTTGGATGTATACCCAGAAGTGGGATTGCTGAATTAAGGTAGTTCTATTTTTAATTTTTGAGAAACATCCATATTGTTTCCCACTGCAGCTGTACCAATTTACATTCCCACCAATAGTGCACAAGAGTTCCCTTTCTACACATCCTTGTCAGCACTTGTTATGTCTTGTCTTTTTGATGAGAGCCATTCTAACGGGTGTGAGGTGACATCTCATTGTGGTTTTGATTTGCATTTCCCTGACGGTTTGTGGTGTCAGGCACTGTTTCATGTATCTGTTCATCGTTTGTATGTCTTCTTCAGAAAAATGTCTATCCCATTCCTCAGCCCATTTATTTATTTATTTATTTTTTCATTTATTTTTACTAGTTGGAGGCTAATTACTTTACAATATTGTAGTGGTTTTTGTCATACATTGACTTGAATTAGCCATGGATTTACATGTATTCCCCATCCCGATCCCCCCTCCCACCTCCCTCTCTACCCGCTCCCTCTGGGTCTTCCCAGTGCACCAGGCCCGAGCATTTGTCTCATGCATCCAACCTGGGCTGCTGATCTGTTTCACCTAGATAATATACATGTTTCGATGCTGTTCTCTCGAAACATCCCACCCTTGCCTTCTCCCACAGAGTCCAAAAGTCTGTTCTGTACTTCTGTGTCTCTTTTTCTGTTTTGCATATAGGGTTATCATTACCATCTTTCTAAATTCCATATATATGTGTTAGTATACTGTAATGGTCTTTATCTTTCTGGCTTACTTCACTCTGTATAATGGGCTCCAGTTTCAAAAATATGGAACGCTTCATGAATTTGCGTGTCATCCTTGCGCAGGGGCCATGCTAATCTTCTCTGTATCGTTCCAATTTTAGTATATATGCTGCCGAAGCGAGCACTCCTCAGCCCATTTAAAAGTCAGATTGATAATTTTTTTTTCTATTGAGTTGTATAAATCGTTTACGTATCTTGGATATTAGCTCCTAGCAGCTCTGTGACTTTCATGCATTTTCTCCCATTCCGTGGGCCGCCTTTTCATTCTGTTGGTTGTTTCTTTGGCCGTGCAGAAGCTTTTTAGTTTGATGAAGTCTCATTTACTAATTTTTGCTTTTTTGTTGCCTATGCTTTTGATATATCCAAAAAATTGTTGCCAAAACCAATGTCAAGAAACTTTTATTCTGAGATTTCTTCTAGATTTTAAAGATTAATGAGCTGACCGGTTGATTTTTGCCGCCTCAGGCCTCAGCTGCGGCGTGCAGTGTCGTGTGTCGCAGAGCTCCGTTGCGCTCTCTGGCTGCTCTTTAGCTGGGGTGCGTGTGCTTGGTCGCCCATGGCTCTAGCAGCCATATAGTTTTAGCTCTCGTGTTTAAGTCTTTAATTCATTTTGAGTCAAATTTTGTGAGTGGTGTTAGTGATCAAGTTTCAGTCTTCTGCTTGTGATTATCCAGTTTTCTCAACACCATTTATTAAATGACTGTCTTTTCCTTGGCTCCCTTGTCAAATATGAGATGACTGTATATGCTAGGGTTTATTTTGGCTCTTGATTCTGTTCCGTTGGTCTATGTGTCAATATTTATAATAGTACCATACTGTTTTGACTGCTAGAGCTTTATAATGTACTTTGAAATCAGAAAGTGTGATGCCCCTAGCTTTGTTCTTACTTCTCAGGATTGTTTTGGCTATTTGAGATCTTCTGTGGTTCCAAATGAGTTTTAGGATTGTGAAAAAATGCCATTGGAATTTTGATAGGGCTTGCACTGAATCTATAAATGGCTTAGGGTTGTGTGGACAATTTAACAATGTTAATACTTCTCATCCATCGACACAGGATATATGTCAATTTGTTTGTGTCTTTCAATTTGTTTCATCAAAATCTTGTACTATTCACTGTATAGATAGATCATTTACCTTGTTGGTTAATTTATTCCTAAATGTTTTATTGTCTGTGATGCTGTTGTGAATGAGATTTTTTTTCTATATTTCTTTTTCAGATATTTCATTGTCAGTGTATTGAAATGCAACATAATGTTGATTTTGTATCCTGCAACTGTGTTGAATTTGTTGATTAGTTCTAACAGTTGTGTGTGTGTGTACGTGGAGTCTTTAGAATTTTCTCTATATATGATCATGCATGCTAAATTGCTTCAGTCATGTCCAATTCTTTGCAAGCCTGTGGACTGTAGCCTGCCTGTCTCCTCTGTCCGTGGGATTCTCCAGGGAAAAATACCGGGGTGGTTGCCATGCCCTCCTCCAGGTGATCTTTCCAACCGAGGGATCCAACCTGTGTCTCTTAGGTCTCTTGCATTGATAGGCAGGTTATCACTAGCGCCACCTATCAACTGTGAAAAAAGAGATGATTTTACTTTTTCTTTTATGATTTGGATGCCTTTTATCTCTGTCTCTTGCCTGGTTGCTCTGGTTAGACTTCCAGCACTATGTTGAGTAGGCACGATAAGAGTGGGCACCCCTGTCTTGTTCTTAATCTTAGAGGAAATGTTTTCAACCTTTCATGGTTGAGTATGGTATTAGCTATGTGTTTGCCATATATAGCTTTTTATACTGTTGAGGTATGTTCCTTCCATACACGATTTGGTGAGTGTTTTTATTGTGGAATGATGATGTATTTTTTCAAGTGGTTTTTCTGCATCTGTTGAGATGATCATGCAATTTTTGTCTTTCATTCTATTCTAAACATAATATATCATGTTTATTGATTTGCGTATGTTGAACCATCCTTGCATCCCAGGGATAAATCCCACTTAATCCCCTTGCTTGATCCTTTTCATTTGCCGTTGAATTCAGTTTAATATTTTGCTGAGAATTTGACATTTGTATTCATTCATCAGTGATACTGGTCTATTGTTTTGTTTTGTTTTTGTTGTAGTATTCTTATCTGGCTTTGGTATCAGGATAATGCTAACCTCATAAAATAAGTTTGGGAGGGTTCCTGCCTCTTAAATTTTTTGGAACATTTTGAGGAGGATTGGCATTAATTCTTCCTTGTTTGGTGAAATTCAACAGTGAAGCCATCTGGTCCTGGGCTTTCCTTTGTTGGAAAGTTTTGATTCAGTCTACTTATTCATTATTTGGTCTATTCAGATTTTCTATTTTTTTCATGATTCAGTCTTAGTAAGTTTATTGCTAGGAATTTATCCATTTCTTCTATGCTCCAGTTTGTTGATATATATTGTTCATAGCGATTTCTTATTATTCTTTGATTTCTGTGCTATCAGTAGTAGTGTCTCCTCTTTTATGATCTTGAGTCTTCTCTATGTTTTTCTTGGTTGGGTTAGCCAGAGGTTTGTCAATTTTGTTTATCTTTTCAACAAACTGACTCCTATTTCTGGTAAAATTTTCTGTTATTTTTCTGGTGTCTATTTCATTTACTTCTGCTCTGATCTTTGTTATTTCCTTTCTTATTCTAACTTTGGGCTTACCTTGTTTTTCTTTTTCTAGTAACTTAAAACAATTTTTAAAATTATTATTTAAAAATATTTTGGCTGTGTCATGAGGCTCGTGGATCTTAGTTCCCTGACCAGGGATTGAACCTAGGCCCCCGGCAGTGAAGGGCTAAATCCTAACCAATGGACTGCCAGGGAATTCCCCTTTTCTAGTTTCTCGATATGTAAAGTTAGGTTGTATTTCATTTCATTTTATGTCATTTCCCCTTTTATGGAGCTATAATTGACATATAGTGCTGTATAAGTTTAAGGTATAGAGCATAATTATTTGATTTACATACATCATGAAGTGATTATCATAAGTTTAGTGAACATCCATCATCTCATAGATACAAAATTAAAGAGATAGAAAAATTTTTTTCTCTTCATGAGAACTCTTGGACTTGCCAGGTGGCTCTGTAGTAAAGAATCTACCTGCCAATGCAGGAGATTCAGGAGACACAGGCTCCATCCCTGTGTCGAGAAGATCCCAGAGAAGGGAACAGCTCCCCACTTCAGTATTCTTGCCTGGGAGACCCCATGGACAGAGGAACCTGGCGGGCTACAGTCCATGGGGTCTCGAAGAGCTGGCCATGACTGGGTTACTGAGCAAGCTGTGTATGTACATACACACACTGCGTCTTCTTTATCCATTTACTATTAACGGGCACTTCGGTTGTTTCCACGTCTTGACAATGAACATGGGGTGCATTTATCTTTTCTAATTAGTGCTTTTGTTTTCTTTGGATCAATACCAAGTGTGGAGTTGTTGGATTGTACAGTAGTTCTATTTTTAATTTTTTTCCCACACTTTTTTCTGTGGTGACTACACAAACTTGCTTTCCCATCAACAGTGTACGAGGGTCCTTTCCTCCACATCCTTACCAACACTTGCTGTTTGTCGTCTTATTTATTTGTTTGGCTGTGTTGGATCTCTGTTGCTGCGTGCGGGCTTTTCTCTAGTTACGGCGAGCAGGGGCTACTCTCTAGTTGTAAGCAGGGGCTTCTCACTGTGGCATAGCGCAGGCCCTAGAGCTTTCAGGCTTCAGTAGTTGCCTACATGGGCTCAGTAGTTGCAGCTCCCAGGCTCTAGAGCACATGCTCAGTAGTTGTGGCACACGAGCTTAGTTGCTTCATGGTATGTGAGATCTTCCCGGACCAGGGATCAAACTTGTGTCTCCTGCATTGGCAGGCAGATTCTTTACCACTACACCACCAAGAAAGCCCTTGTTGTCTTTTTGACAATAGCTATTTTGACAGGTTGAAGTGATAGCTCATTGTGGTTTTGATTTGCATTTCACTGATGCTTAGTGATGTTGAGCATCTTTTCACATGTCTGTTGGTCATCTGTGTGTCTTCCTTGGGAAAAAAGTCTATTCAGATCCTCTGCCCATATCTGCTCTCAGGACAGGAGGTAAAGGGGGTGTGGAAGTGCAGCCTCAGCATTACCTTTGCATCCATCTGGAGGTCTAAGAATCTTCCAGGGTCCCAGGGGTCTTTGGAAGAGATGTGCATGTCCCACTGCCCTCCCTCCTGCCAGGGAGCGTGGAAAGGAAGTGTTTTTCTGAGGTCGGGTCCCTTTGTTTCTGGTCACAATTAGGCATGAAAGGAGGTGAAAGTGGCTGGTGATGGAATGCTGTAGAATCTGTGGCAGATATCTCTTTTTTCTGTCACATACTAACATCTTTGTTTTTTGTGTGTTTTATGTCTTTCTTCTTCCTGCATATCATTCCACTTGCACAGGGTTCCAATGAGCAGAAAACAAGCAATTAATACTAGCTGATCAGGGGGTTCTTTGTTTTTTTTTAGAGTTTTATTGATTGATTGATTTATGGCTGTGCTGGGTCTTCATTGCCTCGGGGGCTTTCCTTTAGTTGTGGAGCGTGGGGATTACCCTGGAGCTGTGATGTGCAGGCTTCCCTTTGCAGCGGCCTCTCTCGTCGCGGAGCACAGACTCTAGGGTGCGCGGGCTTCGTTGGTTGTGGCACCTGGACTCGGTACTTGTGGCTCCCGGGCTCTAGAGCACCGGCTCGGTGGTTATGGTGCGTGGGCTTAGGTGCTCTGCGGCATGTGGGATCTTCCCAGATCAGGGATCGAACCTGTGTCTCCTGCATTAGCAGGTGGATTCTTTACCACTGAGCCACCAGGGAAGCCCTGGGGGTTTTATAAGTAAGATGATGATCAGTAGTTTCCAAATACTCGGCCTTTGTTGCATGGTCCTCACACTGGCACTGTGTGTTGAGCGCTTTTACAAACATCGTTTTATTTACTTTTCACAAACATTCTATGTGCTCAATGATCATGTGCCCATCCTTCCAGTGAGGCAATTCAAGATCAAAGAGGTGGAGTTATTTGCCCAAGATCACATCTTGGTAAACAGTAAAATCAGGATTTGCTTCTGGGTCTTTGCCAAAAAGGATCTCACTGTGAGAAGCTTTCTGGGAGAGGCATTAGGTTTCAGTGGCAGAAAATGATGTGTATCTTGTGGAAACAGGGAAGAGGTTTGTTCTTATAAAGGGACAGCTTGGGGACAGTCTTGGAGGAGGGGAGAATGGCAGCAGCAGGAGCAAGAAGAAAAATTATGATGTTAAATATTATGAGATCCGGGGCAAAATTTGTAGTTGCATATTTACAGAAGGTAATGTTTCCTGAATCAACCATCTAGTGTAATCACAAAGATTCAGAAATGCTTTAGATAGACCAAGTTCCCCTTTTTAAGACAAGGTATTGTATTGCATTTGCATAATTTATTCACCGTATTTGTAGACTACTTGATACAGAACAGAATATGCTAATCCTAGACTACTGGTATTAACATGCCTTTTGTTGCTTCACTTGAGATGAAATTCTACTGCAAGTGTTTTCCAAAGTTCCATTAGAAGAAACAAGAAGAACAGCAGACAGATCAATTACAAAGAGAGACATGCAAGAAAGCAAGTATATGTCTTTAAACTCTTAAGTACACATATTTCTAAAGGCTGATGTACAAGCCAGACCTCATATTAGTGCGCTGTGCTTTATTGCTTTTGGCAGATACTGTGTTTTTACAAATTGAAGGCTTGTGGCACCTCTTCACTGATCATGTCTCTTGGTGCCATTTTCCCCAACAGCATGAGCCCGCTTAGTGTCTCTGCATCACATTGTGGTAATTGTCACGATATCTCAAACTTCATTATGATTGTATCTGTTATGTAATCAATGATCTTTGATACTATTACTACAACTCACTGAAGGCTCAGATGATGGTTAGTATTTTTTAGCAATGAAGTTTTTTAAAATTAAGTACATGATTTTTTAGACAATGCTACTACACACTTAATGGATTACAGTGAAGACATAACTTTTATACACACTGGTAAACAAAAAATCCTGGTGACTCGCTTTACTATTATATTAGCTTTATTGAAGTGGTCTGGAATAGTTCAACCTGCAATGTCTCAAGATGTGCCTGTATTGTATTATTTTTACTACTCTATCATTTTAGCATTCCTTAAACCAGGTAGGTATGGGGCAAAAACAAATTGAGATATGGAAGAAAGAATCACTGCCTATGGAATTTATGGCCTAAAGTATGAAGAGCCCTGTATTTAAGGGTGATCCCTGAAGTTTAAAAGTCAGACAGGTTCTGTCACTCTGGAGGCTGTTCAGGGGACAGGAACTAGACTTTCCAGTGGTGTCCTTTATTTCTGGTAAAATTTGTAATGACTCTTTATTCAGCGACCCATCATAGTTTAGGGTGCATGTGCTCTCCTCACTGGCTTCTGAGAAGGAAGCCCTCCCACATCCCTTCCCATCACCTGCCCCCACTGCAGCCACTGGAAAACATCTGCACTGGAAGCCGAGCTGATTTCTCTGCTCACACTGATGCTCAAATGCGGAGGCTGAGAGAAAGAAGCTGGTCACAGATGCCCAAAACATGGACATTAGCCCAGATCACACAAGGGACTGAGAAGTCCTTTAAGGTGACACTATGTGCATTAGGATAATATTAAAATTAGGTAATTATTTATTGGGATGAGCCAGGCACGCATGCCATGTTGAAATTGCAGAGCTGTTGGCAAACCTGTTTTATAACTAATAGCCCTCCTGGTGCATTTTATAAGCCACATGATTAAAACAGTGAATTTTGTACTATGTAATAGTGATGGTGTGTCCCGCACAATATCTTATTACGCCATTGACTGACACTGTGTGTTGAACACATTTTAGAAAGTGCTTGCTTCCCAAAGTGATTAAGTGTGTCTGTTCCCAGTAATTCACCAGCGTCTCATTAACAGAGACATGGGCGTTTGTCATTTACTGGATCACAGTAGTCACACTTTAATCGTGTGGCATGCACGAGGTCGGCCTTCCTATCAGTTGTTTCTTTGAGAGTTGAGAGTTGCCAAGTGCACAGATTACTCAGTGGCTATGCAGATTATGAGGAAACCATGAGAAAACTGGTGTTATTGCTGGTTTTGAGTTAAAAGTTCAGATTCTTGCAGACACTTCATGAATGCTCTGTGGCATTCAGAATAGATGGCTTCTGTGGTCTGAAACACCTTCATTAGGGCACAAATATAGCCTCCCTGATAGGTTTGCCCTCTCCCCAAGGGCCAGAGAAAAGGATTGACCTTGATCTTGAATCAAGAAAATGTGTCCAGACCCTGAGACATCACAACCTTCATTAAAAAAGCTTGATAATATAGCTCAAAATCTCCACAGGTCGCCACAGTCTTTTGGCACAGTTAGCTCATGTCCTTGATGTAGCCACATGTGGGTCAGCAGAAGTCTTAACACCCATCCATGCTGTCCTAGGGGAGATGGCTGACTCAGTCCATCTCTGTTTGCAACTTCATTTTTTTTCAGTCCTGATTGACAACTTTAGGAATTCCTTGTGTTTATCAAATGAGTCAAGTCTGGATGAATTCAGGCCCCCAGGCCCCTCCTAAATGTAAACCTACAGTGAGGATCAGTACAGAGCATGCAGCAGGATTGTTCTCTTTCCTTCAAAGCGAGAAAGCATCACATTTCCAGAATGGTCAGACACTGACTGTTGGCCTCATTGCCTGTGGAGGGGAGAGTTTTGGTTGAAGAGCCGCCAAGACGTGTGTCCATCTGTCTCCGTTCCTCCCACAGCTGAGCGCTGAGCATCCCCTTGCTTGGAACCAGCTCTGTTTACTGTCGTCCATCATGGATAACAGCACTGAGTCGGGGTGAGGGGCGAGCACTTTGAGTCTGACGGTCACATCGGTGTATTTCCTTCCCCTCCCCATAGCCCTCCTCTGGTCCGCATCTTTCCCTCCAGCCTCAGATGAAAAAGTCAAATCCCACAGAACTTCATTGCCCAAGGTCACACAGTGTTCAAATGTCCTACCAGAACCCAAGCCCAGTGCTCTTCCCCTAGAGCAGGCCAAGTGCAGGATGCTCCTCTCAGAATACCATCCAAGAGAGTGTCGATTTCAGAAGAATCACACACAGATCCAGCAAAAGATTGACTCACAGCTAAGCTTTATTTTCCCGTAGGTTATCCTCCACAAAAGAGCTCAAGAGAAACCGACTTTGCATTGAGTTCAAATAAGCGAGATGAACATTTGGCTAAATTGTTTGGTAGGTATCCCTTCCATGTGAAATGGTCAGGCTGTGTTTGTAGAATCTCGTACTTATCCATGGTGGTCTCCCAGATAACCTGTCCCTGCTGCTCTGATAAGAAGGAAAGTGCTTTGCCTTGAGGCTAAAACAGATTCCCTTGATGCCAGAATCTTAAGAAATTAAGCAAAACATAGAAAATAAACAGCTGAAAGGATTCTGCTCCCTAAAGAGGGTCCCATGTAGCAGCAGCAGGGCCAACCATCTGGGAGCTACTGGAAGTGCAGTGTCAGACGCCAGCTTGGACCAGCTGCATCACACCAGTCTGGATGAGGTCCCCAGGTGATTTCTGCACATGTTAGAGATGGCAAGGCCTTGAGGCTAAGACAGACTTTCTCCCAGGTCTTCAGCCCTAACTGAGCATGAGAATCTCCTGGGAGTTCATTAAAAAAGAGACAAGTGATCAGGTTACTTGGGGTGGGATGAGATGTTTGCATCAGTAGTTATTATAGCTCTCCAGGTGATTCTAGTCTGGTACTTATTGATCTCTTCCAAGCTCCCCTGTAACATTTGAGAAAAACCAAGGCCTAGGTAGAAGATGGTGGGGGTAGGAAGTTCTAGGAATACATCTCTTAACCGAAGCTACACCTAATCTGGGAAGAACTATCTTAAGCAACTAATTTGGAGCATAATCTATCAATTGAACACTTGCATTGTCCTGAAAAAGCTTGATGAAGAGACTAATAAATTTTAGTGAATTTTAGTGTTCCATTTAGAGTCTACCATTCTCCACCCTCCAGCTCCACGGCAGGTAGCCAGGTGGTTGGAAGCCCACATTGGCAGTGTGCTTGCTGGTGCCAGAATGGGCAATTGGGAACCTTGTCCTTCAAAAATTTGAGTGTATGTTGATCACTGCCTTTGATCACTGAGGGCTGGCACTGAGGCTTGTCGTTGTTTCACTTTCATGAGCTGAAGAGGCTTCCAAGAAACTCTGTCAAGGATTAAAGAGATGGTGTTTTTTGTTTTTCTCCTTTTGAAATACAGACACTTAAGGAAACCTTTGTCAGGTTGCTGAGTGACAGCAGACATAGGGAACTAGAAATTCAGAACCCATACACAATAAGGAATACACACTTTGCCAAAACAGTTTGGAAAAGCCAAACTAAGCCTTAGCCAAACGAAGGCTGTAGCCCTTGAAAGCAGAAATTGGCCATCCCTGAGGACTGGGAGAAGTAGATTTCCAAATTTACCAAAATATAATACTCAGCATGTTTAGCTCTCAACAAAAAATTTTACAGAACATACAAAGAAACAGGACAGAATGGCCCATTCACAGGGTAAAAAAAAGAAATGGATAGAACTCATCCCCGAGGAAGCCTAGAAATTGGAATTATTCATCAAAGATATTAAATCAACTGTCTTCCATATGTTTAATGAGTAAAGGAAATGATGGACAAAGAACTTGCAGAAATCAGGAAAACAAAGTAGGAATATCAATAAGCAAATAGAAATTATAAAAAAGAGCCAAATAGAAATTCTGAATTTGAAAAGTACAGTAACTGAAATGAAAACCCCCCTGGAGGGATTTGACAGCAGATTTGAGCAGGCAAAATTAAGGATCTTTAACTTTGACCTGGGACACTTGAAATAATCCAGTCTGAGAAGGAGAAAGGAAAAGATGAACTGAATACACAGGGCACAGGGGACCATGAGACACCATGAAGAGCAGCAGCATCAACTAACACATCTTAGAAGTCCCAGGAGGAGAGGCGAGCAGGAGACAAAAAATGTCAGGAAGCAATGCTCTAACAAAACTCCCCAAATCTGATGACTATTCACATCCAAGATGCTCTACAAGCTCCGGGCTGGGTAAATGGAAGAGAGCCATGCTAAGGCACATTAGAGTCAAATTGTTGAAACCAAAAGACAAAGAGAATCTCGGAGCATCAAAGAGAGAAGCAACTCATTATGTACAAGGGATCCTCAATAAGATTAATGGCTGACTTCAACATAAAAATCTAGGAAGCCAGAAGCAGTGATATGACATAATTGAAGTCCTAAAGGAAAAGTACTGTCATTCAAGAATTCTGTAACAAAACTGTTCTTTGATCATGGAGGAGAAATCAAGACTTTTCTGGATAAACATAAGCTAAGAGATCTGCCCTGATAGAAATATTAAAGAGAGTGCTTCAGAGTGAAATGAAGGAATACTGGACAGTAACTCAAAGCCATAAGAAAAAAATAAAGAACACTGGTAAAGGTGACTATACAGGTAAATATAAAAGCCAATATTATTGTCATTTTGGCTTGGTTTGTGACTTTTTCTAGTATGATTTAGAAGACAAGTGCATAAAACAATCTGTGTAATAGATTTATAACAAATATTTGTGACATAGATTTATAACAAATCTATGTTAATAGGCATGCAATGTCCATAGATGTAATCTAGGATAATAATAACATAAAAGAGGAGGGATGGAGTTGTATTAATACATGAGCAGTATGTTTGTATGCTATTGAAACTAAGTTGGTACTTTAAACTAGGTTGTTATAAATTTAACATCTTAATTGTGATCCTCAAGGTAAATATGAAGAAAATTTAAAAATACAGAAAAAGGCATAACAGAGGCAATCAAAATGTAACATTGCAGAAAACCAAAAAACTCCCAAAGAAAAGTCATAATGGAGGAACAGAGGAATAAAAAATATATAAGTGGAAACAAATAGCTAAATGGCATTAGTAAATTCTTCCTGATCAGTAATCACATTAAATGTAAATGAATTAGATGCTTATTAAAAGGCAGAAAGTAGCAAATTGGATAGAAAAAAAGAGGATCTCTTTGCTGTGTACAAGAGACTCACTTAGGGTAAAAGGATACAAAGAGGTTGAAAGTAAAACAATGGAAGAAGGTATTCCATGCAAATATTAACCAAAACAATATAGCTGGAGTGGCTAAAAAAAAATAGATTTCAAGTAAAAAAGTTTACAGGAAACAAGGAAGCACATATATTGATAAGAATTTCAGTACAGAAAGAGGGCATAACAGTTATAAACACATATGCACACAGCAACAGAGCCCGCAAATATTTGAACCAATAATGGACAGAATTGAATGAAGAAATAATTCTACAATAATACTTGGAAACTTTAATATCCAAGTTTAAATAATAGATAAGACTATATAATCAATAAAAAATAGAATACTTCCCTACTATAAGCCAATTAGACCTAACAGACTTATGCAGAACATGCCACCCAACAACAGCAGAAAATACATTCTTATCAATTTCACATATAATATTCTCCAGGATAGACCATATGTTGGCCACAAAACAACACCTTAATACATTGAAAAAGATTAAAATCATATAAAGTATATTTCCTGATCACATTAGAATGAAACTAGAAATTTATAACAGAAAACTGGAAAATGCACAAGTATACAAAAATGAAACAATGAAAAACTGAAGAGGAGGGAATACTTTCTAACTCATTTTAAAAGGCCAGTATTACCCTGATACCAAAGCCAGATAGAGACACTATAAGAAAACTACAGAGCAATATCACTTGTCCATGTAAATGCAAAATTCTTCAACAAAATGCTAGGAAACCTAATTCATCATCCTATTAAGAGGATTATACACTAGACCAAGTGGGATTTATTCCTGGAAGTTAAGACAGTTCGGCTTCCCATGTGGCTCCCTGGTGCAGAGGTAAAGAATCTGCCTGCAATGCAGGAGATGTGGGTTCGATTTCTGGTTTGGGAAGGTCCCCTGGAGAAGGAAATAGCAACCTACTCCAGTATTCTTGCCTGGGAAATCCTAGGGACGGAGGATCCTGGCCGGCTACAGTCCACAGGGTCACAAGTGTCCCATGAGACTTAGTGACTAAACCACCACCAAGACAGTTCAACATAGGAAAATCAATCAATCAATGTAACGTACTACTAAACATTAACAGAATGAAATAAAAAACCACATGATCATCTCAACTGATGCAGATAAAGCATTTCAGGAGTTTCGGGTTTGTCCTTATTCCATGTGTGAGATAAGGATCAATAATTCTGGCTAATTGATCGTTGGTAAGTGACCATGATTGAATGATTGAGTAGATGCAGATAGCTCTTGGAGTCACTCTATCCAGGCTTTCAGAAATTCCCATCTAGGAATGAAAGCACATTTCTCTTCTTAGCAGCTCCCCTGTGTCTCTGAATCCAGCCCCGCATATGTGAAAGGGGAGTGGGTACATCTGAAGATGGTGTCTGGTTCAGAGTTGGGAGGGATCCCATCACCCCCTTGGGTCGACTGACATGCCCACTGCCAGGCCAGTGTTGACCTTGGCATTGGTGGGCCACCAATAAACTTGCCAGAGTCTCTCTGAGCAATCGTTCAGGAACTGGTAGGTCATTGCATTCATCAAGGAAGGGGCTGTGAGAACTCCCCATCTTGAATGAGTGAATGTGATGGCTAAACTTTGTGTCCTTATTGTAAGCATTTAGTCCATCAGGTGAGTAGACCCCTCATCAATGTGCCAATGTACCAACAACTCTTGAAAAAGGATTCAGAATATACACAAAATAAACTGAATTTGTGATAACTATTTTCTGTGGCTTTGCAAAGTCAACCTAGAAGGACAAACAAAGCTGCTGTCCCCAGGGAAAAGTAGAAGACTGAAAATTTTTAAAAGGGAAGGAGAGAGACTTCCCTGGTGGTCTAGTGGTTAAGAATCTGCCTTGCTATGCATGGGACATGGGTTCAATCACTGGTTGGGGAACTAACATCCCACATGCCGAGGAGCAACTAAGCCCATGCTCCTGAATTAGAGAATCTGCCTGCTGCAGCTAAGACCCAATGCAGCCAAATAAATAAATAAATATTTTTTAAAAAATAAGGGGACTTCCCTGGTGGCGCAGTGGATAAGAATCCACCTGCCAACGCAGGGGGCATGGGTTTGATTCCTGCTCCGGGAAGATTCCACATGCCATGGAGCAACTAAGCCCATTCACCACAACTACTAAACCTGTGTTGCAACTACTGAAGCCTGCATGCCCGAGAGCCTGTGCTCCACAATAAGAGAAGTCACTGCAATGAGAAGCCTGTGCACCACACCAAAGAGTAGCCCCTGCTCGCTGCAACCAGAGAAAGCTCTTGAGCAGCAACAAGGACCCAGCACAGTCAAAAATAAATAAATAAAATAAATAGTTTAAAAAGGGAAGTGTGTTAGTCACTCATTCTTATCAAACTGTTTGTGACCCCCATGGACTGTAGCTCACCAGGCTCCTCTGTCCATGGGATTCTCCAGGCAAGAATACTGGAGTAGATTGCCATTCCCTTCTCCGAGGAATCAGCCCAACCCAGGGATTGAACCCAGGTCTCCTGCATTGCAGGCAGATTGTTTATTATCTGAGCCACCAGGAAAGCCCTAAAAATGGAAGGAGAAATGCAGATATTAAAAAAAAAACTGTAACATTAAAAATTTGGAACAGTTTATAAACAGATTTCTTTTAAAAAACTTTTTATACACAGAGGTTTTTCTGGCTTAAAGATCTATTCTGCTTTATTTTTACCCTCCAGACTTCACCCATTGTTATGGGCTGTCCTAGGGAAAGTGTCAGAGGTGGGTCAAAATGACAGGAAAAAGAAGGAAAATTATGACACTCCGTATTATGAGATTTGGGAGAAAGTTTCTAGCCACATATCTTTAGTGGACAATTTTTACTACCCAGGACATCTAGTGGAATCACAATTTTTCAGAAATGATTTATGTCATTAGAAGTTCCCTTCCAAACAGAAAGACTTTGCGAGTGTAATTTCATGTATTTGTTGAGTTTGTATTATTTATTCACTGTATTTACAGAGAAAAATTGTAATTTTTTACAAAATTTTTTTACAAAAAATTTTTACAAAAAATTGTAACACCCCTGCTGATATGAATACGCCTTTATTTACTTCTCTTGAGATGAAATTCTACTGCAAGTATTTTCCAAAGTTCCATTAGAAGAAACAAGAGCAGCAGCTGGCAGATCAATTACAAGGAGAGACACAAAAGAAAGCAAGTATACGTGCTTAAAACTCTGAGTGTGTATTTTTCTGTTGGCTTATATTCTGTGTTGTAGGCACTGTGCTATCATCTTACCATTCTTTAGAATAGCTACTTGTGCGGCAAAGACAAATTGAGATATGAAGGAAAGAACTGTCTGAAATTCCCTCTATAAACCTCCAAGATGAAAGTGTGACTGTCCCCCTATTTGGGGGAAATCCCTCAAGTTCATGGGTCAGACAAGTTCTTACTTTCTGGAGGCTGTTCAGAGGGCAGAGACTGGAATTGCGAATGGTGTTTACTGTTTCTCACACCCAGAGCCCTGAGTGGCGTAATAACTTTCTGCTGAACATGCTTTGTAGTTCCGCGTGTGTGACATGGCTTGAGGGTAATCCCAGCCCTGGGTGAGAGCTGGTGCAGTCATTAGAGCTTCATTCCATGGATAAGATCAAGGACAAAAATCACTTGCCCTAGGGACATCCCTTTAAAGCAGCTTCATAACATTATTATTATTTTTTTTTTATTAGTTGGAGGCTAATTACTTCACAACATTTCAGTGGGTTTTGTCATACATTGATATGAATCAGCATAACATTATTATTTTTGAAGGAACACTTTGAGGATTAGGCAGATCACAGGTCACAAGGATGGAACTGTGTGTCAGGAACTGCCAGCAGAGCCACAGAGCAGTGAGCGCTGTGTTGAAATTTTTGCGTAAAGATGTGAACTTCGATTTCTGAGGTTCCATTCCCATGGCCTCTGCAATCAGCAACTGGCTGGTGCTTCTCTCCACAATGACATACAAACTTCCAAACACACATTTCCAAGTACAATTTGCTTTCTATATTAGCATTTCAGCCCTGGATTGGGAGCTGCTTGGGATTAGTAGGTGCAGACTAGTATATATAGGATTAATAAAAACAAGGTCCTACGGTACAGCACAGGGAACTATATTCAATATCCGGTGATAAGCCATAATGGAGAATAATATGAAAAATAATTTTAAAAACACTGAAAATATGGGCCTAAGGTGCTTTTAAGGATGTACTGATAAATTTTTTTTAAATTTTTTTCATGTGTTTCATCATCACAGGAGCAACCGTTGATGGGAATTCTCATGAACCAGAACTTTTCTTTGATAGCACAGACAGAATGTCCAATAACGGTAAATGCAGATGGATAAAAGTGGAGTTAGGGGTCAAAAAGTAATACATCTTCCTTTTGCCCAAGTTCAGAACAAAGTGTGACACTAAGCTAAAGCCCCAGCAGATGGCGCTCAGACCATCTTCTCCAGGAATACTTGGCTGGCTTCACCTGAAGCTAGGAGGGGTGCTGTGATCACTGGTAAGGTTTAGGATGCCCTTGCCTTCTTCAGTTCCCTCCACGAGAGATGTGGCTTTGTAAAATTCATAGCATAGAGGAGCAGATCAAAATGTCTGCTGACTGCAGAGAGAGAGAGGTAGAGAGCTAGAGAGAGAGAGGGAAGGAGAAAGGAGCCAGTCCCAAGCACCTGAATCCTCCCAAACTCACCAGTGAAGTCCCTCCCCTACCCCGGGGGGCGGGGCTAGTGAGGGGCTGAGCACTTCCTGGAAGGGGTACCCAGAGGCCTTTCTCCACCCCTTCAGAGGATGAGCAGACTCATCTCAGATCCAATTAGGATGAAAGCAAACAGGGTGAAGACAGGATAAGGAACTAGAATCTCATGCAGCATTTCTTACCTTGACAGATTTAAAGATTTAAAAGGAAAAATAAGGACTTCCCCTGGCAGTCCGGTGGTTAGGCTCAGCACTTCCATTGCAGGGGGCACAGGTTTGATTCCTGGCCAGGGAACTAAGATCCCAAAAGCTGCGTGGTGCAGCCAAGAAAGAAACAAAAACAAAAAAGGCCAAATATGTCACTGTCTGAGCTGGCAACTCTGTAGGCTTTTCTGGGTGCAGAAATAGAAACTAGGTCAGTGGTTCCCAATCCCAACTATGCATCAGCCACAGGGAAGAGGCTGTGGAATGGAAAGAGCTTATTAAATATCCTTCTTCTGGGACTTTCCTGGTGGTCCAGTGGTTAAGACTCCATACTTTGATGCGGGGGACAAAGGTTTGATCTCTGGTCAGAGAACTGAGATTCCCACATGCCGCCCCCCACCCCCGACCCCCAGCCAAAAAAAAAAAAAAAATCCTTATCTCCAGAAAGTAGAAAGTGTTAGTGGCTCAGTTATGTCTGACTCTTTGTGATCCCCTGACCTGTAGCCCGCCAAGCTCCTCTGTCCATGGGATTTTCCCAGGCAAGAATATTGGAGTGGGTTGCCATTTCCTTCTCCAGGGGATCTTATTTCCAGAAGTGACCAGGAATCTCTGGACGTGGAGTCCTGGTTCTGCACATCTTTTCATATTCTCTGAGTGACTTGGCTTCAGTCGGTCAGACGCCAGCCCCTGGCATTTGGAACCATTGGCTTAGATGGTTTTCGAAGATAAATTTACCACAGAATTCTCTTTAAAATAAATAGTTCTAATATCCCTGAATTTGCCCTACACATTTCCTTCTGTAAGTTGCATGATAGTCATAAATTAGATATGGTTGGACATCTCTTTGGTATCTGGGTCTCAACTGAAAGAAGCGAGAGGATGTCTTTGTTCTGAGGACCACACACGGGCGAGAGTGGCTTTATCAACACAGTCCACGTCATCTCATTTTTCTGTGACATGACTACCCAGTGTCCCTTTTAAGGACACCCGGAAGAACTTTTAGGCAAAAGAGTTTCACAGACACCACAATGAGCATTAATTTGCCATTGCTCCTGACTAATCCTTACATTTTCTCACTAGACCAGCTGCCCAGTATTCCCAGGGCAAGACCTCCTTCTGTCTTCTGCTGAGTGGGCTCCACCCATGCTGCTGATGTGCCGGAAACATTACCAGTGGAGAACAGTGAGGGCAGCATTTTCCTCTCAAGTAATTGCCATATGAAAGAATTGGCAAAACAAACAAACAAAAAAAAGAATTGGCAAATACAGCTACTGACAGTGAGCACTTGCTGCCTCCCTGTTATGACACAGGAGGGGGCCAGGAGTCCCTGGTGCCCAATTAAGCTTGGTCCCCTGGGAAAAATGTGCCGCCCCCCTCAGACCTTTGCAGCATATCCCTACTGGTCTTGTTGGTAGATTTCAACTTTTGCATATTACCAAAAATGACATCACCTCTAAAACTGTGGATCGATCATCAGCTTTATTGCTTTTTCTCCTTGAGAGGAGCTTGACAGGATGTTTGACCACTTTCTAAGTACAAAATGGACTTCTTTTCCTCTCTCTTCCCAGATCCCCAAGGTGTGCAGTGATCAATCTAAACTTGGTGTGAAGCCAATTCTGTATTTTCTTTGTAAACAAAGGATCATATTACAAATTGATCATCACACTTATCTTGGTAATCCATAATGTTGGGTTTCTAGGAGTCTCAAAATTAGAAGAAATATGTAGACTAGAAAACCTCCCTTGGGACCAAAATTAGAAGAAATATGTAGACTAGAAAACCTCCCTTGGGACTCTAATGTTAGGTTGAATCATTTGAACTTACTGTTTTTGTAGGTCAAAAATTGTCAAAAATCTCCAGTTTCATGCGGTTCAGTCTAGTATCTTGGGAATCCTTCAGGGGTCTCTGCTTAATGGTACAGGTTGTATACCTAGATCCTGGCTTCCGGCAGAGTGTAGACGCCTCTGTAAGGGTGTCACTTCTCTCCATCCACAGTTCTTACACCAAACCAGAGGCAGCTGATTAAAATCCTCATTTATATGGACACAAGTGAATGCTCCTTTTTTGTTCAACTGTTTTCCTTGGAATTTCATTCTTACTGTGATTTTAGGTAGAGCAGTGATAAAAAGAATCTGCCTGCTGATGCAGGAGACGCAAGAGATGCCGTTTCAATCCCTGGGTCAGGAAGATCCCCTGGAGAAGGGGATGGCAACCTACTCCAGTATTCTTGCCTGAAGAATCCCATGGACAGAGGAGCCTGATGGGCTACAGTTCATGGGGTCACAAAGGGTCACAAAAACTGCAGTTTTAAAATATGTCCATAAATTTTTTGGTACCCCTCCCTTCAAAAGATGGAGCTTCATCTCCATTCCCTTGTTGTGGGCTAAGCTTAGTGACTTGCCTCTGATGACTGAGATTAGGTCAGAGAAGACACTGGGGTTTCCGCCCGGCTGTGTCTGGGATTGCCTGCTCGCCTGAGGGCAAGTTGGTTGTCATGTTGTAAGGACACTCCAGCAGTTCTAAGGAGTCCCCTGTGACAGGGACCTGAGTCCTCCTGCCTACAGCCGGTGCAGAGGTGAGACCTTCTGCCAACAGCTGTGTGAGCCATCTTGGAAACAGAGCCTCCAGTACTTTTCAGCCTTCAAACAGCTACAGTCTTGGCCAGTAAGACAGGTGTAACTGGTGATTCTGGCTCAGTGTCTTTCATGAGGTTGCTTGCAGTCGAGATCTCAGTTAAGACCTATTTGTTGCTGTCCTTCTCAGTGGTCAGCATTGTGCCAGGAATTGGAGAACAAGAGGGGGCGTTCTTGTCTTCCAAAATCTCACAGCTAGTAAGAGAATCAGTGTCATTAATAATTGCTGGACAGAAATCTGCCACATTTGAAGGTATTTAAAAAATGTTTTAGGGTCTTCCGTGGTGGTCCAATGGTGAACAGTCCACCTTCCAAGGTAAGGGACTCGGGTTCGATCCCTGGTTGGGACAGCGATCCCTCATGCCCATGGGGCAACTAAGCCTGCTTGCCACAACTAGAGAGAGGCCGGGGCGCCACAGCAGAGACCTAGCACCACACACTCCCTGCCACCAAAACAAGTGTTTTCGGTTGTGCTTGCATGGAACTTTGGAAGATCAAACGAGAAGGCGGGGGTGAAGAAAAAAGGGGTCCGAGGAGCCCCTGCAGACAGTGGTGAAGGTGACACCCCGCAAGAAAAAGAGGCTGACTGGACCCCTTTTCAGAGGCCAGGAGCCACTCTGTGCTACTCTGTGGGGACCAGGAAATCCTAGACCACACTGTCTGTATCTCTTCCTTAGCAGACCTTTCAAAAAACCAGAATTAATGGTAAAAAGTAAGATGGCTGGCTAGAAAGAGGGGTGAAGAAATTATCCTTTTGAGAAGTGAAGTGTCTTGGAAAGAGTGTGTCCAGGTCTGTGGAGAGTTCAAGCCCCTTAATGATTAGTAGTAGTTCCACTGAAGTGAGTTTAGTCTTCAATAACAGTGTAGCAATAAAGTGTTAACACAACCAAAGGCTCATTTCTATGCTAGAGCCTCCTGAGAGTAAAACAAAACCCAAAGAAATTCTAAAGATGTAAAACTTCAGCTTTTCCTTAAGCACAAAGCCAAAATTTCTTGGTTCTGGGCTCGTTCAAGACGATCTTACCAGGTCTAGGATGTTACTGAAGGACAACTAGGATCGAGTCTCCATCATGGAAATGCAGCCATCGGCGGGGGCGGGGGGGGGGGGGGGGGGGGTTGTTCCTTGTACTTGCTCTTGTAATGGATTGCTGCTTTTCTCATAGTTAATGGCTTTCTAAAGTTGAAACAAAGCTTGAAAACTGACCGTATTTGGCGAACCTTGGTAATCGTGCTTATTTTTTTTCTTACAGAAGATGTTCCAACAGATGATCAAAATCACAACCCACCACACGTGGAAAACATCTCCCAAACTCTCCAAAGATTGTCAGGTAAATGAGAGTTTATGACCTTATTGGTGATAAGTGTAGATTGTGGCTCCTGATTCTGCTTTTTGTTTTTGTGTTACAGAGACAAGGAATGTCAAAATTTGTGTTTAAGTGGCAAGTCCATCTTTTTTTTTTTTTAAACAATGCTATGAAAGAGCAAGGCAAACACAACCCCTTAGTAGATTAAATCTATGTTATCCAGAGTTTTCTGTCTGTGGGGTTAATTTCTCAACTCTCATTGGACAAGCTGGCATTTCTAAAGTCAAGTAATTACCAGTCATTAATCTGCACATTTTCTCTCTTTTTCTAAGCCAAATTGAATAAAAAACAAGTTTCTTTCTTTCTCCAGAAATAATTTAACCACGTGAGGCTGTTCTCACATACTTCCTAGACAGATTCATCTGCAGAGCTAGCTGCAGGTTTTCAACCCTGTCTGTTTCTACTAAACCATTCTGTTGTCCCTCTACCAATAAATGAATATTTGAGTGTATTTAATCTTCTGCATTGCCCTTGCAATTCAGGAAACATTCTTTTTAAAATTGAAGTATAATCGACTTAAAATATCATATTAGTTTCAGGTATAAAATATATGTGGTTCAATATTTTTATACATTACAAAATGATCACCATAAATTTAGTTACTGGGCTTCCCAGGTGACTCAAGTGGTAAAGAATCTGCCTGCAATGCAGGAGACCCAGGTTCGATCCCTGGGTTGAGAAGATACCCTGGAGAAGGGAATGGCTACCAACTCAGGTATTCTTGCCTGGGGAATTCCATGAACAGAGGAGCCTAGCGGGTTATAGTCCATAACATCGCAAAGAGTCAGACACGACTGAGCAACTCACACTTTTCAAGTTTAGTTGCTATATGGCATCATACAAAGTTACTATATAATTGACTATATTCCCTGTGCAGTACATTACATCCTTGTTACATGTTTATTTTATAACTGGAAGTTTGTTCCTCTTAATCTCCCTCATCTGTTTCATGCCTCTGTTTGCGTGTGTGTGTGTGTATTTGTATTATTTTTTAGATTCTGCATATAAGTGAGATCGTATATTTGTCTTTCTCTGTCTGACTTACTTCACTTAGTATTATAATCTCTGCTGCTGCTACTGCTACTAAGTCGCTTCAGTCGTGTCCGACTCTGTGCGACCCCATAGATGGCAGCCCACCAGGCTCCCCCTTCGATGGGATTCTCCAGGCAAGAACACTGGAGTGGGTTGCCATTTCCTTCTCCAATGCATGGAAGTGAAAAGTGAAAGTGAAGTCGCTCAGTCGTGTCCGACTCTTAGCGACCCCATGGACCGCAGCCCACCAGGCTCCTCCATCCATGGGATTCTCCAGGCAAGACTACTGGAGTGGGGTGCCATTGGCTTCTCCGATTATAATCTCTAGGTCCATCCATTTGCCACAGATGGCAATATTTCATTCTTTTTTTCCATACAAATTTTATAATTATTTGTCCTAGTTCCATGGAAAATGCCATTGGTATTTTGATAGGAATTACATTGAATCTGTAGACTCCAATTGTTTATTTGAATTCCTCATTTCTTTTTCTTGTCTGGTTTCTCTGGCTAGAGCTAATACCTTGCAGAATAAAAGTGGACAGAGTAGGCATACTTGTCTTTTTCTGATCTTAGGGGAAATTCTTTCAGCTTTTCACCATTGAGTATGATCTCTTAAGTTCGAATGCATTCTGATAGTCCTGCATTTCCACTTCTGCACCCTCACCATATTTAATGTTTTTGACATCAGAGTTTAAACCTTTTTGTTTTGTGTATCCCTACTTATTGTGGCTGTAGATGATTTTACTACTTTTGTCTTTTAACCTTCCTACTAGCTTTATAAGTGGTTATTCCACTACCTTACTATATGTTTGCTTTTACCAATGAGATTTTTCCTTTTGTAATTTTCATATTTCCAGTTGTGGTCCTTTTTCTCTTTTCCCGCTTAGAGATGTCCCTTTAGGTTTTCTTGTAAAATTGCTTCAGTGTAGCTTTCACATGTCTGTAAAACTCTTTATCTCTCTCTCAAATCTGAGTGATAGCTTTGCGGGGTAGACTATTCATGGTTGTAGGTTTTTTCCTTTCACCACTTTGATCATCATGCCGCTCCCTTCTGGTCTGCAAAGTTTCTGCTGAAATGTCAGCCGATAGCCTTATGGAAGTTTCCTTATACATGACAAATTGCTTTTCCCTTGCTGCTTTGTGGATTTCCTCTTTATTTTTTTCTTTTAAAATTCTTGTTATTAGAGTATATTCTTTATCTTTAATTTTTGCCACTTTAGATCTTGGTGCAGACCTTTTTGGATTCATCCTGTTTGAGACTGTGCTTTCTGGACCTGGATGTTTATTTCCTTTCCCAGATTAGGGAAGTTTCAGCTATTATTTCTTCAAGTAAGTTCCCTGCCCCTTTCTTCACTCTTCTGCTTCGTGGTCTCTGCAGTGTGAATGTCAGTTTTCTTGATGTTGTCCCAGAGGTTTCTTAAACTATCCTCATTTTTTTTAAACATTTTTTAATTTAATATACATATTAACATATTCCAGGCTTCCCTGGTGGCTCAGTGCTTGTGATGCAGGAGACCTGGGTTTGATCCCTGGGTTGGGAAGATCCCCTGGAGAAGGAAATGGCAAACCACTCCAGTATTCTTGCCTGGGAAATCCCATGGACATGGAGTCTGGTGGACTACAGTCCATAGATTTGCAGAGTTGGACACACACACACATTAGTATATATTAAGGGCTTCCCTTGTGGCTCAGCTGGTAAAGAATCTGCCTGCAATGAGGGAGACCTGAGTTCGATCCCTGGGTTGGGAAGAGCCCCTGGAGAAGGATACACACATTAATATATTAGCATATTATATTTAATTTAACACAATATATCAACATGTTATATTTTAAAATTTAATATCCTCATTTTTTGAAATGTTTTTTAACATATTAATATATTAACATACCCTCATTTTTTGAATTTTTTTATTTAACATGCATATTAATATGTTAACATATCCTCATTTTTGGAAATATTTTTATTTTACTTTATTTTTTAAAATTAATTAATTAATTTTAATTGGAGGCTGATTACTTTCCAACATTGTGGTGGCTTCTGCCGCACACTGACATGAATCAGCCACAGGTGCACACGCGACCCCCGTCCTGAACCCCCTCCGACCTCCCTCCCCACCCCGTCCCTCTGGGTTGTCCCAGTGCACCGGCTTCGAGTGCCCTCTTTCATGCATTGAACTTGGACTGGTCATCTATTTTACATATGGTAATTTATATTTCAATACTATTCTCTCAAATCATCCCACCCTCGCCTTCTCCCACAGAGTCCAAAAGTCTGTCCTCTAGATCTGTGTCTTTTTTGCTGTCTCACATATAGGGTCATTGTTACCATCTTTCTAAATTCCATATGTATGCATTAATATACTGAATTGGTGTTTTTCTTTCTGACTTACTTCACTCTGGGTAACAGGTTCCAGTTTCATCCAGCTCATTAGAACTGACTCAAATGTGTTCTTTTTAATAGCTGAGTAATATTCCATTGTGTATATGTACCACAGCTTTCTTATCCATTTGTCTGCAGATGGACATCTAGGTGGCTTCCATGTCCTGGCTATCATAAACAGTGCTGTGATGAACATTGGGGTACACTTGTCTCTTTCAATTCTGGTTTCCTCGGTGTGTATGCCCAGCAGTGGCATTGCTGGGTTGTATGGCAGTTCTATTTCCAGTGTTTTAAGGAATCTCCACACTGTTCTCCATAGTGGCTGTACTAATTTGCATTCCCACCAACAGTGTAAGAGGCTTCCCTTTTCTCTGCACCCTCTCTAGCATTTACTGTTTGTAGACTTTTTGATAGCAGCCATTCTGACCGGCATGAGATGGTACCTCATTGTGGTTTTGATTTGCATTTCTCTGATAATGAGTGACGTTGAGCATCTTTTCATGTGTTTGTTAGCCATTTGTATGTCTTCTTTGGAGAAATGTCTGTTTAGTTCTTAGGCCCATTTTTTGATTGGGTCATTTATTTTTCTGGTATTGAGTTGTATGACCTGCTTGTATATTTTTGAGATTAATTGTTTGTCAGTTGCTTCATTTGCTATTACTTTCTCCCATTCTGAAGGCTGTCTTTTCACCTTGCTTATAGTTTCCTTCATTGTGCAAAAGCTTTTAAGTTTAATTAGGTCCCATTTGTTTATTTTTGTTTTATTTCCATTACTCTGGGAGGTGGGTCATAGAGGATCTTGCTGTGATTTATGTCAGAGAGTGTTCTGCCTATGTTTTCCTCTAGGAGTTTTATATTTTCTTGTCTTACATTTAGATCTTTAATCCATTTTGAGTTTATTTTTGTGTATGGTGTTAGAAAGTGTTCTAGTTTCATTCTTTTACAGGCGGTTGACTGCTTTTCCCAGCACCACTTGTTAAAGAGATTGTCTTTTCTCCATTAACATTAATATATTAACATATTATATTCAGTTGAACATAACATATGAACATTATTTAACATAACATATAAGCATGTTATATTTTTAAATTTACTATCCTTATTTGTTAAAATTCTTTTTTCTTTTTTGTGCTCAGCTTGGGTGATTTCCACTCCTCCATCTTCCAGTTTGTGGACCTGTTCCTCTGTATTACCTAATGTACTGTTGGTTCCCTCTAGTGCATTTTTTATTTCAGTTATAATTCTTCAAGTCTGTTTGTTTCTTCTTTATATTTGCTGACTCTTAGTTAAACTTCTCACTGTGTTCATCATTCTCCTAAGTTCATTGAGCATCTTTATGATCCTACCTTGACCTCTTTTATCTGCTAGGTTGCTTCTCTATACTTTGCTTAGTTCTCTGGGGGTTTTGTTTTATTCCTTCGTTTGAAATATCTTCATATGTGTCCACATTTTACCTAATTGTGTTTATTTCTAAGTGTTAAGTAAATCAGTCATATTTCCTTTTCTTGGAGAAGTGGCCTTATGTATGAGGCTTGCTAGGGGGCCCACAGCCCACATCCTGTGGTCACCCAAGCTGTGTGCCTGCTCTGTGGGCTTGATGGGCTCTTCTTTTGTGACAGGGCTGGCTCCTGTGGGTGCTGGTAGGTGAGGCTGGCCCTTAGTCGGCTGCCAGGCCCTGCCCTGTGCCCTCTCGTGTTGCGGCACTGGGTCCTGGTGTGGCTGGCTGCACAGCCCAGGAGTCCAGGGGCTGGTGCCAGTCCAATGGTGGGCGGGCAAGCCCCCGGCACTGATAGACTAGAGGAAGGACTCCAAGACTCCAAGATGGTGCTTGCCAGTCCCAGAGTCCTTGTGGAAGAACAAGTCACCCAAAATGGCTATGCCAGTGTCCGTGTTCTCAGGGGGAGTCCCTGTTGCCTCCTCTCCCTCTAGGAGCCTCTCTGAGATCAGCAAGAGTCCTTTCAAATTATTGCCTCTGTGCTGGGACTGAGATTTTGGGTGTATTCTATAAGAGCAGGGTCTCTGTTGGTTTTTGTTTATTTGTTTTGTTTGTTTTTTAATATTTGTTTATTTGGCTGCACCAGGTCTTAGTTGTGGCAGGTGAGCTCTTAACTGTGGCATGTGGGACCCAGCCCCTTACCAGGGGTCAAACTTGCCTTCCCTACATTGGGAGCATGGAGTCTTAGCCACTGGGCCACCAGGGGAGTCCCTGGTTTTCTACAACCATTTATCGCTTCCATTTGCAAACCCTGCTGGCCTTCAAAGCCAGGAAGCTCATCTTCCTGGTGCAGGAGCCCTGGGCTAGGGAGCCCGAAGTGGGGTTTGAACCCCTGCTCCTTGGGGAGAATATCCACAGTTGTGGTTGCCCTCCTGTTTGCAGATCACCTTGCCTGCAGAGTAGGTCCTGATTATGCCCTGTCTCACCGTGGTTTCCTCTTTACATCTCTAGTTGTGGGAAATCCTTTCTACTGGTCTTCAGGTCATTCTCATAGATGGTCGTTCTGCAAATAGTTGTAATTTTGTTGTGCTCGTAAGAGGAGATGAGCTCAGGGTCTTCCTATTCTGCCATCTTGGCCACATACCTCAAGAAACATTTTTTTAATAGTATTTTGTGGTTATGATTTGTTTTCACGAACATCATACTATCAGGGAGATAGGTCTTATTATCTCTTGTTTTATACTAGTTGACACGGGTCAGAGAGGCTCGGCAACTAGTTGAAAGCTCTTGCTAGGTCCTGTAGGGGTGGTCCCTGATGAGTAGCACCAGCATCACTTGGGATGCCACACCCCAAACTTACTGAATCAGAAACTCTAGGGTGGGGCCCAGCAATCTGTGTTCTAACAGGGCCTCCTGGTGATTCTGATGCACACTCCACGGTGAAAACCAGGGCCTGGATCCATCCAGGAATGTGTTAGATTAAAAAAATAAACAATGCACGCTCTGGAGCCTGTGTTTCTGTTAGAGAAAGCCCACATACAGCAACAAAAACCAAGTGCAACCAAAAATAAATAAATTAAAAAAACCCCAAAACACTGATGTACATTTGGACCTTTCTGCTGACTCCTCACTTTGACTCTGGAGGCATTTACTTTCATCATGAAAACAGAACTAGTCACAGGCCGCTGGATGTTTTCAGATGAACACGTTGTATGTTTTGTCTTTTGTAGATCACATTGCAGGGGAGCAGAGGGATCAAGAATCCTCTCTCTTCAACAGGGATGTGAGTGATACGCAATTAACGACTATTGATAAGGGGACGCATCAAGAAGCAGTCAGTCCAGGTATTAATAATAATCTGCACAGAATGAGCTAAAAAAGATGCCTCAGTATGGATGTCTTCAGAAGGCATCTGTTTGCCTTTCATGGTATTTTAAGGGAACAGACTAGATGTCAGCACACCTTTAATTTACTCACAAAAGCGTACAGACAGCAGTTAAAATTATGAATTAAATTAACTCCAGTAATTTTTTTAAAAAAATCTGTCTGTGGCCATGGCACGAGGCATTCAAGACCTTAGTTCCCTGACCAGGGATTGAACCAGTGCCCCCTGCAGTGGAAGCACAGAGTCTTAATCACTAGACTGCTAGGGAAGTCCCTAACTCCAAGAATTTGCCCCTACCCTTTCAAAAAGATGGTCTTCCATGGTGGCTCAGATGGTAAAGAATCCTGCAATGCAGGAGACCTGGGTTGCATCCCTGGGTCAGGAAGATCCCCTGGAGAAGGGAATGGCAACCCACTCCAGTATTCTTGCCTTGAGAATCCCATGGACAGAGGAGCTGGTGGTCTGTTGTCTGTGGGGTTGCAAGAGTCGGTCATGACTGAGTGAGTAACATTTTCACTTTCACTTTCAGAAAGATGCTACTTTGATGTTGTTTCTACACAGCTAGGGTCACTTGTAACACAGACATCATGTTCACAGTCCTTGACATTACTGAGCACTGATGCTTTCTAACAAGCAGGAGGGATTGCATGCCAAAGGTTAACCTAGTCCTTGATCTTCACCTTGGATAGCCTGAGCTGGGCCCATTCAGAGTGGATAGAAACTTACCCATCATGGCCATGTGCTGGTACCAAGTCCAGGACACTCCCTCCTCATAGCCACCCACTATCAAAATCATAGCTGGTTGTTACTTCCTAACTCTGAGGGATTAAATGCTGAATCATCCCAGCAGAGCCCTTAGAGCTGCTTGCTGCTGCTGCCTCTTGACATACAGCTGATGAAGGTGGGGAGTTGGAGGTGCCCCAATTGTCTCCCTATATCCCAAGAAGGCCCTTGGCCAGCATCCTCCTGCCTGCATCACTAAGCTCCCCTCAGCAGCTCTCCACATCTGATCCCTGTCATTGTACCTCCATGCCCTGTTTCCCTGGTTCCTGTGTCTGTTTGGGGTCACGTTACAAATGGGGTGACAGAAGCTCTGAGTCCCCAGTGTCAGCTGAGGACACCTTCCTTTGAGCTCTAGCTAAGATTGCCTTGTAGTCCCCAGCCCACATGCAGGGGCATTCCAAATCTACCCTCAAGCTTTCTGCAAGTCCTCAAGGGTCGAAAGAGCTCGGCATCATGTTTGCCTTATGTCACGAAATTCCCCCAAACCCACAGGCGCACAAGGCAGATAGTGTGCATGGTATTATTTCCTGAAGCTGGGAGTGGCAGGCAGCAGAGAAGAGACTGTATCTTTGCCCTGTGCAAGCCTTGGACTGAATACCTGACTCTGTTTTTCTTTTTTTTGTTTATTGAAATATAGTTGATTTACAATGTTGTATCAGTTTTTGGTGTACAGCAAAGTGATTCAGGATATAAACATACACACACACACACACACACACACATTCTTTTTCAGATTCTTTTTCATTACAGTTTATTATAGGACATTGAATATAGTTCCCTGTGCTATACAGTAGGACCTTGTTGTTTATATAGTTCATATATAGTAGTTTATATCTGCTAATTCCAAACTCCTGGTTTATCCCTGCCCCTCTTTCCCTTTTGGTTACCATAAAAGTTTGTTTTCTATGTCAGTCTGTTTCTGTTTTGTAAATAAGTTCACTTGTATCATTTTTTTTTAGATTCCACATGTAAGTGATAGCATGGTATTTGTCTTTCTCCATCTGACTTATTTCACTCAGTATGATCATCTCTAGGTCCAATCATGTTGCTGGGAGCAGCATTATTTCACTCCTTTTTTATGGTTTTGACTCCATCTTTCTTAAAAGCCATCGCAGCAGGACTTTCACCCCCAATGGTGGCCCCACCTCCTCTCTGCATATTCACTCTCACCTTTTTCTCTCCTCACCTGCTCCAGACTGGTCGCTTGGCTCCTCGCTAGCTCATACCCTCAGCATCTCACCTTCACCACCAAAGAGGTCATGAATGTCTTTCCCTAAACATAGCCATTTCTTCCCCAAGAGGACCCCTGGAGCCAGCAGCTGAGGTTTCCCTCCGGGCTGCAAGCAGAACCAACAGGCCGTGCTGCGGATCTGTACGGGATGGCTGCTCCCTGTTGACTGGGCTGTGTGTCTTCTCACTTAGATGTTCCAAGCAGGGGCATGCCGTGCTCACAGCTTCTGCAGTTCCTCCAGAAGAACATCATCGTCGCTGCCGTCTCGGTGGTGGGGATCGCCGTGGCCGCGGTGCTGCTGCTCCTGGCGCTGCTTGTGTCCGTCAGGAAGAGACAGTTGCTGTGAGTGGCTCTCAGCCCCGCCTGCTCCCAGGAGCCCACAGGCGTTTGTACCAGCATCGGCCCAGAGCGTCCTCTGGCCCCGGATCCAGCAGGAGAGCGGGGCCTCCGGGCCTGGCTGTGTGTCGGCATTGGCTGGCACGGTTCCTGGACACCCTGCCTTTGGTTCCGATGCACAGCTGGGTCTGGGGTTTCCTGGTCTGGGCCGTCCTGCCCTCTGAGGGCTACCACAGATCAGGCCACACCGCTTCTTACACTGAGGGCCCCGGATGGCGGAGATGGGACAGCCTCTGGCAGAAGGGTCAGAAAACAGGAACATGGGGTAGAAAGGAATGGAAAGGCCCAGCTCTGCGAGTGTGGGGAGGGAGGCTCTGGCGGAGAGGAGGAGGGCTGACGTTCAGCTCGCTCACGCTCCTGCAGCAGCGCTGATTGGTAAAATATTGAAAGATGCTTCTACTGGTTGGTAAGCAGCCCCTTCTCCAGGCCTCTGTTCCAGCTGTGGCCATCTTGACTAGTCAGTGTCCTCCTGTACTAGCTGTTAAATACCTCAGTTATCCCCCTGAAGGGAGAGCTCAGGCACAGTGGCTCTGATCAGGAGCAGGCACAACACAGCGTTTACAACATTGTGCATTTGCAGTAACGGTACCTCAAAATTATGTGCCTCCATCTGCATCCCTCGGGACACACACGGGGAAGAGCAGCTCCCTAGGACCACTCAGCTCCTGCCCACCACTGTGTTGGATGCTCAGCCTGTCCACAGGGAAAGGGGCACGGTGTGTGGTGATCCCACCTGCCCCCATCACTGCAGTATTTACATTTCCCTACAACAGTGGCATGGCTTTCCCTAAAAGTGTCCTTTAAAATGCCAAGGCTCCCAGGACCAGTAACTCTTTCAGGCCAACCACCACCACCTCACACCCAGCTTTCTCCTCTGAGGCAGCAGTTGGTCTCTTGAAGTGAAAGAGGAGCCCTGGATATGGCAGATGTTAGAGAGAGAAGGTTTAAAGAGCTCCTGGGAATAAACTTGACCCATTTCATGGTTCTGACGGGGGCCTATCCATCAGAGTCACCATTTCCCTCCTTGGTCTTTCAGAAGTATCAAAAGAAGTAGTGAAGGCTGCGACTCCATTCCAAAGACAAGAATCAAAGCTGTGAAGAGCCTGGGTTGGTTATGAGAAGGTTGAGGATGGGGGAGGACATTTCCAGAGGCTCCATAATTCTCAGAGGCAAAATGAATTTCACACATGACACACCTTCCTGATAGGTAGTACTCAGACTCCTCCCCGCTCAGAAATGTCAGCCTCTATTGCCTTCCAAGGAATAGACATTAGGAATTGCTACACATTTAGTTGTGGAGTACAGCTTCTGTGTCTTTCGTTTTAGACATTCTCCGGCAGACATGACATACAATATTTTTATAATGAATGGAAAGACTTGGTGGCAAAAGTCTCAAGACAAGAAGACCAAAAAACATGCAGGAAAACAGAAACAGCTGAAGTTAAATTCCGGTATCTAAGCCAGGTGGTGAGGCCAGCCAACCAGCACCTAAAGCTGTGATGTGAGGCGATTCTCCATCCAGACGCGTGGAAAGGCATTTGGATTTCTGACTGTGAGGTGCACCCTAAAAAGTGTACCTTTTCCTCTCAATTTTGAATGGACCAAGAAAACAGTTTTGACCACAGATTGCTCATAATGTTAACAGCATTAATGGCTAATACAGGAGACTTAGCACATTTCCCCAGAGACTAACCTGACAAAACAATGGATTGATTTATTTATTAATAATATTGATTCGTTTTTTTCAGCCATTCATTGAACAGATATGAATCGAACAACTAATATACAGGCGATATTAAAATACATGAGGCAATCAAAGATATTTGAATCAGGCATGGCTATCACAGGTTTCTGAAGACATGGCAAACAGCCGGCTGAAGCTCTCTGGTAGTCAATTTATGCCTCTGTGTCTCCATTGCTAAAGGGGCCAAGGGTCTGAGGCTTGGGGTCCAGAGGAGAAAGGAGGGAAAAGGAAACTTATGTTGGTGTTGCAAGAGCAAGAGAGTGGCCATTATAGCTCAGTCAGTTCTTGCCCCTACATTGGAAGGCAGGGTCCGGAGAGAAGGATGCTACCTTCCTGTCTCCTGGAAGGGGGTTCTTGAGGCTGGAGGAGGTTGCCCTGCAGCTGCATGTGTGACCACAGGGGTCCCTCAGGTGCACATGCTCCAGGTGCCATCCATGCCTTCCCATATCACTTGAAGGGGACGCACACCTTCTTATGTCTGGGAATGTGAAAGGGGCGATGGAGGAGCCCAGCCACAAGCACATTCTTGGGGGTGGGTCTTAGTCATTCTGGGAAGGGCAAGGACAGGAGCGAGATCTGAGGTCAGAGGTTCAAGAAAGGACTGTGGCCTAAGCAGAATTCCCAGTCAAGGGATGGGGGGACCTGGCCCAAGACATCTATGAGGAGCATGTTATTTGTAGACATTTTAATGATGGCCATTCTGACCGGTATGAAGTGGTGCCTCATTATAGTTTTGATTTGCAGTTCTCTAATGAGCCATGTTGAGCATCTTTTCGTGTGCCTGTTGAAAGTGAAGTGTTAGTCACTCAGTCATGTCCCACTCTTTTCGACCCCATGGACTATAGCCTGCCAGGCTCCTCTGTCCGTGGAATTTTCCAGGCAAGAGAAATGTCTACTTAGATCTTCTGCCCAATTTTCAATTCGGTTGTTTGGTTTTTTGTTGCTGAGTTATATGAGCTGTTTATATATTTTGGAAACTAAGCCTTTATCAGTCACATTGCTTGCAAATATTTTCTCCCATTCTGTAGGTTGTCTTTTCATTTCGTTTATGGTTTCCTTTGCTGTGCAGAAGCTTTTAAGTTTAATTAGGTTCCATTTGTTTATTTTTGTTTTTATATCTATTGTCTTGGGAGACCTAAGAAAACATCAGTATGATTATGTCAGAGAATGTTTTGCCTATGATCTCTTCTAGGAGTTTTCTGATGTCATATATTTTGGGGTTCCCAGGTGACGCTAGTGGTAAAGAATCCTCCTGCCAATGCAGGAGATGTAAGGGACACGGGTTCAATCCTTAGTTCAGGAAGATCCCCTGGAGGAGGGCATGGCAGCTCACTCCAGTATTCTTACCTGGAGAATCCCACAGACAGAGGAGCCTTGTGGGTTGCAAAGAGTTGGACACGACTGAAGCGACTTAGTACGCACCTTACATTTAAATCTTTAAGCCATTTTGAGTTTCTTTTTGTGTATGGTGTGTAGGAGTGTTATAACTTCTTTGATTAACATGTGGCTGTCCAACTTTTCCAACACTACTTGCTGAAAAGACTTTTCCCACATTGTATATTCTCACCACCTTTTTGAAGATTAACTAACCATAGGTGAGTGGGTTTATTTCTGGGTTCTCTAGACTGTTGCATTGATTCATGTCTGTTGCGCCAATACCATACTGTTTTGATTATTATAACTTTGTAGTGCTTTCTGAAGTCTGAGAGAGTTATGCCTCCTGCTTTGTTGTTTTTCTTCAGGATTGTTTTGGCAATTCTGGCTCTTTTATGACTCCATATGAATTTTAAGATAACTTGTTCTAGCTCTCTGAAAAATGTCATGTATAATTTGATAGGTATTGCATTAAATCTGTAGGCTACTTTGGGTAGTATGACAATTTTAGCTATCATTATTCTTCAAATCCAAGAGCATGAGATTTCTTACCCTTTCTCTGTTCAGTTCAGTTCAGTTCAGTCACTCAGTCATGTCTGACTTTTTGCGACCCCATGGACTGCAGCATGCCAGGCCTCCCTGTCCATCACCAACTCCCAGAGTTTACTCAAACTCATGTCCATTGAGTCGGTGACGCCATCCAACCATCTCATCCTCTGTCGTCCCCTTCTCCTCCCACCTTCAAGCCTTCCTAGCATCAGGGTCTTTTCAAATGAGTCAGTTCTTTGCTTCAGGTGGCCAAAGTATTGGAGTTTCAGTTCAGCTTCAGTCCTTCCAATGAATATTCAGGACTATTTCCTCTATGATAGACTGGTTGGATCTCCTTGAAGTTCAAGGGACTCTCAAGAATCTTCTCCAACACCACAGTTCAAAAGCATCAATTCTTCAGCACTCAGCTTTCTTTATAGTCCAACTCTCATATCCATACAGACTACGGAAAAACCATAGCTTTGACTAGATGGACCTTTGTTGGCAAAGTAATGTCTCTGCTTTTTAATATGCTGTCTAGGTTGGTCATAACTTTTCTTCCAAGGAGCAAGTGTCTTTTAATATCATGGCTGTAGTCACCATCTGCAGTGATTCTGGAGCCCAAAATAATAAAGTCTGTCACTGTTTCCCCATCTATTTGCCATGAAGTGATGATGGGACCAGATGCCATGATGTTAGTTTTCTGAATGTTGAGTTTTAAGCCAATTTGTTCACTCTCCTATTTCACTTTCATCAAGAGGCTCTTTAGTTCTTTGCTTTCTGCCCTAAGTGTGGTGTCATCTGCATATCTGAGATTATTGATATTTCTCTTGGCAATTTTTTTCAGCTTGTGCTTCATCCAGCCCAATGTTTCTCATGATGTACTCTGCATGTTAGTTAAATAAGCAGGGTGACAATATATAGCCCTGACGTACTCTTTTCCCTGTTTGGAACCAATCTGTTATTCCATGTCCCGTTCTAACTGTTGCTTCTTGACCTGCATACAGATTTCTTAAGAAGCAGGTCAGATGGTCTGGTATTCCCATCTCTTGAAGAGTTTTCCACAGTTTGTTGTGATCCACACAGTCAAAGGCTTTGGCATAGTCAATAAAACAGAAGTAGATGTTTTTCTGGAACTCTCTTGCTTTTTTAATGATCTGACAGATGTTGCAATTTGATTTCTGGTTCCTCTGCCTTTTCTAAAACCAGCTTCAACATCTGGAAGTTCATGGTTCACGTATTGCTAAAACCTGGCTTGGAGAATTTTGAGCATTACTTTACTAGTATGTGAGATGAGTGCAATTGTGCGGTAGTTTGAACACTCTTTGGCATTGCCTTTCTCTGGGATTAGAATGAAAACTGACCTTTTCCAGTCCTGTTGCTACTGCTGAGTTTTCCAAATTTGCTGAGTCATCTTTAGTTTCCTTTATTAATGTTTTATTCTCAGTGTATAAGTCTTTAACCTCCTTGGTCAGGTTTATTCCTAAATATTTTATTTGTTGGGGTATGATTTTAAAATGTATTTTTTTTTAATATTCCCTTTCTGATATTTCATTGTTGGTGTAAAGAAATGCAACTGATTTCTGTATGTTAATCTTAAATCCTGTCTACCTTGCTCAATTAATTGTTCAGTTTTACTAGTTTTTGTGTGGCTTGCTTAGGATTTTCTGTATATAGTATCATGTCATCTGCATATAATGACAATTTTACCTTTTTGTTTCCAATTTGAATACTTTTTATTTCTTTTTCTTGTCTGATTGCTGTGGCTAGGAAGGACTTCCAATACTGTGTTGAATAGAAGAGGCGAGGGCATCCTTGTCTTATTGCAGATTTTAGTGGGAGGGCTTTCAGCTGTGCATCATTCAGTATTTTATTGGTCATGAGTTTGTCATAAATAGCTTTTATTATATTGATATATGTTCCCTCTGTACTCACTTTGGTAAGAGTTTCTATTGGATGTTGAATTCTGTCAAATGCTTTTTCTGCATCTATTGAAGTGATCATGTGGTTTTTGTCTTTTGTTTATGTGGTATATCACATTTATTCACGTATGTTGAACCAACCTTGTGAACTTGGGATAGATCACACTTGGTCATGGTGTATGATCTTTTTCATGTGCTGTTGGATTCAGTATTTACTAATATTTTGATGAAAATTTTTGCATCTATATTCATCAAATTTAGTGGCCTATAAGTTTTTTTTTGGTGGTGTCTTTATCTGATTTTGGTATCAGTGTTATGGTGACTTCATACGATGTCTTTGGAGAATGTTTCCCCCTCTTCATTTTTCTGGGAAGTTTGAGAAGGATCAGTATAAGTTCATCTTTGTATGTTTGGTAGAATTTCCATGTGAAACCATCTGGTCCTGGACTTCTGTCTGTAGGAAGCTTTAAAATTACAGATTCTTTTTTTTTTTTTTATCCACAGTGCATGGTTTGCAGGATATAAGTTTCCTGGTCAGAGACTGAGCACAGTCCACAGCAGTGAAAGTGCCAAGTCCTAACCGCTGGACCACCAGGGAGTTCCCTAATTATAGATTCTGTTTCACTTCTGGCGATCAGTCTGTTCAAATTATCAGTTTCTTCTTGATTTTGGTGGGCTATATGCTTCTAGAAACTTGTCCTTGTCCATTTCTTCTAGGTTGTTGAATTTTTGGCATATAATTGTTCACAGTATTCTCTTATGGTTTTTTATATTTCTGAAATATCAGCTGTTATGTCTCCTTTTTTGTCTCCTATTTTGTTTATTTGAGTTTTCTCTTTTCTTCTTGGTAAGCTGGCCAGAGGTTTGTCAATCTTGTTTATCTTTTAAGCGTGATAGTCCTCATCTTATTAAGAGAAAAGAAAAACCCAGACAGATAAATTCACTAGCTAGAGGTCATATAGCTAAGGGGGTATCCTGGCCTCTAATCTGGATCCAGAGATTGTGCTGTAACCATTGAGTAGCCCAGCCCCTGTCATCTCCTGAGTCTCCAGAAGGACCCTTGGGACCTGTTGAGGAGGAATGAATAGGAAGGATTCTGATCTCCTTTTTTTGAGAGGTAGAGTGGGTGAAGCAGCCCCAGGGGAACAGAGGTGGTTCTGAAAAAGCAGGCCTGGTAGATGGTTTTTCCAGCTTTGTGGTTTTCCTCGTTTGCCCTCCAAAACTGGGGAAGCCCCCAAAGCTTTTAGCTATGGGGAATGGGGAGGGTCAGGGCCAGGTTGGGTATGAGTGGGACACTCTTGACACCTGTGTCTCTCCAGTGAAATATCAGCCCACTTTCTTCTGTCTGCATCCTACTGGGGCTGCCCAGGCCTTGGCCTGGAGGATGGACCAGCTCAAGGAGTCATTGTGACCCTTTAGGTCCAGGTTAATATCTCTGGATAAACTCCACTGACTTCAGCTATGGGAGAACTCTAGACTCTCTAACCTACGTCTCAGTCCAATTCCACAGGATTTCCCTTTGGTAACTGGGATCCTCTGTTCTCTTTAAAGAAAGGTTAGCATCTTTTTTTTTTTTTTTTAAAAAAAGGAAGCACCACACATGTAATCCTCCCTTTGAATCTGACCCACCCAAGCTTTGAGAGCTTGGAGTTTGACCGGTGACTGTAAGAGGGGACCCTTCCAAAGACAGTCCCTGAGTGAAACCGGCTCATGGTAGGTTTGCTGGGTTTTCTTCAAATCTGCTCCTTCACTCCTGTTCCAAAAAGTCCCTGATTTCTGCCCCCTCACGCAAGGCATTTCTTGGCTAAAATCCCAGTCTGTTTTTCTGACTTCACTTGGCTGGTGTCCCCCCAAGTATTTCTAAAGATGTTAACCTGGCCTGAGATCCCACTTTTGGCACCTCATTCAAGACCTGACTTATCCCAGCTCTGCCTTAGGCCCCCTCTCCACAGAGAGGCACTGTGATGTAACTAGATAAACCTTGGCCACTCTAGGAGACCTCAGCTCGTCTCCCCTCTGTGGGCCTTTTCTCTTCTACACAATGGACAGCCTAAGGTTTGCCTTGTTTACACTGCAAAGCTGTGACAAGCAAGTGTCAGAGTCAACATAAAAGTCAACATTGCCTAAAATGAGTAATAATGACCACATCTCTGTGGATCAGACACTAGGCCCAGCACTTTACATCTATTAACCAGCTATGGATAGTAAATCATTTCCCCCTTTGCTTTTAGGGACAGAGATGTTTCTTCAGAAGATAAAAGAAAGACTGAATTCAGTATGGTGCAATACCCACTGTACGTGCCAAGCTGTCTGTGCTTGGTTTTCTTGCCCCCCTGAAAGCCCCTCTCTTTTTCTGGGTATCTTAGCATTATCATCAGTGTTAGGGTAACCAAGGCACAGTAAATGCTTGGGGGTAGCTTCAGAACTCTTTAGAAATTCATTAGGAGGCTCAGTGGTTACCAACCAAGTTAGGGTCAGCAGCAAGCATGGAATGACAATTAAGTATAAATTGTTCCAGAGTTTGTCCCTCACCCAGCCCCCAACCCCACTGGCAGCTGCTGAACATTTGTGAACAAAAAAAATGAAGAGAGATTTCAACAGCTGCTCTGTCTCCCTTTCAAGTTAACATAATTCTAGCTCGGATATAGCCTGAATATGTTTGAATGGTGATCCCTAAAAAGATATGTCCACATCCAAATGCCTAGACCCCCACAGTATTCCTTTCTTTGAGAAATGGGTTTTTATAGATATAATTAAGTTCAGGGCCTTACTAATTTATTTTTTATTGAACTATAATTGATTGACAATGTTGTATTAATTTTTGCTATACAGCAGAGTGACTCAGTTATACATGTATATACATTCTTTTTTATATTTGTAATTAAGGATCTTAAAATGAGATAATCTGGTTTGCCTGGGTGGGTCCTAAATCCAAGGACAAGTGTCATGAGAGACAGAAGAGGAAAGACAGACTTGCGGAGAAGACAGGCAGAGACTGGAGTGATGTGGTCACAGCTGGGGAAGCCAAGGCCTGCTGCCAGCCACCAGAAGCTGGAAGAGGTAAGGCAGTGTGTCTGTTCTAGAGCAGGGGTCCCCAGCCTCCAGACATGGACCCGGGCTGCCTGCCAGGTCAGTGGCAGGTCAGCTAAAGCTTTAGCTTAGAAATAAAGCACACCGTTAACGTAATGCGCTCGAATCATCCCCAAACCATCCCCATAAACCAGTCCATGAACATCGGTCCCTGGTACCCAAAAGGTTGGGGGGCCACTGTCCTAAAGCCTCCAGACCCGCTGTGGCCCTTTTTTCTTAAGAAAACCGACCGACTGGTTGTGCTGGGTCTTCGTTGCCGCTCAGGCTTTTTTCCAGTTGTGGTGAGTGGGGGCTCCTCTCTCGTTGCAGCTCCCGTGCTCTAAGAGTGGATAGTAGTTGTGCCACAGGAACTTACTTGCCCCGAGACTTGTGGGATCTTCCCAGACCAGGGATCAATCCCGTGTCTCCTGCATTGGCAGGCAGATCCTTTACCACCGAGCCACCAGGGAAGCCCCTGATGACACCTTGGTTTTAGACTTGTGGCCTCCAGAATGTGATGATAAATTTTTGAGGTTTTAAACTACGCAGTTGGTGGTGACTTACTGTGGCAGTCCTAAAAAACAGATACATGGCCATACACACTGTCTCTGATACTTCAGTCTTGAGGGCACGTAGGACTGGCCTTGGGGGCCCCTGGAGATTGAGGCGGTGAGGAGCGTGCAGCGTTATGTTTAGGGCAGCCGGGAAAGTGCACAGTGGCGGCACAGACCCTGCGGTGGGCACTAGCAGGTTTGATGTTTCCTGGGTTTGGCTGGACGGGAGCCCTGGGCCCATCCTCTGCTGGCCTGGGCAGCATCACCCCAGCCCCCCCAAAGTGTCACCACTAGGGAGGGAGGAAGTGGGGAAGGAGGTGAGGGGAAGGCACTTCCTGAGGGCCTTCCATGAAAACTCCCTGCCAGCCAGGCCTGGTGCCCCTGAGGGTTGGGGGGGGGGATGGGGAGAAGAACTGGGTGCAAACAGGATGGGAGGATAAGGGTGGGGAAGGGTACAAGGTAGAATAGGGTGGAGCACTGGGGCACTGTCGGGGAAAAGGAGGGTTAGGGAAGAATGATGTGGGGGGAGGGGAGAAAAAATAGAGAGGGATGGGTGGGGAGGAGAAAGAAAGACTGGGGTTCCAGGGAAGAGTAAAGATTTAAATGGGGTGATGGAGGAGTTTTTTATTTATTTAATTTGTATATTGTCAGGGGTAGTTTGAGTGGAGGAGTATGGGAGTAAGGAGGGGAAGGAATAAGGAAAGGGAGACAGGAAGAATTGGGGAATCTGGGTGAACGCAGCAGAAGGGTGGGAAGGGGCTGTCCCTAGTTGGCATCAGCAGCATCATCAACAACAATATTATTTATTGAGCACTTCTCCCCATTGAGCAAGTGTATAGTGGGCACCTCCCTGTGCCAGACACAGTTCCCCGGCGGCAAATACCGCGCCCCCCCCCCCCCCCACTTCCCCGTCTGTCCTCCTAGAGCTCACGCTGGAGATGGCGTGGCCCTGGTCTTTGTGTCAGTGAGTTAACCCTTTCATCACGGGGTGGGTGTGATTGTTCCCATTTCACAAACAAGGAAACTGAGGCCAGGGAGGGGAAGAGCTAAAGTTTAGTGAGAGCGGGGCCCTGGTTACCCCACAGGTCTCTGGGTGCCTGGCCAGCCACTTCCACCTGACGTCCATCTGCCCCCAGACCTCACCGCTGCAGCATTTCCCATGCATGCTGTCCTGGGAAGCGGGGCCCAGCTGGACCCCCATACTGGCCCTGCTCTGACCTCTGAGCCTCAGTTTCCTCGTCTTGGCAGTGGGGTAGGAATTTGTCTCCTTTGCGGGGTTGTTGGGGAGTTCATTCAGCAGCACATGTTTATTACCTCCCTCCCTCCCTGCGCCAGTTGCTGTGAGGCTGGGTGCCGGAGATGTGGGGAGAGCAGGTGGATCAGCTTCCTGATAGGCTGCCAGTGCCCTCCTGAGCTTGGAAGGAGATGTGGCTGTCAGGCTTGGGTATACAGCAGGCACCCCATAAATATCAGATTCTTCCTGAGCTCCCGACAGGTTGCGCCCCCGCCCTCATCCCACCCTTATCCTGACTTCTCGGGACCCCAGCCCGGAGAGGCAGCCCACCCTCCCGCTGGCCTCCTCCCCCATCTGCACTTCCGTTGGAGAAATGAGCTGGGGTCACGTGCCCCTGGCCTTCACCCGTGGCCTCCCCATGCCCGTGGACCCGCTGGAGCCTGCCTTGGACCATCTCTCTCCCTCTTTCTGTGCAGGGAGCCTGCTCCCTTTGTGTTCTGTTTGCTCAGGGCTCCCACCTCCAGCTCAGTGGTTGGTCCAGACAGCCTGGCCCTGGCGTGATGAGAGGGTGTCAGCAGACAGCACCGGGGATTTCAGAGCAGAGCCTTGGAGAGGCTCTGGGTTCCCTTTGAGCCAGGAGACCTCAGGCTCTGCCACTTTACTAGCTGTGGGATCTCAAGCTTCAGTTTCCTCTTGGCCTCAGTTTTTCTATCTGTAAAATGGGGCTAACCTGCTCTGTGGGGCTGTTGTGAACATTAAATGCGCTTTAGCTGGGTCAGCACACAGCTGTGCTCAATATAAAGAAATAAATCTTAGCTGTTAGGACTTTTAAACTTGTGTCGTTTTTGACTGCGTTGGGTCTTCATTGCAGCAAGAGTGCTTGTCTCTCGTGGGGGCTGCTTTCTGTGGTGTGCGCGGGCTTCTGTCCGCAGTAGCTTCTCTTGTGGAGCACGGGCTCTAGGTCATAGGCTTCAGTAGTTGTGGCTCGCAGGCTTCAGAGCGTGAGCTGTTATGATTATTCTGCGAAAGTTTGACTCTTCACCTGTCTAGCATCCTTCCAGTCATAGCCTCCCACTTCCCTTTGGGTTCTTCTCCCCACCTCATTGAGGTGTGGATGGGCTTTGTGACCAGTTCTCATTCAATCCGGTGGTTTCAGGGGCTGACTGGGGGAGGAACATGTGATGCACTCAGCCATTGAGCTTTTGCTGAAAAGGGGCTTTTGCTGGGAATACTGAGAAACAGATGTTTGCTCCTGAGTGGGGTTTGAGGCTGGGTTGCTACCTTGGAGCACAGAGAGAAAGCTGTCTGAGAGTAGAGCCAACGGGTGGAGGACGTGATAACCCTGAGAGCATCACATGAGCCTCGAGCAGGCTGTTCCTGAGGTCCACGCCAGGCTTTTCATCCAGCGTGCTGTATTTGTTCAACTCTGCTATGTGCCAGCTGCCATCCCAGTTGCTGGGGATGGAACCAGGAACGAGACAGTCTTCACCTCACAGAGGTCCAGTGCCCAGGGCCTTTGTGCTCGCCTGGAATGCTCTTCCCCCAATATCTCCATGGCCCCCTCCTGCACCTCCTTCTTCAGGTCTTGACTCAGAGGTTACCCCTCGGCGAGGCCTGCCCTAGTCTCTCTGTTCAAAATCACACACTTGTGCACCTTTTCTACCCTTTTCTGATTTATTTTATTCTATAGAATACTGGATTATTTTGTTACTTCTCTATCTCCTCCACTAGAATGTCAGCCTCATGAGGGAAGGGGTTTTCTTTTTTTTTAATTTTTAAATTTATTTTATGTTTAAAAGCTTTATTTTGTATTGGCTATAACCAGCTAACAATGTTGTGACAGTTTCAGGTACTCAGCCATACATACACATGTACTCTCCTCCAAATCCCCGCCCACCCAGGCTGCCACGCAACATTGAGCAGAGTTCCCTGTGCTATACGGTAGGTCCTTGTTGGCTCCTCGTTTTAAATACAGCAGTGTGTACATGTCCATCCCAAACTGCCTGACTGTCCTTCCAAGGGCGGGGATTTCTGTCTGGGTTGTTCACAGCAGCTCCATGATGCCTCGAACAGAGTGTGCCAGAGGGTGGGTGCTCAGTGTTGAATTAATAGGGAGCCCCCAAAGACCGACCTAAAGAGATGACATTGTCATTGTGGTTTGGATGTTTAATAAGAAGGAGCCGTCTGTTTGCTGACCCTCAGAGGCGGGCGCAGCACATGGCTACTGTAGCAAATTCATTCTCTTCTATTCCTGGGTAGTTCAAACAGTAAAGAATCTGCCTGCAATGCTGGAGGCCTGGGTTCGATCCCTGGACCAGGAAGATCCCCTGGAGAAGGGCATGGCAAAGACAGAGGAGCCGGGACAGAGGACCCTGGTGGGCTGCAGTCCGTGGGATCACGACGAGTTGGACACAGCTGAGCGACTTTCTGACTTAAGCCAGACTGGGCTGATTTTATTGAGGGGTGTGTCACTTTCGCCCTTAGAATCCTAAATTTCTCTTGGAAGGATGCTATACTCGAGTCCCTGGAGGGTGCGAGGAAACCCCGTCCCTGCCCTGGACGTGCAGCCACTAGCACACCGCAGAGATGCAGGTGGCGATGGTGACGAGGATGACGGTGATGACGGAGCATTGCTCTAGTGCTCGTGAGGTGGGTACCATTATCATCCCTATTCCTGAGTGAGGAAACGAAGGCACCAAGAGGTCAAAGAGCTTGCTCAAGGTCCCTCAGCTGTAAGTGGAAGAACCAGACATGAGCAAGTAGATAAAAGTCACGCTGTCTGGCCATCCAGAGGAAAGGAAGGTGCTGCACGGCTGAAGACGCCCAGGAGGGAGGGGGTTCAGGAGGGGCCCTGGGAGGACCGCTGTGCTGAGATCTGGGCCTTCTCTGGCAGCCTGAGGCCTCTGACCCACGGCCTACCTGCCGGATGTCCCCTCCACCCCCGCAGCGGCTTGGTGTCCTTTTAGCTGTGAAACTAAATTTGGCTGGCTCAGGGCAGGTGAAACCAGCCCAGTCTCATAACACTCAGTCTGAGGAGGGGAAGGCATCCTGGAGGAAGCTGCATTTAATCAGAGACCTGGAGGAGGAGGAGTCAGGTATGGGAGAAGAGGTCAGGAAAGAGAGTTCAGGCTGGGACACGGCTGGCCAAAGGCCCCGGGGAGTGTGAAAGAGAGTGATCAGGTTCTTCCGAGCTCTTCACGTGTCTCAACTGCATGTTTACCCAAACCCACGCAGGGCAAACTCACCGCAACTTTCCCAGCCCACATTTCCATCCGTTCACTCTTTCCTCTGCGCATTCAAAAGACTCATCCACCGCCCTCCACTTTGGCAAAACACATGGTCTTATCTGCAGGCCCATCTCAGAACTGTCTGAGCATCCAGCTGGCCTGGGCCCCTCAGGACGTGGTCTCTGGGACGGAAGGGGGTGAGCGGGTGGCTAAGCCAGCACCTTTCTGAGGCTGGGAGCCCCTTTCTCAGGCCTGAAGACCCTGGAATCGAAGTCCCAAATGCTGCCTTCACGCAGGTGCCCCACAGGCGGGCTGCACACCTTCCAGCTCTCGGGGCGGGGGTCGGGGGGCACAGGAGCTGCTTTACAGCCAAGCTTCCTGCCTCCTCTGTGCACCATCACCGAGGCTATGGGGCCAGATCGCCCTGCCCTATCATATCTGGCCACTTGGAGTTGGTGGTTTAACCTCTCTGGATTTCACTTACCTTACCTGGAAAATGGATTCATTCAGTGGTGTGGCACATAATAAGTGCTCAGTAAGAGTTACTATTATTGTAAATCATGTGGTTCTGATGCTGTGATTTCTCTCCTCTCCAGTTCTCTGGGGTGTTCTTTCCTCACTACCCCGGGAAAAGAGCATGCAGGATGGAAACAAAGATGTCTTTCTGCATCCTGAATTTCTCCATGTCCCTGGGGAAAGGGGAGGCTTCTAACAAAAACAGTTTTAGGGGAAATCTGTGGGTGGGGGTGCTTCCCAGGTGGCTCAGTGGTAAAGAATCCGCCTGTGACTGCAGAAGATGCAAGAGACGTGGGTTTGATCCCTGAGTTGGGCAGATCCCCTGGAGGAGGAAATGGCAACCCAGAGCTGTATTCTTGCCTGGAGAATCCCATGGACAGAGGATCCTGGCGGGTGCAGTCCATGGGGTTACAGAGAGTCTGACACAACTGAGTACCGAGCATACACACATATGTAGGGGAAGCTGGAGCTTAGAGAAAAGATTTCCTGAGTGGGGAGAGTGGGGTTTAGGGAACTGGGAGGCAGCAGAGATTGTGGAGAGGGCCCCAGGAAAGGAGATCTGGGTAAAGCATGGAGGAAGCGCCAGGCCTGTTGGGGAGCTGAGCCCAGCCCCACTCTGGCAGGGCTCAGGCACAAGAGAAGGGTTCCTGGGGTCTCAACAGTGGCCTAGGACAGCCCCACCTAGGTCCCTGAGGCCCCACGGTGATGGGCCACTGAAGAGGTCCCCACCGTCCAAGAAGGCAAGGAGGTATGGGTGAGCAAGCCCCTGAGGTCTCAGGGCACCAAGGGCCGATGGGGCAGCGTGGATACCGGGACGGGCTTGGCCTTGCCACCCGACAGCTCTGTGGGCCGCGGGAGCAGATGTGAGCGTGGTCAGAGGGCAGGCGAACGTGGGAAGAAAGGAGGAGAAGGGGCTGTGAGCAGCACAGGAGGTGGTCAGCGGCCAGGTGCGGGGCGTGGGGCGGGCGGGGGTCCTGGGGACGCTGGGGGGACACACTATCCCCCAGACTGGACAACACGAGCGATCCCTCTTAGAGTCTGTCCCCAGCACGGGGCTGCATCGGGCTCCACGGCGTACACACAGTGTCTAGGTTTCTGCCATCCCCGCTCTGGCCTCCCCGGTGACTCAGCTGCCCCCTCGTTGAGCCTGTGAGCCATCCAAGGGCAGGGACAGGGCCGTCATCATTGGCCTGATGGCTGGCACACAGGAAGTACTCTGAACCCTTGCAGTCCGGACCGACTTCTTAGATTTCTCCTCTCCAGCTTTCACCTGCTTGTGGAATAAATAACTCATATGAGCAGTTCAGCCACGGTCAGGCTCCAGGTCCACACCCCCTTGGGAGGGGAAAGTAAGGGCTTTCTAGTTTCTAGCGAGTCTGGGGGATCCCCCTCCCATTGCCACTACCCCACTGCTTCTCCAGCACACAGCCTCCCTCTTCTCCGCTCCCCAGGTCTGGGGGATGCTGTTGGAAGCACCCTACTAGTGTGAGCCCGCCTATGGCTCACCCCATTCCTCCCACTGCTGGGTGGGCTCTGCTTGGCCCAGGAAGTGCCCTCTGCCCTCCCCGGAGCACGTGGCCTCGCGATTTTCCTTGAACACAGCACTTTGTGACTTTGACGTAAACCTCAAACACGGCCCCATTTCCTATCTGCGCATCAAGGAAATAAGCCTAGTTTCACAGAAAGGCGCTTCCAGGAGCACACCAGGCCTTCCGGGCCCGTCCCTGCCCCGCTTGGGCGTGCTGACCTTCTGGGGCATCTCGGTGAGTGGCTGTCCTCTGGCCTTCAGCGTCCAGCATGGCCACCAACTGCAGGGTCTCCCGGGGCAGCTGGCAGAGGGGGACTCAGGTTCCGCCCCCACCCCCCAACCTGAGTGAGAAACCCTAGTGGGATATGACCTCTTTACACCTGGCAGGGGTGTATGAGGGGGTGGTTAGCTGGTGGGGGCCCGGGCTGGGGGTTCGGGCTGCACAGAAGCCCAAAGTGGTTTCTCGGACCCCGGTTCTTCATCTAGAACCAGTTTTCTGGTGGCTTTGGGACCTGAGGCCTTGTAGGTGGCCCGGGCCTTGGCGTCCATCGGCACATCCCCAGGTAAGTCATTCTGGATGAAGCAGCACTTAGCCGCCAGCTCTAGGGGTGGCCTGGGTCTGGTTGAGAAAGGAGGAGGAGAGAGTCAGGAGGAACTGGGGTACCAGGAGGGCTGAGGGCCTCTCGTGGGTGGTGTCCCACAGGAGGAGGAAGCAGACGTGGTCTGTGACCCTCCTGAGGCAAAGAGGTCTCTCTCCAGAGCGCCAGCTGAGTGGCCATGGACGTGTGTATCCAGGGGCCCCACAGACGCTGGTTCGGTCCCTAGCCGCCTGCAGGGCCCCATCAGTGAGACAACCTTACTTAGTTCCAGGAAGCAGAGAAATGTCCAGAGAAAGCAAACATGTGCTCTGTGCCCCAGGCTCAGGAATATGAGGGAGCATCAACAGGGCTGTAAACTGGACCATCCAGATGCCAGATGGTTTCCGTGAGGGCGTCCAGGGCAGGCTCCAACCATTGGTAGGGAGCTCAGGTTAAAGGGGAGACAGGTGAAGGAGTAAACAGCTTGAATCCTGCTCAGCTGTTGTGTGTCCGGGCAAATTGCCTGGCCTCTCTGAACCTCAGTTCGCCCATCTTTTAAATGCAGAAGCAAATTATGGCGCCCAGTATGTGCTTGGCTCTTTGGCTCCTGACTGTTGGGTGAGAGGTTGGGAAAGCTGTCCCAGGCAGGGAAGGTTCTTGGCAGGAAGGAACAGGGGTTCGTGTGGCGAGCAGCTCAAGATGAGCTTTGTTCCTTTTCTTTTTTTTTTTTTTTTAATTTTTTTATTAGTTGGAGGCTAATTACTTCACAACATTTCAGTGGGTTTTGTCATACATTGATATGAATCAGCCATAGATTTACACTTATTCCCCATCCCGATCCCCCCTCCCACCTCCCTCTCCACCCGATTCCTCTGGGTCTTCCCAGTGTACCAGGCCCGAGCACTTGTCTCATGCATCCCACCTGGGCTGGTGATCTGTTTCACCATAGATAGTATACATGCTGTTCTTTTGAAACATCCCACCCTCACCTTCTCCCACAGAGTTCAAAAGTCTGTTCTGTATTTCTGTGTCTCTTTTTCTGTTTTGCATATAGGGTTATCATTACCATCTTTCTAAATTCCATATATATGTGTTAGTATGCTGTAATGTTCTTTATCTTTCTGGCTTACTTCACTCTGTATAAGGGGCTCCAGTTTCATCCATCTCATTAGGACTGGTTCAAATGAATTCTTTTTGACGGCTGAGTAATATTCCATGGTGTATATGTACCACAGCTTTCTTATCCATTCGTCTGCTGATGGGCATCTAGGTTGCTTCCATGTCCTGGCTATTATAAACAGTGCTGCGATGACATTGGGGTGCACGTGTCTCTTTCAGATCTGGTTTCCTCAGTGTGTATGCCCAGAAGTGGTATTGCTGGGTCATATGGCAGTTCTATTTCTTTTTTTTTTTTTAATATTTGTTTATTTACTTGGCTGCCTCAGGTGTTAGTTGCAGCCGGCCCTCGAGATTGCGTTGCTTTATGTGGGATCTTTCATTGCCGTGCACAGACTCTAGTTGTGGCTCTCGGGCTCTAGAGCAAGCAGGCTCAGTAGTGGCAGCGTGAGGGCTTAGTTGCCGCTCAGCATGTGGGGGTCTTAGTTCCCAGACCAGGGATTGAACCTGGGTCTGCTGCATTGCAGGGCGAATTCTTAACCACTGGACCAGCAGGAAAGCCCCTGAACTACTGTTGTCTCAGCCAGGGCAGCCAGTACACCGTAGGTGCTTAATAAAGCTTTGCTGAGAGATTAGGGCCTGCGTCCTGTGACAGTCCTTGGGTGTCACCCGCGGGGGCTCTTCTCCTGCCCGTGCTTTTTCCTGCCGCCGCCTGGCCTGCAGCCTTGCCAGGGGGCCCGGGCAGGGATGCTGGGCAGGCAGGGGGCCCAGGCGGACGGTGGTTTGTGAGCATTCTGGAGCCAGGAGGCCAATTCAGGGCCCGACTCTGCCACCTGTACTGTGCGTGTGCCGTGCGACCTTCGGCTAGTTCCTTCTTCTCTGTCCCTCCTTCATGTCCCAAACCCAAGAATTCTCCACACACACAGTGTTCTAGTCAGGATTAGGAGACTGAATTGCTCTCGAGTGCCTGGCATGCCGGAGGCACTGTATACGCATAATGTTAAAGGCTTTATTCTTATCACTAGCTCAGGGTGGTCTCATGGCTCCTGGAGAGTGTCCTAAGGAGCTGCAACAACCAGCCTTTTCCATGCTGGCCGCTCCCCAACTGACCCCGAACATAGGGTCAGGGAAGTGCTTCTTTTTTTTTAACATTATTTTTTTTTTAAATTATTCATTTCTCTATTTGGCTGCACTAGATCTTCACTGCTGTTCTCAGGCTTTCTCTACTTGTGCCAGCTGGGGGCTACTCTCTAGTTGTGGTGTTGGGCTTATGGGGTTTCTTGCCGTGGAGGCATCGCTTGTCGTGGAGCATGGCTGTAGGGCCTGAGGGCTTCAGCAGATACGGCACACGGGCTTAGTAGTTGTGGCCCATGGGCTTCGTTGCTCCACGGCAAGTGGGATTTTCCTGGACCAGGGATTGAACATGTGTCTCCTGAATTGGCAGGTGGATTCTTAACCACTGGACCACCAGGAAGTCCCAAGGAATTGCTTCTTAACTGGAGCCAATTTTGCCTCCCCCATCCCCACTAGGAACATTCAGTACCATCTGGAGACATTTGTGGTCATGACTCGGTGGGTGTTACTGGCATCTAGTAAGACAGAGGCCAGGGATATTGCTGAACACCCTGCAATGCACCGATAGCGTGAGATCTCACAGTCAGGCTCTGTTGTCCCGACTCGTCCCACCTTTCCCATCCCATAAGCCTTTTCCTCTCTCCCTTTTACAATCACAGAGCCTGACACCCGGAGAAGGCTAGCTCCTTGCTCAGGTTACACAGCCCTTAGAGCCCCAGCAGCAGAGGTTGGAGTTGGTGGGGAGTGGTGGTGGTGGGGAGCTGGTCTTGGGGCATTATTCAGTCAGTCAACAGACAGAGTCTGTTTGAGGTCTGAGGACCTGCCTCCGACCCCGCAGCAGCCCAGCACTCTGCACCCTGACAGTCACAGGCAGCTCAGAGTGCAGCAATACCTGGGCCAGGCAGGCGTGGGAGCCCTGGGGACCCAGCTCAGAGCGGTAGATGCCACTTTCTTTATGGCCATGCACTGCAGTGGCTAGTACTGGCTGCTGGGTCAGAGAGACCTGGGCTCAAATCCTGACTGCCACTCTTAGGCCACATGACTCTGAACATGACCTTACCCTCCCCAAGCCTCAGACTTTTTATCTGAGGAATGGGGATAACAGTGAAGATTAGATTAAAGAGATCATGCTCAGAAGAGGTGTCATAAAGTCTCCAGCACACAGGATATTGTTATTGTTGCTGATTTGACAAATCTTCATTGGGAGGCAGTGGGAGCCACAGTAAAAACAAGACAGTGTAGGCTCTGCCTTGGGGAGCTCACGCTGGTCAGAGACTGTGAGGCAAACGGAGACACTGATCACACCTGGCCATCAGGGCTGTGATGCGGGAGGATGGGGCCCTGGGAGAACAGAGTAGGTGACTCAGCTGGGGAAGAAAGGGGGAGTCATGGAACACCTCCGCGTGGAAGGGACCGCTGAGGGGACCTGAGGCTCGTGGCTAGGAGAAACGTGGGTGGCTTCCCGGGTGATGCAGTGGTAAAGAATTCACTTGCCAGTGCAGGAGACCCAAGAGAGGTGGGTTTGATCCCTGGGTTGGGAAGATACCCTGAAGGAGGAAATGGCAGCCCGCTCCAGCATTCTTGCCTGGAGAATCCCATGGACAGAGGAGCCTGGCAGGTCCATGGAGTCACTTAAGTGTCGGACATGACTTCATGACTGAGCATGCAAGCTGTTCCAGCAGAGGGAACAGCCTGTGCAAAGTCTGCTCCAGTGGGTCCTCTCCTCTTCCACCCTCTGTTAGTGAAGGACGCCTCTAGATCCGCCATTCCCTCTTTTTCCCTAGGGAAGCCCGCATCACCTCTCCTCCCTCATCAGACTGCTGAGTTCTAAGAACCTGCAGAGGTGTCCCCGCCCACCACAGCAGGCTACATACCCTCTCAGGTGCCTGGTATCAGGGTAGCCTCTGCCCACCAGCAAAGTTTATTGGGCACCTACTCTGTGCCTCCTTGGTAGAGGCAGGAGAACAAGACAGTCTCCACTCTCCTCAGCCTTACATGCTAGCAGGGGACAAAGGTCTTGTGTCAACAAGTTGATAGAACATCACAATTTCAGTGGTGAAGAACAGTAACACTGGGTCAGTGGTAGAAAAGGGGAGGTGATTTTAGAGAGGCCAGGGAGGGCCTCTTGGAGGCTGAGACCCGGATGAAGTGACAGATGTTAAGGGAATGGTGTTCAGGCAGAGGGAACAGCCAGTGCAAAGGCTCTGAGGTTGGACCAGGCCCAGTTTGTTCCAGTTTTCTCAACAAGTAACATAAGGAAGCTGGTGTGGCTGGTGGGGAGTGAGTGAGGACAAGAAGGTGGCAGGGCAGATTGTGCACGGCTTCGGGGGCTGCTGTAAGGACCGGGGCTTTAAGCCTGAGTGAGGTGGGCGTCCTGGAGGGCTGCAAGCAGAAAAGGAGGTGATAGGACGAGAGTGGGCTGGGCCCGTGCTCAGTGCTGGGCAAGCCTTACCTCATGGGATCCTCACAGCCCCCAGCACTGGGCACCTTCTCTGGCCCTGTCTTCCAGGTGGGTCTTGGCGAGTGTACTTCCCCATCCAGATGCACATTGCGGCTACCCGTAGATCTGTGATCCCATGATCAGATCGCATGCCGTGGTGTCAGAAAAAGAGAGAAGGAGCCTGTCGCCATCCACGGCACAGTGGTCACTACTGTCCTGGTGACTCAGGATGGAACAAAGTTGGTGTTTTGTTAGTTGACAAATGTCTGTGCTGCCTCTGTTGTTGGCCTGTGGGCTGGGGAGCAGGAAATGTGGCTTCAGGGGGGACTTGGCATCTTGGGCAGAGGACTGGGGTCTGTGAGAGGGGGCCTGGGCAGCTGGGGCTGTGCCTCCATTCCAGCAGCGCTGTGGGTGGGAATGCTGTTGACGCCGGGCTGCGGGTGGCGCACAGGGCCTCCGGACCTGACTGCTGCCCCTGCCCCCTGCCTCCCTGCCAAATCCAGTTGGATCATCTCATTCTGTCGGCAGCCCGATGCCCTCAGTCTCCCCTCTGGTGTCTCAAGGTAAACATTTAACTGGGGCTTGGGACGCTCAAGGCCTGTTCTATGCAACAGCAGTGCTTCCAGGCTCTGCTACCTAGTGTGGGGACTGTTGTTGTTCCGTCTCTAAGTCACAGCTGACTCTTTGCAGCCCCGCGGACTACAGCACGCCAGGCTTCCCTGTCCTTTACCGTCTCCTGGAGTTGGCTCAAATTCATGTCCATTGAGTCACTGATGCTGTCCAACCATCTCATCCTCTGCCGCCCTCTTCTCCTTTTGCCTTCAATATTTCCTTCCCAGCATCAAGGTCTTTTCCAAAGAGTGGGCTCTTCTCATCAGGTGTGGGGATTAAACATAGCTAAAGAGGGTCCTTCCTGGCAGGTCTTCTCAGGGCCTTTAATATGCAAATATGCTCCCCACAACTTTTCAAAATGCAGTTGGTCCCTTGACCTTTTTTCCTTTCAAATGTATTTGGACATCCTGTGCCTGGAACAGATACAGTTTAACCCTACCTTTCCCCAGAAAGGAGGCTTGAAGGGTGGAATTTCAGACAGAACTGTCTAGCCAAGGATCATAGTTTCCTCCCCTCCCCACAGGGCCTGGGCTGTGAGAGTCAGCCTGGTGGTCTCCTGATGGAGCTGCAAACTCTGGGAAGGCCAGAGGAGCATCTTTGAGCTCACAAGGAGCTCGCCAGCTCAAGGGGAGGCTGGGGGGAGTCAGCCTGGGCAGGAGCGGGGTGGGAGAGTATGGTGGGCACGTCTCCTGGGAAAGTCATGCAGTCTGCGGGGACTTGGCTCAGGACTGAAACATCTGGTCCTCCAGGAGGCTGCAGACCAGCCAGGCTCCTTTGGAGCTGCTGTGGTTACCGCTGTCTGTTATTGACAAAGAGACAGGGAAGTGGGGATACAACTGAGGATGCACGGGAAGGCTCTGGCCTCTGGGACACCTTGGACTCAGGTCCGAGGTGGGCCATCACAACTTCTGGCCCTGGACGGGGTCCCCAGGGCCTGCCTCTCCCCACTGCCGCCTCCGCACCAACCTGCCTCTGGCTACCCAGTCTGCACCTGTGGCCACCGCGGGGCGGAGCCTCTCAAACTGTGTTGTCGACAGTTTCCTGCCACAGCTTCCGGCCCCAGAGACCAGCTCCACTACCCCCACCCCTCCCCGCTGTCCCTGGACAATCCTCCACTTTGCTGCCTTATGTCAGGTTCTGATCCCCTTGAGGAGCAGGGCTGTGAGCCCGCCAGGCGGGGCTGGCTGGATTGGGGGAGCAGAGAGGAGTGGGGAGGGGGTAGCCAGTGGAGGGCACTGCATGGATTCAAGCGGGGAAGTGAATTTGAAGAAAGGCTGATAGCACAGCCTGACTGGAGCAAAGGAAGGGCCAAGGAATTCAGTTGTTAATAGATTCAGTGATGTCGGCAGAAGGGAGCCACAGTAGGTCCTTTTTACTTTTTAAAAGGTTTTTCTTTTTTTTTTTTGACGTGGGTCATTTTTAAAGTCTTTATTGAATTTGTTACAACATTGCTTCTGTTTTGTGTTTTGGGTTTTTGGTCCCCGAGGGATGTGGGATCTTAACTCCCCCCCACTAGGGACTGAACCCACACCCCCTGCATCAGAAGGTGAAGTCCTAACCACTGGACCACCAGGGAAGTCCCACACAGTAGCTTCTTGAGCCAGGGAGGCCCTGGGGGAGAACTACCTCAAAGCAACTTGCAGACCCCAGAGCTTCAGCTCATGTGGGAAACAGACTGTGGGGTTCAGCCAACCACAGGCACTATGTGAGTTAGATCTGGATCTCGGGTTTTATTAATAGAAAACAGCTGGTGGAGATCAAAGGAGGTGATAGCAGCAGAGAGAGACCACAGGGGAAGAGATCTGGACCAGACAGGTGGGAGCAGCTGCGTGGGTAGGCAGACAGAATGGCCTGAGTTGGGAACAGAGGATGGGGAAGGAGAGAGAACAGGAGCCATCAGAGAGGAAGGAGGCAAGCTGGGGGGTTGGTGAAGGACTCAAGAGAGCTGCGATGCTCAAGCAGGAGTGGGGGCAGTCACAATGTCCATCGCTCAGGGGACCCAGCCTCAAAGAGGGTGCCTGGTGCCCATCTGGTGGTGATATCTTGGCAGCTGGAGGGTAGCCAGGTGGAGGTGGGGGGAGCAGATAATGACAGGAGTGTAGAAAGCCTGCTCCTTCCCTTTCTAATTAATATTTTAGTGCCTGCTATATCTATATGTGGGCTTCCCAGGTGGCACAGTGGTTAAGGAATCCGCCTGCCAATGCAGGAGACTTGTAGATGCAGGTTCAGTTCCTGGGTCTGGAGGATCTCCTGGAGGAAGAAAGGGCAGCCCACTCCAGGATTCTTGCCTGGAGAACCCCATGGACAGAGGAGCTTGGCAGACTACCGTCCATGGGGTCACAAAGTGTTGGTGACGACTGAGCACACACACGCACATCATGTTTATAGTTCCCTGCTGCCTTTCCTCTATTTACATTAAAAAAATAAAGTATCATTTACATACAGTAAAATTTACCCCTTTTAGTGAAAAACTCTGTAAGATTTGACAAAGGCATACAGCTGAGAAACTATCTTAAGATACAGGCTATTCTTCTGAATTCCCTCTTACCCCTTTGTAAGCAGTCCTTATCCCGACACCCCCACTTCCCAGCAGGTCTGGAGCCTTGGCAGCCTCCACCTGTTCTGCAGTTCTGAATGGAATCAGATGGTTTGTAGCCTCTTGAGTCTGGCCCCTTGTTCTCAGCATGATGCCTTTCAGGTTCATTCATGTGTGTGTATCACCATGTCCTTCCATTTCATGATAGAGTAGGATCCCATGTGGGATGTACTCCCACTTTCTTCACCTGCTGGAAAACGTTGATCTTCCCAAGCCAGGGATCGAACCTGGGTCTCCCTTACTGCAGGCAGAATCTCTACCATCTGAGCCCCCAGGGAAGCCTTTGAGTTCTTCCTACATGTTGGCAATTGTGAACAGAGCTGCTGTTAACATCCTGTGCAGGTTTTTTTTTTTTTTTTTTAAGGAATATAAAACTATTTATTGACCACTGTTCACCAGTATTTACAATAAAGTAAACAATATACAGTTGAATAACATTCTGATTACTACAAAGTTATTGTTTTTCTTGGCTTATGCTGAACTAGTAACCCAAAATACTGAGAAAATTGAGCCTTCATGTAAGGAATGGATTGGAGTCAAGTCTGAAAAAACATGCAGGTCAAGCATAGATTAGAAAAGTTTGTTCACTCATTTATTCCTGTAGATTGTAAATTGCCAATATTTATCTGATTAGGTTTCCATGAACAAATCTGAGACATCCCATGTATCACAACCTTTCCTAAATATAGCACAAAGACTTCAATTTCTTGTAAAACAATGGTTCACCAAAAAGAACCATCAAGTGTCTGTTTAAGTTTTGCTTTGCTATATTAAAACATACCAGAATTTTTCTGCTTTTTTATTTGGTTGGGAAGGTTGTTGATGGTGATAAAAATTTTCCTTCCAGGGTTTCTGCATATAAAACTACATTTATATGCAGATATGGATGCAGATTCTGATAGGGATGCTTTAAAAAATTACCCAATTTAAACTGCTTAATTTGTCTAATTAATTACAAAATTATTTAATTTGAAAGGTTCAGACTTAAATTTTCAATCTAAGTTGAAGTTATTTCTTATATTGCTCAAAATGATGTAATTCCAGAACATGGGCTTATCCATCGTTATGAAAGGCTGTTGTTTAAATATATTTACCAAAACAAAAACCACAACAAAAAATTAACTCCCAACCATTTACATGTGTCTTTTATGTATACACATACAAAAAACTTAGAATGGTCCTCAGGCATATATGAGTTAAATGCTAAATTCTGACTGAGTAATGACTATGGAGATTTCCTCGAACATTTAGAAAAACTGTTCTCTAATGCTGAGGAAATAATATACCATGGTATCAAATTCTTTCCTACTGAAGGAAGCAACTACAGAAAGCTTTTATTTGTTCAAAGTAACCAGTGCTACAGATGGAAAAAAAAAAAAACAAAAAACCCAATGTAACTTCCCCAATATTACTTTAAAACAAACATATCAAACCTGATTGTCATTAGAGAATGTAGTTATTTCTTCACACTAATAAATCAAAAAACCAAGACCCACATTTTTTATATATATATAAATATATATAAAAGGCAATGCAAACAATTATTGAGCTTCATCTTCTGGACAAGAATGCCAAGTTAGTCTCTCTTCATAAAAAGCAATTACAATTTGAGGACACTTCATATTTGCCTCTTTTGCCAGTACCAAGTCTGCCTCATTGGAATCTTTCCATTTCATGAGGAACATTAATTCTCCACTGCTGTCTGTGGCACCAATTATTCGTTCTGGATCAAGACCTCTGGCAAAACCTCTCGGTTTATCAGCAGCATCTCTTTTCTTCTTTGATTTGCTATCATCAGATTCACTGTCAGACTTGACAAACAAAAAGATTTTCTTTTTGTTCCAGCTTTTTCTTTACCAGCTTTTTGAGAATTAAGAAATGCTTCAATTAACTCTGGACAATCTAAATTTTCTTCAGGTTCCCAAGTATTGTCTGCATCTGTAAATCCCTTCCACTTCAGGAAATACTCCACCTTCCCATTCACTACACGGCGGTCCAGTACTTTTTCTACTACAAATTCTTCAGGTTCTGCCTCTTCAACTTTTTTACTCTTTCCATTTTGTTTCTTTCCCATTTTTTGCAATGTAGTTTTATTGGAGGCCATTTTTTATTGCAGACTTGAAGAGCTATTATTCACCGCCTCTGAGCTGCTCCGTGTCCCGGGTCTGCCCCTGTGCAGGTTTTTGTGTGAACCTAAGTTTCCATTTTTCTAGGGTGAATACCTAGAAGCCATCCTGACTCTATTTTTTTTTTTCAAACTTTAACATTTTTATTTTGTATTGTGGTGTAGCCGATTAACAATGTTGTGGTAGTTTCAGGTGAACATTGAAGGGACTCAGCCATACATATACATGTATCCATTCTCCCCCAAGTGCCCCTCCCATCCAGGCTGCCACCTGATATCGGGTAGAGTTCCATGTCCTATAAAGCTCCACGTCCTTGTTGGTTATTAATTTTGAACTGATGCTTTTTATTTTATTTTAAAATTTTTATTTATTTATTTGGCTGTGCCAGGTCTTAGTTGCTGCAGGATCTTTAGTTGAGGCATGTGGGATATAATACCTCGACCAGGGATCAAACTCGCCGCCCTCTCCCCCCCAACCCTGCATTGGGAGCTCGGAATCTTAGCCACTGGACCACCAGGGAAGTCTTCCAATCCTTTAAACACTCTTAAGGGATGATGGGGGCTTTCCTGGTGGCTCAGTGGTAAAGAATCCTCCTGCCATTGCAGGAAACATGGGTTTGATCCCTGGGTTGGGAAGATCCCCTGGAGAAGGAAATGGTTATCCACTCCAGTATTCTTGCCTGGAGAATTCCATGGACAGAGGAGCCTAGCAGGCTACAGGCCATGGGGTCAAAAAGAGTCAGACACGACTTAGCAACTCAACAAAAACAGTCAATGGGATGGTGACTGCCTCTCCTGGTCCCCAGTTAATCACCTGCCTGTAACTATTGGGACATCCAGGACCTGCCCCGTGACTCTGGCCCTCCCAACCCCAGTGCCGGAAGCCTTCTGGTTCGAATGCTGGATCTGGCCCCTCCTCTGGCTGCCCCGATTCAGGCCTTGGATGATTCGCGCTCAGTCCCAGCGCCATCTCTGCGTGTTCCTGAACACCAGGGAAAGGCAGCCTTTCTCAATCCACAAAAGCTTTCTTCCCACCCCTGCTCATAATTGCTGAACTAAGAAGGGTGCCCGAGGACCCTTCCTTGAATGCAAAACTATGCCCGGGTGGCCTTAACTGGACCCATCTTAGTAGAGAAACGACCAGAAACTGTTATGGGCATACTTTTTCAACATTATATAAAAACTTACAAACATACAGAAAATGAGAACAATTCGTTGTACAAATTATCTACCTCTTAGATTCTACAGTGGAATTTTGCTATATTTGCTTCATCACATCCACTAGATCCTCATTAGTATTGGATTCTGTATCTGCCAACTTGCCTGCTTGCTGAAGTTTATTTGTAACCTCCAAGCTCATGCTCGCTGCACTTTTACGGTTGGAAGGCATGTGCAAAGCAGTGTGAGATTTGTCAACCCACATGCTGGTTCCTGCTGAGGCTGAACAAGGCAATGCTTTGCTTTCTTGTTTCAGCTCATATTGTAAACAAGTCTCTTTCTCACAGTCTATTTGGTACCACATTTTGTGCTATTTGTCCGTAATTTCACTGTGTAAATGGTCCCCAAGGGCAGCACAGAGGTGGTATTTAGTGTCCCTAAGTGCAGGAAGGCTGAGCTATGCCTCCCAGAAAAAGTACGTGTTGAATAAGCTTATAGTTACAGGGCTGTTGGCCAAGAGTTCAATGCTAATGAGTCAGTATAATTATGTAAGGTGTCTTTAAACAGAAGTAAATAAAACAAGGTTATATACTGATCTGTTGATGAAAATTTTGTGATCAGAGACGTAAAGGAACTTAACCCTGAATTTCTTCTAGAAGCAATGGCTTAGTACTTCCTCATTCAATACCTTATAGAAATATTGCAGACAGCAAGACTTAACTATATCAATCTACTTATCCATACATCAACTTTTGTTTTTGGAGGCCTTCCTTTCAAAATAAATTACAGTCATCACTACCCATCACACCTAAATATTTCTGCACACAGATCATTGACTGGGGTTCAATATTTTATGGTGCCTTTAAAAAATATATTTTAAAATTTATTTTAAATGTGGCTGCATCGGTCTTAGTTGTGACAGGCGCTCAGCGTCTTCACCGTGCAATGTGGGCGCTTTCACTGTGGCGCATGCTCTCCAGTTGTGGCCCTTCGGCTCCGGAGTGTGTGGGCCCCGTAGTTGTGGCACACGGGCTAGGCTGCTCCACGGCATGTGAAATTTTAGTTACCCAACCAGGGATCGAACCTGTGTCATCTGCATTGCGAGACGGATTCTTAACCACTCAGCCACCAGGGATGTCTCTTATGGTGCTTTGTAAAATTGAGAGGCCCAAATACAATGAAATGAACAAGTTGGTACATCGTCTGAATTTTGAGCGATTCAGACACCTGTGTAACCCAGTGCTTCTCAAGATATCAGACATCACCATCACTGTGGAAAGTTGAAGGTGGGCAATTTTAAGTTATCTGCCTCTCCAGATATCTATCTATTTAAATGTCCTTAATTCCTCCTCACCACAAGAGGTCATACTTTCCAGTCACACACTTTATTTTGTTTAATGGCCATATCAAAGTTCACATTGATGTTAAATCCTAATATATTTTTATCTGAACTAGTTTATGTGTTGCTCAATGGCTCAGTCTGACTCTTTGCCACCCCATGGACTGCAGCACGCCAGGCTTCCCTGTCCTTCACTATCTCCTGGAGTTTGCTCAAACTCGTCCATTGAGTCAATGATGCCATCCAACCACCTCACCCTCTGTTGCCAGCTTCTCCTCCTGCCCTCAATCTTTCCCAGTATCAGAGTCTTTTCCAGTGAGTTGGCTCTTTGCATCAGGTGAACAAAGTACCGTAGCTTCAGCTTCAGCATCAGTCCTTTCAGTGAATCTCCAGGGTTGATTTCCTTTAGCATTGACTGGTTTGATCTCCTTGCAGTCCAAGGGACTCTGAAGAATCTTCTCCAACACCACAGTTCGAAAGCATCAATTCTTCGGTTGTCAGCCTTTTTTATAGTCCACCTCTCACATCCGTACATGACTACTGGAAAAGCCACAGCTTCGAGCTAGTTTCTGCTTTCTACAAACTCAGTTTCGTGAAGGGAGAGGGGGCAGGGCAAAGGGACATTTCTCAGGTTGTGGAAGGCTAATGGGGCCAAGCTCCTTTGGTGAGCAAAGGTTGTTCCAGCTGCAGGGCCTTTGTACTTGCTGTTCCCTCTGCCTGATGCTTTTTGAGAAGTGGGTTCCTCTTTATCCTTCAGATCTCAGCTCACGTGCTACCTCCTCAGAGATTGTGACCACCCTGGCTAGAGTGGCTTCTTTCTTGGTCTCACTCTACTTCCTTTAAAACACTGACCTCAATCTGTAATTATTATTTTTGTTTCTTGTTTATTGCATCGTCTCTCCCTCAGACTGTCATCTCGGGGAGGGCAGAGACCATGTCTGTCTTATTCACCCATATCTCCAGCCTGAAACACAGTAAGAATCCAACACGTGTTTGGGAGATGGATGTGTCCGATGCGTGTGTGTGCAGGCCAGTGAGGGGTGCCTCGGTGCTCCGTACTAGGCCTGAAAAGTCAAAGGCTGGTTTGGGACTCCCCAGTCCGAGTCCAGCAGGGTAAGGCTCTTTTCCAATTTGACTCCGGCACGCGTCAGGCTCTAAACAACTGGCCCACAGTGCTGCAAGGATGCCCTTTAATGAGGGGTCTCTCCTCCTATCTCTGGGTCAAATGGGTGGGTTCAGGAAGGGAAACCAAGGCCCTGACGTGCCCTCAATCCCGTTTCGAACCCACAGGGTCTGGAGAGGCGCGAGGCCACGCACCCTGCACAGGGCGCCGGCGGCGATGCCGGACCCCGCGGCGCACCTGCCCTTCTTCTACGGCAGCATCTCGCGCGCCGAGGCCGAGGAGCACCTGAAGCTGGCGGGCATGGCCGACGGGCTCTTCCTGCTGCGGCAGTGCCTGCGCTCGCTGGGCGGCTACGTGCTCTCGCTGGTGCACGAAGTGCGCTTCCACCACTTCCCCATCGAGCGCCAGCTCAACGGCACCTACGCCATCGCGGGCGGAAAGGCGCACTGCGGCCCGGCTGAGCTCTGCGAGTTCTACTCGCGCGACCCCGACGGGCTGCCCTGCAACCTGCGCAAGCCTTGCAACCGGCCGTCGGGGCTCGAGCCGCAGCCCGGGGTCTTCGACAACCTTCGCGATGCCATGGTGCGCGACTACGTGCGCCAGACTTGGAAGCTGGAGGTGAGAGCGCGGGGTCCGAGGGGCAGGCCCTGGGGAAGCTTGGCCAGAGAGGAGCAGTTTTAGGAGGGGGCGGGTCTTTTGAGAGCGGAGCTGGGGGAGGGGCTTGGGGCGGAGCCGGAGGGGCGGGCCTTGAGAAGGTGGGGTCGGGGAGGGCGGGACCTGGGGCCGAGGGAGCTGTGGGTCTTGGTGAGACCGGCACTCTTTGCCAGCCTGCGCTGTGCTTTGCTGCGCCCGTTTTAGATGCTTAGAGGGATGGGACCTGGTTGGGGGCAGGACCTAGGAGGAGACCTCGGAGGCAGGGGCCTGAGCGATGCTATGGTGCTTATCCGAGGCAAAGTGTAAGTCGGGGAAAGTTGAGGTCGCTCTGAGTCTGGGACGGACGAGGTTGGGAGCGGGACCCAAGGAGCGGGGGTTTGGGCTGGGAGCAGCGCCCTGGGGTAGGCTGGCCGGCAGGGGCAGTGGCTTGTGGTCTTCGACAGCCTGCACTGCCCGATTACCAGTGTCAGGTCTTTAAGTGGGAGATGAGCGTGGGGCCTACTAGAAGGCGGGGCCTGGGCCGTGGCCTATGCCCGGAGCCTGGATGGATTGGAGCGGGACCACGGAGATGAGAGGAAGGATGGCTGTCCTCATCAGCCTAAAAGACTTAGGTCCTAGGCGCGCCTGAGTTGGGAGTGTCCAGGAGATGGAAGAGGGGTCCTGTGGCGGGCACTTAACGACACTCACACGTCTTCTTCACCCTCCCTTCCCCAGGGCGAGGCCTTGGAGCAAGCCATCATCAGTCAGGCACCCCAGGTGGAGAAGCTCATTGCCACAACAGCTCACGAACGGATGCCCTGGTACCACAGCAGCCTGACGCGCGAGGAGGCCGAGCGCAAACTCTACTCGGGCTCCCAGACCGACGGCAAGTTCCTGTATGTGGGGCTTGGGGCCTGGGGTTTTGGGGAGTGAGGCTGGGGTGGGCCTCAGTGTGCAGGTGGGTATTGAGGGAGTGTGCCTGTGCTCACAAGTGCTAGTGACTCAGAGTTGGGTGGCCTGGGTTGAAAGCCAGCGTCTGCTACTTAGCAGCTGGGCTTGCTGGGCAAGTATCGTAACTGCTTGCTTGCATTAACTCTTCTGCATTCACCAAATATTTCACTGAACGCCTACTATGTGCCAGGCACTGTTCCAGGCATTGAGGACGTGGCAGTGCATAAGACAGACACAAATCCAGTGTCCTTAAGGAGCAGGCAGACAAAAAACGAGGAATCACTGAAACATAGAGTATGTCAGATGGTGTCAAGTGCTGCGTGTGGAGTTGGGCAGGGGGTTGCAAGCTGAGCTTAGGTGGCCAGAGAAGGTGACATTTGCGTAAAGAACTGAAGGAGGTGGTAAGTGGGCTGTGAGCTCTCTGGGAGGTGTTCCTGGCAAGTACTCAGACCAGGAGGAGGTTCTTGGCATGTTCCAGAAGCAGTGAGGAGGCCAGTGTGCTTGGAGCTGAGTAAGTGACAGCTGGAGTGGGAGGGCTTCCCGGGTGGCACTAGTAGTGAAGAATCTGCCTGCCAATGCAGGAGACATAAGACACGTGGGTTCAATCCCTCGGTTGGGAAGATCCCCTGGAGAAGGAAATGGCAATCCATTCCAGTATTCTTGCCTGGAGAATCCCATGGCCAGAGGAGCCTGGCAGGCTACAGTCCATGGGGTCACACAGAGTTGGACACAACTGAAGCAACTTAGCACCCATGCATGCATGGAGTGGGAGAGGGTGAGGCCAGGGAGGTGACTTTGACTTTGACCCTGAGTGAGGTAGGAGCCCTGGGGAGCATTGAAACTGCTCTGTGGATGACGATAGTACTAACTCAAGGATCTGTTAGGGGAAAACACCAATTAATGTGTTAAGCGGTCTTAAACAGAAGCAGGCGACAGAAGGTGAGATGGCAAGATGGCATAACTGATGCAATGGACATAAACTTGGGCAAACTCTGGGAGATGGTGAAACAGGGAAGCCTGGTGTGCTGTAGTCCATGGGGTTGTGAAGAGTCGGACATGACTTGGTGACTGAACAACAATAAGCAAAAGTCAAGTATCTGGCATATACTAAAAGTGCACTGAATGTTAGTATATGTGGGTAAATGCGGTATCTCTGCCTGGGCCTGAGCCGTGGCTGAGCCATGTGGCTGTCAATGAGTTAGTTATTATGAAAGAGTCTGTCTAAAGCTATTTACAGCCCTGTGCTGGGGCTGCTCTTTCTGGTCAGGACCTGGGTTCCTCTATCAAGCAGGTGTTATCCAGATGTCAGCTGAGGTCATATAGAGAAAGTTGATGCCTGTCTCTTTCCTGTGGCCTCAGGAAGCACAGCATCCTCCCCTAAGATGTGAATTCTTGAGGGCCTCCCTTTTCGTGGTCTCTTCTTGGCCTGAGATCCTGCCTGGCTGAATCCTTGCTCTCACCCACCTCCCCCAGGGCTGTTCCTCTCCCAGGGCCATCCCACTTGGAGGAACTGACCTTTTCTGCTTGATTTCCCCTCCCCTGTGAGGCCTAAGCATATGCACCAGATTATCTGCAGGGATTCCTCTACAAGATTCTTGTAATAATAATAAAATATTATTGTCAAATAATACAAAAATTTTTTTTCACCCTGCGTAAAAAAGCTAGGCTGTAAATTGAAGTGGAGTTTGCAAAGCTTCTGAGGGAGTTCTTCAGTGCATGTTATAGATAATACTCAGCTGCAAAGATGGCTTCTGAACAACTTAAGGCTATTTTCTAAGACTGAAGCTGAGGGAGCTAGGATCTGGATACAGTATAGACTGAGGCTGATGCTGGGGTTCAGAAACAGCTGGGGCACTGACATTATGAGGGCCATGACTCAGGGAGGGACATGTTGAGACGAAGAGCCGCTACAGTGAGCCAGACTCCTGGACAATTAGGCAAGGCATGCTCTGGACAGAAGCTGTTGTAGGCTCTTCTTGTGTTTCCTGTCACCAATAACTGCTTTCTCAATATGTGGATGGTTAGGGACTGAAGGTCAAAGCTGTAGGCACAAAATCTCATGGAGGAACACCCCTGGCTCATCATGATGCCAGGGATAAGCCCAGGACTGGTCTAGTTCTGCAATGAGGGTGCAGGTGTGATGGAAAGTCACAGGCCCCTGTGGCCAGGAGTCAAGACCAGCGCCATACTCATCACTGACCACTGTTCAGAGCTGCTGGCAAATGGATGGAATTATACCGACTGCTCTTTGCTGCCAAAGCTCACTTCCTTTCTGCCTATTTGCAGCATTCGTGGTCCTGATTGATTCAACTGAAAAAGACACCTGAACCCTGGAAAGGGCCTGCAAGACTATATCATTAAGTGTTTCTTAATGGACCACAGGCCCCTTTGGAAATTGTACTGAAGCTGAACACATAATCCCCAATACATGTTTACCCCCAAAGATTTTGCAGACAGCTCTGTGAGATCATGGGCTTCCCTGGCGGCTCAAACAGTGAAGAATCTGCCTGCAATGCAGGAGATGCAGGGTCAATCCCTGGGTCGGGAAGATCCCCTGGAGAAGGGCATGGCAACCCACTCCAGTGTTCTTGCCTGAAGAATCCTGTGGACAGAGGAGCCTGGCGGGCTATAGTCCATGGGGTCACAAAGAGTCAGACACAGCTGAGTGGCTCACACTTATAGGAGACCATGGTTAATCCTGAACCTCATTTTTGGAGCCCTTTTCAGGATAAGACCGTCTGAGTTAGCTTTGTTCTTTCATTTTACATGTGAGGCAACTGAGGTACACAGAGGAGAAGCAACTTATTGGAGGCGCACAGAGAATCTGTCAGACCCAGGTAGCAATCAGTTGTAGGGTCAGAAATGGGTTTACATCCTGGATCCATCCCAAGCCAACTGTGCAGCTGAGGCAAGAGATGTGATCTCCTTGAACCTCAGCTTCCTCGTGTGCAAAATGTGGGTAATTAGAGCACAGGGTGGGTATCTTGTGGAGAACGTGGTGAAGATGAAAGGACACATATTGACGAATTGAGCAAGTATAGTCATAAATGGTAGCTTATTTTTATCACCATCATCCAGTTCCATGTATTATTTTGTAAATATTTATCTATTTTTGGCTGTGCTGGGTTTGCATTGCTGCATGGGCTTTTCTCTAGTTGCAAAGAGTGGGGGCCACTCTCCGCTGTGGTGCATGGCCTTCTCATTGTGGCTTCTCTTGTTGCAGGGCACAGGCTCTAGGGTGCCTGGGCTTCAGTAGTTGCGGCTTGTGGGCTCAGAAGTTGCAGCTCCCAGACTCCAGAGCACAGGCTCAATAGTTGTGGCACATGGGCTTAGTTGCTCTGTGGCATGTGGGATCGTCCCAACTCAGGGATCAAACCCGTGTCTCCTGTATTGGCAGGCGGATTCTTTACCACTGAGCCACAGGGTAGCCCTCTATATTTTATTTTAAAAGTGGAGATAGAAGTTGATGTGTTAGCCTGTACCTCTAGTTTTTAAGTTCAGGTTTGAACTTCAAGGACAGAGAACTGCCACCAACTGGTGGATTTTTAGTAAACAAAGTAGAATTTGTGGTATTGAAATGTATTTGGTGAACACACCAGTGTCTTTGCCCATATGGGACTGGTGGCTGCTCTTTTGTGAACGCTCATGTCTCATCCCAAAGACAGGGCATCAGTCAGCCTTTGCTGTGTAACAAACCAGCCTAAAGTGCTGTAGCTTAAAATGCCAGTTATTTATTCATCCTTGATTCAGTGGGTTGGCTCTTTGGGCTTAGTTCAGCTGGGTGGCTCTTCAGCTGGTTTCCTTTGCACTTGTTTGTGGGATCACAACTGGAGTGTTGCCTGGGGCTGGAAGGTGTGGGATGGCCTCACTCACAAGTCTGGCAGTTGGCAGGCTGGGGTGCCTGGGTTCTCCTTTGTGTGGCTCCCCCAGCAGGCTAGCATGGGCTCATTTGTGTGGTGGTTGCAGGGTTGCCAGGAAAAGCAAAAAAGGGCAGGCAAGCCCCAGTGCTCAACCATTTCTCAAGTCTCTTCCTGTGTCCTCTTTGCTAATGTTTTATTGGCCACAGAAAGGCATATGGTCAAGCCCTGATTCAAAACATACAGAACTAGAGTCCATCTGTTGATGGGAAGAAATGCCTGATATTGGGGCTGTGTTGTTTTTTTTTTCAATATTCCACACACATTTGCAGGTGAGTGGCAGGGCATTGAGTTTTTGTTGTCAGTTCAAAAATCTTAGAGTTTGAACTTATGAGGTATTTTCACTTCTCAAAAGGAGAGAACTAGAAATTAGAGGTCGTTACCTCCAGGTCAGCCTACCAGTCTAGTTATGGAAGCTCCTTCCTTTCTGTGGGACATCTGCATTTCTTAGTTTGTTGTAGGATTCTCTTCCTTGACTTTGGTGCTCCCCTGTTGCTCCCCAACATACCCTGTTTCCTGTCTCTCCAGGTGTCCCCGAGTGTTGTGAGCTGGCCTGGGAACCATGTCAGCCTTCATTGAATTGTTCTTTTTGGAACTTGCTATCTGGAAATGGATGGGATATTCACAGTCACCCCTCCATTCTTCACTCAGGTTTTGCCATGGAGATTTAAGGGATATTTCTCTGTCCCTTTGGCCTAAGGAAGGGTTGCAAGGTGAACTCGCATCTGTCCTGTTCACCACTGGACTCCTGCCCTTAGAACAGTGCCTGGCATGTGCTCAACACTTAGTAAATATTTGCCCATTGAATGGATATCCATGGGCAGGACCCAAGCCCTGAGAGTGTATGGTCTGAGGGTACCCACATGGGTTATCCCATGACTGTTTCCTGCTGCGTGCTGCTGGCCAACTCTTGTGTAAGTCAGTTCAATCCTCTAGATTATTGGTCAGTTGTCTGCAACTTCCACAATGCTAGAGACCCCAGGAACAGCTGCCCTCCCTCCTCTGCTGGAAAGCTACACTTAACCTTGGAATAGAACCTTGTGCCAGGACGCTGACTGGTTTTGCCATGGGATGGGAGGGTGCGGGGTGCCTATACTGGCCTGTGTGTCTGTGTGCGTCCATGCACACGCATTTGTGCGTGGTTGGGCAGGTTCTTACTGCATGAAGTCACCATCTTTGAAGGGTTCCATGCCCATTCATAGACATGAAAGATCTTAACATTTACTTTGGCAAATTTCCAGAAGAGTACAATCAAGGGTCTCATTCTGTTAAAGGTCATCTGTTATGGTAATTGATGAGTCTATTTTGATGATGAGGTGACTTGTTCTGATTTGTATGAAGGTGCCCTATGATCTAGCCATGGACCTGTGCTTACCTTTATCGCTCAATGTATAGAAATAGCTTTGCCTCCCCAGGAGAATGGTCTTAATGCTGTGTGTCCCCCATGAGTGGCTCTGTGTCCACCACAGATGGAAAAATATCCCACCATGTGTGGCCAACTGTCTTCCCCCACCCACCTGTGGCCAAGTGTCTAGCCATGGGTGGCGAGATGTTGAGCCACGGAGAACCAGGTGTCCCCAGTTTATAGCCAAGTGTTGCCCCCTGAATGGCCAAGTATCCAGCTGAGGGTGGCTGAGTATTCGGCTATGTGGGGCTGAAAATCCACCACAGGTGGTCCAATATTCCCCTGTGGATGGCCCCATGCCTGTGCTTGGACGACTGTGAACATGGTCCTCCTCTCTGGTCGCCCTGGTGCCCCCTCCCCCAGCCCTACCCAGAGTCTGTTACCAGTAGGTCTGGAGGTCAAGTGGGGCCTGACCTTGGTTCCCACAACCCCTGCCACTTCTCCATGGGGCTCTGGGGTGCAGAGCCCGTAGGGTATATGTGTGGGAACTGAGTTCCATTAGGAGGGAACCCCCAGGGGACCAGGTGGTTGTCGGGGTGACACCCCCTCCTCCTTGTGCCAGGCTGAGACCCCGGAAGGAGCCGGGCACGTACGCACTGTCTCTGATCTATGGGAAAACTGTGTACCACTACCTCATCAGCCAGGACAAGGCGGGCAAATACTGCATTCCCGAGGGGACCAAGTTTGACACACTCTGGCAGGTAAGCCACCCACCCGCCCTGTTGTAGTGGAGAGACTCTTTGGGGGGTGCTCAGGCTCCTGGGGAAGAGGGGAGTCCCAGCCCTGACCCTACCCCCCACAGCTGGTGGAGTACCTGAAGCTGAAGGCTGATGGACTCATCTACTGCCTGAAGGAGGCCTGTCCCAACAGCAGCGCCAGCCCAGGTGAGTGGGATGGCAGTGGGGGCCAGGGCAGGGGGAGGCAGGAGACCACGGCTCCACCTCCTCACTGTCCCTTCTGCTCCCCCAGGGGCCGCTGCTCCTACACTCCCCGCCCACCCGTCCACTTTCACCCAGGTGAGTCAGGGGCCTCGGGGATGGAGCACGGTGGGTGATGGGTCCTGTTCCCAGGGTGGGACAGGCAGGGAAGAGTGGGGCTGCCATGGAACAGAAGAGGGTCCCCCTGAGCACTGTCCCTGGGAGTCCTCAGAGGAGGTGGGCCCGTGAGAGGGGCTGGGTGCCCCCAGCCCAGGCCCTGCTGACCCCATGACCTTTAGCCTCAGAGACGGATCGACACTCTCAACTCAGATGGATATACCCCTGAACCAGGTGAGCCGGCAGAGGTGAAGGTGTGTGGGGGTTCGTGTCAGACTGAGATCGGGCTCCTGGCTAGGCCCTGGGGTGTGTCGGGGAGAGACCTAGGCCAGGCCTGACCTCTGGCAGTGGCTAGGTTGCCCTGTGCAGAGTGTGCCCGCAGGTGTGCACATGGGCATGCGTATCACGCCTGGCTGCGTGCATGTGCCCGGGGCATGCTGACACACGGGGGGTACACCTGGCCGTGCCCAGGCAACCCCGGGGGTAGAACACATCCATAAGCACCTGCTGTGTGCCATTCACGCTCTAGCACACTGAGCGTGAGAGCTTTGCAGAGTCCTCCTGACAAACCACAGGAGGCGGTCGTGGTCATTATTCTCATTTCACAGAAGAGAGAGGGGGGCAGGGACTGTCAGGTCCCAGAGCGGGCCGGGGGTGGAGCTGGGGTTTGACTCCACAGCCCACATGCCTCACATGCCTGCCGCAGACGCTCGTGTGTTTCATGTATGGATGCAAGCCTGGAGTCCTTGTACACATGCTGTGTGGCTCACACATGGACAGGGGTGGGCATGACTCGTGTGCACATGTGTCAGGGTGCACACACGCACAGATGTGCGTGCTGCAGCTGGCACACTAATGGTTGCTTGTGTAGACACACTTTAGGACCCCTATCACACACGGAGACATGGGTGAGAGAATTTGTGGGTGCACACATGTTACACGTGCACATTAGATGTGGCTTCACAGTTGGTGCGACCAGGAGCGCACACAAGTGCACATGCACACACACGCTCTGCATGGTGCGCCTTGTGGCGTGTGTGCCTGGTGGGGGCCAAGGCTGCCCTGTCCTCCTCCCACCCCTGTCCCCTTCCCTGCTCCTGACTTGGGAGTGCACGCCTGTGTGTGTGCACAGCACGGTTAGTGTCCTCAGAGAAGCCGCGAACGATGCCCATGGACACCAGTGTCTACGAGAGCCCCTACAGCGACCCCGAGGAGCTCAAAAACAAGAAGCTCTTCCTGAAGCGTGAGAACCTCCTCATGGCTGACATCGAACTTGGCTGCGGCAACTTTGGTTCAGTTCGCCAGGGCGTCTACCGCATGCGCAAGTAAGCCCCCACCTTGGCTGGGAAACCACTGTGGGTGGGATGGAGGGGGCGTGGCCTCTCCAGGCCTTGTGGGGTGGAGCCAGGATGAGACTTCAGATTGACTGTGAGGGGGGCTTACCTGGGAGAGTTCAGGACAGTCCCGAGAGGGAGTGAGGAGCTGGCCAGGGGCAGGGAGAGTTTGGGCTAGCTGCAGTTGCAGTGGAGTCCTTGGCTGATCACAGGGGAGCTGCTGAGGGGCCAACCCTCGTCTCCTCCATTGATTGGCCTTTGGATACACGCTGGTCATTGGATATAGGCTGCGCCTGGGGAGGGTGAAACTGAACCGGTTCTTTTTGGTGAGGGGCAGTTCCTGGTGAGGGGCTTGGCTGTGAGCTCTGAGTGATGGGGAGGTCTAGGCGGCAGACCACAGTATCCGCTACACAAGTCCGGGAGGGAGAGAGGCAGGTCTGGTGGGGATGAGGGAGTGGTCCAGGCCCGTGCGGGTTCAGGCGGTGCCCCTCCATGTGTCACGGCAGGAAGCAGATCGACGTGGCCATCAAAGTGCTGAAACAGAGTACGGAGAAGGCGGACAAGGACGAGATGATGCGGGAGGCACAGATCATGCACCAGCTGGACAACCCCTACATCGTGCGGCTCATCGGAGTCTGCCAGGCCGAGGCCCTCATGCTGGTCATGGAGATGGCCGGCGGCGGACCCCTGCACAAGTTCCTGGCCGGGAGGAAGTGAGCCCCTGGGCTGGCGGGGCGTTTGGGACTGGGGGCTGAGCCTGTCCACCCAGAGGTGTGCGCCACACTCATGTCCCCATGTTTGTAGACACATTTACACCTGCCACCCACACTTACACCCCTGGCAGATCTGATCTCAGGTCTGAGTTTCAGCTGTCACTAACTCTTGTGACGCCAGGCGGGTCTCTTAATTCGTCTGTATCTCAGTTTCTTCATTTGAAAAACTGCAATGCCCCCTTCAGGGGCCCTTGAAGTCAGATGAGCTGATATTTATAAAGTGCTCAGAACAGGGCCTAGCACTGCTTGTAGGAGCTTTGTAAGTATTAGCTCTGTTGCTTCTGCCACCCCAGCTCTCTCCGCCAATTCAAGATCCACTGTGATGGTTGACTGTCTTTGACCTAAAGCACGGTCGGAAAACTGCAGCCAGGTTTGTTTACTATAGCCTGGTTTTGCATCTTCAAAGGTCTCAAAAAAAAAAAAAAAAAAGACTATGTAACAGAGACCATGTGTGTCCTGCAAAGGCTGAAATACTTACTCTCTGGCCCTTTAGAGAAAAAAAATTTGGCCGACTTTTAATACAAAGAAATTGCAGTTTCATTTGGTTTCTTCATGCCTCAAACTCTTATCCTTATGACAGAACCTTTTACATTCATGGAGGCATGTGACCTTGAACCCAAGCGCTCACGGGAGCACGTGCCTTCACGGGTCCCAGCTCAGGTACTCAGTTATTCCACAGGTGTTTCCTGGGCAATTTCTCTATGTTGGGGACTATTACCAATACTTGGGATTATCATTGAAGAGAGAGACAAAGCTCTTTGCCCTTATTCTGGTTGAGGAAGAGAGGCCTTAATAATAGTTATAATAAAGTATATAATGTCAGGCTGGGAGGTGAGAATGTGAGGTTTCTGCAAACTGAGGGAGGCAGCCAGGTGCAGCTGTAGGGGAAGAGTGGGCGGCTGGTGCGAAGCCCTGAGGTGCCTGGAGTGGTGGAGGAACCGTGAATTGGGGCCCTGAGTGCAGGAGGGCGGGGACGTGATATGGGCAGGGGTGTGACAAGGTGGATGACGCATGACCTTGTCGGCTCTGGGGAGGACTTGGACATTTACGCTGAGTGAGGTGGGAGCTGTGGGGGCTGTGAGCAGAGGAGAGCAGGGCTTGAGGCCAGTGTGTGAAGGACAGGCTGTGGCGGGTGAGGACAGAGCTGGCTGTTCAGGTCTCGGCTAGTGATGATGGGGGCTGGTCCAGGGTGGCAGAAGCAGACATGGAGAGAAGTTGGGGGATACTGGAGGAATTCTGAAGGCAGAGCTGCCAGGGTTTGCTGATGGATTGACTATTGTGTGTGAAAAAGAGGAGCTGAGGGCAAGGCTTGAGTACATGACAAGATGAAAGGGGAGTGTGTGTGTGTGCACCTGTGAACAATCAGGAGCTTGACTTCATTATCTTAGGGATGGCCAGGAGACGCCCTGAGGGCACACAGGGGATGCATTAGGTTTGGGGATCATGGTGGGTAGAATTTAAAGCCTGAATGAGGGCAGAAGTTTGTGCCTGTTTTGTTCACACACTGGGTGTGTCCCCGCCCCATGCCTGGCACACAGCAGGTGCACGATAAGCTCCTGTTGAACAGAGGCTCAGCTGGGTCAGACTGGGGCTTTGCCCCCTTGGGGACTTGGGATCCTGTCCCAGCTGCTCCCTTCTTCCCCCTCCCCCTAGGGAGGAGATCCCCGTCAGCAATGTGGCGGAGCTGCTGCATCAGGTGTCTATGGGCATGAAGTACCTGGAAGAGAAAAACTTTGTGCATCGTGACCTGGCGGCCCGCAACGTCCTTCTGGTCAACCGGCACTACGCCAAGATCAGCGACTTTGGGCTCTCCAAGGCCCTGGGTGCCGACGACAGCTACTACACCGTGAGCCCCTGGCCCTGGGATGCCCAGACGGGGGAGGGTTCCTGAGCCCTGTCTCAGCATTATCTCCCGCCCCCAGGCCCGCTCAGCCGGGAAGTGGCCGCTCAAGTGGTATGCGCCTGAGTGCATCAACTTCCGCAAGTTCTCCAGCCGCAGTGACGTCTGGAGCTATGGAGTCACCATGTGGGAGGCCTTCTCCTACGGGCAGAAGCCCTACAAGGCAGGCGTGGGCAGAGGCGGGTGGTTGGCCAGGTGGGAAGGGGGGCTGGGGAGGGGGCCCTGATTACTCACACGTGCACTTGACTTTGGCTTGAGCAGAAGATGAAGGGCCCAGAGGTCATGGCTTTCATCGAGCAGGGCAAGCGGATGGAGTGCCCACCAGAGTGTCCCCCTGAGATGTACAAGCTCATGAGCGATTGCTGGACCTACAAGTGAGTGCCAGCGGGTGGGAGGGTACCTGGCTGAATTGACACCTGGGCCTGGGGCAGGAGGTTGTGTTGTCCAACAGTCAAACATCACTCTTCCCACCCAGAGACCCACTCGATTCATGGCCTTTCCAACCCACAGTACCTTTACTCCCCTGTGTCTGTGCTCAGCTCTTCAACACACTGGCCCTACAATGCTCTAGCACCCCAACACCCTACCTGTGGACACCCAGGGCTCCAGCATCTAAAACCTCAGTCCCCCTCAGCCAGCACTCAAGCGATCCTGCAAGATTCAAACAAGTCAGTACTGTTACCCAAAATATGCGACCAGTACTCAGGGCCTGGGGTGATATTCCACTGTATAATATAATAATATGACACCTGTACTCAGGGCCTGGGGTGATATTCCACTGTATAATATAACAATATGACACCCATACTCAGGGCCTGGGGTGATATTCCACTGTATAATATAATAATATGAGACCAGTACTCAGGGCCTGGGGTGATATTCCACTGTATAATATAATAATATGACACCCGTACTCAGGGCCTGGGGTGATATTCCACTGTATAATATAATAATATGACACCCATACTCAGGGCCTGGGGTGATATTCCACTGTATAATATAAAAATATGAGACCAGTACTCAGGGCCTGGGGTGATATTCCACTGTATAATATAATAATATGACACCCGTACTCAGGGCCTGGGGTGATATTCCACTGTATAATATAATTCCTTTTCCCCATCAGCCAACACCTAGTTGCCCATTAAGGCAACATTGAAGCCCCCAAATATTCAATATCCCCCACCTTCATGTGCTTGAAGTCCAGTGCTTGAACACCTAACCCCTAACACCATCAGTGTCTCCACTTCCGAGCACAGGTAACGTGCACCCAAACAAGCTGTCGCCCTTCACTAACCATGCAATGCTTAGGCATTCCAATATTTGATCCCTTTACTGCCGCAATGTCAATTATTCCACTGGACAACACCTGTCACACTGATACCCAGACATCCAAGCAATCCAATAAATAGACACCCTATTTATGTTGGGTGATGGTAAAGGACAGGGAAACCTGGCGTGCTGCAGTCCATGGGGTTGCAAAGAGTTGGACAGGATTGTGTGACTGAACAACAAATTTATGATAAATTAATAAGAAATGATCAGATCATTCCTACTCCAATATATATTAAGCCAGCCTCTATCAGGAAACGCTCAATACACCAACACCTCAATATCCAAAGAGACTAGTGTCTAACACTCCAACACAGTTCATGGATACTTCACACACGGTTCCATTAACACCTGGAATCTCCACTAGATGAACCCAGCCCCCTCCTCACCCCAATACGGTTCCATCCCGGGCAGCATACTTGCATCCATGTGAGCCCACACCTAGCACCCAAGTACCCTGCCCAAATACCCATGCTCAGTACTTCAGCACTCAGGGTCCCAGCTCCCTGGAGTCAAGCTGTCACCCCAACCCTCGGTGACCTCTCCAGTCTAAGTCCTCAGCAGTCAGGACTCAGTATAGGCTTCCTGTCCATCCTGAAAGTCCGCCCTTCTCTTAGGCCGGAGGGCGACCCCTGAATTGCAGTTGTCTTACACGCAGGAGATTCCCACCCCCCACCCCCATCACCCAATAACCCCTGCCCCACTGCTTTCTGAGCCTCGTGCATGCCCACCCACTGGCTGCAGTTGGGTTCTGGGGGTGCGGTCAGCCGCCTGGATCTCCACTACCCCTCACAGGTGGGAGGACCGCCCGGACTTCGCCGCAGTTGAACAGCGCATGCGCACCTACTACTACAGCTTGGCGAGCAAGGCGGAGGAGCCCGGCGCTTGTGCAAATGGGGTTGAGGCTGCGTGTCCCTGAGCTCCACCCGGCCCAGGGCCTGAGGCCCCCACGCCCCCAGCTTTTCCTCCTGTGCCCTCAGCTCTCTCCCGGGACCTTCAGGCTGGGCCCGGCCCAGTTTCTCTCTGGCCCACATTGGTCTGGTATTCCCAGCCCGGGCACCTGGCCTCTCTGGCTGGAGGAGGAAGCAAGACCTGAAGAAGATGGTCCTGGACTGGAAGCTACAGAGGAGCCCTGAGCTGAGGGGGGTTGCTTACAGCTGGGACCCTCCTTCCTCTGGGTCCAGAAAGGCAGACTCTGGGAGTCCTCAGGCTGCGAGACCTGGAATCATTGGAATAAACTCCAGCCTCTCCCTTGTTTGGGATCCCTCATCTTTCTGGGGTGGGGCTGGGAGGACCAGGAAAGGGTCAATGCAAGGGGTCCATGAGAAGTGCCTGAAGAAGCTGTTTTTGTGTGGGTCTGGGGGCTGCTTTTCCCACCCCTCTGCCCTGGGAACATGTTCCTGTGAGCCTGGGGGCTGAGGGGCCAGGGTCACTGCTGACCCCAGCTGCCAGACCTTCGTGGTCGGCGTGAAATAGATGCTGCCCATGTTCACTGCGTGTGAGCCATCACCTGCAGAGACTTAAACACCCTGCTGGCACCTCCCCCCAGTCACGCCCCAACCTGTGCTCTTAAAGTCTCTTCAGGTGATTCCGGCATTCTGTCCCACCTACTCGGCTGCCTCCCCCTCTTCCCTGGGCCCAGGCAGTCGCAGCTGGGAATCTTTATCAACCTGATGCCCCGTTGCGGACTCTGTCCCGGCTCAGTCCCGCTCCAGAGAAGACCCGTCTCCAGGCCCTCGCTGCCTCAGCTTCCCCGCGCGGAAATTTGGGGTGCTGAAGCTCAGAACCCAACCAGGCGGGTGAAACAGAGCCAGGTCCCTGCCTCTCTTTTCTGGACTCACTCCCCCTTCCTCAACTGCAGTTAACCCCGTGCTCTGTTCCCTGGCCTCAAAGGGCCGAGGGCTCCAGGGCAGCTATGAATCCCCCTCAAAACCAAGGAGATGCCAGGAGATTTTCTGCAGCTTCAGGGAAGGTAGATTTTCTTTCTTTTTGTATGTGGAACTCTAGAAAGTCAGAGGCTCTTTTGTAGAACTATAGGGTGCGGGTGGGGAGACAGGGGCTTTCGGGATTGTGTGGAGGCTGAGCACGAGACCTGGGTGGGCGACCGGGCAGGGGACACCCAGGAGGAGGCCCCGGAACCTGGGTGATGTGGGTGCTTTGTCAAAACCAGGAAATTGATGTTGGGATTATTAACTTAGGTATAGACCTTACTCTGATTTTTACCGCTTACGGAGTTATAATAATTTACATGTAAGCTTCATGTTAGCATATTCTTTCATGAACTTTGCATTCTACCTGCAAGGTAGTTGAGAGAACGCCCAGTTTTATAGTCAACCCCAGACACACAAACTCTCAGCTCTGTGTTTGGAGAGTAAATCTGTCATGGTTTGGAATTGTTTGAGGGTTTCTAAGCGCTGCCAGACAGTATCTTCCTGCAAAGATTGACAACAGACAAGGAGAGCACAGCTGTTGTAAAGATAAAGACACAAACTTGAATTACCTCCATTTTGTGCAGCCACTTGGAGATTTTTATTTGTCTTTAAAATTTAAAGCTGTGAAGGCTTGCAAACCATGCGATATTCTTTTATTTGGTAAATGTACATATTAGTTTGTAAACTGTATTACTGACTTTAACACCATTAAAATGCAAAAATTGTTTTTTAACTTTTCAAGTGAATGAACAAATCAACAAAAGTTACATCAATAGTACTGTTTTGTGGCTTCCCAAGTTGTACTGTTTGCAGGTATTTTAGTTTTGTTAAACCACTTGTTATTCCTGGATAATTATTTACATTGTTACATAAAGTATTATATCAAAAGGGAAAACATTTTCGCTGTCTGCATTTCTTTTATGGGCATTACTATTATTGTTTCATGTTATAATTATTGCTGAAAATACTTTATGGGGAGGAGGTGTTTAAAGTGATCGCTCTGGGTGTCAAATACACTGGAGAAAGCTGATGTCATTCAGTTGCTAAGTCGTGTCTGACTCTTTGCGACCGCATGGACTGCAGCAGACCAGGCTTCCCTGTCCTTCACTATTTTACAGAGATTGCTCAAACTCATGTGCATTGAGTGGGTGATGCTGGAGAAGCTTGCACTAAAGGACCGTTGGAGCCAGTGACAGAGGGTGCAGTTTCAAAAAGATACCACGAGATGGCGGTGTTGTTCCCCAAGCCGCGGTGGCTCCCGCCTGCTGCCCCGTTTGAGTTATCTTTTTGCCCGGAGCAGAACCCACGACTCACCCTGGTCTCACAGCCCCTAGGCCGTGCCCTGCAATCCACTCACTCCACAGCCACTTGAAGAATCTTTCCTGTGAGCAGCTCTGACCTCTTCCAGGGTTCCCCAAACATATTCATGTTAATGCTGACCTCTGGGCCTTTGCAATTCCTATTCCTTCTGCCTGAATGGTTTTCACTATTTTACTAATGTCCACAAAATTCATACTGTATTTAAAATATGAGTAAGTTACTGGGGGAGGTTACCTAATCTCTCTGTGCTTCTGGTTTGGCCAGAAAGAGAAGGTAAATCCAGGTTGAAGAATTAGAAAACCTGAAAGGCAGTGGGGAGACACAGAGGGTGTTTGAGCAGGGGAGAGTCCTGGGAAGTAAAAAGGGAGAAAGGCCTCCCCTCCCTCCAGCCCTTCAGGTGTAGGGGGCTCTGGCTTTGGCCAACCCAGGCCTCTTCTATGGGTCCAGCAGTGTCTGGCCCAGAGGGTCTTCCTCTCTCTTTGCTTTCCCCGGTGGGGCTGTTGCCCTCTGGTGACCTCCTCTGAGCCTGAGCTGGCCTCTGGTCCCTGGAAGACACCAGGTGTGTGTGCGGGGTCAGTCCCGGTGGGGAAGCTGCCAGCTGCAGGTGGGACCTGGGTGTCACCTTTCTGGAAGTGTTGGTGACTCCCTCCAGTACAGAGGAGCTCGGAGGCCACGAGAGGCTCACAGGATTCAGCGAGACAGCCGGGAGCGAAGTCCCGTGTGTAGGCGCGGACCTGGCTGAGCCCGCCGGCATTCTGGGGGCGTGGGATGTTCTTGGGGTGGCATCCAGCGTTGTCTGCCTATGTCTGTCTCTCTGTCCTCTCTCTGTCCCCTCTGCCCCGTCTCAGTTTCTCTGTCTTAAGTCCCTTACAGCCTCCGCCTTCTCTTTCGGCCCCATCTCTCTGTCCACTGCTGTCTCTGTTGATTCCCATCTTTGGGCTTCTCAACCCTGAGGGTCCCTCCTCTCTCCTCTTGGGTTCTACTTCCTCTGACCTCAGTGCCCGCCCTGGGAGGAGAAGGAAGGGGCTGCCCAGGGAAGGGGCCGGGGCCAGGGCCAGGGCCAGGTGGCGAGCACAGCTGCTGTGTGAAGTCACACACCCCATGCTGAGCTCCACTTTGGAAGGGCCTTACCCATGACCTCCTGATCACTGTGGGCTGCCTCTTCCCTCTTCGCGCCCTTTCTCATCTCCGGGCTCTGACCTCTGTCCTGTTTCTTTGCTGCTTCTGTAGGTGTCACCCCCGCCCCCCGACCCCCACCCATGGCTCAGCTGTCTGCGTGCTGCAGCTTCTGGGCTTTCCTGTCATCCACTACCACGGCCTTGACACTGACCAAAGGGCCAGGCCTCGGCTGCCTGCACCTCTGCTAACGCTCGGTTATCTTAGGTCCTTCCACGACCACTGGCTGGGGGTGGGCTGTGCAGTCTGGCTCGGCTGGGGCGGTGCTTGAGGACTCAGAAGACAGCACTTTGGAGGCCAAGGAGGGTCTGGCCGTTGAGTGGCTCTAGGGGTACTTGTTCTTGGGCTTGGCTGTAGAGGATGTGGGGCTTCTTAATGGGGAGACTGGCATTGCTGTGGAGGTCTGACTGTCCTGGGGAAGCAGTTGTAAAGATCCAGGGTAACTGTGCTGGTACAAAGCTCTGGTTGCTGGGTGGGGTGGTTCCATGGGCTGGTACCTTGTGTTCATGGGCTGGGCTGTTGAGTCAGTGGTTGTCATCAGCTTTGGTAGGTCAGTGTTGCCATCAGTTTGGGGAGGTCAGCGTTTGCCCTTGGCTCTGGGAGGTCAGAGGCTGCCCTTGGCTCTGGGAGGCCAGCGTTTGCTCTTGGCTTTGGGAGGTCAGAGGCTGCCCTTGGCTTTGGGAGGTAAGTTTTTGTCCTTGGCTTTGGGAGGTCGATGCTTGTCCTTGGCTGCTGGGTGTTCATTCGTTGCCTTTGGTTTGGGGAGCCTGGTTGCTGTTGGGCCTTTTCCCCTCATAACTGGTGGTGGGTCTAGGGGGTACTGGGGAGTTCCAGCTTCTGAGTCAGTGGATGAGTGCGTGTTGCAGGCAGTCACTGCTTATAGGCCTCCGGCTGTTATCTGCTGGAGTCTGGGTGTTGTGTGTGTGTCGTCTTGGGGGTGTAGTTAGTGGAGATCAGCTCCCTCAGCTTTCCTTCTTCCTATGTCATCTCTCTGTTCTGCCCACATTTCTGTTTCCATCTCTCTCTTTGCACTTCTCTTTTCCATCCACACGTGTTGAGCACTTCCTGTGTGTGTAGATCAGCTGTAGCAGGGCTCTGGACCCTGCTTATAGGGGAAGAGGTGGGACCCATGCCATGGAGCCTGGTCCTTGGACTGAAGTCATAGGTTTATATGGGGTGAAAGAGCTGGATGCGGTGTGCCAGAGAACCCTTGATCAAGCTCCTTGCTTTGAACCTTAAGGCTGAGTCCAGGGGGTGCTTGGACTGGCCTTGAATGTATGGGGTCGGGGGTCTCAGTCACAGACTTTGGGCAGGTGCAGGGTCTCTCCCCTGGGAACTGAGAGGACTGTGAGCATCAGGGGAGAGGCTAGCCATGCTGATATCTGGGCAGGTAGGGTGGGAGGAGAGTGTTCCAGGGGGAGGGAAGAGCTTGTGCAAAGGCCCTGGGCCACGACAAGGAGGCCAGTGTGGCTAAGCAGAGTGGGTCAGGTGGAAGGGGTGGGGCAGAGTGTGCGAAATTTTGCCCTCACTCCAAGTGAGGCGGGAAGCTCTGGGGTTGGGCACACAAGGCTCCGAGCACAGACTAGCTCAGTCTGCAAACGCGGCTCTCATGTGATGCCCGCTGTCACGGCGGATAGGGGCTTGGCTGGGCCCAGGTGGGACTCATTCTAAGGCTTTCATGCATGGGAACCTTCTCATCATGAGTCAGGGCTCTCGAGGCCTTTTGAGGAATGGGCTGGGCTGCCCAAAGCTGTGGGAACAGCCCCTGTGACCCCTTAGCCCAACCCTGCTGGGTAGCCTTCTTCACAAGAGGAGGGAGTACAAGGCCCATGGAGCAGCTGGGGGCAGAGGGCGCTGGACAAAGACTGGAGGGAGGATGGGCCTTGGCAGAGGCTCCCTGGGGGTGAAGGAGAGGGGCTGCGGGAGGCAGTGTCTGACATCTCATTGTGTGACTTCTTGTGATGAGCAGCTCATTACCTACCAAGGCAGCCAGGCTGGCCCATGAGCTAGAATTCTTGGAATGTTCTTTCAAATGCTGACCCCAACCTGGACCTCCACCCCTCCCCTGTGGTCCCCTAACCACACCAGGCTCACCTCTTTCTCTAAATATTTCACTCCTCCAATACTTATTGCATGCCTGTTGTGGAGATGTGTGTCCCTGGTACACAGACCCAGAGTCTCGCTGCAGTGATGGTGGAAGGCCAGGAGACCCCGGGAGTCCAGAAGTGGCTCCTGACCTAGTTGAGAGGAGGTCAATCTGGTGGATTTCATGTATGAAGTAACATCTAACCTGAGTCCCCTGTAGGATGAACGAAATTTGGCCATGGAAGAGGTGAGGAAAGAGTGTTCCAGGCACAAGGAACAGCATGTGGAAGGCAGAGAACATCCTTTTGGAAACCAAAAGAGGTTTGGAATGGCTGGAACACTGTGTTTGAAGAGGGATGCTGAGGCCAGCAAAGGGGTCATGCTGGAACTGTGACCCCATGGGAGACAAGTGACCTTTTCTTTTGTATTTCCTGGTTGCTCTGCCAGAAAGCAACTTATTCCCTGTCTTCTCCCACCCTCCCATGGTGCATGAATTATATAGTTTTTTCTACTTTCTTTGAATTTGAAGTATAGTCAATGTGTAATAATATATAAGTTACAGTTGTACAATAGTGATTCACAATTTTTAAAGGTTACCTCCATTTTTAAAATATTGGCTATATTCCCTGTATTGTACAGTATGTCCTTTTAGCTCATTTTGTACTTGAGGACCTCTTTTTCCCCTCCCCTATCTTGCCTCTCCCCGCTTCACTCTCCCCGCTGGTAACTACTAGTTTGCTGTTTATATCCTTGAGTCTGCTTCTTTTTTGTTACATTCACTAGTTTGTTGTATTTTTTTTAGATTTCACGTATGTTCTATTGTACAGTGTTTGTCTTTCTCTATGTTAATTACTTCACTTACAATGCCCACCACGGCCGTCCATGTTGTTGCAGATGGCAAGATTCCCCTTTTTTCCCCTGTGGCTTAGTGGTATTCCATTGTGTGTGTGTACGCACATGCTAGTTGTGTCCAGCTCTTTGTGACCCCATGGACTTGTCATCTAAAAAAACACAACTTGAGAGTTGCGAATTAAGTTTTATCTGGGGCAAAATGAGGACTGCAGCCCGGGAGACAGCACTCAGACAGCTCTGAGAGACTGCTCCAAAGAGGTGGGGGGAAGGTCAGGATATAAGACTTTGGTAAAGAGGGCACTCAGTGCAACCAAGCACTTACTTTACAACAGGTTTTCTCCTGGTCACAAGGAGCCGATGTAAACAATGATGCTGTGGACACTGGAACACATGCCTCTTTTTAAAATTTGTTTTTCGATTCCACCTAGGAGTGGAATGCCTGGGTCGTATAGTAGTTCTGTTTTTAGTTTTCTGAGAAACCTACATATTGTTCTCCATAGTGTTTGTACCAAGTTACATTCCATCCACAGTGTACAGGGTTTCCTTTCTCCACATCCTCACCAAGACTTGTTATTGGTGTTCTTTTTGATGATAGCCCTTCTGACAGGTGTGAGGTGATATCTCATTGTGGTTTTTACTTGCATTTCCCTGACTAGCCCTGTTGGCCATCTGCATTTTCTCTTTGGAAAGTTATCTATTCAGTTCTTCTGCCCATTTTAAAATCAGGTTGTTTGTTTTATTGATGGTGAGTTGTACCAGCTGTTTATATATGTTGAATAGTAATCCCTTACTGGTCATACAATTTGCAAATATTTTCTTCCATTCAATAGGTTGACTTCTCTTTTTGTTGATGGTTCCTTTGCTCTGCAAAAGCTTTTAAGCAAAGGGATAATGAGCACCTTGGAGCAGGTGCCCTCATGGGACACAAGGGGCTTTGTATTTTCTAGTTGCTCTGCCCAGAGGCTCCTTACTCACCCCCAGCCCCCTCCTACCCAATTCTCTGCCCCTTGCCATTCCCATGTGACTGCATCCTTCCTGGCATGGGTTTTATAATTTCAGAAATCTTCTCGAACTCCAGATGGGAAAGATTATGTCTTATTGTGTAAATGAAGACAAATCAACATTTCTTGCATACGTGGCATGGTCAGACAATGTTTTCAGAAATGCCTGTAATATGAGGCCTCAAACCTAGCAGAAAATGTGCGTCATCTCAGGAGCAAAAGCAAAGCTCCATGCTCTGGCCCCATGGGTGGGGAAGTGGTGCAGCAGCCTCCCTGCTCTCTTTTGATTCCTATTTTTTCTTCTCCTTTTATGTCCCTTTGCAGTTTTAAATACCTCTCTTCTATGATGGAGGCTGGGGTCTCTCTTGGTGCCTGTAGCTTTGTTCTTAGTGTCTGGGGGTGTCTTTGAGCTCAAAGGACAGAGCTGTGAAGCCCCAGGAGATGTTCCATGTGAGAAAGCGCAATGTGATAAAAGTCTGATACATCCCCATTTAATTTTCATGATGGTGGTAACCCTCATACCCATTTTACAGATGAGGAAACTGAGGCTCAGGGAGGTTAAGATACAAACCCAGCATCCGATGACCAATGTAGAAGAGACAATTATTTTTTAATTTTAATTTTTTTATTGAAGTATAGTTGATTTACGATGTGTTAATTTCTGCTGTATAGCGAAGTGACTCAGTTTTATATTTATATACATTCTTTTTTTATATTTTCCATTATGGTTTATCCCAGGACATTGAAAATAGTTCCCTGTGCTACACAGTAGGACCGTGTCCTTTCATCCTGCATCTACTGATCCCAGTCCATCCCTCCTCCACCCCCTTGGCAACCACGAGTCTGCTCTCCACGTCTGTGAGTCTCTTTCTGCTTCATAGATAGGTTCGCTTGTGTTATATTTTAGATTCCACATATAAGTGATACCATACAGTATTTGTCTTTCAAAGAGGCAATTCTGTTGGTGGCTTTTGTAGGCTTTTAACCAACTTCTCTTCAGTAATTAAGAATTCTGTTTGATTTAACTCAAGTTCCAGGGGAGAGGGCTGCTAACTCTCCACCCCAAAGAGAAACTTATTGTCTCCCCAGCCCAGTCTGGGAACAGAAGCCCTGTCTCTTAACTAGAAAGGGGCTATGGAGTTCAGCCCTTATAGCAAGGAGAGAAAAGAGAAATGAGCAACAAGAGAGAGGAAAACAGAACATCCACTCTCCTCAGAGAACCTCGCGCCCAGAATCCAGTCTTGGTTCTAGTTCCATACCTGCCACTGAACCCTGATGTGACCTCGTTCAGCTCCTCCCCAGCTCTGCATCCATTCCCCATCTATTGAGTTTTTATTCTATCAATTATACTTTTTCTATCTAACTCTGAGTCTTTTATATCTGCCTGTTTATATTTCATAGTCTCCTGTTCTTTCATGGCAGTTATTCCATCCTTTATCTCTTTGAGTAATTTAATATATTTGATGTTAAGCCCTTTTTATTTATTTTTTTTATTTTTTGGTTAATGAATAGTAAATTGATTTATTGGTGAAATTAGCAACTACAGAGCTTCCTGATGATATAAAATCAGTAGATAATTCACAGAAATTAGCTTCCAGATTTTCATTTTAATTACTACTGTGAAACAACATAATTTAGTACCAAATGTTTAAAAACCCATTATAATTACCAGACTCTGAAACATGCCTTATTTGTATCTCATCAACTACACAAAACTCATCCATTTTTCTTTTGAAAAAGGTAGTAGAAATCTCAAAGAATAATGGAGAGACTACTAACTAAAGGTATGATAACTAATCGAGCACCATGATTCCATTCTCAGGACCTCCCAAGAGGCTGGAAGGAGGAAGGGAAGAAGTGAGGATGTTGGAGAAATAAGGGTCATTCTTAACTTCTGGTCCCTTTTGTGCTGTAAGGCAATGCAAGGTCTAGCGAAAACGAAAACTGCTGAGGCTGGAGATTAAAACAAAAGCTTTTGGTTCAGACCCTGAACCTCCTTTTGGTAAAGGAGGCCCTGGAGAACAGTAGACAGTTTATCCAGAAGGCAGTGTTGGAGTTGGCTTCAGCAACTAGGGGGTTTCTTCTTAGCGTCCATGTCTTTTTTAATTTCTTCAAGTTTTTTAGCCAGGTTTGGTATGTCATAGTTTTGAGCCAGATACATTCCCACCACGTTGCCAAGAGTAAATCCAAGCAAGAACTGGAGCATAGTGTTGGCAAGCTTATTTTTTTAATTTACTGGAGTATAGTTGCTTTAAAGGGGTTCCCAGGTGACTCAGTGGTAAAGAATCTGTCTGCCAATGCCGGAACCGCAGGAGACACAAGAGACATGGTTTTGATCCCTGGGTCGGGAAGATCCCCTGAAGAAGGGAATGGCTACCCTATCCAGTATTCTTGCTTAGAGAATCCCATGGATGGAGGAACCTGCTGGGCTACAGTCCGTGGGGTTGAAAAGAGTGGGACACAAATGAATGACTAACATTTTGTATGTGTGTGTGTGCCTTACAGGGTTGTGTTATTTTATACTATAAAAGGGAATCGGTGTGTGTGTGTGTGTGTGTGTATACATATCCCCTCTCTTGGATTTCCTTCCTAATTAGGTCACCACAGGCATTGAGTAGACTTCCCTGAGTAGGTTCTCATTAGACCAGGTTTGATCTCTGGGTTGAGAAGATCCCCTGGAGAAGGGAATGGCTACCCACTCCAGTATTCTTGCCTGGAGAATCCCATGGACAGAGGAGCCTGGTGGGCTACAGTGCGTGGGGTCACAAAGAATCAGACACAACTGAGTGATTAACACTTTTTTATCTATTCTATGCATAGTATCAAATGTGTATATATGTCAATCTCAGTCTCCCGATTTCATCCCGCCGCCCATCCCCTCCTTGGTGTCCATACATTCGTCCTCTATGTCTGTGTCTCTGTTTCTGCTTTGCTAAAAGGTTATCTCTACCATTTTTCTAGATCCCACATGTATGTGTTAATATGGGATATTTGTGTTTCTCTTTCTGACTTACTTCACTCTGTATGACAGTCTCTGGGTCCATCCACGTCTCTAAAAATGACCCAGTCTTGTTCCTTTTCATGGCTGAGTAATATTCCATTGTATACATGTACCACATCTTTTGTCCATTCCTCTGTAGACGGACATCTGGGTTGCTTCCTTGTCCTGGATCTTGTAAACAGTGCTGCAGTGAACATTGGTGTGCATGTGTCTCTTGGAGCTATGGTTTTCTCTGGGTGTATGCTCAGTAGTGTTAAGCCTCTTTTAGACTGTTCTTTTTCTCTGTTTCCTTAGATGTAAAATTCTTCCAGTTGGGGAGTTTGGGGAAACTCCATGAAGTGGTTGTGACTCCATCGCGTCTGGGTAGTTCTCTCATGTACGTCTGGGCACGTGTCCTTGACGTCATATATGAGGTGCTCCTACACGGGTCCCAGCCTCCCATGGGTGGGTGGGGGCCTCCACCCTTGCCACTGGCACCTCTGCTGTGGTCTTTTGTTCACGTTGTATTCCCTGTCATTTCTGAGTGTTTGGAGCAGAATGGATAGTTTTCAGTGGGTACTGGGTTGGCCACTTTGAATGAAAGTTCAATTGCATCATCTGCAGACAATTCACAGGTGAGGAAATGGAAGCCCAGGGAGCTAGCGTGACTTGCTCAAGCACACACGGCTGGAAAGGAGGATTATAATCTGGTTAAATCCTCTCCACTCCTCTGCATCTGGTGGCCTCAGTGCTCACCTCAGCTCTGATTAATTGCTGGCAGTGTGTTCTGTAGACACAATTTTTTTTTTTTTTTTTGCTCTGTGAGCTGAAGAGACTGACCTCTCCCCTTCAGCATGCAGAACAAACTCAAAACTGTCCTTGGTAGAAGTGAAATAAAAACTGATAAGGTTTAACCTGGTATATCGGAAAAGGTGTGAGACCTGGAGTCTGACCTCAAGTAGGTCACTTAACTTCTTGGAGCCTCAGTTTTCTCATCTGTAACATGGGGATAATAATCAAATGTATCTCTCTGGGTGGTGATAAGTGTAAAGTGGTGAAAATGCATGAGTTTCAAACATAGTAGCTGCCTAGAAAATACTTTTTCCTCCCGTGGAGGAAAGCACACTAGTGCTTTCACACACTAGTAGGGGAGCTGTGGACTGGGACCGCTGATCTAAGTCCCTCAGGGTTTTGAGAGTACATGGGAGGAGAGGTTCTCCAAAGACAGAATAGAGACGATCAGGGAAGGGTCCAGAGAAGCCAGACTTTAACTCCGTTTTGGGAAAATGATGAGAGTTTACCTGATCTGAAAGGAGTAGATTTTAGAGGAAATGAGCTCCCCATCACTCAAAGAGAGTTTAGAAATAAGCCCATTCATCTATGGACAATTGATTTTTTTTTAAATGTGAAGTGTGGTTGATTCATAATATTGTGTTAGTTTCAGACATATAGCAAAGTGATTCAGTTATAGGGGTGTGTGTGTGTGTGTGCGCGCGTGCATTTGTTCTTGTTCAATCATGTCCAGCTCTTTGAAACCCCATGGACTGCAGCATGCCAGGCTTCCCTGTCCTTCACTGTCTCCCAGAGTTTGCTCATACTTATGCCCCAACCCATACGGTTGATGCCGTCCAACCATATCGTTCTCCATCATCACCTTCTCCTCCTGCCTTCAATCTTTCCCAGGAGGGTCTTTTACAGTGAGTTGGCTCTTCACATCAGGTGGCCAAAGTATTGGAGCTTTCAGCATGAGTCTTTCCAGTGAATATTCAGCGTTGATTTCCCTTAGGTTTGTCTGGTTTTATCTTCTGGCTGTCCAAGGGACTCTCAAGAGTCTTCTCCAGCACCACAATTTGAAAGCATCAATTCTTCAGCGTTCAGCCTTCTTTATGATCTACCTCTCACATCCCTACATGACTACTGGAAAAACCATAGCTTTGACTGTACAGACCTTTGTTGGCAAAGTGATGTCTTTGCTGTCTAGGTTTGTTATAGCTTTCTTTCCAAGGAGCAAGCATCTTTTAATATCATGGCTGCAGTCACCATCCATAGTGGTTTTGGAACACAAGAAAATAAAGTCTGTCATGGTTTCCATTGTTTCCCCATCTATTTGCCATGAAGTTATGGAACTGGATGCCCTCATCTTAGTTTTTTGAATGTTGAGTTTTAAACCAACTTTTTCATTCTCCTTTTTCACTTTCATCAAGAGGCTCTTCAGTTCCTCTTTGCTTTCTGCCATAAGGTTGGTGTCATCTGCGTATCTGAGGTTATTGATTTTTCTCCCAGCAATCTTGATTTCAGCATGTGCTTCATCCAGACCAGCATTTTGCATGATGTACTCTTCATAGAAGTTAAATAAGCAGGGTGACAATATACAGCCTTGACATACTACTTTCCCTATTTGAAACCAGTCTGTTGTTCCATGTCCAGTTCTAACTGCTGCTTCTTGACCTGCGCACAGATTTCTCAGGAGGCAGGTAAGGTGGTCTGGTATTCCCATGTCTTTAAGAATTTTCCGCAGTTTATTGTGATCCACACAGTCAAAGGCTTTAGCAAAGTCAATGAAGCAGAAGTAGATGTTTTCCTGGAATTCCCTTGCTTTTTCTATGATCCAACAGATGTTGGTGATTTGATCTCTGGTTCCTCTGCCTTTTCTAAATCCAGCTTGAACATCTGGAAGTTCTCAGTTCATTATACCATTAAAGCTTAGCTTGAAGGATTTTGAGCATTACTTTGCTAGCATGTAAAATGATAGCACAATTGTGCGGCAGTTTGAATATTCTTTGGCATTGTGCTTCTCTGGGATTGGAATGAAAACTGACCTTTTCCAGTCCTGTGACCACTGCTGAGTTTTCCATATTTCCTGGCATATTAAGTGCAGCAATTTAACAGCATCATCTTTTAGGGTTTGAAGTAGCTTTCCTGGCTATTGTAAATAGTGCTGCTATGAACATTGGGGTGCATGTATATTTTCTAATTCAAGTTTTTGTCTTTTCCGGATATATGCACAATAATGGGATTGCTAGATCAAATAGTAGCTCTGCTTTTAGTTTTCAGGGAACGAAACTTTCATACTGTTTTCCACGGTGGCTGTATCATTTACACTCCCACCAACAGGGTACCGTGTGTCTCCTTTTTCTAACACCCTCTCCAGCTTTTGTTATTTGTGGACTCTTTGATGATGGCCATTCTGATTGGTGTGTGGTGACCTTCCCTGTAGTTCTGATTTGTATTTCTCAATTAATTAATGATGTTGAACATGTTTTCATGTGCCTATGGCCATCTTTCTGTCTTATTGGAGAAATGCCTGTCTTTTGCCCATTTTTTGACTGGATCACTTATTTTTTTGATAATGAGTTGTATGAGCTGCTTATATATTTTGGAAATTAAAACCTTCTTTGACCGAATCATTGGCAAATATTTTCTCCCATTCTGTGGGTGTCTTTTCACTTTGTTCATGGTTTCCTTTGCTGTGCCAAAGCTTGTAAGATTGATCAGATCTCATTTTTGCTTTTAGCTCTTTCTCCCTGGGAGACTAAGAAATATTGCTATGATTTATGTTAGAGAATGTTTTACCTACAGTCTCTTCTAGGAGTATAATGGTTGCCATCTTAGAGTTAACTCTTTAAGCCACTTGGAGTTTTTGTGTGTGGCGAGAGGGTGTGTTCTAATTTCACTGGTATACATGTGGCTGTCTAACTTTCCCAGCACCAATTATTGAAGAGACTGTCTTCTCAATTGTATAGTCTTGCCTCCTTTGTCAAAGATTAATTGACTAAAATGAAAAGAAAAACTAGAGAAAAAGATTAATTGACTCTGGGTGCGTGGGTTTGTTTCTTGGCACACGATTTTGCCCGTTGATCTGTGTGACTGTTTTTTGTGTGTGTGTGTAGTACCACACCACTATGTCTTTGTAGCACTGTGGTGTTGCCTGGATAGACAAAATTTTTCTCTTCTAAATTATGAAAATAAGTTAATACATTTACAGGAGACTTGGAAAAATACAGAACAAAGTTCCACTACATATTACAATTATTTTTAAGAAGATAAATTGATTTTTAGTTGGCTGTCAAACTCTCAAAAATTAATAGAATAAATATACAGGAAAGTAGAAGGATATAGGACACAATGAACGATGGATTTCTTGGAATCTAGAGCCAGGTGTAGGAATGTCAGAGCCTTGGCTTAGCCTCTCTTGATAGTTTATTTTGCAGATTTTTTTTGAAGCTGTCCTTTATGTTGAGTGTCAATAGTGTCTATTACCTCGAACAGTGTAGTGCAGTTATTGTTTGTAGCCCCGTGAGGATGACAGATTGACTACTGGGATTTCTTCCTCATCTTTCTGATGGACATGCCTGCATTCATTAGGAACAAGGAGCATCTTGGTTTGTAGTTGAGGGTTAGATTTAGTTTTATTTTTTCTTCAAAGTTAAGAGGATAATTTACCATGGCACTTGGCTTCCTGAAATTCCATTTTGGTTAAAATTTATTCCTGTAATAACCACCCCAGTACATATCCTAAGCATAGCTGTTATCATTGACAGCCCCCTATGATCATAGAAAAAGCAAGAGAGTTCCAGAAAAAACATCTATTTCTGCTTATTGACTATGCAAAAGCCTTTGACTGTGTGGATCACAACAAACTGTGGAAACTTCTTAAAGAGATGGGAATACCAGACCATCTGACCTGTCTCTTGAGAAACCTGTATGCAGGTCAGGAAGCAACAGTTAGAACTGGACATGGAACAACAGACTGGTTCCAAATAGGAAAAGGAATACGTCAAGGCTGTATATTGTCACCCTGCTTATTTAACTTCTATGCAGAGTACATCATGAGAAACGCTGGGCTGGAAGAAGTACAAGCTGAAATCAAGATTGCTGGGAGAAATATCAATAACCTCAGATATGCAGATGAAACCACCCTTATGGCAGAGAGTGAAGAGGAACTAAAAAGCCTCTTGATGAAAGTGAAAGAGGAGAGTGAAAAAGTTGGTTTAAAGCTCAGCATTCAGAAAACTAAGATCATGGCATCTGGTCCCATCACTTCATGGGAAATAGATGGGGAAACAGTGGAAACAGTGTCAGACTTTGTTTGGGCTCCAAAATCACTGCAGATGGTGACTGCAGCCATGAAATTAAAAGATGCTTGCTCCTTGGAAGGAAAGTTATGACCAACCTAGATAGCATATTTAAAAGCAGAGACATTGCCAACACAGGTCCATCTAGTCAAAGCTATGGTTTTTTCAGTGGTCATGTATGGATGTGAGAGTTGGAATATAAAGAAAGCTGAGTGCCGAAGAATTGATGTTTTTGAACTGTGGTGTTGGAGAAGACTTTTGAGAGTCCCTTGGATTGCAAGGAGATCCAACCAGTCCATCCTGAAGGAGATCAGTCCTGGGTGTTCATTGGAAGGACTGATGCTGAAGCTGAAACTCCAGTACTTTTGCCACCTGATGCAAAGAGCTGACTCATTTGAAAAGACCATGATGCTGGGAAAGATTGAGGGCAGGAGGAGAAGGGGACGACAGAGGATGAGATGGCTGGATGGCATCACCGACTCGATGGACATGGGTTTGGGTGGACTCCGGGAGTTGGTGATGGACAGGGAGGCCTGGCGTGCTGGTTTCATGGGGCCTCAAAGAGTCAGACACGACTGAGCGACTGAACTGAGCTGATGCCTTGTGTACTCCCGGTGGCCGTAAGCCCCGGTGATCCCGTCGTAGTTACAGGTATGTCCACAAGGCAGCAGCACTTTTCCACACCCTCCTTTGGTTTCTCCTGCAACCAGAGCCTTAGGGAATGTCAGGTTCCTCGGTTGTGCACTGGAGTGGCATGTGTGTGAGTAAACACCAAAGGTCTTGTGTCCCACTATTTTCTCTCCCTAAAGTTTTACATCCCCAAATTTTAATAAATCCCAACAGGGCCAGAGCACCCAGCTTTAGATGCTAAGGTGCCTAGGAGGCTGCACTCTCCGGAAGGGGCTTGTGCTGGGAAACTTAGCACCAGGAGAGGCAGAGAGTAGTTGACTGTTGCCTCCGAGATCCTCCAGGCCTGATCCCACTCCCGACTCTGGTCCCAGCCAGAGCCAAGCAGACACTAGAGGTTTCAAAAGGGTCTCAATGAAGGGCAACCTGCCAGGCTGCCTCATAGGATGAATGCTAAATAAGGTAGGTTCGGGGGAATAAAATAGGCCTTGCTCTTCTTTGTTTTCCTTTAACATCATGGTCTTGTTACGTTGCAGTGGAGTCAACTGGCGGTTCTGTGTTGTCAGCGCACAGATGCCTGCTTTAGGTATGACGTAACTATGGGGTGTATCTGTGTTTCCGCTTGTTCATTTTTTTGTCATAGGGCTTATTGCAGAGTGTCAGGCAACCTGCTGAGCACTAGGTCCTTGGTGATTGTCTATCTCAGACCCGGTTTTCAGTGTATATGAGGAAGGAAAGAGAATCTCTGTGGATTATCTTTACAGATCGACATTTCTGTGGATAAGTCAGAGACAGAGGTTTCTGTGTGTATGCTGAAAAATGAATGAAAGATTAAAGTAAGAAAGCTGATAGTCCTGGTGGATTATCTATGACAGATACAGATTCCTCTGTTTATGCTAGCCTCAACCCCTTAGTCTGTCCCCATCCCTTCACTTTTGTTTTTTCTGGAACCCTCGCTCTGAGTTAGAATTCTCAGTGTCTCTCTTGGGTGTAAGTTCAAGCCTATGTTTCTGGTTTTTCTTTTGCCCAGAAGGGACACCATGTGGTCCTATGGTCTCCGCTGTCTGGCTGAGCCCCTTTGGTGTAGGATCCTTCCATTTCATCCCTGTGGCCACCAGGGGCGTAAGATCCATCTTTCAGTGGCAGCTTTCTGTGGCTGAGTAACAGTCCCTCCTGTGTATGTACCACATCTTGTTGAAGCTTTAACGTGTCGGTGAGGGTTTTGCTGTTTCTGTTCCCTGGCTCCTGTGAGTACTGCTGCAGTGCATGTTGAGGTGCACGTCTCTTTTCGAGTGATGGATTTCTGGGGATTCAGGCCCAGGTGTGGGAATGTCAGGGCCTAGGCTTTGCCTCTCTTGATAGCTTTTTTGCAGGCGTTTGGAGACTGTGCATTTTACTGGGTGTTGCCAGTGTACGTTCACACTGACAGTATAGGAGGTTCCCTTTTTTCCAGCCTCTCTCCTGCATTTATTGCTTGTAGCCTCCTGAGGATGCCTAATCTGACTGGGAGGATTTGATGTCTCATTGTCCGTGTGATTGGCATTCCTTCTGTCATTAGGGACATGAGCATTTTGTCCTGAGTGTGGTATTGTGCTTTTTGTCATTCCTTAAAGTTTGTGTTGATGTACCTGCGCCACTAGCCACCTGAATGTCCATTGTGTTTGGAATTTATCTTTGCAACATGCGCTGCAGAACAGGTCCTGAGGGCAGCTGTTGCCATTCACAGCCCCCTCTGCCTTGTGAATTAGACGTGCCCATAAGCAAGGGTGGTGCCATTGTAGTTATAGGCTGTGTCCACACGGTGGCGGCACTGTTCTCACCCACCTCCGGTTCCTGGGTCACACGGAGCCTTAGGCAAAGCCAGCTTCCTGGGTTGTGAATTCAAGCGAAATATGCCTGAGCAAACATTTATGGACTTGTGCCTCACCATTCCTTCCATAAGGCTTCACACCCCGAACCGTCAGACTAATGTAAGCCCCAGCCACGGCACCCAGCTGAGGGTGCTATGGTGCCTAGGAGGTTGCACTGTCAGGAAGGAGGCTTGTACTGGGAACTCCAGCACCAGCTCACTTGCAGGCCAGCTGACTGTTGCCTCCAAGGTCCCCAAGGCCTCTGTCCCTCTTGGGAGTCTGGTCCCAGCCAGAGACAAGCAGACAGTATAGATTTAAAAGGGGCTTAATTGAGGAAACGCTGCCAGGCTGTCTCCAGCCCTCTTCAGTCCAGCCTTTGAACCCAACCCTGCTCAGGGTCCTGGCATGTTATTGAAATCAATTCAGGGTCATCCGAGGGATATAAAAAGCACGATTTTTCTTTCCTTTTCTTTAACAATAAGCCGATACCATGTTGGAGCATAGTCCATGGGCCACGCCGTGCTGCTTGTCCATGTACAACCCCCTGATTCAGCAGTGAGGTAACCATGGAGTGTATCTACTCTTTCCTGGATTCTTTGGCAGGGAGAGTTTATTGTACAATATCAAACATTGTGCTGAACATTAGGCCCTTGCAAAGTTTCTGTCTCACAGACAGTTTTTGGTGTATGTGCAGAAGGACAGAATAGATGTCCTTGCACATTATCCCTTAGAGATCCACATTTCTGCAGATAGGTGGAGGATAGAAAGTTCTTTGTGTATGTGGAAGGAAGAAAGGAAGGATGCTGGTAATTTGTGAGCATTATCTATTACAGATACAGATCTCTGTGTCTCTGTTAGTCCCCACCTTGTAATTGATCACTGGCCCTTAAGTTTTTTTTTCTTCTTTTGCAGACCCCTTGTTTGAGTTTGAATTCTCAAGTTCTCTCTGTGGGCTGTGAATCTGTCCCTTTGTTTCTCTGTTTCTCTTTTGCCTAGAAAGGACATCCTGTGCTGTTATCTTCCTGTGTCGGCAGAGTCCCCTTAGTGTTGACCCTTCAAGGTCCTTCCCTGGGGCACCAGCGGCATCATTTCCTAGCTTCAGTGCTGGTTTCCTGTGGCTGGGTAACAACCCACCATGTAGATGTAGCACATCTTGTTTACGCTGTAATCTGTCGGTGAAGATTTTGCTGTTTCCCTCCCTTGGCTTTCCTAATAGGAGGTGCACTGCTGGTTGGGGTGCCCGTGTTTTCTTGAATGATGGATTTCTCGAAATGTAGAGCCAGGTGTAGGAATGTCAGATCCTTGGCTTAGCCTCTCTTTTTAGCATTTTTTCAGATGTGCAGACGCTGTGCTTTATACAGAATGTAGGCAGTGTGTATCCACGGACAGTGTAGGGGATCCTTGTCCTCCAGGCTCTCTCCCAGAGCTATTGCTTGTAGCCCTGTGAGGATGCCAGCTTGACTAGTGGGATTTGATTTCCCTTTGTCCTTCTGATGAACGTGGCTGCAGTCATTAGGATTGCGGAGCACCTTGGTTTGTCGCTGAGACTTAAGGGATTTTTGTTTGTTTGTTTTTCTTCAATGGTTTGAAGATAATTTTACTATGGCACTTGGACTTCCTGAAATTTGTTAGTCAAAATTTATTTCTGCCACACCCACCCCAGGACATATCCTAAGGGCAACCATTATCATTAACAGGCCTCCGGGTGCCGTAAGCGCTGGTGGTCCAGTTGTAGTTATATGATATGTCCACAGGGCGGCAGCACTTCCCATGACCACTCTGGTTCCTTGCGCCTTAGGGAGTATCAGGTTCCTGGGCTGTGCATTTAAGTGGAGTGTGTCTGAGCAAACACCCAGGGGCTTGTGTCCCATTTCTTCCTCCCGCTGTAGCTTTACAAATCTTACCTAATCCCAAGGTGGCCAGAGCACCCAGCTCTAGACGCTACGGTGCCTAAGAGGCTGCACTCTCTGGAAGGAGGCTCGCGCTGGGGATCTCAGCACCAGGAGAAGCGGAGGTTAGTTGACTCTTGCCTCCAGGATCGTCCAGGCCTCGATCCCACTCTGAACTCTGGTCCCCGCCAGAGCCAAGAAGACACTAAAGGTTTAAAAAGGGTCTCAATGAAGGGGACCTTACCAGGATGTCCCGACCTCACCCTGTCCAGACGTGGAACCACAAGCCTGCACACAGTCCTGGTACAGGATGCCTCAAATAAGGTAGGTTTGAGGGAAGAGAGTAGGTATTGCTTTTCTGTCTTTTCTTTTAACACTGTGCCCATGTATGTTGCAGCAGTTGATTGTCCATTCTGTGCTTGTTGCCAGTGTACAGACGCCTGATTCAGGGGTGACATAACCTTGGGGTGTATCTATGCTTTTAGTTTTTGTGCTAGGGCTTATTGCAGAAGGTTGAGCAACCTGCTGTGCTGCGGTTAACAGTCAGCCACCTGTTGCTCTGGCTAAGCCATGAGAAAATCACCATGGGAAAGAATAAAAGCAAAATATAACAATACAGCATAACCAAATAAAAGTACATCGGGTTGATTAGTTGGGCTTGTCATGCCCTGCTAAGCTAAGGGAAAACACAGTGTGGACCTTGGAACGCCGGGTCATCACAAGTTCAGAACGCTGCCTGTGCACACACCAAGATGTTTTCCCATGACATACGCAGGCCTATGACCTCCAGCTAGGTGATAGCCCTTGCACAAGAAAATAACAAATAGTTTAAAGTAATCAATAAAATGGGAGACGTGACTGGGGACACAGGCTGACTTCATCGTAGCGCTACAGATACTTCCTGCTTGCCAAGACACTAAATAAAAGTGGTGTGGCTCCAAGGAACAGGACTCTTGATCCAAGGGGTCTTGAGTCCCCCGGTCCCATCTTTAAAACCCCAATTCTGTTTCTAGTTTCTTTTCCCCAAACTGTGAGTGAACCACTTTCGATCCCTGCCTGCTGCAGTGGCCGCAGCACTGCTGAGTGCTTGAGGATCCTCTGTCTCCAGTTTTCAGTGTATCTGAGGAAAGAAAGAATATCCCTGTGAATTGTCTTTAGAGATCGACGTTTCTGGGACGGGTCAGAGATAGAGATTTCTATGTGTATGTGGAAAAACAAATGAAAGAAGAAAGAAGCAAGTAAGAAAGCTGATAATCCTGGTGGATCAGCTATGGCAGATACAGATTTCTCTGTTTAACTAGCTGTGATCCCCTAATTGGTCCCTGTCCCTTCACTTGCGTTTTTTTCCCCTGAACTCTTGGTATGACCTAGAATTCTCAGTGTCTCTCTTTGGGGTGTAAATTCAATCCTATGTTTTTCCTTTTTCTTTTGCCCAGAGAGACATCCTATGGTCCCATGGTCTCCGCTGTCTGGCTGAGCCCCTTTGGTGTAGGATCCTTCTATTTCATCTCTGTGGCCCCCAGGGGCATACTCTCCGTCTTTCGGTGGTGGTTTTCTGTGTCTGAGTAATAGCCCCTCCTGTATTTGTAGCATATCTTGTTGAAGCTTTAACGTGTCGGTGAGGGCTTTGCTGTTTCTGTTCCCTGGCTCCTGTGAGTACTGCTGCAGTGCATGTTGAGGTGCACGTCTCTTTTTGAGTGATGGATTTCTGGGGATCCAGGCCCAGGTGTGGGAATGTCAGGTCCTAGGCTTTGCCTCTCTTGATAGCTTTTTTGCAGGCATTTGGAAACTGCGCATATTACTGGGAGTTGCCAGTGTACGTTCACACTGACAGTATAGGAGGTTCCCTTTTTCCAGGCCATCCCCTGATATTATTGCCTGTAGCCTCCTGAGGATGCCTAACCTGACTGTTGGGATTAGATTTCTCTGTGTCTGTGTGATTAGCATCCCTTCAGGAATTAGGGATACCAAGCATTTTGTCCTGAGTGTGGTTTGTGTTTGAAAATTTACCTGTGCAGTAGGCCACCTGAAAGTCTGTTGTGTTTGGAATTTATCAATTCAATACCCAGATCCCGAGGGCAGCTGTTATCATCCACAGCCCGCTCTGCCTTGTGAATTAGAGGTGCCGTAAGCAGGAGTGGTGCCATTGTAGTTACAGGCAGTGTCCACACGGTGGCGGCACTGTTCCTGTCCTCAGTTTCCTGGGTCTAACAGAACCTTGGGACAAGTCAGCTCCCTGCGCTGTGAATTGGAGTGGAATATACTGGAGGAAACCGTCACAGGAGGAAACAGTCACAGTCTCACTATTCCTTCCGTAATGCTTCGCGCCCCGGTCACCAGACTAGTGTACGCCCCGGCCACACCACCCAGCTGAGACTGTCCTGGTGCCTGGGAGGAAGCACTGTCAGGAAGGAGGCTTGTGTTGGGAGCTCCAGCACCAGCACACTTGCAGGCTAGCTGGCCATTGCCTCCAAGTTCTCCAAGGCCTCTGTCCCATTCGCGAGTCTGGTCCCAGCCAAGACAAGCAGACAGTATAGATTTTAAAAGGGTCTTAATTAAGGGCACACTGCTAGGCTGTCTCTACCTCACCCCACCCCAATCCAGCCCTGGAACCCAATCAGGTTCCTGGCATGGGATTAAAATCAATTCAGGGACGTCTGAGCAAATGCAAAAGGCCCCACTTTTCTTAAGTTTTCTTTAGCAACAAGACGATGCCATGATGGAGTGTAGTCCATGGGCCATACTGTGCTTGTTGTCTGGGTATTGCCCCCTGATTCAGGATGGATGTAACCATGGAATATATCTTCTCTTTTTAAGATTCTTTTGCATGAGTTTATGGCAGAAGGTCGAACAATGTGCTGAGCATTAATTAGCTCCTTGCGAATTTTCTATCTCACAGGCAGCTTTCGGCGTATATGTGGAAGGACAGAAGAGATAATCCTTGTGGAGATCCACATTTTTGAGATTAGGTGAGGAAAGAATGCTCTGTGGGTGTGTGGAAGGATGGATGGAAGGAAGAAAGCTGATAATTTTTGAGAATTATCTACTACAGATACCGATTTCTGTGTCTACGTTAGTCCCGACCTTCTAATTGATCCCTGGCCCTTAACTTTTTTCATCCTTTGGGATCCCTTGTTTGAGTCTGAATTCTCAGGGTGTCTCTTTGGGCTGTAAATCTGTTCCTTTGTTTCTCTATTTTTCATTACCTAGAAAGGACATCACATGCTGTTGTCTTCTTGTGTCCGGCTGAGTTCCGCTAGTGTTGATCCTTTGCGATCCATCCCTGTTTCTGCCAGTGGCATTATTTCCATATTCAGTGCCGGCTTCTCATGGCTGGGTAACACTCCGTCGTATGAATGTAGCACGTGTTGCTGAGGCATTAATCTGCTGGTGTGGATTTGCTGTTTCCCTCCCGTGGCTTTCACAGTTAGCGCTGCAGTGCATGTTGCGGCGCCCGTGTTTTTTGAATGATGGATTTCTCAGAATCTGGAGGCCAGGTGCCGGAATCTCAGGTCCTTGGCCTAGCCTCTTCTTTTAGTTTTTAGCAGGTATTCAGCTGCTGTCCTTTATACTGTCGACAGTGGATGTTCCCTCGGACAGTGTGAGGGGGTTCCTCTTCTCAAGACTATTTCCCACAGTTAATCTTTGTATCTCCCTGAGACTGACAGCTTGACTAGTGGGGTTTGATTTCTCCTTGTCCTTCTGATGGACGAGCCTGCAGTCATTAGGAATGAGGAGCATCTTGGTTTGTCGTTGAGGTTTAGGTGTTTTTTTTTCCCCAGGGTGTAAGGATAATTTACCAATTTACTGTGGAACTTGGCTTCCTGGAATTCCATTTTGGTCAAAATTTATTTCTGCAATACCTTCCCCAGAACATGTCCTAAGGGCAGCTGTCTTTAATAGCACCAGATGCCTTGTGAGCTCCAGGGGCCCAGAAGCACCGCTGGCCTGATTGTAGTTACGGGAAGTGTCCACAAGGCGGCAGCACTTTCCCAGGGCCACCTTTTGTTTCCCATTCAATAGAGTCTTATGGAATGCGAGGTTCCTGGATTGTGCATTCGAGTGGAATGTGTCTAAACAAACACCTCGGGGCTTCTGTCCCACGACTTCCTCTCCCTAAAACTTTACACTCCGGAATTTTAACTAATCCCAAGGGGGACAGAGCACCCAGCTCCAGATGTGAAGGTGCCTAGGAGGCTGCACTCACAGGAAGGGGGCTTGAGCTGGGAACCTTAGCACCAGGAAAGGTGGAGGTGAGTTGATTATTGCCTCCAAGATCGTCCAGGCCTTAGTCCCAGTCCGGATGATGGTCCCAGTCAGGGCCAAGAGGACACTAGAAATTGAAAAAAGGTCTCAGTGAAGGGCAGCCTGCCAGGCTCGCTTGTGCCCACCCTGCCCAGGCCTGAGACACAATCTGCACACACTTCTGGTATACATAATGCAAAGTGAGGTAGGTTTGAGGGATACCGGGGGTCTTGCTTTTCTGGTTCTCTCGCATCGTGCCCGTGTTGTGCTGCCGTTAGTTGACTGGCCATTCCGTCCTTGCTGTCAGTGCCGCAGACGCCAGTCAGGTGTGGCGTGACCACGGGCGTATCTGTGTTTCTTTGTTTTCCGGTCACAGAGTTTATTGCAAAAGGTCGAGCCTCCTCCTGAGCACAGGGTCCTTGGGGATTGTCTATCTCAGACCCAGTTTTCAGTGTATGTGAGGAAGGAAAGAGAATATCTATGTGGATTATTTTTAGAGATCGACATTTCTGTGGACAAGTCAGTGATAGAGGTTTCTGTGTGTATGCTGAAAAACGAATGAAAGAAGAAAATTAGAAAGCTGATAGTCCTGGTGGATTATCTATGACAGACACAGATTGTTTTGTTTACGCTGGCCTCGACCCCCTAACTCTCCCCATCCCCTCACTTCCCCCCCACCCCGGAACTCTTGGTATGAGTTAGAATTCTCAGGGTCTCTCTTTGGGGTATAAATCTGATCCTATGTTCCTCTTTTTTATTTTAACCAGAAGGGACATCATGTGGTCCTATGGTCTCTGCTGTCTGGCTGAGTCCCTTTAGGGTATGATCCTTCCGTTCCATCCCTGTGGCCCCCAGGGGCATACTCTCCATCTTTAGGTGGTGGTTTTCTGTGGCTGAGTAATAGCCCCTCCTGTATATGTAGCATATCTTGTTGAAGCTTTAACGTGTCGGTGAGGGCTTTGCTGTTTCTGTTCCCTGGCTCCTGTGAGTACTGCTGCAGTGCATGTTGAGGTGCACGTCTCTTTTCGAGTGATGGATTTCTGGGGATCCAGGCCCAGGTGTGGGAATGTCAGGTCCTAGGTTTTGCCTCTCTTGATAGCTTTTTTGCAGGCACTTGGAGGCTGTGCATTTTACTGGGTGTTGCCAGTGTACCTTCACACAGTATAGGGGGTTCCTTTTTTTCTAGCCCCTCTCCCACATTTATTGCCTATAGCCTCCTGAGGATATTTAACCTGACTGGTGAAATTTGCTTTCTCATTGACCATTTGATTGGCTTTCTGTCAAGAATTAGGGATACTGAGCATTTTGTCCTGAGTGTGGTATTATGTGTGTTTTATTTTGCCCTTAAAGTTTGTGTTGGAAGATTTACCTGAATGTCCATTGTGTTTGGAATTTATATTTGCAATACCCACTGCAGAACAGGTCCTGAGGGCAGCTGTTACCATTCACAGCCCCCTCTGCCTTGTGTTCAAGGTCAGGAGGGGCGGCTGTGAAGAGATACCCCACGTCCAAGGTAAGAGAAACCCAAGTAAGACGGTAGATGTTGCAAGAGGGCATCAGAGGGCAGACACACTAAAACCATAATCACAGAAAACTAGCCAATCTGATCACAGGACCACAGCCTTGTCTAACTCAGTGAAACTAAGCCATGCCGTGTGGGGCCACCCAAGACGGCTGGGTCATGGTGGAGAGGCCTGACAGAATGTGGCCGACTGGAGAAGGGAATGGCAAACCACTTCAGTATTCTTGCCTTGAGAACCCCATGAACAGTATGAGAAGGCAAAATGATAGGATACTGAAGGAGGAACTCCCCAGGTCGGTAGGTGCCCAATATGCTACTGGAGCTGGATGGCATCACCGACTCAATGGGCATGAGTTTGGGTAAACTCTGGGAGTTGGTGATGGACAGGGCGGCCTGGCGTGCTGCGATTCATGGGGTCGCAAAGAGTCGGACACGACTGAGCAACTGAACTGAACTGATAAGCAAGGGTGGTGCCATTGTAGTTACAGGCAGTGTCCACACGGTGGCGGCACTGTTCTCACCCACCTCGGGATCCTGGGTCAAACGGAGCCACATGCAAAGCCAGCTTCCTGGGTTGTGAATTGGAGTGGAATATGACCGAGCAATCATTTCAGGCTTGTGTCCCACTAGTCCTTCCCCCAGTAGTTCACATTCCAGACTGTCAGACTAATGTCAGTTCTGGCCACAACACCCAGCGGAGGGTGCTATGGTGCCTAGGAGGTTACACTGTCAGGAGGGAGGCTTGCATTGGGAACTCCAGCACCAGCACACTTGCAGGCTAGCTGAATAGTGCCTCCAAGGTCTGCAAGGCCTCTATGCCACTCAGCACTCTGGTCCCAGCCATAGACAAACAGACATTATAGATTTTAAAAGGGGCTTCATTAAGGGCACGCTGCCAGGCTGTCTCCAGCTCACCCCAGTCCATTCCTGGAACCCAAGCCTGCTCAGGTTTCTGGCAAGCGATTGAAATCAACTCAGGGACATCCGAGGGAATACAATAGTTACCACATTTCTTTCCTTTTGTTTAACAAGCCAGTGACATGCTGAAGTATACTCCATGTCCATGTACAGTGCCCTGATTCAGCAGTGACGCAACCAAGGAGTGTATCTACTCTTTCCTGGATTCTTTGGCAGGAGAGTTTATTGCAGAATGTCGAACATGGTGCTGAATATTAGGTTTTTGCGAATTTTCTGTCTCACAGGCAGTTTTCGGTGTATATGCGAAAGGACCGAATAGATATCCTTGTGCATTATCCCTTAGAGATCCACATTTCTGTGTATAGGTGGAGGACAGAAAGCTCTTTGTGTATGTGGAAGGATGGAAAGATGTTGCTAATTTGTGAGCATTATCTATTACAGATACAGATCTCTGTGTCTATGGTAGTCCCCACCTTGTAATTGAGCCCTGGCCCTTAAGTTTTTCCTCTTTGGGGGGACCATTGTTTGAGTTTGAATTCTCAGGTTTTCTCTTTGGGCTGTAAATCTGTTCCTTTGTTTCTCTGTTTCTCTTTTGCCTAGAAAGGACATCCTGTGCTGTTATCTTCCTGTGTCGGGCAGAGTTCCCTTGGTGTCGACCCTGGGACACCCGTGGCATCATTTCCTAACTTCAGTGCCGGTCTCTAATGACTGGGTAACAATCCACCGTATAGGTGTGGGGCATCTTGTTTAAGCTTTGATCTGTTGGTGAAGATTTGCTGTTTCTGTCTTGACTTTTGTAATTAGAGCTGCAGGGCATGTTGTGGTCCGACTCTTTGCAACCCCAAAGACTCTAGCACGCCAGGCCTCCCTGTCTTTCACTGTATCCTGGAGTTTGCTCAAACTCATGTCTATTGAGTCAGTGATGCTACCCAACCATCTCTTCCTCCGTCATCTCCTTCTCCTCCTGTCCTCAATCTTGCAGCATGCGGGATCTTAGTTCCCGACCAGAGATTGAACCCACGTCCCCTGCAATGGAAGCATGGAGTCTTAACTATTGCACTGCCAGTGAAGTCGCTGAGGTGGCATGTTATTAATTCATAGGAAGCTGACTTGGGCCCTGGAGGTGACAGATTTTATAAACTATGCTAATGGTGATCTTTAAATTTTTTTTCTTAATTTAAAATGTAATTTTGTTTATTTTTGGCCTCACTGGGTCTTCGCTGCTTTCTGTGGGCTTTCTCTAGTCGTGGGGAGAGCAGTGCTTGGGCTTCTCACTGTGGTGCCTTCTCTTCTTGCGGAGCACAGGCTTAGCTGCTCTGTGGCATGCAGGATCTTCCCGGACCAGGGATCGAACCTGTGTCCTGTGCATTGGCAGGCAGATTCTTATCCACTGCACCACCAGCAAAGTCTTAGTGTAATCTTTTTACATTAAAATTTTTTTAAGGTTTCTGAGAGGTTTTGTATTTATTATTTTTAAAATATCATTAGTTCTATTTTTTTTTTTTAGAGGATTGTAGACATAAAGAGAGTGAAGTTTCTGGATTAAAGGCAAAACAGTGTTTCTAGTAACAGTACTAGAAAAAAGATACTCTGATATTAGACAGGTAAGCAGGAATTTTCCAGGTTGGGAAACACAATTAAGCACTGTCTCGGGTTTTTTTTTTTTTTTTTTGCCTTAGTTAGGTCTGTGGTGCCCTCACAAGGAAAATTTCAATCTACAGTTGAAAATAAACACCAGTCAGAATGTATTTATAGTCCCTGGCAGGACACATGTGTTTGACATCCCCATGGAGGTGTGTAAAGTACCTTCAAACTTCTGGTTTTGCCCCTGGTCTCCTTTACATTTTGTCAGGATTGTTTTATTTTGGGGGAGGATGTAGTTTGGAGACATCCTTGTAATACCTCTAACATTCTGTGAGTGATGGATGAATATTGTCACTCTATGTCTGCTCTTATGGATAATATCATGAAAAATTTTGTTCAACTCCATTGTAAATATTTTTGGTGCGTAAGTCAGCTATCCTAAGATATAATGTGCATCGTGACTTCTCCCATCTTTCTTTCTAATCTTTTCTGCCCCGACAGTTAACATATAGCGTCTCCGAATTTCTCCAGCTTTTCTCACCAGTGAGATGGCAGGCGTACTCCCCTTTAGCCTGGCGGCCAGCCCAGGCCTTACCAGGGTCTTTGTGACTTACACTCTTGTTTTGTCACTCAGTCGTGTCTGACTCTTTCGTGACCCCCATGGACTAGCCCACCGGGTTCCTCTGTCCATGGGATTCTCCAGGCAAGAATACTGGAGTGGGTTGCCTTTTCCTCCTCCAGGGGATCCTCCCGACCCAGGGATTGAACCTGAGTCTCCGCATTGCAGGTGGATTCTTTACACCACTGAGCCGCCAGGGAAGCCCTCTTTTACTGTCACTGTAGGTATTTTCTTAAACAGCAGAAAAGCATCTAAAATGTCTTTGTCATTCAGCTGTCGACTTAAAAAAAAATGCACGATGTGAGAGTGGTGAGCTCAGTTTTATCTGGGGCAAAATGAGGACTTTAGCCCAGGAGACAGCACCTCAGACAGCTCTGAGAAACTGCTCCCAAGAGGCAGGGGCAAAGGGTCAGTATTTATGTGATTTTGGTGAAGGGGGAGTACATGCAATCAAGCACATATATTTTCAAAAGGTTTCTACTAGTCTCATGAAGTTTTGCTAGTCACAAGGAATAATTGTCACCATGAAGGATTTTAGTGGTTTTCTAGATATGGGGAGATACAAGAATTGGGCTCATAAAGTCAGCTCCCGAAAATATCTAACTGTCTGAAGACCTATCCTGCCAATTTTTCCCCTTATCACGGAGGCCTCATTTCTGCTCTCCACCCTGAATTCCTTCAGCGGGTTGAAGGTCAGCAGCTGCAGCAGCATGTTATTTAATCTTTGTAGAGGTATATAGGTAGATGACAAGCACCCATGGCAAGTACCAATTTGTAGTTGACACAAGTTTTATAGGCTTTGCCAAACTTAGAAGCTTCTCTGTGGGAATTACCTGATGGAACAGTGGTCAGGACTGAGTGCTTGCATTGCAGGGGTCCTGGTTTGATTCTTTGTTCAGGGAATTAAGATCCTGCAAGCCATGTGGTACAGGCAAAAAGGAAAAAAAAAAAGCCTCTTTGTTTTTAAACCATTCAAATTTGGTGGACTGACACCCTTTCCTCCCCACCCCCATTTATTTAAACAATTAGTATAAATATTTGTTTTTAGGGGTTTTTTTTGCCAACTTTTCCAGGTATAAGCAAATATTTCAGTCATCAGTATGATTTAATTTCTTGGATAGGTCTATATTTTAAGAGTGAATTTAAGTCTGTGATAGCCTTTTCTTTTAGGAACAAATAAAATTAAGTCAGGGCTGTTCAAAGGACTCCAACAAAATTATATATTGTTTAGTTGCCAAGATGTGGCCAACTCTCTTGAGACCTCATGGACAGTAGCTTGCCAGTTTCCTCTGTCCGTGAGGTTCTCCAGGCAAGAATACTGGAGTAGGCTGCCATTTCCTCCAGGAGATTTTCCTGACCCAGGGATTGAACCTGCATCTCCTGCATTGGTAGGTGGATTCTTTACCACTGAGCCACCTGGGAAGCCCAACAAAAGTCAGTTCAGTTCAGTTGCTCAGTTGTGTCTGACTCTTTGCGACCCCATGAATCGCAGCACGCTAGGCCTCCCTGTCCCTCACAAACTCCCGGAGTTTACACAAACTCCCGGAGTTTACCCAAACTCATGCCCATTGAGTCGGTGATGCCATCCAGCCATCTCATCCTCTGTCATCCCCTTCTCCTCCTGCCCCCAGTCCCTCCCAGCATCAGGGTCTTTTCCAGTGAGTCAGCTCTTTGTATCAGGTGGCCAAAGTATTGCAGTTTCAGCTTCAGCATCAGTCCTCCCAATGAACACCCAGGACTGATCTCCTTCAGGATGGACTGGTTGGATCTCCTTGCAGGCCAAGGGACTGACTCTCAAGAGTCTTCTCCAACACCACAGTTCAAAAGCATCAATTTTTCGGCGCTCAGCTTTCTTCACAGTCCAACTCTCACATCCATACATGACTACTGGAAAAACCATAGCCTTGACCAGACGGACCTTTGTTGGCAAAGTAATGTCTCTGTTTTTTAATATGCTATCTAGGTTGGTCACAACTTTCCTTCCAAGGAGTAAGCATCTTTTAATTTCATGGCTGCAGTCACCATCTGCAGTGATTTTGGAGCCCCAAAAAATAAAGTCTGACACTGTTTCCACTGTCTCCCCATCTATTTCCCATGAGGTGATGGGACCAGATGCCATGATCTTAGTTTTCTGAATGTTGAGCTTTAAGCCAACTTTTTCACTCTCCTCTTTCACTTTCATCAAGAGGCTTTTTAGTTCCTCTTCACTCTCTGCCATAAGGGTGGTGTCATCTGCATATCTGAGGTTATTGATATTTCTCCCAGCAGTCTTGATTCCAGCTTGTGCTTCTTCCAGCCCAGCGTTTCTCATGATGTACTCTGCATAGAAGTTAAATAAGCAGGGTGACAATATACAGCCTTGATGTACTCCTTTTCCTATTTGGAACCAGTCTGTTGTTCCATGTCCAGTTCTAACTGTTGCTTCCTGACCTGCATACAGGTTTCTCAAGAGGCAGGTCAGGTGGTCTGATATTCCCATCTCTTTCAGAATTTTCCACAGTTTGTTGTGATCCACACAGTCAAAGGCTTTGGTATAGTCAATAAAGCAGAAATAGATGTTTTTCTGGAACCCTCTTGCTTTTTTTGATGATCCAGCAGATATTGGCAATTTGATCTCTGGTTCCTCTGTCTTTTCTAAAACCAGCTTGAACATCTGGAAGTTCTCGGTTCACGTATTGCTGAAGCCTGGCTTGGAGAATTTTGAGCATTACTTTACTAGCGTGTGAGATGAGTGCAATTGTGTGGCAGTCTGAGCATTCTTTGGGATTGCCTTTCTTAGGGAATGGAATGAAAACAGACCTTTTCCAGTCCTGTGGCCACTGCTGAGTTTTCCAAATTTGCTGGCATATTGAGTGCAGCACTTTCACAGCATCATATTTCAGGATTTGAAATAGCTCAACTGGAATTCCATCACCTCCACTAGCTTTGTTCCTAGTGATGCTTTCTAAGGCCCACTCGACTTCACATTCCAAGATGTCTGGCTCTAGGTGAGTGATCACACCATTGTGATTATCTGGGTCATGAAGATCTTTTTTGTACAGTTCTTCTGTGTATTCTTGCCACCTCTTCTTAATATCTTCTGCTTCTGTTAGGTCCATACCATTTCTGTCCTTTATTGAGCCCGTCTTTGCATGAAATGTTCCCTTGGTATCTCTAATTTTCTTGAAGAGATCTCTAGTCTTTCCCATTCTGTTGTTTTCCTCTATTTCTTTGCACTGATCGCTGAGGAAGGCTTTCTTATCTCTCCTGGCTCTTCTTTGGAACTCTGCATTCAAACAGGAATATCTTTCCTTTTCTCCTTTGCTTTTCACTTCTCTTCTTTTCACAGCTATTTGTAAGGCCTCCTCAGACAACCATTTTGCCTTTTTGCATTTCTTTTCCATGGGGATGGTCTTGATCCCTGTCTCCTGTATAATGTCACGAACCTCCGTCCATAGTTCATCAGACACTCTGTCTATCAGATCTAGTCCCTTAAATCTATTTCTCACTTCCACTGTATGATCATAAGGGATTTGATTTAGGTCATACCTGAATGGTCTAGTGGTTATCCCTACTCTCTTCAGTTTAAGTCTGAATTTGGCAACAAGGAGTTCATGATCTGAGCCACAGTCAGCTCCAGGTCTTGTTTTTGCTGACTGTATAGAGCTTCTCCATCTTTGGCTGCAAAGAATATAATCAATATGATTTCGGTGTTGGCCATCTGGTGATGTCCATGTGTAGAGTCTTCTCTTGTGTTGTTGGAAGAGGGTGTTTGCTATGACCATTGCGTTCTTTTGGCAAAACTCTATTAGCCTTTGGCCTGCTTCATTCCATACTCCAAGGCCAAATTTGCCTGTTACTCCAGGTGTTTCTTGACTTGCTACTTTTGCATTCCTATCCCCTATAATGAAAAGGAATCCGAAATGCAGTACTTGGATGCAATCTCAAAAACGACAGAATGATCTCTATTCATTTCCAAGGCAAACCATTCAATATCACGGTAATCCAAGCCTATGCCCCAACAAAATTAAGTGTATGTTAAAAAAGTACTGAGAGTTAACAATTTAGTCTCTTCATTTGATATACTTACCAAATCATCTCACATTAAAAAACCCAAATATTAATTTTATTCCTTTGGTACATTATTTACATAAGCCAAATGTAAAAAGGATTAATATGCATTTATTTGTATGCATTTAAGTATATATAGATATATAGATACTAGTGGTAAGGAATCTGCCTGCCCGAGGGTGGGATGATTTGAGAGAATAGTATTGAAACATATACCTTACCGCTTCCCTGGTGGCTCAGCTGGTAAAGAATATGCCTGCAATGCAGGAGACCTGGGTTTGACCCTTGGGTCAGGAAGATCCTCTGGAGAAGGGAACAGCTACCCACTCCAGTATTCTGGCCTGGAGAATTCCACGGACAGAGGAGCCTGGCGGGCTACAGTCCATACGGTCGCAGAGTCAGACATGACTGAGCGACTTTCCCTTTCATATACGTTACCATATGTAAAGATGACCAGTGTGTGTTCGATGCGTGAAGCAGGGTGCCCAAAGCGAGTGCTCTGGGAGAACTTAGAAGGACAGGGTGGGGAGGGAGGTGGAGGGGAGGTTCAGGATGTGGGGAACACGTGCACATGTGACCGATTCATGTTAATGTATGGCAGGGGCCATCACAATGTTGTAATTATCCTCCAAATAAATAATTAAGAAAAAAAAGACTGCCTGCTAATGCAGGAGATGTAAGGGACTCGGGTTCAATCCCTGGGGGGAATACCCTCTGGAGAGGAAATGGCAACCCACTGCTGTATTCTTGCCTGGGAAAGCCATGGACAGAGGAGCCTGGTGGGCTACACTCTATGGGGTCACAAAGATTTGGACACAACTGAGTGAGCACACACAGACATAAAGTAGATAATTTAGAGTTTTTCTGTAGCTTTAAAATATTAACCTTTCAGTATTAGCACTGTATCAAATTATTAAGATGAATTTTAACTTTAAAAAATCAAGACAATCACATCTTCTGTTATCCTGTGCATGTAACTTGAAGTTTCTGTATTATTGCACCTAGTATCACTATCTACATTAATTATGACTCATAACAGTAATCAACCTGTACTTTTTCCTTCAGACATAAGACTTCCTTCTAGACAGAAGTATAAAAATTGTCAAGTTAATATTTTATGAGTACTTATTTCAATTACTCTAAAATTTTGAGATGGCAAAAACATACTATCATCGAAAACTATCTGCATGTTTTGTTCTCCACTGACATAAAATAAGGGTAAATTAAAATTCTTTCTGTATCAGGGGATTCCAGGGGGGATCTTCCCAACCCAAGGACTGAACTCACGTCTCCTGCCTTTACAGGTGGATTCTTTACCTTCTGAGCCACCAGGGAAGCCCCTGTTACAAACTTTTAAACTCAGCCTTGGCCTAGTACAAAGCAAACTGCTATGCTACCCGGTTTTGCAGGTAAATTGTCAGGCTGGATCTGGTCAAAGGTTTGGGTTTGGTTGATGAGTAGGGTTGCCTCTCAAATACCTGCCCCAAATTATCTGAAAAACCCAGGTAACAGCAAACTCTTTGTGCTTTTCCCCTTTCCACGTGTTTCTCAAGCCTGAGGATGAGGGCCCTGTGGGGTCAAAGAAGGCATTTGGGAGTTTCAGGTGATTCTTCCAAAGGTGCAAGTTTAGGATCCCTGAGATACTGACTGAGGTAAGGTTTGCCAACAAAACTTTTCTTTTCTTTCTGTAAACTAGGGTTTGTGTGAAGCTCAGTGGTTCAGTGGCTTTGTAACATCTTATGAGTTGCTTTGGTGTAGAAAGAACCCCAAGCCTTAACTGTGTCTTGATTTTGCACTTGCACACAGAAGCGCCTGCTAGGCAGACGCAGGTCCAAGGCCCAGGTCTTCTGTGAGCCTGACACGCCTGAGCTCTGAATGGACAGGAAGCTGGTGTCGAGTCTCAGACAGAGGACAGAAAAGGTCAGGTTCAAAATCTCTCCGGACGATGCTTCAGCTCGGCCACTCTGACCTTCATGGGGAAGGCTGGATTTCTCTGTGGTTCACAGAATGTTCACGTTTAGCATCTCTGGTTACCCCAGCAGAGGCTGGCTTTACAGGCCAGGAAAAGGATGACGAGAAGGCTGCTGAGGCAGGCAGCACTTTCTGAGAAATTAAACCAAACTCGTGTGTTACGGCCCGGGGAACTGGCCTGGGAACTGTGTGGTCTTTCAGGCACCATCTGGAGGAGCTGCGCGAATATGAAAACTGGAAAAGGGTCGAACACTTCTTTTTAGATGTGTGAGCTTTTTTTTCTCAAAGTCCTTCAGGGAACACTATGGAAATACTCAGAATTTAATTGGACCACAGAGCTTACAGCCACAGTAAGCCCAACTCCACAGAATGAGGCACTGATAGAATGAAACATATGCATATTCTGTGTTTAAAAAAAAAAGACACACAACAAATTCAAGGCTTTTGAAAAAAGCATCATTTATTTCAAAGTACAACATAAAGTTGTATTTTTAAGAAATACACCTTCAATCTTGTATCTCAAGACTTGGCGATGTGCATTTCAGTTTATCTTGAAAATAAATTCAGGTATACAAATGTTACATACCTCAAGTACAAACAGCACAGAAAATGCATATGGTCTCAACCGAATGCTTTAACATTCATTCACTGTTCTTAAAGTTGACTTAACATTTCTGTAATCTGCTTTTAAACCGAGACAGCCTTATTTTAAAAAAATACTCTGTATTTTTCAGCACAAAGTCCTCATACGTTTTTAAAATTAGATCTTGGCATGTAATATTGTGAAATTATTAAAAAACCAACCTTGGTAATTTAATAAAACTGTCACATGCCAGGACTTCTGAAATCAACTCGAGTTGTCACCTTAGCTGTAATATCAAATTGGTGTTCACACAGATAGATGAGGTGGGAGGAAGACAGGTGGTGGACAGTTGATAACAGGTAAGGTTTTCAGATGTACAGGGCTTACTGGAGTTTGTGGCTGAGTCCAGACTTTTCTCTAAAAGCACAACAGCAAATCTCGTATTATCATAATTGCAAGAAAGATCTGAAAGAAGCGAGTGGTATAAGCCTGCCCTGCGAGATGGGGAGGGTGGGGCGTGGGCAGCGACAGCGGGAGAGCCTTCGAGATGTCTCGGAAACGGGCACATCATGATCTAGACAAGGGGCCACCACCGTTTTCTTTTTCTTTTTTTTTTGCCTAATTTCAATTCTCGTGAGGGAAGTGTGAATTTGACCAGGGGTCTGAGCTCCTCCGTCCGATGGTGGGGCTCCATATCCGCCAGGGGTTGTAGGTCTGGCCCAGGTCGTCGGTGGGGCTGGTGGCGGAGGGCGCGTGAGGTGCCGGGGCGCTCTCGGGGCCCATGAGGCCGATGCTCGGCAACGCGCTGGCGGGGCTGGTGAAGGGCAGGGTGCTGTGCAGGCTGCTGGACCAGATGGAGCTGCTGAACGGAGTGGACGACCACAGGCTGCTGGTGCTGCCAAGGATGGGCTGACGAGACAAGAGAGACGACACTGAGCGTCAGACATGAGGGGGGCGGACGGCAAAGTGAAGCTGATGCCAAAAACGGGCTAGAACACAGGTTCCTCTCACTGTTTCCTTTAAAACGAATGTTTTATACACGTAGCCACCTCAGCAACTGAGCAGATGGTTCTGAAATTCTAAAGGGGCGCCCACCACAGCTGGTGGGCTGAGTCCAGCCCGCCGGTTTCTGAAGGTGAAGTTTACAGGGCCGTGAGCCGCCCCTGCCACCTTTGCACCACATGGAGGAGCTGGACAGGCTGCACCAGCAATGAAAAGAAAGCGATAGTGTTAGTTGCTTAGACTCTTTTGTGACCCCATGGACTGGAGCCGGCCAGGCTCCTCTGTCCTTTGGATTTCCCAGGCAAGAATACTGGAGTGGGTTGCCATTTCCTCCTCCAGGGGATCTTCCCAACCCAGGGATCGAACCCAAGTCTCCTGCATTGCAGGTGGATTCTTTTGCCCTCTGAGCCACCAGGGAAGACCCAGCAATAATGGCCTGCAAGGTTTCAAAGAGTTCTACCCCATTTTAAAAGAATGGTTAAGATGCTTGTAAAACTGAAGCCAGAATGATTACGAGTGAAGACAAACTTTGGAACTAGTGAAGTTAAAATATCTACTGTTAAACCTTGCACATCTAATTGAGTTTTCCTGAGGATGAAGAAGTAATCACAATGGGATCCTATTTTTCTGTCATGATTTTGTAAAAGCTGAAACCAGGAATCATTTACTTTTTGTGGCGCATGATCTTTGCAGAACCATTTAGCTGAGAAATAAACAGATGCACCTAGAAAAAGCTCGAGACATGGGCCTCTCAGGAGCCGGTACGTGCCATGCTCAGGCACCGTCTGGCCTGGAGGTGGGGGGACCCGAGACGGGCCCTCGGTCACCCTGTGGTCTGACTGACAGGCTGGGAGAGGCTGAAATGAGAGAAGCCTCTCTCTCAAGCCTCAGCGTCTCAGCCTCCCTCCTGTAACTTCTGGACCATCTCGGCTCTGAAGAGTACTGCCGGTCACTTGGGCAGACATGAAGACAGAGCAGTGGACACGGTGAGCGTGCTGACCCACGCCTTCATGCTGCTCTTGTCATTCATCTCTGTCAGCATCACCCCAGGGACAGCTGCCTGAGCAGGCAGGCGGAGCAAGCCCAGGACTCACCGTGGCCGTGTGGGTCGGGGAGCCGGAACTGGCTGGCCAGGAAGGGCCGGGCTCTGTGGCCGGCGAGTCCCAGAGGTAGGAGGGGCCGCCGCTCAGCTCATTCCAGCTCCTCTGCGAGGCCTGATTGCACGATCGCGCCAACCCGAGCTTGCTGAACACTTCTGCAAGTGAGGCAGCAAAGGCAAGTGTGTGCTGGATCCAGCCGTGCTCCCGGGGCGGGTCGCGTGTCCTCTCAGGGGTCTGCATCCCACCCAGTCGAGCAGCCCCCACCACTGAAAGTGGGGTGTGGGGAGGTTCCCCAGACTCCTGCCCATGGTCTCTACACCTCACCCACACTTTTCACTGGATCGTCAAGTGCAAACACCATCACAGCTGATGTGAAACTCACATCACTGCCTCTAATTCTCAACAGCAAGAAAAACAAGAAGCTCCAGCGTAGCCAGGAGTCACCTCTCAGACACAGAACTTTCTTGAAGCTCTTAAGTCAATTCTGCAGAACATAAGCCAGTGGGGACCCCCACGGCATGGAGCAGACCCACTGCACCTTCGGGCAGGGGTGTGGGGAGGGACCCGTCCGAGGGCCAGGACAGCAGAGACAGACCCGCCTCCCGGAAGTCAGCCCCATGCCCTACGGCTGCCTGATAGCGCTGACGTGGAATGCATCTTTCAAACACGTCCACCAGATGACCGCCACAGTCTCCTCCCTCCGTCTGTCCACGGCTCATCAGTCACGGTCCAGGGCTTAAATACTCACCACCAGTTAAGTTAAAAGAATTCCCAAAGGCTGAGAACGAGTTGAGGGGTGTGAAGTCAGGGCTGCTGGGGTTGCTCACGGGGCTCCACAGACCCGAGCTGAATGTTGGGAGAGAAAAACGCAACACACAAGAATGTGATGGTCAATGGAGACAGATCCATCGCTCATAGCTGCACACGGGAGGCCCTGCTTCAACGGGCGCTCGCATGTTAAAACGCGGAGAACTGGAGGCCGCTCCATCCCACGGAGGGTTCAGAGCTCAGGCCACTCTGTCACAGGCTGGGAGCCTGGCTCAGAGCAAGTCTTCTGCAGAGAAAAGAGCTATTGCTGCCTTGTTTACCTTTTGGTGATGGAAGATTTATTAAACTATTTCAAATCTAGGATTCATTTTGTTAGTATCAAGCAGGTAAAACTGGGAGTCTACTTGCAGTTTTTATTATTTTACTGTTGGAATTTTATCCAGGAAAGTGAACCGAGGCAATCCCTGCATGCCCCCAGGCCACCGTGGCCACTTTGGGTCAAAGAGCGACAGTGTACAATAACTGCCTGGAATCTTCCAGTGTCATTCCTCTCAAATACGTTTTGGTTCTTGTTTCTCATGATGAGGTCACAGCCCTTCCACAATGACTGTGACAACGCAGAGGGATGAAAAGAGACTTAGATGGAGGAACACACAGCTGTCCCCCTCCGCGGGGGTGGGCTGTGTTGCGGGTGCCTCCTCCCATCAGGGGGCCTGGGGGGAACAGAGCCCCCCACCTAACAGAGGCGCCTGACCACCACCAAACATCTGCTTGTCACCGAGGGGCCCCAGAGCACACGCACAGCTAGAAGATGTCAACCTGGCCCGAGAAGCCCACCTGCCTCCACCCCGACTGAGGCAGGCCGACCATACCTGTCGGAGCCGTCGCTGTCAACGGGAGTGTGTGAAATGCCAAGGCTGCTGGAGAAGTCTGTTTTGCTTGAAGAGACTTTGGCAAAGCCGTTCCCACCTGTAATAACGGACTCCGAGTCAGCTGAAGGCAGCCGGGCCACAGGTGTGCCCCCAGGTCGAGGCCAGGGGTGCCGGGTGTCTGAGGCCAGCCACTCACCTGGGCTCTTGTCGTACCCAGCCGTGACTGCGGCGAAAGTGGGGTTGCCATTCTTGCCCGGGAGGGAAGCAGCTTTGGTCAGCTTGTGCTTGCTCCCGCTTGGCTGCTTTGCTTTAGAGTCACTGGGGGGAGGAAGCGAGGCGACACCCCTCAGTCCTCGCTGGCACTACCCCCCACCCCAGTGGCCCCGGGGACTCATGTCCCGGGGGCCGTGGCTCCAATAGGCCAGGCCTGAGACTGTGCGGTCAGGTGGAGAGCCAGGGACGTGGGGAGAAGGGAACGAAACGCGGCGGGGCAGCCCCTTATAGACGGAGCGCCGGATGGCTGACCGCTGCTGCAGGGTCCCCGTGCCGCCCGCGGACGAGGAGCCCCGGCCACCCCGCATGGGGCCGGCGGGGGCGAGAGACGCTGGGAGGGCGGCGCAGTGCGCCGACACCGGCCCGTGGGGGCAGCGCAGGCCCCCGGTCTGTGAGCGGCACACCGCCAAGGCCCCGGTCACACGGACGGTCGGTCGGGCTCGGTGCCTCCCGTCTGCGCGGCTCTTCCAGGCCCTGCCTGGTCACCGCGACCTTCACCTGCCACAGGGTCAGAGCAAATGACCCGTAAACCTGTTTCCTCGACTCTCAGCACAGCTCCTGGGACTTCATTCAGGAAGGATGTGCTCTTGGACCAGGAGCTGACTCCTGAACCAGACTGTGACTCTATGGGGCCGCCCTGAGGTGAGGGGTGGGGAGCGGGGCTGAGCCTGCGCAGGGCGGGACGGCCGCCTGCAGCCTCTGAGGGCCCCCCGAGCGGGTCCCAGCTCGGCGCAGGGAGCCCACCTGCCCGGGCTGCCGTGGACGATGCTGCTGTAGCTTCCCCGGGCTGTGAACGGGCAGGGTGCGGCGGGCGGCGACGGGGAGGCGGGCGGCGGCGAGGTCTGGTGTCGTTTCAGGAAGATGTCTGCGTTGAGGGTTTGCAGAGAGAGTTTATAAAGACTATCTGCAGCTGCAAATTAAAAATAAAAGTGTCTCAACTGTGACTTGTCAGTTTTTACTCTTCAAAAATAGTTGCTTTTGATATTCTCATAGCAAGGCACTAACTCAAGTGCTTCCGCTAAGAAAAACCGACAGCTCACATGTGTGTTCTGTTCTCTGCCTTTCCCGGAACGCCCGCTGTGCCCCGGCTCTGCAGGCCCTTCCCGGGGGGTGAGGTCCCCTCCCTCCTCAGGCTGGTGGATGGGCAGGTGGAGTCTCTGCCTGGACCTGGAAGACCCTGGACTGCCACACAGGCCCAAACCTCACAGGCGTGGGGCCAGGAGAGCACCCCCAGCTCTCCCAGGGGCACCCTTGCACCCTGAGGGCCCGCCTGGTCCCTGTCTTACAAGGATACAAACTCCTACTCTATTCCTGCTGCCCTTTAAAGCACAGCTGTTTTAAAATTTTTAAACAGAAAATAAGATAGATTCTGCATTCACTCAGTGGAAACACACACCTTTTCAGAAACAGGTACCACCTTGCACATCTGTCAGGTGTCCCTGGTGCTGTGACACGAGGTGTGAGCAGAGGGCGTGGCTCCGCAAGCTCAGTCTCTGGGGGGCCCTACTCGCCCAGTTACCCTGGCATGACCCCCTGGCCTAGCATCCCCCACCCCGTTTCTTCCCTGGTGCAGGAGGCTTTGCACAGCTCCATGCGTTGGCCCCCTGGTCCCTCTGGCCGGCCTTTCGAGCCTCCAGAGCAAGGACAGTCTGCTCTGCTCCCCTCCCACCCGCAGGGCCTGTACCCCTCACTTTCAGAATCAAGCTGGCTCTGCGGGTGGTTCCCCTTCCCTCTAGCACTGCATGCTTCTCCCAACAGGCAAGGGGCTGGGGGGCCCAAGTGAGCTCAGCTGAGCCTGGCTGTGGCCAGGCCCTGGATCGGAAGCCCCACACCAAGCCCCTACCCTTCAGCCCGACTTAGTTTTCCCATCTTCAGCTGTGCGCTCTGCCCGCGCTTCCCCAGGGGGCCGGCACCTGTTCACCCACCGTCCCCACCTGCCCCTCTCACCCTTGCTCACTGGAAGAATCTCCCCTCCTTGCCTGCTGACCTGACACCCACACCTCCTCCTTGCAGAATACCCCCAGGCCTTGCTGGGCTTCACACAGCCCAGTGAAACCGGCTCCCTGGGAACATGGAGTTTACTCCCTACACTGAAACGCAGCTTCCTCTGCGGGGAAATGGCCCCTGTCACAGGGTAAAACCCAAGCACCAGTGTTCTGCTGAAACCTCAGAGGGGATCTAAGGGCCTGAAAGCAGCAGCCTGGACCCCGGGACGACCCAGAGACTCGTTCAACTTGTTTCTTGAATGACCAGGGATTTCGGACTTTCTCCCTCATCTCAGGCAAGAAGAAAGTACTAAAAAGGCTCCAGAAAGTTTCACAGCAAATATGGGGCTGCAGGTTTTAACCCAGGAAGTGTCTCTCTCCAGGGCGAATGTACACAGGCTTGTGCTCAACGCCCACCTCACCCAAGTTCTTCGCCCTCATTCAACTCACTGGCCTCCAACCACCCCTCTTCTCTAAAGCCCCGTGACCTCAAACCTGGTGCTCACCCCCGATTTCCCCCTGGCACAAATGGGCCCAATGGAGTCACTGCAATATGGTGGCTGAGTGTAGACAGATCACCGCTGCAGGACTGATCACCAAGGCCCTGCGCCCAGGCCCTTGCTGCGCTGGTCTCTCCTCTTCCAGGTCCTATGTATCTAGAGCCTGAGGGCCTCCACCCTATTCGAGGAGACAGTGCTCCTGTCATGATTTCCTGCAGGCCAGACCCGGGGGACAAGGTCAGGAAACTGGTGAGAAAACTCACACACCTTCACACAGGTTGTCTACGGAGAAGATGTGGTAAACTGGGAGCAAAGTGAATCCTTACAAGAGTGGTTACGCTGTAAACATATGAGAAACTAGTCAGGTACTGGGATGCTGAGCGCCTCTCTGGATGGTTCACTGCCCCACTGGAACTTCCCGTGTCGTACAGAGGGAAGCCGGGGGTGATGAAGCGGCTCCTGAACAGCCTGCTCTGCTGTGAACATTCACTCTACGGCCGATCACATCACCCCAGTTTAACTACTCGCAGACTTTTACCAGTGTGTCTGCTGGCTGCTACACACCGGCTCCAGCACACAGACCCTCGGCCTCCTTTGGAGGCGAGATGCCCTGCAGGTTTCCCGCCCAGACCCGGATGCGCTGCGCATGTGGGGGGCACCATACTTACAGCTGCCGGGCTTGTGAACAGGCACGGAATCCCACTCTGGTGGGGGAGAGTCTTTTTCGCCTTCTGAGCTGCTGGTGTTGCCTAGTTCTTGACTGTTTGGGAGGAACTTTGCAAGGGCAGGTGGCCTGCTATCCACTAACTTACTTGTACCTGTCCAGAATTCAGAAAAGAAAGCCATGATGGAGGATCATCCCATTCGGGCCAATTTCAAAAAACCTGATGAGAATAAGAATCCATCTATGCCTGACGACTCCTGATTACTGTGAACTCACAACCAACAACTACTAATACAATGAATCATTAGATCACCTGTACGATGAGAAAGGAAAATACCTTTTGTTTTCTGGGAGTTTCGTGGTTTGGATCCACTGGTCAATGTAGTTGGAAGAGGAATCTTGGTTGGGAGATTTCGGCGCTGTTTACTTTCCAAGGGGGCAGTATACGGTAGCTCTAAAGAACTGAAAGACAACCACGGATGGGACATTCAAACACAAGGCTTTGTTTCAGAGCTGAGAGGAGAAGTCACTGATCCGGCTACAATTTCAACGGCTTCTTTGACTCATCTGGCCTCCTGATGCATCATCCACCCACTGTCCTGAGGGCTGGCCGCCTTCCAAGCACTTCTAATGCTGCTCAGAAGACATGGACAGATTTACCCTCTGCTATTCTGACAGCAGACAGGGAACTGAGGTCCATTGTTTAATAATATGTAACGGGTTGGAGCACCTACCTTAGGTAAGATGTAGGAAACTGTTTGTACAAACTAGCCTTGTAGGAGCTGCTAAGTGTAGTCATTCTGCTTGTGAGCGAGTCTCACCCCACCTGAAGCCTCCTCACCCAGCACCTAGATCCTCACCCAACGTGTGGACTGCTTGCAGGACTCTTGAATATGGAGACTCTGAAAGGTCTCAGACTTAGAACTGTCAAAGGTTCAGTGACTCAAAACTCTGAACCCATTTTCCCACGGACACCATGCAGTGAACCAGGGCTAAGTTCACCAGGGCTAGTTCCTGGGTGACCTACCAATCCCTCGAAGCCCATGGCAGGGCGGCAGGGCTCTTATTTGCCTAAGGTCTAGGCCAAGTGGGTAGGATAAATATTCTCTATTCTTGAACTCAGGGTTCATCTTAGGCCAAAACTTAAATATTATTTTCACTGATCTATTTAGAGTATACTACTTCTAAAATATTAAAAGGTAAGCTTAACATAATAAACATGTATAAATAGGACAATTAATTGGCCCTGAACTTCCTGTCAGCAAGGCAAAACGGGAGACAACTTTAAGTTTTAAGGGCTATTTTTAAATTTTCACAGCCCAATGAAGAAAACATAGAAGTCTGCCGAGAGAGAAGTGATCTTTTTGAGAAATGACCCAGGGCGATGGCCCACATAAGGCAGTACGGTGAACAATGGAAACGCATGAACCATAAAAACCTCCACAAAGTCGCCTCCGTGCTGCCCACCCAAGATCAACGGAGGCCTCTCCATTGACAGGAGCTAGGCTGATGCGGCCCAAGAAAAGGACGCCTTTCAGCTGAGGGAACCCGGTGGCCCCTTACAAGAATTACTCCAAAAATCATCAGTGGGCTCCTGGTGACGGCCGCAAAGCTGCCGGTTCAAGGCTGAGCTGATAGCTGGCTTTCCAACAGAAAACTTCACAGAGCTCACCGATCAATACAAATGCTCTTAAAGTGGGCAGTGTCTGGTATTTTCCACCTTAAGTGCGCTTGCGGCCCCAGCCTCCGGGGGTGTCTTTCCAACCCAGCACTCTGCCCCCTACCCCCTCCCAGCCCCACCTTCAGGTTCTTAAAGCGACACATCCTCCTTCCACTACCCCTCTGAGCTCACCCTCCCAGGGGGTAGCAGATTTCTGCTGGGCTCTGGGCCTGGCACCATTCACCAAGCTAGTTCACATCAGACTGCAAACGTGAGGATAGCTCAGACTTTCTATATCTAATGGCACCCCAGTGTCCATCACTAGCACATGCCCCCCTCCTTTCAAAAAGGTAAGCAGATGATAGAACAGTAGCATATAAAGCATGATTTCATAAACAAATTTTAACAGAGGTGCTTTATAAGCATTATATAAGGTAGTTGGTCAAAGGTCACTTTCTTTTCATTCTTTTGTTTCTTTGTATTTCACAAATTTTCTATCATAAATTGTTGTTACATTTGGAATTAGTATAAAGGCTAACCCAAAATCCAAAGGGCTCAGTTCACCCAAATGAGTAGAATTTTAGGTGGGCTAACAAACTGACATGAAAAAATGCAGTGTTTATGGGTGAGACTATTAAGGCTACAGTTCTATAAACCTGGCTTTCTATTTATGATTGACAGACAATTTAAAAAGACAATTTAGAGCATACTGCGTAAACTGCCTTCTGGTAATGATCGCTGTTAACTACACACATCAAGAGGACATGAGCTGAGACTCCGCTGGTGGTCCAGTGGCTAAGCCCCTGTGCGCCAATGCAGGCAGCCCGGGTTTGATCCCTGGTCAGGGAACTAGGTCCCACATGCTGCAACTAAGACCTGGTGCAGCCAAATAAATAGATAAAATCTTTAAAAAATGTGAGTTCTCACTCTGCCTCCTGACTGGGGGCTGGAGAGTGGGCAGCTTTGGCTCTGGGAATACCAGAAAACTCCCTCAATACCCCCCCCCTGCAGAGTCGAGGCATCAAGTGAAGTCTTTCACAAATCCTCAAAGTCAAATCTGCTAACAGTCAACTGACTTCCTAAAAAGATCAGAATACAACAGAAGTCACTGGAAGAAGGATGAGAAGATTAATGCGTATGTACAATCTGTTTTAAATATTCTGAGCTCGGGTGTCAAGGAGAATGAACGGTGTCCCTATGGTGACAGTCACCTCTGGACTGATTTCACTAAGATAATCCTCAGAAGCTGGGCTTTTAAACTTATGGTCCTAACAATGACAGCACAACACTCCATTCTCACAAGATCTCAGGATGTGTAAAAATTAGGGTTTTTCATAATTTGGATTTTTTAGCCTCATTTACTTTAAAAACATAGTGAGGACAGGGAAGCCTGGCGTGTTGCAGTTCACGGGGTGGCAAAGAGTTGGACATGGCTTAGGGACTGAACAACACTTTAAAACATCTGATCAGTCAACTAAGCCTGAAAAGGGCCTAGAAGAATAATTTCTAGTCACTTGACTAGGGCTGTTATTCCTGTCTTGGGGCGCCAGAATATGAGCACCAAAGTGCCTCAGGCTGATTTCCCCTCAGGGCAGTCAAGTGCACGAGCCACTATTCCGCAGGTCAGATGGTTCTCAACAAATTGTGTAGTTAGGCCACTTCAACTAACATTTTGCACAAAAGGGTAACTTTAAGTATAAATACTCCATTACTAATATTGCCATGTACTGTGTTGCTTCTTAAGTTCAGGGACAAGGTTAAATTTTTCTGCAGTAATCACTAATTTCTGATTAGCTTCTGGTTCTACAGGACAAGCTGGCCCTGTCGAGTTAAGCTGTATAATCTAGGGACAGAGTCCAGTTTACTGGTGTCTTTGCAGAGTTCAAGCTTTATTCCTAGAATCCGAGTTAAGAACAGACTTTCTGCAAAGCTGCGGTCAGTTCTGATGACAACAAACCATGTCTTCCTTTATTAATTTATACATAATTCCCTCAACTTCATGGGTTGATGCCCACTTATCAGAGAAGAAGGTCAATACTGGCTTCCAAGCAGATGGCCATCTTATACGATGAACTAGTAGGGCACTGTTAACAACTCTAACACCAGGATTAGTTTATTAGACCCAAAGTTTAATCAAAGTATGAAGTAACCTTAGGAAATAATAACCCAATAGTTCAAATCATTCATTTCCTTGGGAAAACATTTTGTAGGGCGCCCTCCCTGTGGGGCCCAAGGACTCCGGCCCAGGGAGTGGACGGGAGCTATTTCGTGGCAACTGTCTGGTGGTCATATCTGCCCTGAGCAGTTTTTTTTTTAAGGTAAGAATGTATGTGCCGTGTGTTGCGTCGCTTCAGTTGTGTCTGACTCTTTGCAACCCCATGGACTGTTGCCCGCCAGGCTCCTCTGTCCGTGGGATTCTTCAGGCAAGAATACTGGAGTGGGTTGCCGTGCCCTTCTCCAGGGCATCTTCCTGATGACTCTTAAGTCTCCTGCGTTGGCAGGCAGGTTCCTTACCACTAGTGCCACCTGGGAATCACAGGTTAAGAATAAATTTTTCCAAGTTTCACAGCCTTGGAGTCCAGATCCCCATGACAGCCCTGGGTGAGCAGCAGACCCAGAGCTCCTAGGAGAGAAATTATGCTCATACCTGCGGCTGGAACATCAAGTCCATCTTTGGGCAGAAGTGAAATGGCTCTCTGCCCGGGAGCAAATCACCAACTGTATTTTTCTCCTCCATTCCTCCCCACCCCGCCCATATTTTGGCTGAGCCACGTGGCATGTGGGATCTTAGTTCCCTGACCAGGGGTTGAACCCATGCCCCTCGCAGTAGCAGCATGATGTTTTAACCACTGGTCCTCCTCTGTTTTTACAAGTTTTAACCCTGCCTTTTATATATCTGACCTCAGAGGCATGTGCCTGTCGCTCCCCAGTGACAGTGAATGTTGGGCAGCAGAGAAAACCCAGAGGAACATGAGTTACACAGCTTTCATTGCAAAAACCCCAGAAAAACCAATCAAGCAGGCAAAACCACTACCGGGTTCTCACCAGTACCTTCTCTCACTTACACCTCATTTCTCTGAAATCACATACTTTTCTTACCTGGGTTTCACATCTGCTGGGATTTCTTTCTTAACATTTAAGAGCTTTTTGCTTTTTTGTTTCACTTGAGACATTTCGTTTTCATGTTTTTCAGGCATGGCTTGTTTTCCCTTTTGCTTTTCTGTATCCTGTAAAAAAAAGTATACTTAATTGCTGAGTAAGACTAAAAATGCCAGATATAGTCCTATTTGAAGGCAGAGACATGACACCAAAGATGGAGAAGATACATACATCACAGGTACACAAACGATAAGCTCCTTTCTTCAAATCTCTCTCGATCGTGGTTCTGTTCAGTTTTCCAGCCTTTATTATAATTATGTTTTACTGAGTCTGAATTATAAGGCATGTCACTTAAAATCATACTCACATCCTGGCTAGAGTAGGAGCTGACAGTGGTAGCAACAAATTGATAGCTTGTTTTTAAGCACTGGGGAGCAAAACCTTGCCCTTTTTACAAGAAAAGTTAAGCAGGACTGCAGGATAAAGTGACACAGTCCTGGTGATGTTCCTAATCGGGGGGCGGGGGGGGAAGACGGCACAGACCACGCGTCAGCGTGTCCCTCCCGAGTGCCCACGGTAACACAGGACTGTCAGCAGTGTCATGGCGGCTGGGATGCCAACAGAGGCTCACCATCCAGGGGAGGGCCACGGCTATTCATTCACTTATCCAACCGTCCTTCCCTGGTCACCCCACTGGTGTCAGGCAACGGGGTTACCAAGAGGGCCCAGTCCCTCCCCTCAAGGATGGTGCGGTCTAGCAGGAGGGAGACAGCGGACACAGACCAACTTGCGTCTTCATGCGGAAACGTTCACTGGCTGGGCCTGGAGCCCAGAGGGGCTGTTCGCTCGGCTGAGAAGGCCGCAGCCCAGGCGCTGCTCAGAGCTGTGCTGCTCGGCCAGCCCAGCAACGCTGCCCGGGTCCTAGTTCAGGCGCGCATGGGAACCACGCCTGGCGCTGCAGAGTAAGGGGAAGCTGCTGCTACACCCACACACGAGCCTGGGGCTTGTCTCTAGACAGGGCAGGCACCACCCAGGCACTGCTGACCCCGCCTGGAGCCACCTGGAAAGCGGGCGTGCACTGCTCATGTGCAGAAGACCACACACAGCACAGACGGGGATTGAAAAAAACAGAAACCTGGCTCTGCGTCAGGGCGCACAGGGCCAATTGTGGGGAGACACCTCGGCTGAAGGGCAGAGCTGCTGGGAGGGGTGGAGAGCTTCCACCAAAGGGCAGATGAGTGTCCACCCGACAGGGTCAGGCTGCAGTTCAGGCAGCCGGGACGGTAACAGGTCACACAGACCCACCCACCTAACGGCAGAGAGGCACACAACACCCTCCTGCCCCAGCGCCTTCTGAGACTGTGCTGGGTCATGTAGGAAGTATTCCCGGACTACCCAACTCATCAACAACTTTGCCGACCACGAGCCCCTTGGGACAAGAACCTGGCCTTTCTGTCCATGGTTGTTTCTTAAGCACCCACTACACAGGTTCTCAACACGTGTTTGCTGAGTGCATGGGGAGAAGACGGTTGGAAAAGACACACATGCAAGAGAAAATGACTTTCCAGGTTTGTAATCTAGTTGGGAAGAAACTAGAGTGTGTGTTTCACACACACGACAGGCGAATGCGTCAGTCACAGAGAAACAGGAGCGTAGGAGCTGTGCGCAAGCACACTGAAGGGGCGCTTTCCTGCTGGTCCAGTGGTCAAGACTGAGCTTGCACTGCAGCGGGCACTGGTTCAATCCCTGGGCAGGGCAGGAAGATCCCGCATGTGACTGAAAGCAACAACACCGCTAAGGGGAGCAATCACAACTGCTCAGCAGGGAGAATGCCAGCAGGCCAGGAGGCGGCCGGTCCTGAGCAGTGTCCGTGAGAAAGCACCTGATGGGGCAAGGTCGGACGGCCAGGAGGAAATGAACCGCGGAGAAGGGAGAATGATGCCGGGGGACGGGGGCGCACAGAGTGCTGGCCGATGGGGTCAGCTGGAGACGAGCACCCGAGGAGTGGTTAGGAAAATGCTGGAAAGGCAGAAGGAAGGTGCAGCAAAGTTGGGGAGCAAGTCTGTGCTGAGAACGCTTCCCAGACGCTTAAAGTTCCTGCACTCCTGTTCCTTTGTGACTGACGCATTCGCCTGTTGTGTGTGTGAAACACACGCTCTAGTTTCTTCCCAACTAGATTACGAACCTGGCAGGTCATTTTCTCTAGCACGTGTGTCTTTTCCAGCCCTCTTCTCCCCATGCACTCAGCAAACACGTGTTGAGAATCTGCATGCTGGGTGCTTGAAAAATAACTGAGGACAGAAAGGGCAGGCTCTTGTCCTCAAGGGGCTCAGAGCCGGCCGAGACCACACTTGAGGACCGTGAGCTGGCCTTCTGCTCCTCTGCAGCAGCTGGCACAGAGGAGATTCAGGACAGAGTGGCAGCCCCAGCCGTGGACGGCACTGAGTGGACGGACCCAGAGCACCTGCCAAACCTAGGGAGGCACAGGCGAGGGCAGCTGCCAGAAGAGTCACGTGTAAACTTTGCTTTAAAAATTAACAGGTGAAGATGACACTGCTGGATGTCTTTAGGCCACTAGATTAAGACTGAAACAGAAATTCAGCTCCACAATATTAAAGGCTCTATTTGGCTCATTTTAAATTTGAAGTATGGTCATTTAGAAATAAAAAGGCCCAAAGGGAATTACACCCTCACTTTTCCTCATACCTTATAACGCACGCTCTCTGACAGAGTCACAGCAGTAACATCACCCTCCATCTACCGCGCGGCCACAGTGTCCAGGCACTTGGCAGTATGACTCCTGATGGCCACGACCCCCTTGGGGCTGAGCGTGGGGCGTGAGGAAGCCTTCCCGGTGTGCTGGGGGAGTGGCAGAGCTTGGGGACCCCTGAAGCCTGGGTCACAGCCACCGCTGTACCTGCTCCCAGGGCTTACTGGAGCAGTGGTGATACAACAGGACATGGCCAATATAGTCAGAACAAAGTGGTATAATTCCTTCCCATCCTTTTTTTGATACTTAAAATCTGAGACAATTTCATAAGCCAGAGTGGTTACTGCTCCAGACAGACCCTAACTTTCAAGCCGTGTTTCCAGTTTCTAACTATCCCACCGTATTAACAGGCCTCCTGACTTGTGCCCGGGGGAAAGGACCACTCTCTCGCCGGGAGCTGTGCTGCCTGAGCAGGAGACAGAGGTCACCTGGGTGTGCCTGTGCTGAGCATGTCATCCTGCGTCCACCCCGCGCCACGGGGCTGTCCTACCTCCTTGAGGAGAGGCTCTGTGTCTGGGTTGGAGGTCTCTGTGGTGGTGGAAGAGCTGTCGTCGTCAGCCAAGGAGTCCTTCAGCTCGTCTTCCAGGGGCTTCCCCTTTCCCTTCTTCTCCTTCTCCTCCTGCTTCTTGGGGGGCTTCACCTTGCGCTGAGGAGGCTTTCCTTTCCCTGGGGGCGAGAGTCAAAGTGAAAGAACCCTTGATAGTTAAACAGCTTGGAAAACACAGCCGTTTAAACTTTTTTTTTGAAGAGGCTGAACTCTGATTAGTAACGGTTTCTTTCTCTGTTTCTTCTCTAAAGCTTCTCAGATTAACGTTTGACTTTCTGATTAGAATATTTCACAAGATCAACAATTTTTGAGGCATAAGTGATATACAAAAAGATATGCCCATTTTAAGTGTACAGTTCAATGAGTTTTGGCAACTCAATAGTTTTCACAAATCTGTGTGTCTCTAGAAGACAGCGGACCCTTGAACAACAGGGGTTAATCCGTACACAGGTTATAGAGGGCCCTCCACATCTGTGGCTCCTCTGCAACCAGAGTCACCCAACCGGGGACCCTGTGGTATTGCAGTCGCTACTGTTGGAAAAAACCCACATCTAAATGGACTTACGCAGTTCAAACCCTTGCTGCTCAAGGGTCACCTGTACTTTTATATCCCAGGGCTGACATAGCTTTGAGAAGTCAGAGAAGTGAAAACCAGAGATCCCGTCAAGTCTCTCTGGAGATGGGAGCCTGACGGGACACGGGACACGGGACGAGCTGCCACGTGTGTCACTTGTGGGATGCCGAGAACCTGGTGGCTCAGGACAAATCCCGGCCCTCCTGTTGCTGGCTCCTCGACCTCGGCCTCTCATCTGCAGACTCGGGAGACGTCCTCACAGTGCTGCGAGGAGGAATTACAGGAAGCCACGGACAGTGTCCAGCCGCTGTTATATGTGGGCAGAGGGTAAAACAGAGCGATAGAAAACCTATGATTTTAACTAACGTGGACGCTCCCAAGACAGACAAGAAAACAGCCCGCTGTGCTGCAGTGCTGCATGTCCTGGGAATACGGCCATGAAAACCAACAACATAATCCCTGCCCTCAAGGAGTTTCCACCCTAACCAGAACAGAGCAGTGAGAAGTCCATGGGCAGATTCCAGCCCCTCGGACTACGCCCATTAAGCCACCTGGGCAGGCAGGCTGGGTAGAGCTGCAGAAGCCACATCTGCCACCGCTGAACCCATTCTATGTCATTAAAAATATAACTCCTTAATACACCTTATTTAAAACCCTGATGCCTTACGGTGACTGTTGATGGATGCCAGTGACTCAAAGTTTGAAGTAATTTTCTCTAAATCACAGAGTTAGTAAGTGGCAGAGCCAGGATGTGATCTGGGTCTGCCTGAAGGCAGAGCCTGGCCTCGCCACCCCATGGCACTTGGCGTCCCCCACCTGAGACAAAACCGCCCCTCAGACTGCCAACGGCAGACGGACACCAGGGTGGCGACAGATTCTGCAGTGAATGCAGACACTGCAAGTGGCCGCACCGGGCTCAGCGCAGTCTCAGGTTTTAACCCTCAATCCAGCAATGCTCCTGGCCAGTCCCCAGGGCTCACATGTTACGGGAGGAAAAACCAGAGAAATACAGAATCTAGACTGTCCAGTTGCAGAGGCCCTGCCCAGGGCAGCCATGAAAGGCAGGTATTTCTGGGGCCCCTCTTCCATGAGGGACAGTGACTGCAGGGGTGACAGAGATGAGATGGGATGTCTAACTCCAAGCTGTCTAACCCAGAGAAGGCGAGGGCTGGGGAGACCCTGTTCCCATGACAATGGGTCATTCTCAACAGTCTACAAAAGCCAGACATCGCTGAAGCTCATTACAAAAAGATTTCTTTGAGATTTTGGGGAGGGCCGGGGAGAGAACAGGGCACTACTGGAAAGAGAAGTGCCGAAGAATGGGAAGAAACATTACATATTTAATGTAAACACACAGGCTTTTTGGCAGGGGTGTTGGGGTAAGTTTTAGAGACATGATAAAGATTCCACCAGCTGATGGTTTTATGATATATTAATACCACTATTCCTCAAGAGCTTCCCGGGTGGCACTACTGGTAAAGAATCCACCTGCCAATGCAGGAGACACAAGAGATGCAGGGTTGGGAAGATCCCCTGGAGGAGGAAATGGCAACCCACTCCAGTATTCCTGCCTGGAGAACCCCATGGACAGGGGAGCCTGGTGGGCTACAGTCCATGGGGTTGCAAAGAGCTGGACACGACTGAGCGAGTGAGCACTACGGCACTATTCTGCAACCCTAAGACCAATGCCCATCTTTTAAAGTTCATTTGAAAGACTGATTTTCTATAGGTATGTTGTGCTTCAATAAAAACACTTATTGAAGAAAAAAACAACACAAAGACCTGGCTCATTCCTTCTTTCCCAACAGCAGTGCTGGGAAGGACATCAAAAGGGGTGGCTGCTCATGTGTAGCCGGCAGTCACCGTCTCTTTGTGGCCTCAAGAATCATCACCTCCATCATTAAATAGCTTCTAGCAGGTCGACTCTAGGACCACTGTGAAAAGTAAAGAACATTTTTTAATTTTAAAGTTTATGTTCTAGATGAATGACCCTGAAAAGACGGGTCCATTGTATTGGTGTCAGAGGGCTGTCTTAGACCAAGGAACAAGGGGTTCACTTTGCCACAGCCTCTCTTTGTGCTAAGAAAGGATAATATATATATATATATATTAACCAAATCTAACTTTAAAAAGAGGAACCTTAAGCATCCATTTAATATTACTGTAAAAATTACCCTAAAATATGTAAGCTCTGTTTACTCGTTATTGACCAGGGAATTTCTGCAGAAATGAAGGCCAGTGGCTGGCAATTTCTTATGTAAGTGAATACTGAAACATCTCTGGTCATTAATGTTCAGGTAATAAAAGACGTATTACTATATCTCTGGCCAATAATGTGTTAGAAAAATGAGATAACAACAAAGAAGATTTCTGTGGAAGAAGTTAAATATTATTCAAGACTTTTGACTATTTTATAAACCCAAATGCAAGTAATTCTATGAAGACTGTACAGAACCAGTCTTCATATCACTGGAAATAAGAAATTTTCTAAAACTCCTGGACTCTGCAGGGTCAGGTTTCTTTTGGCCTCTCAGGGCTGCCAAGTACCCTGTTCAAACCAAAGGCAAAACTTCTTGGTACATCAGTGAGGGAGGTACTGAAACAGGCTCAGAATAACATATTAGCATGGCTGCCACAGAAGACAGTAAGTCACAAAAAAGTTCAGGCTGTAAAGGGAATAAACTGAAATACAGCCAGAGGCCATTTACTGTTTTTCAGGTATGGACTCTAGAAGTTACAAATCAGCCCGCCTGTGCGTGTGTGGTGTGTAGACTTCTATGAAGGCAGCCCCACATCATGCTCTCATGGAACTCTCTTAGTGTGGCTGAACTCACTCCTCATGAGGACACCGCAGAAGTGATGGGAGGTCACTTCCAAGAGCAGGTCACAGAAGATCGAGACTTCTGTCCTGCCAGCCTGTTCTCTCTCTTGAATTTCTGCCTGCTTGCTCTGGTAAAATCAACTGCTCTGAGCTGCCCTACAGAGAGGACCCAACAGGCTGCTGGCCACAGTCAGCAAAGAACTGAGACCATCAGTCCAACAGGCCAAGAAGAACAGAATCCTGCTCTCAGCCACCTGAGTGAGCCTGGAAGCAGGTCCACCACCAGGTGAATCTTACAAAGATTTTAGCCTCAGGCAACACCTTGCCTGCCGTTCTGTGAGAACCTGGCAAAGCTGTACCCAGATGCCTGACCCCCAGAAACTGTGCATTAGTAAATGATGGGGGTTTAAGCCACTGGGTTTTGGGGTAATCTGTTGCTTAGAGACAGATGATTAATACAGCACGTATGTATGCATGCTCAGTAATGTCCAACGCTCTGTGACCCATGGACTATAGCTTGCCAGGCTCCTTTGTCCGTGGGATTCTCCAGGAAAGAATACTGAGTGGGCTGCCATTTCCTTCCTCCTCCAAGGGATCTTCCTGACCCAAGGATGGAACTCACGTCTCCTGGCATTGGCAGGTGGATTCTTTACCACTGAGTCAGCCGGGGTGAAAACAGCATGAGGAACTCTAAAGCAGGAGTCAGCACACTTTTTCTGGAAGGGCCAGACAGTAAGCACTCTCAGGTTTCTGCCCTTACAGTCTCTGCTGCTATGGCATGAAAGCAGCACAGATAATGTGTGAATGAACAGGCACTCTGGTCCCCAGAGGACAGGTGACGACTTTGTCCAGGGGCTGTGGTTTGCCAATCCCTGCTCTAAAGCGCAGGTTGTACAGAAATCCTATTTTTGGGTCAAAAGGCAGATGACTGCCATTTTACCACTGTGTTAAAAACTATTTTAATGATGGAAAAAAAAAAAAAGCTCAACCTACCGCGGTAACATAGTCATCACAGGCAGTGAAAATGAAAACAGTAGATGTCCAACAAATTCCTGAATTTGATAAGTGTTCTAAGAGAGAAATATGGGTATCTTTTATGACACTTGGATACTTCTGTTTGCATCTTGATGCGAAAGAGCTGAAGTCCAGGGGCAGAGATGAATGTTAGCCAGAAGGACACCTGCTAAACCAACTGCTCATCACAATTACGACTGAGATAGCCCCGACACACGTGGTGGCTGTCCCCTTGAGTGTCCCAGAAGTGAGAAGATATGGTTACCTTTGCTTTTTGACAACGGTGAAGGCGGCTGCTCTGTAAACACATCTAGGGGTGGGGCATCGTGGTGCTCGAAGTCCTTGTCCATGGCTTCGATGAGACTGGTGATGTCCGAGTCCTCGGAGCTGTGCCGGGAGCTGCCGGGGAGCTCTGGGGGGGGCGGGGGCGCGGGGGACAGCCTCTCGGGCTGCGGCCCCTGGTGCTGAGGCACTGGCGGCGGCGGGGGCGAGTGCTGCTCCAGGGGGCCGTGGCCGTGGGGCTGGCCGCCGTGCTGGCCCTGCCTGGCCCCCTTGGACTTCCGGCCTGCGCTGTGACCCTGGGCCACGGAGTGGGACTCGAAGACCAGCGGGCTGGCTTTGCTCGCCGACTGGGCGTTAGTCCTGCCGGAGGCACTCGCGCTGTTTTTGGCTCTGACGTTTTCCACGTCAGCCGAGCTTCTACTGCTGTGACTGCTGTGCGGGTGGACCGACGGGCCACACTGCTTGTGGCTTCCTGCGCCGGGCCGGGAGGCCGAGCCGCCTGCTCCACAGAAGCCCCGGCTGTGACCGGGGTCACAGCTCAGCGTGTTCAAGCTGGAAAAAAGCATCAGTAACAGCAACCTATGAGATCTAAGATTAAAAGAAAATTATAGGACATCCATGGTGGTCCAGTGACTAAGTCTCCATGCTCCCAATGCACAGAGGGGGCCCAGGTTTGTTCCCTGGTCAGGGAACTAGATCCCACACACTACAGCTAAGAGTCTGCATGCTGCAACCAAAGATCCTGCATGCCTTCAGGGACGAATGAAGATCCCATGTGCCACAACTGAGACCTGGTACATCAAAATACAGAAGTAAATTTAAAAAAAAATTATAAATACTTCATCAGTAGAACCACTGCAGATATGAACGACCCTCGGGTAGTTCTACTCACGACAAGAAATAGGATACCTTTCACAACTCTACTGGGTCTGTTCTGTCTGAAAATTTAGGCATCAAGTCACTGGCCTCAGGTAGAAAGTTTAACCCTCATCAATATAATAAAACATGGTATCTTCTAAGAGTTCTTAGAAACTGAGAGTGAAACACAGTGTATCACAATTTTTTCCCAGAGCAAAGACGAAAAGAAGAAACTTATTTTTCTTTTAATTACATCAGCCAAATCTATGCATATCAGAGAATTTATTTCCAGCAGGTGCACATACTTTCCTTCAGATGAAATGCCAACGATTCTCCTGAGATCAAATGGTCTCCCCACATCAAAGGGTGGGTTTGAGGCCTCAAAGGACAGCCGCCTTCGGAAGGGCTCCCAAATTCCTTGAGCTTCTAAATAGGCTGTTCCAATTACCAAAAGAAACAGTGCACTGCAGGGGTAGAAAAGGTGGAGAATCCGGGTTCATGTGTTAGTGCAAGAGCAACAGGATTTAATACTAAGGGCAGAGTTTCTTGGTAAAGTATACGACAATATAAAAAAAACAAAATGCCTATGACAAGACAAAGGCATTCTGGATGAAAGTTTGCCCACGGACTTCTGTAGTGTGCTAACATACCAGGAGGCTTGTATGGAGGAAATAACCCCTTGAATCAGAACAGACACTGGAGGGTACCTTTCCTTCTGCCCAGAAGCAGCTTTTAGTTCTAACTCTCTAGGCCAGCTCTCTTCCCTTAGGATGTGTTGGGTAAACATGTAAGTTAATTAAGAGGCGAGTATATCTCATTCTTAAAAAATAAAGAAATAGACTGAAAGGGAGATGAGGATGCTGAGGGTTTAAAAAATATTTCTCATCAGTTTTATGTTGTTTAGGTATGATATGACTCAATTAAAATAAACTATTATGTTTGAGTACATTTCATATGCCCAAATCAAGTAATTTCATGGTAAATTATGAGGTCTTTTTTTTTTCCTTTAAGAAATTAACCTGTAATGTATGTGTGTAACAAATTTTATAGGTAAAAAAGACTCTGGTTTATTGTATATGTCACCCAAGAAGGGTTTAGGTCTGATTGCTCCCACTGGTCTATGTAGCCTGACTAGGGAGGGGTGCCTCTCGTGTCTGTTGGTGGATCCCCGGCAATCAGAGCTGTGACTGGCACACAGGGGGAGTCATGATCAACAGTGTCAAGTGATACATACACATCAACCTTGAAAGAAGACACCGTACCTCATTATTCCTGAGATGATGATGTACAGAGCCAGCTCCCAGTTGGGCCTGGGCAGGGCTTCTGCACAGGTTGCTAACATATGGTAAGGAAGGGATGCATTCAATACAAACACAAACTCAGAGCCACTGGCTGTTATAAACTTCAGTTCACGGATGACTCTGGAAGCTGTGAAATCAGGAGTAAACCTAAAATGCAAAGGTGACAGTGAGACTAGGTTTTTAAAAACATACTGCAAGCAGTTCAAATATAATACCTTTGAAACAGAGCACAGAATTTTAGAGATTGGCACTTTTATTCAACTTTCTCATTTTCAGATGGATAAAGTATTGTCCTATGAGGTTAAGTAATAAAACAACTTAATTTTGTGGATAACTAGAGAAACTGCATAGAAAGAGAACAATGGTTGACTTCCCATAATTATTAATTCAGAGAGAAGTCTCTGAGCTTCTTTCCTTTCTTGGCTTTTTTCTGTATTTAATTCACTCTCCTCTCCCATGATACACTCGCAATAATGCCTTTTTTCCCCCAAGAAACCCATCCTAGCCCTATTGATGTTCATCTCCTCCAGCAGTGCTTTCTGTCCTAATGATTTTATTTTTGTGTTAACTGTATGCGCTCCAACCACATGATCCGCACCCTGAGGAAAGGTGTCTTACTCCCCACTGTACCTTTAGGTGCCAGGTGTTATGCCTTACATGGAGTGATATAGGTGCTAACCAAGTAAATGTCCACTGAAGACCATGAAATTGTCATTCAACTAAGGGACAGTGGTTACATTTTATTATGCAAAACTTTATAACAAGTTATCAATTGTTAAAACTTGCTGCAACTATTACCCATGTAGGCATTAACGTGGAGGAGGCAATGGCACCCCACTCCAGTACCTTGCCTGGAGAATCCCATGGACGGAGGAGCCTGGTAGGCTGCAGTCCATGGGGTTGCTAGGAATTGGACACGACTGAGTGACTTCACTTTCACTTTTCACTTTCATGCACTGGGGAAGGAAGTGGCAACCCACTCCAGTGTTCTTGCCTGGAGAATCCCAGGGACGGGGGAGCCTGGTGGGCTGCCGTCTATGGGGTCACACAGAGTCGGGCACAACTGAAGCGACTTAGCAGCAGCAGGCATTAACACTGTTTTCTGACCAAACTATCATGTGACATGGAAAAACTGCACATGCATGACACAGGTGTCTGCTCTACTGCTGAGAATGATCTTATAGTTGGTTCTCTACAAGACCTTGAAAATTTTTTAAAATATTAAGTATTTTTTAAATTATAAAAGCATGATGACACATTTACAGGAGACTTCGAATAAAGTTATAGTTCCACTATATATATATATACACACACACGTATATATAATTCCAGTATATAATTATTTTTTAAGTAGATAAATTAAGAGTTTTAGTTGGAGTTTCAATATCAAGTGCTCAAAAATTAATAGAAAGAATAGACAAAAAAGCAGGAGGATATGGTAGGCCAGAAATGCACTATGAACCAATTCAACATAATTAAAATTTATACAATTTTTACACAACAGCAGGATACAAATTCTATTCATGGTTCCATAGACTATGAACCAGGAGACACTGGAACATATCCAGGGACATAAAACAAGGTGCAAAATTGAAAATAATTTTGAAACTGATTTCTAAGATTATCTGATCTACTTTGGAGTTTCCACAATTTTGAAAACAAAGAAATGAAGAAATAACCAAAGACTAATTGGGGGAAAAAAAAAGATTTAGTGATTCATCATCTCATGAGAAAATACTTACAGAATGACTATGTCTTTAGAGGCATTGGCGCTTAGTGCAAACTCTTGACAATTGATGACTTTAAAGCCATATCCCTCACAGGAGTACCCACTGACTTCAATGGTTTCTATGTGAATTGGAAGTTGTCCTGTGTTCTCTACTTTAAATGTTCTCTTCAATGTGAAATTGGGTTCCCTTAGTCTCATACCTAAAGGAAAAAAATGAGGAGTATAAATCTTGCTGTCCCGTGCACCAGGTCCAAGTGACGATAACACATCCTTCACGAATGTATCCCAGAGATTATGACGGAGCTTCTCAGGCCAAAGGCATGAGCCACTGCTCAGGTTTCATCAGGAAGTTCTCTTCTTTGTTAAGTCATTTTAGATGGCGGAAGTTTAATTAGGCTTTATATTTCACATTCAGAGTAAATCAGCTAAGGTATGCAATGAATACTGATACTTCAAAACTTGTAAGATCCAAATGAAACAACTCTGAAAGCAAGTGAGGGTGTTTCCTTAAAGTCTTAAGTACTCATCAGTAATACACGCATATGCCCATGTAGAAACATTGTTCCTGTGTTTGGAACTACTTACTGTTGAAAAGGAACGCTGAAACTTGTGCATGTGCGTATGACGAGAACACTCACCCTCTGTACAGTCTTTCAGCAGCGCTTCTGTGACCTTGAAGCGTAAGGAGCTCCCCGGGCCCGGAAGCTTGCCCGCCACCCTCAAGTTCTCGGTTGCCCCCTGTCCTTGGACCATCACAGCATCCATCACAGTCAGGTTATTCCTACGTAAGAAGAAGCAGCCCAGATTGTCCTCTGCTTAACTCTGCACAATCTTTTGATCTTGAATTTTACTGCTACTTTATAAACAATGTGAAGATTAATACCTTAAATTTAATGGTCAAACATTGGCACGTTAAAAATTTAAACATGCTTACACGATGAAGACCAAGAGTTACACTGTCAAGCGTCATACATGGCACAGTAAGACACCATTCAAGCCTTTTAGCTAAAAATATAATCATAGTGTTATGTTTCATGAGGCGCGGTGTGCGTCTGTGTGCGTATTTTGGACAAAATGAATACCCTGTTTCATAAATAAATTAATGCAAATATTAATATTGAAACATATCAAGAAAGGACTCATGTAAGCACTAGAAGTCAACCCACACTTAAGTCACAGAACATACCTGATTATGATTAGGGAAGAAACAGTTCTATTGTGAACTGGAGTAAACTTTACTTTGACAGATTTCTTTTCTCCAGGTTTTAAAATTAAGTTTAAAACTAAGTGTCGGGAGAGGCCCTCTGTGAATCCTGTTGAACTCTGCAGTGGGTGAGCCTTGAATCATTGGGCAAACAAACAAGAGTCATTAGTATATTTTCTGGAAAATTTTTTCCCCTTTACCCCATCCACAGCCAAGTATTAGTGTCTCAAAATGACTAACTACGAAAACAAGTTTATCCCTTATGATTTAGATTCTGGATGGCTGGCAAGCAGAGCAACCAATGACGACAACTTCATATTCTGCATTAAGTCCCCAAAGGGGTTTTATTCCGCAGGTCACCAGAGTCTTCATGTTTGTACTAAGCACTTGTTTTTGTGTATGGATCTTTTAACTTTAAAGGTTCTGAAACATGACATAAAAAACCAGAGAAAGACACACACCTAAGGGAGGAGCATCTCAACCTTTTAACACAGAGCAGACAGCTGTGTCGCCAGCACCCAGCACCCCGAAGTCCTGCTGGTGCTGTCCTCTCACCTTTCAGCCACGGTCTTCCTGCCTCTCCCCTCAGAAGGGTACTGGCTGGAGAGTCTTAAGGCCACATCATTTTATTTATAAAGGTATTGCCAACTCATATCAATCTACCTTCAATTTTATTTTGAAAGCTAAGCCCATTATTATTGTTTCATAAACACTTGATGATTTAAAGTTCAAATAATAAGTTCAGTTTAATAATCAAAATATGACTTCTTGACAGTTACAGGTAAGGTTAAAAAGATTTGTTTTTTATTAAAAAAATCATAGTTAATACTGCTCTGATTTTCAGTAACATTAAACTTTTTTGGGGGCGGAAGGGCTGGTAGTACTTGGGTATAAATGTCCATGGCACTCTGCTGCTGCTGCTGAGTCGCTTTAGTCGTGTCTGACTCTGTGCGACCACAAAGACGGCAGCCCACCAGGCTCCGCTGTCCCTGGGATTCTCCAGGCATGAACATTGGAGTGGGTTGCCATTTCCTTCTCCAACGCATGAAAGTGAAAGGGAAGTCACTCAGTCGTGTCCGACTCCTCGCGACCCCATGGACTGCAGCCCACCAGGCTCCTCCGTCCATGGGAGTCTCCAGGCAAGAGCACTGGAGTGGGTGCCACTGCCTTCTCCCCATGGCACTCTATCTACCTGCTAACCTGTGGGAAGAGAGTGAATTTTCTATGATTTTCTACTATACACAAATCTATTTCAACAGCATGATTCTATGGACATAGTTTCTTTTTTTTTAATGGACATAATTTCATAGCTAATAAACTCTGTGAAGCACACTACTTTTCAACTCTCTCTTCTGAGGCAGCTCTTCTTTTCCTGCATCGAAAATTCTTCTCTGTAAATGTCTACTAGGACAACAATGTTCTGACTGTTCCCAAATGGTTGGTGAATAGGTTTCCTTTAAATAAACTGTTCTGAGTAACTGGCAAACACGTTATAAACTATACCTATATTCCCAACAAACAACTAACTTAAATTCTGATGACATGGAAAATACTTTAGGATTCTGTGATACCTCTGGGGTATCACTCAGTAATTTTCATAGTGGTGGTTCTTGAAGAGAGATTCACAGACCCTTGGGGATCTGAGAGGTCTTTTTAGGTGTGTCAAAACTACTTTCACAACACAGACCAAAGTTCTTGGCCTTTTTCACTATGTTAACATTGGCACCAATGGCCAGCAAAAGCAATGGTGGGTAAGTAAAACTGCTGACCCTTTAGCTAGAAGGTAAAGGTAGCCTTATCAAACCTCCCTGGTAGCCACAGTTTTTTCATCACTGCCAGGCACTTACAGCTAACAAAAACCAAAACCAAAACCTGTGACTGATTAAGTAGTAATAAATATTAATCTTAAATCTCAACCCTTGAGCACGAGGCTTTTTAATACTGTGTGATAGAACGAAGTATGCCTGAAGTGCTCCCCGCAGCATGCTGGACTGTGCTGTCTGGAAGAGCTATCGTTTGAGATGCCAACAGAATTAGCTCCTTCCTCAAGGGACTCCATTTATATTTGAGAAATGACTGAGAGTCAATATATGACTACTCAGACTGGAGTATTTAGTAGACATTTTCACAAAAATGAAGTCCATCTGTTCCTTTAGGGAAAGCAACTGAAGCATTTGTTGACAATGGTAAAATTCGACTGTTTTGAGTACAATCTAGAATTTTGGCCTTGTGAATTTGAGAGCTTCCCAATAGTTAAAAGAATTCCCTGATAAGATTCATGGTTACAGGGATAAACGTGATTTTTTGGATACTGCAGAGTGAATTGTGTCAACATTTGGAAGCTCTGCATATCTTAGTGAACCAGTATTTTCCAAATGATTGATGTATATAGTATTATAATAGCTAAAAAGGCAATTAAGACATCCTTTCTGCAACTACATGAATGTGTCAGGTCAGGTCAGATCAGATCTTTATCATATACTTCAACCAAAACAATATATCGTAAGAGGCTGAATGCAGAAGCAGACATGAGAATCTATCTGTATATTAAGTCTGAGAGCCACTGAACAGCTCTGTAAAATGTAAAACAATCTGCTCTTATTGCAAAACCATTTTAAAAAATATATGTCTATTTTTTCATTTTTATATCTGTCAAACAGAATGGGCTTATCATTATTTTAAATGAATTAAATCACTATTTTAAGGATCTCAGTTTTCATTTCTAATATGGTCAATATTGACAGATATAACCCACACAAACAAAAAACCTCTCTGCAGTCCTTAATAATTTTTAAAAATTGAGATAAAGCAGAAATCCTAAATAATTTTTCAGATTGTAAAGGAATCCTGAGATCAAATAATTTTAGATCCACAGTTTTACAGCACTGTTGAGAACTGTTAGAGAATTTATTTGAAGCTGACCCGAAGACCTCCTCCAGAATTTCTTCTTTAGAGTAAATTTCTGGGATCCAGGGCATTCTTATTCATATTCCTACCTCTCACAATACCTACATCTTAAAGGTACCACCAAAGATTTGGTAAGATAAGAAAGGCAAATACTATGTCATTTACTTCTTATGTGAAAATATCTCTCTTTATAAAAGCAGAGTGAATGGAATTTGTGGTTACTGAACTTTCTAGGTATTATCATCTAGATATCTGGATAATATCTAGATATTTGGATAACCCTGAACTTATTATTTTTATGGCATTATTTTATGGTATTTTTATGGATGGAAACAAAGAAAAATGATTCCAAGAGAATGGCATGGATTAGAATATGAGACTCTAAATTTCAGTCTAGTGTTCTACCTCTTACTCAGCAGAAAAAAAACATTGAAAATTACTTAGAAAAATAACTTTCTTATATAAGACTGACTTAAAAATAGATCTATAAAAAGTATTCCATAAAGGTCTGGCTAATATATGTTTTATAGATCAAAACAATAAAACTATGGGAAAGAACACAAATACTTCAAAAACTGTAAAACATGTGGTTGGAGAGTGATTAGTGACTCCTAACCAGTAGTGCCCATGTGTCACGTAAGCCTGGGCGAGGGCTCCCTGACTCTGGGAGAACTACACGTGACTTGGCCCTGACAGCCACCACAGGTGTGAACGCGGGCAGGTCACCTCCCCTCCCTGCGCTTCGTTCCTCCCCCACCACCAAAGCATGTGAAGCGCTTCTCTCCCAGGGAGGTCACTGACAGCCAGGCTGTTGTCACGGCTGTGGGGAATCACACGTGTGAACGCAGCTGTCATGACGCTGGCGCACACCAGGCGCGCAGGGAGCACGGAAAGCCCTCGTTCTGGGAGCCACAGGCTGGCTCGTGCAGCCCACGGGGGCTTCCCACGCGCCCAGCGACTCATCTAAGGGCTTCCCTGTGGTTTGTTTCATCTGTTAAAACCCTGTAACATCCAGACTATTAAGTTCGCATTGCAAGAGAAACTGAAGTTTGGAAAGGCTGACACACTCGGTCGAGGTGACCAAGCTAGTAGGTACACAGGCGTGATGATGCCAGGAGCTGACCTCCCTTGTTCCAAACGGGAAGCAGCCGAGTCACAGCTCCTTGACAGACTGGGACCTGCGTACTGCAAGAGCCCACAGCGAGAAGAGAGAGCAGGGGCAGACGACTGTTTCCACTCAAAGTCATTCAGATTGTGGGAGGTTAACTAGATTCTCACTCGTATTCACTCAACACCTTTTGTTTTATAAATGTGAGAAAAACTAAGATAAATAGAAGACAAGCCCTCAAGGAGCCTACCCCCAGATTTGGGAAACAGGGCACCACAAATGAAAAGACAAACAAAACCCAAAGTTAACACGGGTGTAAGTGAAGAGTCAGGGAAAACCAGAGAGCTGAACTGGTGGAGGGCTCACAGCCAGCGGGGCTGTGTGGACAGGCTGTTTAAGGCTGGACGAGACGAGCTGGGCGGGAGGAAGGGCGCTGAGGCCAAGGGACTTGGGCCGATTTGCAGGTGGCATTGGTGCCGAGTGGGAATGCCCTGACTGACACAAGAGAAGTTTTAAGTTCTTACATAATCACGAGTGGGTTAGTGGCTGTTCAGTCTGGCCTGCATGACAGAGACTATCTGCTCCTAGAACAAATCAGCTTGTGTATACACTCAGCAGTTCAAAAATTCTGTTGAGGGAAAACTGTAAGTGGTACTGTGCTAAGTATGAACACAGCTAGCCATGGGTCTGGCCTTCATGGAGTTTACAATTTTATTAGAAGGTTTCCAAAATAAAAAATTTAAATGACCAAGCTCAATATTTTGAGGCTTAATAAAAAGAAATCATGTATTAGTCTATACACTTCATAGGCATCCTCTCAGAGGTTCTGGCAGCTATTACTATGGGCTTAACATTTAATGCCCACAAATAGGACCTTCTACACAGCATGACTCCTGGTGATCTAAATCCCATCCACTCCTCCTGGGCTTTATGCCTCTGAAAGAATGACTGGACTCTTCTGAACTTCAGTAACCTGCCTTTCAGGCAGTTTAAGGATGGTCAGTGTTTTTCTTCCACATCGCATTGGTCATATCATAAAATTACTTCTTTGCAATCGTATGAAGTTCGAATACTTACACTGTTTCTGAAGACTTGGAATTCTTGTGTTCTTAAATCAATCTTTGCCACCTTACTTAAATTAAACCTGAAATTTAAAAACACACATATTTCTTTGTGAATAGCATCATAGTTAAAGGGGTTGTAGAGTAATTACCAAGGTTGTGTTTACCTTTCAGCAGATTTTGAGATCACTATTATCAGGTCAATAGCCTTCAAAAAAGCAGCCACAACTTAGTTTATTCTTCACCACCTGCTTCCTCTTTACACTGTTTTAGGAAGGAGTTCTACATGATTTCTTCTTGTCTTAAACTGGAAGCTTTTCCAGATGCTTAATGTAATATCTATTTCTCTCCCTAGAACTTTCTCTCAACTTCAATTATAGATGCAAGATTTCTCTAAGCAAATCTACTATTTAAGAGCTGCAATAAAGCTCCAATACTTTGGTCACCTGATGCAAAGAGCCAACTCACTAAAAAGACCCTGATATTGGGAAAGATTGAGGGCAGGAGAAGGGGGAGAAGGAGGATGAGATGGCTGGATAGCATCACCGACTCAATGGACATGAGTTTGAACAAACTCTGGTAGATAGTGAAGGACAGGGAAGCCTGGCGTGCTGCCGTTCATGGGGTTGCAAAGAGTCAGACACGACTTAGTGACTGAACAACACCTACAACTTTCTATCAGACGAAAGATTTGGGGGTAAATGCTCATAAGACCCCAGAACACCTTCTATGGGAGACCTACAATCCAGAGTGCTGTGGCCATAAAGGAGTCAATCCTGTATAATCATTAATTTAAAAACATCCTGAGATTTCTACTTCATAGACAATAGTAACGCCTGTAGTCCATGGGGTCACAAAGAGTCAGAACGACTTAGCAACTGAACAACAACGAAGTTTTAAATGTGTAAAATGATCATTCACTGTCTATATGGAAACATTTTGATGATCTGAAGCAATGCTTACCTTGATATTAACTTATCTACAAAGATGGAAGGGCTGGAATATAAAGCCAGGGGGATAAACTGAATATAGATGGGAACATCTGCAGGGTTTTCTAACATAATCTCTTCTTCCTTAAACAAAATAAAGAGGTGGTAAGTGAAAGATCTGCCCCGTTAGAAGGAAGAGCAGATACTTCATCACATTAGGACACACTTCCAAAGGCCCATGGCACTCTGGATACTTACTGAAGAGCAGTTTGTATTAGTGAGGGGGAACCTCACGAGCCGGGGGGAGCTGAGGAGGGACGGCCAGGAGAGTTCGGCAGAAACTTTTGACAGGATGTTTTTCTGAAGGTCTGTATTTACTTCAAACATAGCACTCAATCTAGAAAACACAATTTGTAAGTCACTATACTGAATGGAAATGCTTGAGTTTACTCAATACAGGAAATTCTATTAGGCTTGTGTACTTGAGAAATTTTATTCTGGCCTTGAATAAACACAGGTTTACCTGCTCCTAACATTTTACTCTGTTTTCACAGACACATATGAAGAGGTCTCTATTTCGGCACAGAGGGCAAACTATCTATCACTGATCACCTGCCCTGTTTTCGTACTGAATGTGTAAGTGACAAACCAGGCATATACAGATGACAGGATGTAATGGGGATCCTAAAGGATCCTGCGTGTTTAGTGGAAAGATCTAGATGTTAACAGCAGGTGAATATTGTAGTTGAACTAATGAGAAGGTGGTGCACTGCTTGACGTACGGCTTCTTTCCCACTTGAGGAAAAAAAACACAAAATCTTAATATGCAATGAAGACGTCAGTTGAAGCGATAATACATACGAGGGTTTTGTGTAGACATATATATGTAGCAATATTCAGGATCTCATTTGACTATTTCCCTACTTAAAACCAGCTGTTTAGAACTCAGAACACATTTCCTATGGAAACGATATTACAGATGGGGTTAAACACTGAAGCCTATTTGATACCACAAGAGCAGTGAATTATGATACCATAATATTGGTGAGAGTACCAGTTTTATAAGACTGGTAATGAATTTTCTGTGACATGCATGTTGACAAGGCAACACAGAGGCAGGAGCAGGAAGAACACCACATCCACTATGCAGCTTGTGACCTGGTAGCTCAGGGCAGGCAGGAAGTCTGGGTCTTCAGTGGGGAATGCTAGGCTCACAGAGAGGAAGGCAGCGGTTTCGGTGGGTGGGAGGTGAAAAGGTTCCTTGGCAGGTGAGCCAGGGGCAGCACTACCAGTCATTTATTCATAATTGGGTGTTAAAATACAGAGGCAACCTGTACATTACAATGTCTACCATGGAAACTGGAGAACCAAAGAGTGTCTGTATTAGTGTTCTCTTAGTGAGTTCATTAGAAGTCTCTGTACTAATTTTAACCATTTTAAAGGTAAAATTTACCTCTCTTTTTGCCTTAAGAAAACTTTTCACAGCAAGTAGTTCAGATATACAGAAACCTGCAGATTTGACTGTTCACGGCTTGAAAATACTACATTAGAATAAACTGGAAGATTTTGATGACGCTGACAAATACATTTCAAATTAGCCAATGGAGAAGAACAGTGTTCATCAGTTTTCAAGTCAAATTCTCTTTGGAAGTACACAGGAAGGTCAAATTTTTAAACTGCCACGTATAAATGTGCCATTGCTTCTGAATCCAGGTACGGTGCTGATTTGTCCATGTGAACACTTTCCACCTGCCAGGGATATAAGGCTGAGCCCTGTGAATCATGCCCTGTGCATCCCTAACAGGCTCAGCACTGGAAAGGGAGGAGGCAGTTCTTTTCACCAGGAGCAGAGACACTCCTCCTATGGTGAGCTTCAACTTCTAAAGTGCCTTGAACACAGGTCAGAGGCAGGTAGATTCTTTCTTACGCAAATGACTGTCTGATATGGAAGCTGGGCTTCCCCGGTGGCTCAGATGGTAAAGAATCCACCTGCAATGCAGGAGACCCAGGATCAGTCCTGGGTCTGGAAGATCCCCTGGCAAAGGGAATCGCTACCCACTCCAGTATTCTTGTTTAGAGAACCCCACGAACAAAAGACCCTGGCAGGCTACCGTCCATGGGGTTGCGGAGTTGACCATGACTGAGCTACTAAGCACAACACAGCAGTCATCCTACACCGAGTTTCTGTGACCTTCCATCTAGAGCACTGGAAATGACACAAAAATGGGAGCGCGTGTCCTTCTGAGAAATACACAATCACAATGGCCATTCAAGACGCCTCACGATGGTTTTCTGAAGATTAGGCACATTTTCTGCACTACAGAGAAGTAAAATAACCAAATATAGGGATAACTTTAGAAAATCATGTTTCAAACCCGTAAAGGTAGCTCAAATACTTACATACAGCAAAACCACTTACCTGTGACCTGAGTTTTCCTTTATTCCCATCCATCCCTTGAACAGGCTTTGATGCAAATCCCAGTCGGTGTCCCAGGCATCTTCCTGCATGGCTATGCCAGGCTGGACTTTGGGTTCAGCTAAAACACAGAGACAAATGGTATGACGTACTCTGGCCCGCAAATGATTTCTACAGCATTGAGATGCAGGGGTGGGCTTTAGAAGCAGCAGCCTATCATTAATGGGAGTACCTTGGGAAGGGAGTGAGGGTGAGAGAGAACAGTAAGATGACTTACATTTGGACAGAAAAGGCAAGCCGACATAGCAATGATCCCCGCACTGCAATCCAGGATCAAAGTAAATGTTTGCAATCTATAAAGGGGCACAGGAGAACCATGAATCCCCAATCCACAGAAGTTCACAATAACAAAGGACAAAAAGATGGGAATCTGCAAATACAACGCTTTCAAACCTTTGATTTTTTCCCTGGCTCCAAGTCTTCCTTATTGCCCCGCAATCGTTTGTAGTAAAAACGCACGTCTTCTGACAAAGATCGTATCTGTTGGATCTTTACCTTCTGTGAGAAGGAATTCATAATATTTAAACTCTGATGAACTATTTTCCCCTGAAGGAAGAAAACAAACAAATTCATTTGTAAATGGTTGTATTTTCTTCAGAACTGACAGACATATTTACAGAAGACCAAAGCTCAAAGGACATTCAGACTGTTCAGAAGTTGATAAGCTTTAGATCTGTAATCAGAGCCCCTCCTCCAAATATATGTATTTCGTTGTTGTTTTTAAGGCCTGTTACAGAGAAATTAGCAGGACAAATCTCTGCAATCCTGTAAAAATGAATTAAAGTGTTCACATAACAAAGGTACAGAACTAGCTTTGAATAAAGAAAACAGTTACTATCAGTTTGTTAAGAAAGGTTTGTTTATACCAAGGCCAGGCTACCTTAAAAGTTTCCAAATTCAGGATGAGATAATTATGAAACCACTGAATTCTAAAAATCCAAAGCTAAACAAGAAACGAAAAAAATCAGACTTATTTTTCTCAGAAAAAGTATTTTCTTTCTAAAAAACAAAAACAAAACTCTTTGTGCCAAAGAGAAATTAGTCCTCTTTTAAAAACATAGGTTATCTGGCATTGTATTAAAATGAAGCATACAGATTAAATCATTACATTACCAATGACGGTGCTTATCAGCTGTATGTCTCTTCCTGTGATAGGGTACCAATTTTATTTTTCATTTTTTTATAAAGAGATTTATTTTTCTGTCATGGAGCACATCATGTTCCCTCAACAGGGATCAAACGCATGCCCCTGCATTGGGAGTGCTGAGTCTTAACCATTGGACTGTCAAGGAAGTCCCAGGGTGCCAGATTAAGAAAAAAAAAAGAATTATATGACTGAAATAATCATCAATAAGAATCATATTATAACCTTTTCCTTTTTTTGTTGTTGAATATAGAACCAGAATCTTATAACCTGATTCCTAGACTTTTAAAGAAGTCTAAAATGATCAGGGCTTCCCAGGTGGCACTAGTGGTAAATAATCTGCTTGCCAATAAAGGAGATGCAAGAGACTGATCCCTGGGTTGGGAAGATTCATTGGAGTAGGAAATGGCAACCCACTCCAGTATTCTTGCCTGGAGAATCCCATGGACACAGGAGCCTGAGCACCTAAAATGATCAGACCCACTGGTCGAAAATTTGTTATTAAATGACAAAGAAATTAACAGAATGCACAGCAAAAAGAGTTCAATGATGGTGAAAAGTGAAAGTGAAAGTCGCTTGGTCGTATCTAACTCTTTGTGACCCCATGGACTATAGTCCATGGAATTCCCCAGGTCAGAATACTGGAGTGGGTAGCCTTTCCCTTCTCCAGGGGATCTTCCCAACCCAGGGATTGAATCCAGGTCTCCCGCACTGGAGGTGGATTCTTACCAGCTGAGCCACAAGGAAAGCCCAAGAATACTGGAGTGCGTACCCTATCCCTTCTGCAGTGGATCTTCCTGACTCAGGATTGAACCGGGGTCTCCTGCATTTGCAGGAGGATTCTTTACCAATTGAGCTATCAGGGAATGACGGTGAGGTTAAGTCTAATACTTATTACATACAGTCTAACTAGAGTAAAAAGTAGTAGAAAGAAAATTAGCAAGAAGTCTACAAACTGTCTTACTGGAAAGGAAGGTGGAAGAACCATGTGCTTTGGGAAGCAAGTCAGAGAACCCACTGCGATCACAGCCTTCACGGGAATTGTTAGGATCTGTGGAGGGAAGAAGCAAACCACAGAGAAATAAGAGTCCAAGTCCTAGACCGACCTGACGGTTGTTGCACTATTTTAGGAGATTTAAAACAACCAATCTTGGGACTTACATGAGCATTAAACAACTGGCAAGCAAAATTAAAATCACCCATGGATACTGTTTAATCTATCCATGTACTGCACAAAATGCACTGAAATACATTTCCATGTACTTCTCAGTGGTTCACTGAAAACAAGGTAAACAAGACTAAACAATGGGGAAGTAATGAAGAACAGATTTTTCATAATTAGGTAATTTTGCAGATTATTAATTTAAAAAGGAAACTCCAACTATACTCTTAAAACAAAGCATGAAAAACCCAGCATTTTTAAAAGATACATAGCTCTCTACTTTTTGTACATAGCAATACATTAATGTCAACCTGATTTTTTTAAAAATGAGCTGAATATTCCAGGTTTTAAATCTCAACTCACACTCTATTTGCAACTCACAAGGATACTTTGCTAAGGAAATGTACTTATTTCTATCAAAAGTGATAAATGTGGATTCCTCACTTTTGGAGATAATTAATTTGACATACTCCCAACAGATCATTTATTACTAAAAGACCAATTCTGTTTATTCTGAATGACTTTACTTTCAGGGCGGCAGGGGTTGTATGAGCTGAAAAGAGGTAGGAGAACAAAGGTGGCTTGCTGACTTCAGCAGTGCTCAACTTTCCAAGAGCTTTAAAAGAACACATCAAAATATTTACATGTGGCAGAAACACATCCCTTCAAAATCTCACTGAATGCAACATGTCAACCCCATAAAAAGTCTTTTAAAAGTTCACTGATTTTCATTTGGTTCCTGACTTAGAATGACTCATGTAAACATAATTGTGAGAACTCAAATTAAGATGTGATTTCCTGATTGTATCTTCCTTTTTGGCAATGTTACACAGGAGGATATTGGTGACTGTGGAAAGAGAGAGATCTAATCTCAAGAATTTCAGCCAGGGTCCATGTAATGCTACAGGCATTTGTGAACCATTCTAACAGCAAATCTAAAAGTGCCAAGTGTATTTTTCTGAAGTTGCTTTTAGTCAAGAGATTCAGGTTTTATCAGAAAACTATGAGCTAATGTAAACCATTATTCTGTAAACTATTCTCAGAAGCTTAAGTTTTTAAAAGTATCAAAGTGGTAAGCTGTAACTTTTTGAACAAACTTAGTTCTCTGTTTCTATAAAAACCAAAAAAGGTCTGAATTTTTCAGAAAGACTCCACTGACCTGAATCCCCATAAATAAAGTCCTTACCTCATAGTCTGTCGTGATCTGTATAGCCCCATCATGAATTCCTTCCAGTTTTTTTGCGGTAAGTTTGACTCTGAACACTGCAAAATATCCTGAAGCTAGTATTACCTGTATGGAGTAGAAATGACATCCTTCATTAGCCTTGCTAATTGAAGTTTTCTATTAAAATGGAAAAGAAAGGTACAAAAATCCTTCAGTTTTAAATCAGTGTTAACTCATATTGGTTAGGACTTCAAAATCCTAACAAGCTAACATAGAATTAACACATCATCACGTACAAATGTCTCAAAATAAATAATGCCCATCTCTGGATGTTTATCTATTAAACTTATTCCATGAGCTACTGAGAAAACTGGTTCCCCAAGGAAGAGCTGAATTATCAGCTGCTAAGTTGGGGAAGGGTGTGCCTCATCCCCCAACCTGCATGGTCAAAGCGGGTGCAGGCTACAGCAGATGGACACAGCCTTCCCCTAACCCTTCAGAAGCCACGTCAGGGCACAAATACATACAAAGTTGGTTCTGCTTCCAGTTCTGAATTCAGTTTTGTCGTGTTAATACCCATGTCTTCAGATCAACTGAGACTGGGTCACACGAAAACATCAAAAAATCAAGGAAAGAAAGAAAAGTTAAGCAAAGCAATTTTGAAAGAAAGCAGAATGCAGAATGTGGATCTTGCTTGTTTTCTCAAGCTACTTGCTGATATTTCTGGTGCTTAATCTTTTCAATCGAGAAACTTCCAAAAAACCATGAAATTCATTTTGTGAGGTTGTACTTTAGTTAGTAGTAGTTACACTTTACCTGGAATTTACATTTACCTCAAAATAACAAAAGGGGGTATACCAAACATACCCACTTTCCCCTCTTTAGAACCATTTCTATTTTGGTTTTATGCAATTCTAATGTTTTCATCCTGACTCTGACCACCCCAATCAGAGCATGTGTCTGAAGAGCACAGAGTTGTTGACAGTGTATGTTTCATAAGGAACAGGATGCTAATTTAGTTCCTAGGTGTGGCTTTTTGGAAAATAGCTGGACAACAGTTGAAAGTTTAGGCATTACAAACTTAAAAAAAAAAATCCACATTTTGTGGTGTTGCTATTTTGAAGCTGGCAACTCACTACAACTTCCTATTTTAAGTAAGGAAGGGTTCATACAAATGATCTCCTCTTTCTATCCCCTGGTTCTTTTATATTTATATAGTTTTTTTATCTTGTACCAGGTACAGCCCATCAGCAATGCTGTGAGAGTTTCAGGTGCACAGAGAAGGGACTCGGCCACACACACAGAGGTATCCATTCTCCCGAGACTCGCCTCCCATCTGCCAGCCTCCCCAGCTGCCGCAGAACAGTGAGCAGGGTCCCCTGTGCCGTTCATCAGGCCCTTGGCTGGCTATCCACTTTAAACACAGCAGTGTGTACATGCCCACCTCTTATATTTACATAGTTTTACATAAAAGTGAATTCTAAAACCCCAAAGTTTACAGCAGGTTTCATGTTACTGAGTGGGCCTCTCAAATTTAAATAGTAAGTGTTAACATGTGCTATTTAGTAGGAGGAAATGATCCAGAGTCCTAAGATTATTAATTTATAATGTATTATGAAAAACAGTATAATTCAACCATCTCGGATTAGATCTACATACAATTTTACTTTAACTTCATTGTTGAAATGAACAAATAGCTGGTCTCATTATTATCCTTTTTCAGCATTGTATTTGTATCAAAAATAAAACCTCGGCTGGAGTGACAAATATTACTTGTCATGGGCATATTCTTTTTTGTTTCAAAAGGAGACTTTATTTATGAGTCAAATTTAAAACATTATAAATTATTAAAATGCAAACATCCAACACCCATGTATCCATCACAATATCTGATTATGGAACTTGAACGCCACACATCTGCAATTAGAACACACATTATCCAGTATACACATTATCCAGTACTGTTTCCCACTTTTTCATAAATACTTTTTCAAATTTTTTACATACAATCCTACTTACAGCTTATCTGCTTTAATATTCAATCATAAAATCACAACTTTATACATTTGGTTGTTTCTGGTTATTTGGAATTATTAATATTGCTATCACAAGCATCTCCCTTTTCATAGCTTCTGGCTCTTTAAATGACTTCCAGAGGAAGAATTCCCCAGAGTGGTATACAATGCCAAATTATTCTCTAAAAAACCTGTTTTGGGGACTCTTTCTCATAAAAAATGTTTAAATCCGTTTTTATGGCCTATGGCATTCCACGGAAGGGTCTTTGTCAACAATCTCTGTGCAGAAGGACATCTGCTTTTCCATCTGTAAAACTGCCATGAGAAGTTCTATCCTAACCTTCAGAGGAGCTTATAGTCTGCTCCTTCCAGGTCGCACAGGTGATTCTACTAACTCTGCTCTGAGTCAGTTTAAACTCTGAGATCCCTTTTCAGCAGTGGTGGGGTCCTAGACTGATACATTCACTTGCTCTTGTCTCATGTACTTTTATGATCAACTGTACGTAAGACAGAGTAAAAGTGTATGGGGAAAGCCACATAGAGATCAAACAAATGATGTTTGTCTCACTGATACTTTCTTCTAGTCAATCAGAAATATTACTGTAGAACTGAAAACAACTTCTACTAATGTGCAGGGCTCTTTCTTTTGCGTAGTGAATTCAATGAACAGAGTTAGTTTAGTACCCGTGGAAATTTCTCCTGAAATGGTACCTGTGTTTTATCTTAACTTCTTTGAGTCTCAAGTGCTCTCATCATGAAAGGAGTGAGTTTAAGTAGATTACCTACTTAAGCTCCTTTACACATCAAATAGCGGATGCTATTATGAATCTCATAATATTCTGAGGACAGACCTCCCTGGTCATCTCTAAGACTCTGTGCTCCCAATGTAGGGGGCCTGCGTTTGATCCCTGGTCAGGGAACTAGATCCCACTTGCCACAACTAAAAGTTCACAGGCTGCAACTAAGACCCAGCACAATCAAATAAATAAATAAATATTAAAAATAATATCATGAGGAAAAGTATTCTAGTGAGATTTAGACATACATCTAAGTTTAAGGAAACAACAGAAAAGTTTACTTACTGATGACTGGTCTGATAGAGAGGATTTTTCAAACTCTGGAAGGCTTGAAATGATTGTAGTTCTATTGCCTCTTTCAGTAGCTACGAGTTCTATTGATAAACCATCTCCTATAATATGCCAGCTTTTTATAGCCAACTTAAAAGAGAAAGATATGGAAGCAATTATTGCAGCACTCGCATAAAATCTCTAAATGTGATTTAGAATAACAACAGATTTTTCTTTTCTTACCTCAATTGGATTGCTGTTTATAATGGCAAATAAAATATTACTTGCTTCTGTTGCACTCAGTATACCAAAATCTATGAAACGTTCTTCTATTTTGGGGGGTAATACAAAGTACTGGAAAGACAGAAAAGAACTAGATTAGATGTAAAGTAACACTTATGTAACAGTAACACTTGAAGAAAAAGTAACTATATTAAGGTACACTAAGGTTCCTACATTTTATGTAAATATACACATACATAATACATAATTAAGAACTTTGTATAATGGAGGTGAGATTAAGTGGAGCCCTGGAGATTTAGGCAAAAAGTCCCCAGTCTCAGCAAACTTCACACGTTCATGAAAGCAGCTACAAGCCAGTAATCATTTAAGCAGAAGAAATGCTGAAGGAGTGTCAGTGGTACAATACCAAAGGTCCCTCTGATTCTAAAGTTCTTAATGATGATAGGTTTTTGGAGGACCACACTTCTATCTTTTCGCTTTCTTTTCATCTTTTACATCTTTCTATCAGTTTTCTTTCTTTCCCAAACTTCTTTCATGGATTACCCTAACGACAGCTTTGTTTGGACTTTTTTTCCCCTCTTGGCTTATTTTCTGTATTAGAAAGACTTCTCTTTCCTTCCCTGCCGTTATTTAGATGACTGTCCCATCTGTGTCTTTCTACCAAATTGCCTCTTTCTTTCTGATTCTTCTCTTCAGTCTTGGGTTTTCAGTTTTGGTCACCTCTTCCTACATAGTTCCCTTTTCATTTGCCCTGTAGTTATTAAAAAAAATTTTTTTTTGCTTATTATGTTTCTTCTGCTTAGTTTTTAGCTTGCCCATGACTGTAACAATTTAAAAGCAAAATCAAGAGGAGTGGACCTGATCTAAACAGAAGCGTAGCTAGAGAAGTCAACTGTGTCATGAGAAGGTATGGCTGCTGGGAGGGTGAACATCTTGGAAGCACTGACTAGGGAGGAATTAGAACAACTTGTTAAGTACAGAAAACAGCAAAATTTAAGTGTCTGCAACACAACTACTTAATAGTAGCTGAAAACAACAAAGATGTGGAGGGAGTTTAAATTTTAAAAGGTAGATAACATACTTACATCTAAAAAACCTGTATATACCCGCACAGGTAAGTGAAACTTAGAGGCATTGGTAATAAGTAAAATATTGTTATCTATGTGCATGGATGATGTGGATGGCATAAAAAATAGAGTAAAAATGTAGCCTGATCCATTTGGAAGAATTAAGACTGGTTTGCTGAAGTTGTGAACCTAGGAGATGATGGGAGAGAAAAAAAAACATATCAGTACCATTTGCTTGGTAGACTGGTAAAATCAAAAGAATGAGGGCTCAGAAACATACTTTAAACATTGTTTTGGCTTCTTCTGGTAGCAACACATCATGAATGAGGATCGCAAAGCTGAAAGTGTTAGTAAGGTAAATTGGCCTTTCCACAGGATCAGCAGGGCTGTCTCGAATGTGAAATAATGTTGCAGCGTGATCAAATCCCAAATAACTATTTGAAAAAAACAAAAACAAATCATTTTTATTTTCACATGTTAATTGATAATGCAAGTTCTTTAGCGGTGAGTAATAATTTACGTTTAGCAGTAAGGACTGTTGTTAGAGAATTAAGACTATAAATATTTTAGTGATTGACCATATGATTTAAAAGAAAATTTATTATAGTATAATAAAGAGAGCTATTTGCCACTGCATTATATGTAACCAAACAATGACCATCAAGAATGTACTAACAAAAAAAAGTTTTAAGCTATTTAAAAAAAAAAAATCATGTTTATCATTCAGTTGCAACCAGCTTTGTTAAAACAAGTCCCTAATAAGCTGGATATGAAACTATTACTGGTTAAAGTAGAAAATGAACTACACATATTATTACCTGTTTGTAAAAAGCTATAATTTTAGAAAAGTGTTTAATGAGTTTATAAAGGAATAAAAATGATTTTGTTTCAAGTGACAATGTACTTTAATAAACAAGCCATAGCCATGTGCATGTTACAAAAATAATTACAGAAACGAAATGCTTCAAGTGATTTAAAAATCACAGATTCACTTTTCTATTGTATTATGGAATCATTAGGACTTCATTTAAGCCCAAATCATATCATCCCATTTACTTCTTTCTTCTAAAAGTAAAAAAAAAAAAAATGAATAAAATACAGAAGATTTTTCTCCTTTATGGTTGAAGTTTTTCTAATACTCATCCCATGGAGTTTATGTGAATTTGTCTACTACTACTGCTAAACTCAGAGAGTAGGAAAACAGAATTTACTGATTAGTAAAAAGTTATAAAGTTTATTTAAAACAGAAACTCACCCATCTAAAACCTCTGCTTGATAAGGTATTTCAAGTTTAGAATAACTCTTTTCCTTTGCTTTCACAGTTATTTTCCCAGAAAACTGAGATGGTTTTTTTGCCTTTGATGCTGAAAGGAAGCACAGAAGATAACCTGTCAGCTTCCTCTACCACAGGGTTTACACAGAGGAGGATGAGAGTGACTTTGCGCGGACGGACTGAAATCTTAAAAAGAAGGTAACCTTTCAAACTGGCACACAGAATACAATGACAACATTTTACGTCAAATATCACATTTTCCATTCAAAAATGGAAAGAGATTTCAGTTTTCCTGTAATGGGATAAATAGGTAAGGGACTAGCAAGTGAACACCATTCAGGAGGGAAAACGCGATAATCTGAGCTACTTCTCTATCACCATGAGCTTTGGCTTTACGTACAACAGGGATTCTCAGCCTTGGTGCTATGAACACTTCAGGCCAGGTCAACTCGCTGCTGGCGGGGTGCGGGGGCAGTGGGGTGGCTGTGCTGGGCACTGTGGGATGTTGGGCGGTGTCGTCAAGACAGCCTCTATCTGCGAGGCATCAGCTGCATTACCCAAAAGTGTCTGCAGATGTTGCCAAACGTCCCCAAACTGACAACTGCTGGCTCACAGCTGATTAAGAAATAACATTCCTTGTGTGGTCAGAGTCTTGCTATAAATACCGATAAAGTAGCCTGGTGCAAGTAATACCAAGAGTTATGAGACACATACTCTCCCTGCCATCATACTGTTCTCACAGATGAAGTTAAAACCTTTAAATTTTGGATCACTTCTGATTTTCCTTCTGGAATTATAGAAATAGTCAGTTGGATCCAATCTGTGTACCCATTAGATGTTCCTTTCAAAGCAAATAAAGAAGCTGTTTATGTTTATCTCCTTTAAAGTACTTCAGGAACACTTCCACTTATGCGAAGAATTTTATATGTAGGTTCTGCAAATGTGTGTTATCCAACTTTAGCATAAAAAAGGAACAAAATAATGGTATGACATCTAGTATGTGGCTATGTACAGACAGTGTGAATTCAGATTTTTAAACCTCCCATTAAGCCCCATTTCTTTCTGCTGACTGTACAGCCATTTCTGGATGCTTATTTTTTTTGTATTTATTCTGACATAAGGCTGATAACAAGGGCCATAATTTAGGCATTTCATAGTACCTTATCAAGTTATATTTTAGCAAATGAAGTGGTCAAAGTGTCAAGAAAATTCAGTTAAAAATCATAAGGAATCATGACTTTATGAGACAAATGATTACATGGTAAGTCAACACTGCACAGTGAATATTCACGGCACGTTCTGAAATTTTTTAATTAATTTGGCTGTGCTGTGGGGCTTGCGGAATCTTAGCTTCCCAACCAGGACTGAACCAGGGCTATGGCAGTGAAAGTGCTGAATCCTAACCACTGGACCGCCAGGGAATTCCCCCTGAACATTTTCAAAGTAAACGTTTCTTGATTGATGATTTTCACAGGAATCTCAGTGGTAAAACCATTATATTGTAATCTAGGGGTGGTGGTGGGGGAGGAGGGAGCAGATGGGAAGTGGAGGGATTTTTCCATGATAATAAAGACCACTTTTAAAGATGAGGGGGAAAGGAAAATGGGAGGAAACCTCTCCTCTCCCACCTTCACCTTTAGCTTCTTGAAAATGGGCCCTTGCAGAATAAATCTGCCAGTTTTTATAATAAATAAATAAATAAAAAGCACTTTTAAGAAATGTAGCACTTACTTTAAAAGATGCCTTCTCTTGTCTTTGTGCTAAATTTTACATAATTTCTTTAAGAAACACTTATTTTAGACTCTGATCTCAGAAGAGCCACCATTCCTGACATTCATTTATCTGAGTGGGAACAGTCAGCGGGCTGTCAACACAGGAGCTGGGGAAGGGTGAGGGAGAACCACAGAGCACAGCTGCCTTGCCCTGCTGTGTACCCTGGACTTCTTGGACTTATCAGACCTGTCTGTCCCCAGGGTCAGAAGCGATCATCAGTCACCCTCTTTCTCAGTAAGGGAAGACAATGTACGTGCTGATACTGACACTGATAACTGGTGGTCATGGCTGGTGTCTCAGCAACACAGAAGACCACTCATCACACGTCTGGAAACATCCGTGCCATCAGGCCTTCTGTGATACTGATTATTTTTGGCAGCTGGTTTATGAAAGCGTGCCATGTGTACAATCTCAGTTTCTTCAGGAGCTTTCTCTGAGCTCGTGGGATGAGTGCTGTCTTGGCAGCCAAGTGTGCAGCTGCTCCAGACCCTCCATGTGAGAGGAGCGAGCGCAGACGCCTCACAGACACTGGGCCACACTCAGAGGGTCCGCAGCGGCCGAACATTTTCTCCTGATGAGGAGCTTAGCTGTAAAATGTGGATTATGAGCAAAGATGGCTTTATCATGAGGCCAAAGCTTACGCTTCAGGGCTCCTCACCTGGATAGGCCGATACGAGAAAAGCCCCATTTGGAGTTTCAGCTTTCATTAAATTTAATCACACATTTAGACAGCCATTAAGTTACTACTCAAGACGTTTTATGATAGCAAATGCAGTACATCTTCTAATTAAGTATGTAAAACTGAATAAAAACATGCTATTAAAACAAGCTAAAGTCTGAGTTAACATTTCAAAAGTCAAAATACACAATATACATGCTTGAAATAACTTATCTAACTTGACAATTCTATCATAAAGGCTGTCATTTTAGTTTAGATAGGACTGCTTGCCTTGTTTATAAAAGACAAAATATGGAAATGTTACAGAAAATACTTTATTTCTGCTCTAAAATCCAAACATGCTTCTGAAATTCAAATATGTATCACTGAATTACAAAAATTAATGACTTCATAATTAAGACAAAGCTTAATAGATACATATATGAAAGAGCCTAGATTAACAAAAATTATTTGCAATCCTAATGTATTTTCTAATACTAATTCAGGCTTATGAAATTATAATATTTGCTTTCAAGAATCAATCAAATAAGAGTTCATGATGGTTTACAAGAAAAACCAATCTGACCAGTATTACAAAATCTAACTGGAAAATGGTCTGGGTTTTTATATTAAGATGTCAACACAGATATTGTCTAAGTTATCAAAATAAGACCACTCTATTAGAAAAAGTTGAATACTTACCATCAAAACTAATACTTGCTACCTTGGTATATTTACTTTCTGAAGCTTTTAATGTAATTGGTTTAAAGTGTACCGTGATAGCATCATTTTGTGGGGTAGGTCGAACACTCTGCAAAGAGAAAATTTTACACTGCATTATTTTAGTCTAGTGGTCCAGTTTATACTGAAAAGTGTACTGAAAAAGTAAAGCAGAATCAAAATCTGAAAAGTTTAAGTGGTCGCTTTAAATGGAATAGGCTAAACTGATAAAATCTCAATTTCAATAGACAGTCTTTATGAAATAAAATGATGGCCAGAAGGAAAAATGTGTGATAAATGAGTATTAAAAAGTCTAAAGTCAAACTAGTGCAATGAGTATAAATACATAATAAAGAAAAAAGGTATTTTTTTCCTAAATGAATGTCTAATTCACATCTAAGAAAAGAGGACCTTCAGGGTTTACAACAGGGGCTGTGGGGCTGAATGGTGAAGGGGATGGCAGGAATGTGCAACCTGTAACAGTTGTGCTTTCAACTTAAAAGAGCTTTTTATTCAAAAAGCTAGGCTTCCCAGGTGGCTCAGTGGTAAAGAATCTGCTTGCCAATGCAGGAGAGCCAAGAGATGCAGGTTCAATCCCTGGGTCAGGAAGATTCCCTGTGGTTTGCAAAAGAGCTGGCGATGACTTAGTGACTAAACAACAAACGTGCCTGAAGAGAAAGAAGGACAGTCCTTTAAAGGCACAAGAAGCATCTTAGGAGAGTGAGAGGAAATGCTGTCTCTTGCACAATGTTTCAATCACAGGAAACAAAGCTGGCTACCTACAGAGAGATGACAGATACTGCTTCTTAGTTCCAGTTAGCAGGGAACCGCCCCTCCCCGGTTGCTGGTTAGTGACTCAGCTGTCAGGGTGTCTTTACTGGGCCTGGGATGATGGTCCTCAGGAGGACCCTGTGGTTTTCTGTGCTGGAAATTCTAATTGCCTTAGCTCTTGGCTGCAGGCTCTCCCAGCATTTTATCTATCTTTCTTCTTCTTTGAGAACTCTTACTTTGCTTCTGAATCTCTAATGGGGAGATGGAGGGGCTGACGGGTTCATATCAATATATTTGCTATCAATAATCTGTTGTTACTAGCAGTCATTTAAAGTATGAATCTTCCTTCCTTGAAGGGTATGCATGTGTATATGTAGTGATATGTATTTTTAACAGTAAAACAAAGCAGCCTGACTATAAGATAACTGGAGAAAGTTCATTTGGTTTCATCAAACTATGCTACCATATTTTTTCTGAAGGAAAGGAAAGCAGTACAGAAACCCAGAGTGATGAGTTCAGAACAAAAGGATTTTAACTATTTAACCGGCAGTGTAAACTTCTGTAAGCTGCAATCTTCTCTGGGCCATGTCTCTTCCACCTGTAAAATTGCAGGGGATTGGATTAGGTATTTTCTAAGTTTCCATCAGGGGCTTCCCTGGTGGCTCAGTGGCAAAGAATCCACCTGCCAATGTAGATGCGAGTTCAATTCCTGGGTCAGGAATATACCCTGGAGAAGAAAAGGACAACCCACTCCAGTATTCTTGCCTGAGAAATCCGTGCCGGGCTACAGTCCATTGGGTCGCAAGAGAGTTGGACATGACTTATCAACTAAACAACAACAATAAAGTTTTCATCTATCTAAAAAATGTGATTCTATTAATTTTGCTGTTTTTCTTCAAGCCAGCCATATTTATCCTGAGGTCAGGATTTATTTTGAGAGACGATCATGTAAAGCTTTGCAGTTTACAGAGGACACATTTGATCCCTAATTCTTTCACTTGCTCTGTTGACTGTGATACAGCAGCGATGGAACCTTGACCATTTTCAAACACGCTCAAAGGCTGTGAGCTGTGGTTCATCAGTAATAAGCACGAGTCTATGCCAGAAACAGCTAAGCAATAGTATTTCTTACCATATAGTCACTGTTGAGTAGTAAGAACTTAGTTGATGGAAAAAAATGTTTTTCTTATATGAAACACACTTTAAGACTTTCCTTACCAGAGGAAAAGTTTATGTCCATGTTATTAATATTACCTTAAAATAACAGTCATGTTGTTTTACCAATAGTAGTATTACTAATAGTAATATTATTTACACTAATAATAAAATAATATTCAATTCACTCACGTTTTATACACATGGTCTAAAGTGCTCACTTACTACCATTAAAAGAAAAAAATATCCCAATCAGTTAAAACCCATTTTCCAAGGAAACAAAAACAAAGCAAAATAAACGAAAGACTTAAACAGTTGGCTTATTCTGGTGGCTTTAAATGAAAAGTAATAAATAATCAGAAACTTGTAATAAGCATATTTATACTAACAATATATTTCAGCATCAGTCACTAACTGTTGTTTACTTAAAGATAATTGAGAAGCGGAAAAAATGTGGCAAGATTCCCAGGAAAGGCAGCTTGCACAGGCTCTAAATATAGTTCCAGTCTTTCTCACGACATTCATACCCAACTATGCTCAGTAACTCTCAAGTGAGACACCAGGCCCAGGACATTCTGAAACGACTCAACTGCTTTAAGCAAGCAAAAAAAAAAAAAAAAAAACCAAACAAAAAAACCTTCTGGTATACAGCGATTGTATTTTTAATAGTAGGTGCAGAGATTTTCTAAGACTCATGTCAAGTTGACACAGGTAAAATTTAAGGACATCTGTGATCTCTTATTAATTAGCAAGGAAACTTCATACAAAGGTGTTTTAAGACATCTCAAGCAAACTTACTGCATTATTTATAAAGCATTAATGTTTTATAAATGTTGAGGAAAACTATATTTTCAAAGTTGCACTATAGACAAGCTGTGTCAGGAAGGCTTGAAGCTGGGTATCTTGCTCACTGATGGTGAGGAGCTTATATTAGGAGTTGCTTGCTTTAGTGTGTGTGTGTGGTCAGTCATGTCAGACTCTTTGTGACATCACGGACTGTAGCCCATCAGAATCCTCTGTCCATGGAATTCTCCAGGCAAGAATACTGGAGTGGGTTGCCATTTCCTTCTCCAGGGGATCTTCCCAACCACATCTCCTGCACCAGCAGGTGGAATCTTTACCACTGCGCCACCTGGGAAGTAGTCTTATATCTTGAAAAATGAAGGGACAGTGAATTCCCTGGAGAGAGGCAGGCAGGGACCTTTCTAACATGCACCAGTCTGTAGGTCTGGCATACTATGGAAAAACCTTGGGAAGCTCTCTTAATACTCAGTTTCCATGGCAGATGGGTTCATCCCCTGGCTGATAAGGTAAGAAGTCCAAGCTATCATCATCTCTCAAGTGGACCATTGCAATAGGTTTTTTTTTTTTTTTTTGCAATAGGTTTTTAACCTTCTTCAGTTCATTCTCTAAAAAGCAGTTACAGTGACTTTAATAACACATAGATCAAATGACATCACACCCTGGCTTAAAATTCTGTAATTTTCCATTGCTCTTATAGTAAAACCAAAACCCCTCCCAGGAGCCAGGGAAACCTTGTTCAACCCTCCAGACCGTCTTTTACATCTAAGCCCAGTGAGTTTCAACATTCGCAGCTGCCCCTCAGGTCTTTGCACTTGCTCATCCCTGTGATGGAACACTTGTCCACCAGCTTTGCTTTCCTTACGGGTGTCTGCTTCTCACTCTTCAGTTATTACCTCAAATGTCAGCTCCTCAGAGACAGCTCTACCTAAACCAACTCCTTCCTCGACTTGCATGCCATTTGGTTTATTTCTCAGTTGAAAGTAATGTTGCCTATCTGTTTGTCTGTCTCCCAACTGAAAAAAATGAGCTCAGTAAGGGCAATGTTGCCTATCTGTTTGTCTGTCTCCCAACTGAAAAAAATGAGCTCAGTAAGGGCAAGACCTTGGTTCTCTGAGTCCCCGCTGTATCCTTAGTACTCAGCACAGAAGCTGGCATATAGCTGATGCTTACAGAATATTTACTGAATGAGTGGATGAGTGAATGAATGAATGAATGAGAAATAAATCTTCCATAACACAATCAAGAGTACAGGCTTCAGATGTTAGAAGAAAATACACATAGGTAGGCACAGATGTAGATCTAGGACAGGTACATAAACCAATAGGTTTTTAATAGGAATACTGAATATACAATTAAAATGATATAGTCATAAAAACTTGATTGATAAGTATACCTAATATACTTTCATGAAACTTTTGCATTCAATGTGCCAGCAAATTTGGAAAACTCAGCAGTGGCCACAGAACTAGAAAAGATCAGTTTTCATTCCAATCCCAAAGAAAGGCAATGCCAAAGAATGCTCAAACTACCACACAATTGCACTCATCTCACACTCTAGTAAAGTAATCCTCAAAATTCTCCAAGCCAGGCTTCCACAGTACGTGAACCATGAACTTCCAGATGTCCAAGCCGGTTTTAGAAAAGGCAGAGGAACCAGAGATCAAATTGCCAACATCTGTTGGATCATCAAAAATAGAGTTCCAAAAAAACATCTACTTCTGCTTTATTGACTACGTCAAAGCCTTTGACTGTGTGGATCACAACAAACTGGAAAATTCTGAAAGAGATGGGAATATCAGACCACCTGACCTGCCTCCTGAGAAATCTGTATGCAGGTCAAGAAGCAACAGTTAGAACTGGACATGGAACAACAGACTGGTTCCAAATAGGGAAAGGAATACATCAAGGCTGTATATTGTCACCCTGCTTATTTAACTTATATGCAGAGCATATCATGTGAAATGCCGGGCTGGATGAAGCACAAGCTGGAATCAAGATTGCCGGGAGAAATATCAATAACCTCAGATACGCAGATGATACCACCCTTACGGCAGAAAGCAAAGAAGAACTAAAGAGCCTCTTGATGAAAGTGAAAGAGAGGAGTTAAAAAGTAGGCTTAAAACTCAACATTCAGAAAACTAAGATCATGGTATCTAGTCTCATCGCTTTATGGCAAATAGATGGGGAAACAATGGAAACAGTGACAGACTTTATTTTTTGGGGCTCCAAAATCACTGCAGATGGTGACTGCAGCCATGACATGAAAAGACGCTTGCTCCCTGGAAGAAAAGTAATGACTAACCTAGACAGCATACTAAAAAGCAGAGACATTACTTTGCCAACAAAGGTCCGTCTAGTCAAAGCTATGGTTTTTCCAGTAGTCATGGACGGATGTGAGAGTTGGACCATAAAGAAAGCTGAAAGCCAAAAAATTGATGCTTCTGAACTGCGTTGTTGGAGAAGACTTTTGAGAATCCCTGGACTGCAAGGAGATCCAACTAGTGAATCCTAAAGGAAATCAGTCCTGAATATTCATTGGAAGGACTGATACTGAAGCTAAAACTCCAATAGTTTGGCCACCTGATGCGAAAACTGACTCACTGGAAGAGAACCAGATGCTGGGAAAGATTGAAGGCAGGAAGAGAAGGGGACGACAGAGGATGAGATGGTTGGATGGCATCACCGACTCAATGGACATGAGTTTGAGCAAGCTTCGGGAGCTTGTGACGGACAGGGAAGCCTGCTGCAGTCCATGGGGTCCCAAAGAGTCAGACACGACTGAGTGAACTGAACTTTTGCATTTTATATAGCTGAATTTAGTTACTTTAAAAGGTCTGACTCATTTTCCCTATTTGGAAAAGAAGGACCTGTGTACTTTACAGGAGAGTTACATCAAATAAGATAATCCATGTAAAGAACTTAGCATAAAGCCTAACTCATGGTATGAGCAAAAATGTACACTTACAATGTATTCTAAAATCCTTAATAAAAGAGAAAAATAGGAACATGGGCCTATTTATACTTATATTTAATTACTATAAATGAATTAAATAGTAAGTTTTTTTTAATTCACATTCTTAGAATTGCTGATTTCATTTTTCTAGAAAATGTTTATTGAAAAAGACATTTGGGTCCATTCATTGTATGTAAAAAGTTAGACCAGAATGTGTGGGTTAAGAAAAGGCACTTTCCCAATAAATGTCTGAAGTGAAATGAAATTCACTGAGTTGTGTCCCACTCTTTGTGACCCCATGGACTGTAGCCAGCCAGGCTCCTCTGTCCATGGAATTCTCCAGGCAAGAATACTGCATCTGGATCTCCTGCATTGCAGGCAGATTCTTTTACCATTTGAGCCACCAGGGAAGCCCCCAAGTCTTCCTTGGGGAGACAGGACTTCAGGAGACAGGACTTCAGATCTGAAATCTGCCCAACAAGCATGAGAGCTCCTGCCCTGCGTGAGACAATCCACAGGATCAAAGAAACTAGTAAGAAACAAACAGCAGGCAGCACACACACAAAATAGTAACAATTATGTGATGTCTCAAACTGAGGCAGCAGCAGGCCATCCACCCACAGCCAAGAGTCTGACCTATAGGCATGTGCATGACCGACTTGAAAGGGGCATCCTAGAACGAAGCCAGACGGTGTGTTTCAGGAGGCTGTGCAGAGGGCATGCGGGCAGGAAAGGGAGGTGTGCGCACATCATCACGCATGCGGTAACTGTGCTCCTTGCTGCCAGTCGGGCTCCAGGAGAAATTCTGGACCAGGAAGTTCAGAGAACAAAAGCAGGCTGTAGCCAAGGCAACCTGGAGAGACTGAGCAGGAGTCACATCCCATGACGAAGGAAACTCTGATGCACTAAACTAGCAAAGTCTGAGCAAAGAGAATCCAACTCCAAGTACACAGTGAGATTCTGAGATGTTATAATAGAGCGGTGATTCTTAGGCCTTTTCATTTCACTGGTAAAATCTGAAATATGTGTGTGTGTGTGTGTGTGTAAGGAAGTCTAACTTCTTATTTTTGCAAATGTGAGGATGTTGGGGATGAGGGGAAAAAGGAGAAATTCCTACTCTCTTCTACCTTTATTCATAAAACAAAGGGTAGTTTAATGTTGAACCAAAAAATAACAAAACCAAAGGTTGGTCCTCTGAAAGGGTCAACAAAACTGAAAAACCTTTCGCAAGACTGACTGAAAAAATTTTTTTAAACAGAGAGGAGACTACAATTGCTAAAATCAAGAATGGAAGATGGGCCATTACTATCTACCTCACAGAAAATAAAAGTATTGTAAGTAAACACTGAACAATGGTATGCCAACAAATTAGCTAACTTAGATGAAATGAAAAAATTCCTAGAAAGAAGATACTGAAACTGGCTCCAGAAGAAACAGAAAATCTGAATAGGCCTACAGCAAGTAAAGAGATTGAATTAATAATTTTGAAATGTCCCATGAACAAAAGTTTAGGTCCAGATGAGTTCACTGGTGAATCCTACCAAACATTTAAAGAAGAATTAACACCAATCCTTCGCAAACTCTCCCCAAAAATGGAAGAGGAAAGAATACTTTCCCACTCATTCTATTAAAAAACAAAACTCCAAACAATTCTCCCCAACTATGTATTACCTTTATTTATAGAACAACAAATATTTTAATGTCAAAGAAGCAAGTATATTATCTCAGAATGGTCCTTATCCAGAAAGAGTGTTTATAACTTCATGTTAATTATGTTAACATACACACACACTCATATTTTTATAAACATTTACATTGCTCATTTTTCTATAGACTCGTGAAAACTTCAATACAGATTAAAGAGCCAAAAACAATCCCTAACCCCTCAATATAGCAACAATAGTCAGCATTATGTTTGTTTGTTTTTTAAAGAAAAATACATTATCATGGTGGCAGGGTCAAAGGAGCTGTTCCTTGTCATCTAAGGAAAGATCCCGGGCCCTTGAAGACCTCCCTGAGGAGCAGGGGGATGACCCCCAGTATACTTAGCAGGTCTAACACTGGAGTGGTAGGAACCTCAGGCTGCGGTAGTTTCATCTCCACTGCATCCCAGGGGAAGCTCTTTACAGACTCCATTCTCCTAACTCACTCCCAATTCTCCTACCAAGCAGGAAGAAATACTAGGTCATATGTCTGATAGGACACTGCTTAATCTACAACTCTCCCAGTAAGCAAGGTCACTGTGCATTAAAATGTGGCTGCCTGGGGTGACCATCTCTTCCATTACTTGGGGATTGTATACCTTCTTCTCCTTGGTCTCTACTCCACCAGTTGGTGCAAAATTCTGGGTTTGGGTGGAAATGGACAATGGTTTCTAGGTCTCCAGGCCCATCTGATCTATCTCACTATTATCAGAGTTCTCTGAACATAGGTTTTCTGACACCAGCACAGGTTATAATAAAAATACACTGCTTTCCTCTTCCATTATTCTGTGTGTAACTTGGGGACCTCACCTCTATGACCAGGAGGTGAGGTCACAGACTAAAGCAAAATCTGGATACTCAAGCTCCCTCAAACCATTGCATGGCACTCCAATTCCACTACAAGGCATCAAAGTCACTTGTTCCATGTGTATGCCTGAGACAGTGAGAGGACCGTAGTTTCAGCGTGCTACTGAGGATAACTATGGCAGATGCTGGTTAGAAGGGGCCCCTGTGTCACAGGTTAACAGCACTCGACCACTACCTATCACATCTCTCTGCTTCCTGATTTCTCCTTCCAACTCATCTGAATCTTATATCTCTTTTTTAGTTAACTATACCTTAAGTCTAACAACCTGTTTTTCTTTATACACAGCACACAGATCCTAGGATTCATCAGAATCCACAGGCCTAAATCGGAACCTCATGAACTCCAGTTGAGAGTCCTTGGAGAAGACTGTTCACATGCCCTTCTCATCCTTAAAATCTGATCAGACAGGCAGGCAAGTTTCCTATATTTTGAACCAAAGTGGCACCAGGTCACCACAAAACAGATATCCTTTAGAGCAGGAGTTTATTTTATAACTTTGTCATAAGTTTAAAAACAAAGAATATATAAATTAGGAAAAAATATAAGCAAAAACTTACAGTTATTGGCACATCTTTTGTTCCTGAATTTAATAAATGAAGATTTAAAACTTTTGGTAGATCTGTTAAAATTGAGGAAAAGAAACATTTCTTAAAGTAGTATGTTTTCTATAGCAAGTTATAATCTTTCTCTTATATCAGTTTAAATATATTTTAGAATGTGAAGTAGAATGACAATCACATTTATAAAAAAAATGTGACAATCACATTCCTAGACAGGAACTGCCTTACTTTTAAGGACAGTGAGTACTACAAGAACTAAACAATCAGATCAAAAAACAAACTTTTTCAGTGAAATTGACATCACCAATCTTTTAGTTTTCCAGCAAAGCACAATGAAGCAATTCAATAAAGTACAATATGAAATTATTATATTAAAACCAAATCTAACCTTCAAGAATATGTCTTCAATCCTAAACAACCAAATTTCAATTACATATGGCCCCACAGAAGGAAGCCTGTACTACATGCCTTCTTTTCTTCTTTTAACAAATCCTCTGGTTATTTTCAATTTTAGAATTTGAATTCTTTCTCTGACCTCAGGGACTGATTTCTAACATTACATTATTATAATGCAACTGAATTAATCCATATCTAAACAAAAATTCAGAAGTAAATCTTTTTATTTCCTTTATTTTACAATTAAATGATTTAGCATAATTAAATAGGTGAGAAACTGGATTAAGAAACTACTTTCTGCCTCAATCTTCCATTTAGAAGACTTAAGTTATCCATGACACTGCTTTCCCATCTGGTAAGCAATGGCATCCCTCAGAAGAATGGGATGTAAACCCCTAAGGGTTCTGACTTCCCAGAAGCAGACTTCTACAAGATCATGTAATAGGCTGAGAAATAACTTTCAAAGCTGAACTAATCACAGAGGAATTAAAGGAGAGCCACTTAGTAAGGAATATAGGGATCTTTAAAAAAGGCTTATAATGACACTCTCTTTTTTTTTTACCTTGTGTTCGCAGTGTACCAAAATCTAGCATTTCAGTTGAGGAATAAATTCCAGGAGCTTGGAAAAAAGAAGAGTAAACAATTATATTTTATTTTGCCAGAGTAAGATGTGCTGAAGACAAACTACGCTCCTTCAGTTGTTCACTCACCTGTTGTAACTTCCACTTCAACCGGAAGGATGATAAACTCTGTGCTGTCTGAAGCATTTGTCTTTATTCTTATGAAAGCTGTGTGATTATCTGCTTCTCTAGACGAAAAACTGGCTCTCATCACTCCCTTGGTTTCATAAGGAGGAATTTCCTGACAAGTTAACAGACCAGAAGGTAGCAAAACCACTACAGTTTACTGAATAAGATGACATCACCTAAAAGACGCATTATTATTTTATATAGAAAAAAATACTGCCAATTAAACAAACACATTCATTTCACTGATTATACTGCATAGTCCAATTTTGGAGGATGTTAAATGATAAAAACGTGTGTATCTTAAAATTGATGAAATTTGGTATATAAAATTGAGCAAAACAAAAAAGATAAAATTAAATGAAAAAAACTGTCAGCTGCAAAGTCATCATTAAAAGGTAGAGTCCAATTTTTTGCTGTACTGGTGTGCTTGTTTAGAGGATTTCAGTCCAAATCCTCTAAACAATAAACACATCACCATCAAACAGAAACTGCTTTTCCAGAAGTTCACAGGATTCTCTTTAAATGATAACTAAGGGAACACAGACTTGGCTCTCCTTCAGTTTAAAACCTAACAGAACAAGCTTCCCAAGCAAATCCACAGTTCAACAAATGTGTTCAGTAAGGCTCTTAGCATGTAAAGTAGCACAGCTTTTTAGGTTCATAAAAATGTACATATACATTAGAAGGAAGAGTCACTGGAAAAAAAGATTTTTTTTTTTTGAGGTATAAATCTTTTCCTGGTTTTATAATAAACTGGCTTCACTGGGCAGAGTTCCAGAGTTTCTCTGTACACACCTTTTGGCCTATTTTAGGAAATCCCTGTGGTTCAGAATGTACTGGTCTTCATTTGCCTCTATTCTCTTAACTTTTTAGACTCAAAGTAGAAAAGAGGTGAGTGGAACCCTCTCGGAGCCATGAAAGATGGCTCACCCACATCCCCATCTCTGGGAGCTGACTTGGTCTCTGGGGTTTGCTCATGTACGCTGAAACAGGCTGGGGGTGAGGTCAAGGCCAACTGCCTTCTCTAGGCCAATCTCACTCTAGATTTGTAGGAATAAGAATCACTATGTTTTCTTGTAGCTGCTAAGAATATTAAAACAATTTTCCATGTCTGCTACATTACAGTTCTTAACTAGAAATCTGAATTCTCTAATGTTTATTAGAATCCACTTCAGCATGTGTGCCAAGTCACCTCAGTCCTGTCCAACTCTTTGCGACTCTATACACTGTATACACCAGGCTCCTCTGTCCATGGGATTCTCCAGGCAAAAATATTGGAGTGAGTTGCCAAGTCCTCCTCCAGGGGATTTTCCCAACCCAGGGATTGAACCTGCGCTTCTTATGTCCCCTGCGTTAGCAGGCGGTTTCTTTACCACTAGCGCCACCTGGGAAGCCCATCACAGTACATTCTTAGTTCTTCTATTTAGAATTATAACACAAATTTAATACCTTATAATTAATTCTATAAAGCACTGCTTTATACACAATTTCTCCCAAAGTCTTTTCAAGCAAAATCATAATTTCAAGGCAAAACACTTTTGTGAAAGGATATAAAAAGGCTGTCCATTACATACCTTTCTACCAGCTAGAGTGTTTCTAAGTCTCAGGAGTTAGTCACTGACAATTTGGTTTCTAAATGTTCAAGCTAACATTCTAAAAAATGTCCCCGCATATCCCTTCCTTCCCTGGTTGAGACTGGTCAGATGACAGAATCAAGAGGTGAGGTGTTTTTAAATTAACAGAGCAATTAACAAAGAAACTTTGATCTTCAGAACTTATTCATGTGGTCAAGTCTACATGTCTTCAATTATGGATACGCAGTGATTTTAGTGACAAGCACTGCATATTCTATGCCTTTCCCTTCTCTGATTAAAGCTGAGTAGACAACATTAAAGAATGAAAACAATCCTCCTATGGCAGGAACCTTTATAAATTAGGTAACAGCTACATATTCATTAATCTGGTTAATATTTGCAAATATTCTCCAAGAGAAAGTGGTTCTCTCACCACTTACACAAACTACTGATATATCTTCAACAGCATTAAATGTGGATGTATTGAGAGATCACCTAAGAACTTAGTTTCTAAGTCATCACAAGGGCCTATGTTCCCTCTGCAAACGCCATCTCTGCCATCAACAATAAGTTTGAATGTTCAATTATGTACCTTCAAAAATACCATGAATCGCTTCCACAGGTTTGTTTTTTTTTTCAGTTTTAGTGTAAAGCATATTATGAATGATTAGATTCAGAGACAGCTTTACCAATATTGTTCTGTAGAAGAATAGTTAAAATCTCTTCCTTTCCACACAGGGGGTTAAAGGTTCCACCAGTTTTGTTCACTACTCTTTCCAAAAATTATTAATACCACTCTACTACTCTCTCAGTCTATCCAGTTTTCAAATATATTTGATACGCATTTAATGTTAAGACAGTAATTATGGAAACATCATCCATATTTCTTTGGGTGATGAGAAGTGTTTTCTGGTGTATGTAAGGAAGTAACTGGTTTCGAGTGATGGCACATGAGAGGACATGTCTGCACTCACCCACAGCTTCCTGGTGCCTCCCTGCTGCCCTGTGGGAAGTTCAAGGTGAAGGTCTCCTCCACTAGAGTACATTTCTACAACCTGAGACAGAAGAGTACACGACAGTTAAGTTAAAATCATATTCTCGATGCAAGTGATTTGCTATTATGTAGAAATGTTTGATGCCTTAATTGCATCTATCAGAAAGAATTTAAAAGATGTTTATAGATACGAAGGATGAGCATTGGTAGGATAAGTATGGTGTCACATCACCAGAGGCAGTGCCCATATGTATAAGCAATGGTGCAATATTTAATTAAACAGGTAACTTTGAAATATCAAACTCAGAAATAGTATAGCTGTTTCAGACTGGATTTTAGAAAATCCATCTGGAGGACATATATTTTTGTATTTTCCTAAGGAAACAGTTCCAGGAAAGGATCAAATTTTAGAAACACACGTTTTGTATTTCTTCTAGTAATACAAGTTCTTCTTTATTCGCACATCTACAACAAGATCCAGTAGCAGATCTAATAACTACTGTAACTGTTGACACGTGCTCAGTCGTTTAGTCGTGTCTGACTCCGTGACCACATGGACTGCAGCCTACCTGCCAGGCTCCTCTGTCCATGGTATTTTCCAGGCAAGAACACTGGAGTGGGTTGTCATTTCCTACTCCAGGGTATACTCCCCACCCAGGGATTGAACCCATGTCTCCTGCATTGGCAGGCAGATTGTTTACCACCAAGCCACCTGGGAAATCCTAACTGTGACATAGTGAAGAGCATATCATATTGATAGGCAACAGTATCAATGCAGGATGAAAATATCTGATGTCTTCTGGGAACAAAATCACAGGTACTATTAATATCTCTGTGGCTTGTACCTACACCCATTTTCTTTTTTAAGCTAATAATCTCTTTAAATTTTTTTTCTTTTTATAGTGTTGCATTGGTTTCTGCCACACAACAATGCAAATCAGCCATAACTATACATATTTTTTAAAAACAGCTGTAGTGAGGTATGATTAATGTACAATAACACTCTACATTTTGAAAGTGTATGACGAGATAGATTCTGACATGTACGTGAAGATGGAATGAAGTTACCATCACAATTATTATATTAAATAAACCCTTTGCCTCCCAAAGCTTCCTCACACCCTCTACAATCCACCTGCCACTCTATGTCCTTTCCCATCCCCAGGCACCACTGAGCTGCTCTTGGCCACTCAAAATTAGTCTGTGTTTTATAGCACTTTATATAAATGGGAGCATACAGTGTATACTCTTATGTCTGGTTGCTTTTATTCAGCGTAATTAACTTGAGATCCACTATATTGTTTTTTTACTAACAGTTCATTTCTTTTTTGATTTTATGGATATGCCACAATTCTAGATCCATTCACTTGCTGATGAACATCTGGGTTGTTTCCAGTTTTTTGGTCATTACAGATAAAGCTATTATGAACACCACATGTTTGTGTGGACATCTGCTTTTCTTTCTCTTGGGTAAACAGCAAGGAACAGAAGGGTCATACACCTCTTTGCCCATATAAAGAAAAGGAGACTTTTCTTTAAAGGAAGGTTATCCTACCTCTTAAAAATAAATATATTTAATTAAACACAAATCTGGGGTGAAGAATGAGAATGGGTGGAAAACCTCCATTTGTCTTTATCACAAACCAGGAGTACATAAAAAAGGACAAAGCAGGAGAAATAGCAATACTTTAGTATACGCTTAGAGGCTTTTGTGTTTGGTGTGTGGTGTTGTTACAGTAATGAATTTACCCAAGACTAAGGAGCTATGATCTTGTCTGCATATTATTACCTGCCTTCCAATGTATTACTGTTCCCCTTCAGTACTGACTGTGCTAACAGGAACAGCACCTTAACTGATGGGGTGACTTATAGGACTTTTTCTGTAAAACCAGAAAATACCATGTGTTATTTCATTTAGAAATCTCCCAAGGTATTAAGGAAACAAGCCTAACAATGTTTGAAAACAAGTTTAAAAGGTTGAGTCCTGACAAGAGGGAAGGGAATATGGAAATGGGGACAGATAAAGGCTAAATATTAAAATCAAAGGGAAGATAACATTAAAACTAGAACAATAGGCTCCTGATTTTCAGTCCACTGCTAGTTATTTCTAATTTAATAAAGTTTAGGGGAAAAAGGATGCCAGTGATACATACAAATGATAATTTATGTAAAAAAAAAAAAATCCCACGAGGAACGCTAACTTCAGCGTGCCCCCGTACCTGTACACAAGAACACAGAGAAAGGCCTGAGGAGACACTCCGAGATTACACGGAGGCTATCAGTGAGGAAGGGCTTCGGGCAGGAGCTGTGCTAACACAACAGTTACATGTGGTTACTTACATTTAAATCAATTGATATAAAGTAAAACTGAAGGTTCAGGCCCTCAGCCACCCTAGCCACAAGTTCACGTGCTCACCAGCCCGTGTGGCTGGTGTACTGGACAGAGCAGACACAGAACTCTCCCACAGCACCAGAAAGTTCTGCTGGACAGTACTGGACTGGAAGGCAGCAAGTTCAAGGGGACTTCTGCCTCACACGTTAGAACTGTTAACAGTTTTTAGTGAGAACATACTCATGTGTTAGTGTTATATAAAGAACAAATGAGGTGTAATTTCTTGCTTTACAACACTTTCTTAAATTTGAGGACAAGTTCATGACACATAGGACTATCAGGTTAAGAGTGTCTGCCACACAACCTTCCAGTTATAGAAGCAATTAAGCCATGGGAATGTGACAGACAGGACAGTGACTGTAGTTAATAACAACACTATAACCACACATTTGAAAGTTACTAAAAGAGCAGATCTTAAAATTTCTCAGCATAAGAAAAAAATTTTTGTAATTATGTGTGGTGATGTTGCTAATGAGACTTACTGTGGTGATCATTCTGTGATATATACAGATACTGAATCACTATGTTGTACACCTGAAATTAACACAATGTTATATGGCAATTACACCTCAAGTAAACAGTGTCCATCAGGAAGGGACTTGGATTTTTTCTCTCAAAAACAAACAAACAAAAAAAAACTGCCTTCCAGAGACAATCTATTTGTTCTTTTTTTTTTTTGACAGGACCCTGCGGCATGTGGGATCTTAGTTCCCAGACCAGGGATCGAACCAGTGCTCCTGCATTGGAAGCTGAGTCTCAACCACTGAACTGCCAGGGAGATCTCAACCTACTGGTTCTGAGAGAGCAACCTCAGCTTTCCATTTGCTCTCCCGTGTGTTGATGAAAAGTGCAAAATAAATGGGGGGAAAAAAAAGTGCACTGTGATAAATCCTGAACTGAAATGACACATGACTGGAAAACAACTAGACAAGCCAAAGAAAAAAAATTCAATATTGAATTCAGAGATAGTTGTTCTCGATGGGAGTCTGATGACTCAAAAGGTTGAGGAGCAAAGACACAGACTGTAAGGCTACTTAAGTATTACAACTAGGCTGGCCAGCATCTGCTGAGTTTGTAACCTCCATCTCTCCCAGCAGAAAGCAAGACCCTCAGTCCGCCGTGGGGCAACCATGGAGGGGGTGCATCCCTGACGCTCTGTAACACTGCTGCTGCAGCTGTGTGTGGCAGCTCACACAGCAGGGCCTGAGAGAACGAGAGGACGATTCTTATTTCTTGGACTCAAAAACAGTCAAGAAAAGAAAGCAGCAAGAATTTACAAGGTTCCTGTATAGTTTTGTGATAAAAGTTAGCTGAAACAGGGAAAGCACACCATTCCCCAAAGCAGCAAAAGGATGTAAATGAAGACTGATGATGGAGAGAAGCTCTCTCTCATTTGTAAAAGCAGGAGACAAGGCACTTTCCTCTTTCATGATGAAGATACTCAGCTATATGTAACCAGGATTTAGGGGGACTGTTTTTATCAACGGCTATCCTCACCCAGTGGCAGCTGAGTTTGCAGCAAACGCTTTCTTGCTACCTCAGCATACAATTCCCAGGCATTTCACAAACCCAGATCTGAATATCTCATTGTATTCTTCCTCGTTTTCCTCTTCACCGTTTATGAGCCTTTCTACCAGGGAGTGCTAGGTTGACAAAACCCACTTTCGTAGTCAAAGCTCAGCGGCTCACACAACACACAGTGTTTATCCTCCACCTGCCATTTTCAAGCTACTGCTCAGTTCTTCAGCGTTGGTCCTGAAGAACTCCATGGGCCCTGGGAGTGAACATTATTCTGGAAAGTATCCACATATCCCTCCACACAGACAACACAGCCAGAAGCGACAACGGCAACAAACGTCCACGGCTGGAAGTCACTGGGGACCTGGGTGGGGATCTGAGGAAATACCTGAAGGAGCGACACCAGCCACTTCTACCATGTTGGAGACAAGGGATGAGTGAGGAGGGGTTTCAAAGGTGGAAATAATGATTACTAAAAGACTGGGTAAGATAAGGAATTGGATTTCTCAAAATTAAAAAATGAGTTGGCTTTTAATCAATGGTTCTATATTATCCTTTCCTTGGATTTTAATTTCCAGACTGTCATCACCAAAAATTTAGTATTACTAGAAATAAATACAAATAGTGAATTTAAAATTTTAAACTGGGCCACAGGAGCTCAAGCAAGAAAAGTAGGGGCCTCATATAGATGAAAACTCTCCTTAAATTAAACGTAGAGCCACTTAATACTAACACCAGAGAAACCAGTCACTTTAAAAATGGTTCCAAAAATTCAATAACCAGACTGATATAACCTCAGGTTCAGACTACAAGCAGCATTAAAGGAATATCTTGCTTCAGTACTACATACTGGCATATATTTAAAAAACCCGTTTTTGGTAGTCTAAAAACTGTAAAAGACTGAGATTTCACGCTAAGCATTAATTTCCACTGAAGTGAAACATGTTAAAAAATCACTGCCATAAACTCACCTGTAAAGGCTCACTGTGAGGATTGTGTATGTTTATTATAGGTGAGAAACTGCTATTCACAGGGACTCTGGCCCCAAGGAATGGCCTCAATCGGTATGGATTTGGAACTCCAACACCAAATACCTGTTTCCAAGTAGAAAAAAAAAAAAGCAATCTGAGTAGCTTTTATAGTTTTAGATAACATTTTTATAGTTACAACTGACTGATTTACGGAAAACTGGTGAGTTTACTTATGGCAAAATCTTAATTCTTTTAAAAAGGAACACACATGTAGTTTCTGTACTTGTTTGACTATCAGTTGATTTGAGATACACATATATCTCAAGAATATATATATTCATATTTATATACATATCTCTAAATAACATACATATACATTTGGAATGATTTCATAATATATTAGAAATTAAAATGCTAGCAGTCCTTCATGAAGTCATGGGAGAGACAAAAGAAGAAAAACAGAGTCATAAGATTTCCCTGTTTCAATCACCTGAAGATGGCTCTAGGGCCCAGACAATCTCTTAATGACCAAGCCCAGTCCCAGGTCATTCCTACATGGGAATGTGGGTTGACCAAACAGGGCGAGCCAGTCACTCAAATGACAAACATTTATTAAGTGCCTATGATGTGCTAGGCAGAAGCATACACAGTTGTGAATAATTCAACAGTGAACAAGATGCATAATATGCCTGTCCTTGTGAAACTTAAATTCTAGTATGAGGGGCAGGTAACAATAAAAAAGTTTTTTAAAAAAATGGATAATGTGATATAAAGCAGCTAGCTGGAGTGAGGATGGGAAAATTCTTTAAGAGAGGGTGGCCAGGGGAGGTGACATGAGCTGATGTCACCTGAAAGACAAGAAGCAACGCTGACTCTTCAGCAAGGGGAAGGATAAAGGCAAAGGGCTGGAGGCAGGAAAAGGCCTGACTTGTTGGAAGACACAAAAAAAAGATGAGAACCACAGTCAAATGGGATGAGATGGGAGAGCTAATGTGGGAGTCAGATCCTTAGAGCCTTGCTGGCTTTGGTCAGACGCATGCATTTTGCTCTAAGAGCAGTATCAAAGCATAAAGATTTACATGAGGGGCTGACTGGATGTGGTTTATGTTCAGTGAAGATCATCCTGGCTACAGCATGAACAATGGACTGTGGCAGGGGCTGTGGAGGAGAGGGAAGATAGCCAGGAGGCTCTGTGTCACCCAGGGAAAGGCAGGGACAGACGGCCTGGGAGACAGCAGCGGCGCTGAGGAGGAGAGAGACGTTTAAGAACAAGACGTGGTGAGAGACTAGGTGTGGGGAGGTGAAGATGGAGGGCAGTGGGGCGCGCCTTGAGAACAACCTGACCACAACCTCAGGTTGCCCATGGTCAGTTGGGGGTGCCTCTGGAGGGCACAGGACTTTCCAGTCTCATGGAGGTCTTTTCATTTACTCAACAAGTATATGCCAAGTGCTCTGCACAGCACGTCAAAGTCACTCATCCGTACTGGCTTCCCAAGTTTACTGAATGCCTACCAAATGACTACTAAAGACTTACTCACCATAAATAAGCATAAGATATGATGTCTGACTAATATGAATGTTTACTCTGACAGTGATTTCCAAAATACACAGATAATTTACAAAATACATGAAGCATTCTGGGTAGCTGAGAAGAAACGTCCAAAAGCAAGCATAGAAACTGTCAAGTAAGATACGAGCTGAGGAAGTTTTGAGTTCCACGGGCAGGACAGCTCAGTGGTTAACAGGACGGTCTCTGTAGCTATAGACACGGAGCTGAATCCCTGCTCAACACTTACCAGCAGCATAAGCGTAACTGTTTACCCTTTCTAAACTTCACCTTCCTCCTCTAAAAAAACGAGGACAGTATCTGCAATGGAGGCAGAAGCGCACGTAAGGTGTGTAGAACAGTGCCAAATAAATGATTTCTTTGTAATCTTGCTATATAAAAAATTCTGATTCAAAAAACACTTTCTTTAATAATCCAAACAATGATTGTACATATAAAGTGTTAGTTGCTCAGTTGTCTCCAACTCTTTGAGACTCCAGGGACTGTAGCCCGACAGGCTCCTCTGCCCATGAGATTTCCCAGGCAAGAATACTAGAGTGGGTTGCCACTCCTTTCTCCAGGGGATCTTCCTGACCCAGGGATTGAACCTGGGTCTCCTGCATTGCAGGCAGTTTCTTTACCAATTGAGCCATCAGGGAAGATGAAAAATTTAAACAATATAATTAGCAAAGAAAAACAGGCACCCATCTTTTAATCCTGAAACTATTATCACTTCATAAGTGTGCAAAAAGTAAAAATCTTAAAAAATCTAGAGGCACTGTGAAAATATTTTTAACTGTTCTTCTGCCAACCAATCTTACATTAACATTTTAGCTGTAGCTTTTAAAGATCATTTGTTCAGTCTGATTTGAATAGGGATATTCACAAATGCAGTTGTAAAGTATAAAACTGCTCTAACTCTAAACTCTTACATTTTCCCTGATCATGAGTTTTTGAAAAGAGTTCCCAATATGTTGTCATATGATAGAATGAAGATGGAAACTGTATTTTATAAATAATAAAGATTTCATTCTGATTCTTACCTGGTAAGTGAATACCCCATGATTAGATGTATTAATAAATAAAGTATTTTCTACATTTCCCACTACTCTTGCAAGAAAAACTACATCAAATGATGTATTTCCTCCTGGAAGAATTTTCTGAAAAAGAAAAGAAGTTAAATTAGTTAAAAAAAAAAAAGTATCAGGTCATAGTGACTACAAGTAGACAGCTAAAATTCTCTAAAACATCTTAGAATCATTTCCATAAACTAGCTTTTTCCTCCCAAAGGTTTACGTTTTAAATTAGCCAAACTATTTTGCAATGGAAAAAAAAAGATGTCTTCATATCGGCTTTCACATATCTTTGTCAATCACAATTCTAAAACCCTGTACAACAGATGGTTCCCTTGGATTCTGTTCATTCAGTAACCACCAGGCTGGAATGAAGTGCCTAATTACAGGCTCTTTCAACATCAGACGATCAAGGAGGAGATGAGCTGAAGCTGAGCTTTTTATAAGATGTTCTACTCTACTACTAAGCAGCCACTTGAACTAGTCTAATAAGTAAACAAGCCCAGCCTCAACCCTTCGACCTCTGTCACCCATTCACACAAGGCACAAAAAGTGCCAGCAACTTACATTATAAAAGAAAGGAGAGGGGAGGAGACCCCTCCTCTGACCTTGAGCAAACTGAGAATGTCACTGTGGTTTGCAAATTAAAATTTTATTACAGCAGAACAATGGGGCTGCTTCACTGAAGTCTCTGAGACTGTGAATGAAGTTCTGTCTGCAGTGAAGCCTTAGAATGCATTTTAATATGCAAAGTCCTTAACTTCTCTCATTCTGCCTCTGTGGCTAGAACTCTAAATGCTCCCCAAATTATAGCTTAAAATCTATGGCACTGAGACTTCTGTTTTCAGCTTTGGATGTAGAAAGCTGGGAAGAGCATCTTTCCTGTATTATAAAAAACAAAAATCATCTGAAAAATGGTAAGCTTTCTTGTGTATCAACCAGCCCCCAATTTAAGGAAAGACAAACACCTTCAAGAAGAGATGGGAACATGAGTAAGGCAGATAATGGGAAGAAGGTGAGGTTAGCATTCAAGACAGTAAAATGAATTCAGCTAAAATTTTTATGCATTGCTAAACATTGAGTGTGGGCTACACAATATGGTACATAGAAACTTTGGAGTTTGTAGATGCTAGATGGAGGTCACACTTGAGCCAAAAATCAGTAATAGGAAGATATATGGTAAACCCCTAAGCAGTTTGAAATGAAACAATACACTTCTAAATAACCCACCGGTTAAAGTAGTAGTCACAAAGGAAATTTTAAAACATTCAAAGTCAACTGGAAAAGAAAACACAGCATATCAAAATTTGTGAGCTGAGCTAAAGGAAATACTTGGAGGGAAAATTATAGCATTACACGCTTATCTTGAAAAGAAATGTCTCAAATTAATAATCTATGTTTCCACCTTGAAAAACTAGAAAAAGAATAAATTAAACCCAAAATAAGCAAAAGAAGACCAGAACAGACAAGAGCTGAAAATAATGGAATAGAAAATGGAAAAATCAGGAAAACCGAAAGCTGATGCGTCAAAAAGTTCTGCAAAACTGATCAAACCCCAGATAGAATGACCAAGAGTAAAAAGGAAGGTGAAGTTTTTACTTCACGATGTCATTTTACCCTAGGGGGAAAAGGAGCCTGGATACAAGCGTATAGGTTCTCTGATAGTTCCCAATATCCAATCAACTCTTTATCACTTAAAGACTTGAAAACTGGACACAAGGGAGGAAGAAGAGGGAGGGAGGAATTGAGAGTAGCAGTGAAACAGATATACTACTGTCTGTAAAACAGCCAGCCAGTGAGGATTTCCTGTATGATGCAGGGCGCTCAAACCTGCTGCCCTGAGACAGCCCAGAGGGGTGGCATGGGGTGGAAGGTGGGAGGGAGGTTCAAGAGAGAGGGGACATATGTATATCTGTGGCTGACTCAGGATGATATATGGCAGAAACCAACACAATATTGTAAACCAATTACCCTTCAACTAAAGAAAAAAAAAGATGCCTCAAGAAACACACAGAACAATTATTTCCTTTTTTTTTTCATTTTCTAAATAACAGGGAAAATCTACTTCCAAAAGACACTTAAGGATGTAACAAAACAGTGATGAAACAGAACAATAAACTCAGGTTCAGGAACGTAATCTTCCTGTAAAAATTCATCAGATTTGCTGCAATTTATCTTTTTGTTCCCTTTGCTGCAAACTTAAAAATAAATTTAATTTGACTACAAAAAAAGAAAACAGTAGGAAAAGGTAATGAAGGTAGCCCAACACGTGCTAACTTTGGTTTTAAATTATTTGCAGTGACGTTTTTCACCTTTGTACCACATCAGTCCCTGACCACCTGCTCCCCTGGTAATCTCACCTAGGTCTGGGCTTCACATATTTACCAGCGACTCCGACACTTCTTTTTTCTTTTTTTTTTTTTCAGATTTCTTGATTTTATTTTAATTGGAAAAACCCAAACCAGAATGTGAAAGCAAACCAACAAATGAAAGCGTCTGAACAGTCCTCCGTCCTTCAGTGAATGCTTCTCCTTTTCCTTTGAGAGCAGTGGCTACGGCGGGGTCACTGTTAAGCTACTTTTTTTTTTTAATTGATTTTTTAATTGAAGTACAGTTGATTTACAATGTTGCCTACACTTCTGTTTTAAGCCTAGTCCTTTCCCTCACAAACCAAACTTAAATACCAATTGCTTACTTGGCACCTCCACCTGGACGTCTAGGAGATAATGCCAAATCTAATCCACCCAAAACTGAACTACTGGCTACGCTCTTGAAACCTGCTCTCCTCTCAGCCTTTCCCATCTCAGCTGATGGCAACTCTGTCCTCCCAGCTGCTCAAGACAAAATCTCTGGAGTCACTCTTGATGCTTCTCTTCCTATCAATCCCACCTCAGAAAATTCTGCTGCTGTCTTCAAAATACATCCCAAATCTGACAGCTTTCTTCATTTTTTCTCTCTGCTTAGAGCAATCTTGATATTCTGATATTAGTTTATTATAATAATGATTAAATAATAATCTAAAACTAATAACAACCCTGATATTCTGCAACAGCCAATATAACTAGCGTCCTTTACCCTCCCCTTGCTTTCTTGAGTCTATTTCTGATAAACAGTGATCCTTATAAAACATAAAGCTATCATTCACTCCTCTGCTCAAAACCTGAGAGAGCGTCCCATGCCATTCAGGATCAGCTTACAAGGCCCTTCAGAGTCCGTCCCCCACCACAGCCCCTTTACTTCTCTCACCCTGCTCACTCTGGGCTAGCCACACTGTCCTCTCTGTACACCAGTCACGCTTTCTATCAGAGACTTCGCCATCCATATAGTCCACTGCCCTGCATGCATCTCCTTCAGTCTTCAACTGTCACCTTCTGAATGAAGCCTTCCCTGACCCTCCTATTTAAATCTGGTGGTGTAAGACATTCCTCCCTCTTGTTCCCTTTAAAATAACATATTAGATATCCATCCACAGCAGAAGTGCCTCTGTGGGACTTGTGGGATCTGGTGCCATACACTTGGAGACCTGGGAGGCATCTTGCCCACCTGTGTATCTGGAAACAGGCGGACAGACTTCTGCACAGGCTGCGGAACCAATGAACCCACCCCATCCCGTCTAGTTGCAGCTAGGAAAGAACCTGCAGAGTGCGGACCTGGGAAGAAACCACTGGACAAGAGATAGCTTGCCGAGTCTACCTTTCCCGAGGAGGTATTCCAGCATGCCATGGAATTCAAAAAAAAAAAAGAAAAAAGAAAAGAATCTGGTTGCAGGGGAGATAGTAAGAGGAATTTTCCTGGGTCAACTCCCCAACCCATGCTAAGGCAACACCACATGAGACAGTGACCTCTCCTGGGTTGGGGGGAAGAGAGGAGAGCAGCCTGGTGGATTAATTCCTAGAAACATACAACCTACCAAGACTGAATCAGGAAGAAACAGAAAATCTCAATAGACCAATAATAAGTAAGGAAATCAAATAAGTAATCAAAAACCTCCCAAACAGAAAACTCCAGGACCAGATGGCTTCTCTGGTGAATTCTATCAAATACTTAAAGAAGAACTGATGCAAGTCTTTCACAAATTCTTCAAAAATTAAGAGAAGGGAACATTTCCAAACTCATTTTATGAGGTCAGCATTACCTTGATACCAAAGCCAGACAAGGACATTACAAGAAAACTATAAACAATATCCCTGATGAATACAGATGTAGAAATTCTCAAAAATTATTAGCAAAGTAAATCCAGCCACACAACAAAAAAGCACTTGATAAAATATATCTCTTCATGATAAAAACCTTCAACTGAGTACAGAAGAAGCATACCCTGATACAATAAAGACCATATACAAACACCCAGGGCTAACGTCATACTCACTGATGAAAATTTGAAAGTTTTTCTTTAAGATCAGAAACAAGACAAGGGTGCCCACTCTTAGTCTTATTCATCCAGTACTGGAAGGCCTAAGTTAAAGCAATTAAGGCAAGACAATGAATAAAAGGCCTCAGAAGTGTAAAATAAGAGAAAAAGTTATTTGCAGATGATACGATATTACATACAGAACATCCTGAAGACTCAACCAAAAAACTACAACTAGCCAACAAATTAGAGAAACCAAGGGAACATTTCATGCAAAGATGGGTTCGATAAAGGACAGAAATGGTATGGACCTAACAGAAGCAGAAGATATTAAGAAGAGGTGGCAAGAATACACAGAAGAACTGCACAAAAAAGATCTTCATGACCCAGATAATCACAATGGTGTGATCACTCACCTAGAGCTAGGCATACTGGAATGTGAAGTCGAGTGGGCCTTAGAAAGCATCACTAGGAACAAAGCTAGTGGAGGTGATGGAATTCCAGTTGAGCTATGTCAAATCCTGAAAGATGATGCTGTGAAAGTGCTGAACTCAATATGCCAGCAAATTTGGAAAACTCAGCAGTGGCCACAGGACTGGAAAAGGTTAGTTCTCATTCCAATCCCAAAGAAAGGCAATGCCAAAGAATGCTCAAACTACCGCACAATTACACTCATCTCACATGCTAGTAAAGTAATGCTCAAAATTCTCCAAGCCAGGCTTCAGCAACATGTGAACTGTGAACTTCCAGATGTTCAAGCTGGTTTTAGAAAAGGCAGAGGAACCAGAGATCAAATTGCCAACACCTGATGGATCATCAAAAAAGCAAGAGAGTTCCAGAAGAACATCTATTTCTGCTTTATTGACTATGCCAAAGCCTTTGACTGTGTGGATCACAATAAACTGTGGAAAATTCTGAAAGAGATGGGAATACCAGACCACCTGACCTGCCTCCTGAGAAATCTGTATGCAGGTCAGGAAGCAACAGTTAGAACTGGACATGGAACAACAGACTGGTTCCAATAGGAAAAGGAGTACATCAAGGCTGTATATTGTCACCCTGCTTATTTAACTTATATGCAGAGTACATTGTGAGAAACGCTGGGCTGGAGGAATCACAAGCTGGAATCAAGATTGCCGGGAGAAATATCAATAACCTCAGATATGCAGATGATACCACCCTTATGGCAGAAAGTGAAGAGGAACTAAAAAGTCTCTAGATGAAAATAAAAGAGGAGAGTGAAAAAGTTGGCTTAAAGCTTAACATTCAGAAAATTAAAATCATGGCATCCGGTCCCATCACTTCATGGGAAATAGATGGGGAAACAGTGGAAACATTGTCTGACTTTCTTTTTGGGCTCCAAAATCACTGCAGATGGTGACTGCAGCCATGAAATCAAGACGCTTACTCCTTGGAAGGAAAGTTATGACCAACCTAGATAGCATATTAAAAAGCAGAGACATTACTTTGTCAACAAAGGTCCATCTAGTCAAGGCTATGGTTTTTCCAGCGGTCATGTATGGATGGGAGAGTTGGACTATAAAGAAAGCTGAGAGCCGAAGAGTTGATGTTTTTGAACTGTGGTGTTGAAGACGACTTTTGAGAGTCCCTTTAACTGCAAGGAGATCCAACCAGTCCATCCTAAAGGAGTTCAGTCCTGGGTGTTCATTGGAAAGACTGATGCTGAAGCTGAAACTCCAATACTTGGCCACCTCATGTGAAGAGCTGACTCACTGGAAAAGACCCTGATTCTGGGAGGGATTGGGGGCAGGAGGAGAAGGGGACGACAGGATGAGATGGCTGGATGGCATCACCGACTCAACGGACATGAGTTTGGGTAAACTCCGGGAGTTGGTGATGGACAGGGAGGCCTGGCGTGCAGCGGTCCATGGGGTCGGACACAACTGAGTGACTGAACTGAACTGAACACTCAAGAGCCTGTGCTCTGCAACAAGAGAAGCATCTCAGTGAGAGGCCTGTGTACCACACTAGAGAGCAGCCCCTGCTTGCTGCAACTAGAGAAAGCCCATGTGCAGGAACAAAGAGCCAGCACAGCCGAAAATAAATAAACAAAAGTATGTGCAAACCATGTAATGGGTAAGAGTTAATACCCACAATATATAAAGAACTTACACAACTCAGTGACAAAAAACCAATCTGATTTAAAAATGCGCAGAGGAACTAAACTGCCATTTTTCCAAAGAAGACATCTAAATGGCTGACAGACACATGTAATGATGTTCAATATCACTGATTACCAAGGAAATGCAAATCAAAACCACAATGAGATATCAGTTCACAACTGTCATTAACAGAAAAATCTTGGTGAGGATGTGGATATAAGGCAGTCCTTTCATGCTGTTGGTAAGACTGTAAATTGTTTCAGCCACCATGGAAAACAGTTTAGAGATCCTCAAAAAAAAATAGAATCGCCATATAATCCAATAATCCCACTTGGGTATAAAGCCAAAGGAAATGAAAACAGGATACTGAAGAGATACATGCACTTTCACGTTTACCGCAGCATTATTCACAACAGTTAAGATATGGGAACAACTTAAGTGTCTGGCAACACACGAATGGATAAAGAAGTTGTGGTGTATATTCATATCCAATGGAATATTATTTGGCCATAACAAAAAAAAATCCTGCCATTTGTGATATGGAGGGCCATGAGGATACTATGCTAAGTGAGATAGATGGTGAAAAACAATCACTTCTATGTGGAATCTAAAAACACAAAATTTATAAAAGCAGAGAGCAGAATGGTGGTTAGCAGACTCTGGGTGGTGGGGAAATTGGAGAGATGTTGTTTAAGGGGATGAATGCTGTTTGAGGGAAGATTTTCTACATTTTATAAAAAATGGCATCATATTCTATTCTACAATGTGCTTTTTTTACACATTAACATATTATTCCATATAAACAGATACAAATCTGATTCTTTTTATCATCTGTATAATAATATTTGCATATCACTGGCTCTACCATATTTTGTTCAATTCCCAATAACATGCATGGATATCAGAATTTAACCTGAAATAGAATTAAAAATGTCCAGGTCTTTATATATAATTAAAAATTATCATTAATAGCCATTAATGACCTTCAACCCATGAAAAGAGATTATTATATTACGCGTACTAAAATAAATGAGTAAAAACTTCATTTTAGCCATGGGTTGAAGCAAAGTTATCCTAGTTAATCTTCAATTAACCCAAAAAGGTAATCAAACAAAAGGTTCTATACGACCAAGGAAAAATACTTTTTGTTTGCTTACTAATAAGGGATCCATTTCTACAATTCTTATCTTAATCAAAATTTGACTATTACAGAGTATTAAAAATATCTATATTCTTTGTAACAAGCCATATATTATGTATTTTATGGCCAATATGCAGTCTAGCCATGAAGATGAATAGGTCTAAACTGCAGTTTTAATATTATGTAATTTTAATTAGACAATTATAGTTAATCAACATAATTATAACCACAAATAATTATTAGGAGTTATATATAGAAAAATATATTGTCACACAACCACATTCCTTTTATTACCCTTGTTCTTGACTTCCAGGTAAGATGCATTATTTATATGTGGTTAAAAAAAAAAAGGTTATGTAACACTTGGCCTTTTAAATAATGACTACTCTTTTTTGTGTTTCCTACTGGTTAGTTAATGCATGTATGATACTGGTTAACAATCAAAAACTTAAGTGAGTTACAGAAAATGTTTTATTCTCAAAGAAATATGATCTGACCAGGAATTCTAAAGATGACAAGACAACTAGACTTAGGATAAATATAGAGAAAGGGCCTGCTCTCTTGGACATGAGAAACTCTTTTTATTTTTCCCCAACGGCTCCGATGATAGGCATAAAATTAAGTGGAAGAGAAATAAGGTTCCCTCTTCTCAAGAGTTAGTTCCACCTTTCCACTTCTTGAGCTTCTGAAGTCAGTATCTTACTGTAGGGAATAAAGATGAAAATCAAGAAGAATAAGAAAATAACAACTTACAGCACAGATTTTGGCTATCTCCATTCACGCTAAATCTAGAGTACCTAAACGTAAATTCTGATAGGTGTACATCATTTTATTGTTTAATTCCATATCCTGACAGTGGAAAACACAGACTGGCTTTTAACTTGTTCTTTGACTACATACACATTGAGTTTATCTTTTGAAGAATTTTCAGGGAGACTATTCTGTTTGCGTAAGATTCACGTGTTGAAACAAGTCCCTAGGAGAGCCAGTCCAGAAACATCAAATTGGTGACCTTTAACTTGTTTTCTTTGGTCTACACTGTCTTTCAAAACTGACTTCATTTATCATTTGTAAATATCGGGAGATTTTCATATGCAAGTCCCTATTTCTGACTCTTCCTGGAAAATCATGACTGTGCATGAGCTTACAAGCCCATGTGGCCACCACTGGCTACAGTGGAGTGAGGGCTGGTCCCTCTGGACGGGCCACGCGCTCTGCCAGCCCCTCTCAGTCCACTTGGTCTGCACTGTCCACACGGCCCCGTAAGACTCTATCTGTAACGCTGCTATCTATTTGCTCTGTTGTGTATTGTGACAGGAACATTAAAAATGTAAAAACCCTGGCCTTTAACAAGGATGAAGCCTGATGCTTAGAAACAACAAAACATTGCTTGAATTAGCAAATTAAGTTAACAAGATAAAAATAAAATTTGTAGTGTAGTTGTAAACTACTTTTAAACTGTTTTCATGTCACTTCACTGTTTTACCTTTTAACCCAACATGTCTCCACACTTTGGCAATGCCTGAAAGCTGGATGATTCCATCTGTACCTAAGTGTGTCTCCATACACAGACTAACGTATATGAGCCACACCGTAGCTTCATATGACACAAATCCCTGGGGAAGCCAACAGTATACCTAGACCTTCACCTTGGTTCCTGTCACTAGCTGCATGACGACGACCGGCAAAGCCAACTGTGGTTCAGCTCTTCATAGGCAGAAAGAGGGTACGAGGCTAGCTGCATACACACACACGTCTCTCCTAGCACTGGGATTCAACTGTTGAGACCATCAGTCCATTTACAAAAGTAAACAAAGAACAACTCAGCAAAATAAGCAAATTAAAACTTTATCATCAAAATATGCTGACTTATCCATTCCTTGTTTACAAGATAGTTTTCAATTTTAAAAATGTCAAAGATTATATGCCTTGTTTTTACACTAGAAGTTGCTACTTAATGACAACATGTGATGAAACAGGATTTTAGAAAGAAGCAATGCAAAAATTGAAATAACTGATGAAAATTTATACACTAAAAATTAATTACTTAGTTATATCTCTTCAAAGGAGTCAGGGAAAACCCTGGGAAGATGAAATTAGACTTCGTTAATTTACTTTCCTCTGATATTTGCTATTTAGGTAATTATTTTGGAAGTCAATGTATTAAAGCTTAATGCATTCTCTCAAATTCAAAATTTATTAAGATCAATTTTTTGTCAAAGTTTTTTTTATAGAAACAAGTTTGCATAGTATTTATAAAAATGATTCTAAGTAAAATTTTAGAGGATGTATGTGTAGATAGAATCCTAGACAGGCCCCCAAATTTCCTGCCCTCACTTTGTGACTGTGAATGAGGAGATATCATACCTGTGATTTGCATTATTTGATAAAAAGGATTCTGCAGATACAATGAGATTATTAGTCAGCTCACTCTAAGTTAATAAAATAAGGAGACTACCAGGTGATCTTGACCCAATGACATAATGAAAGCAGAGTTTTCTCCACTGGTGGTGGAAGAGGAAGGCAAAGATTTCTGAAGCATGAGCAAGATGTGACACACAAGTGCTGGTTTGAAGATGGGGACGAGGAGAGTGGGTGCCTCAGGGAACTGGGAAAGGTCTCTGGCCAACAGCCAGTAATGAAACCTCAGTCCTACAAGCACAAGGAACCGACTTCTGCTGACAACGTAAATGAATCCAGAAGTGGATTTCCCGAGTCTCAAGTCAAGGACTCAGCCCAGCTGACATCTTAATTAAAACCTCACTAAACCTGGAGCAAAGAACCCACCGAAAGGTGACTTACAGAACCACAAGCTAACAAGAGGGTGTTTCTGGTGTCTTATTACTCAGAAAAAGAGAACCAACACAGCGCTGAGGATTTACCTATTATTAGGAAGGAAAAGAAAACCAACTGAAGACATGAATGCTACATTTTTCAGAGTGCTTAAGTTTCAAAGTTGATTTGTTAGGTTGTTTCATGTTAAGAAAAACAATGTGTGCTGAAGAGGAGAAGTGGTAGTTTTCAGGAAATGGGGCAAACTGAAGTCCAGAATAAATATGAAACATTCAAATCAGATTTTAGTTACAATAAGATAAAATTACATAAAAAAGATTTAGACATTTCACCTTCAATCTCAAGAAACATCAAATGTAGTGGAGAAACTTACCCTATTTTGAAAAAATGATGCATGAAAATGTGATGTTGTAGCAGATATTGATACTAAAGTAATAGTTTCTTCAGAACTAGGATTATGTAAGTAAACTTTTTCCATTTTTGGCATTCCAACTGGTCTGTAAAAACAAAGAGAAAATGGTCACAAATATTCAAAGACAATTTACAGTGCTAGAGTTAATTTCTGGTTGTTAAAAAATTAATCATCAAAATGATTTAGACAAATACATAACCCAAAGATACAGACTTACTTATTACACTGATTTATTTCTAAAGTTACACATAAAACGCATTCATTAGCTATGCAGCAAATAAAATTTCTGAGTGCCAAGTGTATGTCCCACACCGAGTCAGGTACTGGGAGGTAAGGCGGCCAGTCCCCACAGTCTAGGAGGAAGCAGGCAAGGAACCAAATGGTCAGAACCCTTTCTTCCTGCAACACTACCTGCCTCTCTAATTCTGAAATCTTCTCCTTCTCTCCCCAAATTCCACTGATAAATGCTCTTCAATTTAGAAGGTGAACTTTCGTGGCAAAGGTATGTGATATATCTGCCTTATGAGTTAGGAGCTATTATCTTCATTCTACAGGCAAGGACACCAAGGCACAGAAAGCATAACATGCCTAAAGCCACACTTGGAACCTCATCTGAATCCAAGTCATCTGGCTCTGGTCCCTGCTCTAACAACAGAAAGCACACACTCAAGATCCGACATCCACAGGTGTATTTTCATGTTCTCCTTAGGATCCAACGTATAGTTTGTCTAAAAGTGAAACCTCCTCAGCATGCGGGCCTTAAGTACTTCTGTTGCTAACCATGTTTGCACAGGCTGTCTCACTCGACGGCTTAAGAGAATTCTATAATATAATGCAATATAAATGTAAATGTAATATAAATTATTTTTTTTAGAGTGATCTCTACTTATTTGACACCTGTCTTACTTCCCCAACAAGATTATCAGTACTATAACAACAAAGGTTATGCTATACACGCACTGTGTATTCCTCATATAGCCCAGCACAGAACCAGGCATGTGGTGAAAGTGTGCGTGGCAGAGCCTGCCCACTCTGCCCCACTCTGTGACCTCAGGACTATGAAGGTCCCTGTCACCTGGCATCCGCCTAAACAAGTGACTCCCTATGTCTCCACCAGTTGGGTCAGGCTGGCTCCATGTTCACGACCTCCACCCTTAACATCTCTGCTCTGCGTTTTCCTGCCTACCCTCTATGTGAAACAAAATCCTCATGTTCTAAATCAGTTAAAACTTTTACAAGATCCTCTTACACAGTCATTTTGGCCTATGTTTTCTGAAATTTTATTTCATTTGTATAAACCTCAAATTATAAGTAGCTGACAGAGATACAATTGCTTTATATGTGGAATAGTGCATTCCTGAAGCTGGAAAAGTTAAACCAAGAATTAAAAATAAGCATAATGGAGTATACATAGAGAGATATGGCAAGATACCAGCAAAATGAGATAATCATATAGAAAACCAGAGAAAATATTAGCAATAAACATAGGTAACAGATTGGCTAGGGAGACAAAAATCTGTTCATGGCTGAGAAGATGAGATTGACAATTTAGCTCAGAATTCAGCATGAAAGAATACATATTTAGAACACTTTAAAAGGGCTATAAAAATCAAAAGAAAAACAGATATGTAGGGCATAACTAGAAGTGGCAATATTTGGAAAATAGAGTGTAGGAATATCTGAAGTATGGACAAAAAGTGGGCAAAACCCAAAATTTAAAAAAAGAAATAATTCTCGATCATGAAATGTCAACAAGGAGAGATGAGGAAACCCTGTGCTTATGCACACAGTAAAATTTAAGAAGCTGTAAGAATTCTTCATACATGATGGATATAAGTTTCTTAGGAGATATTTGCAAATATTTTCTTCCATTCTGTGAGCTATCTTTTCATTTTCTTCATGGTATCATTTGCAGCAAAAAAGTTTTTAATTTTTATGTAATCTAATTTGTATGTTTTATTTTTTGGTCACTTTCACTTCTGGAGCCGTATCTAAGAAACCACTGCATAAAAACAACTGCAAAATGGAGATGTATTCCAATGTCTTCCTCTAAGGTTTTATAGTTTAGCTTTGTTACATTTACATTTAGTTCTAGACACACTTTGTATTCACTTTTGTGTAGGGTATGAGGTAGAGATCCAACTTAACTCTTTTGCATGTGGATATCTAGCTATCTTAGCAGCATCACCATCTGTTGCAAAGATTTTTTCTTCATTTAATGATCTTGGCACCCTTGTCAAAATCAATTTACAATACATGTAAAGTTCTATTTCTGGAATATAAATTCTTCCCCACTTATCCACACTGCAGAGTTACAGGGTCTTGATTACTAAAGCTTTGTAGAAAGTTTCTGATATTGGGAACTGTCGGTTTTCCAATGCTGGTCTCCTTTTAAAACATTGAGACTGTTTGGCAATTCTGGATCCTTTTTATTTCCATGTGAATTTTAAGACCAGCTTGTCAATTTCTGCAAAAAAGTAAATTGTGATTTTGATGGGGACTGTGTTGAATCCATAGATCAGTTTAGGGAGTATTGCCATTCTCATTTCTGTTTTCTGATTTATGAGTATGGGACAGACTCTATATACTTAGTTCTTTAATTTCTTTTGATAATGATTTTTCATTTTTAGTTTACAGTATTACTTTTGTTAAGTTTGCATATAAGTATTAAATATTTTATTATTTTTGATGCTATTATAAATGAAATTGTCTTAATTTTAAGACTGTTCATTGTTAGTATATAGAAATAAAATATTTTTGTATCTGATGTTTAGTTGCTAAGTTGTGTCTGACTCTTGAGACCTCATGGACTGTAGCTTGCCAGGCTCATCTGTCCATAGGATTTCACAGACAAGAACACTGGATTTCCAGGGGATCTTCCCAACCCAGAGAGTAAACCCACGTCTCCTGCATTGGCAGGAGGATTCTCTACCACTGAGCCACAATGTTCAAACTATCATACAATTGCATTCATTGCACATGCTAGCAAGGGTATGCTCAAAATCCTTTAAGCTAGGCTTCAACAGTATGTGAACTGAGAACTTTCAGATGTTTCAGCTTTCAGATGTTTTAGCTGGCTTTCGAAGAGGCAGAGAAACCAGAGATCAAATTACCAATATTCACTGAATCATGGAGAAAGCAAGGGCATTCCAGAAAAAAAAACATATAATTCTGCTTCACTGATTGCATTAAAGCCTTTGACTGTGTGGGTCACAACAAACTACGGAAAATTCTTAGAGATGGGAGTACCGAAACACCTTACCTGTCTCCTGATGAAACCTGTATGCAGTTCAAGAAGCAATAGTTAGAACCAGACATGGAACAACAGTCTGGTTCATAATCTGGTTCAAAACTGGCAAAGGAGTACGGCCAGGCTGTATGCTGTCACCCTGCTTATTTACCTTCTGTGCAGAGTACATCATACGAAATGCTGGGCTGGATGAATCAGAAGCTGGAATCAAGATTTCTGGGAGAAATATTAACAACCTCAGACATGCAGATGATACGACTCTAATGGCAGAAAATGAAGCAGAACTAAAGAGCTTCTTGATGAATGTGGAAGAGGAGAGTGGAAAAGTTGGTGTGAAACTCAACATTGAAAAAAAAACAAAGATCATGGCATCCAGTCTTATCACTGGAAGGGGGAAAAAATGCAAGCAGTAACAGAGTCTCTTTGCTTGGGCTCCAAAATCACTGCAGATGGTGACTGCAGCCATGAAATCAAAGGACGCCTGCTTCTTGGAAGGAACGCTATGACAAACCTAGACCCTGTGTTAAAAAGTAGAGAGATCACTTTGCCAGCAAATGTTTGTATAGTCAAAGCTATGGTTTTTTCCAGTAGTCATCTAGGCATGTGAGAGTTGGACCATAAAGAAGGCAGAGAGTCAAAACATGGATACTTTAGAATTGTGGTGCTGGAGAAGACTCCAGAGAGTCCCCTGGACTGCAAGGAAATCAAACCAGTCAATTCTAAAGGAAATCAACACTGAATATTCACTTGGAAGGACTGTTGCTGAAGCTCCAACATTTTGGCCACCTGATGTGAAGAGCTGACTCACTAGATGCTGGGAAAGATGGAAGGCAAACGGAGAAGGGAGTGGTAGAGAATGAGATGGTTCAGTAGCATCACTGACTCAAAGGACATGAATTTGAGCAATCTCTGAGAGATAGTTGAGGACAGAGGAGCCTGGCATTCTACAGTCCATGGGGTTGCAAACAGTCAGACATGACTTGGCAACAGAACAATAACAACATATTGATATGATATCTATATCATATCATTGATATGATATGATATCCTACAACCTCCCTGAATTCATTTATTCTATACTTTTAAAAAGTGGACTGCTTAGGATTTTGTATGTATAAGAAGATAACATCTAAAAATAGATAGTTTACTTCTTTCCAAATGCCATTATCAAAAGTGGGGTATCTAAGTCCCCAACTATTACTACTAAATTGTCTGTTTTCCCTTTAGTTCTGTCAGTTTTGCTTCCTGTATTTTGGATTTCTGTTGTGTGTTTAGTTTTGTCTTGCTCTTTTAATCTGACAATCTTGGTCTTTTAACTGGTGTGTTTAGCCTATTTATATTAAATGCAATGTTTTACGATTAAAGTCTATCACCTTGCTAGTTATTTTCTATTTGTCATATCTCTTCTTTGTTCATAATTTTTTTAAAAAATAATTTTTATTTGTCTTTGGCTGTGCTGGGTCTTCACTGCTGTGCTGGCTTCTCACTGCGGTGGTTTTTTGCAGAGCATGGGCTCTAGGGCATGTGGGCTCACTAGTTGCGGCTCCCAGACTCTAGAGTACAGGGTCAATAGTTGCTCTGTAGCATGTGGGATCTTCCCACATCAAACCCAAGTTTCCTGCATTGGCAGGCAAATTCTTTTTACCACTGAGCCAAGGAAGCTCCCATAATTCTTTACATGCAGAATTTTCTAGTCCTGGCCCAATTAAATTAGAAATCAGATAAACAGACTGTCTACAAATAAACAGAGCAACATGTGTAAGCAACTCACGGATCAAAGATGAAGTCTGAATAAAAATTAAAAACCACTTGCAAATGAATCAAAATGAAGAAATTAACTATTAAAATTTTGTGGTATACAGTTCAAGTTGTGCTTAACATAAAATTCATATGTGTAAATATACATATTTAAAAAGAAGAAAGCCTGAAAATTAATGAGCTAAGCAACCATGTCATTAGAAAAAGAATAGCAAATTAAACAAAAGAAAGTTGAAGAAAAGAAATAATAGAAGTAAGAGTGGATATCAATGAAGTAAAACACATAAAATGGAGATGATATGATATATGAAGTCAAAAATTACCATTTTGGGGGTAAACTAATAAATTATTAACTACTTGGCAAAACTAATAAAGAAAAAAGAGAAAGCATAATATCAATATCAGCAGTGATGAAGAAGACATCACTACATCTAAAGTTGTACATTAAGTCACATTTCACTTAATTCTCATATACCGTATCACCTAAACTAACATCAAATGTAACATACCACCACTTTATTCATTTCTTCTGCAGGTTCATCTACAGTTGACTGGGACTGTTTTACACATTTTGCCTTTTCCAGGATGGGAGAACACCACCTTCTTTCCATATTAGGGCTTTGCTGGTGGCTCAGTGGTAAAGAATCTTCCCACACTACCCTAAAAAGTCAGGTTCATATGCATATGGTCCACAAATTACATAAATAAGAACTCTTCACTGTCTTCTGTCAACATTTAACACATTTTCTAAGAGTCTGATGACGATTTGTGCTGCTTTTCATTTTACACACCATTGAGAATTTCTTTATAATGCTGACATGAAGTTTTGTTACTGTTGATGTTAAATGCCTTCTGGTGTCTCTAAAGCTTAAACCTAGATACTCCCCACTCTCAGAGCTCAGCACCGCAGATGCTGCCAGCTCTTGCCCAAAGTGGGAAGGCTGCAGAGAAGATGCACGCCATTAGCAGTCCCTAGGAGGCTGTGCCCACAGATGGCCCTTGAGAGGTGGGTTCCCACAGAAGAGTTTCCTGCTTTGCAGGGAAGCAGAAACCTGGTCCAAAACTTCTCCATGGCTTACAGCCCAGCCACGATGAGGCCCTAAATCTTTCTGTAGTTTAAATCTGAGCCACGAGGGAAAGATCCAAAGGTGAACCAAGGTTTGTTCCTGAGGCAGGGATGGAGGGCACCCAGAGACAGGTCTGGAACAACGCATTATGCTGAGGAAGCAGGAGGCCGAGTGTCCTCAGGAGCCCCAGTGCATGGGCTTCCTCCTGCCTCAGGAACCAGACCTCTTAACCAACAGGCTCACTGATCTCAGGCAGGGGTCACAGAACCACAAAATAGAAGTAGGTACAGATGTAGCTGGGGCTTCAAACTTTGGCCTTGTTGCGACAAGGAGAAGCTTTACAAAGACAACATGGAAGGGAGAACTCTTCTTCCTCAAGCCTTACGCACACATGTAAGTGAAATGAAAACACAGGGAAATAAACATGTCCTCCTTACACCCTCTAAGCTCACCAATTACACTTTTTTCAACAAATGTGTGTGTGTGTGTGTGTGTGTGTTAGTCGCTCAGTCATGTCCAACTCTGTGATTCCATGGACTGTGCCCGCCAGGCTCCTCTATTCATGGGATTTTCCAGGCAAGAATACTGGTGTAAGCAGCCATTCCCTTCTCCAGGGGACCTCTCCAAACCAGGGATTGAACCCGGGTCTCCTGCACTGAAGGCAGATTCTTTACTGCCCGAGCCATCAGGGAAGCCCTTTCAACAAATATGCTCTTAAAATTCAAATATTTTATACACTACCTGGCAACCAGTGTTTCTCCTATGAATTTGTTCTTAATGTTTTCCTCCTGTGACATCAGTGCAATCAATCTCAGTTTAGATCAAACAGACATGGTGAAAGACAGACAGGTAATCTGGAGGATCCCTGAAGAAGACTGGACTGAAGATGGCCAGCTATAGGAGAGGACGTGGGTAAGGAAACAAGCCTAGAGGTGCCAGGAGCGTGGAAGTGGGGGTGGGTCAGAAAGCTTGCTTTGCAGTGCTGCTGAGGTTGGCCATGCTCTTTTTCTAGTGATCAAAGAGGGGAGGCCCCGGGCCACACCCTCCAGAAATGAACCCTTGCTCAGGGGAGAAGGGTCATCTCCTTATGTTGCTCAGAGACATCTGGAGTACATCAGCGGGCTATCCCAGTCACACATCGCATGGGAGCAGGCTTTCTGCAGCTACAGGTCCACGTCATGGAAGCAGAGGGCGTACTCCTTGGATGGACCTGCCTACAGAGCTCATACAAACAGCTCTCCCTGTCTCTCCCTCACCTCAGTTTCCTCAATAAAGTAGGAGGCTAAGGAGAGAGGCCACACTAAGACCATGGAAAACTATGGTCAAGTACTAATACAAACTTACTTGTAAATAAATAGGCAGTGCATCAGCTTTGATGTTGCCTAACAAAGTACCACAAACTGAGAGGGTGAAAGTGACATCCATTTATCATCTGACAACTCTGTCAGGCACAGGTCGAGGCAGAGCATGACAGGTGGATCTGCTTAGGGTCTCGGGCATCAAAGTTCAAAGTTCATGCAGGTTGTTGGCAAAGTTTGGGTTGCTCTCAGTATCTTGCCATATGGCCGCTTCATTTTCAAAACCAACACAAGGAAAGTCACTTGCATCAAATACCTCTCAAGCTTCAAACCTCTGACATTTCTGTCTCTGACTGCTACAGCCAGATTTAGAGGGCTTGTGTGATGAGGTCAAGTACCCAGATTACCTCCCCAATCTTAAAGGTCAACTGATTTGGGACTTCAATTACACTTTCAAAATTCTTTACAGCAACATCTAGGTTAGTGTTTGCTTGAATATGATTGGGAGGAGGTGTATGTACTCCTTAGGGACCAGGAATCTGGAGGCCACCTTAGAATCCTCCTGTCACAGACATCACGTGTGACTGCCTGGCGAGACAGGTAAGACGTGAAAAAAAGACAAAAGATTTTCAAAGCTCTGCTAGTGCTGGTCCTGCTTGTTTCCATTATCAGCTGCTTCAAAGTAGGGCCAAGGGGGTTACTGTGAATTATTTAGAGATAAATCAAGCTGAATCATACAGAAGTTCTCTGTGCTGACAGGGCAGAGCTTCTGACTAACTGCCCATATTTTACAAGAGTCTGAGACCTGAAAGAATTAGGAAGAAGCACTCATGAATTAGAGACGAGCTTGGAAAGTAAGCTGCAATTTTGTGGTTAATGGCAATTTTTCTACCCACAGAAAGATGACAATGCAATGCTGCAGAATAGCTGAAAAAATGGCTGAGCAGCTGCCCTCAGACAAACTTTATGAATGGCAGTGACAGAGGGGTCTATTAACATCACTTCTGGCAGGAAGTTGCGCCAAATCAATATGCAGTACTCTGTACCACTCAACTACCACAAAACCTGACCATCGTCTCAAGCACATCTGGTAAAGAATCTGCCTGTCAGTGGAGATGTAAGAGATGCAGATTTGATCCCTGGGTGAGGAAGATCCCCTGGAGGAGTAAATGGCAATCCATTCCAGTATTCTTGCTCAGAGAATCCCAGGGACAGAGCAGCCTGGTGGGCTACAGTCCATGAGATCACAAAGAGTTGGACACGACTGAGTGTCTGAGCACAGCGCCCTCAGGCTGAACTGGGGTGCTGGTAGAACAGCAGGAAATTGGAAAGCTAAAAAGCACCAAACAGCCCTTAGAAAAGACGGCCTACTTGATTTTCTGGGAATACCAGAAAGTGATTAGGGAGAAATGGCTGTCATAAACTGACTTTAACTTGACAATAAAGACCTCCATTTACAGCAAGTTTATTCAATTTCCACTTTTTTAGAAAGCCATTAAGTCTCTACTTTAGACTTCAGACTTGAAACCAAGATTTTCTGCACTTAATTACATAAACCAAAGAACTCAATGAAACAAGTCCTCACCCAAAGAATCTTTTAAAACTACAGTAAATGTTTGAAAAAAGGAGTTGTTATGGAAACAGAAAAATATTTAACAGCACTGGCATAAATAACTAGGGGGGTGAGTAAAGGGGAAGGGTGGTCATGTCCAAGATTTCTCCAGGCTAACTGTTACAGATAGAGAAGGAAAAGGGGAAAGAAAAGAAGGGGGGAGGGAGAAAAAGGTAAGGGAAAGGAGAAAAAAAGGTAGAATTAAAGAATACATTTAAACAAAATGGATGAAAACAAAGAAAGCCTACTTTTGACGAAAGTTAATTTGATCAAACATCAAAGACCTAGAGGACAGTAGGGATGAGCAGGGTAGTGAGAGGACTCAGGCCATGGAGGTTTAGACAGCAGCCACAGAACTAGAGTTGTGTCTCTGCTGAAGGACGGGAAACCACCTTGGAGACCCTGGTTGACAACCTGGAGTGGTAAATTTCATCCAAATCAAAAGTTCTTCCAGATATCGTAAAGGGTGTTTCAAAATGAACAGTGACTTCTGGTTTAGCAAAAATGACCACAAGCAGTAGAAACAGTTCACAGAAAACATAAGGCAAAAACTTTAGTGCATAAGTAAAAGTACAGTATAGTGAGCAATGATTTCTGATTACTTAACAATTTCTGGAAAAAAAATAAAATGTTCGGTTAAGGGTACTTCTCAAGTCTTAAAATTACTCAGACATATGAAGCTAATGAAACATTTATAGCATGGGCATTAATTAAATCTGCACATAGCTGGATCAAGAAGAAAAGGTATAGCAAATGTTTACTGAAGTCCAGCAAAAGCACTTAAGAACAAAACAGATTTAACTGTAGCAGAAGAAATCAGCAGACAATCTTGTTGGACTTGAAGATAATGTATGGCATGTATTAAGTATGAGATATGTGCTAAATATGTAAAGATAAATAGTGTGTATCATGAATTTGAGCAAACTCTGGGAGATGGTGGAGGACAGAGGAGCCTGGCAGGTTATAGTCCATGGGGTCACAAAGAGTCAGATACAACTTAGCAACTGACCAACAACAAATTCATCTTGATAGTCTGGTCTAGGAGGAGAACAGACATCAAAAGAAAGAATCAGAACAATAACCAACGCTTTGACAGAAGTTAGTAGAGGATGTCAAGTGTAATGAAGAATTCAACTCTAGTTTTGATGCCTGATTACAAACAGTCTTCAAGCCCTACAATGTCCCTTCACCTTATGCCCCACATCGGGGTAAGCCCACAGGAAAGCCTGTATACTTTCTCTCTTGGATCTATTGAGAAACGCAGACTATGTAAGTCCACCCAGCCTCACCCCCTAACCACAGGATTCAAGCCAGTCTCCTTTCTCTGCTCTCTCAAGCCATTTTTCAGACTTTGGGAGCCAACCCTACTCTCCAGAAAGTTTCACTGCATGCTCAGGTGCTAAGTTGTATTCAACTCTTCATGACCCCAAGGACGGTAGCCTCTGAGGCGCCTCTGTCCATGGAATTCTTTAGGCAGGATTACTAGAGTGGGTTGCCATTTCCTCCTCCAGGGGATCTTTCCAAACCAGGGATGGAACTCACGTCTTTTGCATTAGCAGGCGGATTCTTTACCACTGAGCCACCTGGTGAATTAGCCTTGACACTAAACCAGCTCTGGGGTGGGGATCCAAGCCAGCTCGGTGGAGGGAACACAACAGCACAGAGGCAGTGAGGGGGGCAGTTCCTACTTCTGCTAGGCAGGGTGGGGAAGGTATGCTCTAAAGAGGATGAAGGTCATCAGGGGTTCTCCAGGCCATGGAAGTCGTGATGACTTCAGCTGGAGCTGCTGCCCACAGCGGACTACTCTTTCTCTGAGTGAAACCCTGATAATTACAGAGACACCCCCTGGAAGATACATCCACTACCAACCACTGTCCTTGTCTGAGGGGCAGGGTGGGTTGGCTCCTTCACCTATGCCAGAGTGATGACTGTTCTACTCTGAGACTGTTCAAACTGAAGTAAATGAAGCTTTACTACTCCCTGGCAGAGGGAGGCTACAAGAGTGTGGGTCTGAAGGGCAGTCAGTTGATTTGTTCCCGTCATCGCAGGAAAAAGATGCGGGCAGAATCAGAAGCAGCTGCCAGCATGCGAGGGGAGGCAAGAGACAGGGAGAAGGGCCTGGGGTGCTGGGTAGCATGCATCCTGCTGTTCCCAGACCCCACTGCAACTCTGAACTTTCTGTAAATGTATGACGGTCCTTGGAATTCCTTTTCGTATATCCTCATCTTGGCCTTAACTCGTTGCAGTTAGATTTCTGTCACTTACCAAACAACTACAGCACCACAGTTGACCAAAATAGAGGAATTACGGCACTCTGTAATTACTGTTCATTTTCTTAGAATACCAATAATGGGCTTTCCTGGTGGCTCAGATGGTAAAGAATACGCCTGCAGTAGAGATCGTAGAGAATACGCCTGGGTTGGGAAGATCCCCCAGAGTAGGGCATGGCAACCCACTCCAGTATCTTGCCTGGAGAACCCTGATGGACAGGGGAGCCTGGTGAGCTCGGTGCTATGGTAATGGAGAATGCCCTTATATGTGGAGATGTTTGCCAAAATCTACGGGAATGAAACATTATGTCTGCTACAAGTGATTTTTAAAAATCAATAAAAATATGAACATAGGGAAATTTTAAATTACAGAATTAGTTTAAGAATATATTTACTATCTGTTCTACTTTTCTGTAGAACAATCCCAAAGAAAGGCAATGCCAAAGAATGCTCAAACTACCGAATAATTGCACTCATCTCACATGCTAGTAAAGTAATGCTCAAAATTCTCCAAGCCAGGCTTCAGCAATATGTGAACTGTGAACTTCCAGATGTTCAAGCTGGTTTTAGAAAAGGCAGAGGAACCAGATATCAAATTGCCAACATCTGATGGATCATCGAAAAAGCAAAAGAGCTCCAGAAAAACATCTATTTCTGCTTTATTGACTATGCCAAAGCCTTCGACTGTGTGGATCACAACAAACTGTGGAAAATTCTGAAAGAGATGGGAATACCAGACCACCTGACCTGCCTCTTGAGAAACCTGTATGCAGGTCAGGAAGCAACAGTTAGAACTGGATGTGCAACAACAGACTGGTTCCAAATAGGAAAAGGAGTACGTCAAGGATGTATATTGTCACCCTGCTTATTTAACTTATATGCAGAGTATATCATGAGAAATGCTGGAATGGAAGAAGCACAGGCTGTAATCAAGATTGCTGGGAGAAACATCAATAACCTCAGATATGCAGATGACACCACTCTTACAGCAGAAAGTGAAGAGGAACTAAAAAGCCTCTTGATGAAAGTGAAAGAGGAGAGTGAAAAAGTTGGCTTAAAGCTCAACATTCAGAAAACTAAGATCATGGCATTCGGTCCCATCACTTCATGGCAAATAGATGGGGAAACAGTGGAAACAGTGTCTGACTTTCTTTTTTTGGGCTCCAAAATCACTGCAGATGGTGACTGCAGCCATGAAGTTAAAAGACGCTTACTCCTTGGGAGCAAAGTTATGATCAACCTAGACAGCACATTAAAAAGCAGAGACATCACTTTGCCAACAAAGGTCCGTCTAGTAAAGGCTATGGTTTTTCCAGTAGTCATGTATGGCTGTGACAGTTGGACTGTGAAGAAAGCCGAGGGCCGAAAAATTGATGCTTTTGAGCTGTGGTGTTGGAGAAGACTCTTGAGAGTCCCTTGGACTGCAAGGAGATCCAACCAGTCCATCCTAAAGGAGATCAGTCCTGGGTGTTCACTGGAAGGACTGATGCTGAGCTGAAACTCCAATACTTTGGCCACCTCATGCGAAGAGTTGACTCACTGGAAAAGACCCTGACGCTGGGAGGGATTGGGGGCAGGAGGAGAAGGGGACAACAGAGGGTGAGATGGCTGGATGGTTATCACTGACTCAATGGACATGAGTTTGAGTAAACTCTGGGAGTTGGTGATGGACAGGGAGGCCTGGTGTGCTGCGACTCATGGGGCCGCAAAGAGTCGGACACGACTGAGCAACTGAACTGAACTGAGCTACTTTTCTGTATGGTTGCATGAAACCATCCATGAAAAATTCCTTTCAGAGAGAGGAGCCTCTTAAAGTATGTATAACACACCTGGAGCTTTCAAAGACAGTTTGGCCCTTGCCTTAGCTAAGAGACTCCCAACAACAGCTGGATCTGTGATTGCCCTGCTTCCTTGAAATGCAGTCTGAGGCAATTATCCCTTCCTGAGTACCTGCCCTTGTACACTGAGGGCCTGCTTAACCAGCTCCCGCAATTATATTAACATAAGTCAATTCCTCAAAAACTCTACATACCGAAACACACACAGTCATATACTCTCTCTCATACATACACACACATATAAAAGTCTCTGACTGGATCTATTCCTCTGACTGAACCCTAATACACCTGTTCACATTTGCTCCCAACTCCTACTTCTACTGATTCACTTCTGTGAGATCCACTTTATGAGATAAAAACAAACTGTTCAGTGCTCTCAGGTTGGACACAGAAAAGTTTAAATTAAGGACAGAATTTGTTTTTCACTTCGACTTCTTGCAGCAGCATATAGATTTGCTGCTTTGGGAAGCAGTCCAGTGTGACTATGCTGTCCCTAAGAGCACACATTCGGCTTCAAGCAATCTTCCTCACTGTAAGACCCGACCCTTGTCTGTCCTGGGGTTCATTTGTCTGTTCGCACATGTTCAACACATCATCCACAGCTGCTCTCAGCTCAGGACATTTCCAGTTCTCTGGGATCAGCACCAGTCTCTTAAAGAAATCTCATTTATTTCCTCTCTGGTTGTACATTAATTCACTGATTCCCATCAGTTCTCTTTGTGCATGATACTCAACTATTCTCTAGACTAAATCTTAACTAAAAATGTTTCACGTTTTGCATATCTTTTCATATCATAATTTTGGACTCTCTTCTGAAAGTCATGGCTGTGTTTAAAGCATTAGTTTCAGTACTGATTACAAAACAAAAAGTTTAAAATAATAAATGAATTTTTAAAATGCATACATACAATTTGCCGTTCTTTTATACTATAAAAAAAAACATAATATCTTTGATACTATAACAAAATTTGATGGAATCAAATAAGGCATGGAATATTATGTTTAGAAAGCAGGTTATGAAATAGTTTATGTTCAGAAAATATTGTCATGTTTCTGTAACTCAATAAATAAATACAGGTACACAGAGAAAGGACTTAAAGGATAAAAGTTCAGTGTTAGTGTTTCTGAGTGGCTGGATTACTGGTAATTTTTTTCTTCTTTCTCTTAAGCATTTTCTAAGTTTACTACAGTGAACATGTATGACTAGCCCATCAGGCAAAACCCCAACAAATTCTGTAGTAGTGATTTAATAATCTGTGGTCTAGAACAGGAATTCCTCACTAGCTCTTAAGGATCTAGATATGGACTTGGAGGAAAATGGCTATAAAACCCTTGAATTTGTATGCAAAATGTTATTTTGTGTGTATGTAAGCATTGGGGAAAGGAAGGGAGAGGCTGCCATAGCTTTCATCTGTTCTTAAAAAAAGAAACCACCATGATCCAAAAAGGGTTAAAACTAGTCTAGAATTTTGCTTGACTTTACCTCAATTTCTTCTATTTGGGGGATGGTGCATTTTTTAAAGTGTTGAGTGACAGATAATTTGAAACAGGCATTACCAATTCCAATTCAGATATTTAGTATACCTGAACACTTCTTGATCTTAAAGGATTCGTTAAATTTTTAAAACTGTTTAAAAAATGAAGTGAAAAACACTGGGTATAACTTCTGAAACAATCTCTCTAGAATGTTATTGCTAAGCTTTTTAAAGTAAGAAAACTCACTACATTAGATTTTAAGTTCTGCTACTGTCCATTGATCTCCTCTGTCCCCAGGCTCATGGTGTCATCATAAACATGGCCCATGCCACAGTACCAGACTGGAGCTCATCAGCCTCTCTTCTGATTCACTCAGGATGAGAACAAACTTAAAGACAATTTTACTCATCATTGTTTTTAAAATAATGAACTTTCTTGCTGAAGATCAAAGTGCATGGCATGTTTCACTAAATATCTTGCATTTGACAGAAGGAGACTGGGTGATACATTACTGTGATCACATTAAGAACTCTATGTTTTCTTGCCTCAACACTGTGCCTCAACCTTTTTACAGGACAAGAACAAGAGCAATGTATTTCCTATCTGAACATTATGGTCTTTAAATCCAATACCCACAAGTCAGTTTTACTATTCATATAACGACTATTTGCAAACACAGATTCCATCTACCGGTACAGAAGGAAGCATACAAACTTCTCTTTAGCCCCTCCAAAATCCATGATCTTTGTAAGAATATAAACACCCAAGAAGATGGAGTTGCTAGCAGATAGCTCTTCTGCTGACTGCTCTACCATGGTTCTATACAAGTATGACTGATATATTCGACTATTCTAGGTTTGAGATTGTAAAGAAATTATTTAATGTCTTTACTAGCAGAAAATGGTTAACGACAACTCTGACAAAATTTAAAAGAAATGACAGTTTTCATTTATTGACTCAATAGATCTGCATACAGTTCCTATTACCTTTCCCTTTAAATTATTTTCTTCTCATAAATGCTGGAGAAGGTACAGAGGAAAGGGGAGCCTCCTACACTGCCGGTGGAAATGTAAATTAGTATAGCTACCAGTAGGTTCCTTAAAAAACTAAAAATAGATCTACCATATGATCCAGCAAGTCCATTCCTGGGCATACATCCAGAGGAAACCATAATTCATAAAGATAGGTGCACCCCAATGTTCACTGCAGCACTGTTTACAATATCCAAGACATGGAAGCAATCTAGGTGTCCATCAGCAGAGGAAAGGATAAAGGACATGTGGTACATATATACATGGCATATTACTCAGCCATAAAAAAGCGAAACAATGCTATGTGCAGCAACATGAATGGACCTAGAGATTGTTATAGATTGTCACACTGAGTGAAGTCAGAGAGAGAGGAATATCATATGGTATCGCTTATATGTGGAATATGAAAAAATGGTACAAATGAACTTATTCACAAAACAGAAACAGAGTAACAGATGTACAAGAAAAACTTACAGTCACCAGGGGGGAAAAGAGGGGTTAGGATAAATTGGGAGACTGGGACTGACGAATACACACTACTGTGTATAAAACAGATGATAAGGAATTAATAAGGACCTACTGTATAGCACAGGGAACTCTACGCGATACTCTGTAATGGCCTAAAAGAGCAAAGAATCTAAAAAAGAATGGATATGTGTACATGTGTAACTGATTCACTTTGCTGTACGCCTGAAACTAACACAATATTGTAAATCAATCTTACTCTAATAAAAATTATTAAAAACAGAAGGGCAAACAAAAAAATTTAAGTTAAAAAAATCGTGTTCTGTTAACTTATCACAGTAGCATTACTCTAGTAGTTATATCATTTAAGATGTTCTCTTTTCCTAACTGCTAAATTGAGTTGGAACCAAATATGGGTTGAAGACTTGTATTCCCCTTAGGGTACCTGAGATGTGCAAAACCTGAGACCCAGAGGTAGAAGAGAAGCAGAACCATGGTTTGAGGAAGTAATTCTGTGGTTGATCCACAGCTTCCTATAGGATCTGCATTTGTTTGGCTTCCTGGGTTGGTGATAATATTATTTATTTGATGATGTATAAAAGTGTGCACCTTAAAAGTATATGTATCAAACAAATTAATATATTCTTCTATATCCACAAGGAAAAAATGTTAAATAATAAAGATGGAAATTAAGTGCTAATCAGAAAGGTAACCCTAAGTTTAATGTTGCTTCTAAAGATAGGATCCTCTGAATCAGAGACTCTAAAGTGTAAGTATTTTTTCGAACTTCAAAAGTTAAAGAGTATACGATACGCTAGACTCATGATAGATACTTCCCATGTTCAAACTGTATTCAAGGTTATTTACTTTCCTGATGACTTGAACATGTAACTTTCTCATACAAGATATCACAGGCAAAAGGCAAGACACATGCATGCATAAAATACATATAATGGTTTAATGGAAAACTGTGGTTAAAAAAAAAACTTTGAACCTACTGTTCATGGAAATCCAGCATCGGTGGCTCAAACCGTATAGGTCTGCAATTACCCCGGTACAGAGATATACTGTAAGTAAAAAGAAAACAGTGTTAAGAAGCAATTTTTCAAACTATATATCTCCCCAAACCAAAGTCAGACACTTGAGTTTTTTTATGACAGAGTATCTAGAAAAACGGAGTCTAATGTATTAGAAATGTTTTACTTTTTCTATTAGAATAAATCAATAAATGCATGGTTTTAAAAAAGAAAAAAACAAGTATTTTTCCTATTCAAAGGTACATGGAAACAGAAAATACTCCAGTAGACTGCTGAAATTTATTTGGCTGATGTAACTGATAACTATATACCTTAATATGTTCATTTGGATTTTCTGATAGATGTACAATGAACAATAGTTAACACAACTAACTGTACCTGGAGGCAATATATATAGAAAAAGCCCTGCGATCCCATTTTAACTAAAGTGGCAAAGAACTAAATGAAAATCAATTTGGGGATAGAAGTTTCCAGGAACTGAAATATCTTTAATCTGAGAGTTCAGGACATACTGATCTATGACATCTTGGCCCAAATATTTGAGTATCATTTCTAACTATTTCACTTGATATTAGAACTTCTCACTAAAACAGATCCCTGACTAGCAAACCTACTAGACATCACCACAACCAAATATTGAAGCAAAGTATAAATGACTTTGGTGGGGGAGATCCACATACCTACAGCCATCTGTTTACAAACTAAGAAAGTGAGAAAGTTGGCCACTAAAGTTTCTAAATAGTAGATTACCTTTCTGTTCCATTTTAAGAAATGATGGAAGAGCAAAACTGATTTTTGCAAGACTACTTTATTTCATTACCTCCATAATTCAGAAGAGCACAAGCTTCAAATGATAGAGTAATTTCATTTAGGAAATACATTAGAAATTAAAAGGACATACAGAAAATGTAGAAAATCTAGCTTTAATTCAATTCAATAAAGGTTAAATATTCTAAGTAGTGGAATAATTGAGCTTAAAGAAATAAGGTTTAAAGGTGTTTTCAGTCTCACCGATTAAGACCATTACTCTGTGCTGCTTGATAATCTTCTATATATGTTGAACATTAAATATGAAAAACACAAGAAGGAAAAGACCAAATTTAAGATTATACTTTACCAGAGCACAAAACTAAAGACACTGGGACAATGAAAGCACAATTCCTCGCAAGATAGCTGCCACGTTATAGCCAGAGGTACAGAATGTATTCCCTGTTGACTTCTGCCCTTCTCAAAAAACATACTATTACAAGGATACTCTTCTGCTCCTTTAAAATAATGATACTTATCAGTTCACCAGTTTTAACAGTATGAACCTCAAACTTATGTAAATCTCCATCCAATCAACAAAAAGGTACAATGTAAAAAGTAATGATGTATAAGTCATTAATTCATATATATTAACACTGTGTTAGAAGCTAGAGATACAAACGAGATTAAGACATTTTTTTTTTCCTTTCACAGAACTGAGAACTGCAAGTGGAAATGTCTAAAGTGGTCAGGGAAGGGGGGCGGAAAAGTGCACACCCCACTCACTTGACACAAACACTGAATGTCAGGGGCTGTCTAGTGGCTGGGGCTATGGGAACACGGCACAGAGCCTGTTCTCATGGCACTAACATCCCAGTAGGAAAAACAAAAGCAGAACCTATCATGTGATGATGTCCAACATATAAAGACAAATCAAACACAGCAGGAAACACAGTCAGTCTCTCTGAGGAGGGACACTGGGATTGAGACTGGAGAGGAGAAGATCAGAGGAAGAAAGCAGGGATGTCCTTGGCATGCTGAGGAACAGGGAGGTTGAAGTGGCTAGAGTGCTGGAAGCAGGGAAAAGAGACCAGAATTGAGATCAGAGAGGTACAGAGGCCAGGTCTCATTGTAGGAGTTTGGATTCTATTCTCAGTGTAACAGTAAGCCTCTACAGTGTTTGAAGCAAGGAAGTAACATGACCTTTAAACTAACACATTTAAAAGGTCAATTCCAGCTGCTGTGTGAAGAAGAGACTGCAGGAGCCCAAGAGGCAAGCCCTGTAGTTGTTCAGAGAGGAGGGGACGGTCACTGTGGCCCAGGGAGACAGCAAGATAAGGTGGTGGAAGCTACAGACATCATGCCGAGGGACTGACTGTGGAGAGTAAGGCAAAGGAGACAGGCATCAGGATGACTTAAGATTCTGGCCTGAGAAACTGGATCCTCAGCCATGACATGGGAGTGGGCTGGAAGCAGGGAAGGGCAGTGGGTAGGGATTCAGGAGTACTGTTTCAGACATCTACACCTGTCTTATCTAGATGGATATGTCCAGTACGCAGATAATAATAGATATACATGGTTACTGCTTTATACTAAAAAGTTACTGACTGAGGGAACTGATCTTAAATCTAGTCATTTTGGTGAGTCAATTCTAACGATCTACAGATTCTCTTAAACTTTCCCCTGCCATTGTATGTGGTGTTGCTAAAATGACCGTTATCTTGGATTATCTCTATAGACAAATCACCTGCAAGTAACAACAATTCTATTTCTTCCTTTTAAATCCTCAGACCTTGTTTTCCTTTGTTACGCCTCACCTGGGCTAAGACCTACCATAAAATGTTACAAAGAGGTGGTGTCCAGAAATTGTTATTGTGACATTTACAGGATGCTCCCAGAATATGAGATAGAGGGAACAATATATAAAAGATGATTACCTCATAAATAAATGTGTATTTTCAAGACAACAGGAGATCTGCATCTAAGGAACAATTTAACAGTTGAGTGGGTACAAGACAAATTGTCATAGGCGTATAAACTTATTAACAAAACCAAAAATCCAACAACATAGCTGTCGTGTACCCAGAGCTGATTGAAATGGTTGCTACTGTTTATTTAGAATGGCCATGACACTGTTGAGTGCTTTAAAAAGCAAATGTCTACGAATCCATAAGGTTGAAAAATCAAGTGGAGAAGCAGTAAGAAAAATGGTACCTGCTGTCACTTCCAAAGAAACAGAATCTGAGACGTTAAAAAAGTAATACATGATCTTATGCTTTCTGGAGTGATTGCATTTGTTTTGGAAGCCTCAATATTTCTATTTTCATGAAAACATTAACTGCTTATTTTGAGATAAGGAGATGAATAAGGACTATTTTCTGACTTCAAGTGAGAGAACAACTGGAGAGATACAAGAAATCTATGTTTCTTGGTGAACTGTCAAGGTCAAAGTTAAGCATACAGTTCAGTTCAGCCGCTCAGTTACATCCGACTCTCTGCGACCCCATGGACCGCAGCACGCCAGGCCTCTCTGTCCATCAACTCCCAGAGTTTACCCAAACTCATGGCCATTGAGTCGGTGATGCCATCCAACCATCTCATCCTCTGTAGTCCCTTTCTGCTCCTGCCTTCAATCTTTCCCAGCATCAGGGTCTTTTCAAATGAGTCAACTCTTTGTATCAGGTGGCCAAATATTAGAGTTTCAGCTTCAACATCAGTCCTTCCAATGAACACTCAGGAATGATCTCCTTTAGGATGGACTGGTTGGACGTTCTTACAGTCCAAGGAACTCTCGAGAGTCTTCTCCAACACCACAGTTCAAAAGCATCAATTCTTCGGTGCTCTGCTTTCTTTATAGTCCAACTCTCACATCCATACATGACTACTGGAAAAACCATAGCCTTGACTAGACGGACCTTTGTTGGCAAAGTAATGTCTCTGCTTTTTAATATGCTGTCTAGGTTGGTCATAACTTTCCTTCCAAGGAGCAAGCGTCTTTTGATTTCAAGCGTCTTTTAATTCCAGTCACCATCTGCAGTGATTTTGGAGCCCCCAAAAATAAAGTTAGCTACTGTTTCCCCATCTATTGGCCATGAAGTGATGGAACCGGATGCCATGATCTTAGTTTTCTGAATGTTGAGCTTTAAGCCAAATTCTTCACTCTCCTCTTTCACTTTCATCAACAGGCTCTTTAATTCTTCACTTTCTGCCATAAGGGTGGTGTCACCTGCATATCTGAGGTTATTGACTTCTCTCCTGGCAATCTTGATTCTAGCTTGTGCTTCCTCCAGCCCAGCATTTCTCATGATGTACTCTGCATATAAGTTAAATAAGCAGGGTGACAATATACAGCCTTGACATATTCCTTTCCTGATTTGGAACCAGTCTGTTGCTGCACATCCAGTTCTAACTGTTGCTTCCTGACCTGCATACAGATTTCTCAGGAGGCAGGTCAGGTGGTCTGGTATTCTCACCTGTTTAATAATTTTCCACAGTTTATTGTGCTCCACACAGTCAAAGGCACATAGTCAATAAAGCAGAAATAGATGTTTTTCTGGAACTCTCTTGCTTTATTGATGATCCGTCGGATGTTGGCAATTTGATATCTGGTTCCTCTGCCTTTTCTAAAACCAGCTTGAACATCTGGAAGTTCACAGTTCACATATTGTTGAAGCCTGGCTTGTAGAATTTTGAGCATTACTTTACTAGCATGTGAGATGAGTGCAATTGTGTGGTAGTTTGAGTATTCTGTGGCATTGCCTTTCTTGGATTGGAATGAAAATTGACCTTTTCCAGTCTGTGGCCACTGCTGAGTTTTCCAAATTTGCTGGCATATTGAGTGCAGCACTTTCACAGCATCATCTTTCAGGATTTGACATAGCTCAACTGGAATTCCATCACCTCCACTAGCTTTTTTTGTAGTGATGCTTCCTAAAGCCCACTTGACTTTGCATTCCAGGATGTCTGGCTCTAGGTGAGTGATCACACCATCGTGATTATCTGGGTCATGAAGATCTTTTTTGTATAGTTCTTCTGTGTATTCTGGCCACCTCTTCTTGATATCTCTGCTTCTGTTAGGTCCATACCATTTCTGTCCTTTATTGAGCCCGTCTTATGAAATGTTCCCTTGGTATCTCTAATTTTCTTGAAGAGATCTCTAGTCTTTCCCATTCTGTTGTTTTCCTCTATCTCTTTGCATTGATCACTGAGGAAGGCTTTCTTATCTCTCCTGGCTATTCTTTGGAACTCTGCATTCAAATGGGAATATCTTTCCTTTTCTCCTTTGCTTTTCACTTCTCTTCTTTTCTCAGCTATTTGTAAGGCCTCCTCAGACAACCATTTTGCCTTTTTGCATTTCTTTTCCATGGGGATGGTCTTGATCCCTGTCTCCTGTACAATGTCAAGAACCTCCGTCCAAAGTTCTTCTGGCACTCTGTCTATCAGATCTAATCCCTTGAATCTATTTCTCACTTTCACTGTATAATCTTAAGGGATTTGATGTAGGTCATACCTGAATGGTCTAGTGGTTTTCCCTACTTTCTTCAATTTAGGTCTGAATTTGGCAATAAGGAGTTCATGATCTGAACCACAGTCAGTTCCCGGTCTTGTTTTTGCTGACTGTATAGTTTCTCCATCTTTGGCTGCAAAGAATACAATCAATCTGATTTTGGTATTGACCAGCTGGTGATGTCCACGTGTAGAGTTTTCTATTGTGTTGTTGGAAGACAGTGTTTGCTACAACCAGTGTGTTCTCTTGGCAAAACTCTATTAGCCTTTGCCCTGCTTCATTCTGTACTCCAAGGCCAAATGTGCCTGTTACCCCAGGTATTTCTTGACTTTCTACTTTTGCATTCCAGTCCCCTGTAATGAAAAGGACATCTTTTCTGGGTGTTAGTTCTAGAAGGTCTTGTAGGTCTTCATAGAACCATTCAACTTCAGCTTCTTCAGCGTTACTGGTTGGGGCACAGACTTGGATTACTGTGATATTAAATGGTTTGCCTTGGAAACGAACAGAGATCATTTTGTCGTTTTTGAGACTGCATTCAAGTACTGCATTTCGGACTCTTTTGTTGACTATTTGTTGACTACTTCATTTCTTCTAAGGGATTCTTGCCCACAGTAGTAGATATAATGTTCATCTGAGTTAAATTCACCCATATCAATTCTTACTATAATGCCTGGTGTATGTGAGGATCCCAGTAAATATTTGCTGAATGACTGAACAAATACGTTAGCAAACACCCACAACCTACATTCATATAACGTTTTAATGTTTGCAACTGCTGATGCCGAATAAGTCTTCTCATTGGATCCTTACAGCAACCTTACATAAAGCATAACCTTACATCACATATAAGATATATCAGGCCAAGAAACGATCTTCCGCAGTTTGCAAATGAAAGTTGTGTTCAGAACTTGAGTAGTTTCTCTCAAGGATACACAGCTGGTGAACACAGAACTCAAGTCTCTTTGATTTCTAATCTCCCAACACATGGCTTCACAATCCTAGGAGAAGGCATTATAAAAGGTGGCCTCATGTCAATAATTTAAACCATTACTGATACTCATTCACAACATTCTGGTGTTCAGCTGAAACAAACACTGATAAAACACTATAGGCACATTATCCACCATTATATTATGTAGTCAGCACATTTTTAAACAAAACATTATCAAGCAATTGATAACCATATTAAAAGGGTGAGTCAGGAAGGAGAAAAATATAAATAAAAGTATCTTGGAAAATTCTGTCTTTCATAGTTCTACTCCCATGATCCTGAGATCAAGAAAGCAGAGCTCAAGTCTTTGCAGAAGATCCTGCAAGTCCTTGGGGCTGAAGCAGATGAAAGCGGAAAGGGGGACTAAGCTTTTCATGTGATAAACTTCCCTGGAGCAGGGGTTAAGCTTCACTTCCAGACTGAGGGTTTTCACTCAGGAGAGCAGTACAGGTGCTACAAGGAAGGATGGGGCCGAAGCTCTTGGCTTACTAGAAAAGTCACAGAGCAGCACATGGGCTACACAGCCGGGGAGCACAAAACGTGAGAGATCGCTGCAGAAGTGACTGCTGCTGTTTAGTCGCTAAATTGTGTCCGACTCTTTGCAACCCCGGGCTCCTCTGTCCACGGGACTTCCCAGACAAGAATGATGGGGTGGGTTACCACTTCCTTCTCCAGGGGATCTTACCGCCCAGGGATCAAACCAACTTCTCCTGCATTGGCAGGTGGATGCTTTACTACTGAGCCATCAGGGAAGCCGCAGAAATGACTACAGGAGGTCAAAAGACACAGTGTTCACCTCAGCAATCTCTCTGCCCAGTGGAAACTGGGGGGTTCCCCCAAGGAGAACCTGGGGGAGGCAGCACCCCAGGAGTGGACACCGGAAGCTGCAGTCAGAAGCCAACTTCACCTCAGCTGTGACCTGGGCCTTGTGGACTGATTTGATGATGAGGGTAAGATGCCACATGAGGCACACAAATGTGTCTTAGGCCCGCTGATCCCCTACAACTAAGCCCCAAGGCTTCTATCATCTGATTATAATATACTCTGCAAGTAAGCTGTCTTCTTTCACAAAGCGGATGCGTTTTGTCATTTCATCCATACCTATGCTTTATAAGCTCATCAGAAGTAGTGTCTCCACTGTCCTTCAAGATGTCTTGAGGGAGGAAGTGTATCCTCGGCCCCAGCACAGAGCAGCCTATAAGCCGACTGTGTAGATGCTCGCCCCGCTTCCCTACGGTATAAACTCCCTTGTGACAATTTGCCTTCACTGGCTCCTCTGCTCCTCTCTCAAAGCATTTCCCCCTCTAATTCTTAACTAACTCTCTATATTTCTCTTCCAGCTGAAAGAGAAAACAGTGAATGCTGAACGATTCCATTATAAGAATATCAAAGAGAAAGTAATTCAGGGCTAGTAATCAGAAGATAAGGAATTCGATCTGAAACTCTGCCAGTCTAACCTTGGTTAGCACATCCCTTGGTTCTAAGACTCTTAAGAATCCTCATGTATCAAACAAGGGGGCTCAACAAGACAACCAGTTAGGGTCTCCTAAGATGAGAACTCTCTCTCATTATACGATAACCTCTTCCTCTAGGGGCCTGCAGGCAGACCCTTGATGATAACTGAAGACAGAAGTGCAGTCCATAAAAAGTGGCTGGACCACAGGAGACGTCATTAGGGAGCTGTAAAGCTGAAACTCTTCCAAAGTGAGGGGTGTTTCAGCTACAAGTAAACCACTCTGCATGTGATGACATGCAAGTTCAGATTTAAACCTGGTTTTCCATATGCAATACTTGAAAATACATGATACGAGGTGATTTATAATCTGCTTTTCCCTCCTCACCAAACAAGTATGAGAAAAAAGGACAGCAGGAATCCCCCCATAAAGAACTAAAAGTTATGTCGGTATCTTAGTAAATATATAAAACTTTATTTATTAAAAAAATAAAAGCAGCTATCATGCAGTTAAAAATAAATCTTAAAAGGAGGAAGAAGAAATGCACGCATATTACCACCTTACCTCTTCTGTTGGTGTGAACTGAGTCCAAGAGTTGTCTCAGTCTGTGAAGGAAGAAAACCATGGTGAAAACACGGAAACCAGATCTTTATACTACAGACATACAGAACACCCGCATGTTTTACTACAGCTTCAACTGTGATTTTATATGCACTTTCCGGTTACATCTGATCCCGAAATCATGTGAAATCAACTGTCACACCGTTGTTATTCAAATGAGAGAACAATTTGGATTACATTTTAAACAGACATGGAAATAATACAAAGTACTGATAACGGATTTTTAGAAGTTTGCCAAAGCCATACATCCTATGAGACAAGCCCCCTGTGCGGCTGCACGCGTCTCTCCCTGTTCACTGCTTCCCAGCTGTGTTTAGGGCCTGGTGTACTACGGTTCCTGCCACCACGGAGCGTGAGGTATGTGGGGAGTCAGTCATTTTAAAGCTAAACAAATACATGTTTGTACACTGCATCAAGGACTTCAGAAAGTTGCTATGAAACTCGAAAGACAGTATGAAAGAAAATAAATAAGTAACAGGCTTAAATATGTCACAAGGGAAGGCCTGTCTGAAGAGATAACATGTATACTCTCAAGAGCGGGGTGGTATGGCAGTGGAGAAAACAGCCCCTGCAAGGGCCCTGGTACAGGGGAGAGCATGGGTGCTCGAGAGAGATGGCAGGCTGATCTGGCTGGAGCTTAGAGAAGAGGAGGGGAGCAGAAATGAGCTGCAGGCAAGGCAGCGCCCTGTCATGCTACGCCCTGGTAAGAAGGCGGGGTTGTGTTGTCCTTTAAGTGCAGACAAGGGGTCTGAAGTTGTGGGAGACAGACAGAGACAGACCTGAGTGCTAAAGACATTACTCTGGCCGTGGTGTAGGAAATGGACCGGAAGAGCCAGCAGTCACAAGTCCAGGTGCACACCCGAAAGAACTGAGCAACAGAGAGCGGGCGCTGGGCAGGCCTTTAGACACCCACATTCAGCAGCAATGTCCACAGCTGCAACGCGTGGGAGCAACCCATGTGTCTGGTGATGTGGGTAAATGAAAAAACAAAACAAAACAAAATGTGGCTTACACATACAGAAGAATACTGTTCAGCCTTGAAAAGGAAGGAAATTCTGATACACGCTTCTACCTGGATGAACCTTGAAGACTAAGTTGACACTTAGGCTACATGAAATAAGCCAGTCACAAAAGGAGAAAAACTACATGATTTCACTTACATGAGATCCTCAGAGCAATCAAAGTCAGAGACAGACAGTGGAATGCTGGTTGCCAGAGGCTGCAGTAAAGGGAACGGGGAATCATTTAATGGGCACAGTTTCAGTGCAGAATGAATAAGAAAGTTCTGGAGCTAGATGGTGGTGATGCAGAAACAAACATATACGTACTTAACACCACTGAAATATACATCTAAATATGGTTAAAACTGTAATTTTATGTTATGTATATTTTACTACCAAAATAAAAAAAGCTACAGTAATCAAACCAGTGTGGCACCGGCAGAAAGACAGACAAACAGATCAATGGAACTGGAGAAGGGTCAAAAGTGAACTCACACATTTATGGTCAACTTGATTTTCAACAAAGGCATCAATGTAATTCAACAGAGAAACATACATCTTTTCAACAAATGGTGCTGGGACAACTGGACAAAGCTGTGTGGAAGAAAATGAGCTTTTTAGCTGTGTATTGGGCTTTCCTGTCACTCAGATGATAAAGAATTTGCCTGCAATGAAGGAGACCTGGATTTGACCCCTGGGTTGGGAAGATCCCCTAGAGAAGGAAATGGCAACCCGATCCAGTCTTCTTGCCTGGAGAATTCCCTGGACAGAGGAGCCTGGCAGATTACAATCCATGGGGTCACAAAGAGTCGGACATGATTTTCACTTTCCACTATCCTTGTATCAGACCATGCACTCAGATTAATTTTAAATAAATCACACTTCTAAGCATAAAATTATAAAGCTTCAAAAGAAAAGCATAGGAGATTATCTTTGCAATATTCTAATAGGCAAAGATTTCCTGAACAGTATGAAAAAATATCACTAGTCATCAAAGAAAAAAAAAAATCACACATTGGACTTCAGTGAATTTTTGAAAATATGCTCACCCAAAGACACTTACAAAAATGAAAAGGCAATCCACATACTGAAGAGAAAATATTTGCAAATCACCTATTTGATAAAGGACTTGTATCCTGAACATATGATGAACTTATGAAGCTGAATAATAAGAAAACCACTCAACATTTTTAAATGGGCAATTCTACAAACGTCAGTGAAGCACATGAGATGATGCTCAGCGTCAGTTATCAAGGCATGGTGACCTACAATAATGTCCAACACAGAAAAGACTGTCCATACTAAGGGTTGGCAAAAACATGCAATAACAGACTTTCATACACTGCTGGTGGGAATGTAAAACAAAATCATCATTTTAGAAGAAGCTTGGCAGTATCTGAAGTTAAAACACCTATAAGTGTGACCAACCCACTCCACTCCTAGATTATTGCCAAAGGGAAACAAAAGCATATATCCAAACACAAGAATGTTTATAGCACCTTTATTCACAGTAGGTCCAATACTGGAACAATCCAAATTTTCATCAACAGATGAACTGACGCATGGACTATGGTATGAACAATGGAAAACTACACAGCAATAGAGAGTCAACGTAAAGACTGGAAACCTTTCTTTTTTTCTATTAAATATTTCTTTATGATTTTGGAAAAAATATTTTTATTTTCAAAGAATAGAAAATAACATTTGAATGGGGAAAAAAGCATAAACTATTATACATGCAACACTGATGACTCTTAAAATAATTATGCTCAAATTCCCCAAAAGTATATTCTATGTGATTCTGTTTATACAAAATGATTTAAAATATAAACTGATAGTGTCAGAGAGCAAGTGAGTAGTTGCCTAGAGACGGAGAGTGAGGCTGAAGAGATTACCAAGGGTCACAAGTAAACTTTGGGGGCCTTCGATACATGTATTTATTATCGTGATTGTAGTAATGCTTTCACATGGGTAAAATATGTCAACCTTTCCAAACTGTACACTTAACAGTTTACTATATGTCACTTTTACTTCAATAAAAAGTACAACCTAAGAATTCCAGGTCTGTGGCCCCCATCTGGAGTCGACAGAAAAGAGACTCAAGAAGTATATCATCCATGTATACTTTCTGAAGGGGAAAAAAAATATCTTCATGAAGAAAATCTGGCCAAGAAGATTACTCATGAAGAATTGCAAATAAGGAAGCTGTCTTGTGAAAGATAAGCAGATACAGTAAAGGAACTGTGGAAATAAGGTTTGCAAAGCTGAAAGTAAATATTGTTTTTGAAGTATAAGACACAAAATAGAAAAATAGAAAAGTCATTTAACTATAATAAACAAGAATAAAGATCTCGGCACATGCCAATAATAAAACTCCAAATATTGAGAGAAAAGAGAAAATCATAATAGACACTATTGTGTGTCTGAAGTAACTTAAGAAATAAAGGTTTAAAAATATCTTAAATACATATTAAAATTAAGCCTCTAAATCAAGAGATAAAACAAAAGGCAAGTATAAAAATTAGATGGACTACATTAAACACATAATTAAATGAAATAAACTTCTCTATTAAGAAAAACAAAAGGATAGTGTCAAAAAAGCAAAGTCCAACTATGAACTGTAAATACCTAATACAAAATGATGCAGAAAATCTTGAAAGCTGAAGAATGAGAAAAAATAAACAGGGTAAATATCTCCACCCTCTCTCCCCGAAAAGAAGAGAAAAATCAAGCAAATAAGCATTATATTAGCAACAATGAAAAGATCTTGCTACCGTGTGCAAGTATTTTTATAACAGCAAAAAGAAAGAAAAAAAAAGAAACTGGGGAAAAGAATACTGTAACTGAAACGTAAGCAAAGAGCAAGAGGCAATTCACTTAAAGAAAAACAAATGGCCACTAGTCATGATGAAAAAGACGGCTAGCAAACTAAACTGTGAAGCAATCCCTACAAGAAACTCAGATTTCCTGTTTCACCGTGTGATTGGCAGAAACCTCTGAGCTTCATGCTCAGAGATAAGGGTCTGCCAGGAGTACTCAGGGCCCAAGAAAATGCCTGTGCCATATATTTCTGTACCTTCTATCAAATAGAAGACATACTTACAATATTGCAAAGTAAACTTCACTGAATCACAAATACATGAAGTTGGTGACGCTTGATATTCCGCAAACGGTATCTATCTACAAAGATAAGCACAGACTCCTTCCTGCCCACAATTCAGACTCCAACTCTTCCACAGCATTTAAGGGCTCCGATCTCGGCCTACCTCACTGTTAGGCCCCACATTCCAGAGGAGTCTGAGCACTCTCTCTCTCTCAGAGAGCATCCCACAGGGATATAGAGGAGGAAATTCTCCCAATCAAACGGAAAAGACTCTGCAAACATATATATGTGCTGTTTCAAATATTATTAAACTCTCTTCTCACAAAAATAATATATGTTTATCCCTGTAACCTAGTGGTTCTCAACTGGGGGCAATTTTTGTCTTCCAGGGGCATTTGGCAACATTCAGAGACTTCACTTTTCTGGCTTGCCAGGTGGCATGTAGGGTCTTGGTTCCCTGACCAGGGATCCTTGCAGTGGAAGTGCAGTCTGACCACTGGGCTGCCAGGGAATTTCCAACATATCCTTTAAAGACTCTGTATACCTAAAACTGACTTCTTTTAGCTTAATTGTTTAAGCTTAATTTTTCAGCTTGTGCTGAAGCTGGCCACTCATTTCCTTTTACACATATTTTACGCTATTTTCTTAGCAGTTACCCTAAGTGGAGATTGTAATTTGTATGTCAAATTTGCAACAAACTTGTTTGAATTAATACCAGTTTAGCTTCAATAGTCTATTCAATTCTGTCATTTTGCTATTTGTTTTCTAAATGCCCTACACTGTTTTCATTCCTCATTTCCTTTAATCCTGTCATCTTTTGTCTTAGGTGACTTTTTGGAAGTGAAATGTTTAAATTCTTTTTGGGTATTTCCTATATAATTTTCTTTGTGGTTACCATGGGTATTAATCAAATATCCTAAAGCTGTAACACTTTAATTTGAATTTTTATCAGCTTTAACTCAATCACACTCAATGTGTACTTCTTTTCAGCTCCATCCCTGCTTCTTTCAGTTGTTGATGTCACAAAATTTATTCTTTATATACTTTGTATCCAAAACCAAATAATTATTTTAAGTATATTAGTCTTATGTAGAAACCAAAAGGTGAAGTTACAAACCAAAGTGGCACTAATCATTGCTTTTAGACTATTAGGGTTTGTTTTTTTTTTTAATGTATTAGTCTCTTAAATAACGTAGAAAACAAAAAGTGGAGTTTGAAACCACTGTTCCAATAATACCAGCTTGTAAATTGCCCATGTTTTTACTTCTGTGATCTTTACTTCTTCACGTGGCTGTACGTTGTTTAGTGTTCTTTCATTTTTACCTGCAGGACTCTCTTCAGCATTTCTGGCAAGAGTTACATCTAATGGTAATGAGCTTCCTCAGCTTTTATTTATCTGGGAATGTCTTAATTTCTCCCTCACTTCTGAAGAACAGGTTTGCCAGAAATAGGACTCTTGGTTGATAGTCTTTTCCTTGTAGCACTTTGAATATGGGGCCCACTGCCTTCAGGTCTCCAAAGTTTGTGATAAGAGATCTCTTAATAACTTATTGAGGATCCTTTTCACGAGATGAGTCCCTTTTCTCTTGTTGAAGATTTTGTCTTTTAAAGGTCTGATTTAACATGTCCCAGAGTGCACCTCTGAGTTCATCTTACTTGGAGTTCAATGAGCTTCTTGGATACTTACATTCACATTAATTTGTGACATTTTCAGCCATTATTTCTTCAAGTGTTCTCTCTGTCTCTCTTTTTATTTTTTAGGACACTGCATATGTTGGTCCACTCAATGGTCTTAGGATCCAGTGACTTTTCTTTAATCTTTCATCTTTCTGTTCCTCAGAATCAAGAGTTCTTCATTTCAGTTACTGTACTTTCAGCTCAATTTTCTTTTTGATTTCTATTTTCCCCAGCTTCACTGAGGTATAATTGGAAAATAAGAATTACTTATATTTAAGGTGTACAATGTGATGTTTTAACACACATATACATTGTGAAATGATCACTTCATAAAATTTTCTTTTGTGAGAACAATTAAGAACTACTAGCCGAGCAAATTTCAAGTATACAACACAGTATTATTAACTACAGCCATATTGTACACTAAATCTCCTGAACTCACTAATCTCCCCAAACTGAAATGTTGTACAATAACTGAAATGAAAACGTCATTAGAGAGATTCAAAGGCAGATTTGAGCAAGCAGAAGAAAGAATCATCAAACTGGAAGATAAGACTATGGAAATTCTTGATTCTGAGGAACAAAAAGATGAATGATTAAAGGAAAGTCAGTATTACTCTTAACAGGAACACCCAACTGCTCTTGGCTTCTGCCCTTCTAGGGGTGCTTGTGCTTCTTATACGGATTCTAATTTCTCATCAAAGTGTTTTGGTATCGATAGTTACTGTCATGTTAGTGTTTCTGAACAAGAATGAGAGCTACAGCTGCCAACGTTGCCATCTTGATAACATCACCCTCTTTCAATTGTTTTTTTTTCTTTTCCTCTTTTACTTTTTAGGCTTTCTATATTTCTATTGATATTTTCATTTTGTTCACATGTTGTGTTTTCTTGATTTTCTCCACATCTTCCTTTAGCTCTTTGAGCATCCTTAAAATGACTGCTTTTAAAGTATTTCTACTTTAAATTTATACAGCAGATCTGCTATCAGGTCTTTTTCAGAGACGGTTTCTGTTGCTTTATTTTTTTTGTTTGAATGAGTCATTTTTCACGTTTTTTTTTTTTTTTTTACACACTGTGATTTTTTTTCCATTTATTTTTATTAGTTGGAGGCTAACTACAATATTGTAGTGATTTTTGTCATACATTGACATGAATCAGCCATGGAGTTACATGTGCTCCCCATCCCGATCCCCCCTCCCACCTCCCTCTCCATCCCATCCCTCTGGGTCTTCCCAGTGCACCAGCCCTGAGCACTTGTCTCATGCATTCAACCTGGGCTGGTGATCTGCTTCACCCTTGATAGTATACTTGTTTCAATGCTGTTCTCTCAGAACATCCCACCCTCGCCTTCTCCCACAGAGTCCAAAAGTCTGTTCTGTATTTCTGTGTCTCTTTTTCTGTTTTGCATATAGGGTTATCGTTACCATCTTTTTAAATTCCATATATATGCATTAGTATACTGTATTGGTCTTTATCTTTCTGGCCTACTTCACTCTGTATGATGGGCTCCAATTTCACCATCTCATTAGAACAGATTCAAATGAATTCTTTTTAATGGCTGAGTAATATTCCATGGTGTATGTGTACCACAGCTCTCTTATCCATTTGTCTGCTGATGGGCATCTAGGTTGCTTCCATGTCCTGGCTATTATAAACAGTGCTGCGATGACATTGGGGTGCACGTGTCTCTTTCAGATCTGGTTTCCTCAGTGTGTATGCCCAGGAGTGGGATTGCTGGGTCATATGGCAGTTCTATTTCCAGTTTTTTAAGGAATCTCCACACTGTTCTCCATAGTGGCTGTACTAGTTTGCATTCCCACCAACTACACACTGTGATTTTTGTTTAAAACTGGATATCTGAATCTAACAACATAATGACTCTGGATGTCAGTCTCCTCCTTTTCCAGAGTTTGCCACCTGCTTGTTTCAGTTTATTGTTTTTGGTTTTATGATTTTTTGCAGGCTGTATTTATGCCAAAGATAAGCCTGAGGTCTAACCTTAAGGTCTTCTCAGGTCTTCTATGAACCCAGGTCCTTCCCTGAACATTCAAAATGATTTTTCCAATTTCTGCCAATTATGCAATAGCTTTTTAAGGTTGTTAGACCTTTAAAAATCTTCTAGGTCACTTAAGGATGAAAGTGAAAGTAAAGTCGCTCAGTCATGTCGGACTCTTTGCAACCATGATGAACTTTTTAACAGTGGGGGAGCTGCGACAACAAGAGCCACCTGCCTCTTTGTCTAACCTCTGAGATCAAAAGCAGCAGTGAGGACAGGGCTCCCCAGTACTTGGAGGACGGAGCCCCCTTTCGGCCACCCAGGCTCCTGCAAGCTGCGGGCAAGCAGTTTGACGCACACTGCACAGTGGCCCTGCCATGGGGGCAGCGGGTGAGGGTGGGTAACTGCTCTTATGCTAAGAGCTGAAACGGGCCATATTCTACTTTAATTTACCTCAAGCCTTCCCCTTGAAGTTACAAGCCTTCAAAAGACTCCAGGGTTCCAAAATAGTTATACTATTTTGTTATTGGTGAAAGGTCATATAGATGACCTCCCACATAGATGTTTCTCCCATACAGATGTTCACTTGTTCCAGCACCCTTTACTGAGTGTTCCCCAATATTCTTCAGTGATTCATAAATCACGTATCCGTATATGTATGAGTCAGGCTGGACTCTGTTGCCTTTTCTGATCCATAAAAGTGGTTTAATTCATATGGTTCAACATAAAATGTAGAAATGCACTTGTGTTTTTACATGTCAACTGTTAACCAGAAAACTTGCTAAAGTGCTTACTGAATCTAATAACTTATCTCCAGACTCTGGATTACCTCCATAAACTTATCATAATCTGAGGTGAATAACATTTTGTTTCCTCCTTTCCAATCCTTTTAAGTTTTTGATTATTTTTCTTGCCTTACTGGCTACAATTAGGATGATGTTGAGTATCAGTAGTATTTAGTGGGCATCTCTAACCCAGTCTTCATCTCAGAGATAAAACTTGCAGCATTTCACTGTTAAGTATGCTCTCTACTATAATTTTTTCCACACTGCTCAACAGATTTTTTTTTTTTTATGATTATGTGTCAGCTGGAATTCTCAGCAAGTTCCTGAGGAAGAATCCTCAAGTTATTTGTGCTCATCTTGTTCTCATCTAAGAAATGAATTTAGCTTCCTTGTTGTATACACCAAAGCTTAGTAGCCCTGTCAGCCAGGAATGACAACAGCCAAAGCACCACCTACAGAACACGTAGGCTAAGAGGACTGCTACAATTTCTAATCATACCCTGGTATCACCAGTGGTAACAGGAGGAACGCACTGGAAAGAACTGCACATGTGTCCTACTGTGGAAAGAGCTCTGATACCAGGAAGCTGTGTAATTATTAGATGCCAGATTCTTGCTCTAACAACTGAATACTGAGCAAATTATTTAACTTCTATGAGCCTTGTCTTCCTTATCTTTAAAAAACAAGGAAATCAACTCCAATTATCCTAGCAAATTTTTTATGAGTTGGAACAATTTTTGTTGATGTATCATCAATTAATTTTTAGGACTTAAAAAATCACTATGAGCCAAAACACAAAAATATAACATAAATTCCACTATCTGGGAGGGAATGCTCTCAGGCAAAATTCTAACTTTAAATCATGTCAAACAAAGCTGCTGTTTTGACTCTCTCCTTGCACCAGCTTTGGTTTAATTTGGAGAAACCTGATATGCATTCTGCCACAGAAATACTACGTGTACATAGTGTTGTTCTAATCACAAGGAACCAGGAGCTGTTTAAGAAACAGCTGAACTTAACGGCAAATTATTGCCAGAAAGAATGACATTACGTCAAAATCAAAACTGCCGTTCCTAGGAAATATCCTTCAACATTAAAATGAATGATTCTTACACATTTCTATTCAAAGGGTCTAATATTCTGTTACTTGAAGATATATAATCCATTATAATGCACAATCCAAGATATAGCACCCCAACATCAGGCACCCTGTAAGAGTCTCAATGAGGTTTCACTGTGGCTGATTTTACCAATTTAGTACTACCTGCCCTTAACATTCCAGTCTAAAATTATCTTTGGTATAGAATTCTGAGGTCACCCCCAAGCTCTGGTCCAAGCATAGCAGCAGACCCAAAGAGTATGAGCAAATGACATCCCAGGTGATAAGTCCTTCCACACCCACGTCCTTTTAGATATGGATTGACAGCCCCCCACTCCCACCACCAGCAAAACACGTCAAGCTTCAGAATTTTCAAAATGGGTTTTCCACTTGCAACCCATATGTCTAGTTCCTAAAAGCCATAAATCCATCTTTAATCAGTAATACATAACTACACTTGGAGAATTGTTTTTAGAAATTCAGTACTGAGTTGCCTGCTCTCTAGAGCCTACAAATCACCAAAAGTGAGATTTTTTAAATGGTCATTCCTATAGGTTCTCCAAGTTCTTACCCTGCAAGAGATTAAAGAACTAGAAAAAAGGAGACTAAGATCATTTTCTCACAAGGTGGCTTTACAAACCCAGAGATCATTATATATCTTGTTTTATTCACTTTTAAAACATAAAAAGCCACACAAAGACGTTTTGTAAGTACAAGGTAGCCAGTGCCTGATGTATGTGCTTCTTAACATCTCTTACATACAAGTAGAGTAAGCTAATCTAAAAATTTAGAAGCAGGGAAACAGTTGTCATCCAAAGCATCTATTTGCTTCACTGTCAGAGAAAAAGAACCTTACGACCCATCACTTTTTTCCTTGCTTTTTTGTCTTAGTGTCTAAAACCTAAATTTACACTACAACACAAATCTTACAAATCTTACTCCAGGCCCCTAGCAAAATTATTTCTCTACTGCCTTGATCAAACTTTAATTTTTACTTTCCTGCCCTCATTATGAGCTTCAGGAAATGTTTTTTTTTCAGAACTATATTTAAGTCATGTATTTAGTTTATAATTAAGTAAACAAATACATCATTGGCAGCATCATGTAACAGAGATATGAACAATCACAAATATATCTCTACCACACCTGAAGTGAGAAGAACAGAATTCTAATACGAGTCCCATTACTGCAAAGTCATGAAATTTTGAGCAACTTTCTAAATCTTTTAAACCTTGATTTCCCTTGAATATAAAAAGTAAAAAATTATCAGTCATGTTACCAAATAACATGACACTTGAAAACACATGTTCTTATTATTATGAAGGTGGTAATACTATAGGATAAGCATAGAATACGGTAAAAGTTTTGAAGAAAGGAGAAAATCAGCTATGAAAATCAGGAGTGGTTAAAATGTCATTTATTGTCTCTTTCAGTTCTGAAATCCTAGAACTCATTTTTGAGCTGGGAAATCTAAAGACAGGCTTCATGCTGATATGTGAGCTAGATCTGAAAGGAAGGATAGGGTTTTTATCAGATCACACTTTCTAATTTTATGCACAATGTATTTAAAGACATGGCTTAGGATGGCTAGGGGAAGGATGACATAGATGTAAATCCACAGTACATATACCCTCTGGAGTTCTCTTCCAGATAAATATCTAAGGTCCAGCATCCAACTTCATGTGTTTTCCTCACTGGTTCCATACTCATAGAGTTTACCAGCAATTCCACTGCTCCTGATCTGACACTCACCACCTATCCTCCCAACATCCCCTACAAATATTTAATTTAAAAGATAATTCACACAGCTAAGAAGGCTTGTATTATTACTCATGACTCTACTGACCTGTCTGCATATAAAGCTCATAAAATATATTTCATTTGAACCAGTTACATTTTAAAAGAAAAATAATAATCAGATTTTATTCAAGGCTTGATAATGAGCCTTGAATAATTCTTCAAACTTAAAATAAAATTACCTGTAGAAGCCCTCCATCATCAAAACGCAGCACTTCTATTATGCTCTCCGACTGAATAAATGCTGTAATGGAAACAAAACAGATAGTCACTTAACAGGAAAAGAAATTTCATTTAAACAAAATCTTTTAATTTAATAATTGCTACAAGCTAATACTTTTAAAACATACTACTGCTTGATGGTGATGGTTAAAGAGGAAAATGTAACTAATACTTCAGGATTTTAGTAACCATGAAATGCTTGAACTAAAACAATCCAGTTAGAAAGTAGTTTTAACAACCTACAAACTATGTAAGCCACTCACAAAATATTTATTCCTGCTATACTGCCAGAAAGCATGAAATAAAGTTCAACTAGCTGTAGTAATTGTGCTCCAAGTATTTACCTAACTGATTTGAAAACTTACGTCCACAGAAAAATCTGCAAGCAACTTCTTATAAAGCAGGTTTGTTCATAACTTTCAAAAACTGGACACAATCAAGATGTCCTTCAATAGGTGAGTAAAGAAAAAGCTGGCCTGAAATTCAACATTAAAAGAACTAAGATCATGGCATCTGGTCACATCACTTAAGAGCAAATAGAAGGGGAAAAAGTGGAAGCAATGACAGATTATGTTTTCAGGGGCTCCAAAAAATCACTGCAGATGGTAACTGCAGCGATGAAATTAAAAGACACTTGCTCCTTGGAAGGAAAGCTATGACAAATCTAGACAGCATATTAAAAAGCAGAGATATCACTTTGCCAACAAAGGTCCATATAGTCAAAGCTATGGCTTTCCAGTAGTCATGTACAGATGTGAAAGATGGACCATTAAGAAGGCTAATTGATGCTTTCTAATTGTGGTGCCGGAGAAGACTCCTGAGAGTTCCCTGGACTGCAAGGAGATCAAACCAGTCAATCCTAAAGGAAATCAACCCTGAATATTCACTGGAAGGACTGATGCTGGAGCTGAAGCTCCAATACTTTGGCCACCTGATGCAAAGAGCCAGCTCACTGGAAAAGACCCTGATATTGGGAAAGATTGAAGGCAAAAGGAGAAGGGGCCAGCAGAGGATGAGATGGTTAGATAGCATCACCTACTCAATGGTCATGAATATAAGCAAATTCTGGAAGACAGTGGAGGATAGAAGAGCATGGCATGCTGCAGTCCATGGGTCACAAACAGTCAGACACAACTTAGTGATCGAACAACAACATTAGTTATGATACAACAACCATCACGTAAGATTCCATCAACAACCAAGGTCAGACCTTTATCTAACTGATGAGAGCTTTCCTAAATATAGAAAAGTAGTAATATAATTTGGGTATATAATACCTAATATAATAATATAATTAGGAGCTTTAAGAAAAAATACATGAGATATCTTAGGTGGAAAAAAAAGAAAAAGAAAAAAGACCAGCGACTATTATAAACTCCTAAAAGGAGAATATTGTGTTATACATCAATAGTTTTCCTTAAAGGATGTAGAAATGAACAGGATTCAACTCTGACATAAAACAGAGTATTTTACTTTAAGTGATCAATCTTAATAACTTTAAATTATATGTCTAGAAAAGCAGAAGTGACACTAGATATGTACTTAATCATTTAATGTGTTAGCAGTTACTAAGGTATAAATTACAAAAAGGAACCCAAGCAAGTCAAATTCCCATATCGCCACATCTCTAGATTGGAAACCACAAAGGACAGCTACTTCCTCTCTTTAGAATTTCTGTCCCTTATTTTATACGCTAATGGAATTCTAAACTGTCCCAATGTTTTCCAGTTAGAGCAGCAACCAGATGTAGAAGAAAGAATGATGTCTAGGGGACTTTCCTGGCTGTCCAGTGGTTAAGAATCTGCCTTCCAGAGCAGGGATGTGGGTCTGCTCCCTGGCTGGGGAACTAAGACCCCACATGCCGCATGGCTACTAAGCCAGCACACTGCAACTAGAGAAACCGTGTGCGCTGTAACTAGAGGAAGCCTGAGTGCCACAACAAAGACCTAGTGCAGGAAAAAACCCTGATAATGATCAATCACTGTGTTACTGAACGTCAAACTCATTCTATGACATAGATATTATGGATTCCGTTTGAAGATAAAGATTCAGTGAGGTTAGGCTCAAGGTCACTCAGCAAGAAAGTGGCTTGAGAGGGGCCATAAATTTCAACCATGGGACCTCAGAAACTAAGCTTCTACACCCATAACTGTTTACTTTCAAAATAAAGTGATGCAAATGCTCAAAACCAGCAGTACCTTCAAGCGACCTAACTTTTAAAATCAGGCCTATATTCCTATACAAAGGGAGGAAAGCAGGATACATAAACACAAGGGTTCTGGCTTTTAGGATCCTACTAGCATTCACTCTATGAAATTGAGCTCAGTAAGATGTACTTTAAACTTCTCACATTCACCTACATCACTATGATATCTGAGAGTAACAAAGATATTTATTTTCTGTGGGAAAAAGTCTGTCAGTTATTTAATCACTTATATTCAAAACAGAAGATCAGAAATTGAGTTTACTTCCCCAATGCATTTTAGTAAAGAATAAGACAAAAATATCTTCACTTTAAAGATAAATCTTTCTCTACTATAATAGGGATAATTTATAACAATTTTTTTTCCTTTTAGGTAGAGATTCTTTTTCCTGAATATAGCAAATGATGACTAGATACAGTGCTTGTTTCTAGACATCTTCTATAAGTCATTGAAACAATGAATGTTGTAAATAAATATGTCATCACCAACTCAATGGACATGAGTTTAAGCAAACTCTGAAAGACAGTGAAGGACAGCAAAGCCTGGCATGCTGCAGTCCGTGGGGTCACAAAGAGTCAGACACAATTGAGCGACTGAACAACTATCGACTTTACAGAAATAAAAGGCACCTGCCAACCTTACAGAAACAGATAAATAAGAGAATAACTAGAACAACTTTTCACCAGCGAGTTAGATGCATGGACAAACACCTGGAAAAACACAAACTACTGAAATTAAGTTGAGAACAAACCTGAATGGACCTGGAACAGAGACTGAATTTCTAACTAAAATTCTTCCTACAAAGTAAAACCTAGGGACAAATGGTTACATTCCACCAAATGCTTAAAGAAGAAGTTATACCAAGGCTTCACAAACTTCCAAAATAAAGCAGAGGAGGAAAACACTTCCCAACATATTCTGAAGCCTTAATACTGATACCAGAATCAGATAAAGTTATCACAAAAAAAGGAAACTATAGCTCAATATCCCTTATGCATATGGATATCAAGTCCTCGAGAAAATACAAAATACACTTCTAGCAACATATAGAGGCTTATACATCATGATCAAGTGTAAGACTAATATACTTTACACTGCAAAGCTTCAGTGAAAGAAATTAAAGACCTAAATAAATAGAAAGACATAGGCTGGAATACTTAACAATGTAAAGACTGTAATACTCCCTAAATTATCTTAGATTCAATGCAACTGTTATCAAAATCCCACTTTTTCCCCCCAAATTGATCCTAAAGCTCTTAAGAAAGTGAGAGAAATCCTTAATAGCCAAAATAACCTTGACAAAGAAGAACACAGTGGAGAACTCTTAACTTCATGATTTCAAAACTTCCTACAAAGCTACAGTAATCAAGACAGTGTGCTACTAGGAATAAAGATAAACGTGGAGATCAACAGAAGTGAGAATCCAGAAAGAAACCCTCATACTTACGATTAATTCATTTATGGCACAAAGAAGAATGGATAGTGTTTTCAGTAAGTAGCGTTAGGACAACCGGGATCTACATGTGAAAGAATGAAGCTGGACCCTACCTCACACTGTATGTAGAAATTAACTCGAAATGAGCAAAGACCTTGGTGTATGAGCTAAAGTTCTAAAACTCTTAGAAGATAACGTGGGTAAATCTTCATAATCTTGAATTAAACGATGTTTCTGAAGCCAGGATAGCTAAGCAAAGAAAAACACATAACTTGGACCTCATCAAAATTAAAATTCCTGTGGTTCAAAGGGCACTATCAAGAAAGTGAAAAGACAACCTAGAGGACAGAAGATTTTTGCAAATTATTTATCTGTTTAGGGTTATGTACACAGAATATATAGAACTCACCCCCCTCCCGGCAAAGACGAATATTTCAACTTAAAAAAAAAAAAAAGAGATCTGAATAAACATTTCTCTAAAAGAAGACAAATTGCCAATAAGCACATAAAATATTCAGAATTAGTCCTCAGGGAAAAACAAATCAAAACCAAAACAAGGTACCACTTCACACATACTAGGACGGCAATAATTAAAAAGACAGACAATAATAAGTATTGGTGAGGGTGTGGATAAATTGGAAAGCTGTAAGTTGCTGGTTGGAGTAAAAAGTGGAAAACGTGGAAAAGTGGGAAAAAAGTGGAAAACTAAAAATAGCCACTTTGGAAAATAGTTTGGCAGTTATTCAAAAAGGTAAATACAGAGTTACCATAGACAAAGCCATTCTACTCATATATATAAACAAGAGAACTAAAAACACATGTACAAAAACTTACCCACGAATGTTCCAACAGTACTATTCACAATAGCCAAAAAGCAGAGACAACCTGAGTGTCCACTGACAGAGGAACAGCAAACAAAATGTGGTGAGTCCACAGAATGGGATAGTCCTCAGCCGCGCGTGCGCGCGCGCGCACACACACACACACACACACACACACAATGGGATAGTTCTCAGCCACACACACACACACACACACACACAAAATGGGATAGTCCTCAGCCACACACACACACACAATGGGATAGTCCTCAGCCACACACACACACACACACACACACACACACACACACACAATGGGGTAGTCCTCTGCCACACACACACGCACACAAAATGGGATAGTCCTCGGTCGCGCGCACGCGCGCACACACACACACACACACACACACACAATGGGATAGTTCGCAGCCACACACACACACAATGGGATAGTCCTCAGCCGCACACACCCACACACACACAATGGGATAGTCCTCAGCCACACACACATGCACACAAAATGGGATAGTCCTCAGCCGCGCGCGCGCACACACACACACACACAATGGGATAGTCCTCAGCCGCGCGCGCGCACACACACACACACACACACACACACACACACACACACTGGGATAGTCCTCAGCCGCACACACACACACACACACACACACAATGGGATAGTCCTCAGCCGTGCGCGCGCGCACACACACACACACACAATTGGATAGTTCTCAGCCGCACACACACACACACACAAAATGGGATAGTTCTCAGCCACACACACACACACACACACACACACAATGGGATAGTTCTCAGCCACACATACACACACACAATGGGATAGTCCTCAGCCAAACACACACACACACACACACACAGTGGGATAGTCCTCAGCCACACACACACACACATGCACACAATGGGATAGTCCTCAGCCACACACACACACACGTACACACACGCACACACACACAAATGGGATAGTTCTCAGCCACACACACACACACACAAATGGGATAGTTCTCAGCCACACACACACACACACAATGGGATAGTCCTCAGCCACACACACACACACACAATGGGATACTCCTCAGCCACACACACACACACACACAACGGGATAGTCCTCAGCCGCACACACACGTACACACACACGCACACACACACAATGGGATAGTCCTCAGCCACACACACACACACACACACACACACACACAGTGGGATAGTCCTCAGCCACACACACACACAATGGGATAGTCCTCAGCCACACACACACACACATACACACACACACACAGTGGGATAGTCCTCAGCCCTCCCCCACAGACACATGTGCACAATGAACAATGAACTACTGACACATGCTACAACATGGATGGTTCTTGAAAATATAATGCTAAATAAACTAAGCCAGATACAAAAGACCACATATATTATATGTAATGTCCAGAATAGGAAAATCTATAGAAATAAAGGTAGATTGAACAGTTGCTAGGGGCTAGGAGGAAATGGGGTGTGAATCTAATGTGGATAAGGTTTCTTTTTGGGGGTGTTGAAAATATTTTGAAATTAGATCATGGGGATGGTTGCACAAAATGTGAATATACTAAAACACTCAATGGTACACTTTAAAAGCATGAATTTATGATATGGGACTATATCTCAAAGAATTATATCTCAATATTTTAAAATTCAACACAACAAAAAGACAGTGCATGGTTTTGGTTCTATTCCCTAATTTTTTACTTAATAGTTTGCCTGAATGGCATTTTAAATATTGTGGAGCCATGGGACACAATACTACTCCAGAAGATCTTTAAGCTGTGTAATTCTTTCATGCACAGAAATTCATTTTTTGACATACACATGTGTGTGTGGAAGGGGAGAATACATAGCAAATGAAAAAGCAAATAGGGCAAACTGTCAACAATAGGTGAAGCTCCGTAAAGGTATATATTTTTTTTATTCTATTTTTATCCTTAAAAATTTCCTGAACGTTTGAAAATATTCCAAATAAAAAGCCTACAAAAAAGGAAATAATTTATACAAGACTTATAAAAATTTGAATGTTTAAACATATTCACTTTTAAATAAAACCACAATAAAAGTAAGTAAATCTAGTTACTTATGTTCGTTGGAAATACTGGTTGTAGAGGCGTTTGGTATACCAACTGCTGCCACAGGTTGGGACCAAAATAATAAACTGCTTAAGTGTCTATGACTAAAGTGATACTGCAGCCATCTTAAACTCTCAATCAACATGCGACCTCAATTACTGTGCAGGGATTCTACCTTGTGAGTACGTCCAACATGCAGTCATATGAGATATATGGTGTATACATGTGATACCTGCACTCCAGACATGTATACAGTACACATTATATTCTAAGCATTAGAGTCATAGTAAGAATCATGCATGTCTTACCAATATAACTCTTATTCCACATGCCCAAAGAACTGACCAATATAAGAAGTAAGAAAATGAAGAGCAAATTAAACCTAAAATAAATGTAAATCAAAACAGCAGAAAATAAAGAAAAATCAAAGAAATCAAAGTTTTGTTTGACAAGATGAATAGAATTTATACACCTCTAGTCAGATTTGACAGTAAAGAGGAGTCACATATTAGAAATGTAAGAAATGAAAGACCAGACACAACTACACTTCCTATAGTTATAAAGCCAGTAAAGGAGTATCATTAAAAATTCTGTCAATATAGTCAACAGTTCAGACTGTAATATGGATAATTTCTTTAAAGACTCAAAATGCGAAAGATCAGTTTTTTAAAAAATTAACAGTTAATGTGAATAGCCCTATATATATTAAAGAAGTTACTCTGTAGTTAAAAATCTCACAAAGAAAACTGTAGGCCCACTCACATAAATTGATGAGTTCTCCCAAATATTTAAGGAAGAAAAAAATACCAATTCAACACAAACTCTCTCCAAACACGGAAGAGGAAAAATTTCCAAACTCATTTTAGGAAGCCAACATTACTCTGATATCAAAAACAAAGACATTAAAAGAAGGGAAAAAAATACAAATCAACATTCTTCATTATTACAGATGCAAAAATTCTCATTAAAATTTCAGCAAATTTAACCCATTAATGTATAAAAAGGATAAATACACCATCACCATATAGGGCTTATCCAAGGAATGCAATAGTTCTTTAACATTCAAAAAAAAGGGGGGAGGGAAATCCAACCTATAAAACTAAAAAAACAAAGACAAACAAACAACCCCATCAAACTTTAAAATAATAATAATCTCTTAAATCATGCTTGATGGTTGACATAAAATTATAATGACATCAGTTGAGCAGAATGTATAGAGAAGAAATACTTTAGGAAATTATGTTTTTTAAAGTGGTAAGGGTGTTATTTAAGGGGAAAAAAGGTGGTAGGGCCATGGAATCTCAATGAAATCAAGGTTTTAATACTGTAGTCAAAGTTGTAAAACAACGCTATCAGGGGGCTGTGTTAAGTTAAAATATAACAATTTAATGTTAGCAACTACTTAAAAATACACAAAGTGACATACTAAAATATATATATATATATATATAACAAGATGGATTCTAAAAAATGTTGAAGTAACTCAGAGAAAGACAAGAAAAAAGAAATAGAAAAATAAGAAAAGAAGAATTAAGCACTGATGTATAAAAAATCACTTTAAAGTAAATGGTTTAAACGCATCAATTAAAAGGCAGGAAGTGACAGAATGATTAAAATGATTATCCAACCATATACTTCAACACAACAGAAACAGATTTTGTATTAGAAAGAGATTTATCATGCTAACTTTTTTTTTTAAAGGTATTGCTATGTAAATATCAGATATAGCAGACTTCAGAGCAGGGACAAAGAGTAACATTAGATAAAGGAATCAATTCACCATGAAGAAATACTATCCCCGAATGTGTATGCACCGAACAACAGAGTTGCAAAATGATGAAACAAAAATTGGAAAAGCCAGAAGGAAAAGTAGACAAATTCAGTTATATTCAAGGACTTCAACATCTCACTGCCATCAAACATCTCACTGGTAAAACTAAGAGATACATAAGATATAAAAGAATATATACATATAACTAAAAGATACTAAAAAACCCAAAGACCATCAACCAACAGGATCTAACTGACATTCATAGGCCACATAGCCTTTGTCAACACAATACACATTCCTTTTAAGATACCTTGGACAACTCCTCAAGACGGGACAATTCCCTGGACGACTCCTGGGTCATAAAACAAACAACAACTCTAAAGGCATTGAAATCAGAGTATGTTCTCCAATCACAATGGAATCAGACAACAAATCAATAATAAAAGTGCAACATAAAAACATCCTAATACTTCTACATTCAACAATACACTTTTAAATAAATCATGGGCCAAAAAGGAACATAACTTTAAAAACACAGAGAAATGAATAAAAACAAAAATGTAATACTCAAAAACAGGAAAAAAAAAAAGAGAACACTTTTATGGCATTAAAATGCTCACATTAGAAAAGAGAACAAGGTCTCAAATTAATAATCTGTATTCCCACCTCAAGAAACCAGAAAAAAGCAGAACAAATAAGCCCAAAGGAAATAAAAGGAAGGAAATAAAAAAAGAAGAGCAGAAATCAATGAAATTGAAAATAGGAAAATAACAAAAAATGAATGAAACAAAAATCAACAAAACTGACAAGGCTGTGAAAAGACTGAAACAAAGAGAAAACACAAGTCATCGACAACCGGAATAAAGCAGGGCATGGCACTGTAATTGCTGCAGCCACTAAAAGATTAATAAGAGAATACTGTGAACTCTATCTTTGCATGAAATGTTCCCTTGGTATCTCTAATTTTCTTTTAGAGATCTCTAGTCTTTCCCATTCTGTTGTTTTCCTCTATTTCTTTGCATTGATCGCTGAGGAAGGCTTTCTCATCTCTCCTTGCTAGTCTTTGGATCTCAGCATTCAAATGGGAATATCTTTCCTTTCTCCTTTGCCTTTCACTTCTCTTCTTTTCACAGCTATTTGTAAGGCCTCCTCAGACAACCATTTTGCCTTTTTGCATTTCTTTTCCATGGGGATGGTCTTGACCACTGTCTCCTGTACAACGTCACGAACCTCCATTCATAGTTCATCAGGCACTCTGTCTATTTCTGCTTTATTGACTATACCAAAGCCTTTGACTGTGTGGAGCGCAATAAACTGGAAAATTCTGAAAGAGGCGGCAATACCAGACCACCTGACCTGCCTCTTGAAAAACCTATACGCAGGTCAGGAAGCAACAGTTAGAACTGGACTGGTTCCAAATAGGAAAAGGAGTACATCAAGGCTGTATACTGTCACCCTGCTAATTTTACTTATATGCAGAGTACATCATGAGAAAAGCTGGGCTGGAAGAAGCACAAGCTGGAATCAAGATTGCCGGGAGAAATATCAATAACCTCAGATATGCAGATGACACCACCCTTATGGCAGAAAGTGAAGAGGAACTAAAAAGCCTCTTGATGAAAGTGAAGGAGGAGAGTGAAAAAGTTGGCTTAAAGCTCAACATTCAGAAAACTAAGATCATGGCATCTGGTCCCATCACTTCATGGGAAATAGATGGGGAAACAGTGGAAACAGTGGCAGACTTTATTTTTTTGGGCTCCAAAATCACTGCAGACGGTGACTGCAGCCATGAAGTTAAAAGACGCTTACTCCTTGGAAGGAAAGTTGTGACCAACCATATTAAAAAGCAGAGACATTGCCAACAAAGGTCCGTCTAGTCAAGGCTATGGTTTTTGCAGTGGTCATGTATGGATGTGAGAGTTGGACTGTGGAGAAAGCTGAGTGCCGAAAAATTGATGCTTTTGAACTGTGGTGTTGGAGAAGACTCTTGAGAGTCCCTTGGACTGCAAGGAGATCCAACCAGTCCATCCTAAAGATCAGTCCTGGTTGTTCATTGGAAGGACTGATGCTGAAGCTGAAACTCCAGTACTTTGGCCACCTGATGCGGAGAGCTGACTCATTGGGAAAGACCCTGATGCTGGGAGGGGTTGGGGGCAGGAAGAGAAGGGGACGACAGAGGATGAGATGGCTGGATGGCATCACTGACTCGATGGGCATGAGTTTGAGTAAACTCCGGGAGTTGGTGATGGACAGGGAGGCCTGGCGTGCTGCGATTCATGGGGTCGCAAGGAGTCGGACAACGACTGAGCAACTGCTGAACTGATGAACTGTATGCTTAGAAAATCAACAACATCAAAAAAGGACCAATTTCTCAAAACCCACAAGCTACCGAAACTCAGTGAAGATGAAATAGAAGGCCCACATACACCTGTACCCATTAAACACCTGAATTTGGCAATAGAAAGATTCCCTTAAAAAAGAAATTCTCAAACACAGATGGCTTTACTGGATAATTTTATCAAACATTTAAAGAGGAGTTAGCATCAGTTTTACATAATCTATTCCAAAAAAAATTGAAGTGGGAATACGTCCCAACTCATGTTATAAAGGCTAATATTACCCTGATACCAAAGCCAGACAGATATACAGATTAAAAAATTTTAAATCACAGCCCAATATCCCTCATTAACTTAGAACAACTCTCAACAAATACTAGCAATCTGAGTCCAGCAATATGTAAAAATAACTATATGCCATGAACAAATGAGATTTCACATATGCAAAACATTTGAAAATCAGTCAAGAGAATTCACCATACCAAGAGTTAAATAAGAAAATCATACGATCAAAACAACTGATACAGGAAAAGCATGTGACAAAATCCAACACCCATTCATGATACAAATTCTCAGCAAACTAGCAACAGAATGGAACTTTCTCCACTTGATAAAAGAGCATCTGCAAGAATCTATGGCTAACATCAATACTTAATGGTGAAAGAATCAATGGTTTTCCCTGAAGAATGGGAAAAAAGTGAGAATATTACTTTCACAAATCTTATTAGAGCACAGTACTAGAAATTACAGTCACCGCAATAAGGAAAATCAGTAAAATGCATACAGATCAGGAAGGAAGAATGAAATTGTTCCTATCTGCAGATGACCCGATAGTTTACGTACAAAACCCAAAGGGATCTACAGAAAAAAAAAAAAAAAGGGAAAAAGAAAAATCACCAAACTCCTAGAATAAGTGAGTTCAGCACGGTAGCTGGATATGAGATGAACATACAAAAATGAGTAACATTTGAAGCAGCTTTTCCCTTCTCTAGGGCAACTTAGAGCCTGGCAGTACCTAGAGATACCAAACTGGGAAAGGGGCCACAAGCCAGGTCGGGGCAGGAGTAGAATGCGGCCCCACCACATGAGCAGGCCCGTCTGCCCCACAGGTGAAAGGCTTTCAGCACACACAGAGGTGCTTCCCTTTCTCACTCACTGACCTTGTTCAGTGTGTTCTGACATTAAAAATCCTAGCAGTCTGTGTAAACTTCATCAATATCTACAAAGGAGAACGCCCCTAATTGGGCTCTTTATTTTACTAAGATGATTATCCTGGCATCTTAGGTAAGAAAATAGATAGATATCTCAATTCCCCAAACCCATTCACTATATCTGAAGTTTCATTAATACTAGTCAGCAAAGGTAACTATAGCAAGAATTCCATTAACAGTAACACATTTATTTCTTCAAGTTTTAATTCTTTCCTATTTTAATAATGTTTAAGATTAATCCTTACTCTGAATATAGAGGAAAAGACGATAACCTTAATACATTTAAATTAATGCTTTTAATGACAAATATTTGTGTATTCTCCAAGATTGTAACTTTATGTAAGTATACACCTTCCATTTTCTAAAATATGCCTCAAATCTTATTTTATAGTAGTGTCATAGTTGGAGAAAGGAGATAATAGACATTAATTTAAAATCAATTTTAATAAAAAAAATAAAATCAATTTTAAGTATCAAAAGGAGAAGACAAAAAAGAAGGAGGGGAGGAGGAGAAAAAGAAGAATCAATCAGAACAATTGCAAATAATGTTTTCCAATAAATATCTCTGTATGAGAGGACTATTTTAACATACACATAATAGAGTTCTTTATTTCAAAAATACTCCTAGCACACTCTCAAGATTGGAGTGATTTAAAACTGCATGTTTTTAATAGTTGTATCCAATAACTGCATGTAGAAACAACTAAACTCATTTTAGAAGCAATCAGTAAGCAGATGAGGAATACAGATTAGCTACCTCTGTTGCAGACTCTGATCCTATCAATATTTTAGCCAATTTCGCTTCCTGTCTATCTCACATCCTATCCAATAATCACTGTTTCTCAATGGTCAGAATCCTTGACAATGTGGTATTAGATGTCTGTATCCCAAAGTTCCCTGAGGGAAACTTCTGGCCAACAGAAGAACAGGGTTTTTTACCCGTATGTTGTGATTAACTTTATAGTTAACAGCTTTTCTATGTGTAAACAATCAAGATGACTCTACTTACGCACTTGGGGCAGGTACACTCCAGTTTCTGCAGGACTGACATCTTTATTCTCTCTCCTGTCCTTATGTTCTCTCCAGACTCTGGGAGTGGGGCTGAAGACCCCGGTCCTCCTGGGCTGACATATATCACACCCTTCTGCTGCAGAGAGTGGGTATCATCTATCGCCCTTTATAGCACACTCATCTCCCTTAAGAGTGATCAGGGGGCTTCCCTGGTGGTTCAGTGGTAAGGAATCTGCCTGCCAATGCAGGAGACTCGGGTTCAATCCGTGGCCCGGGAAGATTCCACATGCTCCAGAACAACTAAGCCTGTGAGCCACAATTATTGAGTCTGTGCTCCACAGCAAGAGAAGCCACTGCAATGACAAGCCTGCACACCACAATGAAGAGCAGCCCCTGCTTGCTGCCACTAGAGAAAATCCGCAGCAACGAAGACCCAGCACCGTCAAATATAAATAAAAAAAATGATCAAGCCAATTGTTCTTTCCCTCTATCTCATTTCTCAGGTATATTTTAATCTAGAATCTTTGTCTTATGCTACTGAGATTTAACTCATCCCCTGGTTGTATGGTATTTTTTAAGAAATATCTGCTATATTCAGAACTGTTTTCTTCTATTTTGCTTAATGTTTTGCTTCCTCATTCTTCGCTATAAAGAAGTCCCAAGTCAGTTAAATTTTTCTTCACATTTTTGCTCTGAGATCTCATTGTCATCATTTTCTCACTTTCTGTTTCAATGGATTCGTCTACTTACTACTTGAATGTTCTGCCTTCTATTTTAGGCTCCAGGATCAGAGCACAAACTAAATTAGATTGGGGCACTGAAGAGAAAAGTGTATCTTCTGACAAAGTGGGAATTAAGAGACTTTAGAAACTAGAAATCTATTAAGTTTAAACTCAGCTAAGGTTTTCCGTAGACTACAGAAACAATTCATGAAAGAGATAGCACGAAAATTCTCCATGTCAGTGGAAAGCTGATCCTAGTTGATCAACGGAACTAACAAGTTTCATTTACTCAAGTCTCTCACACAGCACTAAATTTTTATCTTCAATAAGCACACTGCTGGTGCTGCTGCTAAGTCGCTTCAGTCGTGTCCGACTCTGCGACCCCATAGACGGCAGCCCACCAGGCTCCCCCGTCCCTGGGATTCTCCAGGCAAGAACACTGGAGTGGGTTGCCATTTCCTTCTCCAACGCATGAAAGTGAAAAGTGAAAGGGAAGTCGCTCAGTCATGTCTGACTCTTCGCGACCCCATGGACTGCAGCCTACCAGGTTCCTCTGTCCATGGGATTTTCCAGGCAAGAGTACTGGAGTGGGGTGCCATTGCCTTCTCCGCAATAAGCACACTACTCTAGTAAAAATCTATTCTTAAGTATCATTATCTAGAGTTGTGAACAAGTGAAAAATAACCCACTTTTCTATCAGAGAACTGATTAAATGTTTGTTTTCCGGGACAATAACTTGCATAAAATTCCAGTTTCCCCACTGTATGTGATCTTAAAAATGTACAACCCCCCCCTGCAAACCTCGGTTTCCTCCTCTATAATATGCACACAAGGACACAGTGTATATCCTCAGGTTTTTGTAGGTACAGCAGTGCACACAAAATGCTAGTTTCAAGCACAGAGTAAGATTTATGATATTAACCTTATAATTATTTTATCATTATCATTGATGCTGTTGCTATTTTTCTTTCAGATTTCTAGAAGACTGGATTTCCTCCCATCTTCCAAGTCATTTAAGGCAAGAAGGAGGTGAGCACTGGAGTCAAAAGAGTTAATTCACATAAAAAGAACTTGTTTATATATAAAATGTCAATAGTCATCTATTTTGTGTGTTGGTCTTAGAATCTAATCTTCTAGGAGATGAATAATTTAATTTTTGCAGAAGGTATATCTAAGTAATGTTTTTTCATTAAAATTTAATTTATACTACTTTTTAAAATTAAGAAAAATCTAATTTCAGTGATGAAAAAATCATGAACACTGATGTTTTTGTTATCCAGCAAGCAACCAGAGCCATCTTCTTGTTTTAAAGACACTTTTTTTAAAAAAAAAAGACAGTGGAGCTTCCATTTAGGTTTCCCTCTCACTCCTTTCTCTCAAGATCATTTGGCCTGCTGTCCTGCTAACGCTTTTATTAGCTCAACTGGCAAGGGAGAAACATCAGGGCTTTATATATCAGAACTAGATAAAGAAAAATTAACCAAATGGATTTTTTAACTGGACACTCACAGTTTCAAAAAGAATCTAGAGTTGAGAGAAGGAAAAAAGGAAATGAATATGGATGGAGTCAAGTCTCTGGGGCAAGAGTAAGAGCCCCATAATTTAACTACAACACTTACAATTTCTAAAGAAAGGAAAATATAGAGCTAGTGGTACTCCAGGTGGATTTACACAAAAGGCTCTTCTTAAACGTATGGCTAAGAAAATATCGGAAATGAAAAGGAAGACGGCGACTCAACAAGCAATACTGTGTCAGGCTGCTGAGGTTACAAAGGAAAGTATTGTTTAGGTGAACCCATCTCAAGGGCAAATAAAAAGTAGTTTGAGCTAATGTTAGCCAAAGGCCTTAGAAAACAGATGATGTATTTTCTTCAAATGTTCTATCACACAAAGGAACATACCACGGTAAAGTAAGTTTGCTAATAAAGCAAGAGAAACATTAAATTTTATATTAATTCCCTTTACGATCAGAGGGAGCGTTTCTGTTTACCTGAATGTGTAGAGAATTATAATGCAACTGCTTCAATTTATGTGAAAAAAGTGTGCCCAAAGAGACTAATTCACTTACCAAAAGCCACAGAGATAGTTAAGGTGGGAGAGGGGAAATAATCTGTTTTCAACAAGCTAGAAAGTTTTAATAACATTTCATGGGAGAGAAGCATGGCAGACACTTAAGAGCTCTACTTCAAACTCTGATTCTGGGATGTTCCTTAATGTTCTGATAGAGGGCAGGAAAGACACAGATAGGTCTGATTCGCTCTATGGCATTCCTGGGAAGTTTCTGCAGAATGGATTATATGGATATGCTTCAAAAATACATATGTATCCTAGTCCACTTGTCCCTAACTGACCTAATATTAAATTAAGCATCAGGAGGCTTCCCTGGTGGCTCAGTAGTAAAGAACCTGCCTGCCAATGCAGGATACATGGGTTCGATTCCTGATTTGGGAAGATCCCACATGCCGGGGAGTAACTAAGCCTGTGTGCCACAATCACTGCACCCAGGAGCCGCAACTACTGAAGCCCGCCCACCCTGGAGCCTGTGCTCCACGAGAGAAGCCACCACGACTGAGAAGACCACTCACCGAAACTTGGGAAAGGCCGGTGCAGTAACGAAGACCTACAGCAACCGAAACTAAGTAAAATTGTTTTTTAAAATTTTTAAACAAATTCAGCATTAGAAACTGTTAGGTCCTTGAAGGCAAGAAGTTCACTCTTCAGATGCTGAGCCAAAAGGAAAGCTAAGAAGGACACGAGGGCCTCTATCTCTGGCCCCAGCATGACAGGCGTCAGGGATCCAGGCACGTTTAAGACTCTCATCAGAGGTGACAGCGGCCTGAGTGACTGTCTCTGAGAGCACGTTGCTACTCCAGGTAGTTGCAGCCCATCTCTTGGACCGGTTATCCTTCATGTGTGCCTGCCATGTGTTCTATCCCAAGCAAGGAAAAAGGAACAAATCTGGATATCAGGAAGTCAAGGGACAGAAACAGTCAACATTTTTGAGAAAACTGGGATGCAGACATGTTAAGTAACTTCTCTGAAATAGCTTCCCTTTTCATACCTCAGGCCTAAAGACCTGACAATCTTAACAAGAATTTAAGATATACAATAACTATCAAAATAACTGTGACTATTTCAAGGGCTCCAAACCACTCCTACTCTATTAGGCTCCAGAAATTAACTTGATTTAAGTCAGAATAGTTTAAATAACATTTATTAATGTGATTGTCTCACCATCAGCAAGGGGAATGCACGATATGAAAACAGGGGTATTTTGCCAGTCACTCCCCTTAATGAGGTTACTGAGTTTCAGCTGTAGGTTTTTACAACTCTTAGAAATTTTCATTATGAAACAACATGAACGGTTTAAAGATTATTAACAAAGCCATCAGTATACCCACCATCCAACTTCAGAAGTGTATTAGAAACCACTTTGCCATCACCCAGGTGTTCTCTCCCACTGATACTCCTTCCTACCTGCACCACCAAGGTAATCACTACCCTGCATTTTATGTTTCCCATTACCCTGCTATTCTTTATAGTTTTAACATATGTAGAGAGAGCTCTAAAAAAACATCATTTTTAGTTTTTCCCATTTCTAAAGTTTTCATAAATAGTATCTTGCAGCAATATTTATTTTTCCAACTCACTCTCTTAACAGTATGTTTTGAAATTTATCTATGCAGCTGAAGCTTATGCATTATAACATATATTGTACTCAAATATATGAATGCATCATTGTTTTTACCTACACTTCTGCCCATAGACACACACAGCTTTTGATTATGTGTGCTGTTACATACAATACTGCCAGGATCATTCTCAGACATGTCTTCTGTTCTGCATGTGCATGAATTTCTCTTGGGTATATACCAAGGGTAAGAAATGGATCCAGGTTTTGCAGATCAGAAGTTTTTACAACTGCCTGCCAATGCAGGAGATTCAAGAGACTTGGGTTCGATACCTGGGTCGAGAATATCCTCTGGAATAGGAATTGGCAACCCACTCTAGTATTCCTGCCTGAGAAATCCCATGGAAAGAGGAACCTGGCAGGCTACAGTACATGGGGTCATAAACAGACACAACTGAGCATGCACGCACACAGTCTTTAATAGCTTACTGCCCACCTCCAATTTAAATTCTAAGTTTAAAAAATTGACCAACAAAATTAACTTTAAAATAAAATTGGATGTTAGAATAAATGTGAAGCTTTTTACAAGAGTAAAAATTAAGACACCAATTTGGCAGGTTCCAAATTAAAAAAAAAAAAAACCTACTGTACCCAAGTATTATATATTTTACTTAAATATAAATTTTAATATTACTATGAATTTTTATATATTTTTATATTTATTCATGTATGTTTTACTTTTGATTACATGACTATAAAAATGTCATTATGCCTATTCTCTCCTCTCAAGTAACCAAGCACAAATCTTAATTTACCTCTATTCTGCCCGGCTTGCTTCTAAGCTAGGGATACCATTTTTGGCATTTTAACTACTCGCTATAAACAGAAAACACCAACTAACTCCTAGGATGGGGAGGGGCAAGGTTAATTTATGATCTCATTGTGGGGTGAGTCAATTACAGACTCAAACAAGAAACAAGTTAACTCTTCAAAACTAGGGGGGGAAATGTGCTGAAGTTGCTAAAACGTGTATTCCAAAAGGGCATACATTTTCTGTTTCAAAAATGTACTGAAAAGTTTTCTGCCTGTTCACAAAGCTGCCAAGTATGTTGACAATCAAATGAGGAAGAAAATTTCAGAACAGGGCCTCCAAAATACAATTAGCTAAGTGATAGAAGGTACTATGACAATTTATTTAAAAGAAAGAAAGAAAGAAGACTTCTAACAGGAAGCCACTACCGCAGGCACTGCGCGAGGGGAGGGCTACACGCTGCCTGTGCCCACGGAGCTCACAGACTCGGAGGGGACAGGAGCGATCCGAGAGCCCGGGGGCCAAACGCAGCCACAAGGCTCCGCACACGCCTCCAGGCAGCAGTTCCTGTGAAGAGCCCGGGAGAGAGAAGGCTCCGGCAGGCCCCACCAGAGAGCACCATAGGGCACAGGCGTTAGATGTGTAAGAAACGATGACACTCTCAGAAAACGCCATCTTCATGGGTCTGCATTTAGGCAGCACTGGAAGGAATCAGAGAAGAGACTGGAAAGGAAAGCTGAGGCTGAGCCACACCCCCATGCTAAGCCCTGAAAGTTATGTGCTATTTTTCCCATGGGCCTAGTAATCGCTAAGGTCACACAGCAGGTAAACGACAAGGTCAAGCTGAAAGCTCAGGTCTCCCCGTCTGCAGAGTTTAAATTCAGGCTGCTTCTCAACAATCTTCCACACTTCCAGGGTATCCCTCAGCAAGACTGGCTTCTTGAAGAACCTACTGAATAGCACAGGGAACCCTGCCCAGTGTCACGTGGCAGCCTGGAAGGGAGGTGAGTTGAAACTATCACAACATTGTTTATTGGCTAAGTTGTGTGCTAAGTCTTCAGTTGTGTCAGACTCTCTCAGACCCCAGGGCCTGCAGCCCACCAGGATCCTCCCGGCGAGAATACTGGAGAGGGTTGGCATTTCCTTCTCCAGCGGATCTTCCCGATCCAGGCATTGAAACCACATCTCTCGCGTCTCCAGCACTGGCAGGTGCGTTCTTTACCTCGAGCACCACCTGGGAAACCCTGTGGGCTTGTGCTCTGCTCAGTCGCTCAGTCGTGTCTGACTCTAAAGAGATCCCACGGGCTGCAGCCCGCCAGGCTCCTCTGTCCATGGGATTTCCCAGGCAAGAATACTGGAGTGGGTTGCCATTTCCTTCTCCAGGGGATCTTCCCCACCCAGGGACTGAACCTAGGTCTCCCACATTGCAGGTGGATTCTTTACCGTCTGAGCCACCAGGGAAGCCCTATACCCCAATGCAAAATAAAAAGTTAAAAAAAAAAAAGACTCACTTCTTGAAGGTAGAGGAATCCCATGGTGAACTAGTACAAGAACTAACCTTTAAATTAATTGCTGAAACAGCAGTTCTCAAAGTGGCATCCTTGAATCCCTGCATCAAAATGGCTCAATATTCAGTAAGATGGAGATCCTGGGCCTACTTCTGAAGAATCACATTCCTGGGATTTTGCATTTTATAGTATTACACAGAAGCTTTGCAGGATGGTGACTGAAATGTCTGTTCAACTAAAGCCAAGTGATGACCAGCTTTGAGGGGAGTATGATGAAAGGAAAAGGCTTAATCCAACTTTGGGCATAACAGGACTTAAGATTCTTAACAATGGAACATACATGTGAAAACGCAGTCCGAAAAAAGTGTTATAACTGTGTATGTTTGTGAAACTAATCACTTAAAACTGGTGTATTTTATTACATGCAAATTATACTTCAATACAGCTGCTTAAACATAAAGAAAGGGAAGCTGGCGCAAGCTCAGTGAAGTTTACAGGGCTGTTTTGGTGCCTATCACTACAGCCGCATTGCTCTAAATGAATACCCCTGGGGCATACAGCTTCACCTAATTTCTGTCTTAATCTCTTCTGTGTCAAGTGGAGAGAAAAGGAGTTGTGCTGCTTCTCACCGGCTTTTTTTTTTTTTTTTAAGGTCCCAGTAAGCAGTCAGCTCTAAAAAGTTTTAAGATGCGCTAGAACAATATGATTTTCACTAAAAACTAAATGCTTGTACTACACCAAGTATAACAAGGTTTTCATTTTATGCAGTGCACTGTGGTAAATTTCTATTAAGAGTACAAGCTGTTCAGGCACGGAATTAAAGTTTGAAAGAATAAGTTGTCCTTTCAAATATAAACATTTTCCTCAATCCAGTTTTCTGACCCACAGGCTTACACAAAAGTGACACAGGTGTAATCACGTTCTGCAATACTCCAACTACTTCCAAGAACACCAGTAAACGAAGTGCTCACACTCCTGACGGGCCTGCCAATGGGGTGGCAGCAATCCTTGCACACCCATCACCACATACAGCTGCGTCAAAGGTTTCCTCTTCTTTCTCAATCAGAACTCCTAGGTCCCCAGAAAAAAAGAAAAGAAAGGATACCACTGCTGACAAGTTCAAAAATACTACTGTTAAATTTAAGAAATTGGGAGAATTGTTATGACACTATTTTTACACTGAGTTTTTTCACAACTGATCTTTGACCTCAATTTCCTTGCAACTTTGCTCATGTCATTTCCTATTACTGACATCAGTATGCAAGTCACATACCTCCCCTCTAGAGTATATTTAGTCCTACACAGGGGAACACAGTTAAGGAAGAAGTCAATATTTTCCATAATTTCCTTAAAACAGTCATATACATGTTGCCGAGGAAAGCAAAGATCACAGGTAACTCAGAATGGAGCTTGTTAAATACATACTTAAGAAATAATGTCCCTGACTAAATCAATCCTTTTGCAGTCAGATTGTGCTGCCTTACACACCTTCACTTCCAGACAGAAAAACACTGGAAGATAAAAATAACCAGAGTAAAATATCTAACAACTTCTACTGAATGTCTTGTACATACTGAGAACTGAGCTAGACAAATGTGCACGCACTATTCTTATGTAATCCCAACAAATCCAGGGAAGGAAGATATTAGTCTCTAAAATAGGAAGGCATGATTAACTACTATCAGGAAAGTTTGGGAAAACACTGACTCATGGTCTTTAAAACCCAGTTTCCTCATCTATAAAATATGCATTTATATTTTTTGTTTAAACAGGCACTGCTGGGTACAGTGCCCAGCACATAATAGCCTCCACCTACTAAGCACCAACTATCAGGGCCACTTCTGGGGCCACTCAGCTGAGCACCCAGTGGAGACCAGGAAGAATGAATGTGGATGGTGTGACAAGCTCTATGACTGGGCAACAACTCCTCTGGTCTCACAAATAGCACAGGTTGTTTAAATATTCCCCAGTGTAATGAAAATAACTGCTTCTGGACATCTGAAGAAATTCTCCAATGAATTTAGACTGTAACCTAGTTAACTCTGAAAGCTAGTTTCTACCTTTCTTGAGTCTGCCCATGGAGAAATGTTTTAAACACAATTCTGAAAAGATAGAAACAGACGGCATTAACCAAGTTTCCTGGTGTGGCTTTTTCAACTGGATCTAAAAATCTAAACAGGCAGAGAAAGAAGAGCAATGTAAGGAAAATTCTGTAAAGCATGAGAGAGAATAAAAAAAGAAAAAAGTGAAATTAGAAACTAAAGAGAAGCTTTATAAGCAAGACTATTAATTTTTAATTGAACCTGTCATCATTAAGTTGACAGGGGTATATTTTTCTTCCCTTGTCACAAAAGAAAATTCTACCATGGATATCTAGTATGTCAAACCACCTGATTACTAGAGCTGACAGAATGCACATACTGAACACAGAAACCTCAGAGGAAGTTCACTGATTTTCTGCCCAATGCAACATTAATTCGGCAAATGTTAAGCCTGCATAGTGTCTGGCATCCAACTCAGATGAAGTCCTTCTGGGGTGGTTAATAAGGTCTGGAAGGAACAATTTTACTGACATTACTTGGTATTGTCCTTTGAAAGAGAGAGTATTTTGCTACTTTTCTTATTTCTTCCACTTTTCAAATCTAATTCTTTGAGTGTCCTGATCTCAAAAGTACTCTGGCAGAGTCCACTACTAATGAAAAGTGTAAAGTATCTGAGGCTAGAAATCACCTCTTATTCATCTCCACAGCCTCAATGACCAAGCCAGTGTTTGACACACTCCTTGGTTCTCTATAAATGTTTGCTGTGCTGAATACGAGGACTACCTTGAGACCAAGGAGTCAGTCTGGCTCTCTTGGGATTACCCAAGTCGTCCAGGCTGGTGCACAATAGGAATGTGTGGCAGCAACAAGGGCCAGCAGTCACCCAGCACTTACTGCATGCCAAGATGACCCAATGCAGCCCTCGCACCAACCTAGAAGGGAGGTACGCCAACCCTGCTCATTAAAGCAGAAGAGGAAGCCGAGGCATGAGGGCTAGAAAATCCTCTCAAGGTCATGGTCAAGGCGGTACTCCCAAGTCTAGTCTCTACACAGGCAGCCAGGCTCCTCAGGCAAGACGACAAGACTGATCACTTACCAGAAAGATGGGCGCTTGCTGTGGCGGACTTCTCCAGGGGTGTTTACAGGCTTGAACTCAGCCACACCTGCCCACAGCGCGAAACAGCAACAAAGGTGCACATGGCCCGACAGGGGACAGGACGGGCGGGACGGAACTACAGAGCTGTGTCCTGAGTCACCGCAAACCCGGGGCCACCAGACCAACAGCCTCCCTGGCACTGTTCTCTCCACTGCACACGGTGAACAACACAGGCCTATACACACGGTGCACCCAAGCCCCTCCTGTCACACACACAATCCTGATACACAGCTCTAACCTTATACTGTACTTCTTTACGCCTGTCTCTCTAGCAAGACATTCTTGGAAGCCAATGACTACGTCTTACTCCCAAACACACTCCCAGAGCCCAGCTGCATGCTCACTGAGCGCTGGTTGCAAGACAGATGTATACTGATGGAGCAGGAAGCACTGCTGAAAACTGGACGGTGTGGGAACGTTCACATGTGTGACGACAGGATGGGAGGCTTGAGAGGGCTCCCTTACTTATATTTTCTGGGCAGAGACCAACTGGCAGAAGAGGAAAGGGAATAAAAAAATTAAAGTATTAAAGACCACATGGAAGTAAGGAATTTTAACAGGTAACTAACAAATTACCTACAATTAAAGACTGGACACGTGCTAATCCAGAGCTTACAGTGGGGAATTCCTCAGGAGGGAAAAAAGGTGACGGTAGACAGGTCTATTAAGCAACCTCACACCACAAGTTTAATCCCTTCAACCTCTCCTAACAGGAAACAGGGTTAGGAAGCTGACCAAAGTCACAGGAAGAGTTAAGAACTAGAGCCTGATTGCTTCTCATCAAATCATGCTGTGTTCCCATATGAAACATCCTGTTGGGATGTCTTACATCATTTTTCAGGGTTGTTTTTTTTTTTAAGTTGGAAGGAAGCGAGGAGGAAAGAGAAATCTAAAACTTCCTCTGGGAGACACATCGTAACGAAGCTACAGTGTCAAGCCGAAGACCCTGAAATAAATTACTTATTCTAAGCAAGGTCAGTTCAAAATGTGTTGATTTAGAGACCCCAAAAGCTCTACTCAAAACTCAACATTTTGCTTATGAGAAGCAATGGTCCTGGTAAGAGATATGTAAACTGGACCACAATGAGCATCTTTTCTCACGGTTCCCAGCTGAGGTCTTCTGTCATGTACACTTGGACAGACCTACCCAAATCAATTGCCCTGGCCTGAGCACCTGTAACCTGGAATGTGCGTGTCTGTCTGCAGGCCTGCTCACTCCTGACTGGAGGCTCCTGCAGGACCAGAACTGTGTCTTTATCTTTCTAGACACCGAGCACATGGCACCCACTGCATAAAAATTAATAAATGAATGTGCCGGTGTTCAGCCTAATCTGGTGATCAAAAAAGAACTGAGATGTGACTACCAGGTAAAAGCGGTGTTTAAAAACAAACCAACCAATGTGGTGTTTGAATATTTTAAGTACGAATCTTTTAACAGATTCCTAAAGGAGATCAACTGAGTACTCACTGGAGGGACTGATGCTGAAGCTGAAGCTCCAATACTGTGGCCACCTCATGCGAAGAGCAGGCTCACTGGAAAAGGCCCTGATGCTGGGAAAGACTGAGGGAAAAAGGAGAAGGGGTGACAGAGGATAAGATGGTTGGATGGCTTCACTGACTCAGCGGACATGAGTCTGAGCAAGCTCCGGGAGACGGTGATGGACGTGGGACCCAGTGTGCCGCAGTCCATGGGATCGCGACGAGCTGGACATGACTTAGCACCTGAACAACAGCCACAACTTTAAAGAGATCAACATGAAGTTCTGAGATGAACAGAGAGGGCTGTGAACTGGCCTGTCAGCTTGTGATTCAATTTCCCACTGAGTCACATGTACTAAGCACGTGTCAGTTCATGCACAAGGCAGATAACAGTGGGCACTCCTATCTCCCTGCGACCAGACCTTGGAGAAGGAGTTCCAGCCCAGAAGGGAGATGTTCAGACGAAAACATAAATCAGAAAGTCTGCCACTCAGTGCTGGCATGTGCCTGTGAGAAAGCCTGCATAAAGTAAGAGTGATTCCCAACAGCTTCCACTGGCCTGTGTGTGGTGAAGACAGAGAGCAGCCACCACGGGGGACGGGACCCCTCCCCAACTCACCACCAGGCCAGTTTCCTAGGTGTAGCCTTCCCATGAGAACAAAAAGGAAATGACAACACTTACGCTGCTGAATTAGCTGACTTAATTTGATAAAGTGTACTTTGCTGATGTTATGACCAGAGAGTATGTATAAATTAAGACTTTTATTTTCAATCGTACAAAAGCTATGAAGAGAAATCACCTCAAACATCTGAAGACCAGCACCCCCCTGTCGGTGGGGGGAGGGAGGTCAGACAGAGAGTTGCTGCTTTGTGACCACTTTCTTCCGGGCCCCAGGCCAAGCTCATCTTGTTGAGGTCTTTCTGCTACCCACCCAACTCCTTCCATGGACCACCCTCTGCCAGCCTGTTATTTCTTTCTTCCCCTCTGTCTGTAGACACCCAAATGCCTATTTTATGTTTCCGAAAACACTTCCTTTTCAAAATCTGATGAAAGACACTTTCAGGCCTTCTCTGATGTTTCTGGATGTATCTTTCGGCACAGATATGAAAGGGCTTAGAGCACTCATGCAATGATTCAGAAATCTATCAACATACCCATCTGATGAAAATCACCCATGTATCACTATATACAACCTGCTCAAATTAAACAAAAAGACAAACAGAAACTGATGTAGGAAGAATCTATAAGAAAAGAGCCATGAAACTGAAAGCCAAACTCCTTTTCCCACAAGCAGCTGGTGGCCACCACACGCCTTCACGTCCAGAACAATCCATCGTGCAACACTGGACTGCCTGAGGTCACTGTAAGGGATGCAGAATCGCCCACTTCTCTAAACTTTACCGAGTCCCTCATGACTTGCCCAATGGTGAGTTGTGCAGGAAACGGAAGGGTCCAGGTGATACGCCACTGCAAACCAAGGTCCTGGTAACATTCCATTCCTTGCTCTGTGTTGACTGAGAATCACTTTAAAATAGTGCTGCTGTAGCCAGTAAAGAAGTGCTCCCAGGAATGTACAGCTGTGAACCAGAAGTAGGAAACAAGAAACATCTTCCAGGAACATTCACTTAGGAAAAGGTGTTTTCAGCATAAAATAGAATGCAAAATTTGCATTAAAATATAACTCAGTACCTTAAAGAAATCACCACCTCTGTGGGGTGTCCTTGGGCTTCCCTTGTCCCCAAGGAACTGCTCAATAAGCAGTAAGAGGGAATTAAGATCTGACCCAAGAGACAAATCCTACAGGCACAATTTCTTTTTTAGTACATGGGGGAAAGGGGTGGGAAGATGAAAACAGAGACAAAGGCCAAAGGAAACAGCTTAGAAAAAGAAGAAAAAAATGTAAGAAAGTAGGAAAGATACAAAAAACTAACATTTGAGTACCTCTGTAAAGTGTCTTAACAACTCTATTAAGCATGTGTGTGCCAATTTTACAGTTGAGAAAAGCCCACAATTAAATAATTTGTCCCCAGGACACAAACAGTTAGTAAATGATAAACTAATATGTGAAGAAGAAGTCTGCAAAGCCTTCATCCTGTCTATTTACCAGGCACCAGACCCCAGGCAGAACCCAGCCAGGTGGAAAAACAGATTGTTCAGTCAATTGAGACTGCTCTGCATGATAAAAAGCAACATCACGAGGAGTTAACTGTGTTAAGTGTGTATTGGGGAGTGGGGGGTTGGACAGATATATTATTATGCGATTTTAAGAGAAAAAACACTGCTGTATAAGGTAGGTTGACCCCTGCTTAAAATTACATTTGTGGCAAGAAACTAACTTCACAAACTTGAGAAGCTTCTACAGATTGCCACATACAATGACCTGAAAAGTTCTCAATTCACAACTTGAGCAAGGGATCCATACAAATTAACATACGAATTGTACCTGAAATTAAAATAAATTACCTTTAAATATTATGTATGGTAGACAAGCTATGTACAACACAATTTTAAAAGTGTAGGTTTATGGAGTTCCACTGTTTCTTCCCAGGTGGAACTAGTGGTAAAGAATCCACCTGCCAATGCAGGAGAGGCAGGTTTGATTGCTGGGTCAAGAAGATCCCCTGGAGGAGGAAGTGACAACCCACTCCAATACTCTTGCCTGGGACATCCATGGACAGAGGAGCCTGGCAGGCGGCAATCTGTGGGGTCGCAAAGAGTTGGACATGACTGGGCACTCACTGTTTCTAATAACTGTTTTTTAATGTATGTAGGTTAAGGAGAAAATCCTTATTTTTCTTCACCATAAAAAGAAAGAAAAATGTGTGAGGCAGAGAAGGATGCTGAAAGCCATCTATCTGTGGGAGAGAGAACAATGCACTCCCAGCCCGGCCTCAGACGCCCATGTCCTTACTCAGGAAACTGTGAATATGTTAGATCACAAAGCAAAAGGGAATATGGTTGCAGATGGAATTAAGATGAAGTCAGCTGTTTCAAGATAATAAGGTTATTCTGGATTATCTGGGTGGGTCCCCCTCAGTATCCTTAAAATTGTAAGAGGGAAGCAGAAAAGGAACAGAGAGATGGCAGCATAAGAAGGACCTGGCTGAAGCCAAGGTCTGGGTGGCTTCAAGAAGCTTGAAAAGTCAAGCAAACAGTTTCTCCCCTTGAACCTCTGGAAAAGACACAGACCTACCAACACCTTGAGTTTCTCCTATGGTATCCATTTTAGACTTCTGATCTCCAGAACTGCAGGATAATTAAGTGTTCTTTTAAGCCACTAAGCTTGCGGTTATTTGTTATGGCAGCAACAGGAAACTAATACACTACTGTTGTTCAGCCATGTCCAACTCTGCAACCCCATGAACTGCAGCACGCCAGGCTTCCCTGTCCATCAACAACTCCCAGAGTCTGTTCAAACTCAATGTCCATTGAGTCGGTGATGCCATCCAACCATCTCATCCTTTGCCGTCCCCTTCTCTTCCTGCCCTCAATCCTTCCCAGCATCAGGGTCTTTTCCAATAATTCAGCTCTTTGCATGAGCTGGCCAAAGTATTGGAGCTTCAGCTTCAGCCCTTCCAATGAATATTCAGAGTTGATTTCCTTTAGAATTGACTGGTTTGATCTCCTTGCAGTCCAAGGGACTCTCTAGAGTCTTCTCCAACACCACAGTTCAAAAGTATCAATTCTTTGGCACTCAGCCTTCTTTATGGTCCAACTCTCACATCTGTACACGACAACTGGAAAAACCATAACTCTGACTATACGATCTGATATTAATTGTTGTTGTTCAGTTGCTAAGTTGTGTATTACTCCTTGTGATCCCAATGGACTGTACCCCACCAAACTCCTCTGTCCATGAGGAGAAGACAAGAATACTGGAGTAGGTTGCCATCTCCTTCTCCAGGCGATCTTCCCGACCCAGGGATCAAACCCACATCTCCTGCACTGGCAGGCATGTTCGTCACCACTGAGCCACCTGACATTAATTATCAAAATTTCTTCTGTAGTAACAGGCTTGGGAACATCACCTGAAAGTAATAATACTGGCTACACTGGAGAATAACTAACACAGATGTCTAGACCTCTATCTCTGGGCATGAAGGAGTCACAGGAACCATATCCTCTCACCTAAGACAACCAAACACCCAGATAAAATACATGAAAAGACCCTGAATATCAGTCAACAGAGAATGACGACCTCTAAGAAATGGGAAACAAACAAGGTGACCCTACGACTGGCCCAGCTCACTGCTTTGAGTTACCAGGCCACAACGAGAGGAATCTGTGACGGAGCCTGGTGGACTCTCTGAGTTGATAAGACAGAGATGAAAGTCCAAGGAAACTAAGGCAGTGAGCGTTCACAGAGCTCTATGAGAGTTCATACCAGGAAGGAAAGAGCCTCGTAGAGAACTACAGAGGGTCTCCCTCCGTCCTCAGTAAAGTACGGATCAACACCTAAGGTGGGAAAGAGCCACCCAAAGTATTTGAAACAGTGCTGGGCAGCTCACAGAGCCACTTACAGCACCTGCTCCCACCAGTCAAACCAGAAAACACACATCATGGGGTTCTGTGTTGAGGACGCAGGAAGGTCTCGCCTCAGCTGTGGAAAATGACCAGTTGGAGCCTGAACACTGCTCGTGACCCACCTAGCAAATCTTAGAAACAAGACCCCAAAAAGATCACAAACTGTTCCCAATGAAGTTAACTGCATTAGAGAACAAAGCTCTTTCAAGAATACTCCTCAGAATCCAAAAAATCGCACCCAACAAAGTAAAATCTGAAACGTCTGGCATCCAGTTAAAGATTACCAAGCACACAGAGAGGTAAGAAAACATGAACCGCTGGGATAACGACCAACTGAAACCAACCCAGAGCTGGCACAGATGTTAGAATCGGCTGACAAGACCATCTAAAAAGTATTGTAAATGTGTTCCATAAGTTCAGAAAGTTAACAAGCAGAGAAGTAAAAGATATAAAAAAAACAAACACTTTTAGAGATGAAAACAGCAATGTATGAGATGAAAAATACACTGGATGGAACAAAAGGCAGAAAAGAAAAGACTGATGAACTTGAAGGCACAGCAATAGTACCCATCCAAAATGAAACACAATGAGAAATACAGAAACTGTAGTACAGGGAGCTGTGGGAACGACTTCAAACTGCCTGATGCATGAATACCTGGTGTCCTCAAAAAGTACAGGAAAAATGTTTGAAAAAATAACACCTGAAATTTCCCCAAAACCTAATGAAAAACAAAGCCAGAGATCAAGAAATTCAACAAACACGGAAAAAATAAAACAAAACTATACTAAGGGACATCAAGTCAAACTGCTTGAAACAAGTTACAAAAAGGAAATCTTAAATTCATCAAAAGAAAAGAAATGTTTCATACATAGGAACAAAGACAAAGAGGAACATCAATAGGCACAAAGTACTAAAATTATTTTGCAGAAAAAAAAAAGATGAACATCAAGGTTCTCATGGGAAAGGGAGAAGAAAGTGAAGGTCACTCTACAGTACTAAAAGAAAGAAACATTTCAACCTACAATTTTATACACAGCAAAAATAGTTTTTAAAAATAAAAGCAAAGTAAGGACATTTTCAGACATACAAAGATCAAAGAAATCATTATTAGCAGATACACTTCAAGAACTGTTATAGGAAATCTTTCAAGCAGAAGAAAATGATACCTGGTGAAAATACACAAAAGAATGAAAATCACTAGAAAAGGTAACTATAGGTTAATTATATAAATTAAATTATATAAACTAAATGTAAATAAACATATACAAATAAATGTATATATGCATATGCACGTACATACATATGCAAATCTGTCTAAAAAATCATTGACAGTTTAAATGAAAATCAAAAATGGTAACAATGTATTGTTATAACAAAAAGATCCCTGGTAAATCCCCAAAGGCATCAAAACAAAGATCTCAGTTTCCACCTTAAAACACCAGAAGAAATGAAGTAAGCTGAAAAAAGGAAACAATAAAATCTTAGCAGAAATAGACTTTTAAAGATTAAGGGAGAGAGAAAAAAGGTGAAATCTATTTTTAACAAGAATACTGAAATCAATAAACTTTAGCCAGATCAAGAAAAATTTGAAAAGACACAAGTTAAAAATATCAGGAATGAAAGAAGTGTCACAGCACAGACTCTACAAATATTCAAAAGATAACAGGAGAACACGACATACAACTTTTTAATAAATCTAATGACTTAAACTGAAAAATCTCTGGAAGATTTTAATTATCAAAGCTCACTAGAAAAATACAGATAACCTAAATAGCCCTGTGTCTTAAAAGTTGAGATTATGGTTTAAAAAAAAAAATTGAAAGAAATTCCAGGCCCAGACAGTTTCAATGGTATTATTTGATTGGTAACCACATACTATGGGCAAAATCACCAATTCTATGCTGACTCTTTTTAAAAATTAAAAAGGAAAAGATACCTTTCAACTATTTCTATGAGGCCAGTATTACTCTGATACCAAAAGCAAAGATATTACAAAAAAAAAACCAAAAAAACACAGAATACTATTCCTCATGACTACAGACATAAAAATGCTAAACAAAATTCTAGCCAAAAAACCCAATAATATATTATAAGGATAATACATCATGGTCCAGGTTGAGAAACTCAAGGTTAGTGATTCACTGTATTATTAAAAACAAAACAAAATCCGAACAGCTACATAAAAAGCTGTTTGATAAATGCAACGTACACCCCTGTTAAAACCGTCATCTAACCAGACATCAGGGATTTCCACTCTTTCTATTAAACACTGCACTGGAGGTTACAGCCAGTACAATCAGGCAAGAAAGATAAAAAGTATACAGACTGGGAAAGAGGGACTGCCTTTATTTGCAGACATAATCATCTATGTAGAAATTTACAATGAAATCTACAAAAGACCTATTAGAATTAATAAGTCTTTTAGGAGGATTAGAGAATACAAGATTAATATATGAGAATCAGTTTATGTCTATACTCTAGCAATCAACAATCAGAAACAGAATTTAAAATACCATTTAGAATAGGATAAAAAATATGAAATGCTTGGAGACACATCTGACCAAAGAAAGATATTTAAGACCTTTAAACTGCAAACTACAAAATATTGCTGACATATTCACACATACACACACACATCTTTATTCATTCATCTACTGATGGACATTAGGTGGTTTCCATGTCTTGGCTATAGTCAACAGTGAAGCTATGGATACTGGGGTACATGTATCTTTTCCATTTAGTGTTTTCTGCAGATATATGGTCAAGAGTGTGATTGCTGGATCATATGGCAGCTCTATTTTTAGTTTTTTGAGGAACCTCTATACTGTTTCCCACAGTGGCTGTACCAATTTAGTTCAGTTCAGTCACTCAGTCATGTCTGACTCTTTACAGCACGCATTCCCTGTCCATCAACAACTCCCGAAGCCTGCTCAAACTCATGTCCATCGAGTCAGTGATGCCATCCAACCATCTTATCCTCTGTCGTCCCCTTCTCCTGCCTTCAGTTTTTCCCAGCATCAGAGTCTTTTCCAATGAGTCAACTCTTTGCATGAGGTGGCCAAAGTATTGGAGCTTCAGCTTCAGGATCAGTCCTTCAATGAACATTCAGGGCTAATTTCCTTTAGGATTGACTGGTTTGATCTCCTTGCTGTCCAAGGGATCCTCAAGAGTCTTCTCCAACACCACAGTTCAAAAGCATCAATTCTTCGGTGCTCAATTTTTTTTATGGTCCAACTCTCACATCCATACATGACTATTGGAAAAACCATAGCCTTGACTAGACGGACCTTTGTCAGTAAAGTAATGTCTCTGCTTTTTAATATGTTGTCTAGGTTGGTCATAGCTTTACTTCCAAGGAGCAAGTGTATTTTAATTTCATGGCTGCAGTCACCATCTGCAGTGATTCTGGAGCCCAAGAAAATAAAGTCTCTCACTGTTTCCATTGTTTCACCATCTATTTGCCATGAAGTGATGGGAACGGATGCCATGATCTTAGTTTTTTTCTGAATGTTGAGTTTTAAGCCGGCTTTATCACTCTCCTCTTTTACTTTCATCAAGACGCTCTTCAGTTCCTCTTCACTTTCTGCCATACAGGTGATGTCATCTGCATATCTGTGGTTATTGATATTTCTCCCTGCAATCTTGATTCCAGCTTGTGCTTCCTCCAGCCGACAATTCGCATGATGTACTTTGCAAATAAGTTAAATAAGCAGGGTGACAATATACAGCCTTGATGTACTCCTTTCCCAATTTGGAACCAATCTGTTGTTCCATGTCCAGTTCTAACTGTTGTTTCTTGACCTGCAATACAGATTTCTCAGGAGGCAGGTAAGGTGGTCTGGTATTCCCATCTCTTTCAGAATTTTCCAGTTTGTTGTGATCTACACAGTAGAACACTTTGGCATAATCAACAAAACAGAAATAGATGTTTTTCTGGAATTCTCTTGCTTTTTCAATGATCCAACGGATGTTGGCAATTTGATCTCTGGTTCCTCTGCCTTTTCCAAATCCAGTTCGAATATCTGGAAGTTCTCGGTTCACGTACTGTTGAAGCCTGGCTTGGAAAATTTTGAACATTACTTTGATAGCGTGTGAGATGAGTGCAATTGTGCGGTAGTTTGGCATTGCCTTTTTTTGGAATTGGAATGAAAACTGATCTTTTCCAGTCCTGTGGCCACTGCTGAGTTTTCCAAACTTGCTGGCATATTGAGTGCAGCACTTTCACAGCATCATCTTTTAGGATTTGAAATGGCTCAACTGGAATTTCATCACCTCCACTAGCTTTGTTCATAGTGATGCTTCCTAAGGCCCACCTGACTTCTCATTCCAGGATGTCTAGCTCTAGGTGAGTGATCACACCATCGTGATTATCTGGCTCATGAAGATCTTTTCTGTATAGTTCTTCTGTGTAGTCTTGCCACCTCTTCTTGGTATCTCTACTTCTATTAGGTCCATACCATTTCTGTCCTTTATTGTGCCTATCTTTGCATGAAATGTTTCCTTGGTATCTCTAATTTTCTTGAAGACATCTCTACTTTTTTCCATTCTATTGTTTTCCTCTATTTCTTTGCATTGATCACTGAGGAAGGCTTTCTTATCTCTCCTTGCTATTCTTTGGAACTCTGCATTCAAATGGGAATATCTTTCCTTTTCTCCTTTGCTTTTTGCTTCTCTTCTTTTCTCAGCTATTTGTAAGGCCTCCTCAGACAACCAATTTGACTTTTTGCATTTCTTTTTCTTGGGGATGGTCTTGATCACTGTCTCCTGTACACAAACCTGATCACAAACCTCCATCCATAGTTCTTCAGGCACTCTATCATATCTAGTCCCTTAAATCTATTTCTCACTTCCACTGTATAATCATAAGGGATTTGATGTAGGTCATACCTGCATGGTCTAGTGGTTTTCCCTACTTTCTTCAATTTAAGTCTGAATTTGGCAGTAAGGAGTTCATGATCTGAGCCACAGTCAGCTCCCGGTCTTGTTTTTGCTGACTGTATAGAACTTCTCCATCTTTGGCTGCAAAGAATATAATCAATCTCATTTCGATATTGACCATCTGCTGATGTTCATGTGTAGAGTCTTCTCTTGTATTGCTGGAAGAGGGTTTTTGCTATGACTAGTGTGTCCTCTTGGCAAAACTCTGTTAGCCTTTGCCCTGCTTCATTTTGTACTCCAAGGCCAAATTTGCCTGTTACTCCAGGTATCTCCTGACTTCCTACTTTTGCATTCCAGTCCCCTATGATGAAAAGGACACATTTTTGGGTGTTAGTTCTAGAAGGTCTTGTACATCTTCATAGAACCGTTCAACTTCAGCTTCTTCAGCATTACTGGTTGGAGAATAGACTTGAATTTCTGTGATACTGAATGGTTTGCCTTGGAAACGAACAGAGATCATTCTGTCGTTTTTGAGATTGCATCCAAGTACTGCCTTTCGGACTCTTTTGTTGACTATGAGGGCTACTCCATTTCTTCTAAAGGATTCCTGCCCACAGTAGTAGATATAATGGCCATCTGAGTTAAATTCACCCATTCCAGTCCATCTTCTTTAGTTCACTGATTTCTAAAATGTTAATGTTCACTCTTGCCATCTCCTGTTTGACCCCTTCTAACTTACCTTGATTCACGGACCTAACATTGCAGGTTCCTATGCAATATTGCTCTTTACAGCATTGGACCTTGCATCACCAGTCATATCCACAATTGGGCGTTGTTTTCACTTTCGCTCTGTCTTTTCATTCTTTCTGGAGTTATTTCTCCCCTCTTCTCCAATAGCATGTTGGGCAGCTACTGACCTAGGGAGTTCATCTTTCAGTGTCCTATCTTTCTACCTTTTCATACTGTTCATGGGGTTCTCAAGGCAAGAATACTGGAGTGGTTTGCCACTGCCTTCTCCAGTGGACCACGTTTTGTCAGAACTCTCCACCATGAGCCGTCTGTCTCGGGTGGCCCTATGTGGCATGGCTCATCGATTCATTGAGTTAGAGAAGGCTGTGGTCCATGTGATCAATTTGATCAGTTTTCTGTGATTATCCTGTCAGGGACAGGATACAGCTCTTTATTTAAACTGGGCAGTGTGGAGGTGTGTCGCAGAAAGATGTAGTACTTAAATTTAAAACAGAAATATACAAATATATCTGTGAAGAAAAAAAACCCCAGAAAATCAAGAAACAGATCCAAAATTGCAATACAATTTACATGAAAAGGAAATACTGTGTATAATTCAATGAGTGGTGTTAAGACAACTACGTACTTGAGAAAAATAGCAACAAACTGTGAAGAAATAGAGATCTGCATTTAAAAATAGAAGCATGAAGATATAATACTGGTGAACTTATCACCTTTATGCACAGAGCTTTTTAGACATAACAACAAAAGCAGAAACCAAGAAGGAAGAGAGTGACATATTTGGTCAGTAAACTTTTAAATAATAACAATAAATAGAAAATTAAAACAAATAATCCAAATGTTAATGGAACTGGGAAAAATATGAACTCCTTAAACGTTCATTTAAGTCAAAAAGAAAAATTCAAACACCAATGGAAAGATGTGATTAAACAACAGAAAAGAAATACAAATGGCCAGCAAATGTGTAAAAGTGTTCAGTCTTACTAATTTTTTTTTTTTTTTAATGTGCTGGGCACTGTGCTAAGGGCTTGACACCCAGTACCATGGTAAATTTCTGCAGTAACTCCATGAGCATGCATGCTAAGTTGATTCAGTCATGGTTGACCCTTTGCAACCCCATGGACTATAGCCTGCCAGGCTCTTGTCCATTGGATTCTCCAAGCAAGAACACTAGCATGGGTTTCTATGCCCTCCTCCTGGGGATCTTCCTGACCCAGGGATGGAACTCGAGTCTCTTAGACTCTTACATTGGCAGGCGGATTCTTTACCACTAGCGACACCTGGGAGGTTCAACTCCACGAGAGAAGTACTATTTTCTATTATTACCCTGATTGATTGGCTCCAGCTTAAAGTGAAAGTGAAGTCACTCAGTCATGTCCGACTCTTTGCAACCCCATGGACTGTAACCTACCAGGCTCCTCTGTCCACGGGATTTCCCAGGCAAGAATAATGGAGTGGGTTGCCATTTCCTTCTCCAGGAGATATTCCCAACCCAGGGATTGAACCCGGATCTCCCGCACTGTAGGCAGACGCTTTACCATCTGAGCCACCAGGGAAGTCCAAAAGATGAACTTGAGACAGATAGAGATTATCTCTACTTACCTGCCCTCACACAGCCAGAAAGCAGGAGATGACCAGAGCCACACTCTGAATCACTGTTTCTATCTTCTCTGGACTTCCCTCTCATTAATGTAGATAACTCACAGAGTGAGTCTGGTATGTTCTTCCTAGCCCGTCTCCTTGCCATGCACAGTGGAATGGTGATTCCCAGAATTCCTTTCTCGTGATACACTTCAACTTGGGTTCATAAACAGAATCCTGCCATGGGTCACCCAGAATTTCGAGCCTATGTGATCTTGGTATCTCAGCTGGAGCTCTATCCCTCCTCTCTCTGAACCTGAACATCTTATACCTACTCCATCACTCAGCCTGATAACCATGGTTAAGAAACACTAGCAATTTTTAAAAATCAACTAAACAAAGGGGTACCTTTTACTGCCAAGTGAGCAAGGACTTTAAAGAAGTGCTTCCCCAGTGGCTCAGTGGTAAGGAACCTGCCTGCCAATGTAGGAGACACAGGTTCAATCCCTGGATCAGGAAGATTTCTTGGAGAAGAAAACGGTAATCCACTCCACTCCAGGATTCTCTTCTGGAAAATTCCATGGACAGAGGAGCCCGGCAGGCCACAGTCCATGGGGTTGCAGAGTCAGACATGACTGAGCACACACATAAGAGCTGATGTGGGAAAACTGGCACCCTCACATGTGTTGTTGAAATGTACCAAGTGATACATCCAAGACAACACGACAGTATCTGTTTTTTTAATGGGGAGCAGGGGGAGGAAAAGGGGGAAGAAGGAAGAGAGATTATGACTGATACTGGCTCTTTCTACTTGATAGATTATAGAAATTTTCTCCGACTCTTACAACGCCATGGACTGTAGCCTGCCAGACTCCTTTGTCCATGGAATTCTCCAGACAAGAATACTGGAGTGGGTTGCCATTTCCTTCTCCAGGGATCTTCCCGACCCAGGGATCGAACCTAGGTCTCCTGCATTGCAGGCAGATTCTCTACCAACTGAGCTACAAGGGAAGCCCTTTCTCAATTTACTCATCCATATTTTACAATGCTTCATTTTTATAACCAACATCAAATTTTTTGTGAAATTAAAAATTTTCCAAACTGATCTCTAAGTTGTATGCACAAGAAGGACCATTACATATTATACTGTCTCATTTTACTGGAGATTAAAATTCTGTTTTATACTATCACAAATAAGCACACACACACACCACAACCACCTCCTTCCCCCCCAAGCAGTACTGACAGCAACCAGGAATTGTAGTCAAGAACAAACAGATTTAGGGAAAGTAGGAAGAACAACTGTGGTGGTCCCCACACGGCACACACGTGAGGATGAAAAGAGATAAGGCTTGTAAAGCAATCAGCACAGTGCTTGCCACAAAAAAAGTACTAGATAAACATTAGCAATTATCATCAAGTAACTCTAGGCATCACCAATCACAGGCAATAACTGCTTACACTAATATGCTCCTGAGATGGTACACAGCATCATCTTTCAGGATTTGACATAGCTCAAGTGGAATTCCATCACCTCCACTAGCTTTGTTTGTAGGGATGCTTTCTAAGGCCCACTTCACTTCATATTCCAGGATGTCTGGCTCTAGGTGAGTGATCACACCATCGTGATTATCTGGGTTGTGAAGATCTTTTTCATACAGTTCTTCTGTGTATTCTTGCCACCTCTTCTTAATATCTTCTGCTTCTGTTAGGTCCATACCATTTCATACCATCAAGCCCACCTCTGCATGAAATGCTCCCTTGGTATCTCTAATTTTCTTGAAGAGATCTCTAGTCTTTTCCATTCTATTGTTTTCCGCTATTTCTTTGCATTGATCACTGAGGAAGGCTTTTTTATCTCTCCTTGCTATTCTTTGGAACTCTGCATTCAAATGGGTATATCTTTTCTTTTCTCCTTTCCTTTTCGCTTCTCTTCTTTTCTCAGCTATTTGTAAACCCTCCTCAGACAGCCATTTTGCTTTTTTGCATTTCTTTTCCATGGGGATGGTCTTAATCCCTGTCTCCTGTACAATGTCACAAACCTCCATCCATAGTTCATCAGGCACTCTATCAGATCTAGTCCCTTAAATCTATTTCTCACTTCCACTGTATAGTCATAAGGGATTTAATTTAGGTCATACCTGAATGGTCTAGTGGTTTTCCCTACTTTCTTCAATTTAAATCTGAATTTGACAATAAGGAGTTCATGATCGGAGCCACAGTCAGCTCCTGGTCTTGCTTTTCCTGACTGTATAGAGCTTCTCCATCTTTGGCTGCAAAGAATATCATCAATCTGATTTTGGTGTTGACCATCTGGTGATGTCCATGTGTAGAGTCTTCTCTTGTGTTGGAAAATTTGGGAAACTCAGCAGTGGCCACAGGACTGGAAAAGGTCAGTTTTCATTCCAATCCCTAAGAAAGGCAATGCCAAAGAATGCTTGAACTACCACACATTTGCACTCATCTCACACGCTAGTAATGCTCAAAATTCTCCAAGCCAGGCTTCAGCAATATGTGAACTGTGAACTTCTAGATGTTCAAGCTGGTTTTAGAAAAGTCAGAGGAACCAGAGATCAAACTGCCAACATCTGTTGGATCATCAAAAAAGCAAGAGAGTTACAGAAAAACATCTATTTCTGCTTTATTGACTATGCCAAAGCCTTCAACTGTGTGGATCACAATAAACTGTGGAAAATTCTGAAAGAGAGGGGAATACCAGACCACCTGACCTGCCTCTTGAGAAACCTGTATGCAGGTCAAGAAGCAACAGTTAGAACTGGGCGTGGAACAACAGACTGGTTCCAAATAGGAAAAGGAGTACGTCAAAGCTGAATATTGTCACCCTGCTTATTTAACTTATATGCAGAGTACATCATGAGAAACGCTGGGCTGGAGGAAGCACAAGCTGGAATCAAGATTGCCGGGAGAAATATCAACAACCACAGATATGCAGATGACACCACCCTTATGGCAGAAAGTGAAGAGGAACTAAAAAGCCTCTTGATGAAAGTGAAGGAGGAGAGTGAAAAAGTTGGCTTAAAGCTCAACATTCAGAAAACTAAGATCATGGTATCTGGTCCCATCACTTCATGGCAAATAGATGGGAAACAGTGGAAACAGTGGCAGACTTTATTTTTGGGGGGCTCCAAAATCACTGCAGATGGTGATTGCAGCCATGAAATTAAAAGACACTTACCCCTTGGAAGGAAAGTTATGACCAACCTAGATAGCGTATTTAAAAGCAGAGACATTACTTTGCCAACAAAGGTCCATCTAGTCAAGGCTATGGTTTTTCCAGTGGTCATATATGGATGTGAGAATTGGACGGTGAAGAAAGCTGAGCGCCAAAGAATTGATGCTTTTGAACTGTGGTGTTGGAGAAGACTCTTGAGAGTCCCTTGGACTGCAAGAAGATCCAACAAGTTCATCCTAAAGGAGATCAGTCCTGGGTGTTCATTGGAAGGACTGATGCTGAAGCTGAAACTCCAAACTTTGGCCACCTGATGGGAAGAGTTGACTCATTGGAAAAGATCCTAGTGCTGGGAAGGATTGGGGGCAGGAGGAGAAGGGGGCAAGAGAGGATGAGATGGCTGGATGGCATCACCGACTTGATGGACATGGGTTTGGGTAGACTCCAGTAGCTGGTGATAGACAGGGAGGCCTGGCGTGCTGCGGTTCATGGGGTCACAAAGAGTTGGACACGACTGAGCGACTGAACTGACTGAAATGGTACAAAAGCAAACTTGTGTAAGAATTATCATTTCATATATACTTTTTATTCATTCTGGTTCATCTTTATGAACCATCTTTACGGTTTACTGCTTCTCCTACCAAGTCAGAACTCAATGTGTAGAACTCCCTAAGATGCTAGGTCCAGGAGGACTATGACCCTACCCCTTAACCTCCAGAAGCTCAAGATCCTATACAACTATAAATAAACTCAGATGCAGCCGGGAAGAAATTGACAATCTTCAGAAATTATTTTCTATTTACAAGAATCTTCAGGATTCCAATAAAATAAGATTTTATTGCCAGCCTGTTCTCTTCTTACTCTCGTGTCTTATCAACACTATTCTCAGTAACCTATTTCTGAGTCCAGCCATAACCCAAGAGAAGTCCCCAGCATGATGAGATCAACTTATAAACATGAAATAACTTCCTTACCTGTGAAACATAACTACTGCTGCACTAACCCCAAAAAGAGACATTACCTCTTGACGGTGCTAACTGCTATTCCACTCTCCATCTGCATCAAGGAGCAATGCTTCAACATGAGCCCATGTCACCAACTCATGCAAGTATTTTTTAAGTGATCCAGGGCTTCCTTGGCGACTCAGTGGTAAAGAATCCACCTGCCAATGCAGGAGACACGGGTTTGATCCTTGATCGGGGAGGATCCCACATGCCCAGGAGCAAAACGAAGCCCGTACGCCACAACTACTGAGTCTGTGGTTCTAGAGCCCGGGAGCCACAACTACTAAGCCCACGTGTGCAACAATGAAGACCAGGGCCTGCGCTCCCCGGGGCCTGGGATCCGCAAGGGGAAGCCACGGCCGTGAGAAGCCCAGGCAACACTAGGGGAGAGCAGCCCCTCCTGCCACACCTAGAGAAAGGCCTGAATAGCAAGAAAGACCCCTTACAGCAAAAAACAACTTTTTCTATTTTTAAAAGAGCCACATCTAAAAGTTTAGTAAGGCGATCCAGTCTGAAAAGCACACTGCCCTCTCTCACACATCGCTTAGACACCAAGAAAAATTTTAGAATGACAAATGTAAACCATATTTCAAAGCTCTTCACATAATACAGGTAAGTTTTAGAAAGCATCTTCGTACCAGAAACAATTCCCTAGGAAAATCTGCTGCTTCCAGTGTAATCATTCCCCCCAAAGAAAATCTAGGTAGAGCCTGTGCTATACCATGAATGCAAACTGCAAATTAATTTGTATCAGCAGAGTTTGCTTAGGCTATTTCTCAAATTTACTGCTGAGATGGGTTTTTACTAGTGCACGTTTTGATTCAAATGTATACTCCAAGTACACAGGAATAAAATTAGTTGTTAAGAATCAAAGTTAGAATGTCATATCATTTTATAATCATAACTGATTAAAAACACAGCCACAAATTGTTAAAACTTGAGAGGGCTTAAAATATATTTCATTTTATGGGCAAGTAATCTAAGGAAATAACTTAAGCATGCATAAGTTATGTCTCAAAAGCAGAGCATAATTCTTTTAATCAAAAACTAGAAGTTCACAATTCTTAATCATACAATGCACCTCTGATTTAGAGTAGCATCAAAAAGAATGAAACATCTAGGAATAAATCTAATAACCAAGGGGGTGAAAGACTTGCACACTGAAAACCACAAAACACCGCTGAAAGAAAACAAACGGGACACAGACAAGCGGAAAGACTATCCCATGCTCATAACTCCAAGATGTAACACTGTTAAGGTATCAGTATTACACAAAGCCATCTACAGGTTCCATGCGAACCTACCAAAACCACAACAGCAATTTTTGCATAAATAGAAAAATCCATCCTAAAATCCATATGGGATTTCAAGGGAACCCAACAACCAATCTTAAAAGAGAACAAAAGTTAAGGTCCCACACTTTCTGATTTCAAAACACAGTTACAGTAATCAAAACAGTGTGGTTGGTACTAGTAAAAAGAGAGATATATATATCAGTGGAGGTAACAGAGAACCCAGGAATAAGCTCTCATGTACATGGTCACAGGATCTTCACACAAGGGTTTTAAGACCACTGAACAGGAAAAGGACAGTCTCCTCAACATATGGTGCTGGGAAAACTGGACACCCATGTGCAAAAGAATGAATCTGGTCCTTTATCTTATATCATGGAAGAAATTAACTCATAATGAATATCAAAATGTTAAGACCTCAAACTGTAAAACTCCTATAAGAAAATACTATAGGGCAAAGCTTCATGACACTGGACTTCGCAATGTTTTCTTGGAAATGGTATCAAAAGCACAGGCAACAAAGGCAAAAATAAATAAATGAGACTACGTCAGACATAAAAAATTCTGTGCATCGAAGACTACAATCCTAAAAGGCAACTTACAAAATAGGAGAAGATACCTGCAAATCATCTAACTGATAAAGGATTAATATCCAGAATATATAAAGAACTCCTACAACTCAACAAAAATAACCCAATTAAAAAATGGGCAATGGACTTGAACAATTATTTCTCCAAAAAAGATATAGAAGTGGCCAACAAGCATGTGAAAAGCTACTCAATATCAATTATTACAGAAATGCAAATCAAAACCACAATGAGATATCACCATATATACATTAGGATGGCCATTACCAAAAAAAAAAAAAGAACAAGTTTTGGTGAGGATGTGAAGGAACTAAATCTTTGTGAGCTGCTGCAATGGAAACCAGTATGGCAGTTGTTCAACAAATTAAAAATAGAACTATCATATGATCCAGCAAGCCCACTTCTGGGTATATACCTAAAAGAATCAAAACAGGATCTCAAACAGACATTTGCCCACATATTCACAGCAATATTATTCAGAACAGCCAAGAAGTGGAAGCAACCCAAATGTCCAATGTCCACTGATGGATAAATGGATAAACAAAATGGAAAAATTACACACACACAAACGATTAACCAACCTTAAAAGGGGAAGACATCCTGTCACGTGCTATGACATGATGAACCTTGAAGACAATATGCTAAGTCAACTAAGCCAGTCACAAAAAGACAAATTCTCCATGATTCCACTGACACTAGGTATTTGAAGTAGTCAAATTCATAACAAACAGAAAGTAGAATGGTGGCTTCCAGGGGCTGGGTGGGAGACACTGAGAGTTGTTGTTTAATGGGTACTGAGTATCAGTTTTGCAAGATGAAAAAGTTCTGGAGACCAACTGCCCACTGATGTGAATTTAACTTAAAATTACTGAACTACGAGCTTTAAAATGGCTAGGATGGTAAATTTTTTTTTTTTTTTTTTTTTTTTTTTTAGGATGGTAAATTTTATGTGTTGTTGTTTTAACCACAATTATACAGAGAAATAAAGAAAGAAACTGGGTCTGACGCTCTATCATAACAGATCATGTCAAGGATCATCTTAGACCTTAGACATTTTTCAGACCTTTGCTCTAAGTGCTATATTCAACAGAATGAAACAAGCAAAGAATAATAGTTTTCTAAGTATCTTTCTAAAGAAATCATACAGGAATGAAAGAAAAACTGACCTACTACAGATAATAATGATCACCTAATCCAAAAAATCCCTTCACCAGAATGAACAAAGCACCAGGAATAAACTTCTGGAGTCCCTTCCAAGACTTCTAACAGAAGTCTGAGGGATTTCCCTGGTGATCCAGGGCTAAGACTCTACAGTCCCGATACAGAGGGCCCAGGTTCAATCCCTGGTCAGGGAATTAGATTTCACATACTGTACCTAAGGTCTGGTGCAGTCAAATAAAGAAAGAAGTCTGAACGAGATTTCACCATTATCAAAAACTGATGCCACTACTAGCCTTTGGATCATCTCCATTTCCTTTTAATACAGGTCCAGCTTCTGAGACTATCCACATGTCTTGACTAACTGGTCATACCAATCTAGAACTAAGGAGTATGTGAATCACAGAATGCAATGTCTTTTTTTAGATTTCTTTTTTTTTTTTTTTAATGTGGACCACTTTTAAAGTCTTTGTTGAATTTGCTACAATACTGCTTCTATTTTATATTTTGGTTTCTTGGCTGAAAGGCAAGTGGGATCTAACCCACGACCCCTGGGTTGGAAGGCGAAGTCTTAACCAGGGAAGTCCCATATGCAATGTTAATTTTAACCTAAGCAATATACCGGGTACCTAAATATCAAGGGCAGAGAGTCGAGTCAGTGGCTTCCAATATCAAATACGTGTTACATGGATTATTCATTCACGGGTTTTCCCTGGTTTCTTTTTAAGAATATGCACAATCCAGATGGCCTATGATCATTTTTTTTCCATTTATTTTTATTAGTTGGAGGCTAATTACTAATAACCTATGATCATTTTAATGGTTAAGAAGTTGATAGAAAGTGTTATGGATGTTTATGGTTTTCTTTCTTAAAAACTGCACCTCACTTGAATATTTAACATGCTGGTTTTGCACAAACTGGCAGGACAGTTCTTTTTTTTTTTTTTTTTAATAATTTTTATTTATTTTTATCTTTTTGGCTGCTCTGGGTCTTTGTTGCTGTGTGAGGACTTTCTCTAGGAGCAGTGAGCCGGGGCTACTCTTCATTGCAGAGCACTGACTTCAGTCAGGTGCAGCCCCAGCCTCTAGAACACAGGCTCAGTAGTTGTGGCGCATAGGCTGAGCTGTTCCTCAGCATGTGGGATCTTCCTGTGCCAGGAACTGAACCCCCGTCCCCTGCAATGGCAGGTGGATTCTTACCCACTAGACCACTGGGAAGTCCAGGACTGTTCACTAACCAGTTGGTATACAACAAAACCTACTACCTTATATACCCATGCAGGATTGAATAGCTTGTCTCAAGGGAAAGATGGCCTGCAATGGAACCCGAGCTTAAATACCTACCAGCTCTGTTACCTTGGAAACATTCCTTAATTTCTCTGTGCCTGTTTCATGGTCTGTAAATTGGGGTTTTATGAGGATATAAAATCTTAAAATCCAGAAGTAACAAAAGTGATGGTTTAGATAAGTGTATGTTACTCATTTTAGTTACAAGGGAAAGCAACATGTAGGGAAGAAAAATGTGGTGTCACTCTATGTCTTACCAGAGCAGAACTGCTAATGGTACCTGAATCCAAGTTCAAGTACAGGTTTCCTGTACTCTGGACTCTCAATCCAGAACTCAGATGTGAGAACAGGAGGATGAGGTCATTCAAGGCAAACTTCCATTTAAAATTAAATGCCTGCCTTGTCCACACTGCAGATGTTGATAGAGGTTCTGCCCCACAGAAATTCTGGCCTGGGTGAAGAAGGACCCCCACAAAGGAATTTAGGTAGCTCATTGAGGCAGTACCTGATTAAACACCAAAATGAATGACAGCTGAATAACAAAGACAATACAAATGTGGAGAAGGGATGGCAAAATGAAGGGAAGTGGAGACAGCTGGGAGGTGAGGACCCCCCAGCAATGCCCCAGCCTGGAGGCTGTGGGCAAGCTGCCCAAGGAAGTTTACAGACACTGATGCCACTTGGTAAATGACATCAGTTTCTTGGTCAGAAACGAGACCAACGTGGCAGACAGAATAATCAAGGCGTTAACAAAAACTGGGAAACTGGACGTGGCATCAAACAATTCTGCTCTGGACACAAGCAGTGTGTGCTGGTCACCAGACATGCAAGAGAGGGAAGACAGCCAACGGGCACCCAGAGAGCAGTGACTGAGACCGGGGCAGGATGACGACCAAGAAGTACAAAGTCACAGAAATGAAGGGAGAGAAGTTCTAAGAAGAAGCTATCGACAGTGCCCAATGCTGTGTACTACAGATAAGGAAAAACTCAGCCAGAGAAAAAAGGCATCTCCCATTGACGGGGCCAATCAGAGAGCCTAAGCCACAGGCAGATGAAGGAGAACTTATAAAATATCAAGCACCTGGCAATGATTTCATTTTTCTCCAAGAGTAGCTTGGCTTATGACTCTACTCTGGATGATAACAAATTAATGATTTTACACCTACTCCCCAAAAGTTGATTTTTGGGGGGCGTGGATCTCTGAGGATGGTGGCAAGGATTACAAAGAGGAGGAAAACAGTCCTCAGCAAGAGAAAGAGGGAGCATACTGTTTTCAACTACAGTATTTCATTACTGCCCAGTACAGATCTGGGCAGTAATGAACAGCTTTTAGTAAAAACCAAGTGACCAAAGTTCCTTAATGGAGCACTATGAATGAATATGGGCTACCCAGTGGCCCAGTCATAAAGAATCCTCCTGACAATGTAGGAGACCTGGGTTTGATCCCTGGGTTGGGAAGATCCCCTGGTGAAGGGAATGGCAACCCACTCCAGTATTCTTGCCTGGGAAATCCCATGGACAGAGGAGCCTGGTGGGCTACAGTCCATGGGGTCGCAAGAGAGTCAGACAAGACTCAGAAACTAAACAGTAACATGAATGAATATTCTACTTACTAGGCTCTAAATTAAAAAGTAATCACTCTACCCTCATGCAAAGGATAAAAACATCTCACTCTTTAGAAAATCACTCTTAAAAAACATGTTTACATTAGAAAGTAAAAATTCAATAAAAAGAAAGTAAATACCACTCCTGATCAATCTACCATCTAAGACAAAAATCCTCACCAAATTAGGTTTTTAATCTCTTTTCTTCTGGCTTTTATTCCTAAGCACTTTCTGTTCATATGCTTTGGAGACAGAACACTTTTGTACCCTCCTTCTGCACTTCTGTCACAAACACAGCTTAAAACAAAAATTTGTGCATGAAACAAAAGTATCTGGAAGACAAACTTAAAAGTCCTAAGAAAGACTGTCAAACTTCACCCTGCCATAAATCGCCAATTAGTGATAATAACATGTGAAATTGTCACAGACTTAAACAATCACATTTCTGAAAATTTACCCAACTTCATATTTACTAGATACAAAAAATGTAGCTTGATATTTATAAAAAATTAAAAGACAACAATGCCCCCAAAATACATTTTACAATGAAACTATATTATAGATGATATATGATGCTTTTTTTGAAGAGGGCATGGCAACCCACTCCAGTATTCTTGCCTGGGAAATCCCAAGGACACAGGAGCCTGGAGGGCTGCAGTCCAGAGCACCACAGAGAGTCATACACAACTGAGGAGACTCTGCATGCATGATGCTTTTTTAAAAAGTTTTTATTTGTTGGTAATAATGAATGGGCTGACTTACAAATAAAAATACTACTAAATGTTAGATGTTTAACATATACATACATATTTTCACTATGTTTTTAATATATTTTCACTACACCATCCCCCTATTTTCACTCTTCTCAATATCTAGATCTTAGCTTCAAGGAATGCTGGATGCCAGCAATCCAGAACAAGCAATTAAGTTGTAATAATTACAGTAACTTCTACCTTGGACAACTCTTTCAAAGTCCTTACAAACTACAGAGCACAGCCAAAACATCCTCAAAGGTCCCCTTTTCTCTAGACTAGTGAAACACACCCTCAAAGATCAGTGAAGACAGATGTTAAGATATAGGAGTGTTAAGACATATAGGAAAGCTGAGCGTCAAAGAATCGATGCTTTTGAACAGTGGTGTTGGAGAAGACTCTGGAGTCTCTTGGACTGCAAGGAGATCCAACCAGTCAATCCTAAAGAAAATCAGTCCTGAATATTCACTGGAAGGACTGATGCTGAAGCTCCAATACTTTGGCCATCTGATGTGAAGAGCTGACTCATTTGAAAAGACCCTGATGCTGGGAAAGACTGAAGGCGGGAAGAGAACGGGACGACAGAGCATACGATGGTTGGATGGCATCACCGACTCAATGGACATGAGTCTGAGTAAACTCCAGGAGTTGGTGATGGACAGGGAGGCATGGCACGCTGCAGTCCATGGGGTCACAAAGAGTCAGACACGACTGAGTGACTGAACTGAACTGAAGACATACAGGATGTTAAGACAAAGATTGCCGCATGCTTCTGACTTAAAATTAACAACACCAGGTCCAAACATGAAACCTGCATTAGGTAATCTAGGAATTTCTGCTGCTTTTCTTTAGAAGATGATGAGTTTTACTTAGTTTTGAAAATTTTCTAGTGAAATTCGGCTGCAATAGAAATATACTAACATATGAGATACCCAAAGAACCATCGTTAAAATTGCAGGTAAGTCTTAGCTTTAAAAAGTTAAGGTAGTTTATACTACCAAAATAAAACCACACAAAAAATCCTCAGGATGTAAATGGACAGAGTGAATTCAGCTGCCTTCAGAAGTCTGACCAGATTTGCTGAGAAAAAATTCAAAACAGCTCCCTTTGGGGGGGCAAACGGGGCCAAACTTGCAGTATCACATTCAAGTAAGAAAATCAATCTCACTTCTCCTACTTAAACAAAAACTACTAGAATTTGATCACCAAGGAGTCTGAAAGCACTGTCCAATTTTGGAGCTCTCTTCCTGGAATATTTGATTAGAATCAGATCCATTTATGATGGGCAGAGTCCTATGCTCTACGTAAGTACTGTCAATATCTTGAATAGCGAGTTTCTCTGTTCAAATAGTTCATATTGACACAACACAGGCCACAAAAGGTGTCTGATTCTGCCAGGACCACTGGCTGATTCAACCCCGTCTTTTCATTCTTGTACACCGGGGCGAATTCTCCTCCACTGACCCTTACATTTATGGGTATTAGAGAGATGTGCTAAAACTTATAAGCCATACAAAAGGGAAATTAGCAAATATAAATTAGTCTGATACTTCTCAAACAAAGGATTTTTCTTAAGTATACACCAAGAATTAGCATAAAAAATAGCTGCTGGAAAAATAAGCAGAAGGACAATACAAACTTAATGTTTTACTGGACTCAATCATTTTAGTTCCCTGTGTTAATAACCCATGAATATAATTACTTCCTCAAACAAATGTTAAATGCCTATCGTGTGCCTGGCACTGTGCAAAGTAATCCAAGGAAGACAAAAACCAGAACACCTGCCAAGCACTACTTTAAACTCAAGGAGACATTAACTTATTGTACCATTTCAGATTTACTGGACACACAAACTACATGCCAGGCTGTGCTGGGTGCCATGGCCACATGAGAACCAATCAACTGCAGATCTGTAACCAAAGATGAACTGTGACAACTCCAGGCCTGACTAGTCCTAAAGCAGCAATATTTCATTCAAGAAATAATCTTGCCTCTGTAGATGAATCCTTTCTACAGACAGCAATTCTTTGAATAACTTCTACCTATGTTAACCCAAACTGCTTAAGAGTTAATTGTACTGTATTGAACAACAACAAAAAACCCCCAGTAAACTGAAGCACCTGGCACTTTAACATGAATTTGCTTTGCTTTGCTGTTGCCTTCTTTAACAATAAAAGTGACTTTAGGTGTAAAGTAGAACGTCAACCCTAAACTCACTGTGGCAAGAAATTATTTTCCTTGCAGTGGCGGTTTAGTATGAACCGGAAGCTAAACTAACAAATTTTGCTTAGCTTTTTAAAAACCATTCACTTTTAATGATTTCTTCATGAAGGCTCTGTGGTCACTCATTTCCTCAGGTTCAAAAACAGGTAGTGCCAACAAAATTACAGATCTGGGCTTCTAGGTTACAAAATCATTTTTAACCCCAGAAAAGCACCGGGTTTACTGTCATACAATGCTAACGAGAGTTTTCTAAAAAATAAGACTTAGCCCTTAATTGTAAATTACAGGTAAAGGTTTGCAAGCTAGAAACTTGACATTGGTTTTTAAAGTCTTTCACATTAAAAACCATGGCACCCAGTTACGTATCTTAAGACATGAAAAACTATGAGAACTGTTAGCTAAACAATCATCAATACTGCAAAACGATACTGAAGAGGGAAGCTGAAGATACAAGATTCCTCCTCCAAAAACGTTTAAACAAATCTAAAGTAAAATTTGGCAAGCTGTCTTGAAGCCTCTCCCCGAGTCTCGCTATTTTTACAATTTAAAGTGAGCTCTGTTTGCACGCCGTTATTAAAACCGCAACGAAAAAAAAGTGTCCTGAAATTTGCTTATTAACAACAATCAAGTCTAAAAATATGCCCCTCCTACCTAGTGGGCCAAGTGGCAAGAATATACGAGAACTCAGGAAGTTTTGAAATGGCAGTGACAGGAGACAGGGGGGAAGACCGGGGTGAGACGAGGGGAAAGAATCACGGAGAACAAGAGCAACTCCGTGCGGTCAAAGCCGCGAGTTGGCATCCGAACTGCGAGTTCCCGGCTCGGGACGAGACTCGACCGAGCAACTTCGCGCCGGACCGAGCCCTGCGCCCGGCCGCCCTTCCTCCCCGGTCGCAGCCCGGCAGCGGCCTCCGCGAGGGCGCGGTGACAGCCGCGGCGCCGGGCCCGGGAGATGCCGGCCGGCTGACACCCACCTTCCTTCTCGGCCCGCGCCGCGGCCACGACGAGGGTCATCACCAGGTGCAGCGCTCCCAGGAGGCCGGCGGCTGCGCTCCGCGGGCCCCCGCCGCGGCCGGCCGCGGGCTCCAGACCGGCCACGGCGGACGTGGAGGCAGCGGCGGCGGATCCCGCTGCTCCTTCTCCGGCCCGCTTCCCCATCCCTGCCGGCCGGGGGCCGCCGCGCTCGAGGTCCGGCGCGGTCCTTGTCGGCTAGGCGGCGGCGGCGGCGCGGGAGCCGTGGTCCGGGATCTGGCCGCGGAGCCGGGGGGAGACAGCGGTTCCGGGCCCAGGGCTCGGGCTCCGGACGTGGGTCTGGGTCCGTGCGTGCGTGTGAGCGAGAGTGTCAGTCACGGCCTCCGCCTCAGCATCGCCCACGGGGAGTCGAAGCTGAGAGGCCGCGGGTCAAGCACGGCGGGCGGCCATACTGGAAACGGGCACGGGCCGCGGGCTCTGGGCGCTGGCCTGCGAGGGGCGGGGCGCGGCCCTGGGCACCGCCCCCGCCGTGCCGTCACCTGGGCAGCCCGCCGGTCCGTCTGTCCGCCCCGGAGTTGGTCGGTCCGAACTTCTCGTCCCGCTCTCAGAGGCCCACGGCTCCAAGGGCCAGACGGGACGGGTCAACACAAACCCAACCTGTCACCGGTGCCCCACCGGGGAGGGGGAGGTGGGAGGCCGGCCGGGGCCCAGCCGCCAGGACTTGTGATGGCGGCTCACGCTTCGCCGAGGCAGGGACGGTGATCACGTGGGGACGGGGGAGGCCTGGCCGCGCAGCCGCCCTGGGGCGGGGGCGGGGTTTCGGGGCGCTGGGGGAGGCAGGGCGGCAGCTGAGAACCAGGGAACAAACCCCTGCATCCCCTGTACTGCAATGCGAGAGCCTTCCAGAGAACTGAGTGCGCATCCGGACCTCGAAGTCCAGCGCGGAAAATCCATTCCAGTGACTCCTCCAGGCCGCACCTCCGCTTCTCAGCCGCTTCGAGAATACCCAGGACCTGATTCAGTTTCCCGGTGGCGCTGCCTTGGGGACGGGGACCTGCACTGTTCATCTTTGCACCCTTGAAGATACAGCACTCTGGAACGCTTCTTTGAATCCTCCTGCCTTTGGATTGTGCCGAGTTTGCTGTGGGAAAGCCCTTTGCTCTGTATGTGTGTGTGTGTGTGTGTGTGTGTGTGTGTGTGAAAGCCCTTTGCTGTGCGTGTGTGTGTGTGAAAGCCCTTTGCTGTGTGTGTGTGTGTGTGTGTGTGTGTGAAAGCCCTTTGCTGTGTGTGTGTGTGTGTGTGAAAGCCCTTTGCTGTGTGTGTGTGTGTGTGTGTGAAAGCCCTTTGCTGTGTGTGTGTGTGTGTGTGTGTGTGTACAGTGGCAGTGGCTGACTTTCTCCAACTTGGAATAATTCTTAATACATTTTATTCACCTATTTCCTTCAAGGCCTAGCACAAATCAGGAAGCCACCTCGTGCCTCTTAGATGCCCTTTTCATCTTAGATCAAGGTTCTTCGTGGGCGTGGCTGTTCTCTACAAACTTTCTCTTTAATCAATTAGTAACTTCCCCTCATTCCTTATTTAGTAACTCTCTTAGTAACTTCCCCTAACTACAGAGCCGTTCACTTACGCGGAGCTGGATTTGTCGAGTGAATGTTGTACTAAAGCCGAGTCCACCGCTAATACGCCTGAAACAAACTACGTGGGAAAAATAAAATTTCAAGAAGCTATACAAAAGAAACTCAAAAGTACTATGCTCTGCCGTCGTCTTATTTGTCAAGCAAACACTTTATATTTTAAGAACCTTCACCCTGATTTTGAAAAGCAATTTTACTTTTCTGATTTTTACAGTAAGAATTTAATTGAATTTTGTTCTTGATGTAATTAAATAGGAATGATTAGTATCATCTCTAAGTGGGCGATTCCATGTTTGTAGATCGAAGACTTTCAACTCACTGAAGAAATCGAGTTCAAAGATAAATAAGTATGTGAGTGCAGGGTCGAAACTTATCTTCAATGTGCAAGGAGTCTGTAGCTCCTCCCCCATTGCCAGTTTCAAGGCAGACAAGCCTCTTCAACCATTAAATGCTTAGGTTCTCTTACACAGAATCAACCAAGTCCTCTGATTAGCCTGAGGCTCAGGAGCCCCATGGGAACTAAGCATAGCTCTGTAATTGGAGCTTAGACATATACAGACCTGTTTGATCAGAGGCTGATTCCCATGAAGCTAATGAAGCTTAAGCTTTAGGGCCTCTCTCTTGCACAAGTTTCTTCCAAAGGTCTCTGCATCTAACTGTGTTTATAAGCTCGAATTCTTGTTATTTAAGCCCCCAAACCCCAGTAGCTGTGTAGGCATTTAGGGCCTACGATATCTGAACCTCCCTGTGACTGATGGACTTTGGGAGCCAAAGCAGTGATGATGGAAGTTTGTTCCCGGAGAAGGGCATTGAGACTACTGGGAGAATAATAATTAAAAAAGAACTGACTATACAACTTGGTAAACTGTATTGGAGAATACCCGGAGTTGCCATCTTTCTCTTTCCCCTCAGAGCCATGTTCTTTGGGAAGGAGAGAATGAAGGAACTTGGAATTCCCTGGCAGTCCAGTGGGTAGGACTCACTGGAGTCTTCACCACTAGTGGGCTCCAGGTTCATCCCTGGTCAGGGAACTAAGATTCTGCAAGCCGTGCACACATAAACACGAAAGAAAGAAAAGAAGCTGAAGGAACTATCACCAAGGGCCTTTCTGAAGTTCCAGTTAGCAACAGGCCTCCCTAATCCCCTTTGGGGAGCTAGAGAGACCTGGGCATTTGGCAGGTGGAGACAGGCTATTTAGCTGGCAGAATCAGGGAAAACCAGCTAAACCTGTGATTCTCCATGTGTCATCCCCAGACCAGCATCACCTGGGAACTTGTTAGACATGTAGACTGCAGATCACATCCAAGACATGTGGAATCAACCTCTGGGTTGAGGTCCTGCAGTCTGCGTTTTTACAAGTCACTGGGTGACACACACTCAAGTTTGAAGACTGTTGCACCAAATTGATACATGCAAGGAACAACACACTGTTGGACTTTTCACCTTCTGCTCACTTTGTTGTCTACCCAGATTAATAAACTATTATTGGAAGCAGAGTTGAAAGGGACTCAAGTGAATTTAAGGCTTAAATCCTAGTCCTGCTTTTATTAGTTATAAGAGGCTAGGCAAATTACTCAACTATTCTGGCCTCAAATTCCTTATTTGTAAAGTGATATCTAGTAAATCTGGAGAAATTATAAAACCATATTAAGCTCAGTGAAAATTCCAAGGATCATGGATTGGTTTATGGTGGTGGTGGTTTAGTCACTAAGCCGTGTCCAACCCTTGCAACTCCATGGACTGTAGCCTACCAGGCTCCTCTGTCCATGGGATTTTCCAGGCAAGATTCCTGGAGTGGGTTGCCATTACCTTCTGCAGAGAATATTCCCGACTCAGGGATTGAACCCAGGTCTCCTGTATTGCAGGTGATCTCCTGCATTTCAGGTGGGTTCTTTACTGACTGCACTGGGAAGCCCTTTTATTCGTTTATAGTCCCACTTTGTTTATATTCCCACAAAATATTTGAGGAGGCTTACAAGAATACTTTCATTGTAATAAAAATATATATGAATTAAAATTTGGGACTTGGAGGGGGAAATACTGTCGGAGTCCCCAGGGCTCCGTCTCACTGGCTCGTTGGTTGACTACACCTGGGTCTCCTGACATTCAACATCACCTATACTCTTTTTCAAGTCTCAAGTTTATATCCCCAGCCAGACCTCACTGTCTCAATTGCTGAAGCTAATGGACATCTTAGACTCACATGAACTCTTAATCTGCTCCCCAAACCTTCTCCGCCCACACTTTTTCCTATCTCTAGAGCCACTCCAACCAACCAATGGCCGTTTCTCATCACCTCCATGATACACTGTAGGATGAACCCTATCATATTCTGCCTGGATTTCTGAAAGAACTTCCTAACAGCTTTCTCTGTTCCCAACTGTAAAAGGAAAATTTTTCCACTTCAACCCTTGCCAAGGAAAGTTGATGGTATACCTCACCTGGTTCAAACCAACTGAAGCTGATAAAGGACTGTGAACTCTGAATGACCCCTAGGCCAGACTCTTGTTAGACCGAGCTGAAGGCTTGTTCCTATCCAGTAAACAAAGGGCTCTGTTTAATCTAGCACTGTTCTTTCCTATCCAGCATGCTGGTTTTCAGTCTTAGATTAGCTTCACCCCCACCAACCCCCTTTCCTCTTTCTAGCACCTCTAAAAAACCCTGACCTTTCCCAATTCATGAATTACTCAGTAAACTTTTTCACTGATATGTTTCTTTGCCTGATGAGTATATAAACTCAGCCTTGATTTTTTTTTTTTTTTAATTCTGGTGCTCTTTGCTTTCTTTTTTTGACATAAACTTATAGTCTATTGTCAACACAGCAGCAGAATGACCATCTAAAACATGACATCTCTTGTGTCTCCTGCAGTAGCTGCTATCTCAGGGTAAAAACCAGAGCTCTTCTGCTAGCCCATACGGCTCTAACACAATCTACCCCACCCCCCATCTCACCTCCTATTATCTTGACTTCAGTTTCTACTGGACTCTTCTAGGCTCAGTTAATTTCAATTGATCATGTGATAGCTCTATTTTTGGCTTTTTAAGGAACCTTCAATTCTTTGTTTTTGTTTTTTTTTTAGAGTTTACACTTACTCTTTTGGTAATTTTTATTAGTTATTTTTGGCTGTGATGGGTCTTTGTTGCTGCAAGCATTTTCTCTAGCTGTTGAGAGCAGAGACTACTCTCTAGTTGAGGGCTCTGGCTTCTCAATGTGGAGGCTTCTCTTGTTGCAGAGCACGGGCTCTAGGGCGAGAGGGCTTCAGTAGTTAAAGCACATGGGCTCATTAGTTGCAGCTCCTGGACTCTAGAGCAAGGGCTCCCTAGATCCGGCGCACGGGCTTAATTGCCCCTGGGCATGTGGAATCTTCCCAGACCAAGAATCGAACTGGTGTCCGGTACCTTGCAAGGTAGACTGTTAACAACTGGACCACCAGGAAAGCCCCCTCTGCATTCTTAAAAAGAAAAAAAAACATCAACTTATGAAACCCCAGGTTTAAATCTATTCAATTACCAGATAAATTGCTATAGCCTCAGTTCAGTTCAGTTCAGTCGCTCAGTCGTGTCTGATTCTGCGACCGCATGAATCGCAGCACGCCAGGCCTCCCTGTCCATCACCAACTCCCGGAGTTTACTCAGACTCATGCCCATCGAGTCGGTGATGCCATCCAGCCATCTCATCCTCTGTCACCCCCTTCTCTTCCTGCCCCCAACCCCTTCCAGCATCAGGGTCTTTCCCAATGAGTCAGCTCTCCGCATCAGGTGGCCAAAGTATTGGAGTTTCAGCTTCAGCATCAGTCCTTCCAATGAACAACCAGGACTGATCTTTAGGATGGACTGGTTGGATCTCCTTGCAGTCCAAGGGACTCTCAAGAGTCTTCTCCAACACCACAGTTCAAAAGCATCAATTTTTCGGCACTCAGCTTTCTTCACAGTCCAACTCTCACATCCATACATGACCACTGGAAAAACCATAGCCTTGACTAGACGGACCTTTGTTGGCAAAGTAATGTCTCTGTTTTTTAATATGCTATCTAGGTTGGTCATAACTTTCCTTCCAAGGAGTAAGCATCTTTTAACTTCATGGCTGCAGTCACCATCTGCAGTGATTTTGGAGCCCAAAAAAATGAAGTCTGACACTGTTTCCACTGTCTCCCCATCTATTTCCCATGAGGTGATGGGACCAGATGCCATGATCTTAGTTTTCTGAATGTTGAGCTTTAAGCCAACTTTTTCACTCTCCTCTTTCACTTTCATCAAGAGGCTTTTTAGTTCCTCTTCACTTTCTGCCATAAGGGTGGTGTCATCTGCATATCTGAGGTTATTGATATTTCTCCCGGCAATCTTGAGTCCAACTTGTGCTTCTTCCAGCCCAGCATTTCTCATGGTGTACTCTGCACAGAAGTTAAACAAGCAGGGTGACAATATACAGCCTTGGTGTACTCCTTTTCCTATTTGGAACCAGTCTGTTGTTCCATGTCCAGTTCTAACTGTTGCTTCCTGACCTAGGCGAGGGCCAATAAACCTATATAGCATACAGAAGTATACTCAATGTTTTGTAATAACCTCTAAAGAAAAAGAATCTGAAAAAAAATATATATGCATGTATAACTGAATCACCTTTCTGTACACCTGAAACTTAACACAACGTTGTAAACCAACTATACTGCAATTAAAAAAGAAAAGAACTTACCAAAAAAAAAAAAAAAAAAGAGCCTGTGAAGAAGCTCTCAGGGGGACTATCTAAGTTTCAGAGTTAGTCTACATTATAGTTAGCATCTGTATTCTATCATAAAGGTTTGATGCTTTGAATCCTGTTGATAGTATATAGGCCAGGGAATATTAATAGCAGACTCCTTGATCTTTATAAAATATGTGTGTTGTCACACAATAGAAAATGTGATTATAAATAAATGAACAATTCCTTTTGTTGGAGAAATTTTTTTTTTTTTTTTACAATGTGGTCTTACTCATAATGAATAGCCAGCCTCATGCCAAAAAATCCACAGGGTCTAGAACAAGAGATGGACCTTCAATCTTTCATTGAGGATGGCTTTGAAACCAACCATGGTACAAACCTGTGCCCACCTCCAGCTGCTGTTGGGCAGTTATGCAACCTCCTTAAATATATTTCCAGTTTTGTGTTTTTAAAAGCAGAACAAAAAATTATCTACTGATAGTTGTAAAGATTGAATAAACTAAGTTCCATGAAACTATTGGATATAGATGATGTCCAATGGTGTTACTATTATAATAATGACTATCATTACAGAACAGGAAACTGAGGCCTGGAAACGAAGGGAATTGTCCAACGTAATGGCAGGGCAGAGACATGATGCTCCAGGCTAGGGTTTTCATCTTCTGTTTCATTTTCAGGTTCATTTAATATTTTATGCATCTTCAGTGCTTTATTTGGCACAGTGCTCTTTTAATTATTGTATACATCTTATAATAATATAAAAACCTGAAGAATTAAAATTCCACTGCTCTAACTAAACAATAGCACAGATCAATTCAGTAAAATCATAAGAGGTGACTCCAATGACCCCTCAAGAGGGCTCTCACTAAGAGGTTATTAGCCATAGCTTGACCTTCCCTGAAATTATGAGCTCAAGCCTAAGGACTTTTTTTTTTTTGGCCATGCCATGTGGCATGCAGGATCTTAGTTCCTGGACCAGGGATTGAACCCATGCCGCCTGCATTGAGAGCATGGAGTCTTAACCACTGGACTGCTACAGTGATCCCAATCCTAAGTACTTTACATGAGTTAAGGTTGGCCAGGTTATACCTCAATAACATACAACCTCAAACTCTCCGTGACTTCAAACGACACATTTGTTTCTCTCGTCTGCTACCTGTTCATCCAGGATCCTGGCTGATGTGGTAACCTGAGTCACTCACTATAGCACAGTGAAAAGAGTGCTCCAGAGGGGCCCTTAGTGGAAATTAAATTATCTGATGAAAACTGACATTTCATTACTTCCACTCACAACTCTGGTAAGAGCAGGTCATTTGGCACATCTCACTTTGAGGGACTGAGGAAGTATAATCTTTTCAGTGACTGGAAAGAGGTGGGGGGAGGACAATTTAATAGCCCTAGTGATGACTTCAGGCTTTAACCTTTTTTCCTTTTCTTCTTGGAAAATAAGAAGCAGCAGCCTGAGAAAAGATGGAGAAAACTGGTTTTAGTCTCATGAAGTATCATGTTGTAAAGAACAATTATTTTTAATCATTTATGCTTTTTTTGGTTTTGGTGGTTTAATATATTTGAATACTCATTGTGAATATTGTCACCAATGAATACTTTTAAAAGCAGTTGGGGGAATTCCAATTTTAATTTTTAGAGTTTGTGCTTTAAAAAGGCAATAACAGGGACTATTGAATACTGACAGGATTTTTGATGAAGAATTTTTAATTATCTTAGATGTGTTAATGATTACTGATTTTTTAAAAAACGGCTTTATCTTTTAGATATGCATCCTGAAATACTTATGAATGAAATTATATGATGGAATTTGCTTCACAATAATCTACAAAGTGGGCTTCCCCAGTGGCTCAGAGGTTAAGAATCTGTCTGCAGTGAGGGAGACACAGGAGACACTGGTTCAATCCCTGGGTCTAGAAGGAGGAGGAAATGGCAACCCACTCCAGTATTCTTGCCTGGAGAATCCCATGGACAGAGGAGCCTGGCAGGCTACAGCCCATGGGGCTGCAGAAGAGTCAGATATGACTGAAGTGACTGAGCACGAATACACACAATCTACAGGGTAAGTGGAGGCAGTGGGTAGGGTTATAGAGGAAAGATTAGTCATGACTTGATCAGTTGCAGTTGGGTGATTGGTGCAGGGGTTCATTATGCCAGTCTCTCTACTTTTAGGTATATTCAGAATTTTCTATTTGAAAAAAAAAAATTAATAGGCTTTTAACTGCTTTAGCCCCACATCTAGCTTCTCTAGATATGACTAGGAGAATGCTAGACTATCTCTGGTGCCAGTGGGGCTTGTCATCAAACCCCGGGTTTTATTTCATCCAAACAATTTTTGCACTTGCCAAATATTTTAAGCAACCAAACTTAGCCCAGAGTGGTAGTGTCCATGCCTGGCAACATCTGCTAGGACCCCAGAACCACCTCCTCTTGCCCCCTGAGGAGGCCAAGTGCTCAGAGCCTCCTGGGGCCACAGTTACTGGCCCCGTCCAACACCTAAGACTTGAGTCCAACTTGGAACTGAACTCCTCTTCTGAGGTTCCTCTGTGACCCTGGCAGGACACCAAAGTTCCTTTGGTCATTAACCGGGTGCATAGAGACCTTTGATCTCTGAGGAGTGCAGAAACGTTTGGGGCATGAACCTGAGCCAAACACAGCCCTGTGGTATGACACAGGGCTACTGTAAGCGCTCCTCCCTGCCTCCTAAGGTCCTCGGTCTTCAGCTCAGACTTTCTGCCCTGAACCAGTCCACTCTCAGCTTCAGCCACTGCCCACATGTTCTGATGGAAACGCTGTTGTGAGCATCACCAGGGTGACGCCGGGCACACTGACCCACCCCGTCTCTGTGAACACTGCCCCCCTGCCCACAGGGTGGACCTCCAGTCAGGCGTCTTATCCCCCATCATTTGGCTTTCCCTGCCATAGTTGATTGGCTATAAACCCCAGGCTGGTCCAATCAGATTCTCTTGAAATATTTGATTAATATTTGATTAAGAAATATGAACATTGAGGATGAATTAGAAGATAAATAAATGGCAGAGCTTACACAGGGCCATCTCCAACCCCCTGCTGCAGAGTCCCCGGAGCTGCCCTCAGGGCTGGTTGCTCAGCATTTCCAGGTGTCGCGGGACAATCTAGTGTCACCAAATATGTATATATTTATACGCATATGTATATACAGGCTTCCCAGGTGGCTCAGTGGTAAAGAATCCGCCTGCCAATGCAAGAGATGCAGGTTCAATCCCTGAGTGGGAAAGAACCCCTGGAGAAGGAAATGGCAACCCACTCCAGTATTCTTGCCTGGAGAATTCCATGGACAGAGGAGCTTGGCGGGCTACAGTCCATGGGGCTGCAAAGAGTCGGGCACAACTGAGCGACTGAGCACATGCACACACGCCCTTAGAAGAGCTAACGGGACACACTGGGCTGAGATTTTAGAGACATTGTGTATAATGTTCACAGAACCAACCTGATCAGGAAGATCCATCCCCAGAACCAGGCTGTCTCTGCCTCCATCCAACAGAGACCATGCGGGTGCCCTGTGTCCTGCCCCTTTTCTCTTGGAGTTGGCTTGTAAACAGTGGCTCACGCTGATTTCATCTGAGTGTACGTGTGTGTGTGTGTGTGTGTGTGTGTGTGTGTGCTTAGTCGCTGAATCCAAATCAAATATAGGTACTCCAGTGGAAAGAGAGGCTAAGAAAGTGAAGATCTGACTCCTACAGTTGAAGGTAAGTTCACAATCTGAGACTTCATCAAAATATGGAGGGATGTTTATAGGATTTTGGTTAGGCTCCTGATTGCCAATACACTGGGTTAGCCAAAAAGTTCATTTGGGTTTTTCTGCAAGATGGTATGGAAAAGTCTGAATGAACTTTTTGGCCAACCACGTATTAGGCCTCTGAGTGTGTTCTCTTGTATAATTCGCTCCACCACTCTTCCACCATTCCCACCTAGCTGGGCAGTGCTACTTTCCTGCCCTTTCCTCCCACACAGGGCATGCTTGCCCAGGGCATCCTTCATGCATTAATTCAATTTATGTTAATTGAGTCCCTACCACATGCTGGGACTGTGACAGCAAGTCAGCATAGTCTGTGACCTTGCAGATCCTACCAGGGTTCATGAGGACATTTCCACTGAAGGTAAAATAAACTGACTCAGGCCAGATTAGCCAAAAAGGCAGACATTATTATAAGAAGAAGGGAATATCTCATAGACCCCCAGGGATTTCAGTTATACACATATACCCACTCTTTCTTACATTTTTTCCCCATAAAGATCATTAGAGAGTGCTGAATAGAGTTTCCCATGCAATATAGCAGGTTCTTATTGGTCATCTATTCTATATATATTAGTGTGTATATGTCAATCCGAATCTCCCACTTTATACACCCCCGCCCCTGGTAACCACAGGTTTGTTTTCTACATCTGTGACTCATCTTCTGTTTTGTAAGTAGGTTCATTTGTGCCATTTCTTTAGACTTTCACATATAAGCAATATTATATGATATTTGTCTTTCTCAATCTTCTCTTAACTTTTCCAAATCAATACAGCGAAAGGGAAAACACTATTTGGAAGTGCTGGGTGGCTGGTTTTAGGTATTCAGATTTTGTCACGACCATTCTCTGGCTGAGTAATTTCATATATGTTTCAGGGAACACTGGTTTGAACGGAAGTCCGTTTCTGCTGCTATGGTTATTTTTGGTCAGTTTCTCTCTCATCAGTGAATCTTTGCATCCAGGTGGCATTTACCTGTCTTTTAGAGGTCAAGAAGTCATTTGGTTCAGCCTTAGATTGTGACAGGGCTCTGAGTATATTGCCAAGGGAACAGTCCCCCTACTGTGCCAGATGGCTGATTATCTGTGGTTATTATGTGTACAAAGCATTTTTATAAGTTCCCAGAACTCTCTGCTCAAATGTCAGCTCGACAGAGAGGCCTCCCTGACCACCTCTAAAATAGCATCTGTCTCCTGTCTCTCTTCATTCCTCTACCCTACTATATTTATCTTCAGGGCACTTGTCACCACCTGACACATTATATATTTATTTGTTTACTGTCTGTCCCTCACCTTCAGAATGCAATCTTCAGGCAAGAAGGAGCTCATCTGTGTGTGTGTGTGTGTGTGTGTGTGTGTGTGTGTGTGTGTGTATGTATGTGAGTCACTCAGTTGTGTCCGACTCTTTGCGACCCCATGAACTGTAGCCCGCCAGGCTCCTCTGTCCATGGAATTCTCCTGGCAAGAATAATGGAGTGGGTAGCCAGACCCTTCTCCAGGGGATCTTCCCAACCCAGGGATTGGATCGAACCTGCGTTCCCCACGTTGTGGGCAGATTCTTTATCGTCTGAGCCACTAGAAAAGCCCAGGAGTTTGTCTATTGCCTGCTGTATTTCTATTACCTAGAGTAGTCTCTACCACATGGCAGTATTAGAGTGAATGCATGAAATGAAGGAGAGAGTGGATGAATTCTCTGCTATTCATGAAGGGAGGCAGGTGGAGGGCAATTTAAACCTGGAAGGAGAAATGGAAGGAGAGATGGGAACTTGAGCAGGAGGGACTCCATGTATGTTTGTCACCTACTCTCAAGCCACGGAGCAGAGGTGAAAAGGTTCCTGGCAGGAAGGCTGGGATAACTGAAACAAACGTGATGACCATAGCAACTCTGGGCAGAGATGGGTCACAGTCCACAAACTTGAGTGTGTAAGAGATATTGAGTTGGCCAACAACTTGTTCAGGTTTTTCCATGCTATGTGATGGAAAAACTTTGTTGGCCAACCCTATACCATTTTACTTTCTATACCTCAGGCCAGTTCCAATTTTGAGCCTTGGTTTTGGCATGATGGAGGCACTCAGCCACAGGAGAGCTCCTGTCCTGCCCCATCTTTGCCAGCAGTGGGAGATGGGGGTTCTGTCTGAATTCACCGTGATGGGCTGGAGGGTTGACTTCTCCGCAGATGGCCGCTCCTGCCTGTCTGTGTGAGTTGGAGAGACTTTGGCCATCAGTGCTCTGAGCCTGTCCCACCGCGGTTTCTCATTCATCAGCTCTCTGAACCACCCTCTGGGTTCTATTACAAGGAGGTGATTTCCCTACCACTATGTTCTGCTTCTTAACCATGCCTGTAATTTCTGTTCTCAATTCCATGGTAAGTTTCAGTTCTTTATTCTCCTACGCTGTAGAAGAACTTTCCTCTGATTCTCAGGCCTCAAGGTCTGGTAATAAAAGGAGGCAATTTAGCTTGGAAAATCTTATGCTGCCCTTGTTCCTCATGAATGTTATAGAATATTTCCTAATTAAGATATCTCCTTTATTGCAGTAGAAGTCTTCCTAAATCAAGGATTTAGTTTCATTAAAATGATGGAAATGTATTAGAGTCATATAGATGAATAAGACATTAGTACTTGAGTTTCTTTCATTTTTTTTTTTATAAGTTCATTTTTTTTTCACATTTTATTTATTTATTTATTTTTGGCTGTGCTGGGTGTTGCGCACAGGCTTTTCTCTAGTTGTGGTGAGTGGGGGCTGCTTTCTAGTTGAGGTGCACGGGCTTCTCTTTTTGCAGAGCATGGACTCTCGGGCATGGGCTCAAGTAGCCAGCTTGCAGGCTCTAGAGCACAGGCTCAGTAGTTGTGGCACATGGGCTTAATTGCTCCATGGCATGCGGAATCTTCTTGGACCAGGGATCGAATCTGTGACTCTACGTTGGCAAGCAGATTCTTAACCAATTGACCACCAGGGAAGTCCCAGTTTCTTTGATTATAAATGAATTATTCATCCGAACAAAGTGTCTCTTGAGAAAAAAAAGAATCTCAGTTTATATGCAACCATAGCCAAAATTTCACGAGGGAAATTTTAGCACTATTATTAGCCAGGTTTCACTTCAAGCAAATTGGGGGTATTAATATAAAATGATAGAAATTAAAAGAATCTAAGTCAGTTAACAGTAGTGTATGTCAGAAACATTCCTAACATATATAGGCCTGGTTCTACCCTCAAAAACCCTGAACATGTGTGTATTCTGGACTTCGAGCTAAGAGTCTAGTCCAGTCCCTCATTCATTTTACTGATGATGAAACTGAAGCTCAGAAAAATGAAATGATCTGTGAAAGCGGCAGTTTCATCAAGTATATTCTAACAGGTTATGACTCTATGGCCAGAGGTAAAGCTATTCTGGGTGATAATATTTAAAACTCATTACAAAACTCAAGGTTCATCATCACCTTGTAATTCTATAAGTAATAATGAAGAAATTCTTTGTTCCTATTGGAACCAACCCTCTAATATTCAGGTTAGCAGTTCTCAAAAATGGGCTTCCCTGATGGCTCAGCAGTAAAGAATCTTCTGCTAATTCAGGAGATGTGGGTTTGATGCCTAAGTCAGGAAGATCCCCTGGAGAAGGAAATGGCTACCCACTCCAGTATTCTTGCCTGGGAAATCCTGTGGACCAAGGAGCCTGGTGGGCTACAATCCATGGGGTCACAAAAGAGTCAAATGTGACTTAGCAACTAAACAACAACAACAATTTGCCAGAGGATGTTGTCTTCAAATGTCTTACAGTCCCTCTGGAGATGGGGCTGAGGTGACGACAGGTGTGAGGGGTAAGCAGTGGACACAACCATGGTTAGAAGAGGGTTCAGAGTAGGGGACCAGCAACTCTGCTGTAGATGGTTGAACCTAAAAGGACTTGACTCAGAGAGTGTCACAAGCTGACGCCACACTGGCTGAGTTCCTTGAGGACGTGGTTAGAGAAGGCGGCCTGCCAGCACTGGACTCCTCTGCACCACTGATCTCACTCTCTGGATGGTTTAGAATTAGAAACTTCCTCTGACCCTGCTGCCCCTTTCCAAGTAGTTACTTTCTCACATCCCCTTTACCGTCAATTTTCTCAAAATAGTGAAATTGGCCATCTTAGCCTCCTCAACACCTATTTTTCATCCTGTTGGGCCTCCTCCCACTATCTTTTTCTGCAAAATAACTGTTCATTCATCTGATTAATATTTATAACATGCTGATTTCATGCCAGATACCGACCTAGGCTCAAGGTGAGTATAAAAGACAGTCCTTAGCACAGGGAGCTCAACCCAGTGCTCTGTGACAACCTAGAGGGGTGGGATGGGGTGGGAGATGGGAGGCAGGTTCAAGAGGGAGGGGACATATGTGTGCCTGTGGCTGATACAATGATGTATGGCAGAAGCCAGCACAATATTGTAAAGCAATTATCCTCCAATAAATTTTTTTTAAAAATAAAGTAGAAGACTTAGGATGGATAAAGAAGATGTGCTACATACAGACCATGGAATACTACTCAGCCATGAAATGGGATGAAAAAATGCCATTTGCAGCAATATAGATGGACCTAAAGGTTATCATACTAAGTGAAGAAAGTCAGAAAGAGAAAGACAAATACCATACAGTATCACTTACATGTGGAATCTAAAATATGACACAAATGAACTTACCAACAAAATAGAAACACAGACAGAGAGAACAGACTTATCATTGCCAAGAGGATAGGGAGGGATGGAGTAGGAATCAGGGATTAGTAGATGCAAACTATTATACATAGAATGGATAAATAATAAGGTCCTACTGTATTGGGAACTATATGGAATATCCTATGATAAGTTGTAATGGGAAAGAATATGAAAAAGAATATATATGTATAACTGAATCACTTTACTATGCAGCAGAAATTAATGCAACATTGTAATTCAACTATACTTCACTAAATAATAAATTTTAAAAAAAAGTCCTTACCTCATAGAGCTTACTTTCTGGTGGGGAGCACAAATGATCACATAGCTACTTACTCTGATGGTGACATCAAGGGAAAGTGGAGAGTATCATGAAGGAGTATAATAGGAACCTAATTTAGATTGGAATGGGAGGTGATGAGCAAGGAAGGACTCTTTAAGCAAGTGGAAGTTAATCTGATACCTCAAAGAGTAGCAGAAATTGGCTTTCAAAGAGTGAGGAAAGGGTGGAACAAGAGTCAAGAACCCAAGGCAGGAAAGAGTATGGGCAGTCAATTTATAGAACAAAAAGAAAGTGGGTCAGTATAGCTAGAGCTGATGAACTAATAGGTAAGCAGTGCCAAGTGGGTCTAGGAAGACAGGCAGGGGTGCGGTCATGAAGGCCAGGCTGAGACCTTTGATCTTTCTAATTTAGTTTTGTTTTTTTTTTAGTTGGCTGTGCTGGGTCTTCATTGCTGCATGAGGGTTTTCTCTAGTTGCAGTGAGCAGGGGCTACTCTTCATTGCAGTGCATGGGCTTCTCATTGCAGTGGCTTCTCTTGTGGAGCTCAGGCTCCAGAGGGTGTAGGCTTCAGTAGTTGTGATGCGTGGCCTCTGTCGCCCTATGGCATGTGGAATCTTCCCAGACGAGGGATCGAACCCGTGCCCCTTGCATCTGTGGGCAAACTCAACCACTAAACCACAAGGGAAGTCCCGGGACCTTTGATCTTGATTCCAAAATCAAAGGGAAGTCATTTAAGATGTTAAGCAGAGAAGATCTATGATCAAATTTATATTTTAAGAGTATTGCTGTCTGTTGGCCAAAGATTGGATTAGGATGAAACAGGAATGGCAGTGCTCTCAGTGAAAGATGATGGTGACTTGGAGTTAGATGGCAGTCTTGGGAATAGAGGGAAGCGGAAAGACTCATGATGTATTTTGCAGGTTGACAGATCCTGATCCATTGGACATCTAGGAAATGTCAAGTATGACCTCTAGGTTTCTGGCTTATGCTATTGCATGGGTTAGTGATGACTTTTACTGAGGTTTAATATGCTGGAAAAGGTGCTTCCCTGGTGGCCCAGTGGTTAAGAATCTGCCTTGCAATGCAGGGAACACCAGTTTGATCCCTGGTCCAGGAAGATACCACATGCCACGAGACAACTAAGCTCATGGGCTGCAACTACTGAAGCCTGTGCTCCACGAGAGGAGAGACCACAATGAGAAGCCCATGCACTGCAACGAAGAGCAGCCCCTGCTCTCTGCAACCAGAGAAAGCCTGCACAGCAATGAAGACCCAGCACAACTGAAAATAGATAACTTTTTTTAAGATGGAAGAGTAAAAGATTTGGAAAAATAGGCAAGACTTTCTTGTTTTAGATGTCTGAGAAACATCAAAAGCTAGATATTAGGAAGGCAGATGGATCTGTGGATGTCAAGCTCAGAAGAGAGATCTGGGCTGAACATGAATTTGGCATATGGTTGGTGTCGAAGGCCATACAATGTGAAAGGTCATCTAGAACAAGAGAAAAAGGACAAGACATGCTTCTAAGAAACTTCACAATATAGAGATCAGACAAAGAAGGAATAGTCAGAGTGAAGACATATAGACCAGAGGAGGCAGAAGAAAAGGAGGGGGTGTGAAGTCATTGTAGCTAAGGCAAGAGATGATTTCAGAAGGAGGGTGTGGTCCACTCTGTGTAGTACCACTGAGGGCTCAGGCAAGCTGAGAACGGCAAAGGGTCCGTTGGACCAGGAAGCCATCGATGATCTCACCAAGAAAGGTTTTGATGAGGTTATGAGGCAGACGTCGACTAAAGTGACTAATCGATCACAGTGAGCATTAAAGAAAGAGAGCAAATGAGAAAGGGTGGAAAAGACCAAAAAATCAGAGCACGTTGCTTCTATTAAGCATAAGAACGGTTTTCTGAAACTTGTTTCTGATGTGTGAGGATGTCCAGCCGTGGATCATCATCAAAGGAATCTGAGAAGCAATGGTAGGTTGATTTGGAGACTGTTTTCATTGTCACAGCTGTGGATGGGGTTCCCACTGACATCTACTGGGTAGAGGCCAGGGATGGTGGTAAACACCCAGCAACACAAAGGATAGCCCCCATGACGAAGAATCATCTAGCCCCAAATCTCAACAGTGCTGAAGCTGAGACACCCTCTTCTAAGCTCAGGTGTTTCAAGTAGAGTTGCACATGAGGTTTACCTGAGAAGATTTTCAGGAATGCACATGTTGGGCCCTCCTGAGGATTAGTGTATTTAATATTCTCTGCAGATGGTTATTATGTGCAGCCTGGGTTTCAAACCCCTGCTCCAGGGTTTATGCACAAGTGCTAAAAAGGAAAAGATGGATTGAAGAGGCTCTTAGAGTCCTGGCATCCTCCTACTCACCCTGCCATGAAAGCCCCAAACCCATATGATCACCAAATCTCAACCAAGAGGCCTTGCAAAGTGGTTTTCATTAAACTAACACCTTCTTCTGGACCCAAGTGAAAGTGAAAGTTGCTCAGTTATGTCCAACTCTTTGTGACCCCATGGACTGTGGCCCACCAGTCTCCTCTGTGAAATCCTCCAGGCAAGAATACTGGAGTAGGTAGCCATTCCCTTCTCCAGGGAATCTTCTGAAGCCAGGGATAAAATCCAGGCCTCCTGCATTGCAGATGGGTTCTTTACCATCTGAGCCACCAGGGAAGCCCTCTGGACCCAATGCCTCGCTCATATCTCCTACCCTTCACTTGGAGAATAACTGTTTCTCAGCTCTTGCTCCTTTTCTGGCTAGAAGCTGAAGAAGACCACCAGACAAGACAGGATGTGGCTTCTCAGTAACCTACTTTAGTTCCCTTTCTTAAGAAAATCTTCATGTTTTGTCTTTGTGTTTGATGCTCCCCAGTTTCACTATGATGTGACTACAGGTAGATTTATTTTTTTGTATCCTGTTCGTAACTCAGTGTGTTTTTTCCATCTAAATGTTCATCCTCCTCCAGTTCTGGTAGATTCTCTGCCATTATCTCTTTAATGTGTTGTCTCTCTTTCCTCTCTCTGTTCTCTCCTCTGGATCTGCTGTTAGATTCATGTTGGATTTTGTCATTCTGTTCTTCACATTACATTGATTTCACTTCCACAATCTCCGTTCTTCTCTCTGTGCTTCACTGTGATTTTCTCAGACCCATCTTACAAACCACTAGTTCTCTCACTAGTCATCCAGACTAGTTAATGTGCCTATTGAATTTTTAATTTTCTTACTATGTATTTCATGTCCAAAATTTCTGTTTGTGCCTGTATTTTCTCTAATGTTCTTTTTATTTTTTAATATTTATTTATTTTTTTAATTGAAGGATAATTTCTTTACAGAATTGTGTTGGTTTCTGCCAAACATTAACATGAATTAACCATAGGTAGTCAATAAAAAAAATTATTTATGTATTTGCCTATGCTGGGTCTTAGTTGCAGCATATGGGACCTTGACCAGGGATCAATACTGGGCTGCCTGTATTGGGAGTGTAGTGACTTAGCCACTGGGTTACCAGGGAAGTCCCATCCCTAAGGTAATCTTCCTGCCTTTTTCTATTCATTCCTTTTGAACATTTAAAAGCTCTCAGATTGTTTTATTATTATTAGTTATTGGAGTATTGGCTGAGTCTCATCTCATGCAGATGTGTGTAGTAACCTAACATGTCTGGGATAACATAACTCCTGTAGTGTGGGCTAATATTCACTGTCTTCATACATTTAACATTCACTATGCTTCCTAAATTCAGTTGAGAGTATTGTTCCCACTGATGTCTAGAGCTCCATTTTGTATAAAACAGTTCCTGTTGTTTTAAAGCTCTGATATGGGAAGAACACCATGGGCTATTTTTTCTGTAATTAAGGTTGGAATGAGGGCTTCCCAGGTGGCCCTAGTGGTAAAGAACCTACCTGCCAATGCAGGAGATGTAAGAGACACAGGTTCAATCCCTGCATCAGGAAGATGCCCTGGAGGAGGGCATGGTAACTCACTCCAGTATTCTTGCCTGGAGTATCCCATGGACAGAGGAGCCTGGCAGGCTGTAGCCCATAGGGTCTCACAGAGTCAGACACGACTGAAGAAATTTAGCATGCATGCATACATGCACACAGGGTTGGAATGGGGGAAAGGAGGCAAAAGAACCCTTCTAAATCACTGGGTCAACAGTGATTTGTTAAACAGCCTCTTGCTAAATCATTGTAACTATGTCACTATCAGGGCTCAGTTCAGTTCAGTACAGTTCAGTCGCTCAGTTGTGTTCGACTTTACGACCTCATGGACTGCAGCATGCCAGGCTTTCCTGTCCATCACCAAATCCTGGAGCTTGCTCAAACTCATGTACATCGAGTCGGTGATGCTATCTATCCATCTCATCCTCTGTCATCCCCTTCTCTTCCTGCCTTCAATCTTTCCCAGCATCAGGGTCTTTCCCAATGAGTCTGTTTGTCACATCAGATGGCCAAAGTATTGGAGCTTCAGCTTCAGCATCAGTCCTTCCAATGAATATTCCGGACTGATCTCCTTTAGGATGGACTGGCTGGATCTCCTTGCAGCTCAAGAGAGTCTCAAGGCTCTTCTCCTACACCACAGTTCAAAAGCATCAATTCTTCAGTGCTCAGCTTCCTTTATGGTCCAACTCTCACATCCGGTCCTGACTATTGGAAAACCATAGCTTTGACTAGACAGACCTTCATCGGCAAAGTAATGGCTCTGCTTTTTAATATGCTATCTAGGTTGGTCATAACTTTCCTTCCAAGAAGCAAGTGTCTTTTAATTTCATGTCTGCAGTCACCATCTGCAGTAATTTTGGAGCCCAAGAAAATAAAGTCTGTCACTATTTCCATTGTTTCCCCATCTATTTGCCATGAAGTGATGGGATCAGATGCCATGATCTTAGTTTTCTGAATGTTGAGTTTTAAGCCAACTTCTTCACTCTCCTCTTTCACTTTCATCAAGAGGCTCTTTAGTTCTTCTTTGCTTTCTGCCACAAGGATGGTGTCATCTGCATATCCGAGGTTATTGATATTTCTCCCAGCAATCTTGATTCCAGTTTGTACTTCATCTAACTGGGCATTTTGCATGATGTACTCTGCATATAAGTTAAATAAGCAGGGTGATATACAGCCTCGACATACTACTTTCCCGATTTGGAACCAGTCTATTGTTCCATGTCCAGTTCTAACTGTTGCTTCTTGACCTGCATACAGGTTTCTCAAGAGGCAGGTCAGGTGTTCTGGTATTCCCATCTCTTGAATTTTCCACAGTTTGTTGTGATCCACACAGTCAAAGGCTTTAGTGTAGTCAATAAAGCAGAAGTAGGTGTTTTTTTGGAACTCTCTTGCTTTTTCAGTGATCCAATTAAGACCTGGTAAATCTTTGTGGGCAGACTCAGATCTAATCTGGCCTTGAGAGTTCAGGGAGGGAGGTATGCATAAAGCATTCTAAGTGAATGTAGGGATATATGCATGCTGGAACCTGCTGACAATTCATACTACCCTTCTGGTATGATTGGGAAGATAGGTGTTGGTAAGAGATAAAGTAAGGGGGGGTGGGTGGGTAAAGAAGGTGGAGGGGAGGTAGTGGCAGGGAGGTGACAAGAAGGAAAAGTCAATAATAAATAGACACTGCCCACTGAGTCCTTTCTATGTGTAGGGCTTGTACTATTTTGTTGTTCAGTCACTAAGTTGTGTCCAACTCTTTGTGACCCCATGGACTGCAGCACCTGCCAGGCATTCCTGTCTTTCACTGTCTCCCAGAGTTTGTTCATACTCACGCCCCTTGAGTTGGTGATGCCATCCAACCATCTCATCCTCTGCCGCTCCCTCCTCCTTTTGCCTTCAGTCTTTCCCAGCATCAGGGTCTTTTCCAACAAGTCTGTTCTTCACAATCAGGTGGCCAAAGTATTGGAGCTTCAACTTCAGTATCTGTTCTTCCAGTGAATATTCAGCCCTTTTGGATTGACTAGTTTGATCTCCTTGCACTCTCAAGAGTCTTCTCCAGCACCATAATTTGTGCTATTGGGTTGGCAAAAAAGTTTGTTTGAGTTTTTCCATTAGATATTACAGAAAAACCTGAACAAAATTTTGGCCAGTTCAACATCTGTGTTCCATGAATCACTCATTTAAGCCTCACATACCCTTCTAAGGAAGAGTGCACTCGTATCCCCACCTTCCAGATGAGGAATCTCAGGCTAAAGGAATATATTTAAGTTGTCCTAGGTTACACAGGTAGCAAATGATCAAGTATAGATTTAAATGCTTATAGTCTAACCCCAGAGTTTGTGGTCCTAATCACCAGGAATATCATTCCTCAGAGGGTTATAGTGACTTGCTATACATTAGAGCATGTGTTATCTTGATCATTGCTTTCCACTGCTTGTCATCTTCTGAAGTAAGACATTGCTCATTCAACAAATACTTATGATGTTGCCAATCCCTAGCTTTATATCGTAGGCTGAGGATGTCAAGATGAATCAGACTGATCGCTGACCTCAAGGAGATGATGGTTCCCATAAGCAGGTCACAAGAAAAAGAGTCATGTAAACACACAATTATAATGCAATATGGCAACTCATGATTCAGGGGGTGTTTGTACAGAATGCTAGGGAATCTCAGAAGATGGAGTGGCTAATTCTGTGAGAGGGAGCTTGGGAAGACTTCAGCAAGAAGGGGAGGTTTAAAATAAATTTTAGGGACTTCCCTGGTGATCCAGTGACTAAGTCTCATACTCCCAATGCAGGGGGCCTGGGTTTGATTCCTGGTCGGGGAACTAGATCTCACATGCCACAGTGAAGATCTAAGATCCTGGAAGCCAAAAACTAAGACCTGGCACAGACAAATAAATAAATAAAAATTTTTAAAAATAAAATTTAAAGGGTGAATAGTTAATTAGATGGATGCTGATGTAGAAAAAGTTTCAAAGCAAAGGAAATAATGAAGGTCATTATTGAATGAAGAAAAGGCATGAAGGTCTGAGAGTGCAAGACAGGTGAGGGAATGAACACAGGTGGGCGAGACAGGAGTACAAAGTCCAAGGGTAATCTTCAAACCTGTTCTTCAGACCACTGTCTCTGTGTGATGTGAGTTCTGAGATCAACTAGGTGTGGAAACCACTGTACCCGAGAATCTTTTCTGTGTATTCACAATGCATGTAAGTCTTTCCTGGTGGCTCAGACTGTAAAGAATCTGCCTGAATGCAGGAAACCTGGGTTTGATTCCTGGATCAGGAAGATCCCCGGAGGAGGAAATCCACTCCAGTATTCGTGCCTAGAGAAATCCATGGACAGAGGAGCCTGGCAGGCTACCGTCCATGGGGTCACAGAGTCGGACACAACTGAGTGACTAATGCACACACATGCAATGCATGTAAGCATATTAGAGACTTAAAGAAGTACTGCAGTAACCAACCTGTTAAATTCCTTTAAAACAAATTTCCCATCTTAAGTGTTCACAGAATTGCTTTTTAAATATCCAAATAACACTTACTTGTCATCTCAAGAATTTCCCTTTTTGGGGAATATTAGCCATAAAAAATGAAATAATGCCATTAGCAGCAGCATGGATGGAACTAGAGATTATCGTACTAAGTGAAGTAAGTCAGAAAGAGAAAGACAAATACAGTATGATATCACTCCTATGTGGAATATAAAACATGACACAAACTAACTTATCTACAAAACAGAAACAGACTCACAGACATAGAGAACAGACTTGTGGTTGCCAAGCGGGAGAGGGTTGGAGGAGGGATGGATTGGGAATTTGGGATTAGCAGATGCAAACTATTATATAGAGGATGGATAAACAACAAATTCCTACTGTATAGCACAGGGAACTATATTCAGTACCCTGCAGTAAACCATAATGGAAAAGAATATGAAAAAGAACGTATATGTACAACTGAATCACTTTCCTGTATAGCAGAAATGAGCATAACCTTGTTAATAATCTATATGTTAATAAAATACGTTTTTAAAAAAGAGAGTTTCCATTTTTTATAGTTTTAATTTTTCTGTTGAGATTCCCTATGTGTTCACTCACCAGTATCATATTTTCCTCTAATTCTTTGACCAGAAGTTTAACAGCTACTTTAACAGTCTTTTTTTGCTAACTCTAAAATCTTGGTCCCCCTTAGATTTGATTGAAATTAGCTACCTTCTTTAAAAAAAATTGCTATGGATTATTATCCTGTTTGTTTGTATGTCTACCAACTTTTGATTCTCAGCCATTGTGATCATACATTTTAGAGACTCTAGTTTTTGTTTTCTTTCTCTGAAGGGTGTTGATTCTTGTTTTAGCACACTCATTAATTAATGAACAATCATGTTGAACTTATACAGTCTTATGTTTATATTTGTTTAGTGCTGACACGTGAAAAGTTTTAGATGCTTCGCAAGCCATTCTAACTTGGCAGGAGTCAGCCTCCAAGCTCCCTTTATCTCTTATGAACTTTGTTGGGACTTGGCTTTAGACTTTGTTAGGGTGAATTTAGAGCAGATGTTACTCTAGGACTTGGTCCTCACTCCTAAGGTACAGGCTTTCCAGTGTCTCAGCTGGATGCCAAGGATGCTAATGAGGTGTAAAGAAGGTCTCTTCACTTCAGCAGGGCTCTTCTCCAGTGTCCTCAAGGACTGTTCCGTCCCTACTTGATCCACTCTCAAAATCATGACAGTTACTGTCTGTGAGTTTCAAGAAGTCTTTCCCTGCACATGGACAGCCTACCTTCACGAACGGACTCATAGGGGCTCTCCACATGTACCTCTTGGGCTTTCTCTTTCCTTAGGTCCCTCCTTTGATCCCAGTCCAGATATTCCACTTGCTTCAGCTGCCCTCAGACCATTACTCCTACCTCCTTGACTCAGACAGATCACAGTGTTCTGCTTGGACTCCAGTTCTTTGCTATCAGTTGGAAAACGTTCTCAAGGCAGAGAACTGGGTAATCAAGAGGCTCATTTTATAAATTTCCTTTTCCTAAGGGATCACAATCTTTTAAAAAAATATTTTTATTTATTTACTTTTGGCTGCACTGGGTCTTCATTGCTGTCACGGGCTTCTCACAATGGTGGCTTCTCTTGTTGCAGAGCGCGGGCTCTTGGGCACATGGACTCAGTGGTTGTGGCCCATGGGCTGACTTGCCCCTCAGCAGGTGGGATCTTCCCAGAACCAGGGATGAAAACCATGTCTCCTGCATTGGTAGGCAGATTCTTAATTACTGGACCGAGGTCCCAGGATTAAAGTCTTGTGCTGCTGTTGTCCATCCCCTAAAAACAGTTGCCTATAAATTTTGTCCAGTTTTATAGTTGTTTATGGAAAGAGGGTTTTCTGGTATAATTTACCCTATCATGGTCAGAAATGGAAGTCCAATATCATGTTACCAAACAGCACATGAAGCTAGCTGTGTAGCATATACTTTGAGAAATACTGAGATAAGTTTATATTTAATTTTATTCCCATTTAAAAGATATATTTATTTATTTTGTTTTGGGATCTTTAGTTGTGGCATGTGGGATCTAGTTCCCTGAACAGGGATTGCGCCCCGTCAGCCTTGGGACATGTGGGGTCTAGTTCCCTGAACAGGGATCGAGCCCCGCTCCCAGCCTTGGGAGCATAGAGTCTTAGCCACTGGACTGCCCGGAAATCGCTGTACTACCTTCTTGATGATGTCTATTGAATATGCCAGGCCCTCTCTTATCAAAGGGCGGTTGGATCTGTTGGTTCCTCTTCCTGGAATACTCTTTTTCCTGACATCCATATGGCGCACTCTCTCACTCCTTATGTTACATCCTCAGAGAATTCTTCACTGACCACCCTTTCTAAGATCCTACCCCTGTCACTCTCTATTTCCTCACACTGCTTCATTTCCTTCACAGCATTTTTCATTGCCTGACCTACATTATATCTCTTCATTTATTTATTTTTCCTATTGAAATTAAGCTCCATGAGAAGAGGGACCTTAGTTTTCTTCACCACTGTACCCAAATCACCTAGAACAGCACCTGACACTTAGCAAGCTCTCAATAAGTGAAGTTAAATAAATAATATAAATTATAATAAATGTATTTAAATGGAATTAAAAAAAATTATTTGGCTGCACCAGGTCTTAGTTGCAGCACAGCTGATCTTCACTGAGGCATGTGGGATCTAGTTGCCTGACTATCGATTGAACCTGGGCCCTCTGCCCTGGGAGCACAGAGTCTTAACATGTACCACCAGGGAAGTCCCTAAATGGGATTTTTTCTGAGGCTGTTCAGAGTGATGAGGAAAGACTGAAAAAAAAGCAAATAGCAAATATGTTGGGAAAATCCGCATATTTTATTGATTTTATGAACAAAGGCCACTGATGCAAAAGTACTGGTAGATTATTGTGAATCACAGTGAGGAAATTATCCTGTTTATCTAGGTGAACTTAATGGGGCTCAATCATCTTTTCCCAACAGGTCTATATCAGTAAAAGTCCAAACAGAAGAACACATGAAAATAAGAAAAAAAAAGTGCACCCTGGGACAACGCTATTGCACCATCGGTGTCTTCCAGAAGAAACTATTTTCCCTCTTTCTTAGATGTAGTGGCATTCAGAGCCAAAAATAGCATCTGTTACACAAAAGACTTGTTATACATAGGTTTGCTCTGGAGTATGAAAGCAAATTTCTGGAGAGAAATGCTTCTTTTATTTGTGTTTATTTGTAGAACGAACAAATGATAGACTCTCACAGGAAGGGATTCTCTGATGCAACTCGGCCAAGGTACTTCAAATCCTCCTAGGTACTGGAGCTCTTGTAAACCCAAAAGACACTTCTCTATTTTTTTAATAAATCCATTTTGTTTATTTATTTATTTATTTGGGCCATGCCACATGCAGGATCTTAGTTCCCCAACCAGGGATTGAACTGGCATCCCCTGCATTGGGAGTGCAGAGCCTTAACCACTGGACCACAGGAAAGTCTCCCAAAGGGCATCTCTTGAAGCAGAGATAAAGCCAGAGAAGCATATGCAATTTAGTTATACCTCTTTGATATGAATTGTCACTCAGGACTATTCCATTTGCTCACTATTCCAGGAGAACCTATGGTAAAAATGGTGGACATATTCCAAGTCATTGTGATCAGCAACTCCAGGAATATTGGTTCTAATTCCCACAACTTCTTAAAGATCAAGAAAGGTCTTCAGGTACTTCCAATTTTTTGAGGTTCCTGATGTATTAAGAAAGGATAAAGCTCTAAATCAGCGTTACAAAAATTGTGATGTATTTTAAATGTTTCCATTTGATAAATTAACATCTTTAAAACAGGAACATACAATGTGGTTTATTATGCCATTTGAGGTTATCTCTGTGACTGTACTGAGGACCTTATTTGGAGGTAATATCAAATGTCTATGCTTTAGCTCCTTCAGAAATATAAGTCCATTCTAACTCTTCTGTGATGGAGCCTGACCACTCCCTGGATGTTGCTAAGGTCTTCCACTGGTCAGCCAATGGTTCTGAACTTTAAAAACTGTCTCTTCATAAAGATGGCCAAGAGGCACATGAAATGGTGCTCAACATTGCTAAGTATTAGAGAAATGCAAATCAAAATTATAATGAGGTATCACCTCACACCAAGTCAAAATGACTATCATCAAAAAATCTACAAACTATATATGCTTGAGAGAGTGTGGAGGAAAGGGAACCCTCCTACAAACTGCTGCTGGTGGGAATATAAATTGGTCCAGTTGCTTTGGAGAACAGTATGTTGTTGTTGTTCAGTTGCTAGGTTGTGTCTGACTTTTTGTGACCCCATATCAGGCTCCTCTATCCTTTACTATCTCACGGAGTTTGCTCAAATTCTAGTCTGTTGAGTTGGTGATGCTATTTAACCATCTCATTCTCTGCTGTCCCTTTCTCCTTTTGCCTTCAATCTTTTCCAGCAGCAGGGTCTTTTCCAATGAGTTGGCTCTTTGCATTAAGTAGCCAAAGTATTGGAGCTTTAGCTTCATCAACAGTTCTTCCAATGAATATTCAGGGTTGATTTCCTTTAGGATTGATTGGTTTGATCTCCTTGAAGTCCAAAGGACTTTCAAGAGTCTTCTCTAGCACCATGATTCAAAAGCATCAGTTCTTCAGTGCTCATCTTTCTTTATGGTTCAACTCTTAGATCTTTACATGACAACTGGAAAAAACTACAGCTTTGATTATACTGACCTTTGTCAGCAAAGTAATGTCTCTGCTTTTTTTTTTATGTCTCTGCTTTTTAATATGCTGTCTAGATTTGTCATAGCTTTCCTTCCAAGGAGCAAGTGTCTCTCAATTTCATGGATGCAATTTGAACCTGAGTCTCCAGCATTGTAGGCTGATTATTTACCACTGTACCACCTATTCTTTTATGGAGAGCAGTATGGAGTTTCCGGTAAAAACTAAAAATATAGCTACCATCAGCTCAGTTCAGTCACTCAGTCATGTTCGACTCTTTGCAACCCCATAGACTGTAGCATGCCAGGTTTCCCTGTCCATTACCAACTCCTGGAGCTTGCTCAAACTCATGTCCATCAAGTTGGTGATGTCACCTAACCATCTCATCCTCTGTCATCCCCTTCTCTTCCTTCATAGCTACTATGTGATCCAGCAGTCCCACACCTGAGCATATATCTGGAGAAAAACATGATTTAAAAGAATACATTTACCCCATTGCAGCTCTGCTTACAATAGCCAAGACATGGAAGCAACTTCAATGTCCATCAACAGAAGAATGCATAAAGAAGATGTGGTATATATATACAATGGAGTATTACTCAGCCATTAAAAAGAATGAAATAATGCCATTTGCAGCACTGTGGATAGATCTGGAGATTATCATACCAAGCGAAGTCAGACAGAGGAAAACAGATATCATATGATATTGCTTATATGAGGAATCTAAAAAAATGATACACAACAAGTACAGAAAGACTGAAAAGTAAAAAGAAGGCAGGCTTCCTAAGGACAGCAGAACTTGAGGAATGATATGATCATGAGTTCCCTAGTTTTTCTTTCTGCCTCCCACATATTCTGATTCTGAATAGAGCATTGGGGAAACCTGCAAAATGGAACCACCAAAAGGCACAGTGAAGAAAAGAAAAGAAAAAAAAAAAAGCTCCAAGTGAAGCCTATTACCCTTGAACAAAGGATCAAGAAGAGATGCATAAGAGAACGGAAAACCATTATCTCCCTAACTCCTGCCAAACATGATGGATCAATATCTGTACCTAAGGTTTCTGCCAGGCCCAATGAGGAGTTAATCTTCCATTTCCCTGACATCCTTAAGGAATTAAGAGTGAAGTTCTGATTTATCCATCTGGTAGTGTTGGCAGGGCCAAACAAGGGGCTGATCTTTCTCATTCAGCAAAGCAGGCAGTGCTCTGACTTCCCTGCTTTGGGATGTCAGTGGGATCCAGTGGGGAGCTGCACCCCTGCTTCACCTGGCATCAGGGAAATGGAAGGAGGCTGTGTGTGGTGGGGCTAGATGGCCCTTCACATCCCCTACCCCGTGTCAGCTCGGCAAAGATGGGAGCTGAGTTTATACCCAACTGGGAGAAAATAAGGTAGCGTGAGTCAGTGCTAAGATGGCTATTGAGCTTCCACCCTACTCCTCTGCCTTCACAGGCTATATGAGTCACTGCTCCACCTTTTCAGGATCCTGTCAACAGAGTTCATCAGGGTGCTGAAAACCCACCCACACCTTGACCTGTAGGCTACACCCGAATGCTAAAATGGGTGACTGTCCAAAAAATTAAATAGGATTCAATGTCTCACAATATAATAATCAAAATGTCCAGAACACAACTGAAAATTACTCATCATACTAACGACTGAGAAAAATGAAAATTTTAGTGAGAGAGACAATCAACAGATGTCAACACTGAGATGACTCACAGGTTGGAATTCTCTGACAAGGACTCTAAAGCAGTCATCCTTTTAAAAATGCTTCAACAAGCAATTACATGCGTATTTGAAACACAAGAAGGAGAAAATCCCAGAAAAGAAGTGGAAGCTATTTTTAAAAGGAACCAAAAGGAAACTAAATTATTGAACTAAAAATACAAGAACCCAATTAAAAGAAACTGAATGGACTGGATGCCAGAAAAAAAGTATGACACAGGAATGAATCAGTGGGATCGAGGACAGAACAACAGAAATTACTCAATCAGAACAGCACAGAGAAAATACACTGAAAAGACAAAGAACAGAGTCTCAGGGAACTGTGGGACTATAGTGGAAGAATCTGACATTCATATCATCAGGGTCCTAGAAGGAGAAATGGAGAAGGAAATGGCAACCTACTCCAGTATTCTTGTCTGGAGAATCCTGTGGACAGAGGAGCCTGGTGGGCTGCCGTCTATGGGAGTCGGACATGACAGAAGTGATTTAGCAGCAGCAGCAGCAGCAGGAGAAAAGAAAGAAAGTGGAGATGAAAAATATTTGAAATAATGACTGAAAAATCCCCAATTTAGGCAAAGAACATAAAATAACACATTCAAAAATCCAAGTGAACACGAAACAGGATGCTGCTGCTGCTAAGTCGCTTCAGTCGTGTCCGACTCTGGGCGACCCCATAGCCGGCAGCCCACCAGGCTCCCCCATCCCTGGGATTCTCCAGGCAAGAACATTGGAGTGGGTTGCCATTTCCTTCTCCCCAAATAAGTTCACATCAGGACCCATCGTAGTTAAATCTAGGGACAAATAAAAAATCTGAAACATCCAGAAAGAAACAACTTTATCTACACATGAAAACTAATTTGAATGACAGCAGATATATCTCATGAAGAACCAAGGAGGCCAGAAGGAAGTGGCACAATATTTTTAAATGCTAAGAAAAAGAACTGTGAATCATGAATTAAAAAAAATATTTATTTAGTTATTTGGTTGCACTGGGTCTTCATGCAGGATCTTCAATCTTTATTGAAGCATGCAGGATCTTTAGTTGCAGCCTGAGAACTCTTTAGCTGTGGCATGTGGGGTCTAGTTCCCTGACCAGGGATTGAACCCAGGCCCCCTGCATTGGGAGCTTGGAGTCTTAGCCACTGGACCACTAGGGAAATCCTCAACCATCTTTAAAAAAATTTGCACAATATTTAAAGGTTACTTTCCATTTTCAGTTATTACAAAATATTGGCTGTATTCCCCATGTTTTACAATATATCCTTGAACCTATCTTACACTCAGTAGTTTGTTTCTCCCACTTACTTATCCCTATATTCCCTCCACACCTTCCCCTACACACTGGGAACCACTACTTGGTTCTCTATACCTGAGTCTGCTTCTTTTTTGTTATATTTACTACTTTGTTCTACCTTTTAGGGTGCACATATAAGTGATATCATACAGTATTTATCTTTCTGTCTGACTTACTTCACTTCACATAATGCCCTCCACAAAAAGTGAAGAGGAACTAAAGAAACTCTTGATGAATGTGAAACGTAAGAGTGAAAAACCTGGCTTTAAACTCAACATTCAAAAAATGAAGATCATGGCATCCAGTCCTATCACTTCATGGCAAATGGGGAAAATGTGGAAACAGCATCAGATTTCATTTTCTTGGGCTCCAAAATCAATGTGGACAGTGACTGCAGCCATGAAATTAAAAGATGCTTGCTCCTTGGAAGAAAAGCTATGACAAACCTAGACAATGGATTAAAAAGCAGAGAGATCATTTTGCTGACAAAGGTCCGTAGAGTCAAACCTATGATTTTTCCAGTAGTCATGTATGGATGTGAGAGTTGGACCATAAAGAAGGCTGAGCACGGAAGAACTGATGCTGATGTGGTGCTGAAGAAGACTCTTGAGAGTCCTTTGGATAGTGAGGAAATCAAACCAGTCAATTCTAAAAGAAATCAACCCTGAATATTCTTTGGAAGAACTGATGCTGAAGCTGAAGCTCCAATACTTTGGCCACCTGATATGGAAAGCCAACTCATTGGAAAAGATTCTGATGCTGGAAAAGATTGAAGGCAGGAGGAGAAAGGGGTGACAGAGGATGAAATCATTGGATGGCATCACTGACTCAGTAGACATGAGTTTGAGCCAACTCCAGGAGATAGTGAAGGACAGGGAATGCGCTGCATTCCGTGGGGTCTCAAAGAGTTGGACATGACTTGGAGACTAAACCGCCACCACTATAACTAAAAAGTGAATTAACTAAAAATAAAACAACACCATTTGCAGCAATGTGTTGGATGAATTTAAGAGATTATTATTCTAAGTGAAGTAAGTCAGAAAGAGAAAGACAAATACCATATGATATCACTTATGTGTGGAATCTAAAATACGACACAAATGAATTTATTTATGAAACAAAAAAAAGCTCACAGACATAGATAACAGACTTGAGGGTTGCCAAGGGCAAGGGGGATGGATTGGGAGTCTGGGATTAGCAGATGCAAACTACTATATATAGAATGGATAACAAGGTCCTTCTGTATAGAACAGGGTGCTGTTTAATATCCTGTGATAAATCATAATAGAAAAGATTATAAAAAAGAATGTATGTATATGTGTAACTGAGTCACTTTATTGTACAGTAGAAATCAACACATTGTAAATCAGTCATACTTCGAAAAAAAACTAAAATTAAATAAAACCAAAAAAGCAATTAAGCATAATTAATGGTAGACTGTGATAGGTTATATGTATATATAATGTATATACACATATAGATTTATATGGGCTTCCCTGGTGGCTCAGATGGTAAAGAATCTGCCTGCAATGCAGGAGACCTGGGTTAGATCCATATATAGTAGGCAAATATTATAAACAAATTCATGAATATACTTGGAATATCAACACTCCACTCTCAGCAATTGATAGAACTATTAGAGAGAAAATCTAGAAAGATGCAGAAGATATGAACACCACCACCCACCACCAAGATCTAATTAATGTTTTTGGAACACTCTATCCAACAACAGCAAAATATACATTCTGTTTTTAAGTGCCCATGAAACACTCACAAAGAAAGACCATGCATATCCAGGGCCATAAAACAAGCCTCAACACATTTAAAAGATTTTAAATTATATTAAGTAAGTTCTTTGAAGATAATGGAATCAAGGTAGGAATCAATAATGAAAAGTCATTAGAAAAATCTCTACACACTTGGATATAAAACAACAGAATTCTAAATTATCCATGGGTTAAAGAGGAAGTCTCAAAGGGAAAAAGTCCATGTAACTGAATGAAAATAAAATACAACTTATCGATATTTGCAGGATGCATCTAAAGCAGTGCTGAGAAAAAAAAGACAAGAAATCAATGAAATTTAGTAATGTCAGCAAAAATTGCTGTAGAATAAGGATGGGCTAAACTCCATAGAGCAGAAAGAAAGAAAAATGGCAAACTATTCAAAATACATGTTTTTCAGAATTTCAGAAACTAACCGGACTTTTAGCAATCCAGAAGTAGTGTTAATTTTTTTTTAAAGGTTGAATTAGAGTAAGAACAATGGTTTTCCTGGTATTTTAACTTGCTCTGTTTCCATTTTTCCCTCCTCCTGGCCCAGCTCTGTGGCAGCCTTGAAAACCAAGTGCCCAGAATCATAGTTATAACAGTTTTCTTTTAATATTTTATTTATTTATCTATTTGGTTGTGCCAGGTCTTTTTTGCAGCACACGTGATTTCAATCTTCATTGCAGCCTGTAGGATCTAGTTCCCTGACCGGAAATTGAACCTGGGCCCCCTGCATTGGGAGCATGAAGCCTTGACCACTGGACCCAGGGAAGTCCTATAATAATGATTTTAAATCAGTCATTTTAAATATGTTCAAAGAACTAAAGGAAACCTGTTAAAGAACTAAAGGAAAATATGACGATGATGTCTCACGAAATACAGAATATTAATAAGATGATGTAAATTATGATCACTGAAGTGGCAATAGATGGGGAAACAATGGAAACAGTGACAGACTTTGTTTTCTTAAGCTCCAAAATCACTGCAGATGGTGACTGCAGGCATGAAACTAACAGGCGTTTTCTCTTTGGAAGAAAAGCTATGACCAACATAGACAGGATATTAAAAAGCAGAGCCATTACTTTACTGACAAAGGTCTATCTAGTCAAAGCTATGGTTTTTCCAGTAGTCATGTATGGATGTGAGAGTTGGACCATAAAGAAAGTTGGGTGCCAAAGAATTGATGCTTTTGAACTGTGGTGTTGGAAAAGATACCTGAGAGTCCCTTGGACTGCAAGGAGATCCAACCAGTCCATCCTAATGGAAATCAGTCCTGAATACTCACTGGAAGGACTGATGCTGAAGCTGAAGCTCCAATGCTCTGACCACCTGATGCAAAGAACTGACTCACTGGAAAAGACCCTGATTATGGGAAAGATTGAAGGCAGGAGGAGAAGGGGACGAGAGAGGATGAGATGGTTGGATGGCATCACCGACTCAATGAACATGAGCTTGAGCAAGCCCGGGAGTTGGTGATGGACAGGGAGGCCTGGTGTGCTATAGTCCATGGGATTGCAAAGAGTCAGATATGACTGAGCGACTTACCTGAACTGAACTGATAAGTTATGAAAAATATAAAAATGTGCAATAATTGAAAGGCAGATTCACTAGAAAGGCCCAGCAGATTTGAATAGACAGAAGAAAGAATCAGTGAACTTGAAAATGCCAAATGAAATGGTCTATTCTGAAGAGCAGGAAGAAAAAAGAAGGAATAAAAATGAACAGAATCTTCTGAAGGCCCAGAAGAAGAGGAGGAAGCGAAAGGGGCAGAAATAATATATTAAGAAACCATGGATCGAAACTTCTCAAATTTGATGAAAAACATTAATGTACACATCCAAGAAACTCAATGTACTTCAAACAGGATAAACTTAAAATGATCCATGGGACTTCCCTGGTAGTCCAGTGGCTAAGACTCTGTGCTCCCAATGCAGGGGATCTGGGTTGGATCCCTGATCAGGGAACTAGATCCCACATGCCACAACTAAGAGTTTGCAAGCTATTAAAAATGAAATAGCAAGTAAAAATTCCGCATGTTATTAATACAACTAAGACCCAGCACAGCCAAGGACGTCTCTGTGTCATTTTCCTAAGGACTGCAATCATACTTGAATAGGGCCCACCCTCATAATCTCCTTTTAACTTGATTACATCTCCAAAGATCCTGTTTTCCAATAAGGTCACATTCTTAGGTGCTGGGGGTTAGTACTTGAACTGTGTTTGGAGGGAACATAATTCAATCCATAAAAAGGTGTTAGGGCACAGATTTTTTTTTAAAGATTTTTTTTTATGTGCCCCATTTTAAAAGTCTTTATTTAATTTGTAACAATATTGCTTCTGTTTTATATTTTGGTTTTTTGGCCTCCACACATATGGGATCTTAGCTCCCCAGCAGGGATCAAACTCCCACCCCCTGCGTTGAAATTTGAAGTCTTAAAGTCTTAAAATCTTAACCATTAGACCACCAGGGAAGTCCCTAGGTCATAGATTTGAGTTTCCTGTTCTTGCTTCCTGCTCTTACGTAACTGGGAGGGTTCCAGGGTGCTGCCTTCTCAGAATCACCTCCATCTTTGGACAATCATTTGGTCAGGCATTCCCTGGGGAAGCTTGCCCACGACCCTGCTACAGTGGTATCAAGTGCCTTGGATCCCAGGTGTCAGCACGAGCAGGGACTCCTTCATGAGAGTAAAGCAACTGTCAGCTCACCAAGGGTGGAGACAACCCAGAAGCCCTCTGGGTTCATCTTACTAGCTGTCCTTATTTTCCCTTCACAGGGCTTTCTATTTTTATCCTATTGTGCTCTATGTTTGTTCTTACAATTCTCCTTAACTCTTTCTGGGGATGAAATAAAGTATAAAAATAAAACAGTGACTCCCTGCCATGGTTGGGTGGCTTAATTAAATAGCAGCCCAAGGGCAGGCTGTGATTTCCAGGGCCCCATTGTCACCATGACAACCGAAGGATGCCACATCCTCCACTTGGCTCTTCACCAGCCTCCCTTACTAACTCCAGCTCACCCTCACCCTGAGCCCAGCCTCCACCCTTCTGAGATGCCATCTCTAAGCAAGACAGAGGACTACACGGTTCTCCGTGTGCTCTCTCAGAATCCTGGGCTCCATCTTTTGCTGCACTCACCTCTTGGCATTCTGGTTGCCTGTTGAGTTCTCTGTCTATCTCCTTCATCATGTATCCCCACCAGCATCTAATTAAGAACCCTACCTTCAGGCAGGTGCCCTAGAAGTAGCTGGAAGACCAGCAGTTATGACCCCTGATGATCTGTCTCTGGCGCTCCGATCACACGTCCCCGGATGTATTTATTTCGATTCAAAATTAAAATGGAATTTAAATGAACTAAAATTAAAAATTCAGTTCCTCCATCCCATCAGCCACATTTCAAGTGTTTCATGAGTCACATATGACTGACCTGGGACAGCACAGCTATAGAACATTTTCATTATCATAGAAAGTTCTACTGGTCAATGCTGCTCTGAGAGAAGCATATAAATAGTGCCAGGGATATTCTTGGTGTTTGCCTTTTGCACTCCTAGCCCATCACAGTCATCCAACTCATTTTATCCCTGGAAACAAAAAGGAAAATGTAATCAGTGTGGCCCCTCTGTTAGTATCAGGAGCTAATCCCCCTAAATAAAGATAGGAACACAGGTGGCATGACACACCCCTCTCATCAACCCTTAAACAAGCCTAAGGCTTTCTGCCTTTGTGCCTTTTTGCTTTTTTTAGAATTTTTTCCTTTTGCTATGGACCCTCTTTAAAGTCTTTTTTTAATTTGTTACAATATTGCTTTTGCTTTATGTTTTGGTTTTTTGGCCACAAGGTATGTGGGATCCTATCTCCCAGACCAGGGATTGAACCTGCACCCTTTGCATTAGAAGGCAAAGTCCCAACCACTGGATCGCCAAGGAAGTCCCCAGTGACTGTGCTTCTTTGCACTTGCTGTTCCTCTGCCTGGAATGTCCACTCTAACAAGAACTCCCAAGGTCTTCAGGTGTAAGCACACTTGCCTTCACACCCATAAATCCTTCCTCTCCCACCTGCCCCTCGCCCCTGTTATGTGTTGCTGCTGCTGAGTCACTTCAGTCGTGTCTGACCCTGTGTGACCCCACAGACGTCAGCCCACCAGGCTCCCCCGTCCCTGGAATTCCCCAGGCAAGAACACGAGTGGGTTGCCATTTCCTTCTCCAATGCAGGAAAGTGAAGAGTGAAAGTGAAGCCACTCAGTCGTGTCTGACTCTTAGCGACCCCATGGACTGCAGCCTACCAGGCTCCTCCGTCCATGGGATTTTCCAGGCAAGAGTACTGGAGTGGGGTGCCATTGCCTGTTGTGTGTTAGTGTCTGTAAAATATTTCTTCTCATGCTCTATCCCATGTATGATTGTGCAGCGGCATCGGAATCTATGAGCAGGCTATGTTCTGTAATTAGTACAGAAGGCAAAATCAAGCACAACCCAAACTGCCCTTGAAATGCTTTCAAATCTTCCATGAGCGCCCATGCTCGGTTTCACTATGTAACCCCATACAGAAGTCCTCAGCGACACTGAAGTGTAAGTTGTTGCTCAGCTGTGTCAACTCTTTGTGACCCCATGGACTGCAGCACTCCAGGCTTCCCTGTCCTTCACCATCTTCCAGAGCGTGCTCAAACTCATGTCCATTGAATCAGTGATGCCATCCAACCATCTCATTCTCTGCCACCCCATCAGTCCTTCCAATGAATATTCTGGACTAATGTCCTTTAGTATTGACTGGTTTGATCTCCTTGCTGTCCATGGGACTCTCAAGAGTCTTCTCCAGCACCACAGTTCAAAAGCATCAATTCTTCAGGGCTCAGGCTTCTTTATGGTCCAACTCTCACATCCATGCATGACTACTGGAAAAACCATAGCTTTGACTAGATGGACCTTTGTTAGACCACTGAGTTAGACTAAGAAGGAAGAAGTATTAGAAGGAAGGGAAGCAGATATGGAGGCATCTAAAGCATCTGCCCTTTGAAAAACCACAACATGCCTTGCAGGGAAGGGAAGTATTCGGGACCATCTCTGATGGTCTGCAGCATCTGCTCCATGGTTCTCCAAGTGTGCTCCCTGGGGCCAGCGGAATCAGCATCAACCGGAAACTTGTTAGAAATGCAAATTCTCAGGCCCCACCCGGGATCTACTTGATCAGAAACTCTGATGATGACAGTCCGAGTTCTAACAAACTCTCCAGGTGATTCTGTTGTGTGTTCAATTTGAAAACCACTGGTTTACATTCTCTAGCTTTGACATTTAGCCTCTACAGCTTAGTATAGGTTTGTAGATTTGTTTGCAGTGAGATGATGATGCTACTGTGAGGTATGGAGAACAGGGGCTTCCCTGGTGGCTCAGATGGTAAAGAATCTGTTTGCAATGAGGGAGACCCAAGTTCGACCCCCTGGGTTGAGAAGATCCCTTGGAGTAGGAAATGGCAACCTACTCCAGTATTTTTGCCTGGAGAATTCCATGGACAGGGAAGCCTGGCAGCTACAGTCCAAGGGATGACAAAGAGTCAAACATGACTGAGGGACTGACACTTTCACTTTTTTCACATGGAGAACAGACTTGCGGTTGCCGAGAGGGAGGAGATGTGAGGGCAGGATGGACTGGGAGTTTGAGATTAGCAAATACATAGAATGGATGAACAGTAAGGACCTACTGTATAGCACAGGAAATTATATTCAATATCCTGCAATAAACCATAAAGGAAAAGACGGTATGTGTGTGTGTGTGTGTGTGTGTGTGTGTGTGTGTGTGTGTGTGTGTAACTGAATAACTGTGCTGCACAGCAGAAACCAACACAATATTGTAAGTCAGTTGTACTTCAATAAAATAAAATTGTTTTAAAAAGAAATAACTCCGAAAGCATCCAACTGGGAACCTAGCATGTAGTGGGCCCTCAGGACATTTTTGCTGGATTGACTCATTGGAAAAGACCCTGATGCTGGGAAAGATTGAAGGCAAAAGGAGAAGGGGGCAGCAGAGGATTAGATGGTTAGATAGCATCCCTGACTCAATGGACATGAATTTGAGCAAACTCTGGGAGACAGTGGAGGACAGAGGAGCTTGGCACACTGCAGTCCATGGGGTCACAAAGAGTCGGACATAACTTAGCAACTGAACAACAACAACAAAATCTGTCCAGTGTGTTGCATTCTTTGAGTGGAATTCTTCATTACTGCAGGGATGGGAGTGAGGGGAGAGGTGTGGAGAGAGGAGCAGGAGTACTTTCAAGTTTCTTAGTCACTCGGTCATGTCCAACTCTTTGCGACCCCATGGACTGTAGTCTGCATATTCTCCAGGCAAGAATACCGAAGTAGGTTGCCATTTCCTACTCCAAGGGATCTTCTCAACCCCGGGGTCTAACTCGGTTCTCCTGCATTGCAGACAGATCTTTACCATCTGAGCCACAAGTAGGGTTAGGGTTACATGGAATATCTGACGTGTTGTCAGCATCATTCATTCTAAGGGCTTTCCCTGTATCTGGCAGTCCTTACAGCAACCCGTAAGTGGGGCCCAGACATCCTCACACAGAAAGGAATGAGAGCAAGGAGGTGTTCTATAACTCAGGCACAGTTAGCCAACTGGGAAAGTCATGATTTGAAGCCAGTCTAGTTCCAGATTCTGAGCTCTAACCACCACAACAAACTGTGGAAAATTCTTCAAGAGATGGGAATACCAGACCACCTGACCTGCCTCCTGAGAAACCTGTATGCAGGTCAGGAAGCAACAGTTAGAACTGGACATGGAACAACAGACTAGTTCCAAATCGGGAAAGGAGTACATCAAGGTTGTATATTGTCACCCTGCTTATTTAACTTATATGCAGAGTACATCATGAGAAATGCCCAGCTGGGTGAAGCTATAATCAAGATTTGCTGGGAGAAATATCAGTAACCTCAGTTATGCAGATGACAACCACCCTTATGGCAGAAAGCAAAGAGGAACTAAAGAACCTCTTGAAGAAAGTGAAAAAGGTGGCTTAAAACTCAACATTCAAAACACTAAGATCATGGCATCCAGTTTCATCACTTCATGGCAAATAAATGGGGAAACAATGGAAACAGTGACAGACGTTGTTTTCTTGAGCTCCAAAATTACTGCAGATGGTGACTGCAGCCATTAAATTAAAAGACAATTGCTCCTTGGAAGAAAAGCTATGACCAACCTAGACAACATATTAAAAAGCAGAGCCATTACTTTACCAACAAAGGTCTGTCTAGTCAAAGCTATGTTTTTTCCAGTAGTCATGTATGGATGTGAGTTGGACCATAAAGAAAGCTGGGCACCAAAGAATTGATGCTTTTGAACTGTGGTGTTGAAGAAGATTCTTGAGAGTCCCTTGGACAGCAAGGAGATCAAACCAGTCAATCCTAAAAGAAATCAGTCCTGAATATTCACTGGGAGGACTGATGCTGAAGCTGAAGTTCCAATACTTTGGCCACCTGATGCAAGGAACAGACTCATTGGAAAATATCCTGATGCTGGGAAGATTGAAGGCAGGAGAAGAAGGGGATGACAGAGAATGAGATGATTGGATGGCATCACCTACTTGATGGACTTGAGTTTGAGCAAGATCCTGGAGTTGGTGATGGATAGGGAAGCCTGGCATGCTGCATTCCATGGTGTCGCAAAGAGTCGGACGTGACTAAGTGACTGAACTGAACTGACTGAACACTTTAAAAAGAAAAAAGAAAAGAAATCAAGGTATCAACAGGGCCATGCACTCTCTGAAATTCTAGGGGAGGATCCTTCCTTATCTCTCCCAGCTTCTGGTGGTTATTAGCAATCCTTAGTGTTCTTGGGCTTGTAGATGCAACAAGCCAATCTCTTCATCTTCACATCGTCTTCTCCTCTGCGCCTATGTCTCTGTGTTTCTGTTTTCTCCTCTTATAAGGACACTAATCATTGGCTTAGGGCCCATTCTGATCCAGTATGACTTCATCTGAATTTAAGTAATTACATCTGCTTTGCAGACTCTTTCTGAATAAGGTTACACTCTGAAGACCCAGATGAATGTGAATTTTGGAGGGATGATATTCAACCTAGTAGAGTCTGCCCTCTGGCATCTAAGAAATTCAAGTCTGTTCTATATGCAAATTACATTCACTGCATCCTAAGACCCCCCAGTCTTGACCTGTTCCTGTATCAACTTTAAGTCTCAAATCTCATCAAAAAGTCCCAGATCTCATCTTCTAAAACATGTAAATCTATGAATAAGATCCTGGAGCATGGTCCATCTGTGGGCAAAATTACTCTATCTGTAGACACATGAGGCCAGAAAAACAAGCTATCTTGTTGTTCTTCAGTCACTAAGTTGTGTCCAACTCTTTGCAACTCATGGAATGCACCAGGCCAGACTTCCCTGTCCTTCACTATCTGCTGGAGATGGCTCAAACTCATGTCCATTGAGTCAGTGATGCCATCCAACCATCTCACCCTCTGTATCCCCTTCTCCTCCTACCTTCAATCTTTCCCGACACCAGGGTCTTTTCTAGTGAGTTGGCTCTTCACATCAGGTGGCCAGAGTTTCAGAGCTTCAGTTTCAGCATCAGTCCTTCCAATGAATATTCAGGATTGTTTTCCTTTAGGATTGACTGTTTTGATCTCCTTTCCCAACACCAGGGTCTTTTCTAGTGAGTTGGCTCTTCACATCAGGTGGCCAGAGTATCAGAGCTTCAGTTTCAGCATCAGTCCTTCCAAAGAATATTCAGGATTGTTTTCCTTTAGGATTGACTGTTTTGATCTCCTTGCTGTCCAAGGGACTCTCGAGAGTCTTCTCCAGCACAACAGTTCACAAAAGCATCAGTTCTTTGGTGCTCAGCCTTCTTTATGGTCCAACACTGTACATGATCTTACCTTCTTCCTAAACACAGTGAGGGAACACGCACTAGATAGGTAAGGAGCATGCCCACTACATCACTGCCCCAAACTGCACAGCTGCTGCCGTCTGAGACTTGCTATACAGAGCGCCAGGGACGAGACAGGAATACCTCCTCCTTCTGTCCCACAAGAACCGAATGCCTCCCCCACTGCTTTCCAACTGATGCCTGTTCCTCTGAGAGGTTGATTGATCATCTCCCACTGCTCATTTATGTTCCAATTCTTTTATTGATAAGTCTGATCAAAGGACTTAAGTCCCATGCTTTCTATCTTTTTTTGAGCTCTAGGTTGACTGAAGTTGTGCTGAGCGAGTCAGCTGGAAGCACTGACTATATTATGTTATTTGAGGCACAGATATTCACCACAGTTTGTGAAACGCACAATTTTGGTATCATGAAGTGCTTTTCTTTAGCTTATAAATGCTTTTTGTCCTGAATTTTCAACTTACCTATAACAAAGATTGTGATGAAGCTTTCTTTTTTTTTTTTTTCTTTACCTTTGCCTACCTGGCTTTTGCACATTTAAAAAAATTTTAACTCTTGAACAATTGGTTCTGGGTTTTTTTTTTTTTTTTTTCCTTTTGGTCACCCTGTGCAGCTTGCAAGATCTTAGTTCCTCAACCAGGGATTGAGCCCTTGCCCCCTGCTGTGGAAGCTCAAAGTCTTAACCACTGGACTGCCAGGGAAGTTCCATTCTGGGTATATTTCTTACATGTAAGTCTATTTCTGTATATTAAAACTATAGGCTTTGGGAGGGGGGTGATTTGATATTGTTTTCCTTTTTAATAGGACAGCTTGTTTATATTTCTTATGTTAACAAATTTAATCTTAATTCTGTTATATTTTGTGTTATACTTTTTGTTTTGTTTGCTCCTTTTAAAATCTTTTCATGATATTTTCTGACTTCCTGTGTATCTGTTTTCTAATTGGAAAATTTATATTTCTCCTAGTGGTAAACTTTTTAATTGAAGTGTAAGATTATGATCAAGTTTATGATGGCCTCTTAAGTTTTTGTCTTTTCTCTGGGCAAGTTTGTGTAATACTGATCCTATTGTTTGGAGAATCTTCCCACTGAAGCCATCAGAGGTTGGGATTTTCTTTGTGACAAGAGGTTTAATTAAATGTTCAACTTTATTGAACAAATAAAAGACTATTTATATTTCCCATTCTTTCTCAACACAACCTCAGAAAGTTGTGTTTTTCAAGAAATTGTCCCTTTTCATTGAAATGTCTAGGTTTATCAGCATAAAGTTACTTTTAATATTTTTTCATTATCTCCTTAATGTCTACAAGATATTTATATTGGTGTTTTTACGCTTTCTAATTCTTTAAATCTTTGGCCTTCAGTCTTTTAATGACATGCCAAGATGTGATTTTCTGTGTATTTATCCTACCTGGATTCTTGAATCTACAACTTGATATATCTTTTATCACTTTTGAAAATTAATAACCAGATTCTCTGCAGTCACATCCTCTCTCTTCCCTGTTTCTGAGTTTTGATTCCCATGGAAAACTTAAAAGAAATTTTTTTAAAAACTATGTCCCATATGTCTCTTGTGCTCATTTTTCCTATTCTTTGTTTCTCCTTTCAGAATTTCAATTTGGGTTTTTCCAACTCATCTATTTTCCAGTTTTCTAATTCCCTCTCTGTGTGTAATCTGCTGTTGTTCTCACAGGGGAAGGTGGATCTGATACAAATTACTCCGTCAGAGCTGGAGATACTCTGAATCACTTAAACTTCTTTGGTTATTTTAATGTCACTTGCTAACTTCTCTCGGTTCTCTCTTCCTTTTACCTTGTATTTTCCAGCTAAGCCCTCTTCTCTTGAGCGCTGCATCCACTTTAGTCTTTGTTTCTGTAGCTGTCTCACTTTTTATCCCTCTGGTCGCCTGGACTCTTAATTCATAATCCATCTTACCTTTTCTTTTCCGGGCGCTCCAGTCTTGCTTCATGCTCTTCTGCTCTGAGACATGGAAGATTTCCTGCCACATCTGGAAACAAAGATGTCACAGTCATCAGGGATTGCAGCCCGCCAGTGTGAGCCAGTGAGCCTGAGGGGGCTCAGAATGAAGAAGAATACCTGCCATCTAGCAGCCATAGAGGGCGGAGGAGAAGGGAGTGACAGAGGATGAGATGCTTGGATGGCATCACTGACTCGACGGACATGAATCTGAGCAAACTCAGGGAGACAGTGAAGGACAGGGAAGATTGGCGTGCTGCAGTTCATGGGGTTGCAGAGAGTTGAACACAGCTTGGTGACTGAGCAACAACAAAGCAGCCATCAGACTGCAGTCATGTCCTTTAGTGAGCCCCGAGGAACTCAGGATATGAAAATATAGGATCTGGGCCCCAGATAGCTGAGATACACATCAAAGGACTGATTTCTGTGAGCCCAGACTCTTCCATCTTCCTATATATAGAAAAGCACTAAAATCCTTAACTTGGGATATCTGGTTTTCTTCAGTGAACAATAACATTTTGATGTTCAGACTACCTGCCGTTTGTTGCATAACATCTATATAACCTGACTCCTCTTCTTACCTCCTGGGAGTGGTTTTCTCGGGGTTTCTTGAGATACTGTCTCCCAGGCTTGAAGTCCTAAAAATGTCCATTAAATAAACTATAGCTCTCAACGTGCTTAAGTTGCAAGTACTCTTTCATTTGACATCTTCTCTTCTTCCTTTTTTTTTTTTTTTTTTGCTGTGTGGCTTGTGGGATCTTATTTCCCCTACCAGGAATTGAACCCACGCCCTCTGCATTGGAAGCTTGGAGTCTTAACCACAGGATGGCCAGAGAAGTCCCTGTACTTATTTCTCATTAGCCAATACTTCACTCATTTCTTCCTAAAATTCCTGGAACTACATTTGATCAACTTTTTATCTGTTCTGTGGCAAGTCTTTTTTTTTTTAATATTAGTTTTTCATCAACCACTTCCCCACTGTTACTTTCATCCTTTTCTTTATCACGCCATCATTGTTTAGACTTCTAAAAGAGCAAATTGTTGTTGTTTAGTTAAGTCGTGTCCCACTGTTTGCGATCCCATGTACTGTAGCCCATCAGGCTCCCCCATCCATGGGACTTCCCAGGCAAGAATATTGGAGTGGGTTGCCATTTCCTTCTCCAGGGGATCTTCCTGATTCAGGCAGGCAGATTCTTTATCACAGTGCCACCTACTCTTTTATAAAGAGATGGAATCTGCCTGGAGGTTTAGATTGCCAAGAGGCTGGTGCCACTTCCCAGAGGAAATGCAGTTGTGGGTGTGAGAGTTCTTTTACCCTTTATTTCCCCCCAGTCAGATGAGACGACTGCTCACATCATCCTGCGTCACCATCAGAATGCAAACGTGGTCTGTCTGCATCCTTCTTCATTCAGTTCGACCTTTCTTATTCGTTAAGACTTACGTATAACGCTCTGCAGAGTCACCAGCCACAAACTACTGTTCCCATTATTCCAAAAAGAGGTGGCTGGTTTTGTCCCTTAGGGTGTGTTGCTCACTTTGAGGAACCAGGCTTTCCTGGGTTAGACTGACGTTTCCAACTGTGGATGTCCTTTCATTATCTTCCCACACACCCACTTGACCTTCACTGCACTTCATCTCTTTTGGTTCAGGGGTACAGATGTCTCCTGATTCCTTTCAAGCTAGAGTTTTGTTCCGGTTTCTTATTCTCTTTCTTGCTTTTGGGTGATTTCTCTGAGAAGAGGTAAATTGCCCTCTTTCGGACACATTTAAAACCAGAAGTCGCACCCTCAGGGAGTCTTTTGCATACAACATTATTTTTAGTTTCAGTTCTGCATCACAGAACTTTCAAGAGTCTTCAACGGTGCTTAGGGAACCAATTTCAAGTTTAAATTCAGTCTTGCCCAGTGCTACCAATGCAAATAACTCAATCGAAGGGACAATAAAATCATCAGAAACTGTCACACATGGCTGTATTTGCATAGATGCAGGCAGTGACAGTCCCATCAAGGTATGTTCCTCTGCCTGGAAGCTGGTGAAAAATTGGGGGGGAAATCGAGTATAACATTTAAGCTGGGCCTGAAAAATGGCTGGGATCCAACTTGCTGGTAAAAAGGTCAGTTCCTTCTGCGGAGCAGCATCAGTTTCTTCAAAGGCTGAAATTTTTGCGAGGGTTTAGGAATCAAATGGGCTTCCCACGCGGCACTAGTGGTAAAGAACCCACCTCCCAATGCAGGAGACGTAAGAGATGCGGGTTTGATCCCTGGGTCGGGGAGATCCCCTGGAGGAGGGAGGGCATGGCAACCCCCTCCAGTATTCCTGCCTGGAGAATTCCATGGACAGAGGAGCCTGGCGGGTTACAGTCCATAGGGTCACACAGAGTTGAACAGGACTGAAGCAACTTAGCACACACACAGGCAGCAATCAAGTAGCACATGGTCTAATTGGAAAGGAAAACTAGAGTTCTAGAGCATGTGTCACCTATTTTTTTTTTAATCTTTAAAATTTATTTATTTTTGGCTTCAGTAGATTTTCATTGCCGTGTGCGGGCTTTCCCTAGCTGTGGTGTATGAGCTTCTCCTTTCAGTGACTTCTCTTTCTGCAGATCACAGGCTTTGGGCGTGCGGGCTCCAGTAGCTAACGCATGCCTGCCTAGTTGCCTCGCAGCATATGGAATCTTCCTGGACCAGGGATTGAACCCATGTCCCCTGCATTAGCAGGCAGATTCTTAACCTCTGGACCGTCAGGGAAGTTCAGCATTTCTTTTTCTACTGAATTGAAAACCAATCCTTTAACTTACAATGAAGACTAACCCCAGCTGTCCAACAAACCTTGCCTTCTCACTGTCCACAGAACAAGGCTGCAGTTCTACAGACTGTCATTCAAAGCCCTCTACCCCATGAAGACAAAACTAAGCTGAAGGAATTGGGTCAAATGACCAGTCAAATCTCTTTCATTCTGTGGACCCTGCAGTATCAGTAAACAAAGGATGTTGCAGCTACCAAGCCATCAGCCCCTGTAGCCGTCCCCACTGAGCACCCTGAGGGGAGTCAGATGGAGAAAAACAGAATGCTGGCCCTAGATAGCTAAGTGTTAGTCGCTCAGTTGTGTCCGGCTTTTTGTGACCCCATGAACTGTAACACCCCAGGCTCCTCTGTCCATGGAATTCTCTAGGCAAGAATACTGGAGTGTGTTGCCATTCTGTTCTCCAAGGGATCTTTCTGACCCAGGGATCAGACCTGGGTCTCCTGCACTGCAGGCAGATTCTTTACCATCTGAGCCACTAGAAGTGAAGTGAAGTGAAGTTGCTCAGTCATGTCTGACTCTTTGCGACCCTGTAGACTGTAGCCTACCAGGCTCGTCCGTCCATGGATTCTCCAGGCAAGAATACTGGAGGGGGTTGCCATTTCCTTCTCCACTGAGCCACCAGGGGAGTCCTTAATAGCTAAGGTGCACATCAAATGAATGATTTCAGCGATCTCAGACTCTTGCATCTTCCCATACATAGGAAGTGTTGGTCGCTCAGTTGTGTCTGACTCTTTGTGACCCTATGGACTGAAGTCCACCAGGCTCCCTGTCCATGGGATTCTCCAGGCAGAATACTGGAGTGGAATACTGGAGTGGTGGCTATTTCCTTCTCCAGGGGAGCTTCCCAACCCAGAGATTGAACCCAGGCCTGCTGTATTACAGGCCATCTCTTTACTCTCTCAGCCACCAAAGCATTAAATTAACTAACTTGCAATGTCTGGTTTTCTTTAATCAACAGTAATCTTTGGATGTTCTGACTACCTGGTTTTTGTTGCAAAACTCCTGTATATCCTGGCTCCTACTTTTCCTCTCTGAGCACTCCCTCAGTGCTATATGAGAGGCTCTCTGCTGGACTAAAAGTCTCAGTTTTGTCCACCGAATAAAACACAGTTCTAAACTTGGAGGGTGTGCATTTTCTTTTCAGTTGACAACACTATCATATGATAGCATTGTCCCCCCTTCTCCCCTGATGTAGATGGCCATGTATGCTGCTCACTCAGCACACCTCTGTCCATCACTGTTTCTAATTTCTCCACTTGGAATTCTTCTCTTTCTTAATAACCAGCTCTGCTGATAAAAATCCTGCTTATCCTTCAAAGCCCCACAGGCCTTTCCTGATTCCCCGACCAGATGTGAACTTGCTTTCTGCCTCTGGGACTGCATTATTCACAATCTTTTCAGACCAGATACCACTGCCCAGTGAGGCAAGGACTCCTGCAACACCTAGCTCATCCCTCTGCCCTTGGGAGGGTGTCTCCAAAACCAGCCTTCGAATTCTGGCTCTCATGCTTCCTTCTTTTGTGACTGAGCCTTGAAAGTGATACGCCATCCTTTCTGCCATATTGGTTGGGTTCCACAGACTAATCCTGATTCAGTATGGACAACCACACAAGGACAGGAATCCCAGGAAACTAGGCTCACTGGAGGACACCCTAAAGGCTACCATACCTACCCTCCTGAGGTGTGTCTTTGTGGAAGTCACTAACCTCTCTAGACCTCAATCCCTCATTCATAAATAATAATACTTACCTCCCAGGAATCTGTGAGGATTAAAAGCCTATAAAGTGCTTTGAACTGTTCCCCATCAACACTTGTCCCCAGACAAACATTACCTAAGACTCTTCCAGGAAACCAGATTGAACCTCTCCCTGAAACCCTTCAACCCTCTGCTCTCCTCTCTTCCCCTCTTTATCCTCCTCCATCTATACCAGGAGGAATATTCTAGAGCCTGGCAGGAATGGGAGTAAGTCCTGTATACCTCAAACCTCACTGCTACCAAACATAATGTTTATGCTTCCATCCTCCACATTCCCATAGATACCCAGGTTATTGAATCCAAAAGTCTGAAAGAACTTAGCTAGTATTTCCCCCTGCCCCACCCCGCATTCTACCATATCTTTGACCATATGAAGACTGAGCATTTGCTTAGGAGAAATTACCAGGGAAACAAAAAATTATTCTTTAAAAAATCTTATTTCACCAGGGAGTCAAACAGGATCAAATACAGTTTTAGAGAAGTGGCTCCTAACCCTAGCTGGCTTCCTGGAGGAGGTGATGTTACCATGATGTCCAAGCTTGCGCTGCTTACCTCATGATAGGCCAATAAGTTGAGAGATGAGTTGCTGGGGCAAGGAATAGTGACTTTATTTGGAAAGCCAATGGACCAAGAAGATGTTGGACTAGTGTCCCAAAAAAACCATCTTAACTAAATGAGAATTCAGGCTTCTTTTATACCAAAGGAGGAGAGGGTGTGGTTGGTTGTTGCAGCTTCCCACTAGCTATCTGTTTTACATATGGCAATGCACATACGTCAGTCCCATGTGCCCACTTCAACCCCCCATCCGTGTCCACACATCTGTTTCCTGCATCTGCATCTCTATTTCTGCCCTGCAAATAGGGTCATCTGTACCATTTCTCTAGATGCCTCATATCTGCATTAACGTACAATATTAGTTTTCTTCTTTCTGACTTACTTCACTCTGTATGACAGTATCTAGGTCCATCCGCGTCTTGACAAATGACCCAATTTCCAGGTGCTCTTCTAAGCTGAAGCGCTTGAAAAATGATACAACTAGTTAGAACAACAGGGAACGGGAAGTAGAAGCTTCAGATGTCTGTCTATGTGTGAGTCATGGAAACAGATTTCTAAGACCATGTTCTTAGAAACTTCTGGAGATGGGGTGTGTTGTTAGGGTACAGTGCAGAGAAACACCGAACCTCTTTGGAAAGTATTTATGAAACCACTTTTTTTTTTTCTATTGTGGGAGGCAGAGATGGAGGCCTGTGTGCTCCATGCAAAGCCAGCTTCTGCTTATTCTCATGGTCTTGTCTCCTTCCCCAAGTGGCTTAAACCATTTGAGGTCAACCCTTCGGCTTCAATAACAACTCGTGGCTTCATTTTCGACTCAGCATACTCCTTCTTTGTCAGCCAACACCCACATTTCATTCCATTTGGTTTAGGTGTTTTAAAAAGTCTCTCAGCATCTTCAAAGTGACCACTTGTTATCTTGTGAGCACAACTTGCCCACAGAAAAAGGCAGATTTCACACTGACTGCTTCATTCAGTAAATTTAGGTGCATTTGGAGAGACATTGTCTGTTCCTGTAAATATTGTCAAACTTATTCAATCTTTCAACAATGACTTGAGTGTCTATTGCCAGCCATAAGGTGAAGTGTTCTGCCTCTCCTGAGGAAATTACTCATTGGGCTTGAAAACTAAATATGTGACATCTTTAAGAAACTGTTTTAATTTAAAATACTTTTGTTTTTGGGTGTTTCTTTCCCTCCAACCTGACCCTTTTTCTCTTTCACTTTTTAAAAAATTGAGCAGAGGAAATTTCTTGATGGTTCGGTGGTTAGTACTCTGTGCTTTCACTGCAGGGGGCGTGGGTTCTATTCCTGGTTGGGGAACTAGGGTCCCCAGTGCTGTGTGTGTGTGTGTGTGTGTGTGTGTGTGTGTACGTGCTCAGTTGTACCAACTCTTTGTGACCCCATGGACTGTAGTCTGCCAGGCTCCTCTGTCCATGGAATTTTTCAGGCAAGAAATACTGGAGTGGGTTGCTATTTCCTTGGTGATCTTACCAACCCAGGGATCGAACCTGCTTCTCTTGCATCTCCTGTATTAGCAGGCAGATTCTTTACCACTTGGGCCATCTGGGAAGCTCCCAATATCATGCAGGATGGCCCCAAAATATGAAAAATTAAACAGAGATAATGTAAAAATTCATTCTAAATTAAAGTGAAATTTATTCTTCTGAACTCATTATTAAGAAAAAATATTATCAATTAGGAGCTTTAGACTAACAAAGGAAGGTTGTTTCTTAGTTTAGAAAACTTGTTCTTGTCAAAGAGATGTCATCTCACTTTAAAGAAATCACCAACACAAATTAATTTTGTTTGATTTTAAAGGGGGCAAAGGATGATTCTCAAAAACATTATGTTGAGCAAAAGAAGTCAGGCACAAAAGAGTACATTAATATGAAAATTTAGAAGACTCAGAACTAATCTACAGTGACTAAAAGGAGATCACTGGTGGCCTGGGGCTAGGACTGAATTGACTGCAGAGAGTTCAGAGGAAATTTTTTGGGAGGATAGAAATGTTGTATATCATGATCATGACAGTGATTACACAGATATATACACTTGTCTAAACTCATCAAGCTATACATTTATTTATATGCAAATTATACCTCCATAAAACTGATTGAAAAACAAGGACATAAATGTAGTCTGAAGCTGGGATCTGAATAGATAGGAATTCTCAAGGGAATGAGAATACGTATGCTTCTCTTTTTTCTTGGAAGACTTTTACCTAATAATCAATGGATCATAAAAGTCACCTGTTTAAGTGTACAATTCAAGGCCTTTTAGCAAAGGTAGAGAGTTGTGCAACCAATTTAATTTTCAAACATTTCTATCATCCCAGTATAATCCCTTATGCTCATTTGCAGTCAGTCTCATTGAAGCATAAGGGTTTTTTTTAAATATATATTTATTTGGCTGCATAGGGTCTTAGTTGCCCCATAGCATGTGGGTTCCTAGTTCCCAAACCAGGGATTAAAACTTCGTCCCCTGCATTGGAAGGCAGACTTTCAATTGGACCACCAGCGAAGTCCCAGAGCAGAAATTTTATTGTGACTTTTGAGGAAGTGGGTTACACAAGTGTCTTATGTTGAAAGTGAAAGTTGTTCAGTCGTGTCCGGCTCTTTGCGACCCCATGGACCACAGTCCAAGGAATTCTCCAGGTCAGAATACTGTAGTGGGTAGCCATTCCCTTCTCCAGGGAATCTTCCCAACCCAGGGATCAAACTCAGGTCTCCTGCATTGCAGGCAGATTCTTTATCAGCTGAGCCACCAGGGAAGCCCAATAATACTGGAGTGGGTAGCCTATCCCTTCTCCAGCGGATCTTCCCAACCCAGGAATCGAACTGGGGTCTCCAAATTGCAGGCAGCTGAGCTATTTGTTGGCCGAGCTCATTTTCCAGAGACCCCATGGAAGATTCTAGCCACAGTGGGCTTGGCTGTGGGTGCAGGCTTCGGTCGGTGTGGGGCTCCCACAGAGGCAAGCTCTTCATTTACGCTTTAATTCTTTCTGTAAACACAAGCATATTCTCTATGCCCCTCTGTGGACCTCAAATGGATGGCAATAAGGAAGCTGGTAGCTGTCATTTGGGCACATTCTTCTGGCCTCTGTGTCCTAAGCTTTGCCAGTCACGGGGCAGGAGAACCCCCTCAGCCCAGCTGCCCCTGCCCGACCCACCTGCTTCCCTTCCGTGTCCAGGCTACAGGGCTCAAGTGCATTGCCTCTGCTTCTGCCAGCTGTCTGGGAGCAGGCCCAGGGGAGCCTCTCCTACTGGTCAGCTGTTGCTGGAAGCGGCAACAAGAGCAGGGCTGAATATCCCCAGAGCAACACTAGTAAGTGGAGAAGCCACAGGAGAGATCATGGCAGACCTGGAGCAGAGATGAGCCCCATTCTGGACAGCAATAGAGTTTAATCTGAAAAGGCTGGCACATACTCAGGAATATGAGGGTAACGCTGCAGCCCAGATCTGTGGAAGTCAAGGGTCAAATGCTGGCAGAAGGTGGAGGACAACTTGAGTGTCTTCTCCAGGCTTCTGTAGAAGGCCAGGGTTAAGAAATGAGCTCAGGACTCCTTTTATTTTTGCTGAACCACACAGCATGCAGGATCTTAGCTCCCCAACCAGGGATTCAATCTGTGTCCCTCACATTGGGGAAACAAAGTTTTAACCACTGGACCACCAGGGAAGTTCCCAGGGACTACTTGGTATGTGCCTCCCCATGAGTTTCCTGATGGAGTTTAGCAGTGAACAAAATTAACATAATTTATTCATATATCTGTTACTATTTATTCATGTCTGATGCTTTTGCGACCCCCATGAAATTTCCTAGGCAAGAGTACTGGAGTGGGTTGCCATTTCCTACTCCAGGGGATCTTCCTGGCCCAGGAATTGAATCTGCATCTACTGCATTGGCAGGCAGATTCTTTACCAGTTAGCCACCGGGAAGCCCTTATTTATATATAGAATATTCCAAGTCTAAGAGTAGGTGTTACAGCTTCTTGGCTGGAAAGGCTGAGCCGGGGCTCTGTGTGCGCGAGTCGGTAGCTGATTGCACAGTCTGAACTGCAGAGCCGGGCACAGACTGAAGGGCGTTGAGAGCGGTGTGGACACGCTGGTGGTCCCCGGGGCGCTTCTGTTAGTGTTACAGACATGTCCCGGTGTGTCAGGGTTGACACGTTCAAGTGTGCCAGCGAACGGCCCAGGGGCTCCTTGGCTGAGCAGGTGGCTTATATACACACTGCATGTTGTGTCACTGATGACAAGGCTGGCTACATCATGTGTGGGGCCCAGAGCAACATGAAAATGTGGGACCCTTTGTTTACCAGGAGGAAAGCATTTCTTCCTTTCTATCGTGACTCTGTATTTCTCTTGATCTGAGAAGGTGTTTTTGTTTTATTTTGTTTTTTAAATGATTTTATTTATTTATGGCTGCACTGGGTCTTCGTTGCTACACGGGCTTTTCTCTAGTTGAGGTGTTGGAGTTTCTCACTGCAGTGGCTTCTCTTGTTGCAGAACATGGGCTCTAGGGCACACGGGCTTCGCTAGTTGCGGCTTTCAGGCTCCAGCACACAGGCTCAGTAGTGGTGCATGGGCTTGGTTGCTCCACAACATGTGAGATTTTCCCAGACCAGGGATTGAATCCGTGTCTCCTGCATTGGCAGGTGGATTCTTTACCACTGAATTGCCAGGGAAGCCTGATAAGGTGTTTTTAAATTCCCTATTTAATGCCCCTCACACCTGGGGATTTTCCTAGGGCAAGTGAAGATGCTCACAGATGCCCAGGGTCTCAACCCACAATTCAGTGCACAGGACAAGTATGCCTAACCTTGACCCTCTGTGAGTCTGAGCCCAGCCCCCAGCAGGGGTGGAGGGCAACAAGGGCTGCTGGGTGGGGACACGGGGTGGGCAGCTGAGCCCTGGGTAGCTGGGAGGCAGCAGGAGGTGGGACCACATGTGAGCAGAGGCTCCAAGCCCCTGGCACATGTTCCGTGAGACTTCATTCACAAAACACAAATCCAAAGATCAAATCAGTAAGAGTTTCAAGATGGCAACCACTGAACACGAAGCCCCAAGCATCAAGCCCCCTGCTGAACAAGTGGCCCTGCATGGTCACACTTGTCACAGGTCTGTGAAACTGACCCGTTTTCCATTTATCCCTTATCATTTCTGTTCAACCTCCCATTGGCAGGATTTATCTCCAAATGTGCCAGGAGCCCCTGGGGTGAACTGCAAGCATAATGTTCTGGAAAGGAGCTAGGCTGATGGTGGTGTTTCTCCTTGTTGCTTGAAAAACTCTTATCTTTTTATTTTTAATTTTTGTTTATTTGGCTCTGCTGGGTCTTAGTTGTGGCATGCAAGATCTTCAATCTGTATTGTGGCATGTGGGATCTAGTTCTCTGACACCAAATGGAACTTGGGCCCCCTGAACTGGGAGTGCAGAGTGTTAGCCACTGGACTGCCAAGGAAGTCCTGAAAAACTATCTTTATGCATTGAATTTTCTTCATCTATACCATGGACATGTAAATAGCTTCTTTTCAGAGATGTTGTGAGGGTGAAACAAAATAAGAAGAAAACATATATGTTCACATTTATGGTTATATTATTTTTGAGTCTCTGGCCTCAAGCAAAATGCCTAAAATTGGGAGGAAAAAGTCTTCATGCCTCTGCTCCCCGAGCAGGCAGCGTCAGCCACCCGCAATATTTTGATTCAAGGCTGTTTATCTTCCAGGTTTCCTTTTTATTTAGTTTTCCTTTTTATTTAGTTTCCTTCCTGTAACTTTTCCTCCACCTCGCAACACACTCCTTCCTTTGCTACCTGCTGTCTTGTTCAGCGCCGCTCGGCCTAACTGGGCTCCCAGGCTGTGGCCTGTGGGTCACGTTCTCCTGGTTCTCCTCAAAATGCACCTGCTGACCCTCCTACGTGCTTAAGGCCCTACAAGGCCTTCAGACAGATTCTATGATAAGGTAATTCGAATTAAGTTCCCGCTGCTTAAGTAGACTGAGACCTTAATGATAGTTGTAATTCAGCAAATTATTTTATTTTTTAAAATATTTATTTGCTTATTTGGCTGCACCAGGTCTTAATTGTGGCCTGTGGAATCTAGTTTTCTGACCAGGGATCGAACCCAGGCCCTCTGATTTGGGAACACAGAGTCTTAGCCATTGGGTCACTAGAGAAGTCCCCCAAAATAAACTTAAGGATACACCAGTGGACTTCTTGGAGATAGAGTAGGTGCAAGTCCTCCTACTAAGTGTAACTAAATGCCATTGACATTATATACAAAACAAACTTAAGGAGATTCTGAAGGTGGAGAGGAGAAGGTAGACTAGCTTAGGCTTCAGGATTCAAGAAATGACCACGGTGGTGAGTTCCCCAGATTTTTGTTGTTGCTGTTTGCCTTTTACGTTTCAGATCTAGAGTAGAAGCTGGAAGCCTGGAAATGCCAACACTGTGGACAAAATAAAAACCTCAACAGACCAGGAAAGGAACCGCCTACAAGATAGGAAACCGTTAGACACTAATTGTTCTTCTCCAGCTAGATACTACAGAAAAGCCTGTGGACCACTCCCACCTGTTCCAGCAAAGGCTGAGCGGGAAGCCTAGACCTCCACCTGACCACATATAAAGAGGTGCCCTGATTCCTCTACCTATGTAGTTTCAGAAGGCTAGTGGAGAATTAGGGTGTTGGCTATTGCCCAGCGACAACTAGGCCATTCCCAGATGGTGTCAGTGGGAAGCAATAAATGACAGACTCCTACTTCTCCCAGCCAGGGAGGTACAACTTGTTCAGGAGCCAGAATTTTCACCCCACCCAGTAGTAATGAAGAGTCCCATCACCCTCGAGTGTCAAAGGAGGCCACCTGGGGAGGCTGGACTCTACCCTCACCTGTCACAAGAAGGTGGCAACCTCACTGCTGCTGGAATGCTGTCAAAAGAAGTTAACTAGAACGGAAGGTTTAAATAAGATCCAGAGTCTCATAGCAACGTTTGAAATGTCCAGGAGTCAACAAATCACTCATGATATCAAGAACCAGAAAGATCTCAAACTGAGTAAAACAAAGACAATAGATGCCAATGTCAAACACCTGGAAACTGAACAACACACTTTTAATTAATCTGTAGATAAAAGAGGAACTCTCAAGGGAAATTTTAAAAAAATGCTGGACTGCAATCATCCTCTGTGTTTTTTCAGTCTTCTAACTTATTGAGGCTTTCAATGGCTAAGTCAAAGGTCTCTCTTGGTAAATGTCACATTGTACTTGAAAATACATGGGTTATTTTCAAATATCTTTTGATATTGATTTCTAACATAAGTCCACATTGATAAGAGAACAGATTCTGTATGATTTCAATAGACCATGAAAATTTTACGCCTTGTACCTGGATATGTTCCATTGTCTCTTAGTTTATAGTCTATGGGAAATTGAATAGAATTTGTACCCTACTGTTGTGTGAAAACTGTATTGGTTCATAGTGCTTTTCAGGTCTACTATAACCTTCTACTTCTCTGTATATTCATTCTATTATTTTTTGAGAGTTTGATATTGAAACTTCAACTAAAAATCTTAATTTATCTAGTTAAGATAATTGTCATGTATAGTGGAACTATATGTAACCTTGTTCTGTGTTTTCCAAGTCACCTGTAAATGTGTTATCATACTTTCATAATTTAAAAAATAAAAAAAAATATTAAGGACAATTAAAAAATACACTGGACTGAAAGAAAATACAACTCAAAATTGTGGGGCACAACTAAAACAGTACTGAGAGGGAAATTTATAGCACTAAACTAAAAGGAAACATCAGAAAAGATGAAATGCCTCTAATCAACAATCGAAGTTCCCACCTCAAGGACCTAGAAAAATAAGAAAAAATAAACCTGAAGCAAATAGAAGTAAGTAATAACTATCACAGCAGAAATTAATGAAAATGAAATAGAAAAAATAGAGAAAATCAATGAAATAAAGGGTTATTTTTTTGAAAAGATCAATAAAATTTAAAACCTCTGGCAAGACTGACAAGGGGAAAAATAAGAAAGAAGACACAAACTACCACTGTCATAAATTAAACAGTGGCTATCATTACAGACCCTCTCCATATTAAAAAAAATAATAAGAGAACACAACAAACAACTCTACCCACAAAAGTTTGATAGGATGTGTCAAGTCCTCAAAATACACAAACTACCACAACTCACATTTATGAATCAGCTCAGTTGATTAGCCCTATTAATATTATGAAATTAAATGTATAATTAAAAAATTCCCCTCCAAAGAAAAAACTAGTCTCCAAAAATTCTACCAAGAGGTTAGAGATTGCACACCGATTCTACACAATTTATGCTGGAAAGTAGAAGAGGAGGGAACACATTCAAATTTGTTTTATGAAGCTAGTATTGTTTTTCAGTCACTAAGTTGAGTCTGACTCTTTGTGACCCCATGGGCAGCAGCATGTCACGCTTTCCTGTCCTTCGCTATCTCCCAGAATTTGCTCAAATTCATGTCCATTCAGTCAGTAATGCTATCTAACCATCTCATCCTCTGCCACCCACTTCTCTTTTTGCCTTCTATCTCTCCCGGTATCGGGGTCTTCCCAATGAAATGGCTCTTGGCATCGGGTGGCCAAAGTATGGAAACTTCAGCATCAGTCTTTCCAGTGAATATTCAGGGTTAATTTCCTTTACGATTGACCAGCTTTAACTCCTTGCAGTCCAAGGGACTCTGCTACTAAAGCCAGACAAGGACATTTAAAAAAAAGTTTATACCAATATCCTTCAGGAATGTAGATGCAAAAATCCTTAACATAAGATTAACAAATAGAACTCAACAATATATAAAAAGAAGCATACAACACAATAAGTAAGATTTATTCTAGGGATGCAAGACTGCTCAATTATCCAAATGACTGCAAGACTGCTTAATTATCCAAAAATCAATTATAGTAGTCTGCTACAATACCAGACTAAAGAACAAAAGTCACATGATCATACCAATGAAAGAAGAAGAAAAGAAGTTTAACATCCAATAGGAACTCTCCAGGAAAACTGAATTATAGGGAAACTTCCTCAATTGGGTAAAGAACATCTATTAAAACCTTATACCTTAGATTGTACTAAATGGTGAAAGACTGAATGCTTTCCTCCTGAGATCAACAATAAGGCAAGAATGTCCTCTCTCACCACGCTTATTCAGCATAGTGCTGGAAGGTCAGTATAATGAGGCAAAAAAAGAAATTAAAGGCATACAGATCAGAAAGAAAGAACTAAAGTTGTCCCTATTTGCAGAGGACACGTCTGTCTACAAAGGAAACTACAGAGAACCTACCGAAACCAAAAGACCAAAAACTCATAACTAATAAGTGAGTTTAGTAAAATTGCAGGATGCAGATCAATATGCAAAAATCAACTGTAAGGTTTCCCTGGTGGTCCAGTGGTTAAGAATCCACCTGCCAATGCAGGGAACACCAGTTGGATCCCTGGTCCAGGAAGCTTCCCCCTGCCGTGGGGCAGCTAAGCCGTGCACTGCAATTACTCAGCCTGTGTTATGCAGCCCGGGAGCCGCAACTACTGAAGCCTGCGTGCCTAGGGCCTGCGCCCTGCAATCAGAGAAGAGACCAAAATGAGAAACCTGCGCACTGCAGCTAGAGAGTAGCCCCCACTTGGCACAACTAGAGAAAGCCTGCTTGCAGCAAAGAGGATCCAACGCAGTGCCCCCCCCGCCAAAAAAAAAAAAAAAAGAAACAACAAAAAAAAAAACCACAGTAGTATATTTGGATACTAACAGTAAACACAGGGAACCTAAACATTTAAATGCACCATCATTTGTAATCATTAAAAAAAGAGAAACAAGTGTAAATCTAACACATATTCAGGACTTGTATACTGAAAACTGTAAAACATTCCTAGTTTATTCTTCTTTCTCAAATTGTTTTAGATATCCAGTTCCTTTTCCTTTCTTTACACATTTCAGAATAACACTTATACCTTGCTGGTAGAAATGTAAAATGGTAAGCAGAAAGACTGTGTGGCAGTTTCTTAAAAGACTAAACATACAACCACTAAGCAACTCAGCAATTGTCCTCATAGGCCTAAAGCTGGTGCTCGGGGACAACCCAGAGGGATGGGATGGGGAGGCAGGTGGGAGGGATGTGGGAGGGGGGTTTAGGATGGAGAGACACATGTACAGGCATGGCTGATTCACGTCCATGTATGGCAAAAGCCACCACAATATTGTAAAGTAATTAGCCTCCAATTAAAATAAATTAATTAATTTTTTAAAAAAGAAAGAAGTCTACCCTTTTTGTTTAATTTTTTTTTCATTTATTTTTATTAGTTGGAGGCTAATTACTTCACAACATTGCAGTGGGTTTTGTCATACATTGACATGAATCAGCCATGGAGTTACCTTTTTGTTTAATTTTTTAAAGAATTTTTTATGTGAACCATTTTAAAAAGTCTTTATTGAGGTTGTTAGAATATTGCTTCTGTTTTATGTTTTGTTTTTTGGCCACGAAGTAGGTGAGATCAAACCAGTCAATCCTAAAGGAAATCAACCCTGAATGTTCACTGGAAGGACTGATGCTGAAGCTGAAGCTCCCATACTTTGGCCACCTGATGGGAAGAGCCAACTCACTGGAAAAGACCCTGAAGCTGAGAAAGATTGAAGGCAGAAGAATAGGGCGACAGAGGATGAGATGGTTGGATGGCATCACTGACTCAATGGACCTGAGTTTAAGCAAACCCTAGGAGATACTGAAGGACAGAGAAGCCTGGAGTGCTTCAGTTCATGGGGTCATAAAGAGTTGGACACAACTTAGGGGCTGAACAACAACATGTGAGATCTTAGCTCCCTGCCCAGGGATCGAACCTGCACCCCTTGCATTGGAAGGCAAAGCCCTAACCACTGGGCCGTCAGCAAAGTCCCAAGAAGTGTATCCGTGAGAAACAAACAAACCAACCCGCCCCAATATTTGTAAAAACACATGCTTCCCAGGTATTTAGTGCTTCATAAAATCTGAGAGTGGCCGGACTTTGCCAGAGTTCTTGTTACTGCTGGTGCTGGTGGCTGCTTTGCGACTGAATGGCCTGGTCCTCTGGGCCCTCCTCCCCTCGCTCAGGGACAGGCACGTTCTCTGCTTCTCTGTGGGGGTGGCCAACCTCCTACGAGGCTGACAGTGTCATTGGGAATCCACTGCACCCTGCCAGGCCACCAGTGGACTCTGAGCTTCCTGTGTGGCAGCTGGTCACAGCCAGCTCTGACGCCAAGTTCACCTTCCTGTGCCTGATCATGGGAGCTCTACCTTCACCTCGTTCTCACGCTGAGGTGTGAGCCTCAGGGCTGCACTGTGACGGTCAGCCTCACCTCGAGGGTGCTGAGGGCTTTCTCAGGTACCGTAAGCTGTTTTCAGAGGCTGCAGCCCTTCCACTCTGTTAGGAAGGCTGCTCTCCCATCCATGAGCACCTTCAGAATGGCCACCGTGAGCTTCTCTTTCCATGTGAGTCTCATGAGCGCTTGCTATGGCGTGCGTGCTCAGTCGCTTCAGCCATGTCAGACTCTTTGTGACCCCATGGACTGTAGCCCGCCAGGCTCCTCTGTCCATGGGATTCTCCAGGCAAGAATACTGAAGCAGGTTGCTATGCCCCCCTCCAGGGGATATCACATATCCGGAGGCCAAGGGGTAAGTTTCAGACCATACTTTTTTTTTTTTCTTCACTGTAGTAATACTCCTTTTGGTCTCTGGACCCTACTGATCTATTTTCTTTCTTTCTTTCCTTTTTGAAAAAACATTTATTTATTTATTTTATTTTTTTGGCTGCGCCATTTCTTAGTTGTGGCATGTGGGGTCTAGTTCCCTGATCAGAGATCAAACCCGGGCTCCCTGCATTGGGAGCACAGAGTCTTCGCCACTGGTGACCAGGGAAGTCTCTCTATTTTTCTTTCTTAAATGTTTTTTGGAAAGCAGGGAATGGGGATTGGATTTCTGTAAGAGAGGACATGGACTTTTCTTTTCTGGGCATTACCTTGTGTCTCTTGACATTTGCGTTTCACATCTTGATTTCCAGAAACACTTTAGAAGAACTGAGGGCCTAATGCATGTGATATCCTCCTGAGAGATATCATGCAGGCATTAGAGGAAGATTCTGCCAAGGCCACTGTAAACTCCTGATGCAACAATTTCTCAAACTGAGACCGCAGGGAATTGTGAATTCATATGAAATTTAGAATGCTCATGTTTTTAAATGAACTTACTTAAAACACATCCCACATGGCTCAGAGGTAAAGAATCCACCTGCCAATGCAGGAGTCACAGGAGACACGGGTTTGATCTGAGTCGGGAAGATCTGGAGGAGGAAGAGGCAGCCCACTCCAGTATTCTTGCTGGGATAATCCCACGGACAAGAGGAGTCTGGTGGGCTACAGTCCACGGAGTCACAAAGAGTCGGACATGGCTGAAGCGACTGAGCACACACACAAAACAGAAAGAGACTCACAGACTCACAGGACAGATTTATGGCTGCTGGGGGGAAGGGTGGGGGAAGGGATGGTTAAGGAGTTTGGGATCAACACACTGCTATATTTAGAATGGATAACTGACAAGGACCTACTGTGTAGCACAGGGAACTCTGTTACCTGGCAGCCTGGATAGGAGGGGAGTTCTGGGGGTGAATGCATACAAGTATTAATATATGTATGGCCGAGTCTTTTCACTGTTCGCCTGACACCATCACAGCATTGTTAATCAGCTACACTCCAATACAAAATAAAAATTTCAAAAAAATGCTCATGTGGTTTTTATTTCAATGATAACCTAATAATACCTACTAAAAATACTACTGCAAACACATTTGGGATTATCTGGAAGACTCTATGTGAAGGTATGGTCATTGAGCACAGTGTCATCTGGTGCCATACTGTTTTACTTTAATAATTGCAGGCTGGGCAGAAAAGAGAAAAGGAGAACATAATATGTAAACAGTGCATTCTTCCAAAGTCAAGTCCAAATGACGCCATGGCTTTGAAGAAAGTTTCACAATAGTTCAAAAGAAGAGAATAATGGGAGAACAGAGTCATCAAATCGAACACAGTGGTAGAGGCAGTGCTCTGGAAAATTATATCCCAGTTGTAAGCAGCAATTTATGTCCAGCAAAGCAGTATTAGCCATGACATGACATTGAATTAATACTGTCAATTATTAATGAATAAAAGTAATTGAAACTTGATAATAATACATATTGGTTACAATGTTATTGGATATGTGGTTATATTTCAAATCTCTAAATGATGTGCATAAGGAGCTTCTCTCTAGTTCCAAGTTTCCATTTCTAAGTACTATTTTGATTAAAATAATACAAAAAAAGCAATTGTGGAAGCTTACAAGAATGCTTTTCCTTTAAGCATTATGCTGTCATATAGCATAATTTTTGAACTGGAAAGTTCTTCAGAGATTTAGTAGAGAGGAAACTTAAACCCCAAGAGATTAAAGGACTTTTCCAAGGTCAGATAGCTAATCCCCAGCAAGGCTGTTATAACATCAGGTCTCCTGGTGGACAGCCTGGGCCCTCTTCCAAGGCACGGCTGTTCAGAAAAGTGATCCCGGATGGTGGATTATTAAGCCCCAGATGGTTGGATGGAGAAATCTTCCCTAAAACAGAGGCTGGATGCTTTACTTGCTCTTTTAGGCCCCTGACTCAGAGACTATGCCAACAGAGGACCAGACAAAATTGAAAAACAAGAAATTTAGAGACTAGATTGGCCATCAGGCCCCACCCACCAAGGCCAGCAATACCATCTACTCAGCCTTCAACATGCTTGAGTAAGTGCAGAAGATGACAAATGATGTGCTGAAGGGCTATTTTTAACATTTCTAAATGGGTGCCACAGATTACATGTAAGAAAATGAGTTACTCTATGGTTTTCTGGATTTCCCAGGTGGCTCAGTGGTAAAGAATCCACCTGCTGATGCAGGAGCTGCCGGAGACATGGGTTTGATCCCTGGGTTGGGAAGATCCCCTGGAGGAGAAAAGGGCAATCTGTTTCAGTATTCTTGCCTGGAGAATCCCAAGGAGAGAGGAGCCAGGCGGGCTACAGTCCATGGAGTCACAAAGAGTCAGACATGACTGAGCAACTGAGCACACACACACACAATTCTTTGCTGAAAGGTTCTCTTCTGCTAAAAAAAAAAAAAAAAAAACCTATTTCTCTGAGGGCATCATCACTGAAGCAGGCTGATATATTCTGAAATTTAAGATTTTTTTTAAACCTCAAGTAGATTGTCAAATGACAGGCTTTCAAGCTTTGAACCTGTGCTATTTGTAGATGAAACCCTCCTGAAATACTCTAATGTAACGTGCACTTCATTGATTTTAGCTAACCACCAAGTGATATAGGAATGTCCCCAGGTAATTTCTAGGGTGCCCAGGGGTACTTTCCAAGAGTTTATATACACATCTAGTCAATCACTAAATGGCGTTGACTATGTCTGCAGTTTTAATTTTTCAGTGCCAGCCCTGTCTACCGGTCAAGTCCATCTCCTACACTTCCCAACTGTTTTTAGGTCCACTTCTGCCTTGCTTCCTGCTGGCAATGCTACTATTTCTCTGAGACTCCCACTCCTCCTATTTTGGCCAGGAATCCTGCATCTGCAGCTTCTTCCATGGTACCTGCCTGGCCTCCCCTCCTAAAATTCTATTAAAGGATTTATAACCTAAGGTGATGCAATAGTAAAGAATTCACCCACCAATGCAGGAGACACAGAAGACATGGGTTTGATCCCTGGGTCAAGAAGGTCCCCTGGAGGAGGAAATGGCAACCCACACCAGTATTCTTGCCTGGAAAATTCCATGGACAGAGGAGCCTAGAGAGCTACAGTCCATAGGGTCACAAAGAGTCAGACAGGACTGAGCGACTGAGCATGCACATTAAAATGATTCAGGGCAGACAATGCAATGGCATTAACTTTTTCTTCCCTCAGGGCTGTTGGTTACTTTTTGAAGCTTTCTGATCAGGACTATAAACTCTCTGTATCCACAGGGGTCAGGACTGCTTCACCTGAAGTCCCTCGACCTCCCAGGAGGCTAAGGATAGCATTCATCAAGTCTGTGAATTTGGATGGGAAGGAAATTACATCTTCACTTTCACTCTCCTCAAACTGAAAAATTGCATTTCCCTTCTCTGTGAAGGGCTTCCCTAATAGCTCAGTTAGTGAAGAATCCGCCTGAAGTGCAGGAGACCCCGGTTCAATTCCTGGGTCAGGAAGATCTGCTGGAAAAGGGATAGGCTACCCACTCCAGTATTCTTGGGTTTCCCTCGTAGCTCAGCTGGTAAAGAATCCGCCCGCAATGTGGGAGACCTGGGTTTGATCCCTGGGTTGGGAAGATCCCCTGGAGGAAGGAAAGGCTACTCACTCCAGTATTCCGGCCTGGAGAATTCCATGGACTGTATAGTCCATGGGGTCTCAAAAAGTTGGACATGACCAAGTGACTTGCACTTTCACTGTGCAAGTAGGCAGCAAACAGCAGTAGAAGGAAAGTACCAAATCTGCCCAAGCAGATATCTCAGGTATTTGCTGTGATGTTACAATTGTTTCAGATACCACCAAATACTGTTTATGCTCATTCCTACCTTAAAATCACAATAATTATTAGACTTGCCACTAGATCTTGTTACCTATTTTTCTATTTTTTAAGTACTCAATTACTAGTCTTCAAAGTATTTCCTCCTTTATAATAACCATCAATCGCATTTCTTTTTCTGGTCTATTTAAAAACTTTTTATTGGAGTAGAGTTGCTTTACTGTGTTAGTTTCTGCTGTAGAGCAAAGTGACTGGCTCCATGAATACAGATCGCCCCTCTTTTTCGGATTTCCTTCCCAGTTAGGTCACCACAGGGCACTGAGTGGAGCTCCCTGTGTGTAGAGCTGGTTCTCATAAGTTATTTACTTTATACATAGCATTAATACTGTGTTTACGTCAATCACAATCTTCCAGTTCAGCCCATTCACCATTTCTCCCCTTGGTGTCCATATGTTTGTTCTCTAGGTCTGTGTCTCTATTTCTGTTTTGCAAATAGGTTCATATGTACCATTTTTTCCCCTAGATTCCACATATAGGTGTTAATGTAAAATATTTGTTTTTCTCTTTCTGACTTACTTCACTCTGTATGATAGTCAAGTGTTACACAAACTTAAAAAAAAATTGAGAACTGTATTTTAATAGAATTGGTTTCCTTTATAATCTTACGTATTTTATTTTGTTCATTTGAAAGCTATTTTTTTTTCCTAAGAAAGGGTCCATGGGTTTTCCAGATTGCCAAAGGGGTCCACATGCAAAATACTTAAGAAACACTACCCTAGAGGGTTAATTAATATAAGGGATGTTAGAAATGATTTTTCTCCCAGGTAATCAAAGCTGCTCAAGTTATGAGCTTGGTTATTGCATAACAGGGGCACAAAATCAGAAGACCCCACTGTCTTACCAACTGCCAGTTAGACCAAGATCTAGGACCCTGCTTGGTCTACCTTATACAAAGGACATTTTCTTTTTTTTTTTCTGGATAACTTCACTTTATTTCTCTGGGCCCATGGTAACTGGCGCAGCGTAAGGGGTTCAGTAAACTAGGATGAAATACAAAGGACATTTTCACCTGGCTTAACCAGCAGCCTGGCTGGCCCTGTAGTTAGGATGTTGTTGTGTCCGTTCTGGAGTGACCCTTTCTAGCAAAGTATGTGTCATGATTGAATTGTGTTCTCCAGACTAGCTGACATTCTCAACCCCTGATACTTGTGAATATGACTTCTTTGGAAATAGGGCCTTTGCAGATGGAATCAAATTCAGATGAAGTCATACTGGAGTCTAATCTGATATTACTGGTGGGTGTTCTTGTGTGAAGAGAAGAGTCACACAGGGAGAAGACCATGTGAGGATGGAGGCAGACACGGGAGCAATGCAGGTGCATTGCAGGTTGCACCAAGACTGCCGGCCACCTCCGGAAGTCCAGAGAGGAAAGGAAGGATCCTACCCAGCATCTCAGAGGGAAGGGGACCCTGCTCACACCCTGGTTTCAGACTTCTAGCCTCCAGAACGATGAGAGAATACATATCTGCTGTTTCAAACCACCAAGGCTGTGGTATTTTGTTAGCACAGCCCTAAGAAACAAACTCAGTGTGTATCAGAGCATATGATATAGAGAAGGAAACCTCACTGAGGTCACAAAACCAGTTGTGTGACTTTTGGAGCCTCGTTGACTAATGCGGTTTGTACATGTGGCAGAATCTGGTCTAAGCCTAGCGTTGATCGTTAGGTACCATCTGGTTGTGAAGTTGTGAGGTAGGAAATATATAGCAGCCACCCACGTCCAACTGGCAGAGCCTAGAGATACCCGAAATAGCAGTACAGTTGTTGGTCCTTGGGGTGAGCTTAGCTTCGTTGAAAACAGAATGCCGATCCCTTTTTGCATTACATTCAGTTAGAGCTGCCCCTATCTCACAAATATCTCCTTAGATGTCTACTCATCACCCTTCTATTCCTGGGGCTCAAACTGAAGTCCAGGAAAGGCGGGGCAGGGATCAAATTCACAGGCAAAATCTATGCTGGTTCCACATTGCTATGTCTCCTTCTTCTTTAGGGTGAATTCCCTCCCCAGGACAGCTTCTACCAGGATGAATGCAAGTCCACCCAGTGGGTTTGCTAGCCCTCCATCTGGTCTACTTCCTGGTAGTGGCCAGGGTCCCCTTAGAACTCTCTTCTTTATCAACACAACATCCTATTTACTGGGGAATTAGGGTTACAGACACTTGCTTTAGGTTTAGATTAGGGTACAGACACTTGTTTTAGAAAATACTTTGAGCTCTTGACCTTCTTACTTCCCTGATTTGGACACTCAAGGAAGGAATGGTGGGGGATGGGCAACCTGTGGTGCAGGGACATCTCGTTGGTTGGAGCTCCTTGCCTCTGAAGCCCCCATTTCCTTCATGTTTGGCTCTGAATAAATGGCCCAAACAATCCTTCCTTCCACTGAGACCTCTGCCTCCTGCTCTTGCCTAAAGATGTGTCCTGAAGTCTGCTTCTGCTCCCAATATATTCATAGCCTTTAAAATACATATCCATTTATTTTATCTTAAAGGTTATTTAAAAGGCTATCTGCTGCTGCTGCTGCTAAGTCGCTCCAGTCATGTCCAACTCTGTGAGACCCCACAGATGGCAGCCCACCAGGCTCCCCCATCCCTGAGATTCTCCAGGCAAGAACACTGGAGTGGGTTGCCTTTTCCTTCTCCAAAAGGCTATCTGCTGCTGCTGCTAAGTCGCTTCAGTTGTGTCCGACTCTGTGAGACCCCACAGACGACAGCCCACCAGGCTCCCCCGTCCCGGGATTCTCCAGGCAAGAACACTGGAGTGGGTTGCCATTTCCTTCTCTAATGCATGAAAGTTAAAAGTGAAAGTGAAGTCGCTCAGTCGTGTCCGACTCTTCGCGACCCCATGGACTGCAGCCTACCAGGCTCCTCTGCCCATGGGATTTTCCAGGCAAGAGTACTGGAGTGGGGTGCCATTGCCTTCTCCGAAAAGGCTATCTAGATAGCCACTAAAGTGGGGCTTCCCTGGTGGCTCAGACGGTTAAGAATCCTCCTGCAATGCAGGAGACCCAGGTTCAATCCTTGGGTGAGGAAGATCCCCTGAAGAAGGAAATGGCAACTCACTCCAGTATATTTGCTTGGAGATTTCCAGGGACAGACAAGCCTGACAGGCTACAGTCCATGGGGTCGTAAAGAGTTGGACATGTCTAAGGGACTAACACACACACAAACACGCACGCATAGCCTTTAAAAGACTATATAGCCTTTAAAATTACATTAGAACAGTCCTAAGAGTCACCCAATCTTTCAATAGTTTCCCCAGACCAAAGTCAAGTATTAACCTGTATAAATCTATACACATGTAATCTAATCTTCAAACATCAGAAAAATAGCTCTCTACCTTCTCCTCCATTTCAGAGAGAGAAACTATCTCCCATGAGAGATTTTTTAAACTATCTAGTCCTGCCCCCAAATCAAGTTTTCAGTTGAAGAAAAAGCTGTGGCCAAAATCTCTGTGAACAAGCCCTTCATGTTACTCAACTGCCCTTCTCCTCCCTCCGCTATTTCTGGCCAGTGAACCAACTCTCATTTATTGACTGACTAGGATTTAATACATATACCATAAAATCCATCTCTTTAAAGTGTATCACGTAGGGACTTCCCTGGTGGTCCAGTCAGTAAGACTTCACCTTCTAATGCAGGAGGTGTGGGTTCGATCCCTGATTGGGGAGCTCAGATCCCACATGCCTCTTGGCTGAAAAACCAGAAACACAGAACAGAGGCAGTATTGTAACCGATTCAATAAAGACTTTATCCTCTCTGCCCCCCCAACAAAAAAACTAAAAAGAAAAAAAGTGTACCATTCAGTGGTTTTTTAGCATATTCACAGAATTGTATCACCATCACCAGTATCGAATCCCAGAACATTTTCATCTCTCAGAAGAGAAACCCGTTAGCAGTCACTTCCCATTCTCTCCTTCCGCAGGTCCTGAGTGCCATTAGTTTAATTTCTGTCCCTTTGAATTTGCCTGTTCCTTTATTTTATTCAATCCTTTTCCAATCCCAGTTCTACCCAATTCACACCTCTCTAGTGAAAGCCTAGTGTGTGGGGAGGTTCTGTGCTCTGACTTTGAAAGGCCAACTGTATTCAGTTCTCTTTACTCATGTCAGGAAAGAGCAGGTGGCCATGCAGATGGCCAGGAGGGGCTGGGAGTCAGGGGTCAGGGCGGTGCAGGAGAGCAGCACGGCTTTCCAGCGAAAGAACACCCAGTACGCTGACTTTGTCAACTGAAGTCACACACGCTTCATTAGCAAGAAGGCTTCGAAAACCATGGAGAATGTTTGACAAGCCCAGGGGCCTTTGTTTCTAATTCCTGGAGAGTTGCTGTGGGCGGTTGCTAACTTCCAATGCAAACAGAAACAAACTAAAATGTCCACTGAATGCCTGGAAACTTGATTCTTTTGGGCACAGTCCACTTGGGCCCTGTTTGTCCTCACGGCAACCGTTTGTTGGATCTGGCATCGACTGATGGACATCATTGACGTTCTCCTTCATGGCAGGGCTATTATTACATCACCAGCTAACTAAAGCCCTACGAGATGAAAATAGTTTTAAAGATACCTTGGAGAATGCAATTTAGCCTTAAAATATACAAAAAGAGGCACATTCATTTTGCTAGGCTTTTTTTCTAAATGAATCTATAGTTATTCTAAATATACTTTAAATTTTGAAAGTATATGTTTTTTGAAATAACGGAAAAGGGCATTTGTTTTTTTGTTGTTTTTAAATAAAGTTCCAAGCAATTGCATGAGGGAGGGGATGTATGTACTCATACGGATGATTCACTTCATCATACAACAGAAACGAACACAACATTGTAAAGCAATTATATTACAATAAAAAATACAATATTGGGGGAGAAAAAGAATACTGAAATAAAAGAAAGGCAAAAATTGAAAACAATTTTTTTCATCAGTATTTTTTTTCTTTTGATAGTACCTACTACTAATACGTAGGGCTTCCCAACATGACTCAGTGGTAAAGAATCCACTTGCAATACAGGAGACATGGCCTTAATTCCTGGGTTGGGAAGATCCCTGGGAGAAGGAAATGGCAACCCACTCCACTATTCTTGCATGGAAAAGCCTATGGACAGAGGAGCCTGGTGGGCTATAATCCAAGGGGTCGCAAAAGAGTCGGATACCACTTAGCGACTAAACAACAAAAACAACTACAAGTAGGTAAATGCTAAATGTTTTTACCTTGGAATTTCTTCATTCAATTCATTTCACTTTCTCTATACATTTTCATATCATGGCCTCCTTTATTATCTCACATCTTATAATAGTTTATATATCTTACACTTACTGATATTTACCACATGACAAGTTAAAGCTAAAAACATTTAAAATATTCAATTCATTTAAAAATAACAGTAAACATTACATGCTAACATAAACAAGATATCTTTAAGAAAAATAAGGATAGCTTCTGAAACAAAATTTTAGTGAGAAGAGTGGCATTGTTTTACATTTTTGCCAATCTCTTGAATGACTGTCTCAATAGAAAGCATTTAGATTCTCACATCTACTTTTGCATTTGAGTCAGTTCTAATGAGGTGGATGAACCTAGAGCCTATTATACAGAATGAAGTAAGTCAGAAAGAGAAAAACAGGTATGATATATTAATGCATATATATGAAATCTAGGAAGATGGTTCTAACGAACCTGTCTGCAGAGCAGCAGTGAAGACGCAGACACAGAGAACAGACTCACGGACAAGGGCAGGCTGTTGGAAGGAGAGGGTGAGACGAACGGAGAGAAAAGCACTGAAGCATACCCACTGCCATAGGTAACACAGAGAGCCAATGGGGATTTGCTCTGTGACTCAGAGAACTCAAACTGGGGCTTGTAACTCTGTAACAACCCAGAAGGGTAGGAAAAGGTGGGAGGTGGGAGGGAGGTTCAAGGGGGAGGGGACATATGTACATCTATGGCTAATTCATGTTGATGTATGGCAGAAATCAAACCAGTATTGTAAAGCAATTATCCTTCAGTTAAAAATAAATAAATTTATAAAAAGAAGATATGAGAGGATCTCCCTGGTGGCTCATTAAAGAATCTGCCTGCCAATGCAGGAGACATGGGTTCCATCCCTGGTCTGGGAAGATCCCAGATGCCGAGCGACTAAGCCCGTACCACAGCTAGTGAGCCTGTGCTTTAGAGACCAGGGGGCCACAACCACTGAGTCCATGGGCTGCAACTACTGAAGCCCATGTGCCTACAGTCCATGCTCCCCAACAAGAGAAGCCACAGCAATGAGAAACCCCCACTCACTGCAACTAGAAAAAAGCTGCCCAGCAGTGAAGACCCAGCATGCATGCGTGCATGCTAAGTCACCTCAGTCATGTCTGACTCTTTGCGACCCCATGGACTCTAGCCAGGTTCCTCTGTCTATGGGATTCCCCAGGCAAGAATGCTGGAGTGGGTTGCCATGCCCTCCTCCAGGGGATCTTCTCAACCCAGGGATTGAACACATGTCTCCTACATCTCCTGCATTCCAGGCGGATTCTTCACCCACTGAGCCACCTGGGAAGTCTGAAGACCCAGCATAGCCAAAAAGAAGTAATTAAGAACAAAAGTAGATGAGATATAATTCACATATCATACCATTTACCTATTTAAAGTGAATAATTCAACAGTTGGCAGTATGTTCACAGAGTTGGGTAACCATCACAATTAATTTTAGAGCAGTTTCATTACCCTGAGAAGAAACCTTGTATCCATTAATGTGCGTGCTAAGTCGCTTCAGTCGTGTCCAGCTCTTTGCGACCCTATGGACTGCAGCCCGCCAGGCTCCCCTGTCCGTGGGGATTCTCCAGGCAAGAATGCTGGAGTGTTGCCAGTCCCTCCTCCAGGGGATCTTCCCGACCAGGGATCGAACCTGCATCTCTCATGTCTCCTGCATTCTCAGGTAGGTTCTTTACCACTAACGCAACCTGGGAAGCCAGTAGCATTCACTCCTGATTTCCCTTATCTTCCACCCTCAAGGCCCTACCCTAAGCAACTACCAATCTATCATACATTCTGTCTCCATGAATTTACCTATTGACTTGGCTGGAACTGCCAGTATAATATTGAATATAAGTGCCAAAGCAAATATCCTTGCCTTGTTCCTGACATAGGGGAAAGTAGTCAGTCTTTCAATATGGTCTGATGTTAACTGTGGGTTTTTCATCAATGCTTTTTATCAGGTTGAGAAAATCCCCTTCTATTTCTAGTTTGTTGTGTTTTTATCACACAAGGATGTTGGGTTTTGTCAAGTGCTTCTCTGAATTTATTGAGATAATCAGGTGTGTTTTGTCTTTTATTCTATTAATAAAGTATATTACATTGAGCCAAACTTGCATTCCTATGGTAAATTCCATTTGATTTTGTAATATGAAATTAAATACTATAGTAATGTTGTTCTCTGTTATATTAAATTCATTGGTCTGCCTTTGAATGGTCTCTTTTGACCACCATAATTTTATAATATCACATACTGGTCATTTGGAAAATATTGGTTCATGCAGTTATACAGATCTTTCAAATAGTGACACAATTCAGCAGATAATATTTAAAGCAATCACAGTTGTTAATGTTATAATCAATGTCATCAGAAAAATATTTAGATGTTGAAAAGCTGTCATGTTCATGGTGGTGGACAGTAATCCTCCAAAATTCTGATTTTCATTTGAGATCATAAATTTTATCATGAGTAACAAGTACTGTCAGTAGCATTCTTAAAGTGACAGGCTCATTTTACTCACTTCCAAGAAAACATCAGCCAAATACCCAGTTCTGAATAATCACAGTCTGTCTATCAGTTGTTCTTTCAAGTAAAAGTGGTGTTCTATGAAAAAAGTGGCTATGTTCTATGGAAAAAAGTTCAAGTCACAACACACTCTCTCAGTTAATTTTTTTGGGGGAGGAAAGACATTGTTACTTTGGTATATAGCAATGTACTTCCTATTTTGTCATAATACATGTTTTAATAAAATAAATAATTTTAATTTGAAAATAACTCAAAAGTTGAAATTTAAAAAGATGAATAAATTTACTGCCCAGAAAGGGCATTCTTAAATGAAATTATCTTTGGGACTTCCGTAGCAGTTCAGTGGTTAAGACTGCGAAATTCCAATGCAAGGGGCATGGTTTTGATCCCTGGCCAAGGAACTAAGATCTTACATAGTACAAAGTGCAGCCAAAAAAAAAAAAAAAACCAAAACAAGTGAAACTGTCTTTTTCCCCCCTTGTATGTTGTTGTTCAGTTGCTAAGTTGTGTCTGACTCTTTGCAACCCCATGGACTGCAGCACGCCAGGCTTCCCTTTCCTTCATGTCTCCCGGAGTTTGGTCAAACTCATATCCATTGAGTTGATGATTCCATCCACCCATCTCATCCTTTGTCATCCCCTTCTCCTCCTGCCTTCAATCTTTCCCAGCATTAGAGTCTTTTCCAATGAGTCAGCTCTTCACATTAGGTGGCCAAAGTACTGGAGCTTGTGTATAGTGGAGAAGAATATAATGACTTCCAGACAATGTGGAGCCACCGCATGGCTCCCTGCTAACATGCTAACAGTTTTAGCTACCATTGCTTTTGTGACATCAATAATAATGTCAACACAGTGACGAAGACAAACAATCTTAATATTACTATAAAAATAGCTTTAAATTTGTGTGTGTGTATTAGTTATTCAGTTGTGTCCAACTCTTTGTGACCCCATGGACTGTAGCCTGCCAGGTTCCTCTGTCCATGGAATTCTCCAGGATCAAACCCGGGGCTTCTGTGTTGCAGGCAGATGCTTTACCATCTGAGTTACTAAAGTTCTCAGGGACCCCTAGGGTTTCATGGCTCACATTTTGAGAATTGCTCTTTTATGGAAATTATACGTAAATGTCATAAAAGACTTCTGTAGGTATTAACTGTTTCTCTTCAACTTGTTCAGCTATTGCTGATAATCCATACTACCTTAATAATCCATACTACCCTGAAGCACAAGTTTGATTGGAAGAGGTGGTCATTTTTTAAAGGTCTGTCCTGGTTAATCTAATTTTAGTACATTTTCACACAACTGTGGTGATTGTACATGGCTTACAGCTAGTTTTAATTTTCAGTGCCTTAAATGATAGCGGCTGTAGCTTTCTTGAGTATGACAGCTTTTTGGATGGAGAGAGAGAAGCACAGAGAAGTTGGCCAGATCGCCTGAATAGGGAAATTTTGGGAGCTCACTTATGTTTACTAAGACTTTAGTGATGAGAGCAAATGTTAGTAAGTTCTTTTGGCCATGAAGAGTGTTGGTTTCAGTTCCCCTTTCCTTGGGTTTACCCTGAACGGCACTGGATCTCAGTTTCAGGAGACTGAAACTGCCAACTCCTTCTTGTCTTGAGAAAAAGAGTAAAGAGGTAGGCTGTTCTGTTCTGATTTGAGCTTAGAACACGTGAGCAAGTAGCTCATATCCATGTAATACTGAAGATCATATCATCAAAAATAATGATGACAAAATTAACGAGGAGCTGAAAATTGCTGAGTACAAAGGAATGCCATCTTGACCATACCTACTTTGAGCAGTAGAACATCTAAGAAGACATATTCTGAACTACCATATATGAGTAAATTCATCAAATTCTTATCAAAATTGAGAACATTCTTTCTTTAGCTGCAAAAGTGAGGAAATATAATTAACCTACTAAAGAAACTTGAACTGGTAGTTAGATCTGTTTGGGGGGTTTCTTATGCTATTCCTCCTCCTTCCCCCATTATTTGATTTTCTTTGGTTTCGTCTGTTGGGTCCACCAGACTTGGCACCACATGCTGGTAGGCAGCAGACAGTGGATGTCTTGAGGCCCTTAGTGAGACAATGTGTGTGCTGAGAATAGGGAATGAGGGGACCCATCTGCCTACACATATATTTATAAAAAGCATGCACCATAAATTTTTTTCTCAGAGAGTATTTATTGGAATAATTATCACCAAGGGCCAAGATACTAGTTAAGATTTTTCCAACCAAGACAAGAAATTTTATAAAGAATAATGATGCTCTGGAGTAGTTTTGATGATGCGGGACTTGAAGACAGTTTCACTGAAAAACACCAATGTGAAACTTGCCATGGTGTCCAAAATACTGTACAAGGAATACTAACATAACACTGTCATAATGTCTATAATGATTATAGACATTGCTAACTACTATAGTAGGTGATATAGAAAGCAAACCAACCAAATACAGTCACTAACTTTTAGAACATCAGTGCATATGGTTGCTGCTGCTAAGTCGCTTCAGTCGTGTCCGACTCTGTGCGACCCCATAGACGGCAGCCCACCAGGCTCCCCCATCCCTGGGATTCTCCAGGCAAGAACATGGAGTGGGTTGCCATTTCCTTCTCCAATGTGTGAAAGTGAAGACGCTCAGCCTGTCCGACTCCGAGGGACCCCATGGACTGCACCCCACCAGGCTCCTCTGTCCATGGGATTTTCCAGGCAAGAGTACTGGAGTGGGGTGCCATTGCCTTCTCTGAGTGCATATGGTAGACAAGTCCAGAGACAGACTCTTTAAAAAAATCCTAAAGTATAGCTGAACTACAATGTTGTGTTAGTTTCAGGTGTATAGCAAAGTGATTCAGTTACATATTCAGTTATATATCTATATTATGCTATATATTTATATCTATTCTTTTCCAGCTTCTTTTTCTTTATAGGTTATTACAAGATATTGAATATAGCACCCTGTCCTATATAGTATGATAGGGACAAAACGAAGGGACAAAATAAAGACTAATTAGTTGATAACTAGAAAAATATGGGACACTCTTGTAGGTTAATGATTACTCAAGAGAGCACGTTTGCTTAATCGCAAAACCAAGCGGCTTGCTTAGCAACAAAATCATGCGACAGAAGCATGGGACATGCCCCCAAACAATAAAACAATGGTGGCATGAGACCCACATCATGCCCAGTGAGCTCAGTAAGTTAATGATCCCTAGAACATTCTCTCTGCACACAGAAAAAACCACAGTTTGTAGACACAGCTTGACCATGCAGGGATAAGAGAACTCCCCTGCTCAATCTGGAGGAAGAACTGATGATAAAAACATGACGTCTACTCAAGAAAGACAATGAAGTTCTTCTCTCCCTCCCCACTTTTTCCTTTGATTATGAAACTGTAGCCCAGTAAGTTCTTGGGGCACAGCATTTCTTGCCCACTTGTAAGCCTCACAAGTGTTCTATTCTAAGAGATCACTTCTTGTCTGTCACCTTGCTGTTCTGGAATTCTTCTCTGCAATGAGACATAAAGGACTATGGTACCAGAGCTCTTCAGACGCCCCCTTGAAATGCCATCAATCGGTTTCAGGTAGGTCCTTGTCGTTTACTTATTTTATATGTATTAACATTAGTGTCTATCTGTTAACACCAAACTCCTAATTTATCCTCCATCCCTTTCCCCAGCTTCCCTCTTTGGTAACCATAAGTTTCTTTTCTGTCAAAGACAGACTCTTAGATATTTATGTATTTATTTATTTGGCAGTAGCAGGTCTAGTTGCAGCATGTGGGATCTAATTCCCTGATCAGGGATCAAAATCGGGCTCCCTACATTGGAAATGCAAAGTCTTAGCCTCTGGGCCACCAGGGACATTCCAAAGACACACCCTTAACAGCCAGAGTTTCTTGAGGAACATGTGGACTCACTTGAAAGAAAAGAAAACAGCCACTATTGCCTTACAATGCAAATTAGTCCACTCCAGTATTCTTGTCTGGGAAATCCCATGGACAGAGGAGCCTGGCAGGCTACAGTCCATGGGGTCGCAAAGAGTCGGACAGAACTTAGCGACTAAGCAACAACAACAAAAATCCTTGGGCTTATAGCACACATACAGTTGTGAAACCAAAAGAAATTTATAAAATAAACATGAACAAGTGACCAAACCCAGTATAATTCAGGTTGATATCTCTTAGGATATGGTGCTTTTGTGTGTGAGGTTATGGCTTGCCTGTTCCCGGTACAGTGTTCACTACTGGATTCAACATGATGACTCTCTTTCCCCATCACTGGTCTCTATCAAACCACAGTGAAAGTTACTTGCACAGAGATAGCTTTAACAGTCATTTGGCCTTTACTGGGCAAAATGCATCATTTCATAATCATGCTATTCTCCAGATTCTTGTCTTATTTGAGGCATTTAATTGCTACAGCAACACATCAATAAACACAGGTAAACATGGTCACTTCAAATCCCACTGATTGGCAGGACATCATTCAAAGATAGGAGAATTCATCAAGAAATAGCTATATATTTTTAAAGATGAATAATGGAAATGAAAACAACATTAATAAATGTCCACAGAACATTCACAGACATCCAGAAAGAAATTTCAGGAATATAGGGTTGAGAGTCCAGTTTGAGAAACATTGTTATTGGCTATTCTCCAATGCATTTAAAAAACTAACTGGTTTCTTTCATGTTTAGACATGGCTAAGGGCAGTGTTCAAAAGGGAAAGATGAGGTGGCTGGGGAGAGGACACTAGCGGTCAGTCCACTGTGAGACTGCAGGGTGCAACATGAGTCTCAAGTGGCCTGAAAGGCCCAGGAGCAGAGCAATGAGAATGAGCTTCATGGGAGGGGCAGCTGAATGGAGTGTTAGGCAAACACTACGGAACAGAAGCAAACCCTGCAATGACACGTGTCCCAAAGATTGGCCCATGAAAGGAGGCTCAGGGCACCCCAGGACTGATAGAGAAACATTACACACAGGAAGATCTGGTATGGCCATCAAAGTAATGATGCTAATAAGGACTACTCTCCATTTTGATCATTGAGGTCAACGTGTTTTACCCAGTTAATTAAATCCATGACTCTCCTTCACCCCTTCTCTCTACCCAGTGAATCAACAAGTGTGTAATAAGCAGAATTAACTGACAGGTTGCTTTGGCAGCTTTAGCCCACGGACCACATTAGACCACATTAGATTTAATATTCTACTCACAGCAATCAGGTTCCTGGGAAGAGCAGCAATGACCATGCTTTAGGAATGCACAATGCTCTTATGAGTTACTCTGTAGTAAGGGAGTTGGGAAAAGTCCTTGGTATATTGGTTGTGATCTCAGGCATTGCCAATGACATTAATGTAAGGACTTGATTAAGGTCTCTAAAGATTACTTTAAGCTATATGATTAAATTCTTAATTTTCAAACTTTCATTTCTGAATAAGTTATACATTTATACAGTATAACATTCAGAATATATAAAACAATATTTAGTGAAATATCTTCTTTCCACTGCTGTCCCTAATCTCTCATTTCCCATTCCTGGAGGCAACCAATATTGCAGTCTTGGTCTCCTTCCAGAGATAATTTGTGGACAGATAAGCCATCATATACATTATTATTTTAAAGATTTTTTAATTTTTTAAGTCCTATTGAATTTGATACATGATTGCTTCTGTTTTATGTTTTGTGTTTTTGGCCTTGAGGCACGCGGGATCTTATCTCCCCAACCGGGGATCGAACCTGTAACCCCTGTGTTGGAAGGTGAAGTCTTAACCACTGGACCACCAGTGGGGAAGTCCCCAAATATTTATTTTTAAAGAAAATAATTTACTAGCATCATATTTTCATATTGTAGATAACATCAGGTATGTTTTTCCTTTCACTTAAGGGGGAAATGGTCATTAATTTTTCAAATTCTAAAGTAATACAAATAATAGAAAATCTAGAAACTATAAAAAGGAAAAAAAATGAAAATTGCCCCTCACCATAGCGTTTGGAGATAACCTCTGCTGATCCACAATGATCTATACTTCCTTGTACTTTCAGGTGATATACATAATATTTTACATTGAGATCTTTTTGTTTTCACTTACAATAGTGTTTCAACCTTTCCAAGTCATTAAATATGCCTTCTACACACGGTTTTAAATGGCTTGTTTGTGTATACTATAATTTATTTACCAAGACGTCTTGTTTGAAAATCAAGTTGATTATTATTTTGCACCACTATAAACCTTCACTTGATATATATTTAGTCTTTATTGAGCACTTGGTAATTTAGGTGCAAGTTCCCTAAGGAAAATCTGTGCTTATCTTGATTAGTTATCTGCCTACAGCACAGTGACTGGCTGCATGAATTTAACTATTAAAAGTCCAAATTGACCACAAAAATGCAATTTGAAGTGAAATTAAACCTCAAAAAAGATTTATCTAAGTGAAATAAAACACCAGAAAAGATTAGTTTTCTGATGTCCCATATAAGTTGCCTTTTGGAAAACTGGAAGGCATTCTTTCATCTATGACTACAAATCCTGTTAAAGACACACCAAGGCTTTGTTTATTTTCTTGCATAAAAAGAATTGTGTGGGTTTACATCAGGGGGCACCTTCCAGGACTGCTGCTGCTGGTGCCCTCATCCCTAGGGTGGGCCACTGCTGACCCACGCCTCCACGGGAGACCCTCTAGCACTAGCAGGCCAACCTTCCCCCAACCACAGAAGCATAAGGCTGGAAGGTATAGGAAAATCCTTCGTTTCTGAACCTGACTTCACTGAAGAAGTCAAAATAGTTCAGTGCATTTTCAACCCTCCAGTGCATTTCCAAACATTAGCTGAAAGAAAGCCACAGTACAATACACAAAAGACAATGGACCCAACTACTGGGCTATAGGGCTGCCAGACCCGATTACTGGGCTAGCTGATCCCAGCCTGTGACTGTTCTTGAAACAATGCAACAGAAAGAATACGAGATCCTTATACTCCTCCTCACCTACTCCTGACTGGGAGCCCTCATCTTATGTAATCCCCCAGATTCCTCATGGAAAGGGGACATAGGTCTTGAGACATAAGCTTATTGTGCTCTCCCCCTCTGCTGGCTTTCTATTTCCTCCAAAAAAGAAAAAGAACTGTGGAATTTCCTGGGGGTCGAGTGGCTAAGACTTCATGCTCCCAATGGAGGGGCCCTAGGTTTGATCTCTTCCACCTACCAATGCAAGAGACACTGGTTCAACCCCTGGATTGGGAAGATCCCCTGGAGTAGGAAATAGCAACCCACTCCATTATTCTTGCCTGGAAAATTCCATGGACAGGGGAGCCTGGTGGGCTAGTCAGACACGAGTTAGCAACTAACCAATGACAACAGCAAGGGCACCCATACCAGCTGAAAACATTACACAAAACACTCTTCACAAGTGACTATAAGACAATGCCATTTCACATTTTACAAAAAGCTACTTTCTTAAAATAATTCCCTGTTCCTCAGGAAAGCTCTGTTTTAAAAGATGATGGTTAGTAGACAATGGTGGTTGTGTTTACTTTCTAAGTCAGACAACAGACCCTTTTTAGTTCATTCAGTCTGCAAAAAAAACCTTCCCCATCCCTCACTATGAATTTCCACAGTAGGAACAAAGATGGGATGCTTCCAGGGCAAAGGACAGACAAGGAAAGGAGGAGGACAGATAGAAGAGGATGTCATGGAAGTTCCACTGGTTACTCAGCCAAAGGTTAACATCAGAAGTTAAAAAGAATGTCCAGAGACTGCCCACCCCTGTACTGACAAAGCTCTTCCCTGACCATAAAAAACATCCATGAAGACCAGGAATACTGAGTGCCCAGTGATAACAACAGTGTCAAAGACAAAGGCACTGGGGCACCCAATGCCAAGGGCAACATGCACAGTTGGGCCCACATCTAGGTTTACCTTTGAGCATGTGAAAAGAAATCCCCTGCAAATCTTTGAAAATATTTACAGAAAGAGAAGAGAAACAATCACAGCCTTTTTCCCTTCTTTCTCCTCTGGCAACTAGATGTTTGACCATTCTGAGCAGAAGGAAGCTCTTTCTTGGGTCTATCTTTCTCTGAAGATATTTTTAAAAAATTTCCACTTCTTAATTTTTTAATGATGAACCTTAAGATACTGATAGAGAAAGCTCCAGTAATCCCAGAATGACACTTTTAACCTGAACTTGGCCCATGGTTACCCCAAATGTGATCTGACTTCACAATAGATCCAACACAACAGAGGAATTACAGTTCTGCCTCTGTCAGTAAAAGTTCATACAGTCAGCTCTATCAACTTTGAAATATATGCCACCATTCTTTTAACTTTTATTTTTAAATGATTATATAGACTCACAGGAAGTTGTAAAAATAGTGCTGAGAATTCCCTGTGGTGTTTCTCTTGCCTTCCAGTGTGGATATCTTACATAACTCTATCAAAGCCAGGAAACTGACATTGACATTGGCGCTATTCTCACTATTCTTTTGACATCTGACCGCATAAGAACTGAAAGTCCTTAAACCTAAGAAAATGAATGAATTCCATCTCCTAATAAGATCTACTACTACCAAGTTCAAGTTCTCCACACTTTACCCTACTCAGGCTACTTTGACTTTGTAATAACCAAGCGTTCTTTGGGCAGAGAAATGTGGTTCACGTAATTCCTCATCTTGAATACACAGAACAGACCTCCCTTGTTCCTTGTTCTCTGTGGCCAAAAGACAGTTTTCCATCATTCTACCAGAAAGAGAAGCTGCCCTCTTTGGGGGAGAGGGGTCTTTTTTGGTGCTGCTCTTGAATGTGTCTGTGTGTGAATCTGTGTGTGTGCACACTCAGTTGCTCAGTCGTGTCCAACTCTTTGCAGCCCTGTGGACTGTAGCCCGCCAGGCTCCTCTGTCCATGGAATTCTCCAGGCAAGAGTACTGGAGTGGGTTGCCATTTCCTACTCCAGGGGATTTCCTCAACCCAAGGATAGAACCAGCATTTCTTGCATCTCCTGCACTGGCAGTCAGATTCTTTACTATTGTGCCACCTGGGAAGCCCATACTTGAATGGTCTTTTGCTTTTTAACTTTTTTGGGAAAATAATTATAGATTCACAGAAAGTTCCAAAAAAGTACAGAGAAGTCCTTAGTACCTTTCACCCAGTTTCTCCCAGTGCTTACTATAAAGTTCATTTGTTAGGTTACAACATCTGGAAAAGATAATTTCTGCATTTTTTAAACTAGGAAATATTAAAACTTTTCTTTAAGTCCTTTCATCCAGTGAAAGAAAATCTACTATACCTGAGACTCTCCTATTCAAGAGATTGGGTCTAATTATTAACCAGTTCATTGAAAAATCTTGGAACTATAAAACAATGATACACAAATCTTAGATACCTCATTTGTTTGTTTTTTTGGCCAAATTGTGCAGCACGTGGCATCTTAGTTCTCCGACCAGGGATCAAACCCATGCCGCCTGCATTGGGGAAGTCCCCTGAGATACCTCATTTTTAATTTGGCTCATGTAAAGATATAACATCAATCTTTTGGTATAGTGTTGTAGAAAAAAATTTCGTCCCTCAATGGAAAATAATGTGTTGTCTGTAGCATACCCTCCTGCCTTATCAGATAGATGGTATGAGTAACTGACAGACATGCAAATTCTGTTGTTTGGTAAAGGTGAGCTTCCTCTCCCCTGTGGAAATGACAATATGTGTCTATTTGCATACTCAACTCAAAATTAATCCATATAATTTTTAAAAACTTTACTATGAAACACTTATCTGCCTGGTTCTTCCCTTTGACGCATTGCTGCTGCTGCTGCTGCTAAGTCACTTCAGTCATGTCTGACTCTGTGCGACCCCATAGACGGCAGCCCACCAGGCTCCCCCGTCCCTGGGATTCTCCAGGCAAGAACACTGGAGTGGATTGCCATTTCCTTCTCCAATGCATGAAAGTGAAAAGTCAAAGTGAAGTCGCTCAGTCGTGTCCGACTCTTCCCGACCCTATGGACTGCAGCCTACCAGGCTCCTCCGTCCATGGGATTTTCCAGGCAAGAGTACTGGAGTGGGGTGCCGTTGCCTTCTCCATTTGACGCATTAATAGAATCTTAATGTGTGTTCATTTTTATATCTGAATGAGAGTCATGATTCTATCTTTTTTTAGGTCAAGACTATTTCCTTTGACTATTTCTCCACTGTTGAGAGCTGCTTCTCTCCTTTTTTTTCTTTTTTTCAAAAATCACACTCATAAAATGTCACGGACAACAGCAATTTAGTTTCACTCTCTGTAATGTGGAAATAGAGCTTAAAGATCAGCAAGCTGAATACTTCTAGATTTGCATAACTGTTGTCCCTTCCCCTAGTCATGTGCCCTCAGGGTGGGTTTTACCCACTCCTAATTCCATAGCAATGTTATTTAGTGACTCACCTTTATCTAGGACTTCCAAAGCATTCATCTAAAATTTCACAGAAATTAGAACTTTTTTTGAGATGGGCTGGGACCTGGAACCCTTTGCTGCAGTGCTTGCACTTGGACAAATAACTCCTCCAGCAGTAGACTCAAACTATAAGGGACTTAAAACAACTGCAGGCATGAGCAGTTGGTGCAAATTATGTACAAGATACAAAAAGTCAACAAACTAACTGCAGCTTCTGAGGAGCTGGGAGCAAAAGCAGAGGTCCCCCTGCCCAGGATCCCTGCACGCAGAAACACCAAGGGGGTGAGCAGACCACATAAGCCACCCCTCCAGTCGGATCCACAGATCTGCTCCTACCCTTCCACCCTCAGAGCATTTAAGGAACCAGCTCACTACCCCCAACCCACCCCTGGAGGAGCTTGTAAGGACACCTGCTATTTGTTTTCTCTCCTTCCTGTTGCATGAGTCCCAAGAGAGCCTTGTCTGACCACCTCGTCCAGCCTCTTATAATTTCTGTTGATTAAAGAGTTCAAAGCTTCCCAGGTGGTGCGAGTGGTAAAGAACCTACCTGCTAATGCAGGTAGACATAACAGACATGAGTTAGATTCCTGGGTCGGGAAGATCCGCTGGAGGAGAGCATGCCAACCCACTCCAGTGTTCTTGCCTGGAGAATCCCAGATTTCTTCAATGAATGGGCCTCAAGCATGGCTGCTCGCTTCCTCTCTTGCTCACTGAACCAACATCTTGGCTACATCCAAGGGAGACCTGGCCACAGTGAGAGGGATTCTGAGCTTCTTGGGGAGTCTGGAGTCCAGTGCAGCCCCTGCAGAGTTGGTTTCACTGGGCCCTCACTGCTGGCATTCATCCATTTGGCTATCCTCACCCTATTTGTCAGGCCAGGGGCTTCCTTTAGTCTGTTTGCATTCCATCCTCTGGTTCAAAGCCAGGATCCTTCCATGTCTATGTTGGCTCAGGTTGACAGACACCCACAGAAACCCAGATGGACCAGACCCTTCCCCAAATTTATTTCTTTCTTTCTTTTTTTTTTTTTTTTCTTTCTTTCTTTTTTAATGTTTATTTATCTGGCTATGCCAGTTCTTAGTTGCGGGACTTGGGATTTTTGATCTTCATTGCAGCATGTAGGATCTTTAGCTGTGGCATGTGGGATCTAGTTCCTTGACCAGGGATTGAACCTGGACCCCCTGCATTGGGAGCTTGGAGTCTTAACCACTGGAGCACCAGGAGAGTTCCCCGAATTTCTTTATTACCTCTCTGCATCCCCTCTCTTCCAGGTGCTGATTTCCTTCCTCGTGTATTTCCCTGTGCTTTGCGCTCTGGGTCAGTACATTCAGGGCTCTCTGTATCGAATACAGGCTTATGCATTATTCACGATTTGCTTGCTCCTCCTCTGCAGCCACACTCATTGCTCTGGGCCCAGAAAGAAGGCTGCCGCCTCCATCTCCTCCCTTTGAAACTCCCTTTCTTGAAAGGCACTGAGCTGCCATTAAAGGCCCATTCACGTGCACACATGTTCATCTGACTCCTGTCCTAGGAATTCAAGTTCAGAAACACAATGTTATTTGATGTATGGTATTTGAGAACGGTAGTTTGTTTTCTTTCACATTTGTACACATTCCAGGAGGTATGAAGGCATAAATGTTTTATGATCCCTGAGAAAAATGATCAAAGAGTATAATTAACCTGACCAAGGTCACACAGATAGTGAGTGTGTTTAATCAGTACATGGGCCCCTTGACCCATTATCTCTGATTCCTATACCTCCAAAACTTCCTTTTTGTACTTGCATTGGTAGGTGGGTTCTTTACCACTAGCACCACCTGGGAAGCCCAAACCAGAGTGTATTTGCCTGCAACTCTTTCTAACTGCTGTTCTCCAAAAGCCCAAGCCTTAGTTTATATGGCATAGTGAAATCCCTACTGCCCACTGGTTAGCCTGAGCTCCCCATAGTTCCTCATCTCCTACCAATGAGGTGGGGCCATGTGACTTGCTCTGGCCAATGGGCTGTGAGTAGATGCAAACATGACTACATCAATATAATTGTGTGTGTGCATGTACATAAAATGTTTGCATTTGTTTTGCAACTTGTTTAAAAAATAACTCAATAACATACCTTGGAAATTGTTTTGCATTATTACAATTAAACTTTGTAATTCTGTCATATTACCATGAGAATATACCATAATTTCTGCACTGTGTGCATGCTAAGTCACTTCAATCGTGACTAATTCTTTGCAACCCCATGGACTATAGCCTGCCAGGCTCCTCTCCCCATGGAATTCTCCAGGGAAGAATACTGAAGTAGGTTGCCATTTCCCGCTCCAGGGGATCTTCCCAACCCAGGGATCGAATCTGTGTCTCCTGCATCTTCTGAGTTGGCAGACAGGTTCTTTACCACTAGCACCACCTGGGAAGCCCATCATAATTTCTACTACTCCTTCATTGATGGACATCTAGATTTCTATTATTTTGCTCTTATAAAAACACTTTCATGTATTCTCAAGGACATCAAAAAGTGGAATAGCTAGGTAGAAAAGTATATATGTTTACAAATTTAAAAAATGATTTAAAAATATTTTATTAAATTCAATTTACTGCAATTTTACTGCTCTAAGTGGTCCAATGTTATCCTCTTCCTGTCTCTGGTCTCTTTTCTTCACTCCTCGGGAAGTGTGAGTACTGGCCTAATTGGATCAGATTTCGGGATGCTGACCAAGCTTACGTCCATCACGTGTGTTTCTCCCTCTGCCACTTAGCTCTTTCACAAAAGGGACAAGAGGGCAGCCAAACCAGAACTTACATCTTCTGGTGGGCAAACACTCTCCTCTCTTCCTCCACATCAGCAGTATCACACGTTTGCCCCTCCAACTTGGCAAGGACCTGGAAGAGAGACCTGAGCTTAGAAGGAGAGACCCTAGACTTGTGCCTGAGTCCTGTGCCCTGTCGGTCACCCTGCCTTCGGTTCATGCAGTGTAGTGCAGTGTTTAGTTGCTAAATCATGTCCAGCTCTTTTGTAACCCCATGGACTGTAGCCTACCAGGTTCCTCTGTTCAGGATTTCCCTGGCAAGGATACTGGAGTAGGTTGCCATTTCCTTCTCCAGAGCATCTTCCTGACCCAAGGATCAAACCCACCTCCCCTGCTTGGCAGGCAGATTCTTTACTACTAAGCCACTCCCTAAAATGAGGAAATGGCTTATTTCTGCCATTGTTCACTGTGTCTACTCCGATCCTTAGGAACCACGAGAAGAGGATGACCCAGTCAAGGCAATATTCAGACCCATTCCTGAAGATTTTTGCATATGATCAAAGTCTCATTCCAGGAGTGCTGGTTTTGCCAGCTTTTGGTATAAATATCTATTTTGAAGAGTGATCTAAAATGTTCAGGTGTTTGGGACTTCTTGTTTAGATAAAATATTTATCTAAGTCTTAATTCAGCGATTGGGATATGACTGTAGACTCAAAGGCATCTAGTTTATTGAAAAGCAACACTGCATTGCAAAGGGGTTGATTAACAGGAAGTGGGGGAAGGAGGGGTGATTAGAAAATGGATGTGTTTTATTCCATTTAAAACTGAAATGTGTTCTGTTAAAAGCCCATTCAAGTCTAGTGAGGTTTTCACTGTGGCACTAATATCCAGTTCTAAATGAACACTGTACAACTGAGACGACAGAACATTTCTTATGGAGAAAACTAAAGCCAATAATTGATCATCACAGCACATAATTAAGAGGGTGGGGTGTTGAAGCAGGTTGCCTGGGTTCAAATTCTTGGGCCACCATTTACTTGCTGAGTAATTTTGGAGAAGCTGCTTGGGCTTATGTCCCAGTGTACTTGTCTGTCAAATGGGGATAATCATGGTATCTTCCTCCTGGAGCTTTCGTAAGTATTGAATGAAGTGACATATTAATAGTGCTTAGAACATTGCTTGGATTTCAAGAAATTCTAGCTATTATTTTTAAATGTTGATTAACACTGAACATTGTTGTTCAATTGCTAAGTTGTGTCTGACTCTTTGTGACCCATGGACTCCAGCACGCCAGGCTTCCCTGTTCTACATTACCTCCCAGAGTTTTCTCAGACTCATGTTCATTGAGTCGGTGATGCCATCCAACCATCTCATCTTCTGTTGCTCCCTTCTCCTCCTGCCCTCAATATTTCTCAGCATCAGGGTCTTTTCCAAGGAGTCGGTGCTTCATATCAGGTGGCCAAAGTATTGGAGCTTCAGCTTCAGCATCAGTCCTTCCAGTGAATATTCAGGGTTATTTCCTTTAGGATTGATTGGTTTGATCTCCTTGCGGTCGCAGGGACTCTGAAGAGTCTTCTCCAACACCACAGTTCAAAAGCAGGCGCTCAGCCTAGCAATTGTCAAAGGGCAGAACAGTTATGCTTAAAATCTCTGTTCCTCATGAAAGATGTTACAATGAGGGCTGCAGACCTGCATTCACTCCCCACACAAAGAAGAGTGAACTGAAGAACATCACGCTATGTACAAATGTCTCTTTGGACTGTGTCTTCCCTGATGTCTCAGGCAGCCCATGGCAGCCAAACTCCCTAGACCAACAGCACCATCCAAGGTTCAAGAGCAACTGTTGCCTGATTCAGGTGCTTCACTCCCCATTGCCTCCTTCCTCTTCAGGAGTGCTTCTGTGTTAATTCTCAGACTCATCCTAACATATAGATACAATTCCCTTGGATTAACATTTTACTTTTTCTCTGGTTCCAGGTTTTATGGTGGGCTCAGGAAAATTGCTTTTCCTCCTCTTGTTTCATTTATCACCCTCCCTGCCCCTCACCTACGAAGATTCTGATCATGATCATAACCCCAGTAGTGCCAGTGATAGGCTTGTTTAAGAAAAAAGAAAAACTATTCAACTAGAAAAGTAAACAGCACAAAGGTCAAATAACAATGTAAAGGGTTGTCACACTTGGACATAGTGCCAAGAGTGTGGTACTGACAACTGGTGCTCTAAATCTGGACAGGTGGAAAGAAATGATTGGGGCTGGAGTGTCCTGAGGGCCGAATGAAGACAGGGGCTTGAGCTGGCCCTGTAGGTTCTGGGGGCTGTGGCTCCCACGTGGTGGTAATTCAGGTGAAGGGGGTGTCGGGGTAGAGGCATCTGTGGTCAGAGGCAGGGACCACATTTGTCTCTCTGCTGGAGAATTTGAGTTGTGGGCAAAGAGGCTGAAAGTATATGGTCCCTGAATGGTAAACTCAGGTTAAACTTTACTTCCCAGGTGGCGCAGTGGTAAAGAATCCGCCTGCCAATGCAGGAGATGTCAAAGAGGAGGGTTATATCTATGGGTGGGGAAGATCCCTTGGAGTAGAAAATGGCAACACACTCCTGTATTTTCACCTGGAAATTTCACAAGTTACAAAACATGAACTTGCAAAGAATTGGACATGACTGAGCATGCACGCGCATGCGTGCACACACACACATAGACACACACACACACACACACATTACTTTAAGGATGGGAGTGAAATTATAGATGTCAATTACTAAGGTTGAAGGTAGGATACAAAATATGTATTAAACGCAAATTTAAAACAAAAGCGTAAAGGTTCAGTCCAATGGCATATTGCAACTGTGCTAAAGGGTTTTGTTTTGTTTTGTTTTAATATTTATTTATTTGGCTGCACCAGGTCTTAGTTGAGGCATGCAGGATATTTCGTTTTGATATATGGGATCTAGTTTCCTGAGGGATGGAACCTGTGCCCCTTGCATTGGAAGCGCAGAGTCTTAAGCCTAGTAGTGCCAGTGATAGGCTTGTTTAATAGAAAAGAAAAACCATTCAACTTGAAAAGTAAATAGCACAAAGGTCAAATAACTTCTCTGGAGCACCACAGAAATTCTGCTAAAGATATTCTTACTCCAGACCACTCAGCAAACAAAAATGAGTTGAACTCCCCTAAGGCTGGCTGAACTGAAGTCCCTATCAGCAATGCAGTATTTCAAAATGATTTCAACTTCTGCACACTTTTCTGTCTACAATTTAAATCATTAATGTTTCCTAAGAATGTATGCTTACAGGCATATAAACATAATTGACAGAAGCATAGAGTCACCTGCAGTGACTTGCATGTTAAGAGACAAGTGTCACAGGGAAGGGAGAATGCATGAGATGAAGGTGGGGACAGGATGAGGGCCCAGCTTAACAGCATGAGGTAGTGGGTTTGGCAAAGTGGATGCTATATGCTCTGCCTCACCCACAGCGACCTAGGAATACAAGCCTGGCAGGGTGTGGGCAGCAGGGTTTAATGTGGCATAGGCAAACGTGGGCATGTAACTGTGCTACTTGCCTTCTGAACAGAATCTTCAGTACTGCTGAGTTTTTGTTTGTTTTGGGGGTGCAAATGCCAGGTGTCATTTGCTGGGACAGTAGTATACAATCTAATAATTTTGTGTAATGATTTATGATCTGAGAGCAAACCTTTCAGTACTTTTAAAGTTATAAAGGCATTCAAAGAATATAGGAAAAATAAACTCCTGTAGATGAGGTAGACTTTTCTGTTGGGGACAGAATTATTCAGTTCTAATATTAACTATGTTTTATTATATCTCCGAGCCAAAAACTTACCAAAAAAAAACCAGGCAAAAATAACCTGGTCACTTCTTGAATTTTAAAATCTAAGACACAATATCTCAACAATATCTCAAGTAAAACAATACTTGCCTGTGGGATCTTATTAAGGATTTAAAGATGCTTTTCATAAACAATTTTATTTCCGAGTGACTGAAACAAAAATCACGTCTTGCTCTCTTTGCTTACTCATTGTTACAAATAAAAATAAGGGTTAAAAACAAAGCCAAATGGAGAAAGTAATGCCTATAGGAATACTCACATCCAATAGAAAGGAGGGATTTTGGTAACTGCAGCCCCTACCCCGCCCCTCTCCAAAATCACAAACTTGCAAGACTACAGTTCACAGTTCTTCAGGTCCCTCTGTCTCAGCTGGACCCCCAAACCCGGCCGCTGGCCGCGCCCAAGCACCGGCTCCCAGCGCCTCCTCGGAGCCCCGCCCCTTCGCCCCTGGCTCCGCCTCCGCGCGGACACGCGCTCCGTGGGCGGGGCCGGACGGGGGAGCCGCGCCGTGATTGGAGGTGTCCGAGCGACAGGCGCGACGCTGTGGCCCCCAGGTCGCGCTCGGGTCACAGAGAAACAGAACGGCTGGAATCCTTTAGCGCCAAGCTCGGACACTTAGCCCGCTGGAGTAGCTCTTTATCAACCGAGATGCGTACCTCGCCAGTCCTCCCGGGCCGGAAGGCCCCCCAAGCAGGGGAGGGTGGCTGCTGACGGAAACCGCCTGGTCTTTCACCTGACAGGTTGCCTCGTAAGTGCTGACTGCTGTCCCCTCACGTCAGAACCCCTGAGGCGCCGAGGTTGCCAACAAGCGGCTGATGGAAGCCTTGGAATCCCACAGTTTACGAGCTGGACTGGCCCCCGCTTAGAGGAAAGCTCGGCGACTTACCCTGAGTCACTTAACTAATTCATACCAGGGTCAGACCCAGAAACGCGTCCCGACCCCTAGAGCGCTTTGCACCGCCCCTCATTCCGGGGGTAAAGCTCGCCCCGGTGGAGACCCAGCTTGGAAAAGTTTTGTCTGTACTCTAGGCCGACGGTGATAAGGTGAAGCAGGTAGAAGTGTGCCAAATATTTAGACTGAATTAAATTATAATTAAGTCATGCATTGTGGTGGTGGTGGCCCCCTCAGCCCCAGCCCGAGGTGTGAAGGGCCCTTCCCTCCCTTGCGCGCGGGCCGGCGCGCTCCGTTGAGGCAGGCCCAGCTCCCCCACACCTCTCTGGGTTCAGCCCCGCCTACCCCACCTGACCGGCCTGCTCCCGCCGCCCACACTGCACAAGCGGACAGGGAGCCCCGTTTTGGTGCAGGGGGTAGCTCCAGGGCCACTTCGTTGGTCATAGGCTGGCTGGTGGGGTCGCGGCCGCCTGGGCCCATGGCGCTGGCCAACTTAGACTGTGATCCCGGTTGATGGGGCACGTCCACCGTGGCCACGTGGCCACCGTGGTCTCTGCCGCCTGCAAACCTCACTCAGCCAAGGGCTGGAGGGCGAAGTTGCAGGAGCGGCCTGGTATTGGTTTGGACCGGCTGCTTTCTGGAGTGCACCTTTCTGCTAGAAGAGCAGTGGAAGCAAGGCAGGCACCCACTATACCACCAGCTCAGCCACTGGTGGTCGCTACGGTGGGACGAGGGCTTCCCAGGTGACTCAGCTAGTAAAGAATCTGCCTGCCAAAGTAGGAGATGTGGGTTCCATCCCTGGGTCGGGAAGATCCCGTGGAGAAGGAAATGGCTACCCATTCCAGTATTCTTGCCTGGAGAATCCCATAGACAGAGGAGCCTGGCAGGCTACACTGTCCATGGGGTCGCACAGTCAGACACAACGGAGCAGTAACATTGTCACTCAACCTCTAACCATACAGGACTGCTCTCTTAAGGCATGAGGCCTTCTGCAGTACTCAGCTCAGGGCGGCCATGGGACATCTCTTGCTGCCTGGTACCCAAAGACCCAGCAGCTCCAGGGTGACTGTACCTAGAGCCCCTAGTTACCTTGCTGGGGGGCTTTGGACTGCGCCAGTTTAAACAGCTTTCTATATTTTTCCCAAACTTCTGCCTGCCTGCAGCTGCCAGCTCACACTTTCACTTCTCTCTTTTTTTCTTTTTTCCATTTATACTTCCTCTTTCTATTTAGGAAAACCTTTTTCTATTTCCCAAAACTTTGGCTCTTGGATAGCTTTTAAAACTTAGTGAAGTGCTCAACTGGAATTTGTTATTTCTAACTTCTGGATTCCTCTATATTGTAATAACCTCAGATAAAGAAACTCAGTTATAATACTAATCATAATAACATAGTCAGAGCTGGAAAATGTCTGTTTAAAGAGACAGCTATTTCCCACTCTGCGAATCTTTGCCTTGTTTGGAACAATCAGGATTCTCAGTAATTCTGAGTGATCAATTTAAGTCAACTCAACACCTGTACAAAGTACCTGCTGTATATAAGGCACTGTGCTGAGGACATTCATGTGGTTTTTTCCCTGTAGTAATCGAATCTACTTTCAATCTGGGGAGGACATACCTGAAGCGGCCAAGGCCATATGGGTGGAATATCCAAGCAAAAACTGGGGCTTTCTCAGGGGGAGGCTGCAGGAGTTTGATGAGGCCTCTGGAGAGGCTTAATGGGGGAGATGGGATTGGAAATGGGCCTTCAAGGCTGAGATTCCATGCAGGAGAATGACCTGAGACCAGCTTAGAGGTAGGAAAACAGGTGGGCTGTGTGGAAGGATTGCTTTGTCAGTTCACTTGGCAACTTTGTTCTGGAAGCTTTCTTGCTTCTCCAGAGTACCTCTTACCCCATTTGAGAAGAATGATCTCTTCTGTTGGAGGTGCCCTTTCTCTCCTTTCTTCCTTGTTTTCTCTGGATAAGTTCAGCTTTCTAAGCTTTCGTTTCCAAAAATACAGGTATTCTCACACTAAAAAGCCAAAAAAGTCAAGATGTGAATTGGGAGGACTCCTATAGGTTCTCTGATCCGACAGAGCCTACTAGACTTAAAAAAATTATTTAAAAAGATCATTTGAGGGACTTCCCTGGTAGTCCAGTGGCTGGGACTCTGTACTCCCATTGCAGGGGCCTGGATTCTAACCTTGATCAGGGAACTAGATCCCATATGCTGCAACTAGGCATGTGGCAACTAAGACCCAGTGCAGTCAAATAAATAAATAAATAATATTTTAAGGTAAAGGAAAATCTTTCAAATGCAAAAGGAACTGGGGCATACACCTTAGCTGAAGGATTTAGTTGCCCTTTGTTTGGAATTGAGAATATGTCCATTTGGCTTAAAAGCAAAAGCCATGGCTCTTCTAAAATCTTCTTTAAGCTTCCAAAATCCAGTTTAGCCTTAGTGAAGCAGTTTGTGTAGCTGTGCTCCTTTTTTAACCTCAGGCATGTAGCTCCCTTTCACAAGAAGATTACAGGAGGTGGATGAGTGTGTTCAGGAAAGAGAGAAAGTAACTGGAAATGATGAAATAGTAAAAAATATTCTGAGCTTCCTTTTTCTAGTTTCTGTAGGAACCATTGGCCAAATTTAAAAGTCCTTCAGCTGGCAGTCTTTGTTGGACAGATCTCAAAAAGAAAGTAGAAGCATATTAGTCTGCCCTTGTTGCTGTCTTCATATTCTCTGATTCTAAAGGAGGAGGAGGAGGATTCCAAACTTCATAGCTCTGGGAACTTTGGGACTTCCAAAAGGAGGTTTGGATAAAAGTGGGTATATGAAAAAGGCACAATTACTAAAGGGTAATAACTTTTTTTTAAAGCTTAAAAAGTCCATTTATTAGCTTACAAATAGTATGAAGAGTAATGACTTTTAAGGAATTTATTTGTACATAGTTCTTTCTGATATATCAAGTTCTCATCCACGCATTGACACATTTGTTCCTTGTGGGAGCCCTGGGAGTCAGGATGTGTTACCAGTGCAGAGAGGAGGAAATCACTTGCTTAAAATGGCAGAATGGACCTACACAGAGTTTTCATCCTTTATCTTCCAACTCCTACATGATGCTCTCTGACTACTATTGTAACGTTCTCATCAAATTGAGCCTTAGTAAAAAGAAGACCTTCATCAAAAATATGCATTTGTTTGAAATTTGGAATTCAACATATAGGGACAATACAAATTCACGTAAACCTTAAAATGGAAATCATTATCTTTATTTGTTATTTATTTAGTTAGTTTTCAGCTGTGCTGGGTCTTCACTGCTGCTTGCAGGCTTTCTCTAGTTGTAACAAGTGGGGGCTACTCTCTAATTGCAGTGTCTCTAATTGCAATGACTTCTCTTGTTGCAGAGCACCAGCTCCAGAGCTCAGGCTCAGTTACAGCGCACAGACTTAGTTGCCCTGCAGCATGTGGAATCTTCCTTGACCAGGGATGGAACCCATGACCCCAGCATAGGCAGGCGGATTCTTAACCACTGGACAACCAGGGAAGTCCAGAAATCATTATCTTTGAAAACTTGAAAATAAGTCAAAAAGCTTATTGAGCCTGTGCATGTGTGCTTAATTGCTTCCAACACTTGGCGACCCCATTGGTTGTAGCCCGCCAGGCTTCTCTGTCCATGGGGATTCTCTAAGTAAGAATACTGGAGTAGGTTGCCATGCCGTCCTCCAGGGGATCTTCCTGACCCAGGAATCGAAGCTGTGTCTCTGATTCTTTACCACTAGTGCCACCTGGAAAACCCTTATTGAGCCTGAGCTCTGAGAATAAAGGTCAGTGCTCTGTCTTCAGTGAGGACCCAGGAGCCCTCCTGGACAGCAGTCCTGTTGTATGGAGTCTGTAGCCTTGTACCATAGGACCATGTGGGAAGAGGTCACTTATCACCATGGCAGAGTGGTAAAGAAATGGCTTTGATTTCTGCTTCTGCTTTACTGACTATGTCTCCTGAACATGTTCCAATTCCTCAAATGTAAGTAGGGTGATAACAGTGGGTAACTGATACCGATATGAAGAATTTGTGAGATAGTCTTTGAAAGACTCAGTCCAGTTTCTGGCCAACAAATGGAAGTTGCTGCATGCAGTTGGATTTTTTTTTATTGTAAAGTCCACAGAACATAGACTCTGGAATGGAAGACCCGGGTTAGAATCTAAGCCACATACCTCCCACCACCCCATCCCCCACCAGCTGTGAGAACTGGCCAAGTTAGTTAAGCCGTCTCTGTGTTGGTTTCCTCATTTGTAAAATGGGAATAGTAGTACTACCTACTCATTAGGTTACTGTAGGGAAAATGTATACTACACAGAAAATACACAAAGTTAAATAAACGTTTGCTAGTAGTACATCTAACGTCTTTTCACAAAACCTCCCTAGCTTGGGTCCAGTTGATTTCTGTTTGACTAAATTTACTTGTTATAACAGGGATACTTTCTGGAAATAGTATTTCTGGATAGTATTCCAGAAATCCTATTTCTGGAAATAGGATGAGAATTTTAGAAATGGGAAAGGGGAAATTTTCCATTGTTGGAAAATGTTGCATTCCAGGGAACCCATTTACATGCACCGCACATTCCTAGATACAAAGGGAAGCAGAGCTTTCTACTCTTTCCCCAGATTTTCAGGCCCTGCCTAAAGTAGTGGTGAGTGAGCTAAGATTGTATTACAGTCTCCTCCCTCCATGTGTACACCAGCTTTATTTAGGCAGGTCTGGATCAGTTCAGTGTGTTGTATATTGCCTTAAGTTGGGCTGATCTCTTAAACTTTCTGATTACTTGAGCCAGAAAGCCACAACTTTCAAGTAAAGTCCCCGAGAATGAAACATGGGATGGTGAATCCTTGTATTCACCACACAGAGAAAACTACTGTAAAATTGGCATATATCTTTCTCAATGTTTTTCTGCGTGGGGGTATGCACATATAGATATTGAATCTTATGGATACCTTTTAGTCATGCATTTAGGTATCTCTTTGCCAACAAGTATACAATTTTGTATTATTTTTATCTGTGCTAAATAGCATTCAGTGTAATGACTGTACTGTCATTTATGTTAAACCTGTCCTCAGTTGATATTAGCTTGTTTCCAAATTTTCAGGAAATCTGATTTTGACAATTGCCCTTACAGGAGGTTCCTGTGACTTAGATCCTAATTCAGAGATGGAAGTACCAGGCTCATCTTCCACCATCTCTGAGGACCAGACTCGGAGGCAAGAGGGGCTGAGCGACACTAGAACAGACTCAGTCAAGCAGAGTCTCATCTCATCTGAGGAGTGGCTTCAACTGCATGGGCTTAAGAGCAACAAATTGACCTTGAAACAGATTTTGTCACAGATTGGATTCCCACATTGTGAAGGTATTAATACAAAGTGCTGACTGGAAAACCCAAACATTATGCTGCCCTTTAGCCTTTGAGGAGGCAGCATCAGTTCTGAAGTCCCCTCAAAACACACATCTCTGAGTTGTTTTTTTTTTTAAATATATTTATTTATTTGACTGTGCCAGGCCTTATTAATAGTCACAGCATGCAGGATCTTTGAGTTGCAGCATGTAGGATCTAACTCCCTGACCAGGGATTGAACCCAGGTCCCCTGCATTGGGATTGCCGAGTCTTAGCCCCTGGACCACCAGGGATGTTCCTCTGAGTTTGTTTTGGTCTCACATTCTTATGGGTAAAAAAGATTTGCGCATGCACCCCCAATATATGTATATTATATAGACTTACAATCATCAATCCACCTATTAAATATTAGTAATACTTAATTTCATTCTTTCTTCTTTTAAAGATGAAATAAAACCTAAATATCAGTTATACCCTTCACACTCTGCAGATGTCTTGCTCCTGCCCTGGCATGTGCAAACCCCTTTTGTAGGCTATGGACTAGGGTAATAGGTCTGTGTGGTTTTAGGGAGAACTCGCTATTTTCCTATTGTGGCCTGCTTGTGGTAATGGGCCAGTTTCTTCTAAATGTGTTGGTTACAATGTTGATTTTCAATTCCCAGGAGTATTGCCCTCCAACAGGGAGCAGGGAAATGTGTGAGGAGATATACAGCAGGGGATGTAGGGGTTTCAGACTGACCTGGGGACCCATCCTAACAGCAAGGCCTTGATCTTCAGGATTCAGGCTCTGCTTTCTTATTTATCCTGCTGCTGCTGCTGCTAAGTCGCTTCAGTCATGTCCAACTCTGTGCGATCCCATAGACAGCCTACACGGGGCTAAAGCAGCTGATCCTATACCATCTAAATACCCTTTGAATAGGCTTCCCTGGGGCTAAGATGGTAAAGAATCCACCTGCAATGCAGGATACCCAGCTTCAGTCTCTGGATCAGGAAGATCCCCTGGAGAAGGGAATGGCAACCCCCTCCAGTATTCTTGCCTGGAGAATCCCATGGACAGAGGAGCCTTGTCCATGGGGTCTCAGAGTCAGACATGACTGAGCGACTAACACTTTCACTTTCACCCTTTGAATAGGAGGAGTCTGCCAGAGTCAGGGTCTATGGGATTCCTATACAAAGAAACAAGCTGAAAAAGGTTTTGTCTCATGTTTCAAATTAATATAATTCAGTCATTAACATTAGCAAAATAGCAATTCTTCATATTTTGTCAAGGATTTTTCCATTTAAGATCATGAGGGATGTTACTCTGTAATTCTCTTTTAATGTCCTTATTAGGTTTTGGTATCAGGATTATGTTGGCCTTATAAAATGATTTGGAAGTATTGCCTTCTCCTCTGTGTTCTGATGGTGTTTGTACATGATTGGTACTAGTTCATCTTTAAATGTTTGATAGAACTCACTGGTTAAACTTATCTGAGCCTGGAGTTTGTAAGAGAAGTTTGATAAATTCAATTTCTGTAATAGACATAAAACTATTCAAATTTTGTTTCATCATGTCAGTTTTGGAAAGTTGTTTTATAAGGAATTTGTCCATTTTGTGCATGTTTTCTAACATATTGGCAAAACATGTTCAAAATATTGCCTTGACGTTTTTTAAATGCCTGTAGAATGTGTAGTGATGTTACTGCTTTCATTTCCAATATTGATAATTTGTGTTTTCTTTCACTTTTTTTGATAAAGTCTTGTTAGGGGTATATCATACCTCTTTTTAAAGAATCAAATGTTGGGTTTGTTGATTTTTTTTTTTTAATATTCTTTGCTTTCCATTTCATTGGTATCTGCTTTGATCTTCATTATGTATTTACTTCTACTTTAACTTGCATTTCTTTTTCTAGCTTTTAAGGTGGAAACTTGGATAATTAATTTTAAACCTTTCTTTTTTTCTCATATAGGTATGAGAAAAATTATAAGTACTCCCCTAAGTATTGAAATTATAAGTATTCCCCTAAGCATTGCTTAGGCTGAATCACAGTTTAAAATATTTTTTTCTATTTTTCTTGGATACTTAGATTAGATTTCTTAGATTCATGATCTTTTTCCTTAGATTCATATTTTAAAAAGGAATATGTTGTTTAATTTTTAAATATTTTAGGGCTTTTAAAGATAGCTCTTTGAAAAAAAATAAAAATAAATAAAGATAGCTCTTTGTCATCGTTGGATTTCTAATTTAATTCTGTTGAGTTCAGAGAACATCTATTAGTCTTTTGAAATAGGGGGGGGGAAAAAAAAAAAAAAAAGAAATTGACATTTGACTTATGTCCTAGTGTGTATCTTGCTGCACATGTAATACATGCTGGAAAGGGATGTGTATTTTGCAGTTGTTAAGTGGTATTCATAAATGTTAATTAGGTGAAGATGCTTGATAGTATTATAGAGATATTTCACATCTTTAGTGATTTTTTTTCCCTAGTGGATTTGTCCATTTTTCCCTTTAGTTTTATCAATTTTATTCATATAGTTTGAAGCTCTGAATGCCTGCACATTTAAGATTGTCATATCTCACTGATGAATTGGCAACTTTTGATAATTTTGAAATGTCCAACTTTATCTCAGATGGTAGTCCTTGTTTTGACATTTGCTTTGTCTAACATTAATATAACTACTGCAACTGCCTTGTTCTTCATTTTTGTATGGCATGCATGTTTATACTCTTTCACTTTCAAACCAGTTGTAATGTCATTAAAGAGTGCCCCTTTAACTCAGTCTCATAATCTCTTTTTGTTGTTTACCTACATTAGTTTGTTCGTTATTTATTTGTTTGTTTTTGGATGTGCTGGGTCTTTGTTGCTGTGCACAGGCTTTCTCTAGTTGTGGCGAACAGTGGTTACTCTCTAGTTACAGTGTGCAGGCTTTTCAGTGCTGGCTTCTGTTGTGAAGGAGCACATGATCTAGACACATGGGCTTTGGTAGCTGTGACTCTCAGGCTTAGTTGCTCCCTGGCATGTGGGATCTTCCTGGACCAGGGATCAAACTCATGTTTCCTGCATTGGCAGGTGGATTCTTAACCACTGGACCACCAGGGAAGTCCAGTCTCTGTCTTTTAATTGTAGTTTGGTTCTCCATATTTAATGTAATAATTGACTTAATTAGGTTTAGGTATGTGCTGTGCTGTGCTTAGTCGCTCTGTCATCGCCAACTCTTTGCGACCCCATGGACTGTAGCTTGCCAGGCTTCTCAGTCCGTGGGGATTCTCCAGGAAAGAATACTGGAGTGGGTTGCCATGCCCTCCTCCAGAGGATCTTCCCAACTCGGGGATCAAACCCAGGTCTCCCACATAGCAGGCAGATTCTTTACCGTCTGAGCCACCAGGGAAGCCGAAGGGTAGTGGATTGGATAGCCTATTCCTTCTCCAGGGGAACTTCCCAACCCAAGAATCGAAGCAGGGTTTCCTGCATTGCAAGTGGTTTTTTTTACCAGCTGAGCTACCAGGGAAGCCCAGATTTAGGTATACCATTTTACTATTTGTTTTCCATTTGTCCCATCATTTTCTTCCCTCTCTGTTCCTCCTTTTCTGCCCTCTTTTGGGTATGTTGAATATTTTTGTATTTCATTTAGTTACATTTTTATTTTTATTTCAATTTCAATAGGACTTTAAGGTACACCTTTTTGCATTATATTTTCAGTGGTTACTCTCTTAATTATATCCTTAACTTGTCACAATCTGGTAAAAGTGAGCTTTGCACTACTTCATGTACAATGTAAGAATCTTACAACAGTATAGCTCCACTTATTCTCTACTCCTGTCCTTGGTGTTATTGTTTAAATATATTTTATTTTTGTATATATTACAAATCTCACAATCCAATGTTATAATTATTGCTTTAAAAATTCATATGTCTTTTAAAAGAAAATGAGTGGGAAAAAATAGCATCTTAAAATCCACATATTTAAATACTATTTATAATATTTGTCTTTCCTTTGTCTTTCCAGATTTGAAGTTCTATCTGGTGTTTTTTCCTAAAGAATTTCATTTTAGCATTTCTTGTAGTGGTAGTCTTCTGGTGACAGATTTTTCTCAGTTGTTATCTGATATTATCCTTATTTCACCTTCTTTTTTTGTATCATTGATTGATTGACATAGTTTTTTTATTCTGGAGTGATATAGTCACAGGAGGTTGCAAAGATAATATAGACAGATCCCACATACCCTTCACCCAATTCCCCTAATGGTTATATAAAATCGTAGCATAGTACCAAATTCAGGAATTTTACATAGATACACAGTATGTGGCTAATTCTATGCAATTTTATTTCTTGTATGGTTTGTATAACCACCACCACAATCAAGACACAGAACTGTTTATCACCACAAAGATCTCCCTTGTGGTACCCCTTTATAGTCATACAGACACCCTATCTTCCAACATTCTTAACTTCTGGCAACCACCAGTCTGTTTTCCATATCTATAATTTTCTCATTTAGAGATCATTTATGTATATGGAATCATATATAGTATGTGTATGGTATCACATATGACCCTTTGGGATTGGAATTTTTTCATTTGGTATTATTTCTTTGAGGTTCATTCAGGTTGTTGCATCTATCAGTAGTTTGTTTCTTTTTATTATAGAGCAGTATTCCATGGTATGGATGTACTGCTGTTTATTTAACTTGTCACTCATTAAAAGATAACTGGGTTTTTTCCAGTTTGGGGATATTGCAAATAAAGCTGCTATGAACACTTGTTTACAGGTTTTTATGTAAGCATTCATTTCCACTTCTCTGGGATAAATGTCCAGGAATGTAAGGTGGTAAGTTGTTCTTTAGTCGCTGAGTCCTGTCCAACTCTTTTGCAACCCCATGGACTATAGCCTGCCAGGCTCCTCTGTCCATGGTATTTCCCAAACAAGAATACTGGAGTGGGTTGCCATATTCTCCTCCAGGGGATCTTCCAGACCCAGGGATTGAACCTGTGTCTCTTTTGTCTCCTGCATTGGCAGGTGGATTCTTTACCACTGCACCACCTGGGAAACCCTAAAGTTCTCTGTAGTATTCCATTGTTCTTTGGATGTCTGTAGGGTTTTAAGTGATAGTCCCTGTTTTGTTTCCTGGTATCAGTAATCCATGTCTCGGTCCAGTCAGTTCAGGACCACAGTCTTGTCTAACTCAATGAGACTAAGCCAATTCATGTCTACTCTGTTTTTATCTTTGTTAGCATTGCTAGGGGTTTGTCAGTATGGATCTAATTAAAACACCAGTTTTTAATTTCATTGATTTTCTCTATTTTTCCTATTTTTAATTTAATTGATTTCTGCTTTGACTTTTATTATTTCTTTGGGAGCTTTAGTTTTGTTTTTTTTTAAGCTGTGCTGGGTCTTCATTGCTCTGAGCGCTTTTTACTCCAGTTGTGCTGCACCGACTTCTCACTGTGGTGACTTTTCCTTTTGAGGAGCACAGACTCTAGGATGCGGGGGCTTCAGTAGTTGGGGTCCAGGCTCTAGAGCACGGGCTCAGTGGTTGTGCTACACGGGCTTAGTTGTTCCAAGGCATGTGGGGTCTTTCCAGACCAGGGATCAAACCCAGGTCTCTTGCATTGACAGGCAGATTCTTTACCATTGAGCCACCAGGGAAGCCCAGTTTTAGATGATTGATCTGAGACTTTTCAGCTCATCTTATGTCAGAATTTAGTGCTGTAAATTTCTCTCTTGAGACCATTTAAGCTGTGTCCCTCACGTTTTTATATGTTGTATTATCATTTCATCATCAATTTGTCGTTGTCAAATCATTGTCAAATCAATATCATTTCATTCAGTTTCATTTCACTTAAGAAAGAATTTTTTATTTCTGTTGAGATTTCCTCTTTGACTCAAGGAATTTTTTTTAGAAGCATGTTATTTAGTTTCCAAGATTTTGGAGACTTTTTTGTTATCTTTTATTATTGATGTTTATTTGTTTCCATTGTGGACAGAGAACATACTCTGTTTCAATTCTTTTAGATTTTTTGAGGTCTGTTTGATAGCCTGGGATATGGTTTATCTTGGTATATATTCTGTGGTACTTGAAAAGAATGTGTATTCTTTTGTTGTTGTATAGAACATTGTTTTTTTTTTTTTAAATAAATGCCTTTCTCTGATGATGAGTGATGTTGAACATCTTTTTATGTGTTTGTTAGCCATCTGTATGTCTTCTTTGGAGAAATGTCTGTTTAGTTCTTTGGCCCATTTTTTGATTGGGTCATTTATTTTTCTGGAATTGAGCTGCAGGAGTTGCTTGTATATTTTTGAGATTAGTCCTTTGTCTGTTGCTTCGTTTGCTATTATTTTCTCCCAGTCTGAGGACTGTCTTTTCACCTTGCTTACACGCCAGTCAGGATGGCTGCTATCCAAAAGTCTACAAGCAATAAATGCTGGAGAGGGTGTGGAGAAAAGGGAACCCTCTTACACTTTTGATGGGAATGCAAACTAGTACAGCCACTATGGAGAACAGTGTGGAGATTCCTTAAAAAACTGGAAATAAAACTGCCATATGACCCAGCAATCCCACTCCTGGGCATACACACTGAGGAAACCAGATCTGAAAGAGACACGTGTACCCCAGTGTTCATCGCAACACTGTCTATAATAGCCAGGACATGAAAGCAACCTAGATGCCCATCAGCAGACGAATGGATAAGGAAGCTGTGGTACATATACACCATGGAATATTACTCAGCCATTAAAAAGAATTCATTTGAATCAGTTCTAATGAGACAGATGAAACTGGAGCCCATTATACAGAGTGAAGTAAGCCAGAAAGATAAAGAACATTACAGCATACTAACACATATATATGGAATTTAGAAAGATGGTAATGATAACCCTACATGCAAAACAGAAAAAGAGACACAGATGTACAGAACAGACGTTTGGACTCTGTGGGAGAAGGCGAGGGTGGGATGTTTCAAGAGAACAGTATCGAAACATGTATATTATCTATAGTGAAACAGATCACCAGCCCAGGTTGGATGCGTGAGACAAGTGCTCGGGCCTGGTGCACTGGGAAGACTCAGAGGGATCGGGTAGAGGGGGAGGTGGGAGGGGGGATCGGGATGGGGAACACATGTAAATCCATGGCTGATTCATGTCAGTGTATGACAAAACCCATTACAATATTGTAAAGTAATTAGCCTCCAACTAATAAAAATAAATGAAAAAAAAATAAAGCCCTTGACAATACCTTTGACAAAAAAACAAACAAACAAAATGCCAACTAGATCCTGTTTATGATGGTGTTGTTGAGTATCCTTGCTGATTTTCTGTTATTCTATCAGTTGTTGAGAGGAGTGATATTGAAATCTCCAGCTACAACTGTGGCTTTGTGTATTTCTACTTTCAGTTCTATCAGTCTTGGCTTTACATATGTGTGTCCCTGTTGTTTAGTGCATGTACCTTTAGAATTTCAAAGTCTTCCTGGTGAATTGACACTTTTATAATTATATAATCTCCTCCTCTACCCTTAGTAATATTCTTTGCTCTGTGGTGTACTTTTTTTACATTAATACAATCAACTCTGCTTTGTTTTTATTCATATTTACATGACATCTTTTTTGTCCATTTAACTTATATATCAGTATATTTGAAGCAAGTTTCTCAGACACATTATTTAATCAGTTTTTAAATTCTGTTTGCTAATCTCTTTTAATTGTTGTATCTATACCATTTGTATTTAATATAATTATTTGTATGTTAGAGTTTGCTATTTTGTTTTTTTGTTTTCTTTTTTTGTCTGTTTTCCATTTGTTTCTTTTTCCTGCCTAGCTCTGGGTTTCTTAAACACTTTTCAGAATTAAAAAAAAATTATCTATAATATTTTTGAGTGTATCTCTTCATACAGCTCTTTTAGTGGTTGTGCTAGGTATTACATTATAAATATGTAACATATCAAAGTCTCCTGGTATCAGCATTTTACCAGTTTGAATGAAGAATGGAATCTATTTCCCTTTATGTCCCTTGAATCGCCTCATTTTTAATGTGCTTTATTTTTTTGTACATTGAGAATCACATTAGGCTGTACTGTAGTTTTTGATTCAACCATCAAGCAATTTAGAAAATTCAAGAAGAGTCTGCTTACTGCTTACTTACTGTGTTCTTCCTTCCTGATGTTTCAGAGTTCTTTCTTTTATCATCTCCTTCCTGTCTATAGAACTTTATTTATTCTATGAGAATAGCTCTGCTGGGAACATTTTTTTTTTTTTTAGTTTCTTTGTCTGACAGTATCTTTATTTCTCCTTTATTCCTGAAGAGTAATTTCACCAGGTATAAGATTTGGTGTTGACAGTTCTTTTAGCACGTAAGAGAGACTGTGTAGGTACCTCCCTGGCAGTCCAGTGGTTAAGACTCTGCACTTCCACTGCAGGGGGCACAGGTTCCATCTCTGGTTGGGGAACTAAGATCCCATGTGCTGTGAGGCACAGCCAAAACAAAGAAACAAAGAAGCTGCTTCCTTCTGGCCTCCATGATTTCTTTGGCTGTGCTGGGGTTGTAAGGCTTTTGTCTGGTTGTGGAGAGCAGGGGCTGCTCTCTAGTTGTGACGTCCAGGCTTCGCGTTGCAGTGGCTTCCTCTGTGGTGGAGCACAGGCCTTAGGGCGTGCCGTCTTCAGTGGTTGCAGCCCCCAGGCTCTAGAGCACAGGCTCAGTAGTTGTGACCCATAGGCTTAGTTGCTCCAAGGCATGTGAGATCTTCCCGGATCAAGGATCAAACCCAGGTCTCCTGCATTGGCAGGTGGATTCACAGGGAAGCCCCCTCCATGATTTCTGATGAGAAAACCACTGTCATTAGAATTGTTGTTGTCATTTTGTTTTGTCATTAGAGTGTCACCCAGTCATGTCTGTCTTTTGCCACCGCATGGATTGAGATTTTCTAGGCAAGAATACTAGAGGGGATTGCCATTTCCTTTCTCCAGGGGATCTTCCTGACCCAGGGATTGAACCCAGGTCTTCTGCATTGGCAGGGGGATTCTTTGCCACTGAACCACCAGGGAATGTAAGTGCTTTTACCCTGATGCTTCTTTATTCATTACATTTCCTTTATACATGTTCATGTCGTGTACTCATTTTTAATCTCTTATACTTAGAATATATGCATTTTATGTCTATTGATATTTGTTGTATTGGAAGTTAAAACTAAAACCTTTAAAAATATTTGTTCATTTAAAAGTCACAAACCTATTATATGTTAGCATAACATTTTTAAGAAAAATAAGTAAATTTTTTAAAATGAAAATGTTAGCAGGAAGAGTGGCTCTATTTTACATTTTTGCAAATCTCTTTAATGTTTATCCCAATAGAAGACAGCTAGTTCAGGTATGACTGATTCATTTTGCTGTATAGTAGAAACTAACACAACATTATACAGCAATTATACTCCAATAAAAATTGATTTAAAAAAACCCAGCTATATTCTCATATCTACTTTAAAAAAATTGTTTTTGATCATGCTATGTGGCATGTGGAATCCTAGTTCCCAAGTCAGGGATCAAACCTGTGCTGCCTGCAGTGGAAATGCATAGTCTTAACCCCTGGGACTGCCAGGGAAGTCCCTCTCATATCTGTTTTATCAGAAATAACAGCTTTATTGAGATGTAATTCACATTCTATACCATTAACCAATTTAAAATGTATAATTCAATATTCTTTAGTATATTCACAGATATGTGCAACTATCATCACAGTCAACTTAAAGAAAATTTTCATCACCTCAGAAATAAACCTTGTACTTCTTAGCTATACACCCTGCCCATAAGCCCCCAGACCAAAGTAATCTACTTTCTATCTCTCTGGATTTGCTTGTTCTGCACATTTCATATAAATAGAGTCATATAATGTGGGATGTTTTTTGACTGATTGTTATTGTTTAGTTGCTAAGTTGTGTCCCACTCTTTTGCGACCCCATGGACTGTAGCCCACCAGGCTCCTCTGTCCATGGGATTTCTCAGGGAAGAATACTGGAGTGGGTTGCCATTTCCTTCTCTAGGGGATCTTCCTGACCCAGGGATAGAACCCGAGTCTCCTACACTGGCAGGCGGGTCGTTTACCACTGAGCCACCAGTTTTTGTTGTTGTTCAGTTGCTAAGTTGTGTCTGACTCTTTGCGAGCCCATTAACTGCAGCATGCCAGGCTCCCCTGTCCTTACTATCTCCGGGAGTTTGCTCATATTCATGTCCATTGAGTTGGTGATGCTATCCAACCATCTCATCCTCTGCCAGGAAGCCCCTTTGTGACTGATATCTTTCATTTAACATGATATTTTTAAGATTCATCTATTAGTATGTTGTAGCATATACCAGAACTTTATTCTTTTTATGGTCAGTTACTCTCAGAAGATGAATTGTATGGTTATTGCACAGTTTGTTTATCCACTTATCATTTCATGGGTGTAGATCTGATTCTTATCCTAGCAAGCAGTTAACTTGGTCGGACTCAAACTTCAAACTGTCTCTCCTGTTAAATAAATGCAGAACTCACCAATTTACTTCTTTCAAGAATTAATGCCACTCCAGTTTCTGCCTGTTCTTGATTGTTCTCTAGTGCCTTCAAGTAGCTTTTTAAATATTTTGTCCAGAGGTTTTTTTTTTTTTTTTTCTATGTAAGAGTTAGCCAATAAAACCTACTTCACAATTATTGAATGAGGAATTCACAATGCCTTTCATTTTAATTGGCAATACCACTGATGGAGGCTTACATAAATTCATCTCCTTCAGTTCTCAAAAACACAGTCCTCTCTCCTGACTCCAGATAAATGCCTGAGGTAAAGACAGAATGCTGCTGGTGATGTGAAGTTGCTCTATAAATGTCAGTCACAATGTTGAAATCTTAGAAATGAAGGTTTTAGAGTTTGAGAGATTTATTAAATGAGGTTATTGCTGACAGAATTCAAGTACCCATTCTTTGCTCTTTCCTATTATGGACATTGAACTTCAAGACTTATAAATTTTATCATTGCTGGTGATTTGGGACCAAGCCTAGCCTATAAAGTGTAGCCTTGCCCTTCCTGCCTTTCCCAAGCAGGCTGTGATCCTGCCTCCCTAGAAAGGCAGAGGAAAGGAAGTGTTGGATCCAAGAGTATCACCTTTTTCTTCACCACTTTTGGGACTTAATAATTTATAATAATAACAAAATAATCATCACAATAAAAACAGTTCCTGAAGCCTTACCTCATCTCTGTCTTGCCAAGTCATAACTAGTCCGTGAAACTTTATTTTAGTTCTGTGAGGGAATGACCATGTTTCAGGAAGCATAGTATTCCCATTCTGGAAACACTGTGTCTAGCACATAGTGGGTGTTCAGTGAGGGTTTATGGGGTTGATGTTGAACAGCTGTGCATATGCTCTGAGAAGAAAGGGGTTTTGACATTCTGTATGAGTATTCTGACTCTTGCTTCATCTCATTTATTCACAACCTCCTCCTTGAGAGAACAGTAGATAATATCTAAGTATAATATTTAAAATTTGTATTAATTTAATTTTTGGCTGTGCTGGGTCTTCGTTGTTGCATGTGGTCTTTCTCAAGTCGTGGCGAGTGGGGGCTACTCTCTAGTGGTGTGCAGACTTCTCATTGAGGCAGCTTCTTTTGTTGCAGAGCACAGGCTCTAGGGTATGTGGGCTCAGCAGTTGTGGTTCATGGGCTTAGTTGCCCCATGGCATGTGGGATCCTCCAGGAGCAGGGATGGAACCCGTGTCCCCTGCATTGGCAGGCAGATTCTTAACCACTGAACCACCAGAGAAGCCCCTAGGTTTAATTTTTAAAATTCTGAAAACTAAATCCAAGTCCCAAATAAAAGATTTCTGGAATTAAACATAACTTCTATGTCATCTTTCTGACCTCTGCCTTAATAGTTTTGGGCAAAAGACCCAGGAGACCAAGAAATAAACACTGTTCTTCCTTCCCATTCATTCATACATTTGATGTTATAACAGTCACATTTATCATAGTGCCTGGAAATACTTCATTATCTAGAACAGAACTCTAAGCATCACAGATATAATTTGATGTCAGAGATAAGCATTTGGAAATAAAAATAAATGTTGATGTTGTACCATTTTGACTGCTTTTCTTTATATACATGCAGATTATGTGATGTCTCTGGGGAGACTTGTGGCTTCCCGGTATGCAAACGGCCTGTTTCCACAGATCTACACGACAGAAGATGGCAGAGTGTACAATGTAAGTTGGAGTTCCCTTGATGGGCAGGTCCAGGGACACACTGCTGAGGTTGACACAGAGAGGCTGCCAAGTTAGGGCCTTATCAGTGCTGGAGGATTTCTTCTGACAGTGTAGGGATGGTGAAAGTCACAGCCCAGGAACTTGACCCATTAGAGATGAGTGCAGAAAGCACCTGACGAGAGGTGAAGACGTTTGCACATCAACACTTTACCTGGAAAATAAAGGGAAAAAAACAGTATGACAGGGGTCATCTGAAAGGCAAGAGCAGGCTGCTGTTACCTGACAGGTGCTCTAGAAATAAAGAACCACTGATGCAGGTAGTAGTGTATATAGAGAGAGTGGCACCTTGTACTGGAGTCCTTCATTCCCAGCAATTCAACATGTGATTCCTGCACCCGCCACAAATGTCAGGCCCTGTGCACACCCCGGCCACCACAGGGAGCTCCAGAGACACACGTCCCATCATGTTGCTTCATGGATACTTGTTCATGTCACTGTACATCCATGTAGAGTCCACTTGGACTGTTATTTCTTAGTATTTAAAAAATATACATTACTCTCATACTTAGACTGTTCCCAAACAATAATATTGTTTAGAAGTGCTTCCCAGGTACCACTAGTGGTAAAGAACCCGCCTGCCAATGCAGGAGACATAAGAGAGGGAGTTCAATTCCTGGGTTTGGAAGATCCCCTGGAGAAGGAAATGGCAACCCTCTCTAATATTCTTGCCTGGAGAATCCCATGGACAGAGGAGCCTGGCAGGCTGCAGTCCATGGGGTCTCAAAGAGTTGGACACAACTGAAGTGATTTAGCACACATACAAACAATAATATCCATGGAATTTTGAATTTGGTGTACAAAATGTTTTTTTTTTTTTGTCTGAATCACCTTAAAAATCAATGCAGAAATACCGAATATGTCTGTCTTTGCCATTCAGTTCCACCTTCATGGCCCCTGTGACACGGTCCCACCCTGGTTTCCATGTTGTGGTGGTGGCTTGTTGTAAGTGCTGCGAAGCCTGGCGAGGGGGTTAGGAACGCGCTTTAGGGGGCCATGGAAAGCAGCAGGAGGTAATGCTTCTGCTTCAGGAATAAGCTTGAGAGACAGAGTTGGTGGTGAAAATGAAAGGAGCTGAAGGCAGAGTGCTGAGCATGAGCCAAGGCGTGAAAACATAGAATTACATGGTGTGTTCAGGAGACACACCTTCCTTAAGGTGTTGTGAGGATTGTTGAAAGGTTTTTTTTTTTTTTTTAATACCATATCTTTTTAAAACAGATTCTTCACAGAATAGGGCACCATTTTTTCTCATTCCTTTTGTATATCTCCTGCCCCCCACCAACACCCTGGAGGGCCTTGCATGATTGTTCCTGACCTATGTGAATGACGCTTTATTTGTGTGTCACCTTTCAAGGGCAGCCCCTAACGTGTTGGTGGTAGTTCTGGGTGATCAAGTGATCTAGGTACAGGGGAGCTTGGCCTGAGAGACAAGAGGACACAGGACAAACGCCATGAGCATGAGGATGGGTACTGGGATGGCACCCCTTAGAGGAAGCCAGGCAGATATGCTGGCATGTTTAGAAGCATTTTCAGAAATGTTTTTGGCATGTTGTAGTTAGGCAGATAAAGAGGTGGCAAGAATACACAGAAGAACTGTACGAAAAAGATCTTCATGACCCAGATAATCACGATGGTGTGATCACTCACCTAAAGCCAAACATCCTGGAATGTGAAGTCAAGTGGGCCCTAGAAAATATCACTACAAACAAAGCTAGTGGAGGTGATGGAATTCCAGTTGAGCTATTTCAAATCCTGAAAGATGATGCTGTGAAAGTGCTGCACTCAATATGCCAGCAAATTTGGCAAACTCAGCAGTGGCCACAGGACTGGAAAAGGTCCATTTTCATTCCAATCCCAAAGAAAGGCAATGCCAAAGAATGTTCAAACTACTGCACAATTGCACTCATCTCACATGCTAGTAAAGTAATGCTCAAAATTCTCCAAGCCAAAATTCTCCAAGCCAGGTTTCAGCAATACATCAACCATGAACTTCCAGACATTCAAGCTGGTTTTAGAAAAGGCAGAGATCAAATTGCCAACATCCACTGGATCATCGAAAAAACAAGAGAGTTCCAGAAAAACATCTATTTCTGCTTTATTGACTATGCCAAAGCCTTTGACTGTGTGGATCACAATAAACTGTGGAAAATTCTGAAAGAGATGGGAATACCAGACCACCTGACCTGCCTCTTGAGAAACCTGTATGCAGGTCAGGAAGCAACAGTTAGAACAGGACATGGAACAACAGACTGGTTCCAGATAGGAAAAGGAGTACGTCAAGGCTGTATATTGTCACCCTGCTTGTTTAACTTATATGCAGAGTACATCATGAGAAAAGCTGGGCTGGAAGAAGCACAAGCTGGAATCAAGATTGCCGGGAGAAATATCAAGAACCTCAGATATGCAGATGACACCACCCTTATGGCAGAGAGTGAAGAGGAACTAAAAAGCCTCTTGATTGAAAGTGAAAGAGGAGAGACAAAAAGTTGGCTTAAAGCTCAACATTCAGAAAACTAAGATCATGGCATCTGGTCCCATCACTTCATGGGATAGCGAAACAGTGGAAACAGTGTCAGACTTTATTTTTGGGGGCTCCAAAATCACTGCAGATGGTGATTGCAGCCATGAAATTAAAAGACGCTTACTCCTTGGAAGGAAAGTTGTGACCAACCTAGACAGCATATTAAAAAGCAGTCAATAAAGGTCCATCTAGTCAAGGCTATGGTTTTTCCAGGGGTCGTGTATGGATGTGAGAGTTGGACTGTGAAGAAAGAGCCAAAAAATTGATGCTTTTGAGTTGTGGTATTGGAGAAGACTCTTGAGAGTCCCTTGGACTGCAAGGAGATCCAAACAGTCCATCCTAAAGATCATTCCTGGGTGTTCATTGGAAGGACTGATGCTGAAGCTGAAACTCCAATACTTTGGCCACCTCATGAGAAGAGTTGACTCATTGGAAAAGACCCTGATTCTGGGAGGGATTGGGGGCAGGAGGAGAAGGGGACGACAGAGGATGAGATGGCTGGATGGCATCACTGACTTGATGGACACAGGTTTGGGTAAACTCCGGGAGGTGGTGATGGACAGGGAGGCCTGGTGTGCTGCGATTCATGGGGTTGCAAAGAGTCGGACATGACTGAGTGACTGGACTGAACTGAACTGAACTGAGTTAGGCAGATGTTTCAGTGAAATTTTTTTTTCAGTCTGGCTTTGCTGATCTTGCTTTTCTTCTACCTAATTTCTTCCCTACCCCACCTAGTTTTCTTTGGAATATCTGAATTTTATCTAGATTTGTTGAATACAAATTTTTAAAAATTTAATTCTTATTTTATATTAGAGTATTGGGTAGCATCACTGACTCAATGGACATGAGTTTGAGCAAACTCCAGGAGATAGTGAAGGACAGGGAAGCCTGGCATGCTACAGTTAATGCTAATAGAGATAAAGGAAACCTCTGCAGTTGCAGAGTCTGGACACAACTTAGTGACGGAACAACAGCAAATAGCTGATTGACAATATTGTGTTAGTCTTAAGTGCATGGCAAAGTGATTTAGTTGTATGTATGCACATATTCATTCTTTCTCAGATTCTTTTCCCTTGTAGATTGTTACAGACTATTGAGTTGAGTTCCCTGTGCTATATATAGTAAGTTCTTGTTAATTATCTACTTCATATATACTATGTTGCTATAAACATTGGGCTGCATGTATCTTCACAAGATTAGTGTTTCCATTTCCTTTGGATATATACCCAAGATAATTGCCAGATTATATTCCAGTTGTGTTTTTAGTGTTTTGAAGCACTTCCACACTGTTTTTCATGGTGGATACACCAATTACGTTCCTGCCAACAGTGTAGAGGTTCCCTTTTTCTCTGTTCCTTCTCCATCATTCGTTATTTGTGGTCTTGCCGATGATGGACATTCTGACTGGTGGGAAGTGATATCTCATTATGATTTTGATTCGTATTTCTCTGATGATTGGTGATGTTGATCATCTTTTTATATGCCTGTTAATTATCCATATATCTTTTTTGGCAAAATGTCTGTTTAGATCTTTGGCCCATTTTTTCAGTCATGTGGTTTTTTTTTTAATATTGAGTGTGTGGGCTGTTTATTTTAGATATTAACCCCTCGTGAGTTATATCATTTGTAAATATTTTCTCCCATTTAGAAGACTGTATTTTCATTTTGTCTGTAGTTTAGTATGCTGTGAGAAAAATCTTTAATCCATTTGTTTATTTTGTTTCTTTTGCCTTAGAAGACAGATCCCAAAAATATTGCTATGATTTATATCAAAGAGTGTTCTGCCTATGTTTTATTCTTGGATTTTTATGGTTTCCAGTATTACATTTTGTTCTTTAATCCGTTTTAAGATTATTTTTATATGCAGTGTGAGCAAATATTCTAATTTTATTCTTATAAGTAGATGTCTAGTTTTCCTAGCACCATTTATTGACTAGAGTGTCTTTTCCCCATGGTGTATTCCTGCCTCCTTTGTCATAGATTAATTGCCCATTATTTCTGGGCTCTCTGTTTTGCTCCATTAGTCTATGTGTCTGTTTTTGTGCGAGTACCATACACTGTTTTGATTGCTGTAGCTTTGTAATATAGCCTGAAGTTAAGGAACATGATACCTCCAACTCTGTTCTTCTTTCTTAAGATTGCTTTGGCTATTCTGGGTCTTTTGTGTTTCCATACAAATTTTAGAATTATTTGTTCTAGTTCTGTGAAAAATGCCATTGGTATTTTAATACAGAGGCATTAAATATGTAGATTGTCTTGTGTAGCATCGTCATTTTAACCACATTAATTCTTCCATGAACATGGAATACCTTTCCAGTTCTTTGTGTCTTATTTAATTTCTTTTATTAATATCTTAATATTTTTCTGAGTATAGGTCTTTTATCTCCTTAGATTTATTCCTAGATATTTTATTCTTTTTGATGTGATGGTAAAGGGGATTGTTTTCTTAATTTCTCTTTCTGATAGTTCATTGTTCATATATAAAACTATGACAGATTTCTGTGTACTGATTTTGTAACCTGAATTCATTCATGATCTCTAGTCGTTTTTTTGGTGATGTCTTTAAGATTTTCTATGTATAGTGTTGTGTTGTTTGCAAACAGTGACGATTTTACTTCTTCCTTTCCAAATTGAATTCCCCCCCTTTTTTTTAGGTCTGATTGCTTGATGCTCTGACTAGAACTTACAATACTGTGTTGAATTAAAGTAACAGGAGCAGGCATCCATGTCTTGTTCCTGATCTTAGGGGAAATACTTTTAGCTTTTCACCATCAAGTATAGTATTAGCTGTAGGTTTATCATATATGGTCTTTATATTGTCAAGGTCCCTCCATATCCACTTTGTGGGGAGTTTTTTTTTAATTAAAAATGGATGTTAAATTTTACAAAAAGATTTTTCTTCATCTGTTAAGATGATCATGATTTTTTATTCTATAGTTTGTTAATGTGGTATATCACATTTATTGATTTGCAACTATTGAACCATCCTTCACCCCTGGGATAAATCCCACTTGATCATGGTGTATGATCCTTCTAATGTATTTTTGAATTTGATTTGCCCATATTTTGCTGAAGATTTTTTCATCTATGTCCATCTATGTAATTTTTTTGTGTGTGTGGTTTTGATATCAGGGTGATACTGACCTGGTGGAATGAATTTGGAAATGTTCCGGACTTTGTAATTTTTTTGGGAAATAGTTTGAGAAAGATAGCTGTTACTGTTCTCTAAATATTTGGTAAAATTTTCACCTGTGAAACCATCTGGTTCTAGGCTTTTGTTTTAAGGGAGTTTTTTTGGTTTTGTTTTGTTTTTTTATTTATTCAGTTTTACTGCTGATAATTGGCCTGTTCATGTTTTCTATTTCTTCCTGGCTCCATCTGGAAGATTTGTGCTTTTATGTTGTTCATTTTATCGGTATATAGTTGTTCATAGCAATCTCTCATGATCCTTTGTCTTTTTCATTACTGATTTTATTGATTTGGGCACTCTCTCTTTTTTCTCTATGAGTCTGGCTCAAAGTGTGTCAGTTTTGTTTATCTTTTCAAAGAACCAGCTCTTAGTTTCACTGATATTTTCCATTGTTTCTTTAGTCTCTATTTCATTTATTTCTGCTCTGATCTTTATAATTTCCTTCTTTCTACTAACTTTATGTTTTGTTTGTTCATCTTTTTCTGGTTTCTTTAGGAATTTTTTTTCCCATCTGCCTTTGCTGATCTCTATTTTCTTTTACCTAATTTCTTCAGAGTACCCCTGAGCATTTTCAGAATTAAAAATAATTCTGTGACTGGAAAGGTTAAACACTTTTTTTAAAAGAATGCTATATTTTTGTATAGATCTCATCATCTTGTTTCCTTCTATGGGAAATTATCCAAGGGTTTTTTAGTTGAAAGATTGGAAGACTTCTTCCTAGAATGTATGGGGTTTGGAGGATCATCTGTGAAATTGTTATTAATATACAGTTCTTAATGGCAAAGTCATAACTCAGTGGGCCTTATTGTTCCTGGCTGCACTGGGACTCAAATGACTTGTTTTGACTCAGCTATGAAAAAGAACAAAACAATGCCACTTACAGTAACATGGGTGGACCGATTGTCATACTGAATGGCATTAAGTCAGACACAAAAAGACAAATATTATATGATATTGCCTAATGTGGAATCTAAAAAAAAAGAATACAAATGTATTTGTTTACAAAATGGAAGTAGAGTCACAGATGTAGAAAACAAACTTATGGTTACTGGGAGGTGGAGGGAATAAATAGGGAGATTGGGACTGACATATACACACTGCCATATGTAAAACAGGAAACTATTGCTGGATAGCAAAGGGGACTCTCTCAATCCTCTGTAGTGGCCTGAGTGAGAAAATAATCTTAAAAAAAAGAGTGGAGAGAGAGATATATATATAAAACTTACTCACTTTGCGGTTCACTGAAACCAACGAAATGTTACAAAAGAAAAAACTACACTCCAGTAAATGGTTTTTTAAAATGACTTGTTTTGGTAGGCTTCTATTTATTTTATTTTGTTACTTTTATTCTCATTAAGCTGACAGCCAAATCAGAACTGATCTCTCAGTATGTGGAACATTTAACACAAGCTGTGGAGAGCTACAAGCAGCGGATGGACTGGCTCACCAGCAACAGCCGGCAGATCTTTGGTGTCATCTTGGAGCAGTGCATCACCATAGTGCTGGATTTTGGTGGCATGCTGGAGGAGGAGCTTAATCTGTGCCGAGATGCTCTAACCATGGTCCTCCAGGAGCAAGTGGCTCACATAGCCAAGTTCAATGTCATATGGTGAGTTCCCATAGGAAAGGAGCATTTCCCTGAAACTTCATGAGCCATTTTCATGTATCTGGAGTTAAGTAGCATCACTAACACAGTTAGCTCTGTGGTAGGGAAGAGCTATAATCTTGTAATTTCTTAGGCTTTATCATTCCAGCAAAAACCCACAATTAGTCGGTATTAAAAACTTTTATCTATTTTGTGCAGGGCATTAGAAGAGATTTTAAAACAGCCTTCTCTTCAGTGTATGTCAAGGTCAAAATATAAAGATATTTATTATATTGAATATATGTTTAAGGCCGTAACATTCCTTCACACATTTTAGACTAGGTTTGATAATGAATTCCAGCATCACAAATTTTCACTGGTTTTCAGACTGAGTTTGCAGCTCAACTTGATTTCCTCTGTAAGCTGACCTATCTTTTAATCAGAGCAACAGGTGGCTGGCTTTATAGAAGTTCCCTTATTTCAGAGTCTTCACAATCAATTATTTATGGATTCTTGGATTCAAGAGAATTTGGACTTTAGTGCCGACTTCTCCTGTGGAACAGTTGCTCTATCTCCTTGACAAAAGACACCTGGATGAGAAGGCCATCTATTTGAGTCCTTCTTTTCTAAGTAAAATATTTTCAGCTAAAACAGATGACACCCTTGAAGGTGCTGCATGATTGTGTTCTATCCTGGGTTCCTATTTCTATCACAGATATAATATTGAAGAAATTATGTGATTAAGTCTATAGTGCTTCAGCTTTCTTGGGAATATGTGCTATAGCATATATGCCACCTAGCCAGATCCTCTATGCAGAGGCCACACAGAGGTGACTCAGAGGTGAAGCACCCTAGGCCTCTGGTGGTATAGGCCAGGAGGGACAAATCAGGCTGATTCCTTTAGTCCTGGATTCATATAATTCTTCCCATTACAAATTCATATATGATTCATATAATTCATTTAATTATAAACACAGAGATGAACTCAAGTAGCTGTTGTTTTTTGGAGGGGGGGATTTCCATCACATTTCCAGTCCCAAATTAAATGATTTAATCAAAAGTTCCAAGAATTTAAAAACTTACGCTCTGATGAATTCAAAGCAATGCTGTTTTTGATCCTAAAAAGGGTAACTGATAGGAATCTTTCAGAGCAATGAAAACAATGTAATAAAAGAATTAGAAATAAAGTTGTGGAGTAACAAAATTGTTGCTGATTTGCAAATCTTAATGCTTATAAACTTACTACTCATAGAAGACAGTTGCAACTAAACCTGCCTATTTATGAAAATAACTTTCCTCAATAATTTTTTGACATTAAAATTTTATTGAAATATAGTTGATTTACAGTGTTATGTTAATTTCAGGAGTACAGCAAAGTAATTCAGTTATAAAAATTTATACTTATTCTTTTTTAGGTTCTTTTCCATTGTAGATTATTACAAGATATTGAATATAGTTCTCTGTGCACTTTCCTCAATAATTTTAATGCACTTGGTAATATTCAAATTTTTGAGATTTTTTGATTCTTGAAAGGGAAAAGTTGCTCAGTCATGTCCGACTCTTTGTGACCCAGGCCAGAATACTGTAGTGGGTAGCCTTCCCCTTCCCCAGGGTATCTTCCCAACCCAGGGATCGAACTGAGGTCTCCAGCATTGACCCAGAGATCAAACCCAGGTCTACCTGCATTGCAGGTGGATTCTTTACCAGCTGAGCTACAAGGGAAGCCCAAGAATACTGGAGTGGGTAGCCTATCCTTTCTCCAGCAGATCTTCCTGACCCAGGAATCAAACTGGGGTCTCCTGTATTACAGGCGGATTCTTTACCAACTGAGCTATCAGGGAAGCCCTTCTCCTATAAATGTTGTTTTTACCAGTCAGTACAGCTTATGGAAAGTTGTGGTGCTTTGGAAACCTGCCTTAAATAGCTCACCTGTTTTCTCATTAACTTTCAGAGGTCTGGGAGCTATATTTTCTTTCTCTCTAGTGACATTGGGTGTCTTGTTGCTTGTAGCTTTGAGACTGAGGGCTGACAGCTATATTGACCACTCCCTGGTGACAGCCCCATGTGATTCCTTTCAGGGTTTCTCAAGAGCCTGTGAAATGGCAGGAAAATGCTGTTCCTGTGACAGCACCATCCATAGCCGCTGCCATCAGCTGGGTTGAGAAGTTGCCTTTTGAGCTGGCTTCAAGTCACACTAGCCGCCTGGATGCTCTGCTGGAGGCAGGGAAAGATGAAGTGGTATGTGTGTGTCCGTGTCTGGTCCCAGGTCACAAAAGTGGCCTTGAGCTTATTCCTTCACACTCAGTATCCTCACACTGCCTCCTAGCTGAGCTTGAGCCCTTCCAGTTGCATCACATAGAGACTGCCTCCTTGGCATCCAAGAGCCTCAGAAGTCTTAATACTGTTCACCTCTGAATCTGGATCCGATTGAGAAATAGATGACAAGCCTCACATGAGGATCAAAAGAGCATATCTGGTGGTGCAGACGTGGATCAATCAAATCAGACTCTGCTCCCCGAGCCTGGCTGGGCTTCCCCTGCAAGGGGGGGATTGGGGCCACAGGCACACCCTCCTTTAACTGCTGCTAGGAGAACCATGGGCTGCTCACAGCCTCTGAGCGTCAAGAAAGGAAGGCAGTGAGGCCCTGACTGTGTGTCTCTAATGCTTCAATTTCACTTTTCCACTTTTGCTTACCTGACAGTTAGATAAACCTGTCTCTTATGGGCTCTTCCCTGGGGGCTCAGATGGTAAAGAATCTACCTGCAGTGCAGGAGATCCAAGTTTGATCCCTGGATCAGGAATATACTCTGGAGAAGAGAATTGCAACCCACTCCAGTATTCTGGCTTGGAGAATCCCATGGACAGAGGAGCAAGCAAGTCCATGGGGTCGCGAAAGTTTGGACGTGAGTGAGTGACTAACACTTTTCTTTCTTATGAGAGGAGAAGTTGTAAGACTCCTCATAGAACCCCAAGAATGAGGAAATAGGGTTTCCCCAACATCCGTGCTTTGAATCTTTCCCAGTTCCTCTTCACAAATGGGTCCATCAGGTGCTTTCCAAGGTGAAGTGTATCCCCACTGGTGCATCATCTGTTTTCAGATGCTAATGCATTCACGTATATTTTTTTGACAGGGGCCTTTGGGAAATAAAGCTTTGCCTGGAAGGTGTGATTAAATGGTGGTGTTTTGTCTCTTTTAGCCATAGTGATGCACGTTTCTGTGAGTGACTGTTGAGGGCAGTGACAGGCTAGAGAGGAAGTACTCTGAGCAGGTGAGGGCCTTAGGGCAGCCTCAGCTTTCTAAGTGGGGATAGGTCTGCTTTCTCTTGGGATGCAGATGCTTAATCCTTACTAATTGATCCATATTAATTGATACTAATAATTAATGTCTGCTTCTACCCTGGAAGCCTGGGGATTCTTTAGATTTCAAGCTTTACTCCGTTGTATTAAGAAGTCGTTTCTTGGGCAAGGCACCTTGAAAGGAGAGCCCTTAGTGGTCACCAGACTGTTTATTGATACTGAGGGTTGATGGTTTGAAAATGGAAACATACTGTTTATCTTTATAAAGCCAGAGGAACAACTGTTTTTCATTAAAAAAGAACGAAATACCAGCTGCTTTGTTCTTTGGCCTTTCAAGTTTGTTTTAACATCTGTAAAATTTCGAATGTCTGGACACTGTAGTAAGCATTCAAGAAATGGAATATTTCACAGGCTCTTGGATGTGTGTGTGTATGTGTGCACATGGGTGTTCTCTTTCTTTGTTCCCCTGGCTACCCTGGTCATAGCTGACTCTGGCCACCTGACATGACAGCAAGATTTCCTGGTGATCTTGCCTTTATATTTTATGTCCCTCCGGTTTGTATGCCTCCTCTCTCTGGGGTTTTTCCCTAGCCCAGGAAATGTATAACAATATAGTGAGTTCCAGGGAAGTTCTGTGGAAGAGAAAGTACCAAAAAGAAGTTTCCAGGCATTGGCCACCAAATGCCATGTGAAAACTCTTGAGAGGAGACTATGGGGTGTGAAAGATGTGGAACATATTCAGACTGGTGTTCTCCACCCAGAACTTGTATCTGGCTGAGGTCCTGAGGAGAATGTTAGTAAATGCAGCTGCCTCACATATAAAAATGCCATGCTCTGTGTCTTAAGATGAGTAAAGAAAAGCATGCATGGTGACTTCCCTGGCAGTCCAGTGATTAAGACTCTGAGCTTCCGCTGCAGGGGACATGGGTTCAGTCCCTGACTGGGGAAGATACTGCATGCCAAGTGGTATATAAAAAAAACCTATAAATGGGTAAGACTTTTAAAAAAAATCTATTAAAAACTTCCCTGGCGGTCCAGTTGTTAAGACTCCATACTTCCAATGCAGGAGGTACAGGTTTGGTCCCTGGTCAGGGAACTAGATCCCACATGCCGCATCTAAAGATCCCACATGCCACAACAAAGACCCAGTGCAGCCAAATAAATAATTAAATATTTTCTTTTATAAAAAGAAAGGAAGGCAGTGTGCAGATGGTGGTCTCTGGGAAAGCATGTCCCCAGAAATCTGGAGCACGGATAACTGAGAGTTGACCAAAAACACAGGCAACTAAGAAGCTGAGTAAGAACCTTAGTGAATAGTGAATAACCCTATAGCCTTGATTAATGAAGGGAAGCAAATCCTGACTCACTGCTGGCTATAGCAATTTCTAGTTTGATGAAATCTTGAGGGAAAAAAAAATCTCTGTGTGAGAATTTCAGGTTCTTGGGTTATTGCCAGAGCAAAGAAGCTATGTTTGCACTGCTCGAGGCAGAGATACAAGGTGTCAGAAGCTGTCAGCAGACCAATGAGAGATATTTGTCCTCACTCACTTTCTTGTTTATGTACCAAACCCTAGAATATACTCCCCATGTCTGTTTCCCTGTCTTGAGCTTTGTGTGATTGTAGATCCCATGAGAGGATGAAGCTGTCCTCATGCTAAACTTGGGCACCAACACAGCTAGAAAACTAGTAACCATGGCTCAGTGGAACCTATTTAAGATGCCTTATGTGAGCCTGGGGTGCTGCAGTCCATGGAGTTGCACAGAGACGGACATGCCTGAGAGACTGAACAACAATAATGTAAAGTAACATCTAACACCATGAAGAGAATGACATAGAATGCATTTTCTGGAAGAACAGTATTAGTTGTCTAATTAGGAGTCTGAAGAACAGTTTCTTCCTCCTGTCAGTGTTTTTAGTTCTTTTCAAGTGGCCGACTGGGAGAAATAGGCAACATTCATTCGTCTTTACCTCCCATGAGGTACTTTAAAAAGTCAGGGACTTTGTGATGAAGGGCCTGAGAGAGTGAGGGGTCAGATGGACTTTTTGTGCCCAGTTCGAGGAGGAGTGTGGTTGCAGTAGATGGGGCTCTGGCCATCTCCTGGCTCCCAGCATGGACCCCCTGCCACCCTGTCCCCACCTGCCTTCTTGGGCACAGACTGTCCCCCCGTTGCTGCCACTGACTGGGCCTCCTAAGCAGCTGGGAGCTTACCCTCTGCCCACCTGTCTCTGGGCCAGGTAGGCTTAAGTCTCAGCTTTGAAGTCGAGGTGAAGTAAGTGACTATCTACCTTCGGCTAACCCGGGATGGGAGATGTGTAATTAGAGGCTCCTGAATCCTGAAGGGCTGGTGACATCTGTTTATCCCTTACAACAGAACACATTTGCTGGAGGTTCTGGCTGGGTTATAAGTAGAGAATCACTTAGCGTGTTTGGTGGGGTTAGGTTTAGATGATGTGCGTTCCTGGCCCTCCCTGTGGTTTTTACTTCCTGAGATTTATATACACGCATAAGTGTAAGTCATCATGTTTAAGCTCTATCATGAAGCCAATTGCATAAGCTCCTTTTCACAGTGAAGAACTGAACTTAAACCACTTTTCCAAGGTTACAGAACTCAGTAGTGGCAGAGGAGACCTTTAGAGCAGTGTGGTTAAGGGTGGGGCGGGACCACCGCTTGGGGCCCTGTAGATGGAGTTGATGTCTTTAAGTTAAGCAGGGACCACTTTGTCATTGTCTGCTTTCTGGGTGAGGTATGCATCTCCCAGATCCCTGGTTTAAGCTTTGGGGGGGTGTGGGGTGTGTGTGTGTGTGCGTATGTGTGTCTTTCTCCTGACTCCTGGCCTGCCGTGCCCCCTGACTGGCCTCATCTCCCCAGGTGTGTCTGTCCCTGAGGTGAGACCAGAGGATGAACCAGCTGGGAATATGCCCTCCTCCCCACACACAGCCTCAGACTGAGGATGCCTGAGTTTTCACTGTAGAATTCTGGCACCAACATGGGGAATTGCTAATAAGCTTCCTGCTCCCAGTGGCTATGCCAACACTTCCTTCATTCCTGGACTTGAAAATAGCCACTCCTGACTGCATAACGTATTTGTGGGCTCAGAGGAAGCTTTTCTCCACATCTGCCAGTCATATCCTTCCCATGTAAAGGCTGAGACTTCTTGGCACCAGGCCTTGAATATCTCACTTCTTGACTTTGGCCCCCACACATCCTCAAGAAAGGTTGAGGAGTGCTGCTCTTCTTTCTGCCCATTTATTTTTTTAAAGAGGCAGTTTTATAGAGATTATATCACCCATGAGTCTGATTCAAGGCTAGGGTGTGTCAGGGAAATAAACCGACAGCACCACTGTTTTGCAGATTGAATCCATTTACTACTTTGTGGTGGGAGACGTTCCTGAGGAATCCAAGGAGCTTCTCCTTCAGCAGGCTTTGGAGATCCCCTGTCCTGTCTGCACAGTGTCCTTCAATGCCAGAGGACAGGGCACCATAGCCTTCCTGAAGGATTTGAGTGCCAAGACCTTCAGCAGGTAGGCCAAAAACAGGCTCCAGGGAGACTGAGTGAACTGACTGCTTGCATGAAGTCAGTGGTGGGCCTCAATTCTGAGTGGTTTTCATGACCAATCAGTTGCTATGGGATTTCCCGGGTGCTCCAATAGTAAAGAATCCACCTGCCAACGAAGGGGACAAGGGTTAAATCCCTGGTCTGGAAAGATTCCACGTGCTGCAGAGCAACTAAACCCATGAGCCACAACTCCTGAGCCTCCAAGTGTAGAGCTCATGCCCCGAAACAAGAGATGTCACCACAGTGAGAAGCCCACACACAGCAATGAGGACCCAGTGCGGCCAAAAAACTGGTTTCTCTGTTCTTCTCTTTCCAGGAGCCCTTAGTCTCCATTCACCTTTGCGCCTGTGTTGTTGTTCGGTTTCTCAGTTGTGTCCTACTCTTTGCTGACCCATGGACTGCAGCATACTAGGCTTCCCTGTCCCTCACCATCTCCTGGAGCTTGCTCAAACTCATGTCCGTTGAGTCAGTGATGCCATCCAACAATTTCATTCTCTGTCACTCCCTTCTCCTCCTGCCCTCAATCTTTCCCAGAATCAGGTTCTTTTCCAGTGAATTAGCTCTTTGCATCAAGTGGCCAAAGTATTAGAGTTTCAGCTTCAGCATCACTCCTTCCAGTAAATATTCAGGTTTGATTTCCTTTAGGATTGACTGGTTTGATCTCCTTGCTGTCCAAGTTACTCTCAGATGTCTTCTCCATCACCAAAAATTGAAAGCATTAGTTCTTCAGTGCTCAGCCTCCTTTATGGTCCAACTCTCACATCCATACATGATTACTGGAAAAAACCATGGCTTTGACTATGTGGACCTTTGTCTGCAAATTGATGTCTTTGCTTTTTAATACACTGTCTGGGTTTGTCATAGTTTTTCTTCCAAGGACAAGTATCTTCTAATTTCATGGTTGCAGTCACCATCTGCTGTGATTTTGGAGTCCTAGAAAATAAAACCTGCCAGTGTTTCCATTGTTTTCTCATCTATTTGCCATGAAGTGATGGGACTGGATGCCATGATCTTAGTTTTTTGAATGTTGAATTTTAAGCCAACCTTTACACTCTCCTCTTTCACCTTCATCAAGAGACTCTTTAGTTCCTCTTCACTTTCTGCCATTAGGGTGATGCCATCTGCATAATGAAGTTGTTGATATTTCTCCCAGCAATCTTGATTCCAGCTTGTGCTTCATCCAGACCAGCATTTCGCATGATGTACTCTTCATAGAAGTTAAATAAGCAGGGTGACAATATACAGCCTCGATGTACTCCTTTCCTAATTTGGAACCAGTCTATTGTTCCATGTCCAGTTCTAACTGCTGCTTCTTGACCTGTGCACAGATTTCTCAGGGGACAGGTAAGGTGGTCTGGTATTCCCATCTCTTTAAGAATTTTCCACAGTTTGTTGTGACTCATATGGTCAAAGGCTTTAGCATAGTCAATGAAACGTTTTTCTGGAATTCTCTTGCTTTTTTATGATCCAATGGATGTTGGCAATTTAATCTCTCATTCCTCTGCTTTTTCTAAATCTAGCTTGTACATCTGGAAGTTCTTGGTTCATGTACTGTTGAAGCCTAGCTTAAAGGATTTTGAGCATTATCTTGCTAACATGTGAGATGAGTGCAATTGTGCAGTAGTTTGAACATTCTTTGGCATTGCCCTTCTTTGGGATTGGAATGAAAACTGACCTTTTCTAGTCCTGTGGCCACTGCTGAGTTTTCCAAATTTTCTGGTATGTTGAGTGAGGCACTTTCACAGCTTCATCTTTTAGTATTTGAAGTAGCTCACCTGGAATTCCATCACCTTCACTAGCTTTGTTCATACTAATCCTTCCTGTTTATACAGTTCATGGTGTTCTCGTTGCAGGTATACTGGGGTGGCTTGCCATGCCCTCCTCCAGTGGATGGATCATGTTTTGTCAGAACTGTCCACTATGATCCGTCCATCTTGGGTGGCCATGCACAGCTTGGCTCATTGCTTCATTAAATTATACAAGCCCCTTCACCACAACAAGGCAGTGATCCATGAAGGAGATCATAAAAAACTGGAAAACTCTTAAAGAGACGGGAATACCAGACCACCTTACCTGCCTCCTGAGAAACTTGCAACAGTTAGAACTATACATGGAACAACAGGCTGGTTCCAAATCTGGAAAGGAGTAGGTCAAGTATTGTCACCCTGCTTATTTAACTTATATGCAGAGTACATCATGTGAAATGCTGAGCTGGATGAAGCACAAGCTGGAATCGAGGTTGGCGGAAGAAATAGCAATAACTTCAGATATTCAGATGATACCACCCTTTTGGCAGAAAGTGAAGAGGAACTAAAGAGCCTCTTGATGAAAGTGAAAGAGGAGAGTGAAAAAGTTGGCTTAAAACTCAACGTTCAGAAAATTAAGATCATGGCATCCGGTCCCATCACTTCATGACAAGTAGATAAACAGTGGAAACAGTGACAGACTTTATTTTCTTGAGCTCCAAAATCACAGCAGATGGTGAATGCAGCCATGAAATTAAAAGACTCTTCCTTCTTGAAAGAAAAGCTATGGCCAACCTAGACAGCATATTAAAAAGCAGAGACATTATTTTGCCAACAGAGGTCCATCTAGTCAAAGCTATGGTTTTCCCAGTAGTCATGTTTGGATGTGAGAGTTGGACCATAAAGAAAGCTGAACATTGAAGAATTGATGCTTTTGAACTGTGGTGTTGGATAAGAGCCTTGAGAGTCTCTTGAGCTGCAAGGAGATCCAACCAGTCCATCCTAAAGGAGATCAGTCCTGAATATTCATTGGAAGGACTGATGCTGAAGCTGAAACTCCAATACTTTGGCCACCTGATGTGAAAAGCTGACTCATTGGAAAAGACCCTGATGCTGGAAAAGATTGAAGGCAGAGAACAGACTGGTTGCCAAGGGAGAACTGGTTGGGGAAATGAGGGATTGGGAGTTTGGGATTAGCAGATGCAAACTATTATATACAGAATGAATAAACAACTAAGTTCTACTATATGGCACAGGGAACTATATTCAATATTCTGTGATAAATTATAATGGAAAAGAAAATGAAAGAATTTATATGTATAACTGAACCATTTTGCAGTATAGTGGAAATGAACACAGCATTGTAAATTAACACTTCAATAAAATAAATGTTAAAAATCTTTAAAAAAAAAAGATTGAAGGCAGGAGAGAAGGGGACAACAGAGGATGAGTTGGTTGGATGGCATCACTGACTCAATGGACATGAGTTTGAGTAAACTCTGGGAGTTGGTGACAGACCGGGAAGCCTGGCATGCTGTGGTCCATGGGATCACAAAGAATCGGACATGAGTGAGCGACCGAACTGAACTGATGGTTGTGAGAACTGGACCATAAAGAAGTCAGAGTGCTGAAAAATTGTCGCTTTTGAACTGTGGTGTTGGAGAAGACTGTTGAGAATCCCTTGGGCAGCAAGGAGGTCAGACCAGTCAATCCTAAAGGAAATCAACTCTGAATATCCACTGGAAGGATTGATGCTGAAGTGGAAGCTCTAATACTTTGGCCGCCTGATGCGAAGAGCTGACTCACTGGAAAAGATCTTGATGTTGGGAAAGATTGAAGGCAGAAGGAGAAGAGGGCGACAGAGGATTAGATGTTTGGATGGCATCACCAATGCAGTGGACATGAACTTGGGCAAACTCTGGGAGATGGTGGGAGACAGGGAAGCCTGGCATGCTGCAGTCCATGGGGTCGCAAAGAATCAGACACAACTTGGTGAGTGAACAAACAACAATGGTTCCTAAGGCCCGCTTGACTTTACAGTCCAGGATGTCTGGCTCTCATTGAGTGATCAAACCATCATGGTTATCCAGGTCATTAAGACCTTTTTTGTACAGTTCTGTGTATTCTTGCCACCTCTTCTTAGTCTCTTCTGCTTCTGTTAGGGTCATACCATTTCTGTCCTTTGTACCCATCTTTGCATGAAATGTTCCCTTGATATCTCTTGATATTTTCTTAAAGAGATCTCCAGTGTTTCTGATTCTATTGTTTTCCTCTGTTTCTTTGCATTGTTCACTTAAGAAGTCTTTCTTATCTCTCCTTGCTATTCTTTGGAACTGTGCATTCAGTTGGGTATCTTTCCCTTTATCCTTTGCCTGTAAGTGGTATCATACAATGTTTGTCTTTCTGACTCATTTTACTTCATATGATTACCTCTAGGTTCATTCATGGCACTGCAGATGGCATTGTTTCATTCTTTCTATGACTGAATAGTATTCCATTGTATATATGGAATATATTCATCTATTGATGGACACCTAGGTTGCTTCCATGTCTTGGCTAGGGTAAATAGTGCACCATCAACACTGGTACACAGGTGCTTTTTGAGCTTTAAGCTACATAGAACTGCCCCAGGGACCTTGTTAAAGTGCAAGTTCTGACTCAGCGAATCCAGGTAGGGCCCAGAAATGTGCATCCCTAGCCAGCTCCCAGGTGCTGCTGCTGCTCCTGGGACCTCACTTAGAGGAGTCAGGCCTTAAAAACTCGCCCACACTGAATTCTTTTCATTAGTCCTTATGCTCAGGTTCTGGGGGCAGTGTGTGTTTGCTGAGTTAAAGCTGACTGAAGCCCATCAGCAGCCCATCAGATGAGCCAATGGTGCCTGTTATCACCAAATTTCAACACTGAGCCCTCAGGATTGTGGGCACTGTCTGGCCCCTCATTAGCTTCTTGGCTATCAAAGCTGTGTTGACATGATGGAACCCTGGGAACAAAAGAATAAATCTCAGCACAGGGTGTCATTTTTCCAGGATCAGTAAATACCATTTGGTTGAGCTAAGTGTCCTCTAATGAACAGAAGAGTCATCAGTTAAAATCCCAATGGCTTCTCAATTCTCTGTTCTGTTCCGTCTTCCTGTCTTTTGTTTGTGGGAATTGACAAGGTACAGGGGAAAGCAGTGAACACTTGGAAGGTGCTTAGCACCACAGAAGAGCAAATTCACAGCCTTGGGAGAATGAATAGACTTACTAGCCTAATGTGCCCTTACTAGCCTAATGTGGCAAATCTCTTCCTATTTCAGATTCCATGCATTTGCAGAGAGAACAGAGTGTGTAGAATTTCCTGCCTTTCCCATTAAGGATGGTGACAGTGTGATTACTTGGAATTCAAGGAAACTGAAAGGAAAACTCCCTCCAGGTATCTGGGGTCAAAAAGAAGCGTGTACTTTATGTCTTAATAACTCCAGATGATCCCTAGCCTTGAAAAATAAAGCACAAGGGAGAGGGACTAACCGTATCTTTTGTATTATTCATGTGGTACAAGGGCAGAGTTCATAGATGTTAATGGAGAATTTGGCAGCCTGGCAACCAGGCATAAGTGTATTACCTGAGGAAGTAGCCTCAGTGAAATGTGTTTCCTAATTTGGGAAACTTCTAGAGACATGGCCCCAGGCGTGTCAGTGCAGTCTTTATTCTTGGACAGGCAGAGCTGCTCTGTGCCCTGGATTGTCTGGAAGCTATAATGCCCTCACTTGTTGTGGGTTTTCTGCTGCCTCCCCGTCAGGGCTGGCAGTGCTTCTAGATGTACATGCTGGATGATCCTGCCTCTTGTGAGGGCCAGGGGCATACAGGAAACTCTGGAAGCTGAATGAACTTCCTCTTTCATTCAAAAGATGTGATCAGAGAGTTTAATAGGCATTGAGAACAAGCTCAGGAAATAAGTGAGAAAGAGTACTGTGGTTCAGGAATCCAGTTCTAGAAGCTTCCTCCGAAAGCAGGAGATGAGAGTTTCTTTGGGGAGCTCATGAAATGGCTAAGCTCCAAATACACTGAGTAAACACCACGGAGAGGAGTGGAGCAGGGAAGGCAGCTCCTGTGGGAATGTGAGATGGCCCAGCATAGAGGGCATTAGAAGTCTGGGAAAGCCTATCCTGACCGCTATCTTCCCGCTGACTTATCATAATCATCAGAAAGATTTCTAGCTTCAAACAGCCAGGAGCTGTTCTTTGGGGGTGATTTGGGGCTGGGGAAGAAGCGCAGGGTACACATGCTTGCAAGTTTCCTCTGTTTCCATAATGGTGTTGCAGAGGCTCCAGAGAGAAGGGCCCTGGGACTGCATTGGAGCCACTTGCTTTCACAGCTCGGGGGTTGACACACACTTTGTGAGTCCAGATTCTGGGTCGCCCCAGAGCAGGGGTGAGGTTCCAGTTGAGCTCATCAGGGTCACTGCTTTGGGTCACTTACACCTTTGCTCTGATGGTGAGGTGGACATCTCCAGGGGATTCAAGAAAATGTCAGTTGATAAACAAGATGCTAATCTAAGAAAAACATTAATTTAGGATGTATGCCTTGCCTTTGATGGTAATTTATAAGATTAAGCCTAGTGGGCAATGAATCAATCAAAGTAAAGAATGTGAGATGTCACCAGCTCCCCAAGGCGCACCAGTGACCGTAAATGGGGTTTAATTCAGGCCTATGTGTTCCTTGGCAACTTGTTATAAAGGGAAGCATCTCTGTCTGCATAACTTACATTTTCAGCAACTACCCTCTTTCCAATGCCCTTGAAGCATACAAATCAAATTACAGATAAAAATATTTTTCTTAGAATGAGGTCCTCAGGGCGTGGCCTGCCATTCTAATGCCATTTCAGTGATCACATGTTCTGAATTAGGAAGAGAATCCCAAATCCTAAATATGTGATCTTGTCCCTTCAATCCATCACAGTGTCCTAGAAATGCCAGCATTTCAGAACCTACCTCTCCTACTCAAAAAAAAAAAAAAAAAAAAAAAAACTGCCCAGAAATCCTTGAGATGGTTTTGGTTTGGAAAATGTGTGGTTTTCAGCCTCACTCAGGCTCAGAGGCAGTTCTCCAATCTTGCCCTGATCAGTTCCCCCTCCCTGTCTCTCCATCATCTGTCTCAAGCATTTATCAGTTACAAGCTTCTTCAAGGCCCTCTCTAGTCTCCTCTAGAGATAATTCTGCCTTCTGTTATGTAAAAAAGACATACTGTCAAGTGAGGTGCTGGAGGAGCAGTGCTCAGAGAAGTGAACTGCCAACTGAAAGAAATGTCCTGCTGTTTCTGACTTTGAGGCTTCCAGAGCGTGAGTTCCCCTCACCCCATGCACTACATCAAGGCTATAAACCTCTGTAGTCAAGATAATAGTTTTTAATAACTGTTGTAAAATGTACATAACATAAAATTTATCATCTTAAGGACTTCCCTGACAGTCCAGTAGTTAAGACACTATGCTGCAGAGGGCATGGGTTCGATCCCAGGTCGGTGAACTAAGATCTCACATGCCAAGTGGCACAGCCAAAAAAAAAAAAATTATCATCTGAACCATTTTTAAAGTGTTAAGTAGATTCTCTAAACTCAGCAGTGTCAAGTACCCTCACTGTGTTGTGCAACCATCTCCAGAACTTTGTCCCTCTTGGAAAACTGAAACTCTGTACCCATTTAAAAAACTGTCCATTTCGCCCTGCCCCCCACATTTACCATTCTCCTTCCTGTCTGTGAATCTGACTGTTGTAGGTAATTGGAATCACACAGCATGTGTTTTGTCACTGGCTAATTTTACTTAGCACATGTCCTCAGGGCTCATCCATGTTATAGCGTGTGTCAGAATTTCCTTCCGTTTAAAGGCTGAATAATATTCCATTCTCTCTTTGTGTGTGTATAGGGTGCAACTCCAAGGCTGGCCACTTTCTTTGGTTTCTAGAATTCAGTTTAATGTTTGATTCCAGTGCCCTACTATCACAGCAGATTAGGGGAAAGTTAACCCCAGTCATTCCCAGGGATGACTCCTGAGCTTTTCCCACAGCTTGGAGATCCTCGGCTGCGCTAAGGCATCAGGAGGTGACTCTAGTAGTTGGACATCTGTTCCTGCCAATTGCCCTATAAATATCCCCTGCGCCTGTCTTATGGTCACTCCATGCTGAGCAGTTCTCTGCTGCTCCTGTACGTGGTGGCTTTAGATGTGGGAGTCCTTTGCAAACTCTACCCCCCCACCATTTACCCTGGGCCTTCATCCCAGGGTGCAGCAGAGACTCAGAGCCAGTTCTTACCTTATCCTAGGATGCTCTTCTCTTCTTCCCCAAGCCAAGGGGAACCTCCTTCCAATCTGGGACAATGCTTCTCTTCCTACTGCTTCTTAAAGCTGCCTGCTTTGTAAACCCCAGCACCTCTCCTCAGGGGGATGGGGGACAGGGTTAGGCTTCAATAGAAAAAGCCAGAATGTCTTGCAGGCTATTTCATCTTTCTGCTCTGCCTTTTTTGGGGCAACTTTGCTGTGTTCCTGATACCTGCGTCAATGTGCAGGAAAGAGATGGGGAAGAGAAAAATACAGGGAGAACAGATGAATGTAAAAAATATGATCCAACGATACACATAGAAGAAAACAATAGAATGGGAAAGACTAGAGATCTCTTCAAGAAAATTAGAGATACCAAGGGAACATTTCATGCAAAGATGGGCACAATAAAGGACAGAAATGGTATGGACCTAACAGAAGCAGAAGATATTAAGAAGGGATGGCAGGAATACACAGAAGAACTATACAAAAAAGATCTTCATGACCCAGATAACCACCATGGTGTGATCACTCACCTAGAGCCAGACATCTTGGAATGAGAAGTAAAATGGGCCTTGGGAAGCATCACTTTGAACAAAGCTAGTGGAAGTGACGGAATTCAGTTGAGCTATTTCAAATCCTAAAAGATGATGCTGTGAAAGTGCTGCAATCAATATGCCAGCAAATTTGGAAAACTCAGCAGTGGCCACAGGACTGGAAAAGGTCAGTGTTCATTCCAATCCCAAAGAAAGACAATGCCAAAGAATGTTCAAACTACCACACAATTGCACTCATTTCACATGCTAGCAAAGTAATGCTCAAAATTCTCCAAGCCAGGCTTCAACAGGACATGAACCAAGAACTTCCAGATGTTCAAGTTGGATTTAGAAAAGGCAGAGGAACCAGAGATTAAATTGCCAACATCTGTTAGATCATAGAAAAGGCAAGAGAGTTTCAGAAAAACATCTACTTCTGTTTCATTGACTGCTTGGGTCACAACAAACTGGAAAATTCTTAAAGAGATGGAAATACCAGACCACCTTACCTGCCTCCTGAGAAACCTGTATGCAGGTCAAGAAGTAACAGTTAGGACTGGACATGGAACATGGAAAGGAGTATGCCAAGGCTGTATATTGTCACCTTGCTTATTTAACTTACATGTAGAGTACATCATGTGAGATGCTAGACTGGATGAAGCACAAGCTGAAATCAAGATTGGCGGGAGAAATAGCAATAATCTAAGATATGCTGATGACACCACCCTTATGGCAGAAAGCAAAGAGGAACTGAAGAGCCTCTTGATAAAAGTGAAAGAGGAGAGTGAAAAGCTGGCTTAAAACTCAACATTTAAAAAACTAAGATCGTGGCATCCAGTCCCATCACTTCAAGGCAAATAGATGGGGAAACAATGGAAACAGACTTTATTTTCTTGGGCTCCAAAATCACTGCAGGTGGTGACTGCAGCTGTGAAATTAAAAGACGCTTGCTTCTTGGAAGAAAAGCTATGACCAACCTAGACAGCATATTAAAAAATGGAGACATTACTTTGCCAACAAAGGTCCATCTAGTTAAAGCTATGGTTTTTCCAGTAGTCATGCTTGGATGTGAGAATTGGACCATAAAGAAAGCTGAGTGCCAAAGAACTGATACTTTTGAATATGTGTTGGAGAAGACTCTTGAGAATCCCTTAGACTGCAAGGAGATCAAATCAGTCAATCCTAAAGGAGATGAGTCCTGAATATTCACTGGATGGACTGATGCTGATGCTGAAGCTCCAATACTTTGGCCACCTGATGCAAAGAACTGACTCATTGGAAGAGACTCTGATGCTGGGAAAGACTGAAGGCAGGAGGAGAAGGGGATGACAGAGAATGAGATGGTCAGATGGCATCAATGACGCGATGGACATGAGTTTGAGCAAACTCTGGGAGCTGGTGATGGACAGGGAAGCCTGGCATGCTGCAGTCCTTGGGTAGCAAAGAGTTGGACACAACTGAGCGACTGAACTGAATGACAAGCATAAATATGACCTTTTATAGAGGTGAAACCTTAACCCCAGGTTGGGCTTTCTCTGAAGGAAGAGAATATATCCAGTTGCTATTTCTTATTTTATAAAATAACACTTCAGGAATCAGTGTTGGAGAATGAAAAATGGAGAGTTGGCATGCTATTAAATTGGTGACGAGTGTAGGTTTGGATCTGTTCTGTTCAGTATGGGAGCCATCGACCACATGTGGCTAGTGAGCATTGAAGTGTGAATCCAATTTGAGATGCGTTGTAAGGAATCCCCTGGTGGTCCAGTGATTAGGATTCGGCGCTTTCCCTGCTGGGGGCCCCAGTTCAATCCCTGCTCCGGAACTGAAATCCTACAAACTGCACCGAGTGGCAAAAAAAAAAAAAGGTGATGCGCTGTAAGTGAAAAATACATCTAGAATCTCAAAGACTGGGGAAGAATGCAAATTACCACATGAAAAAAATGTAAACTATTACCAAATATAGATTAAATGTCAAACTGATAACATAAAAAATATGCATTGCATCAAATATATTGATAAAATTAAGTTCTTCCTAACTTAATTGTGGCTACTAGAAAATTAGAAATTATATATGTGGTTCACCTATTGAATTAGTATTGGATTGGATTGCTCTAGAGCCACACTAGCTGCATCATCACTTAAGGAGCTGTGTAACTTTGGGAAAGTTATTTAACCTTTCTGCTTCCTTCTCTCATCTATAAAATGGGACTAATAAAAAAAAAATAAAATAAAATGGGACTAATAAATTATTATTATATTATACTATATTATATTACTGTTTTTGTGCCATGTGCTCAGTTGCTCAGTCATGTCCAACTCTTTATGACCCCGTGGACTTTAGCCCACCAGGCTCCTCTGTCCATGGGATTCTCCAGGCAAGAATACTGGAGTGGGTTGCCATTTCCTTCTCTAGGGGATCTTCCAGACCCAGGGATCAAACCGCATCTTTTGCATCTCCTGCATTGGCAGGTGGATTCTTTACCCTGTGCCACCTGGGAAGCATATTGCTGTATATTATATTTTTGGTGTTAAATGATGAGGAGGCAGAGAGAAATAAGGTGTTGTACTATGTTCAGGGAACTCAAATGCAGTAAAATGAAAGGCCCAGACTTTGGAGCCAGACCTAGGTTTGGATTTATCACTTAGCTATGTGATCTTAGTTAAGGTACTTAACTAATCTGATCTTTAGCTTTCTTATTTATGAATGGAGATGATGATGTTTGGGCCTTTCCACATGGCACTAGTGGCAAAGAAGCCACCTGCCATTGCAGGAGGCATAAGAGACTTGGGTTCCATCCCTGGGCCAGGAAGATCCCCTGGAGGAGGACATGGCAACCCACTCCAGTATCCTTGCCTGGAGAATCCCAAGGGCAGAGGAGCCTGGCGGGCTACAGTCCATGGGGTTGCAAAGAGTCAGACACGACTGAAGTGACTGAGCATGCAGCACGCCTGATGACGTTCACCTTATGAGTTGTTAGGAATATATTTATATATATATGTATATGTGTATATATGTGTGTATATGTGTGTGTGTGTGTATACACTGTATAAAACACTGTGTGTGTGTATACACGCACACACAGTGTTTTACACAGTACCTGGTATGTAGTTAACCAGCCAATAATTTATACCTTGTTATTGTCATAGCCATCATCATCCTGTGGGTTACTCTCCTGTTACTACCCCAAGGTAAGCAACTCAAAGACTAAATTTGTTTACCTTTTCTTCTGTCATTCCAGTTCTTGTGTTTGTTTTAATTCTTCTCTTAAGTACATTTAGTTCTCACTTGCAGTCCATCTGCTTTGGTTTCCCAAGCCATCCCTTGGTTGGCTAAAGTTTATCTTCTAATAGTTTCTCCAAGGAGGGAATCAGAGAAAAAAATATCCTCAGCGTTTCCAAATGTTCTTTTCTACCTCTTTATACTTAAGACATCTTGGCTGGATGGAAAGCTCTGGCTCACATTTTGTTTGTCTTGTGTGTGTTACGGGTTGTGCTGCAGTATCTTCTCATAGATCATGCTGCCGAGAAGAACTCCAAGGCCAGCTTGATTTTTTTTCTTTCATAAGTGACTTGTCTTTTTGCCTGGTTGCCCAGGAGTTTCTTTTATTCCACCAAGCTTTATTGAAATACAATTGACATATTGTGAAAGTTTAAGATGTACAATATGATGACATGATACACATATATTGTGAAATGTTTATCACAATAAGCTTAGTTAAAGCATCCATCACCTCACATAATTACATTTCTTGTGTTTTGAGAGCATTCAATATCTATTCTCTTAGCAACCTTCAAGTGTATAATACAGTATTGTTAAATATAGTCACCACAGTATACATTAGATCTCCAGGATTTATTCATCTAGTAATTAGAAATTTGTACCTTTTGACCAATTTCTCTCCATTTCTCTCACCCCAGCCGCTGACAGTCACCACTCTACTTCCTCTTTCTACAACTTTGGCTTTTTTTGTTTTCACATATAAGTGAGATCATAATAGCATTTGCCTTTCTAATTTATTTCGCTTAGCTGCCCTCAAGGTTCATTCATGTTGTTACAAATGAGAAGATTTCCTTCTATCTCATGACTGATTAATATTGCATAGATAGATGTTTTAAATTTTTATACCCATAAAAAATAAGATATAAAATCACATTTTCTAAATCCATTCATCTGTCGGTGGATAATTAGGTTATTTCCATGTTATGACTGTTGTAAATAATGCTGCTATGAACATGGGAGTACAGATGTCTCTTTAAGACAGTAATTTCATTTTGCTTGGTTATGTACCCAGAAATGGGATTGCTGGATCATATGATAGTTCTATTTTCAGTTTCTTGAGGAATCTCCATCCTGTTTTTTGTAGTGGCTTCACATGTTTACATTTCCCATCAACAGTGCACAAATGTTGCCTTTTCTCTACATTCTCACCAACACTCTTGTCTTTTTATAATAGCCATTTTAACAGATTTTCAGTGATATCTTGTGGTATTGATTTGTTTTTTCCTGATAATTAGTGATGTTGAGCTCCTTTTCATGTATCTCTTGACCGTTTGTATGTCTTCTCTGGAAAAATATCTATTCAAGTTGTTTGCCCATTTTAATTGGATTGTTTGTGTTTTTGCTATTAAGTTGTTTGAGTTCCTTTACATTTTCTATATTAACTCCTCCTAAGATAAAAGGTTGGTAAATATCTATTATACTTCCATTCTATAGGTTGCCTTTTGTTTTACTGATAGTTTCTTTCTCTGTGCAGACAATTTTTAGTTTGATATAGCCCCACTTATTTATTTTTGCTTTTGTTGCTTGCTCTGTTGGTGTCATATCCTCAAAAATTTTTGCCAAAACCTGTATCAAGGGGCTTTTCCCCTATGTTTTCTTCTAGTAGTTTTACAGTTTCAAAATATTTAACTTACTTATGTTTAAGCCTTTAATCCATTTAGAGTTGATTTGATGAGTGGCATAAGATAGAGGTCCAGTTTCATTCTACATGTGAATATTCAGTTTTCCCAACACCATTTATTGAAGAGACTATAATTTTTCTATTGAGTGAGGATTCTTGGCTCCTTTTTCAGGTATTAGTTGACTTTATAGGCACAGACCTAGAGACTATCATACTTAGTGAAGTCAGAGAAAGACAAGTGTCATATGATATCACTTATATATGGAATCTCAAAATAGATACAAAGGAACTTGTTTATAAAACAGAAATAGACTCATAGACATTGAAAACAAATTTGTGATTACCAAGAGGGAGAGGGTGGGGGAGGGATAAATAAGGAGTTTGGGATTAGCAGATACACATGACTATATGTAAAATAAATAAACAACAAAGACTTACTATATAGCATAACTATATCTCAATTAAAAAAATATGGGAAAAAAGGAAACTCCATTGTAGTCCAGAGGTTAAGATGCTGAGCTGCCACTGCAGGGGGCGTGGGTTCAATCCCTGGTTGGGGAACTAAGATATCCCCCATGCTGTATAGTGTGGAAAAAAAAAAAAGGTGAGGGGCAAAAAAAAAAGAAGTAGAAAAGGAGTGAATTTCGGGTAATAGGAAAAGATGATGATTTTCTGAGTTTTTGTGTCCAATACACCTGGCAAAATGGTGTTAGGAAATCTGTTCTGCTCCACGGTATTGTCCTGAAGTCCAAAAACGGTGTGGCTGTAAAAGTTTGGCTGATTCTACCTTTGGAAACTAAACTTTTTTGTGTGTTGATGAAGGAAAAATGCATGAAAGAAACTAGGTATTACAAAACCAAAATTTACTTATTTTAAGGTATGTTCTGGCTGTCTGGCTTAAGGAGAAAAAGCAACCAAGTCCTTATCCTTGGAAGACATTGTGATCTTGAATTAGATATTTAAAGTTTGCAGGCCCATTACTCAGACTTGGCATCACTTCTTTGTTTCTAAGCTGTAATTTAATTTAGAAGCACCGACTGGTGCCTGTTTATGGTTTACTGAGAGCGGTTCTCTCAGAGGTCTCCTTCCTGCTCCTGAGAACTCAGTTTAATTCAATAGATGGAGCCGGAGCAGCTGCACTTCCAAAACTGTTGCCACATTACAGTTTACGAGGCTGAGACTTTAGTCATCTCCAAAGTCCTGCTCCTTCTAATGATGGTTTGCCTTGGATTTCTTATTAATACTGCTCTGAGACAGTCCTCTGGTTAATTAAGCACTTATTAAATGCCTTGTGTGTGCTTTGGAGTCTCAATAGGGGTGAGGAGGAAATTCAAAAGGAATAGAAGACAAAGTTCCTATTCAGGGAACCCCACAGTCTTAGGATATCAATTTTGCTTCCACTTGGTAATTTAATTTCCCATCATAACTATAGGATCTCAGTTTAAGGTTTAAGAATTGCCCACCTACACTCAATCTTCTTCTTCCCTTAGGTCACACCTTCACCTGATAAATGAGAAGGTCTCGGTTCAGTTCAGTTGCTCAGTCATGTCCAGCTCATTGCCACCCCATGGACTGCAGCACGCCAGGCTTCCCTGTCCATCAGCAACTGCTGGAGTTTGCTCAAATTCATGTCCATCAAGTCAGTGATGCCATCCAACCATCTCATCCTCTGTCATCCCCTTCTCCTCCTGCCCTCAATCTTTCCCAGCATCAGGGTCTTTTCCAATGAGTCAGCTCTTCGCATCAGGTGGCCAAAGGATTGGAGTTTCAGTTTTCAGCATCAGTCCTTCCCATGAATATTCAGGACTGATCTCCTTTAGGATGGACTGATTTGATCTCCTTGCAGTCCAAGGGACTCTCAAGAGTCTCCTCCAACATCATAGTTCAAAAGCATCAGTTATTTGGTGCTCAGCTTTGTTTATGGTTCAACTCAAACATCCGTACATGACTACTGGAAAAACCATTGCTTTGACCAGATGGACCTTTGTTGGTAAAGTAATGTCTCCACTTTTTAATATGCTGTCTAGGTTTGTTATAGCTTTTATTCCAAGGAGCAAGTGTCTTTTAATTTCATGGCTGCAGTCACCATCTGCAGTGATTTTGGAGCCCAGAAAAATAAAGTCAGTCACTGTTTCCACTGTTTCCCCATCTATTTGCCGTGAAGTGATGGGACCAGAGGCCATGATCTTAGTTTTATGAATGTTGAGTTTTAAGCCAACTTTTTCACTCTCCTCTTTCACTTTCATCAAGAGGCTCTTTAGTTCTTCTTCACTTTCTGCCATAAGGGTGGTGTCATCTGCATATCTGAAGTTATTGATGTTTCTCCTGGCAATCTTGATTCCAGCTTGTGCTTCCTCCAGCCCAGTATTTCTCATGATGTACTCAGGAAGCAACTGCTAGAACTGGACATGGAACAACAGACTGGTTCCAAATAGGAAAAGGAGTACGTCAAGGCTGTATATTGTCACTTGCTTATTTAACTTATATGCAGAGTACATCATGAAAAACACTGGGCTGGAAGAAGCACAAGCTGGAATCAAGATTGCCGGGAGAAATATCAATAACCTCAGATATGCAGATGACACCACCCTTATGGCAGAAAGTGAAGAGGAACTAAAAAGCCTCTTGATGAAAGTGAAAGAGGAGAGTGAAAAAGTTGGTTTAAAGCTCAACATTCATAAAACTAAGATCATGGCATCTGGTCCCATCACTTCATGGGAAATAGATGGGGAAACAGTGGAAACAGTGACTGACTTTATTTTTTTGGGCTCCAAAATCACTGCAGATGGTGACTGCAGCCATGAAATTAAAAGACGCTTACTCCTTGGAAGGAAGGTTATGACCAACCTAGATAGCATATTTAAAAGCAGAGACATTACTTTGCCAACAAAGGTCCATCTAGTCAAGGCTATGGTTTTTCCAATAGTCATGTATGGATGGGAGAGTTGGATGGTGAAGAAAGCTGAGTGCCGAAGAATTGATACTTTTGAACTGTGGTGTTGGAGAAGACTCTTGAGAGTCCCTTGGACTGCAAGGAGATCCAACCAGTCCATCCTAAAGGATATCAGTCCTGGGTGTTCATTGGAAGGACTGATGCTGAAGCTGAAACTCCAATACTTTGGCCACCTGATGCGAAGAGCTGACTCATTGGAAAAGACCCTGATGCTGGGAAAGATTGAGGGCAGGAGGAGAAGGGGATGACAGAGGATGAGATGGTTGGATGGCATCACCAACTCAATGGACATGGGTTTGGGTAAACTCCGGGAGTTGGTGATGGAAAGGGAGGCCTGGCGTGCTGCAGTTCATGGGGTCGCAAAGAGTAGGACATGACTGAGTGACTGAACTGAACTGAATTAGTGGTTAATTTCCATAGGGCGAGGCTGAGCAAAATATTTTAATATGTAATTTAACACAAGGAACTGCGAATTTTCCCATTATAACAAAAGCTAACAATTTCGCCACTTTCAATCCCTTTATAGATGTAATATGTCCCCTTTTATCAGATCCATATTATAATTTTACATCTCTTGGAATTTTAATTACCTCATTGTTTATTATTATTTTTAAATGATTCATCACTTTCTGAAAAGAGATGTGCCGTGTTTTCCTGAAAGTTCAGCCTTTGAGAGTCACCTTCAGCATTTTTATATCCTTAAAGCTGAGTAGGCATTTAGGGCTCAGGCAGTCCACCCAGGGGTGCCAGTTCCTCCCGCAAGAGCCCTGGCCATGGGGAAAGGGCCACACACTTAACAAGCTCACAGTCCAACCCAGGGGGTGGTCTGGGATTCACAGTTGCTGAGAGTGGTTTTAATTTAATTTAATCACCTTTCTCCTCCTGCCCCTGGTATTGCTAACATTTCAGATATTGGAGGGAGAGGTGAGCCTTTCCTTGCTGTGGCATGAAGATCTAAAAGTAAACAGCTTACTACTTTAGGGCATGTCACTGTCAATATCCAGCACACCTAGGGCATAGCCATATGCTCAAATGATATAAGTCTGTTATATACCATTCAGAAGAGTTTCTTGCATGATTAGGGGCTGTCAGTTATGAGATAGTGCAATTCCTTGAGGAAAGAACATGTTAGATACTCGGTCATTGTTTCTTCATAAAAAAAATGAAAGGAGGAAGGATAGGAATTCTTACTGGAAACTCTGGATCCTGTGCTGAGTGCCTTGGAGGATATAAAGACAGAAGAGATGTTGTGCCCTTGCAAACAGAACCTGTAATCCAACTCTGCAGGCTGATACCATAGAAAAGCTGTAGATGACAGCTCTCGGCCCCAGGATGGCCCTGGACACAGTGCTGAGTGGTGAGCTGTGTTGTTAGCAGCTGCTTACTAAAAATAAAGCCTTGTGTTTGTGAAGGATTGACTTAAATTAGCCTGGATTCAAGGTCTGGATACATTAATTCACCATCTCTGCCCGATGCTTCTCTGTGCTCTTTGGAAGTGGAGGTTGACATGCCAGGCAGCCAGGAATTGCATATGGCGCCAGCCTGTCTAACGGCGTGCGGCCTGAGAGTGTGTCCTGGCAGCAAAAGCACTGAGAGCTGCGGTTGTGGCTGGGTCATTTCATGGGAGTTAAGAAGGGGCAGAAGGCAGATGGCCGTTTCATGGAGAGGCTGGGCAAAGCTTGATGATGGAATCAGGCCGGTGCCTTGATTGAAGGGAGGGGTTGGGTAAGTGCAGTGGTGGGCTATGAGCCCCCGATTGGGAGCACAGGGTAGATGCAGGGGCCCTGGAGAGCTGGGAGGACAGTGCTCTGGCCGGGTTCATGGTGGCAAACTATTAGAAGGGATGTACTGGGGGACCTTGAGCCCTGGACTTAAATGCCAGCTCAGGGAGCAGGGCTCTGCTCACTTGACAGTGTCCACTCACCATGTATACTAAGTGCTCAATGAGTATTTGCCAAATGAATAGAATAATGGGAACTTCCCTGGTGTCCAGTAGTTAAGAGTCACCTGCCAATGCAGGGGACACGGGTTCAATCCCTGGTCCGGGAAGATTCCATATGCCATGGAACAACTAAGCCCATGTGCTCCAGTTACTGGGCCTGTGCTCTGCAACTGGAGAAGCTACTGCAGTGAGAAGCCCGCACACTGCAACTGGAGAAAGCCTGCATACGGCAATGAAGACCGAGCACAGTCAAAAATAATTTAATTAATTAAATTTAAAAAGATTAATGAATTGGACTCTGACAACTGGACTTTATGCTGCAGGTGAGACAAGTTTAACAGGGAGATGGTGTTTGGTGGCAGGTACTCTGTGAGCTCTTCCCCTGATAACGTCAAAACATAGCTGACCTGGGTCTCATTCATATGTTGAACTAGCCAGTCTGAGAAGTCTGTACCGGGTACAAATGACAAACAGCAGCTTGATGTGACCCCAGCTCCAACTGGTGTCAGCATTCTGGGAGCCTTCAAGTTGTTGCCACAAGGCCTAGGGGGATGTCAGGCGTTGGTGAGGGGAGAGAGTCCTTTGGACTGGAGGGTCTTTAGGTCACCTTGGTGTCTCTATGAGGAACGGTACCCTGTTGCCGTGCATGACAGGTCTCTAGATGGCTTATACCTTGATGGTCAGGATCCATTGTGGTTTCGTCTCCTCTCTGATTTGACCTGGAGAATTTCAAACTCACAGAGCTTTCTGAATACTGAAATTTCTTGTGTCTCATCCTCCACACTCTTCTATTTTCAGTGGGGCTGTCTCCTTGGCTGCAGCTGTTTTAATTTTCCATCTAAGTTCCTTAGAAGTGACCCAGATAAAAATGATCTCTCTTTCTGACTGCCTATAGGATAACTTGAAATAAAACCTCTACCTTCTGGGGACTTCCCTGGTGGTCTAGTGGCTAAGACTCTGAGTTCCCAGCGCAGGGGTTCTGGCTTTGATCCCTGGTCAAGGAACTAGATCCCACATGCTGCAACTAAGACCCAGCACAGCCAAATAAATAAATATTTTTTAAAGTCATAAAAAAAACCCTCTACCTTCTTTCTAAGTTAGGCTTTTTATTGCCTGTGTTTTTTTTTTTTTCTTGTCTACTAGTTGGTTTTGTTTCATTCTGTTTGTTTTTAAAGCAAACCTCGTTAAATGGGTAGGTTTTTAATATATAATTCTACTTGTTTATTTTATTTTTGGCTGTGCTGGGTCTTTGTTACTGCTCTGGCTTGTTCCTAGCTGTGGTGAGCAGGGGCTCCTCTCTAGCTGCAGTGCGCAGGCTTCTCATTTCAGTGGCTCGTCTTTGTTGCAGAGCACAGGGCTGTAGGGCTCGTGGGCTTCCGTAGTTGTGGCACATGGGCTCAGTGGTGGGGGCTCCCAGGCTCTGGAGCACAGAGCAGTTAAGGTGCGCGGGCTTAGTACTCCCCAGCATGTGAAATCTTCCTGGATCAGGGATCGAACCCGTGTCTTCCTCATTGGTGGGCGGGTTCTTTATCACTGAACCACCAGGGAGGCCCTAGGTGGGTCGTTCTGAGTTGTTTTGTTTCCCGATCCCCAGTGTAGGAATGTGTAGCTGCCTAATTCTAACGACTTAGTGACTCCTTGCTCAGGGGAGCACATCCCAGCTCACTGCTGCCCCTTAAACATACTTTCTTGTCCTTGGATCAGTGAGTGGCTACTGTATTTCCTTGGAAGTTTTTCCTTTGATGCTGAAGGAGTGGTCCGCTTCTTGACATATCATTGACAAGCCTGGGGAAAATGGAAAGCCTTGACTCATTTGAGGCTTTTAATGAGAGAAGCCTGCTACTTAACACGTCTAGGCTGAAGCAAGCAGCTGGAAGTCAGCTTTGCTGTCACAGGGTCAGAAAGTCCTGTGGGCTCCAGGTTTGCAGTTGGCAGCAGCCTGCGATATTTTTGGAGTTCCCAGCGTGGAGCTGGGCACTCATCACATTTCACTCCTGGGGCTGTTGATGGCTACAGAGCACTGGTGGCTATCCATCTCTGTCAGGGATTGTCACTTGCTTCTTAATGAATATGGCTATTAATACTGTCTCGCTCACTCAATCCTTCAGGAGGGCAAAGCTCTAGTGTCCCTCAACTTCACCATGCCCTTCTGGACTACATTTTAAGAGTCAGGAACATTGACTCTGGTCTGCCCCAGTCTGTCCTAGTGGTTTAAGGTCAGTCTTTTGGGGGTGGATAAATCTCCTGTGTCATCTCCTAGACCTGATGGTGGTCCTTCATTCTCTGTGGTAGTGGGATCTCAGGCATCTATGGACTGTTAAATGGGATGCCATCAGCAGCTGGGGGAGGGGCTGCAGGGGCCTCTATAAACCAGTCATCCCCATTCCAGGACAACTAGTCAGGGTGCTGAGTTGGTTCAGTCACATCAACTTGGATTTGATACCCTGCTCTTCCACTTTTGACCTTGGTATGAGCTTGGACAACTAACTCTGCCTCCATTTACACAATCGTGAAACAGAAATAGGAATAGAATTTGCCTGCAGAGTTGTCGTGAAGAGAGATGAAAAAATGTTTAGAAGGCCCTAAGCACAATGCCAGGCACATAGCAGGTACTCTGAAAAGGTATTTATCATTAGAGAATTGGGACTCAGCTTACTTAAGTAAAAGCATCAGTGTTCTCTGAGCCAACTGCATACAGTCTGTGAAATAGATTTGTTGTGTATGGGGTTTTTTTTTGGATAAAGTTTTTTGAAATGGAATCTTTAAAACTAGAGAATATATCTGCTGAATTCTTATCTACACAACCTTTTAGAAGAACCCCAGAGCAGAGACTCCCCTGTAGCCCCCACGATGCCTTAAGTGGTGCCGGGTGGTGGCTGGGCCCACAGATGCCACTGAAAATGGGTGAGTGGCATCTGCCAAGTGTGGTTGCCTGTTGGAGTTGCCGCTGACCTCGTATGCACAGCGGACAAGGTGGAGAGAACTGTAGGTAGAGAGAACTGTAGCTGTAAGAAATGCCCACGTGCTCTTTTTTTTTTTAAGATTTTTTTTATGTGGACCATGTTTAAAGTTCTTATTGAATTTGTTACAATATTGCCTCTGTTTTACATTTTGGTGTTTTGATTCCAAGGCATGTGGGATCTTAACTCCCCAAAATCGAACCCACACCCACTCCATTGGAAGGTGAGGTCTAAACCACTGGACCACTGGGGAAGTCCCACCCACCTGCTCTTTTTGGCATCTTGCAAAACTATATGATGATATCACCACCAGCATATTGATATTAATGCTGTCAATATGCTGCCCCAGGTTCCCTCGTGTTGCACTTTTATAGTCACACCCGTCTCCCTCCTCCTCCTACACCAACTTTAACCTCTCAAACTACTCACATGTTAGAGCCAGGATCTTAGTGGAGGCAGAGCTTCTATCCCAGCATTGGACCTCTTACCCATGGGATGAACTTTGATTGACTGAATGATTGATTGCTACAATGATATAAATGTCTATTTTTAATTTAGCCGTATCATTAAAAAAAAAAAAAAAAAGACACACAGCCAAACCAAACCCTTAACTGAGACAGCAGAGTTCCAGAAAATGAGGCCAAAGAATTGTTAGTACATTAGGGAAAAATACCAAATTGTGAAGGTGGTCTCAGAAGAGCAGAAAGTCTCAACTTGGTCAAGAGTTGAGGGGTATTGCTTTCATAGACCGTAGAGGTTCCCTGCCCCACAGTGATGACTCTGGCTTTCATTGGATGCTTTTTGAATATTTTTACTCTTTATTTTATTTGAGTGTTATCAATAAACTCATCTTAAAATATATTGGCTGCTACAAATATTTCCTTTATGAGGACTTATTGCATCCTAAAGTCTGCATTTATGATTTCTTGAGATGACAGCATTTTCTTAGGGATTTCACTTCTGAATCTCAGAAAGAATTAGTGGGAAAAATGGAATTTGATGTTCAGAAATATTCTAAAAACTTGGCCAGGGTGTGCCAGGCCTGCTCAGACCATCAGAGGGTTCTGGAGCCTCCTGCAGTCACTTGCTCACATGGGTTTCCCTTTCAGGAGCTGGGGTCAGAGAAGATGTGTTTCTCATCTGGAGGGAGATGGAGGAAGCTGGCAGCACATTGGCCCAGATCCAGAGGCTGGTGGCCGAGACTCCCAAGACCAGCGTGGCCACAACAGACCATGGTGGGTGCTGTTGACAGGCACGAGTGTGAAAGAGTCAATACTGAGTTGTAACTGCTACTGATTGGGGATTGGGACTGTTTCCAGGTTCCTTACCAAGGAGAGCTCCTTAGTCCAGCTGGCAGGAGCTCCTGAGGGGACTCTCCAGAGCTCTGTTGTGTGTGTGTCTGTGTATGCGTGCACATATGTGTGTCTATTGGTTGTCAAAGCAAAACCAGAGACGGACAGCCAAATCGTTAAAAAAAACAAGGTTCTATTCAGGGACTATTGCAAGAAGGGAAAAGAGACCTCAGTATGAAAGTGGAGTCAGTTATTAATAAACATGAGCAAGTGGGGATTTGCACCCAAGGAGCAGGGTGGAGGGCTGCTGGATGGAAAATTACTGAGAAGAACATCAGGGATCAAAGGGGGTTTCTGGCTAAACCTATCTGACAGGATTCTTGCTGAAAGTAGGTTGAGGTGATCAGACATCACCTGGGCGACAATTGGGTATGAGGAATTTTTCTCAGATATGGAGAGTGAGGGATTCTGGATAAACTATCTTAACAGGATTTTTGCTAAAATTGGGCGATGCAAAGACAAACATAGAAGACCATGGGTCAAGAGCCAGCTGAAAAGAGGATTCAGAGGAGCCTGAGTTTGGAGTGAGAAATATGGTTGTAAATACCAGTTCCATCGTTAGATTAACCTGACTGCCTCTTTGAACCTTTGGTTATTCATCTGTTAAATAATTATAATACTGGTCTTGAGAAATTCTTGTAAAAATTAAGATAAATGATGCATGCTTTGCACCAAGGAGGTTCTTGGTAACTGTTAGCTCAATCTTTTCTCTTTCACATTTAGGGCAATAAGTATACTGATTCTCATCCCTGAGTTCTTGAGTTAGTAAAGGATTTTCCTCTGTAGTCACTAGTTTCATTTAGGGCACAGCTAGTAATGATAGTAGTTAGTACATACCTTAAATGTTAGGCACTGTTCTGAATTCTTCATAGGTATTAGCTCATTTCATCGTTGCTACAATCTTATAAGATAGATGCTGCTATTATCTCCATTTAAGGCTAAATAACTTGCTCAAGGCCACACTAGAACTAACGAAGCCAGGATTCAAAACTGAGTTCCTCATTAAGAATACTGATGTCCGGCTCCAAACACAGACATTCTGATTTAATCCATAAAAGATGAAATCTGGACACTGGGGTTTTTTTTCTCTCTCAGTCTGGACACTGGGAGTTTTGAGAGCTCCCCAGGCAATGCTATTGTGCAATAAAATCTGGGAACCTCTGCCATGCTATATTGCTCCTGGTACCCTGCCTATGTTACAGAGGCATCTGTGAGGGAAGAGAGCAAGGAGGCCAGGCTGGCTGGGGGCACAGATGCAGCTGAAGAGGAGAAATGGGGAAGGGGACATGAGTAGAAGGAGGAAGGGGTGGAAGGCAGAAGTGAGCTTGCACTGTATGGCTTGATAAAATCCTGGTGACACTGACTTTTCCCCATGAGTGGGTGTCCTGACTTGGGTCTGGAGTGGCAGCAGTGACAGTTGCTTTGCAAGGACCAGCTTTCTGGGGGTTTCCAAGGAGGGACCCAATCAGGCTAGTCCGGAGGGACTGCTCACTTGTAGGGATACCTCTTCCTCCCCAAAAGGTAATCTTAGAGTCAAATACTCAGAGAGTCCTCTGTCATCCTGAGAGAAGAATGAAAATGAAACAGGGGACCTGGAATAAGGTGTTTGTTTTGGGGAGCACTATGGACTGAATTGTGTCTCCCTCAAATTCAGATGTTGAAGCAGTAACCCCAATGTGTCTGTATTTGGAGATAGGGCCTTCAAGGAGGAAATTAAAGGTAAATGAGATCATAAGGGTGAGGCCCTAATCTAAGAGAACTGGTGTCCTAATTAGAAGAGAAAGAGACACAGGAGACCTCTGTCACTTCACACATCACATAAAGTCAAAGCTACATGAGGACTCAGCCAGAAGGTTGCCATCCACAAGCCTGGAGGAGATGCTTCACCAGAAACCAGACCTGTAGGCACCTTGATCTTGGACTTCCAGCCTCCAGAAGTGTGAGAAGATAAATTTCTGTTTAAGTCACCTAGTCTGAAGCATTTTATGGCATCTTGAGCAAACTAATACAGGGAATAGTTAAGCTTGGGGTACTCTTGAGGGTAACAGCGTTTTTAGATATTGTTTCTAAAGGAAACAGAAGGGTTGTTGGCCTCTGTAATCTTTAGAGGGATATATTGTCACCCCTTTGTTTCAATCTAATACACATAAACACATACCCAGAATTAAAAACCAAAATAACATCAAGCATAAATTTTCAAGATGCTTTTTGTGTACCATTTCTATTTAAAAAGGAAAATTTGGATACCTAAATTTCCACTGTTGGATACCCATGGAAGCTTTTGTAACCTTGCTTTGGCCGCAGAGACTGACTTGCTCCTGTTGCCATCCACAGCCCAGTGTTATTGAGGCAAATGCTGTGTCAGCCAAGACCTTGTGTCTGCTTCGTGTGAAGGTAGTGGCCTTTCCCATGTTTAGCTGCCAGGGCCTGTGGGTCAGAGGAGATCGGGTAGTCATCTGGAGAGGGGAAGGGTCAGAATGGAGGAGATCAGGTAGACTCTCATTACAAGTGGAACCTTCCTGTGTATTAGACAAAGACTCCCTTCCTGAACATGGCAGCCCCTCACCTGCCCCCCAGGCTAGGTGCACTCGTTCAGGGACCAGCTGGCACCTATAACCATAGGCTCAGAAGGGCAGTTTCTGGCGGGGATGACTCATCAGCCTGATGCCTGGAGTGAGAAGATGGTGAGGCCACACACACTCTGGCTGTTGGTAATTTTGACCTCTTTTTAATTATCAAGAGTGGTACATGAGAATTCCCTAAGGGAAACAGAAACTGACCAAAACACACAAAGCATTGGTTTTTAAAGACACCGGATACCAAGTATCATAGGCCAGAGATCCCTGAGAGATACAGGAAAATCCAGGGTAAACTCTGATTGTCTCAGCCTAATGCTTTGCCATGGTGTAAGAAGAAGGAGCACAGAAAACTTCCAAGGTTGGGAGATAGAGCTAAGGATCCAGGGAGATCAAGATATCTAGATTTCACAAGACAAAGTAACACAGAGAGAACTCTGGAAATCTGCCAAGAGTCCTTCTTGTGATTTCTGCTTCTCCTGATCATTCTGTGAGGAAATTACCCAAGGCTGGGAAAGATCCACTGGAAAGAGTTAGAAAGGAAGGGTTTAGAGCTCATGTAGGGTGAAGAAGAATGCCTGTTTTCAGCAGCCCATTTGGAAAAATTTATGTCATAGAGCACTGGGTGGACTGCTTGGGAAGGTCTTACCTCAGTCATGGGAAATGATTGGCCCTAAACAGCTCTGAGCCCTCCTGAGTAAGCATCAAAGCACGACACGAAAGGAGAGAATTCTTTATGTATAACTTAACTGCATCTCAGAACAAAGCTCAAGAAGATTTATAAGAATATAAAAGCATCCAGTATCCAACTAGGTAAAACTCACAATGACTGGCATCTGATCAAAGATTACTAGGCATGAAAAGAAGGGTGTGCCCCTTGCTAATCAATCAACATTGACACAGATGTTAGAATTGACAGAAGAAGACAGTAATTATAACTGTATTCCTATATTCAAAAAGCTAAGTAGAGGCAGGTAAGTATTTTTGAAAAAATACATGCTGAACTTTTACAGATGAAAACTTTTAGGCAAGAAAATATCTTAGGTGAAAACATGCTGAACAAAATCAATGGCAGATTAGACACTGCAGGAAAGAATATGGGTGATCTTGAAGACATAGCAAGAGAAACTATTCAAAATGAGACACAGAGAAAAATAACAAGAATAAATAACAAAAACAAAGAATAAACAGAAGAGCATCAGTGAATGTAGATGGAATTCCTGAGGAGAGGGCAGGAGGTGGAACAGAAAAATATTTGGAGAAATAAAGATTGAAAAGTTTCCAAATTTGATGAAAATTATAACTTAGAGATCCAAGGAATTCAAGGAATGTCAAGTACAAGAAAATGAGAGAAACTGTACCAAAGAACATCACAATCAATTTGCTCAAAACCACTGATAAGGAGAAAATCTTGGGACTTCCCTAGTGGTTAAGATTTCATCTCCCAGTGCAGGGAACACAGGTTCCATCCATGGTAAGATCCTACATACCTCTTGGCCAAAAATAAAAACATAAAACAGAACATGTATTGCAAAAAAATTCAATAAAGACTTTAAAAATGGTCCACAAAAAAAAAAAAAGAGAGAGAGAGAGAGAAATTTAAAAGCAACCAGAGGAAAAAAAGACCTTTTCTGTAGAAAGGAACAGAGATGAGCACAGTAGTAGATTTCTCATTGGAAGTGAAGAGACAGTGGAGTGACATTTTATTTTTTCATTCAGTACCCTAAGCTGTCAATCTAGAATCCTGTGTTTTGTGAAGATATTTTTTTCAAAAACAAAGGCAAAATAAAGATATTTTTTATCTTTACCTACAGCAGAAAAGAATTAATTATCAGCGCATCTGCACTGTGAGGAAATCGTTCAGGCAGGAAGAGAATGATGATGCTTTAATGTGGGAAGAAATGAATGGAAATACGGTTCTACGCAAAGGAATAAAAAACTGGAAATTACTCTGTGGATAAATACATGATGTTTTGCTATTTAGGTATCTTTAGAAAGCAATTTCTGTTTAAGCAAAAGTAATAATAGTGGGGGAGTGGGGAATGGAAAGAGTCATTTAATAGGTACAGAGTTCCTTTCTGGGATACTGAAAAAGCTTTGGAGTTGGATAGTGATCCAATACTGTGAATGTGCTTAATGCCACTAAATTGTTCACCTAAAAATGGTTAAAATGATATATTTAATATTATGTATATTTTACCACAATTATTAAAAAAAAATCCCACTGCATTGTCAAAAAGAAATTCAGAAGGGGAGAAAAGCAAATATGCTATTGTAAGCTTCTTTAAAAAAAATTTTTTTTTTAAATTTGTTTTACTGTGTCAGGTCTTAGCTGTGATGTGAGGGATTTTTCTCTCTAGCTGTGGCTCGTGGGCCTCGTTGCCCCGAGGCACATGGGGTCTTAGTTCCCTGACTAGGGAGTGAATCTGTGTCCTCTGTACTTCAAGGTGGATGCTTAACACTGGACCACCAGGGAAGTCTCTGCTATACGGTTCTTAGAGCATATGGGGGGTAGTATAATATCCATTGAAATTATCCGTCCAAATATCCAGTGGGCTTCCCTGGTGGCTCAGACGGTAAAACTGAAATGGCTGAAATGCAGGAGACTTGGGTTCTATCCCTCGATTGGGAGGATCCCTTGGAGGAGGGAATGGCTACCCACTCCAGTATTCTCGCCTGGAGAGGACAGAGGAACCTGGCTGGCTACATACAGTCCATAGGGTCGCAAAGAGTTGGACACGACTGAGCGACTAACACACACACATGTTGAAGATGTGTACTCTTAAATAAGGGCTTCCCTGACAGCTCAGTTGGTAAAGAATCCACCTGCAGTGTAGGAGACCCCAGTTTGATTCCTGGGTTGGGAACATCCCCTGGAAAAGGGAAAGGCTACTCACTCTAGTATTCTGGCCCGGAGGGTTGCAAAGAGGTGGAGGTGACTTTCACTTTTCACTCTAAATAAAGTACCCACTAAATTAACAAAACAAGCCAACAAACAAGATAAATTGGAATTGAAAATACTCAATCCAAAATCTGTCTTGGGACTTCCCCGGTGTGGATGAGAATCTGCCTGCCAATTCAGGGGACACGGGTTCGATCCTTGGTCTGGGAAGATTCCACACTCTGTGGGCAACCAAGTCCTTGCGCCACAACTACTGAGCTCATGTGCCACAACTTTTGAAGCCCACACGTCCTGGAGTCTGTGCTCTGCAACAAGGGAAGCCACCACAATGAGAAGCCTGTGCACCATAGTGAAGAGTAGCCCCTGCTCACCACAACTTGAGAAAGCCTGCACACAGCAACAAAGACCCAATGCAACAAAATAAATAAATAAATAAACAAATAGTTAAGAATTTTTTTTAAATGCTGTCTGGAAAAAAAGAACAAAGGACAGATGGTGCCAATAGACAACAAATAGCAAAGTGATTGACATAAACCTAAGCATACATATGTCAAAACTTAATATGTATAGTTTATTGTTATCAATGATGAATATACCTTAACATAGCTGTTCATAAATAAAGTAAAAGAGGAGATGTGGAGGACTTCCCTGGTGGTCCAGTGGTTAAAACTTAGAGCTTCCAATGCAGGGGGTGTGGGTTCAATCCCACATGCTGTGTGGTGTGGCAAAAAAATTTAAAAAAATTTTTTTAAGAATATGCATCATTCCTGAGGTGCTGAACTGTTTCGAGACTTGTTGGCACATCTGAGCATTCTATGTGTGTGTGTGCCAGTTATGGCAATTGAACAAGAATATGACTTTTCTCACAAAATGAACAAGACTTCAGCTCAAAAAATTTTAGGAAGTCCTTATTTGGAATAACCTTCACAGCCATTTTAAGACTCACTAGAGATGATTAGTTTAATCATATTGTATAGTCATACCAAGACTGGACTCTTGAATGCTTGGTTCAAAATACCAAACTCAATGTCCAAGGATGAGGAAAAGCTGAAAGGTTCAGTCAGGCTCTGTGGACAGGCTAAGTAGGACAGGGAGGCCAGGTAAGTTAATCTTGTGACATATATGTGATCTAGTGTATGATTCTCCTGCCCATGGATGAGGGAGAATCTTTAAGAGATTGGTCATGGGGAGTGGTAAAGCAATGTATTCAGGATATGCTGTGAGGTCACATCTCCATCATAAATGAAGGTGTTATACTCAGCTCCATAGGTGAGAATTTATGTAGCATTTTTAATTAAGATAACCACCGGGGAACGGGGAGGACCTCTTAGTAAGTGACTCTAATGAACAGATGACTCCCTCTCCTCTCCCTTGCCTGGGATATGAGGCTCAGGTGTTGGTGGTATAATTAGCACTGAAAGTGAAAAGATTTCCCCCTTTCTCTCCTTTCTTCAGCTTTGGAGTACCTGGGCTCTTTGTTTTTGCCTGCTTGACTGCCCCTTCTTTCTTTGATAAGTTTCAAGTTATTGGGGTGGGGGGGGTCTTCCTCCCAACCTCCATTTAGAGGGTAATTGGGAGCCTGAATCATGCCCCCAGGCTGACTGCAGTGCCTGATCCTGGGTGGAACTACCAGTCAAAACTTAGTCTCTGGCTCTATAAAATCCCTTCTTAGAACTGGATTGATGTGTTTTTAGGAAGTTCTTTTCTGATCAGCTTGAATTTATCATTGATAAAGGACTCTTGTCTTTTTAAAAGAAGACAATGGAAAACAGAGCAGAGCCTGTGATAGGGTGTATGTTGCTATGGAAATAACTGAATGAAGTTTATTTCCTACTGTACCTACTGATCATAAAGGAGGGAGGAGAATAAAGTAGGAGTAAAGAGGAGACAAAGGCTTAGACTGTAATCAACAATAACTGGAGAAAAACAGTCACTCAAAGGGTTTCTCCAGCCCAGGATTTCTGGAAAAATTCACTTTCATTCACTTCATGGCATATAGATGGAGAATCAATGGAAACAGTCAAAGACTATTTTCTTGGGCTCCAAAATCACCGAGGATGGTGACTACAGCCATGAAATTAAAAGATGCTTGCTCCTTGGAAGAAAAGCTATGACAAGCCTAGACAATGTATTAAAAATCAGAGACATTACTTCTGCTGACAAAGGTCTGTATAGTCAAAGTATGGTTTTTCCAGTAGTCATGTATGGATGTGAGAACTGAACCATAAAGAAGGCTGAGCGACAAAGAATTGATGCTTTTGAGCTGTGGTGTTGGAGAAGACTCTTGAGGGTCCCTTGGACTGCAAGGAGATCCAACCAGTCCATCCTAAAGGAAATCAGTCCTGAATATTCATTGAAAGGACTGATGCTGAAGCTGAAACGTGAATACTCTGGTCACCTGATGTGAAGAGCCAACTCACTGGAAAAGACCCTGATGCTGGGAAAAATTGAAGGCAGGAGAAGGGGATGACAGAGGATGAGACGGTTGGATGGCATCATCGACTCAATGGACATGAGTTTGAACAAGCTCCGGGAGATGGTGAAGGACAGGGAAGCCTGGCGTGCTGCCGTCCATGGGTTGCGAGTCGGACATGACTGAGAGACTGAACAGCAACAACAAAAGGATTTCTCCAAGGAACCTGACCCTACTTACCGAAATGGCTCCAGTCTCCTTCGGCTGTTTCCTGTGATGCAGGAGAGCCTCAGGATCTTCCCAAAGCTCTGGGAAAATTCTGATTTCATCCCCCTGTTCAAGGTGAAAAGACACTTTATGAATCATATAGAAAGCAACTGCATTGGAGATGGTGCCCAAAGGGGCTTTTGATGCAGATTGGATTAAAGTTCAAAAGCCAAAATCAAGCTTCTTTGAGAAGTTCCAGCCCCAGTAGGTTTCAGAGTTAATTTTTTTAAAGTTGTTCTATTAGAATTTGAGGACAAGTGTAACATGAATGGACAGATCCTTCATGTATTATTGAAAAATAATTGACTCTCAAGTGTCTTATTTCTTCATGTATTATTCTAATTATGTATCTCCTTAGATATGGTAGTGGATAACTATGGGTAATATTTTTATTTCCCCAACATTGGATGCTACTTTTTAATTAAAAGTATAATTTAAGTTGAATCTGTCTGGTTAGAAGCATAAGTGATGGGATGACCAAATCTTAATTTAGAAAGCTCTCTTCCTCTTACCCTAGTGCTTGGCTAATCACCTAGGGAACTTTGAAAATCTCAATGTCCAGATTAATTAAAACAGAATCTAATGCATGATGGGGGTGGGGGGCAGGCATCAGCATATTTTAAGATCTCAGAGGATTCCAGTGTGCAGAGTTGAGAATGGCTGATCCAAGTGAGTAAACTGTAGGGTTAGTAGACCTAATATGTGGTAGTGCCTGTTTTAAAAACCACCTCTCTGCCAAGCACCTTCTTCCAGTCCTCCCAAGGTTCCACTAGGGGTAAAAGCTCAGGGTCCTCTCTGCCTTCCGTCCAAGGGCATGTAGAGAAATGTTATCAACCCCTCTCTGGAATAAGAAAGCCCTCATTTGTAGCATCCACTGTTTTTCAGATTTTATAAATGCTTCCGGCTTGGTCAGTTTCACCATGTGCCACCACTGAGCATGGCGTCTGTAAGAAAAGGGTACAGTTAACTCTCAAGGGCCAGCTTAAGACACCCATGCCTCCTCTATGCCCACCCTCAGATACCCCACTCTCCCTTAGGTGGTAGTAGGGTTTCTGAGCACATGGTAAATACTTTGCTGTTTGTAAGATAAACTGGCTACCCTGGTGTTCTGCTCAGGTAGCATAACATCTCCTCCCATTTACAGAGTACAGGTAAGCTTTGGAAAACACCAAGGGAATGTGCCCAAGGCTAAGGATATTCGGGCAATTGATCTTCTTGCTAGACTTGATCCTATGAGCCTAAGGTGAGTCATAGACACAGCTTCAGGCACCTGAGCTGACAGGAGGTTCCGGAGCCTGCAGAGTTGAGAGCCAGGCTCTGAATCAGGGATAAATCCACCATGTTAACAGGGGAGCTCCTGCCCCTCCTTCCCCTCCTCCTTCATTACAACACACTTTCACATAACTTTTCATATTGAATAACTTCAACCTGCTTAGAAAGACCAAGCAGATGCTATCTGCAGGTGAAGAATTCTATTGAAACTCAGAGAGTTTAAATGGGGTGACTCACCCAAGTTTGAGCAACTTTCCCAAGCTAGTAAGTAACAGAGCCAGGACTTGAACCCAGAGCTTCTGACCCCAAGTCTAATGCTCTGCTGACACCTTGCCTTGTCTGTCAGCCACCTCCGCCCATGCAACTTAGGTAATAGAGGAAGTGAAATGAAAAGTAGTAGCAGATTCCTGCCTTCCAGTCTTGTGAACTAGTTCTCTGCCAGTCCTGCTTTTGGAAAGTGTGCCTTCTGCAACAAATGTGAGCTAACAAGGAATATGTTTCAGCTTGGGAAAAATACTAAGTTGAGGATGACATATGAAAGCTTTGTGTAATATAAATGGCTGATGGACTGTGATTCCACAACTGCAATTAGGAGCACATGAGTCAAATCCAGAGGACACCTGGGACTCAGAGAAGTGGCTTCAGAAATATGGTTTGAAAGCCCAGAAGCTGTCGTTTTACAATGTCATTGCTGACTGCTCCTTCCGCCACGCTGATGGAGTTGTTGATATAAAAGCCAAACCAGAGAACGAGTCGGTGCAGACCAGTGCGGTAAGTGAAGCGAACCCCTAGGTTGGGGCTGCCCTGAGTGGGGCATTGAGGACCAGGGTTGACTGTCTGTGAAAGATACTCCTGTTCTCTGCCTTATACTTCTCTGAATGATACTTGTGGGAGTGGAGATCAAGTCTGAGAATGGCTTCTAGATATAAGTGAATTAGATAATAATTATATATAAACCAGGAGTTGAAGAAATCTAGGCATTGTGTCAAAAAACAAACCCTTTGTTTCCCCATATTGAATGGAAGAGAGAAACTGCTGGTGAATGTTCCCCAAAGCAGGCACTTCTATGGTCCTCTTGTATTGTCACCGTCTTGAAGATACATTATTCAGTGATTTATTGTTGTTCAGTCGCTAAGTTGTGTCCAACTCTTTGTGACCCCATGGAGCCTGTAGCATGCCAGGCTCCTCTGTCCTCCACTATCTCCTGGAGATTGCTCAAATTCATGTCAGTTGAGTCAGTGATATCTCTGCTTTTTAATACACTGTCTAGGTTTGTCGTAGCTTTCCTTCCAAGGAGCAGTGTCTGGCTACAGTCCCTGTCCGCAGTGATTTTGGACAGCAAGAAAGTAAAATCTGTCACTGCTTCCAATTTTTCCTCTTCTATTTGCCACGGAGTGATGGGACTAGATGCCCATGGATGCCATGATCTTAGTTTTTTTAATTCTGAGTTTCAAGCCATCTTTTTCACTTTCTTTCACCCTCATCGAGAGGCTCTTTAGTTCCTCTTTGCTTTCTGCTGTTAGAATGATACCATCTGCATGTCTGAGGTTGTTGATATTTCTCCCAGAAGTCTTGATTCCAGCTTGTGATTCATCCAGCCCAGCATTTCACATGGTGTACTCTGCATGTATGTTAAATAAGCAGGATGACAATATACAGCCTTGACATACTCCTTTCACAATCTTGAACCAGTCAGTTGTTCTATGTGTGGTTCCAGCTGTTGCTTTTTGACCCTCATACAGGTTTCTCAGGAAGCATGCAAGGTGGTATTGTATTCCCATCTCTTTTCCACCATTTGTTGTGACCCACACAGTCAAAGGCTTTAGTGTAGTCAATGAAGCAGAAGTACATGTTTTACTGGAACTCCCTTGCTTTCTCCATGCTCCAGCAAATGTTGGCAAGTGACTGCCAGCCAGCATTTAGTGGATTTTCAATAAATATGAAATTATTTTCGCTAAGGGGTTGTAGCATGGGGAGGGACTATACTGTAAATTTCTGAAAGCTGCAGTTCCATTGTGACAATGGTTCTGAAGGGATGTAGCTTTTCCAGGTGCCCAGCTCTGGCTGGCAGTGGAAGGATAATGGTCTGCAGTAGTGGCGTCTAACCTTTATTTTACTTTTTAAACTTTTATTTTATATTGGAGTATAACTGATGAACATGTTGTGGTCATTTCAGGTGAAGAGCAGAGTGACTCAACCATACATATACATGCATCCATTTTCCTCCAGACTCCCCTCCCATCCAGACTGCCATATAGTATTGAGCAGAGCTCCCTGTGGTATACAGGAAGTCCTTGTTGGTTATCCATTTCAGATACCGCAGTGTGTACATGATGATCCCAAATTCCCTAACTATCCCTTCCCTCCATTCTTCCCCTCACCACCACCCTTAAGCATAAGTTCTGTTCTCGAAGTCCCTGAGTCTGTTTCTATTTTGTAAATACATTCATTTGTATCATTTATTTGTAGATTCCACATATTAAGTGATGTCATATGATAGTTCTCTTTTTCTATCTGATTTCACTCAGTATGAAAGTTTCTAGGTTTATCCATGTTGCTGCGAATGACATTATTTCATTCTTTTTAATGGCTGAGTAATAGTCCATTGTGTATGTGTAAGTGGCTTCTAACCCTTAGCGTGCCTGAGTCACTGGGTTTGAGGCCAGGCCCAAGTATCTGCCTTTATATAATCGCCAGATGATATTGGAGCTGCCGGTCGATGGGTCACACTTTGAGAATCTCTAGTGTGTAAAACAGGACCACGAAGGCTATCCAATATTTAGAATTATGGAAAGACTAAAAAGGTCTCCATATGAAACAGAAACATCAGGATAAAATGATGATTGTAAGTTTGTAAAACTGATGAAAATCTCTTTTAGAAGGTGGTGAAAATCCAGGTCCACATTGAGTAAGTGAAAGTCGTGTCTGACTTTGCAATCCCATGGACTGTATAGTCCAAGGAATTCTCCAAGCCAGAATACTGGAGTGGGTAGCCTTTACCTTCTCCAGGGGATCTTCCCAACCCAGGGATCAAACCCAGGTCTCCCGCATTGCAGGCAGATTCTTTTATCAGCTGAGCCACAAGGGAAGCCCAAGAATACTGGAGTGGGTAGCCTATCCCTTCTCCAAAGGATCTTCCCCACCCAGGAATACACTGAAATGAGAGCTAAAATGCAAGTCACAGAGCAGCCATGCCAGTCATGGCCGCCTAGCAGAGACTCCTAGGAAAGGAAATGTCGTGTCCCTTTAGGTATCCTCTGAGACTATGATTCGGTGTCAGGATCATCCCTGCAGTGTCTCTCAATCCTATCGAGGTGAAGCTCCAGTCCCTTTGACACTCATTCTTAGGCCCCTGGATTCCACATTTCCTCCCAAGGAAGCGCTGTTTTTCTTTGGGGCCACATTAGCCACGTGATGTTGTGTTTTTGCCTTCTTACTGCTGTGTATTTAGAATGAACTGCAAGAGGAAAATACTCAAATTGAATTAGAAAAAATACAGAATTGATGCAAGACTTGTTTCCTGGCTTACATGTTGGGATCCAGAGTAATTGCTACATTGCAGGGAAATCTCATTTGTGGGTTTCCTCCCCCAGCACAGTTTTCTGATTCTGTAGACGTTATTCAGTAACATTATTAGCTCAGGAAATCATACTTAATCACATTTTCATCTTTAAAATAATTAGGCCCTGAATATTGAAAAATATGAATTTCTGTCAATTTGAACATAGCTTACTGCAAGCTCCCTACAGTGTGGTATACACAGGTCTTCTCTAATCCTGATTTTCTCCTTTTCTTTCTTGACAAATTTAAATGAAATTTTACAAGGATGGTTTGAAGAGTTTGGCTTTATAAATGGGGAATTTTGCCTCAAATTTCTGATGCTAGCAAGTTCTAATATAGTAAAAGTTGAGAATAGCTTTTACAGTATAGCTATAAAATACAATGTAGCTGTAAAATGCAGTATAGCTATCCTTTGTCACCAATACTGATGGGAAGGGGACAGTTTTGCTTTTAGTAGTATTTGGGGCTGCATATCTGAAACTGGATTTATACCTAAAACTGAGACTGATTATTTAGGGTTACCCTAGACTCCCACTGGGCAGAACCCCATAAACTTTTAACTATAAAAACTGCTTTGTAGGTAGAGAACCAGGAAATCAAGACACTGAGAAATAAATGACTAAAAAGGCCTTGCTATGAAGCATTTCTAAGATGGGTGAGCAGGTGAGGGGAGAAAACAAAAGTACTTTTCGGACAGGGAATTGCAGGCAAAGTCTAACAACTTGATATTTTGGGGGTGCCCATGAAGTCACATTGCATTCATGGCTACTTATGCTGCTTGAGCACAAAGCCAGCCCTGATGTTCAGAAACTCACTCTAGTCTCATTATTTATTCCTCTAAAAAATATTTATTGAGCCTTCGCTATGTACCAGGCGTTGTGGTAGGGTGAAAAGTATACCCAGTTTGAATGAGAAGACCTGAGTGTAAATGCTACTGCTATGGTTGTTGTTCAGCTGCTAAGTCATATCCAGCTCTTTGCAACCCCGTGGACTGCAGCATGCCAGGGTTCCTTGTCCATCACTGTCTCCCAGAGTTTGCTCAGATTTATGTCTGTTGAGTGGATGATGCTATGTAACCATCTCATTCTCTGCCAGCCTCTTCTTTTGCCTTCAGTCTTTCCCAGCATCAGCATCTTTTTCAATGAGTCTGCTTTTCACATCAGGTAGCCAAAGTACTGGAACTTAAACTTTAGCCTCAGGCCTTCCAGTCATTTCCTTTAGGATTGACTCCTTTGATCTCCTTGCTGTCCAAGGGACTTTCCAGAGTCTTCTCCAGCACCACAATTTGAAGGCATCAATTCTTCGTCAGTCAGTCTTCTTTATGGTCCAACTCTCACATCCATACATGACTGCTGGAAAAACCATAGCTTTGACTATAAGGGCCTTTGTTGGCAAAGTGATGTCTCTGCTTTTTAATATGCTGTCTATGTTGGTCATAGATTTTCTTCCAAGGAGCAAGCGTCTTTTAATTTCATGACTGCAGTCACCATCTGCAGTGATTTTGGAGTCCAAGAAAATAAGGTCTGTCACTGTTTCCACTGTTTCCCCATCTATTTCCCACGAAGTGATGGGACCAGGTGCCATGATCTTAGTTTTTTGAATGTTGAGCTTTTAGCCAACTTTTTCACTCTCCTCTCTCACCTTCTTAAGAGGTTCTTTAGTTCCTCTTCTCACTTTCTGCCATAAGAATAGCATCATTTGCATATTTGAGATTGTTGATATTTCTCCTGGCAATCTTGATTCCAACTTGTGGTTCATCTAGTTTAGTATTTTGTATGATGTACTCTTCATGGAAGTTAAATAAACAAGATAGCAATATACAGCCTTGTCATACTCCTTTACCAATTTTGAACCAGTCAGTTGTTCCATGTAAGGTTCTAACTGCATTCCGGGTTTGAATGAGAAGACCTGGGTGTAAATGCTGCTTCTACCAGTTACTAAATATGAGATGTGGAACAGATAATTTAACCTGATTGATTCTCTCCACATCTGTAACATGGGTTGGTGTAAAGTCTAAATTTGAAAATCGCATGTCTGAGCACTGTGCCTGGCGCTTAGGAGATGCCCACTAGATGTTGCCTTCCGTGTTTTCTTCATCACAAACATTGTGGGTCAGAAAGAAGCATTTATGGAATACCTACCTGCTTTATATACAGGTAAATATTTGTGCTCTCATATCACAGATGTGAAAATGAAGTCCCAGGGCCTCCAAGAGGTTAGATGACTTTACCTGAGATCTCGTGGCAGGTGGAGGCCGAGTTTGAATTCAGATTTGCTGGGCTGTCAACACTGGGCTTTCCCCATTTGGACATTCTGGTGCTGGACACCTGTTTTCACATAACTTTTTGGTCTCATGTGTTTCCATTTGGAAATGCCTGAAGCACAGTTGAGAACTGCCTCATGATGGGGTTCAGAGTACGGAGCACATGGTCAGACTGAGAGATGACGCGTTCCTCCTCCCTTCTTTGCACTGCAGTGGAGACACGGTTCCCCTTCTCGCCTGCCTTGGGAGCATCAGCACTGCTCCCATCACGCCCTTCCACCCCACTCCCAGCAGTCGTCTCTGGACCCCTGGAGATGACCCACCTCTGCCTCCCTTCTCTGAGCCTTCTCCTTTCCTCCCTGACTCCTCAAGTCCCTCTTGATCATTTTACAGTAGATCATATATCAAATCATTATGTTGTACACTAAAATTATTATAATGTTAAATGTCAATTTTATCTCAATTTAAACTTTTTGTCACTAAGAATTTACTTTAAGACCTTTGGATGCTTAATTTTTTCACTCAGAGGATGAGCCAGGGTCATTTCCATCAGTGAGCAGGCTTTACAGCATCTGCTTCCTGGCCCTCCTCCTCCTCCTGCTCCTCTAGCTTCATCTTGCTCTTTCCCTCGCTCGCTGTATTTCAGCTACACTGCCCTTCCTCAAAGTCTACAGACTTGCTTGGCAAACACTTCCCTCAGGGCTTTTGTCCTGGCTATGTCCTCAGACCCTCAAATGGGCACACGCTTTGTTCCCTCAGGTTTCACTCATATTTCACCTTCTCTTTGAGGCTTTCCCTTCTAGGTTTCAGCTTGCCCCCACCCTTCCCCTGTCCCTTGGTGTTCTCTGCTCTCCTTTCTGGCCTTTTTTGTCTCTATAGCATTTGTCATCTTCTAATCTGCTAGATGATTATTACTTTATCATCTGGCTCTTTTCCTGGTCATGTGAGTTCCACAGAGGTAGGAATTTTGGTCTTCATTTATGGATTATCCTGGTGCCTAGAAGAGGGCCTGGTGGAGTAGTGCTTAATGCATTTATAAGCTAGTTGGATGAGTGGTAGAAACAGACCTTCTGAAAGCTCTCTGTGGGAAGCTTTTGTCCTTGGACCCGTTCTGTATGTCCAGGAGTGGGTGCTAGATGTGGAATGGGGTCCTTGGGTGCTTTTCTTCATTTGGAGCTGGGAGTAACAATGGAAAGATGCTTGGAGTGTCTCAAGCCCACCTCCTGTGGATCTCCTTGACCCTCCAGTCCACTGTGAACTCTTTCTTCTTTGCCAGAACTTGTTCAGTCATTACTGTCTCAACCCAAGACCAGGTACTGGGTGCCTGGTACTCTGCCTTGCTACTTTCTATGTGGGTATGAATCACTGTATGTGTTTAGTGTCGTCTTGCTGGAAACATTAGATTCCTTGGGGCACAGATGAGATTGCCCAAGTCTTTCTGACTGTCATTCACGACATCCAGCACAGGGCTCTGTATGGAGCAGGCTGTGGTATGTGTTTGCTAGAACCAACTGTTGAATGATCTTACAGTGGGAGTGAGGGCTAGCAGCTGTCTAAATAAGGCAGAGGAGGAGATGCCTTCTGGGGACTTACCATTAGTTGTTTCTTAGTGGCTTCTGTCCTGTCTTTTCCTCAGGAGACCAACAAGAAGACAGTCCATGCGAAATACTGCAGCAGATTTGTCCATGCTCCCTGGAAGGATGGGAGCTTGGTCCACGTCTGCATCACCAAGGAGAAGTACATGTGGTTCAGTGAAAGAGTTCACGCAGTCCTGGCCCAGATCCAGAGGAGGTTGGTGTACTTGCATGAGGGTACAAGTGGTCCAGCCTCCCTTGAAATTAAAATTTGCTTGAGTGCTTGGTAAAGCTCAATCAAGAGAAGTGGCCAGTAAGCATTGTTAAGTCAGGGCTGCCATCTGACAATTTGCTATCGGCCTGGTTGTTCATAACCAAAGGGAATATTAGGATGCAGATTCTGAGCTGCCTTGATGCCAGTGTAGATGCTGAAAAGCAGCAAAAATGTAGTTATCATGTTGCTTATGCATCACTGTAGGAAGCAAAGGAATGCTTCTGCTTTGTCTTGTATTTTTTTGTGGACCTCAGGTGAATACAAGACTGTATAACACCTCTCCTCTGCACTCTTGAATATTATATTTCAAAGCAACTGTTACAATGCTGTGAAACATTTGAATACAATGAAATAATATATATATACATTTTAGGAATCAGCTAAATGATTTCATGTGACCCCCCCTCTCAGCCCTGCTGGTTCTTAAAATCTGGTAACACTCCTAAGAGTCTCATGTACTAGTGCTGTGACCTCAACATCAGCTCGTGGGGTGACCCACCTTTTTGCTCTCACCTCCCCAATGCCAACGGACAGTTCTAGACTAAGAAGACCATGTCCACTTAGATGCATAGTCCCTAAGGTCAGATGGAGCTGGATTCTAATCCCAGCCTGCCATCTGCTGTGACCCTGGGCAAGTTAGTCAGTGTCTGTGTGTATCAGCTTTCTCATTTATAAAGTGGGAATAATAATGCCATTTACAAATGTGTCCTTTGGATTAAACTAGACACTAAATCTAATAAGCTTAGTCTAGTCCCCAGCCTGCAGTAGTCACTTGCTGTCCAAGCTTCTTCACTCTTTCCATGTTTTCTGTCATAAAGTCACAAGCTGCAAACAGCTGTCTACCCCATGTATGCTCTGCATAGCCCCAGTTTCTCAAAACCCAGCTGGTGATGATCACACAGAAAAAGTAATCCTTGCGCCTGGAGTCTGCTCTGCTTAAGGTTTGGAGTCAACTCCATGAGGAGAGTGGTTTGGATTTCGGATCTTGGGGGAAAGGACGCTGCTTTGACGACACCCCAGCTGGCAGCTCTGGGGTGTTTGTCCTCCCACCAAGTATCCATGGTTGTTGGGAAGTTTTCTCTCCCCTTTTGTTTTTTGGAAGACTTCATTGAGAATTTGCATCATCTCCCCATTAAATGTTCATAGAATTCACCATTGAAGCCATCTGGGCCTGGAGTTTTTATTTCTGAGAAGATTTTTTATTTCTTATTATTTTACTATTTATTTATCTATTTAGTTGTGGTCTTAATTGTGGCATGCAGGATCTTCAATGTTTGTTTCAGCATACAGGATCTTTTAATTGCAGGATGCAGGATCTTTAGTTGCAGCATGCAAATTCTTTATTTGCAGCATATGGGATCTAGTTTTCTGACCAGGGGTCAAACCTGGGTCTCCTGCATTGGGAGTGCAGAGTCTTAGCCACTGAAACATCAGGGAAGTCACCATGGTAAGGATTTTTAAAACTGTGCCTTCAATTTCTTTAAATACACATAAAGCTGACATCGGTCATTTATGTCATCTTTGTTTTCTAATAAGTCTGACTAGAAATTATCCATCCTATCAGTCTTTGCAAAGAACTGGTTTTTGGTCTCATTTTTTTTTCCTCTGTAGGGTTTCCTCCTTTCTATGCCATTGATTTCTACTCTTATCTTTATTGTTCCCTCCTTCCTCTTTACTTTGGGTTTAAGTTTTTAAAGATAGACGCTTAGATCACTGCTTTTGACTCTTCTTTCTAATATAAACATTTAATTTTATAAATTTTCCTGAGTACTGCTTTAGCTATCTGTCACAGATTTCAATATGTTGTATTTCATTTCATTCACCACAAAACATTTTCTAATTCCCCTTAGATTTCTTCTTCGACCGAAGGGTTATTTAGGAATGTGTTGTTCATGTCCCAAGTATCTGTGGATTTTTCTGATAGCTTTTAATTTCACTGTGGACAGAGAAATACTGTTTTATTTCAGTTCTTATATTGAGATCTGTTTTGTGGCCCAGAAAATGAAGAAAAAACTTTCTTTGGGTGGAGTGTACTTTATCTCAGCTCAAGTTTGTTGATAGTATTATTCAAATCTTCCATATTCTTACTGAGTTTCTGCTTAATTGTTCTATAAATGATTGAGAGAAAAGTGCTGGCATCTCCAAGTATAGTTTTGTGTTTGTCCAGTTCTTTCTGTTCCATCAGTTTTTTCTTCATGTATTTTTAAGCTCAATTAGCCAGTACACGAACACTTGTGGTCATTATGTCCTCCTGATGAATCAGCTCCCTTATTGTTATGAAATGTCCCTTTTTATCTTTGGTAAAATTCTTTATTGTGGAATTTGCTTTGTCTAAAATCAGTATAGATACCCTGGCTTTCTTTTGATTATTTTCTGTAGGATTTATCTTTTTTCTACCCTTTTACATTTACCTATGTGTATTGAACTAGGCCTTTCATTGGTAGAATATATAGAGATATTATTTTTAATCCAATCTGACCATCTCTGACTTTTCGTTAGAGTGTTAAGATCATTTGCATTTAGTGTGATCATCGATTCAATTGAATTTAAACTTAAAATCTTGCTATTTGTTTTATATTTGTCCCACATGTTCTTTGTTCCCTTTCTAACTTCTGCTTCCTTTTGTTGGAAGATTTTTTTATGATTCCATTTTATCTCCACTATTGACTTATTAACTACCTCTTTGTTTTGTTTTGTTGTGATGTGACTACTTTAGCATTTACAATATAAGTCTTTAACGTGTTACATGTGCGTGCATGCTAAGTTGCTTCAGTCATGTCCAACTCTATGTGATCCTATGGACTATAGCTCCTCTGTCCATGAGATTCTGTAGGCTAGAATACTGGAGTGGGTTGCCATGCCTTCCTCCAGGGGATCTTCCCGACCCAAGGATGGAACCTGTATCTCCTGCAGCTCCTGCATTGCAGGCAGATTCTTTACCCCTGAGCTACCAGGAAGCCCCAACTTATCACAGTTCACCTTAAAATAATAATGTATTGCTTCATGTACATCATGAAAGTCTTCCAACTTCCATTCCCTATCGGTGTTTTCTATTGTTGTTCTACACTTAACTTCTACTTATGCTATAAGCCCAAAGTACGTTATAATCTATCGTCTTGTAAATAGACTCAAAATGAGAATAAATGTATTTTATAGTTATACATGTATTTGACATGTATGTTGCTCTTTACTCTTTTTGTTTAGATCCAGCACACATCTGTTGGTGATGAATTACTCAGCTGTTTTAGTCTTAGAAACTCCTGAATTTACTTTTATTTTTGGAAGATATTTTTGCTAAGGATAGAATTCTAGTTTTATAGTTTCATCTCTCAGTACCTTAAAATTTTTTCTCCATTCTCTTTTGACTTGCATAATTTATGATGAGGAATCACCTATTATTCTTATGTTGTCTCTGTCTCCTTTAAAGATTTTTTTCTTTATTACTAGATTTCAGCCATTATATTATGATGTGTCTTGGTATCTTTTTTTTTTTTTTCTGTCTATTTGGGTTCTTTGAGCTTCTTGGATCTGTAGGTGTATTTTCATCAAAATTGGAAATGTTTGGTTGTATTTCTCCAAATATTTTTCTATCCCCTTTCCCTCCACTTTACTTTCTAATTACACATATGTTAGACTCCTTGATGTTGTTCCATGGGTTGCTTGTCCTCTGTTATATTTTTTAAACCTTTTTCTCCCTGTATTTTATTTTTAACTGTTTACTATTGCTGTGTCTTTCTTAAAGTTCCCTGATCTTTTCTTCAGCTAGTGTCTATTTTACTATTAATAGCATACAGTATATTTTTCCTCAGAGGATTTTTTTTAATGTCTTCCATTCTTCTCCTTATTCTATTCCTACTTTATTTTCTTGAACATATGAGTTATGTTTATAATAGCTGTGTAGCATTCTTTTTAGAGAATTCTATCATCCATGTCATTTTGAGGTCTGTTTCTGTTGATCTGTTTTCCTTTTGATTATGAATCATATTTTCCTGCTTCTCTATGTGCCTGATAATTTTCTACTGAATGCCAGACATTTTGAATGTAACATTATTGGGAACTGGATTTTGTTATATTTTTTAAATGTGTGTTATGCGATGCAGATTAGTTACTTGGAGTGCAGTTAAGTTACTCTGGGAGTTGCTTTTAAGTTATGTTAGCATAGTGCTAACGAGGAGGCATTTTGGTCCAGGATTCATTTGGTCTTATTACTAAAGCAGTACCCTTTTGAGGACTTTACTTGATGCCACATACATTATGGAGGCCTTTCCACTCTGACTGCTTGGAAAATGAGCTATTCCCAGGCCTGTGTAAACTCTGAGGGATTGGCCCAGTTACTCCTTTTTTGGTGATTTATTCTCTGACTTCAGTAGTTTTTTCACTTGCATGCCCTGATCATGACTTAGCCAAAATCTCTCGAGAACCCTCCTGCAGACATCTGGAGCACACTCTGTCCTTTTCTGTCTCTCTTCCATCACCCCCAAACCCGCTTTCTCTCCTTTGCAACACTCTCTTCAGTGTTCTGCCCTGTAAAGTCCAGTTGTTGGGGCTTGCTGAACTCTGAACTTAATTTCAAGTATTTTTATGTCTGCCCTGCCCTCTCTTCCAGACTTTGCCTGCACCATGAACTTCCTAAACCATTTACATCTGTGTTGGGACCCTGAGCGTGGACCACAGAAGCAGTCCTGCTTACACAACCTCGTGGCACTTGATTATTATTGGGATCTGGGTTTGCTTGATTCTGTCCATAAGCTTCATTCAAGCTTCAGGAATGTGCTGGCATTACTAGCTTGACTGCAGTCAGCAGGGTTAGAAGAATAAATGGTCTGAAGTCATAGCTAAAGGCCTCAAAATATCAGATGACAGGAAGTAATTTACTTTTGGCTTTGGAGCCCAGTATTGGATTTATTTTTCTGCCCTATTGATTTCCCTCTGTAGATGTATCATAAAGTTCTTAGGAAGATGCTCTCAGTGCCACAGGCTCTAACCATTCACTTTCAACTATTTCCTGCCCAGGATTAAATGGCTACAGGATGGGAGTCGAGGCCTCTTTGGAAAAGTGCCTAGTGATTGTGTCTACATCCTCATTGACACGTCTCACTCAATGAAGGGGAAACTGGACCTGGTGAAGAGCAAGATCATCCAGCTCATACAGGTAAGATGGTGCTGTAGGGATCAGGCACCTGGGCACCTGTGCATCATGAGTACATCTTCACCAGTCGTGACCTGCAGTGGTTATAAGAGATGCTCAGGCCAGCTTTGTACTTAGAAATCCACAGGAAAGCCACTTCAGAAAAAGGATCCTTTTTGTCAGTGAGAGTCATCCATTCTTTGCAAGTAGATCTTGGGTCAGTGGGTCCTTCCTGTAATGTACAGGCTGCTAAGTGAATTTCTATGTCCATTGTCCCAGGTCTGCTCTATCCTGAAATCTGTGGTGTGCACATGTGTTCATTATTTTCCAGGTACTCTTCAGCTGGTCGTGTTTATTTTAAATTTCCAGTGAGTGTTGGGGATGCTACATGTACTGGCCCCAGAACTGATGTGTGGGGGGAGGACAGGCTGTTGGTCAGGAGCGTCTGGTCCTTATTCCACCTGTGCCACCTCGGAGTTGTGCAACCTGAAGCAGATTGCTAACACTCCCTGCCTCCTAGTTTCCACACCTATAAATGGGTGTCAGAGTACTGTCGTGAGTTGGTGGTGTTCAAGTGAGTATGAACCATAGAAAACAATTGCAGGGTGTGTTTGACAAATACAAAACACAATTTTTAATTTAATGAACTTCTACTGGAGAAATATGGACTGATGGAAGGAAAGTGAACAAATCTGCAACTGTAATAATGGCCTTGCCAAAAAGTTGTTGACCAAGTGATAACACTATTTTGGATTTCTTTTTTTCTTTAAGCATGTTGCATTTAGTGTGCATATTCAGTATACCATTAATGTCAGTGTTAAAGAAAAATAATGTAATATTATATATATATATAAACTTATATCTGATATATGTTCATACATATATACATTTGTAAAGGTTTAATGTCCAAACTGTGTGTAAATTTTATTTAAACGCCTCTTGTACTAGATAAGATTTTTCTCTATTGAATGTAATTTTTAGCTGCTACAACTGAAAAGAGATATCATAGTGATTAAAATGTATCAAACAATGACCTGTCCTAATCCCTTCTCACACTTGAATGATTTTTATTGCTAAATAATAATTATCCCTTACAGGAACAGTTGAAACATAAAAGGAAATTCAATTTTGTGCAGTTTGATGCTCAAGCCAGTGCTTGGCAGGAAAAACTTGTTGAAATCAATGAGGAGAATCTGAAAGGGGCCCAGGCCTGGATTAGAGACATTAAGGTAAGAAGGAGGCTGGGTCTGGGAGAAGAACAGAGATCAGGATAGAAACGCTTAAGAAACTGCTTTGAACTCCATGGATGGCCATGGCTTCACATAGACATTTGTTTTACTTACAAAGGTCGTGTTAATCCAATCTTTTTAGTCGATATCTAACATTTAGATAGGCTTCTATTGACAACACTGCCCTCAGCTCGTCTCAGCCCCTTTATGAAAACAAATTTCAAAATATAGGTTTTTCCTTAAACAATTCATATTTATTTCTTCTGAGACTTCATGCTTGTTTCAAATGATATATTACAGCTATGTTAAATAGTGGATTTTGCTCAAAAGTAGTGAACTTGTGGAAATACACAGTATAATATGAGTGGTTAGGGCTGAAAGCCAGGACAGAGATAGGGCAGCAGGATGTAATAAAAAGGTAAAATCACTTCTTCAGAGGTCTGTTTTACTTGGAGAACTTTATATCTACACAGACTACTGGGAAGAATTTCCCTTTCCTCAAGTTTTCTGTTGTCTTGAACTTACCTTCATTTTAAAAGTTCTTTTTTTAGAATCACATAGCATTCTACATATTTAAGATATACTAAAATTGAGACCAAGAATTATTCTTAAAAAGTCAAATATGGATCATAAATAACTTAAAAATGATTCGTTGCCTGAATTAGAGTTCCAGATTTGACAGGAGCTACACATGGCTATTAGTGGAGCTCCCTGGGTATGAACAAGCAGGGTTTGCACAATCATTGGGATGTTCTGGAGTTCCTTTGGGATTTTTTTTTTTTTTTTAATGAGAGGAAGGGGACTTCCCTGGCGGTCCAGTGGTAAAGAATCCACCTGACAAAGGGACATGGGTTCAATCCCTGATGCGGGAAGATCCCACATGCTGTGGGGCACCTGATGCCCTGTGCCACAACTACTAAACCCAAGCTCTAGAGTCCATGATGCACAGCAAGAGAAGCCACTGCTCCGAGAAGCCTATGCACCACAGCAAAGAATAGCCCCCACTCTCCACAGCTAGAGAAGGCCCATGCACAGCAACAGGGCAGCCTAAAATAAGTAAATGAATAAATTAAAACTTTTTCTTTTTAAAAAGAGAGGAGGGGCAATTTCCTGGTGGTCCAGTGGTTAAGACTCTGTTCTTTCACTGCCAAGGGCCTAGACTGGATCCCTGGTTAAGGAACTAAGATGCCACAAGCCATACACCACAACAAAAATAAATAAAGTAATTTAAATAAATAAATAATGGGAGGAGGAAGTCTGTTCTATAAGGAATAATGTCTGTAACATTTTGTCCTAACTGGCCACCATATGCTGGAAAAGAGTATTAAATTCATTCTCAGCTTGTTAAACATCCAGGATTATCCATTGAAGTTTCTTTTATGACTCTAGGTAACAGGAAATATCTTAATTCAGAGCCTGCTAATTTAGAGTTTGTGATAACACGATGTTATATATGTATTCTCATTGGATAAAAACATTAGCAGTTTCCTCTTTATATAAAACTCACTAATGAATAGAATCAGTCTCATCTAAATGGCTAAAAATATGTCAGATCATTTTTTACACTGTGATTATGTTCTCTTCAAAAACCTTCACTGAAGTACCTTTGCTTGCTTGCTGAATGTGTAAACTTCATTTTCAAGAACACCAGATTCCACTGTTAGTCTTTGGACTGATTTGGTCCAGAAATCAACCAAGTCAGTTCAGGACACTACCCAGGTGTTCTGAATGTGCTGCTATCACCGAGCTGTGGTCAGCTGGCATAGGTCAGAGAATTTATAAAATTTCAGTTACTGTATTTTTAAGTTCTAAAAGTTCCATTTGGTTCTCCTTCATGTCTTTTATTTTTTTCATGAGACTTTCTATTTCTTTGCTGATGTTTTTTTAGTTTTCATTTGTTTTAAGATCGTTGGTCATTTCTAGTTGAAGCATTTTTTTTTTCACAGCTGCTCTAAAATCTTTATCAAATAATTCTAACATCTCTGTCTTCTTGCTGTTGCTATCATCTTTTTCATTTCAGGATGAGAGCTTCCTGGTTCTTGGTATGAAGGAGTGTTTATCAGCTGAATCCTAGACATTTTTGTCTTATGTTTATGAGACTCTGGATATTATTCTAACCTCCTATTTAGTTGGCGCTCTCTGACACTGCTCTGTCAGGGATATAATAGGTGGGCCCTGCCTCATTCTTCCAGGTGCAGGTTGAAATTCAGGTTCCCTGTTGGAACTCTGTTGAAACCTGATGGGGAGGATCACCTTTTCACTGCTAAGTGGGAATGGACATCACTGAGCAGGGAGGACATGTTACAGTTGGTGGGGGTGGAAGTCCCAGCTCACTACCTGGCTTTCTTAGCTACCACACTGGCAGAGTGTTAGGTCATTTATTTATCCTACCTGATGTTATCTGACCACCTTGGGTCCATGGAGTTATATCTGTCATTGTTTTGGGGAAATTCTCAACCATTATTTTTTCAAATATTTTTTCTACCCTCTTTTTCCCTTTTCTGCTTTGTTTGCAATTAAGCATGTATCAGACCATTTGCTCCACAGCTCTCTGATGCTCTTTTCTGTTTTGTTCTTTTTCCTCTTTGCATTTAAGTTTAGATAATTTCTATTGCTCTATATTCATGTTCACTAATTCTTTCCTTGGCTATTTTGAACTTACAGTCATTCCTCTGTATCTATAGGTTCCTTATTCATGGATTCAACCAAACCCAGATGGATTTTTTTTTAATTCCAGAAAGTCTCAAAAAGCAAAGCTCAAATGTGCTGCATACTGGCAACCATTTACATAACATTTAAACTGTATTAGATATTATATGTAATCTAGAGAAGATTTAAAATCACTGCAGATGGTGACTGCAGCCATGAAATTAAAAGACGCTTACTCCTTGGAAGGAAGGTTATGACCAACCTAGATAGCATATTAAAAAGCAGAGACATTACTTTGCCAACAAAGGTCCGTCTGATCAAGACTATGGATTTTGCAGTGGTCATGTATGGATGTGAGAGTTGGACTGTGAAGAAAGCTGAGTGCCGAATGGGAGGTTGTGTATTCAGTTCAGTCCAGTCGCTCAGTCGTGTCCAAATCTTTGCGACCGCATGAATCTCAGCATGCCAGGCCTCCCTGTCTATCACCAACTCCCGGAGTTTACTCAAACTCATGCCCATCGAGTCAGTGATGCCATCCAGCCATCTCATCCTCTGTCATCCCCTTCTCCTCCTGCCCTCAATCCCTCCCAGCATCAGGGTCTTTTCCAATGAGTCAACTCTGCGTGAGGTGGCCGAAGTACTGGAGTTTCAGCTTCAGCATCAGTCCTTCCAGTGAACACCCAGGACTGATCTCCTTTAGGATAGACTGGTTGGATCTCCTTGCAGTCCAAGGAACTCTCAAGAGTCTTCTCCAACACCACAGTTCAAAAGCATCAATTTTTCGGCACTGTTTTTTATTACTAGCATTTCCATTCTGCTATTTCTTAAGGTTTCCATCTCTGCTGAAATTACCCATCTGGCCTTGAATGTTGTTCACCTTTGCCATTAGAAGTTTTAATGTTTGAATCACAGTTATTTTAAATTTTCTGTCAGATGGTTTCAGCATCTGTGTCACATCTGAGTTTGTTTCTGATGAGTACTTTTGTCTCTTGATAGTATGTTGTATGTTCTATTTGATATGCTTATTTTTTGCTGAAGCTGAATACATTGGCCAGGTGATATGAAGAGCCAACTCATTGGAAAAGACCCTGATACTGGGAAAGATTGAAGGCAGGAGAAGTGGGTGACAGAGATGGTTGGATGGCATCCTTGACTCAATGGACAGCGTTTGAGGAAACACCAGGAGATAGTAAAGGACAGGGAAGCCTAGAGTGCTTCAGTACATGGGATTGCAGGATCAGACATGACTTAGCAACTGAACAATGAACAACAAATTTTTTGTTAAGAGCTGGACATCATATGCAGTATATAGAGACTGAGATAAATATTTTTTATGCCTGGAAAAGAGCGTGCCTTTCTTTTGTGGGGTGGATTAAATTAATCTAACTAAGAGTTGGACTGGGTTTGAGGTTGGTCTGTTTGCACCATACCCCTCACATTATTGTAGTGATGCTTTGTGTTAGGGTGAGAGATGATGTACCAGAAGGTTGTCTGCTCCACCCTCAGCTTTTGATTTTTCCCTTCACACTGGGCTTCAGAGAGAACTTTTCTCTTGCAGGTTGCTTGTTAGTTAATGTTTCCAGGGGAGAAACAGGGATGGGTGTTTTCTGAATGAGCCTAAGTGTTAGTCAGGCCTGGTGTCCAGGAGTCCCAACGGTGTGGCTTTGTCAGTATCTCTGAGCCCAGAACATCGCCCTGCTCCTTCCGCAGGTCCGTAGGGACTGCGTTGTTTCCTCTTCCACTCCCCAGCCTTCTTGGGTTTTGACCAGCACCCTGAGGGTGAGTATGTTCGTTACTGCCCTTTTCCTCAAACACAAACACAAAAGCTTCTGTGTTGCGGGGAGAGAGAGAACAGGGTCTCTGTGGATGTTCTGTGTCACTGAATCTCTCCCACAGTTCTGCCCGTGAAGGAGATTTTCTCTAGGCTCTCTCAGCCTATCCTGTGACTACCCTGTGGGGTTTGCGGTGAAACAGTCTTCAAGAGAGCACTGATGCCAGGCTTCCCTGGCATTCCCCTGGTTAAGAATCTGCTTTGCAATGCAGGAGATACCAGTTTGACGCCTGGTCCAGGAAGATCCCACATGCCACAGGGCAGCTAAGCCCATGCCCGATGACTCCCGAAGCCCATTCACCCCAGAGCCTGTGCACCCAGGAGGAGCTACCACAATGAGAACTCACTGCAGCTAGAGAAACCCGGCGTGCAGCAGCAAAGACCCCACACAGCTGGGTGGGGGTAAACAAACAACATTGGTTAAATATTGAATAAATACAATTTTAAAAAGAAACAAAAGAGCACTGGTGCCCCCATATTGTGGTCTCTTGCCAATATATACCCGCAGCTTCTGCCAGTTCACCAGCCACCCCAACCCAGCTCTCCTTCAGTGTCTGGCTGCATCCCGTCCCAGGAGCCAGGGCTTGCATCTCCCCTGACTCTCCAGATGCCCACCTCTCCCCAGATTTGGGGCCAGTTGGTTGCCCTGTGATCTGAGCCCTCTCATGAATGTAACAAAAGTCACACGCTTGCTGTTTGTCTGGCTCTTTTTTATTATGGAGTGACAGTTCTCTCCATCCCTGGACAGAGCTGCAGGAATTTTACAGTTTTACAGCTTCCTGTACCTCCCGATTGCTCATGACACCACACTTGTGTTTGCTGAATATTGGGTGTCATGAATCAATCCTGGTTGAAAACAAACATGGTCCCCACCCGGGTGTATTCAGGCTGCGTGTTTAAGCCGTGCTGACAGCTGAATGAACAGTAACTGAGTTAGTGCCTCCCACAGAAACACACAAAGATAAAATTGAATTAAGAGCTCTGTCATCAGGACAGGAAATCCATTGTCCCAGCTTCTAGCTCTCCTGGGACTATCTGCATAGATGCTTTTATGATACGTCCAAGGATTCGACTTCTTGGAATTCCTGGGCTGAAATTATTATCTCAGTATAATTTAAATTTATCTTTTATTTCACAAATACCTTCTTTTCTTTTTGGAGGCAGAGAATAAATAACACTTGTTTGTGAGATCTTTTTTTGAGATTGAAGTATACACTTGGTATGTGTCTCTCTCTTTTCTGTAGATTGGAAGTTCCACAAACACCCTGAGTGCCCTGCAAATTGCTTTTGCTGATGAGGAAACACAAGTAATCTACCTTTTGACAGATGGGAGACCTGATCAGGTACTTATCAAAGTTGGGAACAAAGACAGACTCACTAATCCCCTGAAAGTGAAAGCTGAGAGTGAGAATTGGGAGACCTTTTTCACTGCCACCAAAAAGCTGTTGACAGATGCTTGCTTAACTTAGGGACCCAGAAGTGAGGTAAAACACACATCCACATTGAGAAATCCCTTTGTCTACTACAACGCTGAGGAAAATTTATGTGACACTGAGTGTTGTCTGGTTAATTTGATACACTTCCATAGGCCTGGAGACCAGCCCCATGAAAGGAAATGTCTGCCTTCCATGGAAGACTGGTTTATATTTTATTATAAACTAAGAGCAAGGAAATCTTTTTGATTTTTTTCCTTTGGGGACACTGAATCTAAACATGTCACTGCACAATGTCCTTGGTTTTACCCCTAATTTTAACTTAGTAATCATTTAAACAAAAGCATGCCTTTCTGGTGAAATGTTCTTTGTTTTGTTTAGCCTGACTGGAAAATATTTGAAAAGTTTTAGTGGAGTCTGTTCATCTTCTTTTGAGCTTTGTGAATGAAAGACTAATGCTCTGGGCATTAAATAAATATACGGATGTGCAGGCCAGTACAATGTAAATTAACCGCTGAAGTGAATTAGTATCAACTTGTTTCCTTCATTGTGAAGTATCTGCATGTGAAGACTGCTAGGCAAATATTGTAAAATATCCTGTGTCAAACAGTCCAGGGCTTAAATACTAAAGCAACCAGATTTTACTGCAGCATTAGATTTGTGGCCAAGAAATTGTATATAAAGTGAACTTTTATTTGGGGTGATTTTCCTATCAATTTCACTGTATTTTCTACTCAAAGGCAGTTTACTGTGCTTTGTTTATGCTCCTTGTCTGGTGCCAAGGTGTGAGGCTACAAAGATGAATAATGTCCTGCTCTAGGGGAGCTTACATGTTGGCGGGTGTACTAGCATGTACAGTGAATTCCGATACTATACAGGGAGTGGGGTTGCCTAGGCTACGGATCGAATGGGAGTACAGTGATGAATTCTGCTATACAAGATGGAAAGAAGACCAGGCAAGCAGCCACTGAGAAGGGCATGCTTTAGCTGTGTCTGAAAGGAAGATACGGAGTTTTTTTAAACAGAGGAGATTGCTGGTATCCTGGGCAGAAGGAACAGAGGTGTAAAAGTGTGTGGGCTGCTCAGGGTGACAACCCGAGAGCAACAGCAGTGATAGAAGAGTGTCAGGACTGAGTCTCTGAGGTTAAGTTGGGAGAGACTGTGAAGGTCCTTGAGTGTCACATGGAAAGGGTGGTCTTTACCTCACTGGGTACTCTCAGGGGAGCAGAAAATCCCATCACCTATATGTTATAAATATGCCTCAGTACAGCCATGGAAAGACTAGATCTTGATGAGAGCTGGTGAGGTCCCACCTCAGGGAGGAGAAGCAGAAATTTGGAAGGAGAAACCCGTCAGAGATGAGATCATAGGAGTAGCATCAAAGGACTTGGTGGCCAGTTTGTGAGTAGGAGGTGAGGGGCTGGGAGAGGACCAAGAGAGCAAGGGGTCAAGATGACTGATTTCATTTGTCTAGTAATTGTTATTAACTGACTGACATCTAAAGAAGATGAAGACTTAGGGGTTGCCAGTGGAGGAAGCTGAGCTTGAGCCACCTGGATTTCATGGCTGTCCAAACCCGTATAAGTATGGGACTGGCGTTTGGAGAAGGTGTAGGTTGGAGATTCTGACTTGCAAGTCATCTGGACAAGGAGTCTTTTTCTTTTTAATAAATGCTAACTGATTTTATTGCAATTTAGAAAATATAGGTAGGCATATAATCATAAGAATAAGAGGTAAGTATAAGTAGTTCATAATTCAATTTTCTGCCCTTTCTCATCTAATATGTGCCAGTTTTCCAAGTCATGAGATATTCTTCTGAAACATCATTCTCAATGACTGCATCATATTAAGTTATATAGATTTAATAAAACTACCTTCTGATTTAATATTTGCATAGTAGTACATTAACATGGTACATATTACAAAGGTATAAAAGGATATGTAGAGAAAATTCTCCCTCCCACCTCCTGTTCATCACCTAAGAGGCAATGTAGATTACTAGTTTCTTTATTTTCTTTGAGAGATAGTTTGTTATGCAAACAGATAAATGTTTATATATATTTCCTTTTTAAAATATATAGACGGTAACATATTACATGGGCTTCCCAGGTGGAGTTAGTGGTAAAAAACCTGCCTGCCAATGCAGCAGGTGCCAGAGACACAGGTTTGATCCCTGGGTCAGGAAGATCCCTGGAGGAGAGCATGGTAACCCACTCCAGTATTCTTGCCTGGAGAATCCCATGGACAGAGGAGGCTGGTGAGCTACAGTCCATAGGGTTGCAAAGAGTTGGAAACAACTGAAATGAGTTAGCACACATGCACGCAGCATATTACACACACAATTCTGAACCTTTATTAATAAAACAAAGGACTTCCCTGGAAGTCCAGTAGTTAAGACTTTGCCTTCCAATGCAGGGAGACTGAGTTTGATCCCTGGTTGGGGAACTAAGATACCACATGCCTTACGGTTTGGCCAAAATTTTTTTTGTAAATAAATAAATAAAACAATATACCTCAGAGATCACTTAATATCATCTCATAAAGAGCTTCCTCATTTTTTAATAGCTGCTTACTATTCCATCACACAGCTACTTAGTCATGTCCCCTGGAGATGAACATTTAGGTTATGTCAATCTTTCTATTCAAGGTTGCAAAAGTAACTGTGCACATATATCATTTTGCACCTGTATGAGTGTATCTGTAGCATAAATTCTGAGAAGTGTTCTCAGTAAAAAGATATATATTTTGATAGATCCCGCCATATAGCCCTTGAAGAGGATTTGCCAAGTAACACTATACCAACAATGTGTTAAGAAGGATGCTTAGACTGGAGTTCATCACAGACTTATGAGGATCTGGGATCTCCCAAAACTATATTTAAATTGAAATCTCCAAAAAATATATTTAAATTATATTTAAATACATTTCTCTGGAGAGAAGGTAAGTAGCTTTCCCTGGATTCTCAGAGGGTCTGTGGTCCAGTTAATGATGAGAAACTAGGGGTGTGGATGAGCTGGAATTAGGAATATATAAATTATTAAAATAGTGATCTATAAACTGTCATTCAGGCATTTCATATTCGTCTCTGCCCTTTCCCCACATGCAGTCTATTTAGTTTGTATTGCCCCTCAGATTCTCTCAAAAAAGTAAATGGATATTTGATATTCATGTTCTATGTAGAGGACATTAAAATGTAGTACTCAATCTCCATTTGTTTTTTAATTTTCACTGACTGTGTAGGACCTAAATAGGTAAGATCAATGTTATTATTCCCAGTACTCAGCAGAATTTTCTACTTGGAAGAACACACAGAGATGCTATTCAGGATTCAGTTCCATGGACATCACCGTACTGCTTGTTTATTAAATGTCCAGGACAGAATTATATGGAAGCCAAGTCTTTAATCAAGTTCAAAGGGTTCTAGTAATACTAGTTTTCATTAACCTGGGACCACTAGGTGTCCTTTGCTGAGTATCTATAGGGGTGAGTGGACACTGTGGGGCCTCTGCTAGAGAAGCCCAGCACATTTGGCTGTGATTGTTTGGGGATTTCTTTGAAGTTAGGGCCTCACTCTCGCAAAAATTGAGAAAATGGACACGAGGAAGTTAAGTGCATCATTTTAAACAAAAACAGATGTATAATAAGGACCCACACAGGGTATATGAGAGGTAGGGGCAGGGGAAGGCACAGGGGACTCCCCCTGTACAAACAAACCTCCTTCAGACCATGAGAGAACCATTCCTGCCTTTCTTGTCACCCCAAGTTGACCTTTGTGGTGAAAGGGACATCTAGCCACACACCTGTTTAGATTCAGGGACAAGGCACCAGGGCGAGTGTCTCAGGTTAGGGGTCTCATCTTAGGGACCAACAGGGCCTCTGAAGGGAATTGACTAAGGAGTCATATGGGCATTACGCAGGGAGCGACCTCCACATTCAAAGCCCTTCCATCTGAGCTTCTGCAGTAGCTCCACTTAGCAGGGTGAGTCAGGGTGCAGGGAGAGAAGGTTTTCTTCAACTACTGAGTCTTCTTGTCAAAGCTGTGAGGACACCCACCAGCAGAGGAGAATCTCTGGGGGCTGTGGGTGGGGGGCAGGAGGACAGGAATGCTTTCTTCCCTGGCAGAGATCGAGCTCCTTCTGCAGTTAAGATGCAGCCCCGCCCTCTGCCCAGCTCTGTACCACCTCACTGGGCTCTGGAACCTCGTGCCAGTTTAGCAAACATTACCTGGGACTGCGTGTGGGTTGGGGGCTCACAACAATACATGTAGCGGACTTTCTCATGCTTGTGGTCTCTTGGGCTGTCAGGACTGATGGAAATAAATAAATAGCTTTAAAACCAGAGACCCGGTTAGAGCTCATCACCTGCACTGCCCATCTGAATGACCTTGGGCAAATGTCCCCAGAGTGAGTTTCCTCATCCATGACTTGGAGCTAATGCTCCCTCCTTACAGGGTTGCTATGATGTTCTTGTGAATGCATTCCATGGATATTTCCTGAACACTTTTTATGAGCCAGGTACTGTTATCAATCTAGTATACGGTGGAGAGCAAGACAGACCAGGCGACTGCCTTCAGCAAAGCTTCTGTTTTATGGGGAGATAGTGAGCAACACGAAACTTTTCAGGCTTCCCAGGTAGCACTAGTGGTAAAGAACCCACCTGCCACTGCAGGAGACATAAGAGGTGCAGACTCAGTCCCTGAGTTGGGAAGATCCCCTGGAGGAGGGCATAACACAGAGGAGCCTGGCGGGCTACAGTTCATGGGGTCACAGAGTCAGACATGACTGAAGTGACTTAGCATGTAGACAGTGAGGAAATAAATTTGTATGTCAGGTAACGTATGAAAATGAAAATGCTACCCACAATGTCAGCACTAAATCAACATTAATGTCCCTCCCCAAATATCTCAGCTGGAAGTCAATATATTGTTGTTGTTTAGTTGCTAAGTCATGTCCAACTCTTTTGCAACCCTATAAACTACAGACTACCAGACTCTGTCCATGGGATTCTCTAAGCAAGAATACTGCAGTGGGTTGTTTCCTTTCCCAGGGCATCTTCCTCACCCAGGGATTGAACCCTCATCTCCTGCTTGGCAGGCAGATTCTTTAGCATTGAGCTGCCTTGGAAGCCCCAATATAGGAGCAATTTCTAGCTAAAACCTATCACATCAAATTAACAGAATTTAGGTCTGATATCTCCAGTCTGGTATATAAGGATAAGGGCCAGTGGTGAGGAGTCTTGGTAAGAAATGAGAATAATGATCGTACCTTCCTTGGTGGACTGTAGAGGGGATGCAGGGAGAGCGCAGCAGAGCTCTTAGTGCCTGGTCCATGGTAAGTGCTCACAATGGAAGCTAGGTTGAAGGAGAGGCAGGCAGCAGAGAGAGATTTGCTCTGTCCTTGAAGTTGGCAAGACAGATGGGGTCAGCCCTCAGCTAGGTTAGGTTGCTGTTTGGTTTGGAACCAGCTGATGGGCAGAGAGGAGAGGAGAGAAGAGAGGAGGAGAAGTGGGGTGGGCTTATGGGCAGTGTGTGTGTTAGGCACTCAGTCGGGCTTATGGGCAAGGGCAGGCTCAAAACTGGAACCAAATACAGAGACCGAAGTCATGTGTATGTAGTGGCTGGAATGAGACCTCCCTGAGCAGTGTGTGAGCTGCTCAAGGCCAGCAGGTGGTGAGTCCAGAGGCCTCCTCCCTCATCACCCCACCTCCCCGGGGTTCATAGGAAGCATTTTGGAAGGGTTAATAGTCAAAGAATAGGAATTGGGTGTGGAGAGTGGGAACTGGCTAAAAGAGCCAGCAAGTTGAATCAATCAAAGAGGGACCGAGAAATACAGAAGCAATGAGGGCAAGACAACCAGAGGCAGCTTCTGAGGGCACTGAGCTGGGTGTGGTGGTGCTGGTGGAGAGGCAGCAGGGCAGATCATCAGTTCACCTTCCCTGTGTGTCTGGTAATGTTTACAGAGAGTAGATCCTTGCCAAGGGACAGTCTTTATTGCAAGCAGGGGAAAACAAATAATCTGGCATTGCTTCTAGTACTAAAATCTGTCTTTGAATCTAGTCTTACCACTTAAGAGATTGATGACCCTAGGAAGCTTAGTCCTTCTGAGCCTCAATTTCTCCATCTTTAAGTGGAATCCATACCTACTGTGCTGATTAGGATTTCATATTACTGGGAGAAAAAAGCAGGAGAGCAGACAAATGATAACTGAAATGGAGAGATTTATATTCCTATGAAGAAGAAGCCTGGTGGTAGGTAGTCTAAGTTATACAGCTACTCAAGGATCTCTCCAAGAAAACAGGCTTCTTTTAATCTTCATAGTTCACCTGATCTTTGTGTTTGACATCCACCCTTATGGTTACAAGACAGCTGCTTCATGCCTAAGTAAAGTGTCCATTTTCCAGGAGGCAGGGGTGGAAAAGGGAAGGACATTAGCTTTTTTTGTTAAGTCTTTATCTTTTTATTGGCAAAAAAAAACTTTCCCTTGAAACTTCAATGGACAGACGTGGGTCATGTGGTCACTCCTGGCTGCAAAAAAAAAAAAAGTGTCAGAAGATGAGTTTTTGTGTGTGTTTTGTTTTGTTTGTATGTTTGTTTTTAACTGAGTCTGTTGTTGCCTTGAAAAGAAAACCAGGTCTCTGACAGTAAAAAGGAGAGGTGGGCAACTAGTAATCTTTCCAAAACTCTGTCACAGGAGGGTTAACTGGAGTATTATGTCCCCAACAGAGTGCTCAGAACATGAAAGGACCCTAAATAAATGTCTCTTTTTTCACTCTGAGATACCACTTTTTTCACTCTGAGATATCCAAAGCTGGACATTGCTTTTTAGGAGTAGAAGCTTTGGAAGCCACCTCAAGATCCTGTGGCCTCATTCTGTAGAATCCCAGTATCCAGGATGTCTCACCCATGACTCAGTACTTTAAGTGTCCAGCAGTATGTGCATGCATGCATGCTAAGTCACTTCAGTCGTGTCCGACTCTTTATGACCCCGTGAACTGTAGCCTGCCAGGCTCCTCTGTCCATGGGATTCTCCAGGCAAGAATACTGGAGTGAGTGGGTTGCCATGACCTCCTTCAGGGGATCTTCCTGACCCAGGGATTGAACTTGAGTTTCTTATGTCTCCTGCATTGGCAAGCAAGTTCTTTACCACTAACACCATCTGAAAAGCCCTGCTCAAAATTATGTGTATATATGTGTAATTTGCTTAGTCATGTCCAACTCTTTACAGCCCCATGGACTGTAGCCTGCCAGGCTCCTCTGTCCATGGAATTCTCCCCACAAGGATACTGGAGTGGGTAGCCTTTGTCTTCTCCAGGGTATCTTCCCAACCCAGGGATCGAATCTGGGTCTCCCACATTGCAGGCAGATTGTTTACCATCTGAGCCACCAGGTCCAACCCTTTAAAAGAATGGATTCTAGGCTTAGGTGCACTAAAATTGAGTAATTGGATTAGTCAAATCTTTCTCCCAGACTTTTCCCACAGCAACTGTGAGCCCAGAGGGCATGCGTTGAGTCACTCTCACCACCTGGCAGTTTGCTTTGTCAGCCGAATTGGATTGACACCTTCCCAAGAAGTCTCTCTCCACTATATAAGGCATTACTAATTGAGAATTTCACTATCTAGAACAAATACTAGGGACTTTCACATATGTTTTTTTTTTGGTCTCTTCCTCTCTATCTCCCCTCTTTTCCCTCAAAATGTATCATTTCAGTCACCTGAAATGGTTATGGACCAGGTCAAAGTTTTTCAGAAAATTCCTATTTACACCATCTCCTTTTGTTACAATGATGAGATTGCAAATGGATTTTTGAAAGACCTTGCTTCTTTGACTGGAGGAGAGTTTCATTCTTATAATTTTGGCTGCAAGGATCCCTGTACTCCAGAGGCTGTTCAGGTAAGAGCTTCATGAGCCGAGCAGAGTGTTCACTTACTTGAGCGCTAATGGTTGGAGGTCTGTGGACAATGATGGGGAAAACAGCAACCATAAGGACAACTAAGTTGAGAAAATAAATCACCTAACAGCTAGTGTCCTGCAAACTGTGGTGGCCTAAGGACCACCTGAGCTAGGGCACCTGTGAAAATTCAGATTCCCGAGTCCCACTGCCAAGCTATACTAAATCAAGCTCCAGGCACAGAGGCCCAGGAATCCTAATAGATCTAATTTTTCTTCTAAGCTTTTTATTATGGAATGTTGCAAACAAATGCAAAAGCAGAAGAGTATATAGACCATGTACCTATCAGTCAAATTTAACAATTATCAACATTTTGCCAAGCTTTAGGAACAAACACCCTGGAGGTCCATACATAAGGGTTGTTAACCACTGCCTGTTTGCACATATTTGTGGGAAAGTTTCAAAAAAATTCACTTGCTAGGTAGCTGTCTTCTGACTCATTAGGCTGTATAACCATGTGACCATCTGATGAAACAATTCATTCTAATGCGCTAATACAAGAAAGTAGATAAAATTCTATGCCCCAATCCTCCAATTTTGGCCTGAAGCTGTGCATTTCAAGTGTGTCTCTCTAGAGAACGTGTTTCATATTGTCTGTTCTAAGGAGAGACTTTAAATCCAGGACAAGCCAGAACACTGATCAATGCTTACATGTGAGAAACTATTAATACCAGAGTCTGGAAATGACTCATTCAAAAGATCGGACGAACCAGTTCTCTGAGCTCATCAGAGGGCAATGCCCACTCCCATCAGCTAGACTAGAAAACCTCATAATCCAATGGGTATTGAGTAAAGTTTAAAGGAAGGTCTTGCCTCAATAGTGGGAGCAGCCAAATGCTGCTCTACTTCTGTCTAGAAAATCTTAAATGCAAAACGTGAACAGGCCAATCCATCTCCAGGGAATTTAGCTGCATCCACTCTCCCCACTCACATTCAACATACTACTGGAAGCTCTACCAAGACAACAAGGCAAGAAAAGAAATAAAAGGCATACAGATTAGAAAGGAAGAAATAGACCTGTCCCTATTTGCACATAACAAATAAAACTCCAAGGGAGCTGCCAGAAAACTCCAAGAACTATTAACCGAGTTCAGCAAGTTCACTGGTTATAAGATCAGCACATAAAATTCAATCACATTTTGATAAAGTAAAAATAAACATACAGAATTCAAAATCAAATATTGAAATTTAGTATTTCCTCCAAAATGAAATACTTAGGTATATATATTACATGGTATATATACAGAAAAGCCTTCTGAAATAGAATAAAATTGAACTGTATTTTCATTCAACATCCAATGAAGTATACAAAAATGCTACTGGAACTAATAATTGAAGTTAGCTAGATTGTAGTATCCTACAAGGTCAACATATAACATACAAAAATGTTGTCATATTAGCAAAGAACAATAAACATTGAAATAAAAATTATCACTTACAATCTCATCAAGAATATGAAACATGTAGTGACAAATTTGTCAAAGTATGTAAAAGGCCTGTCACTGAAAACTATAAAACATTGAGGGTTGTATGTTGTTTATGGGTTAGAAGACATCACAGTGTTAGAATGTGCATTCTCAAAAAGAAAACCTGAATTGTATCTATGTTTGTATTTGTGTAAAGTCGTTCCTTTGCCTTTCAATCTGTAGTTGACGTGCACAGACAGAGTAGTGCTTCTCAAGTTGCTGTTCTGCCATCTTCCTGTCTCCTCCAGTCCCTCCATGTGCATTCCGTGTGTATACGACCTTCTTTAGTGCTATGATAGGACATTTAACAGAGGCTGCTATGTGCAGTACTATATTTAGTGTTTTCATTTTAATTTTTCTAGGACATTAATTTATATGAAAATAAAAAGAATACTAAAAGAGAAAAAAATAGACTTATCACATTCCTAATCAAAATTTCAGCAGGCTTTTTAGTGAAAATTGACAAACTAATTCCATGGAAATTCAGAAGATTTCAAATAGCCAAAATAGCTTTGAAAAAGAAAATCAAAGTTGAAAGACTAATATTACTTGATCTCAGGATGATAAAGCTATAGTCATCAAGACAGGGTGGTATTAGTGTAAAGTCAGATTTATAGATCAACAGAACAGAATAGCAAAATCAGAAATAGACTAACACATATGTGGACAACTGATTTTCAACAGAGATGCAAAGGCAATTCAGTGGAGAAAGTATATGTCTTTTTTTCTCCAACAAATGTTGGAACAATTGGATAAAATAAACACAACTTGCTCCATATATCACACTGTAATCAAAAATTAACTCAAAATGATACATGGACCTAAATGTAAAACCTAGGTTTTTTCCCCTCCTAGAAGAGAACATATGAAAAGCCCTTTGAGACCTTGTGTTATACCAAAAAAAATTTTATTAGGATATCAAAAACATAGTCCATATAAAGCAACTCAATAAATTTGATTTAATCAAAATTTTAAGTTTCTCTTTAAAAAACAATGCTAAGATAACTAAAAGATAAGTTGTAGACTTGGAGAAAATGTTTCAAATTGTATTCATTCTCTTGTATCCAGAATATATTAAGATTTCTCAAAACTCAAGGAAACAAAAAATGGGCAAAAGATTTGGACAGACACTCTACCAAAGAAGATACATGCATTTCAGACAAGATCATGAAAGAATGCTTAATATCATTAATCATTAGGGAAACACAAATTAACCATAATGAAATACCACTATACGCTATTAAAATGGCTAAAATTAAGACAACTGACCTTATCAAGTTTTTACAAGGATATGGAGGAACTAGAACTCTCATATATTACTAATGGGAATGTAAACTAGTGCAATCATTTTGGAAAACAGTTTGGTCATTTCTTGAAAAGTTCAGCATCACCACCCATATGATCTAGCCATTCCACTCTTGTTCACTGACCCAAGAGAAATGAAAGCAGATATTCATATGAAGATTTGTGCACAAATGCTCATAGCTTTAGTATTTATCATAGCTCAGACCTGGAAACTCAGATGTCCATCTACAGGTGACTAAATTTTGGATTTGTTATATAATTGAATACTCGGTTCAGTTCAGTTCAGTCACTCAGTCATGTCCGACTCTTTGCGACCCCATGAATCACAGCATGCCAGGCCTCCTTGTCCATCACCAACTCCCGGAGTTTACTCAAACCCATGTCCATTGAGTCAGTGATGCCATCCAGCCATCTCATCCTCTGTCATCCCCTTCTCCTCCTGCCCCCAATCCCTCCCAGCATCAGGGTCTTTTCCAGTGAGTCAACTCTTCGCATGAGGTGGCCAAAGAATTAGAGTTTCAGCTTCAGCATCAGTCCTTCCAATGAACACCCAGGACTGATCTCCTTTAGGATAGACTGGTTGGATCTCCTTGCAGTCCAAGGGATTCTCAAGAGTCTTCTCCAACACCACAGTTCAAAAGCATCAATTTTTTGGTGCTCAGCTTTCTTCACAGTCCAACTCTCACATCCATACATGACCACTGGAAAAACCATAGCCTTGACTAGACGGACCTTTGTTGACAAAGTAATGTCTCTGCTTTTTAATATGCTGTCTAGGTTGGTCATAACTTTCCTTCCAAGGAGTAAGCGTCTTTTAATTTCATGGCTGCAATCACCATCTGCAGTGATTTTGAATACTACTCAGCCATAAAAATGAATGTACTGTTGATTCATGCTATATCATGGGTGAATCTCAAAGTAATTATGAAAGTAAAGTAAACTAGACACTAAAAGATGATATAATGTATGATTCCATTTAAATACAATTCCATAAAGCAACTATACTGTAATAAAAATTAATCTAAAAGAAGTAAGGGTTTCCATTTGGGTAATTAAAAAAGTTCTTGAACTAGATAATAGTGATGGTTGCACAATATCGTAAATGTACTTAATGCTACTGAGGTGAACACACTTTAAAAATGGTTAAAATAGTAAACTTTATGGGTATTTTGCTGAAAATACATATAGACCTGCTGAAAAAAATAAACAGACAAGTAAAATTCCAGAAAATTGAAACTGATAGTGACAGAAAGTAGATGAATAGTTGCTTGTTTTTTGAAGAGGGGCTAAGAGGGATGGCAGATCTACAGTGGGATACAAACAAACTTTATAGAAGGTAATGAATATAATTATTATCTTGACTGCAGAGGTGATTTCACAAGTGTGAATGTCAAAACTATTCAAATGGTACACTTTACATACATTCAGTTTGTTGTTCAGTTGCGAAGTCATGCAACCCCATGGACTGAAGCACACCAGGCTTCCCTATCCTTTACTACCTCCTGGAGTTTGTTTAAACTCATGTCCACTGAGTCAGTGATACCATCCAACCATCTCACCCTCTGTTGCCCCCTTCTCCTCTTGCCTTCAGTCTTTCCCAGTATCAGGGTCTTTTCCAAAAAGTCAGTTCTTCTCATCAGGTGGCTAAAGTATTGGAGCTTCAGCTTCAGCAATCAGCCCTTCCAATGAATATTCAGGGTTGATTTCCTTTAAGATTGACTGGTTTGATCTCCTCATAGTCCAAGGGACTCTAAGAGTCTTCTCCAGTACTACAGTTCAAAAGCATCAATTCTTCAGCTATCTGTACATGACTACTGAAAAAACCATAGCTTTGACTATACGGACTTTTGTCAGCAAAGTGATATCTCTGCTTTTTAAAACACTGTCCACGTTGGTCATAGCTTTCCTTCCAAGGAGCAAGTGTCTTTTAATGTTATGACTGTAGTCACTGTCCACAGTGATTTTGGAACCCAAGAAAAGAAAATCTGTCTCTGCTTTCACTTTTTTCCTCTTCTGTTTGCCATGAATGATGGCAGCGGATGCCATGTTGTTAGTTTTTTGAATGTTGAGTTTTAAGCCAGCTTTTTCACTCTTCTGTTTCACTCACATCAAAAGGCTCTTTAGTTCTTCTTCATTTTCTGCCACACCTCAATTAGGCTGTCTAAAAAAGAAATAAGAACTACATGAAGTTCTTTAGATTCTTCTTTTACTGATACAGTTGGTTTTTTGTTAGAAATGTTTGGAATCTGAACTTTCATATAATCTTTCAACGTGTTTACTTATTTTTTGCAGGATGAAGATCTGACTCTTTTAATTAAGGAAATGGAGCAAGGACGCAATGACCTAGAGAAGGTGCAAGACCTTTACTCAGAGTCATTGGTCATGGACTGGTGGTACAATGCAGAAAAGGATGGAGACAAGTGAGCATGGCAAAGCGTCCACTTCCCATCACAGAGGTCCTCTTGGGTGCTCTGCTGATCTCTTTACCACTTCTTTCTACAGTGCTTTGTGAGAGTTCTTTTAAAAATCACATAGTATGATTATGTTAGGATTTTTGTTTAAGCAAAGGGAACTCATAATCTAACAAATTAATGATTGGCTTACAGAAGCCACAAACTCATCCTTTTTTTAATTTTAATTTTGTTTTGGTCATACCAAGTGGCATTGCATATGGGATCTGAGTTCCCCAACCAGGGATCAACCCTGTCCAGTGGAAGTGCAGAGTCTTAACCACTGAACTGCCAGGGAAGCCTCACATACTCATCCTTATATGCAGGTTCTCAAATCCTGTGTGGTCCTTAAGGATGTCTCATCTGCACCCAATGTGGACATCCCCCACCCCCACCACAACCCACAAAGGTGACAGAGCAGAGTAGGAGTGCACCGTTGTGAAGATTTGACTCAGGGTCACGACTTAGCATGCATGCATGCATTGGAGAAGGAAATGGCAACCCACTGCAGTGTTCTTGCCTGGAGAATCCCAGGGACGGGGGACCCTGGTGGGCTGCCATCTATGGGGTCGCACAGAGTCAGACATGACTGAAGCATCTTAGTGGGGGCAGCAGCAGGAGGCTCAAGGTCTGGACCTGACTCTGTGTGGCCTTTGTGAATCCCTAACTTCTCTCCACACCTGTTGATTGCTGTGGGTCTCAGTTTCTTCCTCTTTAAGATGATGTGGTGGTAGGGTAGGATTTGAGATGGATGATTTTTCAGGTCTTTCCCCATGCTATATGCTATTAATAATATGTCTAAAATCAAAACCACCCCATCGTTCAGTAAGTGTGTCAAATCTTACATGATTTCACATTGTACAGATTTTCAGGCATCATAGCATTCATGTATCACAGCATATAAATACCCTATCAGGAATGGAAAACAAATTTATGGTTACCAAAGAAGATAGTAGGGAATGGGGGGAGTTTGGGATTAACAGTGGGAGGAGTTTTGAATTAACAAATATACACCATTATATATAAAACAGGATAACTTTATTCTGGGCTTCCCTATTGTAAACAACAAGGACCTACTGTATAGTGCACTCAATATTTTGTAATAGCCTATAATAATGGAAAAGAATCTGAAAAATTTATATATATATGTGTGTGTATATATATGTATAATGTATGTATAACATATATATACATAATATATGTAATATATGTATAAAAATGTGTGTGTGTATGTATATATATATATATATATATATATATATATATAAAACTGAGTCACTTTGTGCTCTTGAAACTAACACAACACTGTAAATTAACTATACTTCAATTTAAAAATGACAAACAAGAAATGCCCCATCAGGAGTATATCTTTTTACTTAGAAGTGAAAGAAACAGTGAAAGTGAAAGTTACTCAGTCGTGTCAGACTCTTTGTGACCCCATGGACTGTAGCCTACCAAACTCCTTGGGATTCTATGGACGAGAATACTAGAGTGGCTTGCCATTTACTTCTCCAGTTTTCTAAATGAATATCCACAAAATAGAATCTCTTTTAAGGGCTGGATGATTAACCTAAAGTGAAAGTTGCTCAGTTGTGTCCAACTCCTTGTGACCCCATGGACTATACAGTCCATGGAATTCTCCAGGCCAGAATACTGGAGTGGGTAGCCTTTCCCTTCTCCAGGGGATCTTCCCAACCCAGGGATCGAACCGAGGTCTCCTGCATTGCAGGCAGATTTGTGATAGCAAAATGGAAAGAAGTTGAAAATATGTATTAGCCAGGATTTCTTCATCGAAATTCAGTCTTCCTATTAGCAAATTAAGCATTTAATAAACACCCTTCAGGAACAAAGAGAATATAAAAACATTCCTAGACAAAAAATAATTTTAGCTAGCAGACCTACCCTTAAAGACAGAACACAGGAAGTTCCTCAATTTTTTTCTTTCATCATCTTTGTCTACTTTTTAATCTAAAACAGGCATCAAAAAGAGATTTGTTCCATGGTTTCAACCCCAGGAAAATGTGCAAAACCTCACGCTGATGTCAAATCATCACGAATGCCAGAGGACCCATCAAGTCAAAAGATTCAGGGAAAGAAAGTGCTCCATGCAGGTATCTGTAAACAAAATGTTTGAATCTCGTGACCAGTTTTCCTTCAGTGCAAGAAGGTATTAACAGGAATAAAGGAGGAATAAACATAAGCCTTATAACATTTTAAAAGAAGCCTAAACTTGTGTTTGTGAAACTGAAGTTATTATTAAAGTAACTGTACATTCCCATGCAGTTGTGAGAAATCATACAGAGAGATCCTGTATACCTGCTCTTCACCCAGCTACCCACGATGGTCACATGTTGAAAAAAAAAAGTTCAGTTTTGCAACCAGGATATTGACATTGATGCAATCCACAGTCTTAGTCAGATTACTCCAGTTTTATATGTGTTCATTTGTGTTTGTGTACTTCTCTGATTTTATCACGTGTGGTTTCATATTCCCCCCTCCCTACAGTCAAGACACAGAACATTTCCATCACCACAAAGATCCCTGGCCTTGCTGTTTTATAACAACACCCATTTCCCTCCAACACACTTTCCCAACTAGTGGGAACTACTAAGTTCTCCATTTCTAAAATGTTGTCATTTCAAAAACGTTATGTAAATGGAATCATACAACACATAACCTGTAGGTTTTGGCTTGTTTCACTCAACATATTTTCCCCCGGACTCATCCAAATTTTTTACAGGTATCAACACTTAAATCCTCTTCATTACAGTGTAGTAGCATGTGATATGGATGCTCCAGAGTTGGTTTAACCATTCATCTGTTGACAGACATCTGAGTTGTTTCTAGTTTGGGGCTATTATGAATAAAGAAGTTCTAAACATTTTTGTACCTGGTTTGTGTGAACATAATTTTTCATTTCTTTAAGATAAAGCCCAGGAATGCAATTGCTGATTCATATAGTATTGAATGTTTAGTTTTGTAAGAAGCTGCCAGACTATTTGCTGGAGTGGCTGTGCCATTTCATATTATCACAGTAATCAATGAGTGATTCAGTTTCTCTAAATTCTTGCCAGGACTTGGTATAGATTGTCATAAATACTTTTTATTTTGAAGGGCTTCCCTAGTGGCTCAGTCACTAAAGAATCTGCCTGCCAATGCAGGAGATGCAGGTTCAATCCTTGGGTTGGGAAGATCCCCTGGAAGAGGAAATGGCAATCCACTCCTGTGTTCTCGTATGGAAAATTCCATGGACAGAGAAGCCTGGCAGGCTACAGTCCATGGGGTTGCAAAAAGTCAAACACGACTGAACACACACACACATGTTTTAACTGTTCTGATAGGCGTGTAATATCTCATGGTGGTTTTTACTTGCATTTCCCTAAGACTAGTAATATGGAACATCTTTTTACGTGCTCATCTGCAATCCTTATATCCTCTTCAATTAAATGTCTGCACACATGGGCTTTGCGTGTATTCTATAAGGATAGTTTGTTTTTTATTGGTGAATTTTGAGAGTTCACTCTCATGGTCTCAAAATGGCTGCTCCCCTTCCAGGCTCTCAGAACAGAGCTTGTTCACATATAGGGGACTTACTGTATTTGGAACAATTACAAATGCCATTGATTTTTTAATATAGCTTGCCATATGTTTATTGTTAGTGTATCAATATGTGATTCATTTTGTGTGTTGATCCCATAATGGACAACCTTACAGAATTCACTTAGTGGTTCTAGGAGTTTTTTTGGTTTTGTGGGTTTTTTAAAATTTTGATGTATGTGTGAATTCCTTACCATTTTCACATACATACAGTATGTTATCTGCAGATTGGGACAGTTTTATCTTCTTTTCCAATCTTTCTGACTTTATCTCTTTTTCTTGCCTTGTTGCAAAAGCTAGAATTCCCAGTAGTATGTTTAATAAGGGTGATGCTCACCTTGCCTTTATCCTGGTCTTAAAGGGGAAAGATATTCAATCTTTCACCAGTAAATATGACTTTAGCTGTAGGTTTTTTGTACATACTCTTTGTTAAGTTGAGGAAGTTCCCCTCATTCCCAGTTTTCTGAGAGTTTCTATCATGAATTGGTACTGGATTTTGTCAAATGCTATATCTATGTCAAATAATATTTTGTTGCTTAGTCGCTAAGTTGTGTCCAACTCTTTTTGATCCTATGGACTGTGACCCACCAGGCTCCTCTGTCCATGGGACTTCTGAGGCAAGAATACTGGAGTGGATTGCTATTTCCTTCTCCAGGGCATCTTCCCCATCCAGGGATCTCCTGCATTGGCAGGCAGGTTCTTTACCATTGAGGCACCAGAGAACAGTGAAAGTCGCTCAGTTGTGTCCAACTCTTTGCAACCCCATGGACTATAGAGTCCATGGAATTCTCCAGGCCAGAAGACTGGAGTGGGTAGCCTTTCCCTTCTCCAGGGGATCTCCCCAACCCAGGAACTGAACTGGGCTCTCCCACATTGCAGGAGGATTCCTTACCAGCTAAGCCACAAGGGAAGCCCCATCAAATGAGAGATCATGTATCATATGATTTTTTTTTCTTTAGTCTGTTGATATGGTGGATTACATTGATTGCTTTCAAATGTTGAAGCAGCCTCATATGTTTAGAGCGTCTCCCACTTGGCCTCAGTATTTTATTTCCAGTGCTTTTAAGTGTAATTCTGCATGGTTTTTGTAATGGTTTCTCTGAGTATAACAGCCTATAAATGTGACTTAAAACACTTCTGGTATCAACATTTTACCACTTTTTTGTGAGTGTGGAGATCTTACTTCAATTAGGTTTCTTTGCCATCCCTAGTTTTAAATGTCATTGGCTTGAGTATCAGGTGATGCTGTAATTTTTATTTAAATGATCAAATATAAATCTCATGAAGAACAGATAATCTATTGTATTTACCATATTTTTTTCTCTTTTGTTCTTTCTTCCTTTGTGATTCTCCAAAATTTCTTCTTTTCTCATTTACTTTCTGTTTGAAGAACTTCCTGTGTTCAGTCTTCAAGGGCAAGTCTGCTGGCCACAATAATTTTCTTCTTTGTCTAGGAATGTTTTTACTTTCTCCTCATTCCTGAAGGACATTTTTGCCTTGTCCAGAATTTGCAGCTGATTGTTCTTTCCTGTCTGTAGTTGAAAACATAGTGCCTCTTCCTCAGGCCACGTACACTTTAAATGTGGGGGGAAAAAAATGTGAAATTAGCTCAAACTGGTTCAAACTGCTGCTTCCCGCTAGGTATTGGTTCCTTTCTCTCTGGCATGCTTTTTACATTTTTTATTTGTCTCTAATTTTCAAATGTTTAACTATAATGCATCTTGGCATGGATTTCCTTGGGTTTATTCTGTTTGGGGTTGCACAGCTTCTTGATTTGTATGTTGTATCTTTCACCAAATTGGGGGCGCTTTCGTCTATTACTTCTTCCAATAGATTCTCAGCCCCACTGTTTCCTCTCTGTCTTGGGACTCTGATGATATGAATGTTGGATATTTTGCTATTATCCTACAGACCCCTGAGGCTCTGTTTATCTTTTCTTATTGTATTTTCTCTCTATTGTTAAAATTGGCTGAATTCTATTGTTCTGTTCCCAAAGTTCTCTGCTATTTTCACTCTGCTATTGAGTTCACCCAAAATGTTTTTTATTTGTTATTTTTCAGTTCTACAATTTCCACTTGGAAATTTTTATAACTTCTATTTCTTTGCTGAGATTTTTCTATTTGTTTCAAGGGAATTTTATAATTAATGGCTGAACCATTTTTCTGACAGCTTCTTTGAGATCCTTGTCAGAGAATTCCAGCTTCTGATTCATCATAGTATTAACATCCTTTGATTGTTTTTTCTCCATCAAAGTGTGATTTTCTTGATTTCTGATATGATGGATGATTTTTTTTATAGTTTCCTGAATGTTCTTTTATGTTAGGGACCCTGGCTGCTATTTATATCTTTTATTTTAGATAGCAGTTGTCCTGTTTAAAGTTGACACATAAGTCTCACTTTGGCCTACACTTGTGGGTTCTAATGGTAATTTCATTTTCACAGCCTTTGTGCTATCATTTTGGAGCTTGGTTACCTGGTATTATTGTGGCTCCCACTGGTCCCTTTATGGTGCTTCCTGAGGTACCAGAGGAGTTTCCCCAGGATGCTGTATGTCTCTCAGTGAGGAAGGTTGTGATGGCTTCCTCTGCCATACACACACTGTCTCTTTTGTCTCCCCATGTCTCTGGGCAGAGGAGGAGAGCCTTAAACCCACAGAAACCAAAGAAGTATTGTAGCTTGGTCCCTCTTTCATGATCTGTCCATTTGCCCTAGTGTCTCTGTCTTAAGCCCATAGGGAAAAAGGGGATTCCCATTCTGGCCACTTGTTTGGCAACATCCCTTTTGCCATTCCTGCCTGGTCGTTCCAATGAACCTGACTTTTGCTAGAAATGCTACTTGCTACTCATCCTAAGTGTTTTAATGGCCTTTTGTCACTTGCACCATTTCACTTAGATTTGGGATTGTTGCTATTGTTAGGCAGCCCTGTGCCAAGTTTTTATTCTGATTCACTTTCTAATTTAGAAGAATGATGAAATGTGGTGTTAGACTATTCAGAGCTGTGGGAGTAGTTAAATGCTTGGATCCACTGCCAGGTAAATATGTCTTCACTCAGTTATTTGCAGTTTGGGAATAGTACAGTTTTCATGTCTGGGAACTTTGGGAGCTAAATTTCATTTTCGTTTGGACACATCTGTTGTTTCTACCCAGCAGTTTTGATCAAGATGGTCTGCTGGTATAGTGAGGAACAGGAGTTCACCTCTCCTATATGGATTATTTGTCTCTTTTGCTCACAGACACAGCTCCTGAGAAAATTTATCCTTCCAAATTCCTTGTTACAGAGGCAATGGAGACAGAAAACACCCTATTTGTTGCCTAGAAAAACAATGACTATCACATAGCACACTCCTGACTCCATACATGGAAACTACTGGGGGTATCTTTCTGTAGCTAATAATGCAGATTATTAGCTACTTTTCACTCTAATTTCTTGTAAGAAAGGATAAGTCCCTTCTTGTTGAAAACAGGACACATTTCGTTTACGAATACTACATAAAGCTTTGGTACTACATAAAGGCCTCCAGATCACAGAGTACAGACAACAGTTACAATTAGTGTGGTTTCTGTGATCCTATGGGGAAAGTAATCAAATGTCTTGGTGCAAATGCATTATCCTCTGAAGCAGTAATCCCCAACCTTTTTGGCACCAGAGACCGGTTTCATGGAAACCCATTTTTCCACAGATTGGGGTTGGGGGAGCGGGGATGGTTTTGGGATGATTCAAATGCATTTCATTTCTTGTGCACTTTATTTCTATTATTATTACATCAGCTCCGCCTCAGATCGTTATGCATCAGATCCCAAAGACTGGGGAACCCTCCTCTAAAGCACACAGATTCAGTGTCATTACTTACTAAGTGTGTACTTGCTAGCTGAAAGGACACAACAGAGGGTAGGAAAGAACACAAATAAAAGTGTGGACAGCAGGTGTGGTGGGCAGAGCTGCTAAAGTGACCTACAGAGAGGTCCCGCTCTAAACTCCCCACCCTGTGAAGGTAATGGCATCACCCCCCTGATTATGTCATGTGCCCCTCAGCCAGGGTTTCTAGGAGAGCCCGTGCTCTCCTAGAGAGCATTTTACCAGCTGGTGGCAGAAGAGGAAGTCAGAGAGATTGGGGGCAAGAGGGGAATCAGTGTGCCATTGCTGGCTTGAAGATGGAGGGGTCCATGAATAGGAATGGGGGTGATTAAGAAGCTGAGAGAGACCCCTGCATAACAGCCAGCAAGGAAGTGGGACCTAAGTCCTCCAACCCCAAGGAAATAATTTCTGCCAACAAGCTGAAGGAACTCAGAAGCAGATCTCTATCCAGGAGGGGCAGAGCTTGAACTCAAATCAGTAGAATCTGCCATTACACAGCATCTACTTGGTGGCAGCACTGTCCCCCTGAGGGTTGGGAGACTAAACCTGCTTTCTTTTTAAAGGCTCCAAGGACATAGCTGCATTTCCTGAAGCACCTCCTTCCCTCCCAAATTCCTTTAACCCTTCTCCCTGTGACACCCACAGAACCAACCAAAACCAGCCTGCTCAGAAGCCAGCTGTCCACCCTCAAGAGCTCAGCCTGCAGTGAGAGGAGGGACAGGATTTCCAATTCTAGCAGCAGGAACATGCCAAGTGACAGGGGTAAGCTACTGAGGGTCTATACATCAGGAAGCCCAAGCTGGTCTCCCCTCCCCAGTGTGTCTTCTCCTGAAAGAGCTGAGGAGAGATATTTTGAGGGGAAACAAATCATTTTTAAGTGAGTCTAGATTTCTACCTCTTCAAAGGACTCTCTTGTAAATCAGGTTGTCTTGCTTTAGTGAACTGGACTTCCTTAGGGCCAGACTTGCATTTATCATTCCCTGCTTATTTAATACACCTTTGGCTCATATAACCACAGACACTAGTGGTGGTGCTGGCTGCCACTCTGTGTTTTGAATTTGAAAACCTAATACTTCACAGTTGGTTTATTTTCTTCCATTCATTCACAGGTGGTACCATTCAACGAGCCCCTCTCTGATCCATGTTGTCAGCCTACTGGGGGCTAAATATAAGGAAAATTCAACTTTTCCACTCAGTTTTTATTGATAATATCATTATTTTTAAAATAGTAAATTTAAAGACTTGATTTCCTAAAATTTTAATTCCTATAGCACTTTTCCCTATGTTTCATAGAGCTCATAAATAATAAGCCCCCGGCTAAACACACACATCCACACAACCCCTTAAATAGGAGGAATCACACGAGGGATGAATTTATACCTGCTCTTACTGAGTCATAGCTTAATCAAACCCTGTGTTCTTCAGTGCTGACCTGTGGGGTGCCTTTTCCTCAATTTTAATTAACCTTCCATATTTCCTAAATCTGCTATGTGCTCAGTCCTTTAAAAGGATTATCATATGATGACTGGGATGTGATTTCTTAGGCATTTAACTAGCTCACTCCTAAACACCCCTTCTTCTACTAATTCAATTAGCTAATATTGCTTTTCATTTGTAAATCCAAGCTTATATAAAAATAGACATTAAAAATTCCAAATAATAGTTTGAAAATTTGAACTTATAACTAAACAGGACTTAGTAGGGATTTTGGTTTTCCACATAGAGCTGAGGAATCAGGGACCAAACTGTCAAAAACTGAAATGTTGAACGAGGCTGTCCTATGTAGTCTGGGGGGAGTCTAATGAGGGCAACACTGAATAATTATTGGCTCATGGCATTCTTATTTGACATTCAGAAGATACATTTTCTGGAGTGTGAAGAATGAGGCCGTCTCATCCTTCCATAGAGAGAGATCTCAGTGGGTATGGGGTGAGGTAGATTAGTTAAACAATGCAAGTACCCTATTACCCACGCATCAGCCTTTAGTGTCCATTGCAAATTCATCTTGCCTAGAATCCACTCTGAGAGATTAGCTCTCGGAAATATAGTCCATTTATTAGTCCTCAGACACAACTGAACCCAGAGATAAGTGTGACCTTTTGCACTTTGATATGAACCCCACATGTGAGGAAATTATACAGCTTCCATTTTCTTTTCTACAGAAATGGGCATCCTGCTGACAAATGAGTTTCCAGATGACAAGTCATTAGAAAGATTGACTCGAGAAGGAAGCCAAGTTTATGACCAAGAGTGAGTACTTCAATTTTCCTAGAACAGGCTTGTTATGTTTTTGTTTGATGTGTCTTAAAACATCATGGTCTCATGTTCTTAGTTCTGCAGGAATGTCTTCAGCATCCTGGCTCAAGATCCACGGCTTGGCGGCCAAGAAGCTCACCATCATGGATGCTTTGTCCATGGCTGCCATTCCCCACAGCTCCACCTACGTCCCTGTTCTGGACAAGCACGTTGTTTCCAAAGTCTTTGATGAGGTAAAACTGATTTCCTATATGTCCCTGCTTGATGTACTTTTCATTTCTTGCTTACATAGAAAGTAGTTCACTTAATGTCTTGTACAGTTGTAATAGAAATGTATTTCAGCCATTGGGAAAAAATTATTTGTAAAGACAGTGAAAAGTAGAGGGAGAAGCTCATAAGCATTTTTGCTTCTAAGATGAGAAGAAATTGGCCTTTGTTGGGTTGGCAGTTCACGGCTCCTTGCTAATGGCAGTGTGGAGCTGCAGAAATGTCTGAAAAGCCCCTAGGTCAGAGTCACAAGTCATGAGAGAATATCATTCAATATCAAAGGTCAGGGAGAACTTGTGGGAAATTATGATCCTCCTTTGCTTACCTTCTCTTCCTAAGTACAGTGGCATCTTCTCCATCATAAAAGTCTCCAAAGGAAAAAGTCAAAAGGAGGGAGGGAGAGAGAACCAGCTGGGGCTGAGAGAGAGAAACATCTTGAGTGATTTTCGAGAAGGAAAAAAACTGGAAGAGTATCGAGGGTTCTGTTTAGAAAGCAGAGCCAAGGGAACAGGATATATATTTTTTCCTGTGCATTCCACCATGGGCACTGACGCTCAGGGCCTTCTGTGGCATCGTAAATTCTCACCACAAGCCTGTGGGCACATAGTGCACACATGCTCTCCTCATTCCATTATTGGTAAGAGCAGGAGTCATGGCAATGAAGGAAACAATCCTGCAGTAAATTCCAATTTCGCCCTCAGAGCACACTTACATCTTTTGTTTATTATTTTCTCTAACTGGAAGAGACCCTCAACTAAAGAAAAGAATGGGAAAACAATGACTGAAAAATATAAACCCTCTGGGTGAGATATATAGCTTTTATATTTGGACCTAACAGTTTTTCGGAAAAGTAGACAAAAAGTAGAACGGAGCTGAAAAGAAAACGTGAATCTTCACCTACTTCACTGAGAATTTAATTTACTTTCACTCCAGTGTCCTGTGTGCAGCCATGTCTGTCTGGGTAGAATTGTAAAGCATCGTTTGCTTTTGTCCCCAGCCATTTGTTTCATTCATGACTTATGTATGGGCTGTTTCTTCTTCTGGAACACAATGCTGTTTTGGTTTTCATGTTTCCTGGACCCACATCAAATCTATCACCTTGGAAATGAAGTGTTGAGCAGAGAGGTTGCCCTGGCAACTCTTCATTACACGATGCTAACTGGCACGTTCAGTTTTCAGTGGACCAGATAACTTTAACCTTAGCTCTTTCAAAAAAATGAATTCATCATCAAGTCATATACAGAGTAAAACTGCTTTAGCTATTTGATGAATCTGGAATTTAAAGCTCTTTATTGCCAGCTGCTTTGGGAAAAAAAGAATGTGGGAACAATTGTTTTTGCATCATTGGGAAGGCCACTCCAACATCACACATCATCCTGTCTTTAACAGCATCTCATCAAAGCTTCCTGCTTTGCTCTAATCCGGGTCCAGCACATAGCTTTGTGATCAGGTAGCCTGGGCTGGCACCCCCATCTCTGTCCCTTACTCCTGACAGCCCATGGCAAGGTCTTTAATCAGGTTTGTGAGGAGCCCTCCTGCTAGGTTCTTTTTTTAAATACTTATTTTTTATTAATTTGTTTGACTGCACCGGGTCAGTTGTGTCATATGGGATCTTAAGTTGAGGCATGTGGGATCTAGTTCCCTGACTAACGATTGGCAAGCCCAGGCGCCCTGTGTTGGGAGCATGGAGTCTTAGCCAGTGGACTTCAGGAAAGTCCCACATACTAGGTTCTGAGAGAAGCATTTTATCTCATCAAAGTGTCTGATCTAAAACTTAGAGCAATCTAGTGAGGTGACTATCTTATTATTTAGCTGATGAGGAATGTTAGGGATGCTGCTAAGGGCATAACATTTTGCTGCTTTCAAATATAATAGCATTGAAAACTGTGTTGATAGAAAAGTTAATTAAAAATTTAAAAGGACAGTTAATACAAAAACTGTATGTATTCATTGTGTAGAAAATTTGGATAATACAGGTAAGTAGAAAAGAAAGAAACATTAAAATATAATTTCTCACAGATGAATGATTTGATGACTGTCTGATCGAAGCTTTTTCATTACATATATTGTCTTTTGTTCTCTGTTTTGTTTTACAAAATGAAGTTGAACTGAAGATACTCTGCGCCTTGATTTTTACTCAACAATCTATTTTGAACATCATTCCATACCAGAAAATTTCATTCATAAAATTTACAAATTCAAATTTCATTTATAAAATTTACATTAAAAATTATCTTTTTATTTTAAGTTTAAATTGAAGTTTGTGAGATGTAACCTACCCTGTTGTAAGTAATGTATTTTTGTGGGTTTATGAATGATCTTATTGACACACCTCTTTGCCAGTTAATTTTGTGGCCCTGCCTTCAGTTTACTCTATGGAAACCTGGAGATGTTTCTATTTAAAAAGCAGAGGTTTGGGACTTACCCAGTGATGCAGTGGCTAAAGACTCTCCGTTCTGATTCAGGGGGTTCCGGTTTGATCTCTGGTCAGGGTACTAAGATCCCACATGCCATGGTGTGTGGCCAAAAAGTAAATAAACACAACTTGTTTAAATAAATAAATACAAACTGAGGTTTAAGCTTTAGCACTCAGAAATTTGTACAACTACAAAGCCACTGCACCTGTGTTCAGAGTCAGCCATGCAGATGTGCCCAGCCTTTGCATTTTCATTACTCATATCCAGTCAGACCTCTCCTTGCCCAATCTGGCAGCAAGCTCTGGGATATGTATAGGAACAAATGATTTAGTTGAAAAACAGTGAAGTTGTTGAATTCAGTCAGTGTCGAATGATAAATATATAAGCAGCAGTTTGTACCATTTTCTTATTTTCAAAATGATTGCTTATAAACACAGCCAGAATGTGGTCTGGTCGAATTCTTCCTGGGCTACTCTAACAACTAATAACAGTGCCTACAGTTCAGAAAGGCAGTGCCAAAGAATCTGAGAACTCACCTCACATGCTAGCAAAGTGATGCTCAAAATTCTCCAAGCTAGGCTTCAACAGTATGTGAACCAAGGACTTCCAGACCTTCAAGCTGGATTTAGAAAAGGCAGAGAAGGTCAAATAGCCAACAGCCAATGGATCATAGAAAAAGCAAGGGAATCCCAGAAAAACATCTACTTCTGCTTCATTGACTACCCTAAAGCCTTTGACTGTGTGGATCACAACAAACTGTGGAAAATTCTTAAAGAGATAGGAATACCAGACCGCCTTACCTGCCTCTTGAGAAACTTGTATGCAGGTCAAGAAGCAACAGGTAAAACTGGACATGGAACAACGAACTGGTTCCAAATTAGGAAAGGAGTACATCAAGGCTGTATATTGTCACCTTGCTTATTTAACTTATATGCACAGTACATCATGAGAAATGTCAGACTGGATGAAGCACAAGTTGGAATCAAGATTGCTGGGAGAAATATCGATAACCTCAGATATGCTGATAACACCACCCTTATGGCAGAAAGTGAAGAGAGCCTCTTGATGAAAGTGAAAGAGGAGAGTGAAAAAGCTGGCTTAAAACTCAGCATTCAAAAAATTAAGATCCAGTCCCATCATTTCATGGCAAATAGGTGAGGAAACAATGGAAACAGTGACAGGGTTTATTTTCTTGGGCTCCAAAATCACAGCAGATGGTGACTGCAGCCACGAAATTAAAAGATGTTTGCTCCTTGGAAGAAAAGCTGGTTTTTCCAGTAGTCATGTATGGATGTAAGAGTTGCCATAAAGAAAGCTGAACACCAAAGAATTGATGCTTTTGAACTGTGGTGTTGGGGAAAACTCTTGAGAGTCCCTTGGACAGCAAGGTGATCAAACCAGTCAATCCTAAAGGAAATCAATCCTGAATATTCACTGGAAGGACTTATGTTGAAGCTGAAGCTCCAGTGCTTTGGCCCCCTGATGTAAAGAACTAACTCATTGGAAAAGACCCTGTTGCTGGGAAAGATTGAAGGCAGGAGGAGAAGGGGAAGACAGATGAGATGGCTGAATGGCATCACCAGCTCGATGAACATGAGTTTGAGCAAGCTCTGGGAGTTGGTTATGGACAGGAAAGCCTGGTGTGCTGCAGTCCATGGGGTCCCAAAGAATTAGACATGACTGAGCGACTGAACTGACTGACTGACAGTTCTGTGCCCCACTTTCTTCATTCAGCATATGTTCTGCACATATTTCCTTGTAATGACCGTTTGGGGATGAATTTTAATAGTTGTACTAATATTCAGTAACATGAATTACTGCAATTACTTTAGCTATTCCCTGCATTATTGGACAGTTTACTTGGAATTTTGAGAGTGCCTGTTTTCCTAATCTTAGCTGTCACTTAGAGCAGTAGCATTAAAAACAAACAAAAAAACCTGCCTACTGCTAAGGGGAAATGGTACTCCAAATTTAACTTTTTTTCTTTTATTGTTTGAGAATAGTTTTTTATGTAAGCTAAATATATCCCTTAAAATTTTGCTTACATCATTCACATTCTTGGCAAACACGTCTTTTAAAATAGCAAAGTTATGCTCATTTCATGCCTTAATCACCAAGAACTCAAATCTGGTGGACTTTAAGACACAGTATTTTAAAATATAGATAAACTTCTAAAAATGTTGGAGCTGTAGCCATTACTTGAATTTATATAATTTTAATCTTTTACATATTCAGAAAATGGTTACTTTGCACATGCATTGTGTTTTAGAAACTAGTATTTTTTAATAAAGTAAAAAACTACAGAGTTCAATGGAGAGGAAAACCAAGTAACAAAACTGCATTTCAATGTCTGTATCTATGAAAGGATTGAATGAGAAAATATATAGAGGGCTTAGGACTTGGCAGACAGCAAAAGATAAACACTATTATCATTATTGATAAAACTATTTTTAATAGACTTGATAAAACTATTCTAAACTACTGATAAAAGTATTGGTTAAGGAGTGTCTCTGGTCTAACAGTGGGAAAAATTCTAGCAGAATCAGCCCAAATTGAGGCTATCCACGGATTCAGCAATTATAGTCAGTGACACTCTCTCTCTGCCCCCTCTCCTCCCCTGATCTCATACCTCCTCCTTTCTCCCTCTGCTCTTCCTCCCTCGTAGTTACAATCTCACACAGACTGTGATTATCATTAATTTGGTAAGGCTTCTAGGTTAATCTCAAGAGGATTAAAATAGGCAATACCTTGAGGCTCCCTTTTATTATCAAATACTGTCCAGAAGGACCCTGCCATAAGTTAGTAATGCTTGATTTCCATTATAAGAGGTAAAAAGTAAAACATGTTCAAAGGACATGTGACCAAGTGGTTTCATTCCCTTTCAAGCAATGTCAGTTTCCTCATTAACTACACTCCCCTCCCCACCTGCCTCCCCACAGAAGCTGAGCAGCCAAGATTCTGATCGCCCAAGTCCCTGTAAGAATACCCTTTATGACCTCACAGTCACACCAAACTTGGCATCATAAAGAGAATGTCCCATGGGACCTTCAGCTGATCACCATGTTGTAAAAACTAAGACCACAGACTGAAGGTGTGGAGTATGACTTTGTCTTTCCCTCAATCTGCACGCAGAAAGGAATGAGAGTGGGTGCACATGAGCCAAATTTGAACTGCTACCACCCTGAAGTCCAAGATGGCCGTGCAAGGCATGAGATCCAAACCCACGAAAGAGGGAGGTAGAATGTTAAACAAAGGGTTTTCTCTACACACCTTCTGGCAGGGGTCCAGCAGATCCTGATGAAGTAGTATAATGTTGCTAAATATTTTGTGGTATTGATTTGCAGTTGAGCCATAAGTTGGCAATTTGAAGAGCTATTTATAGACGTCTAGAGGGAACTTTTCCCCAGGAGAGATAAGAGTGTAGGATCTTTCACTTTTTTGAGGCTGTTTTTTTTCCTTTAAAAGTTTATGTGGTATTTTAAAAGATGGTGGGTTTTGTTTGTGTTTTTTTCTTTTTCACTTTTGTAAATTTCTTTCAGTTTTCAAAGTGCAGTCAACTCACCTTTATTTTTTATTTGATTTGATTGACTGATTGATTTTTGGCTGCACTGGGTCTTCATTGCTTTGTACAGGCCTTCTCCAGTTGCGTCACGTGGGCTTCTCTTGTTTCAGAGCGTGGGATCTAGGATGCGTGGGCTTAGTTGGTCTGTAGCATGTGGACCCTTCCCTGACCAGGGATCAAATCCACGTCCCCAAAATTAATAGGCGGATTCTTAACTACTCGACCACCTCGACTCACCTTTTAACCCACTGTTCTGGCTCCTCTTGGACAAAGCTTGCTTCGAGGTCACATGATGAATTCGTTTGTCTGACAAGTAGCAAGGATTGACTATTCAGCCTAACTTATTGCTTCCTTCTCAGTTTCCTAAATCTTTGGCTATTTTGTTTGTCTTGGTCTTGAGGTTTTAATTGCAAAATCAACATAGATAGTTTTCAATTTCAATGTCTTTTTTTTTCATGATGTTATTTTATTATTCAAAATATTGTTCTTTTTCTCATCCATTTGTTTTCATGGCACATCTGTTTGTTCTTACACCTTCTTATGACTGTTATATCTTTGAGCAACTTAATCACTAATTTTAATCATAATTAATATAAAACTATTGTTAGGTGGTCATAAAATTAATTTCTACTCAAGTGAATTGATATTCAGATTGTTGATTTGCTCAGCTCCCATTTGGGGCATTTGTGTGTGTTTAGGAATTTTAGTTTGTTTTCTCATTTTTAATAAGACTTTTTAAAAATCTGTTTTTTCCTCTGCCTTCTCTTAGGAAGCTTACATTCCTAAAGAGGGATAAGTGAAAGTCACTCAGTCGTGTCCAACTCTTTGCGACCCCATGGACTTTGCATAGTCCATGGGATTCTCCAGGCCAGAATACTGGAGTGGATAGCTTTTCCCTTCTCTCGGGGATCTTCCCAACCCAGGGATTGAACCCAGGTCTCCCACATTGCAGGCTAATTCTTTACCAGCTGAGCCACAAGGGAAGCTCAAGGAGAGGGGTAAGTAATATGCAAATAGGTAAAAGTGAAATATTGGGCTTCCCAGGTGGCTCAGTGGCAAAGAAACTGCCTGCCAATGCAGGAGACCCAGGTTCGATCCCTGGGTCGGGAAGATGCCCTGGAGAAAGAAATGGCAGCTACTCCAGTATTCTTGCCCGGGAAATCCCATGGTCAGAGGAGCCTGGTGGGCTGCAGTCCACGGGGTCACAAAAGAGCTGGACACAACTTAGCAACCAAGCAGCAACAAAAAGTAAACTATTACAGGTCCTGTTAACATAGCATGGAGTCAGAGACATCCCCGAACCCAGAAAGAAGCAAACGTCGGATGCAGACAGAATTCAGAACAATGCCCTCTCATTCTGGCATGCTGCTGTTCTTAGAGAGCACAGTTTCAGTGATCACTAAGCTGTCTTGTCTTTACATGTATAAGAATTCCTTACAAATTGATAAGCAAGATGGCCCAAAGATATTACCTGATCATATATTCTCAGGAGAAAATCAAATTTAAAATAAGTACGTGAAAAAGATGTTGAATCCAACTGAAAAGTGAAAATGTTAGTCACTCAGTTGTGTTTGAGACTTTTGAGACCCCATGGACTCCAGCCCGCCACACCCCTCTGTCCATGGAATTCTCCAGGCAAGAATACTGGAGTGGGATGCCATTCCCTTCTCCAAGGGATCTTCCCGACCTAGGAATTGAACCCATGTCTCCTGCATTGCAGGTGGATTCTTCACCATCTAAGCCATCAGGGAGGAACCTAACTAGTCATTTACAAAGTAGCAGCAATGAGATTCTATTTCTTATTGCTCATGCCCATCAATTTGACAGAGTCTTATGAAGAGAATACTTGACTCTGATTAGGGTTCCCTGAAATAGTTTTTTGAGGTGATGGTTATTTTTAAAATATGTAGTTTTAAAAATTGGAAGGAAAAGGTTAGCAATGATATCTCTGATTTTTATTTCTTTATTTTTGATTTCATTTTCTAATTTCTCTAAAGTATTGATTTTCTAGCCAGAGAAACATATTGTACAACCATTAAATTAAGTTTTGAAGGCACATGTTAAGTGACACTTTCCTTTGATATTGGCATATAGGTGTTCCCTCTGGCACATGTGTGCAATGACACAAATAAGATGACTTTAATTAACCCCCAAGGAGTGAAGCTCAATATCTACAAGCAAAAAGTGGAACAGGCAATTAAGTCCTATGAAAAGTGAGTATTACTCCTGGCTACTCTTTAATGAATGTGGAATTTGTTTTCGCTTTTCTCTTGTTTTAGCTTAAATTTTTCATCTAGGGCAGCTATTTAACAATTGTGAAGTTGCTCAGTCGTGTCCGACTCTTTGCAACCCCATGGACACAGCCTTCCAGACTTCTCCCTCCATGGGATTCTCCAGGCAAGAATACTGGAGTGGGTTGCCATTTCCTTCTCCAGGGGATCTTCCTGACTCAGGGATCGAACTCAGGTCTCCTGCATTGCAGGCAGATGCTTTAACCTCTGAGCTACCAGGGAAGCCCATTTAACAATAGTCCATGAGAAATATTAACAGCAGCCCCAGCTAACAGATGGGCTTCCTCTATGCCTGCACTGCGTTAAGTGCATTACCTGAATGTGCCCAACAGGCTTCTCAAGAAACCGTCTTCCCTTTCCAAACTCTATAGACATCTCAGGTTTCCATAAGCTCTTTTTTCTTTTTTACAGATTTTTAAAGATTTTCTTTTGATGTGGACCATTTTTTGAAGTCTTTATTGAATTTGTTACAATATTGTTTCTATTTTTTATGTTTCGGCTTTTTGGCCACAAGGGATATGGGACCTCAGCTCCCGGATCAGGGATCGAACCCCAGCCCCCTGCCTCGGGAGGTGCAGTCTTAACCACTGGACTGACAGGGAAGTCCCTCCATGAACTCTTAAAGCTTTGTTTTTAGCAGAGTGAACTGGACCATTTTAGCATTTAACTTTCTGTAAAGTGACTAATAAGACACCACAATAATGATATAATTTACTTAAACAATTTTTAAATCAAAAGCAAGATGATGACCAGGTTGACTACAGTGAAAACTGTACCCTTAAATAGTTACTGTGTTCATGCTGAGTTAGGGGGCCTCTCTTCACAAGGGCAGATAACCCAGGATTTGGCAGGCAACTGCCAGGCTGGAGGAGATCCAGGTGGGAAAGAAACCCAGGGTCCTTGAATCCCAGCCCCTTCCTGGGGCCTGGCTCCTTCAGTCCTGACCTGGGAGCCCATCTCAGAGTGGAGATTACAGCTCTGTGGCTAGAATCTCATCCTCTCCCAGCTCTCTAATCACCTCCCCACCCTGCCCTGTAGCATTTAATTACTCCTTGTGCACACTCTTAATTAAACTTTGAGCTACCCAGCTCCTCCAGGCAAGTTCTTATTCTTGGTTCTGGAAGCTGTGCAATTGGGTTTTCATTCACTACCATGTGGTTGGGGAAAATCAAAGTAAGCAAAAGTGAACAGGGTTCAGGCCAGCCCTTACTGGTCTACTGTCATTTTTTAGTGTGTCTAGTGTGTGTTCAAAAAAGTATTGGTTTGGTCCCAAAGTTGGATTTTTCCATTACATGTTACAGAAATACCCAAATAGACTTTTTTGACCAACTGAATAGAAGATCTGACTTCTGCCACTTGGAGTGCACAACCCAGCCCAGAGACTGGCCTTTCTGCACTAGGCCCATCTCAGGCCTCTCCAAATCTGCTTACACTTGACCTTCTTCTGCTACCCTCACCTAAGAACTGAGGCTGTGTTGCATGGGCTCCTTCTGTTGCCTCAGGGCTTTTCTGAGTCTTTGTGGGCCCTTCATTTCCCTCCAGGGCAGGCTGAACTCTCCCAAGGGTCACCCTCCCTGCTGGGCCAGAGACTTAGCTCTGTCTGGTCCTTTTCTCTGCCTCTTCCTCCTCACCAGGCAGGCCTTCCCTTGCCTCCAAGCCACTCTCCCTGCCCACCCACCCAGCTATCCTCTTTCATCCCTTCTTGCCTCAGCACCAATGGCCACCCCCCACCAGAGGCCCTTCCCCAGCGACTCTCCAGCACCCACTTTGACTGTGGTGCTTGGGAGTGCTCCCAGCTTCAGCACAGGCCTGCCTGTCCCCTGCAAGGATGTCAGCCCCCAGGGCAGACTCTGGGCTGCTGCCTTTCCCCCTGGTCTCCTCTTCCTAGCGGTGTCACTATATATATTTTGACTGTTGGAATTTAATTTGAATTTGATCTAATTCAGGTTTAATTATTAAAATTCATCTAGTTCAGTTATATAAAATATAATGATATCATTTATATTGTAATTTAATTTGCTTGACTCGTTCAAATATTTGAGTCCTGTGACTACCTGGTCTGTGAAAGCCTGCTACAGGGCCACAAGCTGGGGCTTTGAGGTCAGACAGCTCAGGGGTTTCATTCTTGGCTCTGACAGTTGCTTGACAGGTCGTGTGACACTTGTGAGCTTCAGATTCCTTATTTGCAAAGATCTGGTTCACAGGGCGGTTTGAAGGTTATGTAAATTATATACATAAAGAGCAACTAATGTTAATTACTTCCCTCTTTAATTCCCTGAATCTGCTGACACTAAAATAACCATAAATACACGGGATGGAAGAGTCAAATAGTTCTTTCCACTGAGATGATCCTTTCCTGAGAATTTCCGGAAGGACAGAGGCCCTCCATTGCCAGGCAGAAGAGAGTCCTTCATTCATGGCAAAACCAAAATACAGACCTAGTAGTGCTCTGTCCCAGTTCTCACTTCCAATAATGAATCTAGAAGAGCCTTTCATACCCTCAGAGGAATATTATACCATATTGTTATTAAAATAATAAAATAGTATTAATTTAAATATGATTATTAGCATTAACTTTAATATGATTAATATTGATTGTGTATTATTTGGTATCATTAATTTGATGTTTATTTTATTTTATTTTTTTGATGTTTATTTTAAATGAATTATTTATTTAATATTTTTAATAATATTAACATTCATATTATATAGAACAAATCTTCTGATCTTTTATGTTTAGTAGTATTTGTTTGCTGGTATAAATGTCAATTGCCTTTTCCATCTTGCCCCATCTTTCTAAAGCTATGCAGACTATGAAAAGTAATTAGTGAAACTTATTTATCCCCATCTCATCCCCAATGAAACATTTCTAAGGAGTTTCCCACTACAGGGAAGCCAGATATAACTCTAAGTCTGTGTGGTTGGGGATGACCAAGTAAGTTGGAAGCTCACAGTCCTTTGGTCAAAGTAGTTACACACACTAGCTATTTTGGTCACACCTAATTCCCAGGTATAGGAGTCCTTGTGTTTTAGTATTTTAAGAATTGCAGGAGCAGTTTTGACTTTGTGTATCTGCACAGAAGCTCTGAGGATATCAGTGCTGGCTAAATTCTCGGGCAATTTTTCTGCAGCTGTGTTCATGGTGAACCTGAGGTCAAGTTTGACTCTCCTAAAAACAGAGGAAGATTGTGGTTTATCAAACCCCAGTATCCTGGACGGCCCTCATCCCACACTTTTAAAGGCTTTCCTGTGGCTGCCTTCCACACCAGTGGAGCCAGGATTCATATACTCTCCACTGCCCTCGATTCATGCCTGCTTGCTTTTTCTGTGTGCTTTGAAATAGCTCAGTGAAGATGGCAAATGGAGGAATAATAGGGGTTATGAAAATACCCTCTTAGGAAAATATTTTCTGAAGAAGTAAATTAAAACTAGAGACGGGGGACTTCCCTGGCAGTCCAGTGGTTAGGACTTCTCACTTCCAATGCAGGGGGCACGGGCTCAATGCCTGGTGGGGAACTAAAATCCCACCTGCATGCAGCATGGCCAAAATAATAATAATAAATAAAAACACTAACCTTTGAACACTTAGTACGTGACAGGCACTGTGGTAAGCATTTTTTTTTTTCATTTTAAAAATAAAATTAGAGACATGTCATAGCTAATTGGACCCACATTCACCAACCATTCCTGAATTTCTAAGTCTCCCTCTTCTTTAGAACCTGGAAGGAATGAGCCTTAGTTATTTCTGATCCCTTTATACATACTGCTCATTTAATCCCCTCAATGCCAGGAGTAAGTGGTGTTATCCTTGTCTTATTGGTAAGAAAACAGTTTTCAAAAGTTATGTAATAGGGATTTCCCTGGTGGTCCAGTGATTATGAATCTGCCTTGCAATGCAGGGGTTGCAGGTTCGATCCCTGGTTGGGGAACTAAGATCCCACATGCCACGGAGTAACTAAGCCTGAGTGCCACAACTACTGAGCCTTTCATGCCACAACTAGAGAATCCAAGTGCTGCAACTGAAACCTGACCCAGCCAAATAAATGAATATTTTTTAAGTTATGTAATAGGATCACACAGCAGTAAAGCAGAGCCTCTGAGATCTGAACCCAGACCAGTGTCTCTGCCAAGCCCTGTCTACACTCCCAGCCTCTCTCTTCCATTGCCTCCACTTTCAAGGTTTACATTTTAAAATATTTTTAAATAGTTTTTTATTTTCCATAAATGCACACAAGTTTTAGAAGCCCTCGTCATTGTTTAATCAACCACATAATTAAAGAAAATTGGGACTTCCCTGATGGTCCAGTGGCTAAGACTCCACACTCCCGATGCAGGCAGCACAGGTTCGATCCCTCAGGGAACTAGATCCCACAATCCGCAACCAAAAAAGATCCTGCATGCCACAATGAAGATTAAAGATCCTATTATGTGCTTAGTCGCTCAATTGTGTCCAACTCTTTGCAACCCCATGGACTGTAGCCCACCAGGCTCCTCTGTCCATGGGAATTCTCCAGGCAATAATACTGACTGGAGTGGGTTGCCATTTCCTGCTCCAGAGGATCTTCCCAACTCAGGGATTGGACCCAGGTCTCCCTCATTGCAGAAGAGTTCTTTACTATCTGAGCCACCAGGAAAGCCCTGTGTGCCGCAACTAAGACCCAGGGCAGCCAAATAAATAAATTTTAAAAAAATATTTTTTTAAAGAAAGCCAATTTCTTGTGACCCTACGGACTGTAGCCCACCAGGCTCCCCTGTCCTTGGCATTTTCCAGGCAAGAATACCTAAATGGGTTGCTATTTCCTACTGGGATCTTCCTGACCCAGGGATCAAAACCGGTCTCCTGCATTGCAGGCAGGTTCTTTACCGTCTGAGCCACTGGGGAAGCCCTTCTGAAGAGGCCACAAAGAACTAAAAGTATCGAAGGAGACAGGGGCAGAGCTGGCTTGTTCCTGCTTCCTGACTCTTCGGTCACTTACAGAGCGCTTACCTGTGTCAGACACAGTTCTGTGTACGATGCATACACTTGCTTATTAAATCTGCACTGCCCACATTCTACAGAAAAGTTGGCTACTGGCCCGAAGTCTACTGGATAATAAGAGGGGAACACTAAGCTTTGGGCCCAGTGGCTCCAGAGTCTGTGCTCTTCACCACCACACTAGACCCCCTTTCCATGACCTCCTCAAGCTCATGATGGATGATCAGGGCAAGGTAACACCACCCAAAGTATGCTCCCAGAGCCCTGTGCCACAGACACTGGGCCCAAGGATTAGAAGCGTGCCTCCTGGGGAGTGGCAGTATTCTCCCTGTCTGTCTTATTGAGACTTTTCTGTTTCAGGGAACACCAGCTCACACCCATGGAGCCAGTGTTCTGTGCCTGGTGCTCCAGGAAACCTGGTTTAGGTTATGATGTAGCAGTAACAAAACAGGGCTGGAAACTCTGAAAAAGCACCGCTGATTAGTAACAAGAAGAGGAGCTATAACTACCCAACTGAAAGCACTGGCTCCAACTTCCTCCTTGCCAGAATCTTTCTGGAAAGATTGCCAGAATCTTTCTAACATGTTCAGTGAGCTTAGTCTCAGCCCCAACTCTCCATGCTGGATGAGCAAGGTGCTTCATCATCCTGCCCCCTCAGCAGCCACATTTGGAAAATAAGGAGGTCAGGCTGGTTGATCTCTAAAGTGTATCCCAGTTCTCTTATTTATGACCCTAATAACCCTTTTTTGTTCTGCAGATCCAGACAGAAAAATGTCTATAGAAGGCAGGCTAAGGGCACACTTGTATTTTTCCTTAAGATGAAAATAAGATATTTTAAAATATCTTCATGCAGAGTTAATGAGGACCAGTTTATTTGCTGCCTTTTCTCAGCCTGGGTTTTACCTAATGGAGCTGAGAACTATGCCCTCCTTTCATATTTAGCGTGATTGCCACAAAGTCATAAAGCTTCTGCAGTGATGCCGAGGGAGGGAGACCCTCACATCCAATCTCTGAGCAAGTGGCAATGGTGTGGTGCTACGGTGGTGCGTGGCTTGGGCTCTCCCTGCCTGGGGTCAGTCTTTCCTTCTGAAGTAAAGTATTGCTATTAAATAATTATTGTTGTTTTTTTTTAAAACAGGCGCTTGAATAAAATTGTTTGGCGAGCATTATCTCCAGAGGAAAAAAAAAAGTAAGCCAGTTCCTTTTCATCTTTAAAATTGCTTTTTAATTTTGGTGAAATTCATATAACCTATAGTTAACAGTTCCTTTTAACTGTTTTTAAATGTGCTACTCAGTAATACTTAAGTTATTCACAGTTAGTTCACAAAATTGTAAAGATTGTAATTGTAAAATTAAAAGAAAAAATTTTTTAATGTTGTGCAAGCCACGTGTTACTTTAGTTTCAAAACTTCTCCATCATCTCAGAAAATACCTTGTACCTGTTAAGTACCCCTTCCCCATTCCTCTCTCCCACTTTAGTAACTTCCAGTCTGCTTTCTGGGCTTCCCTGATGGCTCAGATGGTAAAGAATCTGCCTGCAGTGCAAGAGACCTGGGTTCGATCCCTGGGTTGGGAAGATCCCCTGGAGAATGGCAACCCAGTGCAGGATTCCTGCCTGTAGAATTCCATGGACAGAAAAGCCTAGCGGGCTATAGTGAGTTTTGAAAGTCTCCCAACTTTGTTCTTCTATTTCAAAACTGTTCTGGTTATTTGTGGCCCCTTGAAGTTCAATGTGAATTTGAGGATTGGCTTTTAAGAAAGTTATTTTAAGTCTTTGTCTGCCAAATCCAGTGTCTGAACTTTATGTGTCTGTTGCTTTTTTCTCCTGTGAATGGGCTGTATGCATCCATGTTTCTTAGTATTCTTTGTAATTTTTTGTTGAGAACTGAACATTTTGGACATTGTAACAGTAACTCAGGAAATCAGATTCTCTACCCTCCCCAGAAATTGCTGTTGTTGCTTGATGAAGGCTGCAGTTGTCTGTTCAATGTCTTTCCACACTATTTTGCAAAGACTGTATTCTTTATCATGTGTGTTCACTAAAGTATTGTTTTGTTATCCCTGTGGTCAGCCAGTGACCTGACAGAGATTTCCCTACATGTCAGCCTCTCTGTGCATCAAGCATTCTTCTGAATGCTATGCAAGTATTCAACTACATTCTTGAGTTCCAAAATAGTTAATTCTATCAAATAGTTGTTTTGGTGAAAAGACCGGTTCCTTGATTTTTCCACTCCACTGTCTTTCATGACGTCACTTTTATGACGTCGTCTAAAGCATGATGTTGAGTAAGTTATGACACCTCTACTATGTTACAGTGCTTGTGCTTCTGCTCAGTTCTCCAGTCATGTCTGACTCTTTGCAATCCCATGGACCTTAGCCTGCTAGGCTCCTCTGTCCACGGGATTTTCCTAGCCAGAGTACTGGAGTGGGTTGCCGTGCCCTTCTCCGAGGGATCTTCCCAACCCGGGGACTGAACCTGTGTCTCCTGCATTGCAGGTGGATTATTTACCTCTGAGCCACTGGGGAAGCCCCGTATTGAGGTAGTTTCCTCCTAATCCTAGTTTATTGAGTGTTTTCATTTTTAATCATGAAAGTGTTGAATTCATCATGATTTTGCTGTATCCATTGAGATGATCAAGTCATTTTTTTCCTTCATTCTGTTACTGTGTTTTATTATACTGATTGACTTTTACATATTGCATTCTAGGAATAAGTCTCATTCTTTTAATGTGTTGTTGAATTTTGTTTGCTAGTATTGAATCAATGTTCAAAAGCAATATTGGGCTGTAGTTTTCTCATCTTGTAGTATCTTTGTCTGGCTTTGGTATCAGGGTGATGCTGGCATCATAGAATGAGTTTCAAAATGTTCCCTCCTCTTCAATATTTGAAATTATTTGAGGAGGATTGGTGTTAATTCTTCTTTAAATGTTTGGTAGTTCTCTCCATGGCAGCCATATAGTACTGAGCTCATATTTGTTGGAAATTATTTGTTTGCTGATTCAGTCTCCTTACTAGTTACAAATCTGTTCAGATTTTTTATTTCTTTCTGATTCAGTCTTAGTTGGTTATATTTTTATAGAAATTTGTCCATTTCTTCTAGGTTATCCACTTTGTTGGTGTATAATGGATCATGGTAGTCTTTTATAAAATATCTTTCTTATTTCTCTGATAATAGTTGTAATGTTCCCTCTTTCCTTTCTGATTCTAGTTATTTGAGTTTTCTCCTTTTTTCTTCTTCATCTAGCTAATAAGTATTTGTCAGTTTTGCTGCTCTTTCCAGAAACTAACTCTTAGTTTCATAGATTTTTTTCTACTGTTCTATTTTACTTATTTCTGCTCTCATCTTTATTATTTCTTTCCTTCTGCTAACTTTGAGTTTATTCTTCATTTTCCCAGTTCCTTGAAGTGTAAAGTTAAGTTGTTGATTTGAGATATTTTCTCTTTTTTAATGTAAGTATTTAGCAATATAGATTTCCCTCTTAGGACTGCTTTTGCTATATCTTAGACATTTTAATGTGTTGTATTCTTATTTTATGGGCTTCCCTGGTGGCTCAGACAGTAAAGCATCTACCTGCAATGCGGGAGACCTGGGTTCGATCCCTGGGTTGGGAAGATCTCCTGGAGAAGGAAAAGACAATCCACTCCAGCACTCTTGCCTGGAAAGTCCCACGGACGGAGGAGCCTGATAGGCAACAGTCCATGGGGTCACAAAGAGTCGGACACGACTGAGTGACCACCTCACTTCACTTCATTCTTATTTTAAAATATCTCAAGATAGTTTACAGTCTCCCTTATGATTTCTTCTTTGGCCCATTGGCTATTTAAGAGCATGTTATTTAATTTCCACATATTTGATTTCTAGTTTTATTACACTGTGATTGGAGAATATATTTTATATGATTTAATCTTAAAACTTTTAGGACTTGTGCTTTTACATGTGGTTTATCCTGAAGAGAATGTTCCATGTGCACTTAGGAAGAATATGTATTCTGCTATTGGTTGGTAGTGTGTTCTATGTATGTCTGTTTGGTCTAATTAATCTATCATGTTTTTAAAGTCCTCTGTTTCTTTATTGGTCTTCTGTTTGGTGGTTGTATCCATTATTGAAAATGGAAATTGAAATCTTCTCTTATAGTGTTTCAGTTTCTCCCTTCAATTCTATTAATGTTTGCCTCTATATTTGGGAGCTGTGAAATTAGGTGCATATTTATGACTGTCATATCTTCCTTGTGGATGGACCCTTTTTACCATTATATAATGTCCTTCTTATATGCAAAGTCAAGTGGGCCTTAGGAAGCATCACTACGAACAAAACCAGTGGAGGTGATGAAATTCCAGTTAAGCGACTTCAAATCCTAAAAGATGATACTGTGAAAGTGCTGCACTCAATATGCCAGCAAATTTGGAAAACTCAGCAGTGGCCACAGGACTGGAAAAGGTTAGTTTTCACTCCAATTGCAAAGAAAGGCAATGCCAAAGAATGTGTAAACTACCACACAATTGCACTCATCTCACACGCTAGTAAAGTAATGCTCAAAATTCTCCATCCCAGGCTTCAACAGTAGTGAACCGTGAACTTCCAGATGTTCAAGCTGGATTTAGAAAAGGCAGAGGAACCAGAGATCAAATTGTCATCATCCATTGGATCATTGAAAAAGAGAGAGAGTTCCAGGAAAACACCTACTTCTGCTTTATTGACTATGCCAAAACCTTTGACCATGTGGATCACAACAAAGTGTGGAAAATTTTTAAAGAGATGGGAATACCAGACCTCCTGAGCTGCCTCCTGAAAAATCTGTATGCAGGTCAAGAAGCAACAGTTAGAACTGGACATGGAACAACAGACTGGTTCCAAATCAGGAAAGGAGTACGTCAAAGCTGTATATTGTCACCCTGCTTATTTAACTTATATGCAGAATACATCATGCGAAATGCCAGGCCAAATGAAGCACAGTTGGAATCAAGATTGCTGGGAGAAATACCAATAACCTCAGATATGCAGATATATTAGAAAGTGAAGAAGAACTAAAGAACCTCTTCATGAAATTGAAAGAGGAGAGTGGAAAGGTGACTTAAAACTCAACATTCAGAAAACTAAGATCATGGCATCTGGTCCCATCACCTCATGGGAAATAGATGGGAGACAGTGGAAACAGTGAGAGACTTTATTTTGGGGGCGCCAAAATCACTGTAGATGGTGACTGCAGCCATGAAATTAAAAGACGCTTGCTCCTTGGAAGAAAAGCTATGATCAACCTAGACAGCATATTAAAAAGCAGACATTACTTTGCATACAAAGGTCTGTCTAGTCAAAGCTATGGTTTTTCCGGTAGTCATGTATGGATGTGAGAGTTGGACCATAAAGAAAGTTGAGCACCAAAGAACTGATGCTTTTGAACTGTGGTGTTGGAGAAGACTCTTGAGAGTCCGTTGGACTGCAAGGAGATCAAACCAGTCAATCCTAAAGGAAATCAGTCCTGAATATTCATTGGAAGGACTGATGCTGAAACTGAAACTGAAACTTTGGCCACCTGATGGGAAGACCTGACTCATTGGAAAAGACCCTGATGCTGGGAAAGAGGAGCATGATGGTGGGAGGAGAAGGGGATGACAGAGGATGAGATGGTTGGGTGGCATCACTGACTCTATGGAGATAAGTCTGAGTAAGCTCCGTGAGTTGGTGATGGACAGGGAAGCCTGGCATGCTGCAGTAGTCCATGCTCAGTCAGACATGACTGAGCAACTGAACTGAATGTCCTTCTTTGTCTCTTGTAACAATTTATGACTTAAAATAGTCATAATTTTCTGATTTTTTTTTCTGATTTACCAAGCCACCTTTTGAAGTTCTCTAGTGAATTTTTCAGTTATTATATTCCTCAGATACAGAATTTCTGTTTGGTTCTTTTTATAGTTTCCGTGTCTTTGTTGATATTCTTAATATGTTCATTCATCATTTTCCTGATTCCTTTTAGTTGTCTATATTCTCTTGGAGCTCAATGAGCATTTTTAAGACAGTTATTTCCAATTCTGTCAGGTAATTCATAGCTTTTTTCTTTAGTGTAGATTTCTGGAGATTTATTTTGTTCCTTTGATTAGGCCATTCTTCTGTTTCTCTTTATTCCTTAGTACTTTTAGGCAAGATCTGGACATTTGGAAAGGCAGACACTTGTCCCTTTATAGATGTCTTTATAGATGACTTCTTATAGGGGAAGACCTTCACCAATCATTCTGACTAGAGATTCTGGGAACCTCTCACAACTCTTCTGAGGGTAATTCTTCTCTAGGAGTGGTGGTAGTGGTCTGTGTGTGTAATTTCCCAGTTGAAGAGGTTTGCCCCTGTCTTTTCTCAGGAGCTGGTAATCTTTTTCTCCCCCTGGTGTCTTTCTTTGGTACTGCAGTATCTCTGGTGCTGTAACCAGCCATGCAACTTGCCTTTGCTCTCAGCTGCCATGCAAAGTATGCTGCCATTTTTATTGGCACTCTTAGTCAAGTGAGACAAAAGCCAGTCTCTTAAGCAGCCCCACAGAAGGCCAAAATGTTGCATACATGTTCCACTCTTCTCTTTCGGAGAAGCCTGGACTTCATTTCCTCTGAGTTGCTCAGCAGGTGCCAAGAAAGGGGAGGGGCTAGGCCAGGCAAAGTGCAAGGATGCTCCTAATACGCACTCAGTGCCCCCTCTTCTTGGCTTTGAACTCCTGGAGAGCTGGTACCTTTTAACTGGCTTCTTGGGATTCTCACAAAGGCAGTTTGTCCACATACTATTGTCAGCATTCCTGTGGGGGAATGAGGCCTGGGGTTTCTCACTTTACCATTTTCCTGACATCACTCCCATTTAGATTTTTAATGAGAATTTTTGCCGTCTTCTGGAGACAAGTTTGTCTGTGGATTGAGTCCTGTGATTGGACTGGGTTTACAGTGTGCTCTTCCAACACACAACATCTTAAAAAATGAAAAAACGTGGCACCTTCAGCAGTAAGAGAGTGATAATTATGAAATGTTCTTCTCCCCATAGCTCCCTCAGTCAATCTATCCATCTCCCTCTCTTTACCCCCTTCCATGAATATCTGACTCAGAAGTAGCTGGGACTGGAAATAGAATTTAGGACTTGGGCCCTCCACACCCCAGTGGCTTCCCCTGGAATCGTGCAGCCTGTTCATCAGCTGATAGAAAGTTTGGCTTCTGTTCTTTGTGAACTAAATCAGTGAAGCCAGAAAGTATAGGCCTATTTAGGCTTACAAGAGGACAGGAGATAAAGGTAGCTAAAATGAGCTAAGAGAAGAATTATTGCACTGAGACAAATATTTGGGTTTAGTGTTTGCTTTGTTTTCCAGAGTCACTGCTAGGCATAGCTGTATGAAATCTGTTTGAAACTTGCTTTTGATTCTGCCAAATGTTAGACCTAAGGAGAAAGGAATGGGTTCCAAACACGCTGAAAAAAATTGTTGGAAAAAAAAACTCGTGTAATAAAGTTCTAAAAAATCAGACAATCAAATTAAATAATGGGGAAAAAGGCCTCCCATGACTCAGAGATGATAATTTTAACTTGTGCAAACTACCAAAGCCCCTGTGGACAAGAAGGCGTGGCTGCAATTCTGTCAACACCTGACATCTGCTCCGACAGATGTTTCTCAGGGGAGGGTTGACTGAAAAACCATCTTTCCATATGTTTTCTGTTATGATCACATTACGTTTATCTTTCTTCTTCCTTCTCTAGGTTAGATGCAAACAAACCAATGCAGTACTTAGAAAACAAGGCAGCTTTGAACGAGGCATTAGAAAGGTTGAATTGGCCCATTTCGTTGAAGGAGCTGTCCATGCTGGAGAATGAAATCCTAGCTGGGAAAATGTACGTACAGCAGGCCATGGAGCTCCAAGAGGCTATCAAGAAGGAGAATTATGTAAGCAAAGCACTCGAAGAGGTGTGTACCATGGCGGGGTCTGTGTTTGCTCCCTCCCTCCTGCTCCGAGCCCTTGACATCTCTGTGTTGGCCATCCGTCTCCTCCACTTCTTAACACACTGATTTCTAAGAGTTACAGCCAACCCCCTGAAGGTCTCAGGACCTCTTTCAATAGAAAGGAAATGGTGTTTGATTTTACTCTGACCTTAGTTTTTAAATAATACATGTTGTAACTGGAAAATAAAATGAAACAGAAGTATCACGTGATTAAAAGCTTGGACTTTGATATGAGCCAGACCAGCATCTGGTCTCAGATCTGCCACCTAATCCCCATGTGATCTTGGCCAGTGACTCTCTTTAAACCTTAGGTTTTGCTTTCTTTAATCTGTAAGATAAGAGTATTAATAGTATTAACAGGCTTGTTATGAGAAAATGAACATTTAAAGTAGTTAGTATTGAAAGTCTTTCCTAAGTATTAGCAATTATTGTTACTGGTAAAACAGACCTTGTAAAGAGAATTTATTATCTGGCAGCCTTAATATTCATTACCACTTTGGATCATTTACTTCTTTATTTTTTTTTTGGTTGCGCTCAGTCTTTGTTACTACATATGGGCTTTCTCTGTGGCGAGTGGGGGCTCCTCTGTTGCAGTACATGGACTTCTCACTGCAGTGGCTTCTCTCGCTGCAGAGCACGGGCTCCCGGGTGCTTGGCTTCAGTAGTTGCAGCACATGGGCTTCAGTGGTTGTGGTGCACAGTCTTAGCTGCTCTGTGACGTGTGGAATCTTCCCAGACCAGGGATCGAGACCGTGTCTCCTGCATTGGCAGGCAGACTCCCATCCACTGTACCACCAGGGAAGTCTTGAATCATTTACCTTTTTTAAAAATTAATTTATTTTTTTATTGAAGGATAATTGCTTTACAGAATTTTGTTGTTCTCTGTCAAACCTCATCATAAATCAGCCATAGGTATACATATATCCTCCCCCTCCTAAACCCCCCTCCTATATTCCTCCCTGTCCCACCCCTCCAGGTTGACACAGAGCCCCTATTTGAGTTTCCTGAGCCATACAGCAAATTCCCCTTGGCCATCTATTTTGCACATGATAATGTAAGTTTCCATGTTACATCTCACCCTCTCCTCCCCTCTCCCCATGTCCATAAGTCTCTTCTCGTTGTCTGTTTCTCCATTGCTGCCCTGTGAATAAATTCTTCAGTTCCATTTTTCTAGCTTCTCTATCTATCCATTAAAATACAATATTTATCTTTCTCTTTCTGACTTACTTCATTCTCTATAATAGGTTCTAAGTTCATCCACCTCATTAGAACTGACTCAAAGGTGTTCCTTTTTATTGGCTGAGTAATATTCCATTGTGTATAGGTACCACAACTTCTTTATCCATTCATTGGTTGTAAATAGTGTAAATAGTGCTGCAATGAAGAATGAGATACATGTGTTTTTTTCAATTTTGGTTTCCTCAGGGTATATGCCTAGGAGTGGGATTATTGGGTCATGTGATGGTTTTATTCCTAGTTTTTTAAGGAATCTCCATACTGTCTTCCATAGTGGCTGTATCAATTTACATTCCCACTGACAGTACAAGAGAATTCCCCTTTCTCCACACCCTCTCCAGCATTTATTGTTTGTAGAGTTTTTGAAGATGGCCATTCTGACTGGTGTGAGATAATATCTCATTGTAGTTTTGATTTGCATTTCTCTAATAATGAGCAATGTTTAGCATCTTTTCATGTGTTTGTTAGCCATCTATATGTCTTCTTTGGAGAAATGTGTTTAGGTCTTTTCCCCACTTTTTGATTGGGCTGTTTGTTTTTCTGAGTTGTATGAGTTGCTTGTATATTTTGTCAATTAATCCTTTGTCAGTTGTTTCATTTGCTATTATTTTCTCCCATTCTGATGGTAGTGTTTTCACCTTATTTATAATTTCCTTTGCTGTGCAAAAGCTTTTAACTTTAATCAGGTCCCACTTGTTTACTTTTGTTTTTATTTCCATTACTCTAGTAGGTGGGTCATAGAAGATCTTGCTTTGATTTATGTAATCAAGTGTTCTGCCTATGTTTTCCTCTAAGAGTTTTATAGTTTCTGGCCTTGCATTTAGGTCTTTAATTCATTTTGAGTTTATCTTTGTGTATGGTATTAGGAAGTGTTCTAATTTCATTCTTTTACATGTAGCTGTCGAGTTTTCCCAGCACCATTTATTGAAGAGGCTGTCTGCCCCATTGTATATTCTTGCCTCCTTTGTCAAAAATAAGGTACCCATAGGTGCATGGGTTTATTTCCGGGCTTTCTATCTTGTTCCATTGGTCTGTATTTCTGTTTTTTGTGCCAGTACCGTACTGTCTTGATGACTGTAGCTTTGTAGTATAATCTGAGGTCAGGGAGTTTGTTTCCTCCAGCTCCATTCTTCTTTCTCAAGACTGCTTTGGCTATTCGGGGTCTTTTGTGTTTTCATATGAATTGTGAAATTTTTGTTCTAGTTCTGTGAAAAATGTCATTGGTAATTGGATAGGGATAACGTTGACCCTATAGATTGCACTTGGTAGTGTAGTCATTTTCACAATATTGATTCTCCCTACCCAGGAACATGGAATATCTCTCCATCTGTTTATGTCACCTTTGATTTCTTTCATTAGTGTCTTAGAATTTTCTGTGTACAGTTCTTTTGTCTCCTTAGGTAAGTTTATTCCTAGATATTTCTTTTTGTTGCAATGGTGAATGAGATTGATTCCTTAATTTCTTCCTGTATTTTCATTGTTAGTATATAGAAATGCAAGTGATTTCTGTGTATTGATTTTGTATCCTGCAACTTTGCTAAATTCACTGATTAGCTCTAGTAATTTTCTGATACTATCTTTAGGGTTTTCTATGTACAGTATCATGTCATCTGCAGACAGTGAGAACTTTACTTCTTCTTTTCTGATCTGAATTCCTTTTATTTCTTTTTCTTGTCTGCTGTAGCTAGGACTTCCGGAACTATGTTGAATAATAATGGTGAAAGTGAACACCCTTGTCTTGTTCCTGACCTTAGGGGGGATGCTTTCAAATTTTTACCATTGAGAATAATGTTTGCTGTAGGTTTATCATATATGGCCTTTACTATGTTGAGGTAGGTTCCTTCTATGCACATTTTTTGAAGAGTTTTAATCATAAATGGATGCTGAATTTAGTCAAAGGCTTTTTTTTGCATCTATTGAGATTATCATATGGTTTTTATCTTTCAATTTGTTAATGTGGTGTATCACATTGATTGATTTCCATATACTGAAGAATCTTTGCATCCCTGGAATAAACCGAGCTTGATCATGGTGTATGAGCTTTTTTATGTGTTGCTGAATTCTGCTTGCTAAAATTTTGTTGAGGATTTTTGCATCTATGCTTGTCAGTAATATTGGCCTGTAGTTTTCTTTTTGTGTGTTGTCTTTGTCTGGTTTTGGCATCAGGGTGATGGGGGCCTCATAGAATGAGTTTGGAAGTGTTCCTTCCTCTGCAATTTTTTGAAAGAGTTTTAGAAGGATAGGCACTAGCTCTTCTCTAAATATTTGATAGAATTCTCCTGTGAAGCCATGTCGTCCTGGGCTTTTGTTTTCTGAGAGATTTTTGATCACAGCTTCAAATTCAGTGCTTGTAATTGGGTTGTTCATAATTTCTATTTCTTCCTAGTTCAGTCTTAGAAGATTGAACTTTTCTAAAAATCTGTGTATGTCTTCCAAGTTATCCATTTTATTGCAATATAGTTTTTCATAAGTCTCCTATAATCCTTTGTATTTCTGCATTGTCTGTTGTAACCTCTCCTTTTTCATTTCTGATTTTGTTGATTTAATTCTTCTTTCTTTTTTCCTTGATGAGTTTGGCTAAAGGTTTGTCAATTTTGTTTATTTTCTCGAAGAATCAGCTTTTAGTTTTATTAAACTAAACTATTAATCTTCACTATTATTTCTTTCATTTCTTTTTCATTTATTTCTGCTTCGATCTTTATGATTTCTTTCCTTCTTCTAATTTTGGAGTTTTTTTGTTCTTCTTTTCTCAGTTGTTTTAGGTGTAAATTAGGTTTTCTATTTGATGTTTTTCTTGTTTCTTGAGGTAGGATTGTATTGCTATAAACTTCCCTCTTAGAACTGCTTTTGCAGCATCCCATAGGTTTTGAGTTGTCATGTTTTCATTGTCATTTGTTTCTAGAAATTTTTTTATTTCCCTTTTGATTTCTTCAGTAACTTGTTGGTTATTTAGAAATGTATTGTTTAATCTCCATGTGTTTGTGTTTTTTAAATTTTTTTCTTATAAATGATATCTAGTCTCATAGTGTTGTGGTCAGAGAAGATACTTGACACAATTTCAATTTTCTTAAATTTACTGAGGTTTGATTTGTGGTCTATCTTGGAGAATGTTCCACGTACACTTGAGAAGAAGGTGTATTCTTCTGCATTTGGATGGAATGTCCTAAAGATATCAATGAGATCCATCTCATCTAATGCATCATTTAAGACTTGTGTTTCCTTATTAATTTTCTGTTAATTAAATTAAAGCCTCCTAATTAATTAAAGTCTTCTACTATGATTGTGTTACTGTCAATTTCTCCTTTTATGTCTGTTAGTGTTTGTCTTATGTATTGAGGTCCTCCTATGTTGGATGCATAGATATTTACAGTTATTATGTCTTCCTCTTGGATTGATTCCTTGATCATTATGTAGTGCCAACAAAGGTCCGTCTAGTCAAGGCTATGGTTTTTCCAATAGTCATGTATGGATGTGAGAGTTGGACTATAAAGAAAGCTGAGTGCCGAAGAATTGATGCTTTTGAACTGTGGTGTTGGAGAGGACTCTTGAGAGTTCCTTGGACTGCAGGGAGATCCAACCAGTCCATCCTGAAGGAGATCAGTCCTGGGTGTTCATTGGAAGAACTGATGTTGAAGCTGAAACTCCAATACTTTGGCCACCTGATATGAAGAGCTGACTCATTGGAAAAGACCCTGATGCTAGGAAATATTGAAGGCGGAAGGAGAAGGGGACGACAGAGGATGAGATGGTTGGATGGCATCACCAACTCAATGGACATGTTTGGGTGGACTCCAGGAATTGGTGATGGACAATTGGTGCATCCATGGGGTTGCAAAGAGTTGAGCACGACTGAGTGACTGGATGGAACTAAACTGAACTGTCCTTCCTTATCTCTTGTAATATTCTTTATATTTAGCTCTATTTTGTCTGATGTGAGGATTGCTACTCCAGCTTTCTTTTGCTTCCCATTTGCATGGAATATATTTTTCCATCCTCTCACTTTCAACCTATATGTGTCTTTAGGGCTGAAGTGGGTTTCTGGTAGACAGCATATATGTGGGTCTTGTTTTTGTATCCATTCAGCCAGTCTTTGTTTTCTGGTTGGAGCATTTAATCCATTTACATTTAAAGTAATTATTGATATATACATTCCTATTGCCATTTTCTTAATTGTTTGGGGTTGATTTTGTAGATCTTTTTTCTTCTCTTGTATTTCTTGACTATGTAAGTCCCTTTAACCCTTGTTGTAAAGCTGGTTTGGTGGTACTGAATTCTCTTAATCTTAACTTTTGCTTGTCTGAAAAGCTTTTTATTTCTCCATCAATTTTGAATGAGATCCTTGCTGGGTACAGTAATCTTGGTTGTAGATTTTTCCCTTTCAGTACTTTAAATATATTCTGCCATTCCCTTCTGGCCTGAAGAGTTTCTACTGAAAGATCAGCTGTTAAATGTTTGGGGTTTCCCTTGTATGTTACTTGTTGCTTTTCCCTTGCTGCTTTTAATATTCTTTCTTTGTGTTTATTCTGTTAGTTTGATTAGTATGTGTCTTGGTGTGTTTCTCCTTGGGTTTATTCTGTATGGGACTCTTTATGCCTCTTGGACTTGATTGACTATTTCCTTTTCCATGTTGGGGAAATTTTCAGCTATAATCTCTTCAAAAATTTTCTCATGCCCTTTATTTTTCTCTTCTTCTTCTGGGACCTCTATAATTTGAATGTTGGTGCATTTGATGTTGTCCCAGAGGTTATTCTGCTCCTCAGAAATTATTTCCACCATTTTATCTTCCAGCTCACTGATTCATTCTTCTGCTTCAGATATTCTGCTATTGATTCTTTCCAGAGTATTTTTAATTTAAGTAATTGTGTTGTTTGTCTCTGTAGGTTTAATCTTTAATTCTTCTTGGTCTTTGTTAATTGGTTCTTGCATTTTCTCCATTTTGTTTTCAAGGTTTTTGATCATCTTTTTGATGATCTTTTTCAGGGAGTTTGCCCGTTTCCTCCTCGTTTACTTGGACTTCTGTGTTTCTAGTTTGTTCCTTCTTTTGTGTAGTATTTCTCTGTCTTTTCATTATTTTTTTTTTAACTTATTGTGTTTGAGGTCTCCTTTTCCCAGGCTTCAGGGTTTGAATTCTTTCTTCCTTTTGGTTTTTGCCCTCCTGAGCTTGGTCCAATAGTTTGTGTAAGCTTCAAAAAGGGTGAGATTTGTGCTGAGTTTTGTGTGTGTGTGTGTGTGTTTATTTTTCCTCTTTTGGGCAAGGCTGAATGAGGTGGTAATCCTTTCTGCTGATGATTGGGTTTGTATTTTTGTTGTTTGTTGTTTAGATGAGGCGTCCTGCACAGGGTGCTACTGGTGGTTGGGTGATGCTGGGTCTTGTACTCAAGTGGTTTCCTTTGTGTGAGTTCTCACTATTTAATACTCCCTAGGAAGGAAAGTTATGGCCAACCTAGACAGCATATTAAAAAGCAGAGACATTACTTTGCCAACAGAGGTCCGTCTAGTCAAACCTATGGTTGTTCCAGTGGTCATGTATGAATGTGAGAATTGGACTGTGAAGAAAGCTGAGCACTTTGAAGAATTGATGCTTTTGAACTGTGGTGTTGGAGAAGACTCTTGAGAGTCCCTTGGACTGCAAGGAGATCCAACCAGTCCATCCTGAAGGAGATCAGTCCTGGGTGTTCATTGGAAGGACTGATGTTGAAGCTGAAACTCCAATACTTTGCCCACCTCATGTGAAGAGTTGACTCATTGGAAAAGACCCTGACGCTGGGAGGGATTGGGGTCAGGAGGAGAAGGGGACGACAGAGGACGAGATGGCTGGATGGCATCACCGATACAATGGGCATGAGTTTGAGTAAGCTCCGGGAGTTGGTGATGGACAGGGAGGCCTGGCGTGCTGCGATTCATGGGGTCGCAGAGAGCCGGACACGACTGAGCGACTGAACTGAACTGAGTGTTAGTTCTCAGGTGGTCTGGAGTCTTGGAGTCAGTGCTTCCACTCCAAAGACTCAGGGCTTGATCTCTGGTTAGGAACAAAGATTCCACAAGTGGTTTGTTATGGCATTAAGTGAGCTTAAAACAAATACCCAAAAGTAAGAAACCAAAGATGAACCCCAGACAAATGGCAGTTACAAAATCAGGTAAATAATTATTAAAATAATGGAGTATACATATGCACCCATAAGCAAAGTCAAAACAACTAAAAAAAGTACAGTAGATTGACCTGGTGAACAAACAAAATAAAAAAGTATATTTACCAGTTAAGAACAAAACCAACTAAAGCACAAACTGGAAAACAAAACTAAAGCAAGGTGCCAAGTGGGGAATAAAACAATGAAAACAAAACTAGCAAATATGTTGAGAGAAAGAGAAAGAAAGAAAAGAAAGAATAGATATGCAAAGTTAAATAGAGGTAAATGAAGAAGATTTATATATATTAAAGATTAACTGCAAGGGGAAAAGAACAGTAGGAATGGCAAACAAAGGAATAAATGTAGAAAAAAATATAATAGGTTTAAATAATTAAAATTATAAAAAAGAGAAAAGAAAAAAAAGAAAGAAGAAAGAAAAAGAGAAAAAAAATGGAAAACTCCATAGCACTGCAAAAGCCCAACATAGAGGCAGAGGTTTATAACAACAATAAAAAGTGTGACTGAATATACACACACACATATGTGTATATATATATGTATGTATGTATATACACGCATAATCAAAGTCAAGAGTCCAACAGAAATAAAGTACAATACTTTGACCTGGTGAACAAAGGAAGCCAAAAATTATATCTACCAGTTAAGAGCAAAACGAACTAAAGCACAAACTGGAAAATAAAACTAAAGCAAGGTGCCAATTGGGGAATAAAGCAATGAAAATAAAACTAACAAATATGTTGAGAGGAAAGGAAAGAAAGAATAGATATGCAAGGTTAAACAGAGGTAGATAAAGAAGATTTATATACATTAAAGATTAACTGCAAAAAACATAAAGATTAACTGCAACAGGAAAATCGCAGTAGGAAAAGCAAACAAAGGAATAAATGTAGAAAAAAATTAGTTAAAGCTTAAAAAAGAGAAAAGGAAAAAAACAAGGAAAACTCCACAGAACTGCAAAAGCCCAATGTAGAGGCAGAGGTTTATAACAACAATAAAAAATGTGACTGAGAAAAAGAGAAAAAAAAAAAAGCTCAAAAGCTTAATTAGATTTCCTAGTGCCAATAAAATTGACAGCTAAAACAGAGGAGGAAAAAGGGGCGGGGGGTGGAGGGGAATCCAAAGAATCTACAGAACAAGTCAAAACATAAGAATAATAGATGTTTTTCTTGAGTCACTTCTGTCAGAGTCCTTTCCCTCACTGGGAGTCACAGTCCACCTCCCCTCCCTAGGAGGCCCTCCAACAATGTGCTGATCTCTGGACCTGTTGTCGGGGCAGCTCAGATTCTAATCTGGTCCTACTCCTATGTGTTCTTGCCTCCAATGTCCACAGCTATCAGAACTGGTGCCTGGCAGGCCACAGTCTACAGGGCCGCAAAGTATTGGACAAGACCGAAGCAACCCTGCATGCATAGACGCAAGAGTTTTTTTTGTCTGTGGCAGCTCTGCCCCAGTGAGAGTTTAGCATGAAGGCGGTGCAGCTGTTTGGCTTGCAGGGACCCTGGGGGCACCAAAGGTGCAGGGACATGGACTGCCTCTGCTGCAGGAGTTATGGCCCTATCAGAGTCTTTTTTCGAGCCTCTTGTAGCTGACGATTGGAAGGCTTCTTTGGCCAGTCTTTCTCCGTAGCTCCGCCCGTTCAGGCACTTAGAGGGCTTCCTTGCCTGGGGTCCTTCTCTGTTGTCTGGTGCATCAGGCACACAGAGGGGCCCCCCTGGTTGGGGTCCTACTCTGTAGATCGGGGTGTCCGGCACTTAAAGGAGCACCCTGGGTGGGGTCCTATTCTGTAGTTCAGTGCGGCGGGCACTCTCTGGGCCAGCCTCTCTATTGTTCAGCTGCCGCTGCTGGCTGTGTGAGGACAGGCTATGGTGATGGCTCCACCCACTACGCGTGACTCAGCAGTATTGCTTTGCTTCCATGGCTGCCCAGCTCTCCTCCACAGGCATTTCTCACCACAGTCTCCTCCCTCACATCCCCTTGATCCGTCTCTCCGCAGTCAACAGCAGCCCTCGCCCTGGGATTGCTCCACAATCCCTAAACTCCAGCTCCCAGCTGCTGCGCCTTCCAGGGGACCTCATCCCTGTCTGGAGTATGTATGGCTGCCCCAAGGACTGTCTGACTCTCGTTCCATTTGCTGCTACAGATCAGCTGTTTCCCTCTCAGACTTAAATGTTTCTCCTCTGACTCAGACAGTTGCCCCGATATGGGGATCAGACCCTTGCTTCAGTTCCCCCACCTATCAAGGGCAGGTCCAGTCTTGCTAACACTCCTGTTTTTCCCCCTAGTTCCTTCATCATGCCAAGTTTTGTGTGATTCTATATATTCTTTTCCACTGGTCAGGTACTCCTGTCCGCTCTCAGCTGGTGTTCTGCATGCACTTCTGTGTCTGAAGGTGTATTCCTGATGTATCCATGGAGAGAGATGTACTCCATGTCCACCTACTCCTCCACTATCTTTAAATCCTCAAACATTTACTTTTAATTATTTTTCTTCCTTGAATAAATTTTTACATAGAGTGTCCATAATCATTTTATATTCTGCTTTTCAATTTAGCATTGTCTTATATACTTTATTTGTGTTTTTGCTGAACCATCAGATTGATATTTTTTGTGGTTACATGATATTCCATGCCGTGTGACTACACTCATTGGTTTAACTCTTCACTGAATGTTGGACATTTGGGTTTGTTTGTTTTTTTTCAATTTTCCTTTCACATGTTTTGATGCTTCTATGGTGCATATAGTTGAACTATCTTGTTAAGATAAGTTCTTAGGAGTGGGACTCCTGGCCCAAAGAACATAAACACTTGGGGGCTCTAAATACTTGCTGCTTGTATAATAAATATTCTCTTTCTGACTGTAGTAGGGTGTGTGTAGACCTGGAATAGTTCATCTGGAATCTTACTGACTTCTATATAATTTTCATATATTCACCATTTAATGACATAAAAAAATATATCCAAGGAATTGACCTTTGAGATTCATCTATTTTTTATTTCAGTTTTTGCTAAATGATACTGACTTTGCCTGGTTTTAAATTCTGTATTTGCTATTCTAGATTGTTGTGTTTTGTTTGCTTATTTTTATTTAATTTTTCGCCTGAAAATGGCTTTTTTTCCCATCAGTGTAGAAAGCTATTTCTTTTCTGCAGAATGTAAAAGTTTTATCATATTTTTATTTTTACTTATTCTTATTGGATTCTTATTGTTGTTTTTATTCAGACAAGGTTATCCCCTCAAAGAGTTGTTCAGTCTTTCCTTGGAATGCACTGTCTGTTGACCCCAAATGTGTGGCTGTCTATTGGCCTTTCACACCTGGATGTCCTAGGGACACCCGAGAATCAAGAAGACTGAAAATGAATTAACTCCCTCTCCCTGGAGATCTCTTCTTTCATCGTGCCTCTTCCTCTCTGTTTGTCCCTTCATTTATTCATTGAAATATTTATGAGTTCCTCTGAGGTGCCAAGCCCTATTCTAAGCACTGGAAGTACTTAAACACATGGACCAAGTCCCACTCTTATTCTAGTTGAGAAAACAGACCATTACAGTCTTAAATGATGGACTTTCCCATGTTGCACTCTGAAGATGTTACTGCCTAACATCAGAATTTTCAAGCTTTCGATCTCTGGGTTAAGAAGGCCCCATGGAGGAAGAAACAGCAACCCACTCCAGTATTCTTGAGAATATTCTGGGAAATTCCATGGACAGAGGAGCCTGAAGGGCTACAGTCGAAAGGGTCACAAAGAGTTAGACGTGACTGAGCAGCAGCAGCATTCTTTCATCTGTACGTTACATTAAATTTAAAAATGGGAGTGTTGCTAATGTAGTGAAAAAAGGCTTGTGATTCAGAACAAAGTATGTTCTAAATTTGTCTAGATTTGTGGGATTCAAAGGTTCATTGTTCGTGGGATATGAATTAATTGTTCTATTTCTTTATTCTCTTGTCCACAGAGTGGGAAGTAAAGTAATTTCCACAATTTCTTCATCCAAAAATATTTGTTCACTACCTACCATGGATCAGATTCATGGCACAGATGATCTCAGGCAGTGAATAGCCTATCACATTCTTCTCCCTTTCCTTAGGATCTGCCATGGTGAAGCTATACATTGAACACAAAATAGGGGCTTATTAATACCATTGGAGACATGGGTTCAGCCCAATGTAGGAGACATACTGTATTAGAACATAATCTCCATGAGAGCTGAGATCTTGTTTGGCCTCACTTATAGCTATATCCATAGCTACATCCACTGAGAATGATGCCTGGCACATGGTGGGTGCTGAAAAGTATTTACTGAAGGAATGAAACCCAGATCCTTATATCAGAGTATTACAAATATGACAGTAGAAGCATAGCCATAGAACAACTGGAAGATGGGGGAATGTGAACAGTTCTGGCTGGGGAGTGGAGGAAGTCTTCACGGAACTGGGTGATTGAATTTGATCCAGAAGGATGTGTAGGGATTTGAGGGTGGGAGTGTGAGAAGTGTTCTGAGTGAGAGAAACAGCTTGTGTGTGCAGACGGGTAGAGGGGAAGAACATGGTGTATTCACCAGGGGTGTGCAGGAGACAAGACAGGGAAAGGGAGGAGGGACCCAGAATACAGGGAACTGAAAATCTCTCCTAGAATCAGGGACTCTACCCTGTAGGAAATGAATACCAGCGAGAGATTTACAGCAAGCGGAAAACATGAGCAGATTTTTGTTTTGGAAAGATTATTTTGGCAGCAAGATGAGGCTCAATGTAGGGGGGAAGACCAAAACCAGGTGCAGACTCTGACAGACTTGATCCTTGAGCCAAGCCAGTACAGTGTGGAGGGTTTAGGTGAGAGAGGCAGGAGTGGGTGGAAAGTGAACGTGTGGAGTGAGCCAGAGGGCAAAGCTGAGAACACCCACAAACTTCCCATCTTGGACAGCTGAGAGACAGAGGCACTGTTAACCACCACATCATATCAGCTCTGCTTCTTGAGGAGACAGCCCTTCTAAACACCCTGTCATTCTCTCACCCCTTACCACGTTTTTGTTTTCTTCACAGTACATTTCATCACCTGATGATATGTATGTATTTTTTCATGATCTGCGTCCTCCACTAGAATAAGAGTAGGACTTGGTCCATTGTGTTCTAGGTATTTCTAGTATTGCTGGAGTATTGCTTGACACCATGTTCAGTTCAGTTCAGTTCAGTCACTCAGTCATGTCTGACTCTTTGCTACCCCATGAATCGCAGCACGCCAGGCCTCCCTGTCCATCACCAACTCCCAGAACTTACTCAGACTCATGTCCATCGAGTCAGTGATGCCATCCAGCCATCTCAACCTCTGTCATCCCCTTCTCCTCCTGCCCCCAATCCCTCCCAGCATCAGGGTCTTTTCCAATGAGTCAACTCTTCGCATGAGGTGGCCAAAGTACTGGAATTTCAGCTTCAGTGTCAGTCCTTCCAATGAACACCCAGGACTGATCTCTTTAGTATGGACTGGTTGGATTTCCTTGCAGTCCAAGAGACTCTCAAGAGTTTTATCCAATACCACAGTTCAAAAGCATCAATTCTTCAGCACTCAGCTTTCTTCACAGTCCAACTCTCACATCCATACATGACCACTGGAAAAACCATAGCCTTGACTAGATGGACCTTTGTTGGCAAAGTAATGTCTCTGCTTTTTAATATGCTATCTAGGTTGGTCATAAGTTTCCTTCCAAGGAGCAAGCGTCTTTTAATTTCATGGCTGCAGTCACCATCTGCAGTGATTTTGGAGCCCAAAAAAATAAAGTCTGACACTGTTTCCACGGTTTCCCCATCTATTTCTCATGAAGTGATGGGACCAGATGCCATGATCTTAGTTTTCTGAATGTTGAGCCTTAAGCCAACTTTTTCACTGTCCTCTTTCACTTTCATCAAGAGGCTTTTTAGTTCCTCTTAACTCTCTGCCAAAAGGGTGGTGTCATCTGCATATATGTGGTTGTTGATATTTCTCCCAGCAATCTTGATTCCAGTTTGTGCTTCTTCCAGCCCAGCGTTTCTCATGATGTACTCTGCATATAAGTTAAATAAGCAGGGTGACAATATACAGCCTTGATGTACTCCTTTTCCTATTGGAACCAGTCTGTTGGTCCATGTCCCGTTCTAACTGTTGCTTCCTGACTTGCATATAGGTTTCTCAAGAGTCAGGTCAGGTGGTCAGGTATGCCCATCTCTTTCAGAATTTTCCACAGTTTATTGTGATCTACACAGTCAAAGGCTTTGGCATAGTCAATAAAGCAGAAATAGATGTTTTTCTGGAACTCTCTTGCTTTTTTGATGATCCAGTGAATGTTGGCAATTTGATCTCTGGTTCCTCTGCCTTTTCTAAAACCAGCCTTTTCTAAAAACATCTGGAAGTTCACAGTTGATGTATTGCTGAAGCCTGGCTTGGAGAATTTTGAACATTACTTTACTAGCGTGTGAGACAAGTGCAATTGTGTGGTAGTTTGAGCATTCTTTGGCATTGCCTTTTTTGGGGATTGGAATGAAAACTGACCTTTTCCAGTCCTGTGGCCACTGCTGAGTTTTCCAAATTTGCTGGCATTTTGAGTGCAGCACTTTCACAGCATCATATTTCAGGATTTGAAATAGCTCAACTGGAATTCCATCACCTCCACTAGCTTTGTTTGTAGTGATGCTTTCTAAGGTCTACTTGACTTAACGTTCCAGGATGTCTGGCTCTAGGTGAGCAATCACACCATCGTGATTATCTGGGTCGTGAAGATCTTTTTTGTACAGTTCTTCTGTGTATTCTTGCCACCTCTTCTTAATATCTTCTGCCTCTGTTAGGTCCATACCATTTCTGTCCTTTATTGAACTCATCTTCACATGAAATGTTCCCTTGGTATCTCTAATTTTCTTGAAGAGATCTCTAGTCTTTCCCATTTGATTGTTTTTCTCTATTTCTTTGCATTGATCACTGAGGAAGGCTCTCTTATGTCTCCGTGCTATTCTTTGGAACTCTGAATTCAAATGGGAATATCTTTCCCTTCCTCCTTGTAAGCACTCCCAAATATTTGAATGAATAAATGAATGGAAGAACCGAAGGAAGAGGTACCATGAGAGGAAAGGAAAGGAAACTCACTTTAGGTCCTCTTGATTCTTGGATGTCCCCAGGGCATCTGGGTGAAAAAGGCCAATAGGCAGCCACATGTTTGGAGTTCAGGAGAAAAGTCTGAGTCAAGGAGATGGATTTGAAGGTTCTTTGTGGTAATGAGAAAGGGAGACTGTAGAGGGGCCAATACAGGACAGCTAGAGAAGCAGAAGCTCCAGGTAGGGAGCCATGATGCCGGAGCCTAAGGAGGAGAGGTGGCAAGAGCCCTCGGCCTGGGGTCAGAAAGACCTGAATTCAAGTCCAGCACTGCCACATTCCAGCTGAGGGGCTGGGGTCCTTTAATGGACCAGAACCTGGAGTCAGAAAGACCTGAATTCAAGTCCAGCACTGCGACATTCCAGCTGAGGGGCCTTCCTTAGGCTTTCTTCACCAAGGTCCCTCATCCTTGAGTGAGAAAAATCATAATGGCCACCTGCAAGATGGTTATGAGACAGCTCACATAATATGCTCAGGACAGTGTGCAACATTAAATGTTCAACAGGAAACGCTCTCTCAACACACATTGTCCTTCATTGCTATTTTTATGATTAATGAATTACTGAGGAGTTTTGAAATAATCGTACAGGATGATATCTGAAAGCCATTTGACTTTCAAGATGGATATCAATATTGATCCTAGCCAGAACAGTTTTGGTGGCATTTTGGGAGTGGAAGCCAGTTTGCAGAAGGTGGAGGAGTGGATAGAAGTTGAGAAAATAAATATAGGAAGCAAAGACTTTAGTTTCAAGGTCTTCATAGAAAGGAAAGGAGAAAAAGATGGCAGGAACTTGATGTGGGAGCCACAGCGAGAGAAGAAATTGAATTCATGTAATGGTATTGGTGGGTCCACTGCTACCCTCTTTCTTGGTCAAGGATTAAAGATATCCTTTCACTGCCCTGTCACTTTATTGGGTGACCAAAGCCTCCACAGTCTGTTCAGGGCAGCACCCAAGTGCCCAAGGCAATTGTCTATAGGTAAGGAATGGGTGGGAGAGGTTCATACTTGGCAGCTGATCCACAGAGTTTCTTCCACTCTGAGCGTGGCCCTCTGCAATGGAAGATTTTCTGTATAATTTTCTTAAGATGATGCTTCTCCTTACTGTATGTGATGTATTGTGTGATATTTTTACTTCATTTCTATCTGAATTGATTTCATGACCCACTAACAGGTGTCAACCTTTCTGTGTGAAAAATGGTTGGGATCAAAGCTCAGGATTGCAAGACTTTTTGAGATCTGCAGTGAAAAATCCATCACATATGCAGTCATCTTTATTGATTCAGATATAACTAGAGTCTCATTTTAAATTCTAATAGCAAAGGCCAAAGATTTTGATCAATGGTTGTAATTTGGAGAGGAAGAAACCTTCTGGTTTTCGTTAAGATCCCCTAGAGTTTATTGATAACACAGCAAAAGGTGGTTAAAGTTGGTTGGCATGAGATGCAGTCAGAAACGCCCATGTGTGTTCAGAAGGGAGTGGTCACTGTATTTGATCCAGTCGAGGGTGCATCATAGAGCCTGCGGGTCTGTGGCTCTCAGGTATTTCCCCTGCCATATGTTGGCACCCAGAGTAGACACCACATTGGTTCCTGAGCTTGGAACAACTTCATGATTTTTCATGGATTAGTGGTGGAGAGAAGTGGTTATACATGCCAGTGTCTGGCTAGATTGCACCCTGCTTTTCCACTCAGACTTTCCCTGGCAGTTCTTTGCAAGATCAGATGTAGGGTGTGAATCATTATTTCACCTGCTCTGCCCAGCACATTATACTGGGCACATCCCATGCTTAACTGTTCTCCCTGTTTCTATAATCCACTCATTCTGTGGCATCCTTGGAGATAAGTGCTTGGATTACTGACTACATAATGCAAGGAGAGGTCTTAATTTGTTGGTCCTTTAATGGACCGGAACCTGGTGGTCCGGAGTCGACGATAAGAAAGTAAGAGAGAGAAAGAGGCTGATATCCCCTGGTTTACACGGAAAGCCAATAGAGTCCTATTCTTAGGGCTCGCGCTGCTGCATGTAGGCACCGGGCACCCTTTCAAGTGGGTGAAGGCACAGTGTGCCTTCTCGAGAGGGTCTTAGAAACCCGGGCAAGAAAGTGAGCTCAGGAGGCCTCCAAACTCCAAGGAATTAGCCAGAAATAGAGAGATAGAGAGAGAAAGGCAGAAAGAAAGACACGGGGACCCAAGCTCTGATGGAGCAAAGGTGTTTTAATCAACAAGGTGTGGGCATATATAAGGTAGTTATTCTCAGCAAAGATAAAGCTTAAAATTCCAGATTTACAAAACATAACGCAATCCCTATCAAAGAGAGAGTTGCAAACAATCACCTTTTACTGTATGGTTCATAAAACGGAAGAGGGTACTTATCACCGTAATGAGAAATGCCTAGATTCCTCAGCCCCAGGAAAGGCGTGCCTCTCCTCTTAATTCCTGAATATTCAGGAAAATAAGAGCCAGAGGGTTCCTGACAGATCCAAAACAGCACACAGAAAGCCTCTTGTTAAATGCTTCCTGACAATTCCCCCTATTTTATTATATTTGTAAAAAAAAAAAAAAAAAAGGTCTTGACCAAATAAGTTTGGTTAGTATTAACCAACCTTATAGAAAGGCAATGATAAACAACAAATACAATTATCAAGACAATCACCAAAGTTACAGTTCTAGACCCAATGCTGTGGGTAATACTTTCAAACCATCCTTGTGGGTCTAGCCCGGATAATTAGTTCAGCTAAAGTTTCCAAATTAGTGGAAGAGGGCAGACGTTTAGAAAAAGTTTTAAAGATTTTCTTTTGCAGTAATTGTACATTCAGTGAGGCATTATCATGTAAATGAAATTTGGTTTGTTTCCAATTGTAGGTACTATGATTGAAATGAACAGGAATAACACAAAATTGGCCATTAATACAAGTTACAGAACATAAAGTCTTATTAAATTGTAAATTTCTTATGGCTATAATGAAAGGAAGTGGGACACAGGCCTGTACAACTGATTATAGCGCAAGAAATAGTTACTATGACCACGACTGGTCCCTGTGAAATGTCCGGTCCGAGTCCCAAGTTCTCTGGTGCTGGCAGCACATTTTTATGTTTTATATATGTCTCATAGTTTAGGCCCAATTTGTTTATCGAGGATGATTTGAGGAGGAGGGTGTCATTCCACTGTCAAGCCAGCCAAGAAGTCCTTTGTCATGGTAATGTTTCAGTGTAGTGTTAGTAACCTTTTACGTAATGTTTTTTGTTCTTTCCCTAACTCTTTCCCTAAGGTTTCAGTAGTAAACATATTTCACAGACAGAAAAAGGGCAGCAGTGTCTACCAGTCTCCTTTTGGAGGCAGGACGAAAGGCCAAGTTTGTCGGCCGACGTTTATGCATAATTTTGCTGGGCCCATACACGAAGGACTTCATAACCTAAAGAAATGTTAATTAGTTTTCCCTCCTCCCCAGGGTGTGAGGGTTCCAGGGACGGGGCATATGGGTGGAGTCATTGGTTGATATGATCCGTCTTTTCTCAGTCCACTTTATGACATGAAATAAAGCAGGGTTGGGTAAGTAAATTAGTTAACGCAGCTCGAGCGGGGGTCGCGCAGACCAACAGAGCATAGCAATAAGAAGGTTTTTAGGACTCTGAGGCATTTCCTGTTGACAAATCAGATTTTTAACTTTATTAGTGAGGGTTTTTATTTGTCCCCAAGAGGGGATATCACAGGGTTGATGTCTCCAAGGGCGGTGCTTCCTAGAGATCTTTAGAGCCACCATGGCCTGTATTGGAATTTCTTTCTCCTGGGGTTCTTGTTATTTCGTCTCCATTTTCAATGTCGGGGGCCCCCTTGGATCGAATTTTCCGAGGAAAAAGTTTGTTGGATCCATCTGGGGAAATACAAGCATATCCCTATCCCTGTAAGATTAATTTCTCAGATTTCTATTGTTTATTGAACCTGTCTTGGTACCAAATGGGCAGAGGAAGAGAAGTGTCCTTCAATTCCTTGAAATGTTTTTCTGCTCTTGTTAAAATATTTCCCTGTGGTAGGTTTAAAAATTTTAAAACAAATAAAGCTGTATTAACAATAGTTATGGGTTTAGAAAATATCTTATGTTGGAATCTAGTAAAGTCTGCTTTGGATAAGGAAGACAGTAGTGTTCCTGTGTATTCCCCCTTTTTTAATTTTTTTATTTATAACTTTAGTGTGTGATGTGTTTGTTCGACTATGTCTTGTGTCTGTGAATTATAAGGAATATCTGTAATATGTTTAATAGAAAAAGATTGTAAAAATTGTTCAAAGTGTCTAGAAATATAGGCAGGGCCATTGTCTGTTTTAATAGAACTAGGAGTTTATGGTGGAGGTTTATATATTTTTTAATACAAAAACTGAATATATAGAATCAGAGACTATATTAATGGGGTAAGGATATAGGCAAATAACTTGAATAAGAGCATATAACTTATTTTGTTGAGCAGAATGAAATTTAGTATAAAAGACTATATTTTTTAAGAGACCAGAATGAAGCTTTGGCATTTTTAGTCAAACGGAAATGCGAGAAATAATAAATTCAGTGTTTTTGAAGAAATTTTACAGCTTACCAGAAGGATAATGAAATGATATTTTTTCAAAGTATTTTAGGGAAGTTAATTGGAAATCGGTAGAAGTTTGTAATGTGTTCTCAAATTGAGATTTATATGTAATAAGGTTTTATTAAAGTATAAAGGAGATAGAGAAAGCTTTTGACATAGGCATCAGAAGGGGGCAGAAAGAGTGCCCCCCTGCTAGTCTTCAGCCAGATGTCATATAACTACCAGCAGTCTGCTTAATTAGAGAAAGGAAATGTCTCAAAACTGAAAAGAACAGCACCAGGTGAGTTGTCTCGGGCCACAAAATGATTGACATGAATATTGAAGAAAGGCAGGTTTTTAAGCAAATATAGTTTTATTAACATAGCTTAAGAGAACATTTGCATGAGTAAAACATACCAGTTTGTCAAGTCTGTTCTGAGTCTTAGGCAGAACCAACTTGAAAACAGAGTCTGGGGTAAATGTATAGCACATTAACATAGCTTAAGACAAACATTTTTATAAGAAAAATGCATTGGTTAACTCAGGGTTTGAGAATAGTTAAAGTGAAACCAGATGTCATTATGGCAACACAGTATTTTAAGAGAAACCTCCTTTTAAATTTGTATGGTTTAGTCGCTAAGTCGTGTCTGACTCTTGCAACACCATGGACTGTAGCCCACTAGGCTCCTCTGTCCGTGGGATTTTTCAGGCAAGGGTACTGGAGTGGGTTGCCATTTCTTTTTATCGCTAGTTTGTTTTTTCTTGCTGCTTAAGAGAGATAAAAATGTCTGACACTTGCAGCCTATTTTTTTCATTTGGAGACCCCTGGCCTTCCTACCTGTTAAGTCAAACTAGATCGGCCAAGTAAAAGACTGAAGCTTTGTGGGGGCAGGGGCCCAAAAAGTCTAGTAGGTATTCTAGAGAGGACTGCTTGAGGGTAAAGGAGTTTAGGGCTGGTATATCAGGGGCAGCACTGCTGGATGTTGAGGGTTTGAGGGAAAAGATGGAATTTGCCCCTGGTTTTTGTTGAAGGGGACCTGGTGGGGGGCAGGGTGTTTCTTGCTTGGAGTTTCCTGAAATAGGTTTTTTTTGAATATCAAATTTAGATTTACATTTTTTGGCCCAATGCATTTTTCTACAGCAACGAGGGCAGATTTTTGGAGGTTTTGTTGTTGTTGTTGTTTTTGACTTTTTTAGGGCAGTTTTTTTTTTTTTAATGGTTTTTATATCTACATGTAAAGCATCTTTTATTTTCTTTTTTAAAGCAAGCACCCATTGTCTCAATTAGCATTTGCATTTTTTGAGTTTTTGATCTTATATTGCGACAAGCCTTTAAATAATCAAAAATAGTCCCTGTATCACGAATTGGGGCTATAGCCCCTTGACATTCCGGATTTGCATTTTCATAAGCAAGTAATTTTTCTAGTTGCCTTTTAGCTTCTTCTCCAATTACTGTATGGGAAATAGCAGTTTCTAATCTAGCTAAGAAATCAGCATACATTTCATTAGGTCCCTGTAATATTTTAATGTAGTTACCTGTAGGCTCCCCTTGAGGAGGAACTCGACCCCAAGCTTTAAGGGCCACTGTTTTTAATTGATCAGGCAACAAAGGAGGGCATTGTATTTGAGCTTCTATAGTGTCAAATTGTCCGGTGCCAGTTAACATTTCAAAAGTAATTTGGTTTGGGGGAGCGCCAGCTTGAGCATTTCTGTTAGCATGATCTCTGGCTATATCTTGAAACCACATTGTCCATTGAAGATACTCTCCTGTATCTTCTGATACTGATACAGAAGTATCTCCTGATACTTCTCCTGTTTAAGGAGAGCTTTTATTAAAATTTGCCAAAAATAGGGAATAAAATTTCCAATAGAAGATGCGATAGCATTAAGAATCTCTCTAGAAAAAGGCGAATGTGGGCCATACATAGTTACAGCCTTTTTCATTTGTTGTATGTGAAAAAGGTTAATACCTTCATATTGAGGTATTGTCTGCCCGTGAGCATCAGCATTTCTTAAAACTGGAAAGGCAGAAAAACCATCAGATTCAGAGACTGGTGGTTGCAAAGCCAGCAATTTAGAGAGCCTCTGTTGTGAAGGGTGTAGATTATTGTTATTCAGAAAGGTGTTGTCAGTTTTAATGTTAAAAGGTGTCTTAAGGGAGTCATTGTCAGAATCATTAGGTTTTATCATGGGAGAGACTTTGGGATATGTGCCCTCCAGCAGGGGAGGAGCGCTTGGAGCAACCGGGGAAGGGTTGGTAGGAAAATCTTGAAATATCTTTTGTTGTTCTAATTGGGCCTTTTGTAAGGTATCATCGTCTAATTTATATTCATGTAATAAGTGTTCTGCCTGTTGCCAAATATCATGAGGGCTAGAATTACCTTGAAATGGCAGAATCACAGCTTCAATGAGAGCCCACAGGGGCCAGAAATCTATCCGAACTACCTTCATTAGGGAACCAAGGGTTACATTCAACCACTGTCTGGAGGCAAGCCTGTATTCTCTGGCGTGAAACCGAAAATCCCTGAACTTTAAAAAAGTACTGAAGTAAAGTAGAAAAGTGAGGGGGCTTTCCAGCCAATTGACCTGTGTCTTAATACTTACCAGCCTCAATAGGCCCTGGGGGTCACTCCATCCGAATTTGCCATGTGTACCAGTCCCTGTTCGGGCGCCACTTGTTGGTCCTTTAATGGACTGGAACCTGGTAGTCCGGAGTCAACGATAAGAAAGTAAGAGAGAGAAAGAGGCTGATATCCCCTGGTTTACACAGAAAGACAATAGAGTCCTATTCTTAGGGCTCGCGCTGCTGCATGTAGGCACCGGGCACCCTCTCGAGTGGGTGAAGGCACAGTGTGCCTTCTCGAGAGGGTCTTAGAAACCCGGGCAAGAAAGTGAGCTCAGGAGGCCTCCACACTCCAAGGAATTAGCCAGAAATAGAGAGATAGAGAGAGAAAGGCAGAAAGAAAGACACGGGGACCCAAGCTCTGATGGAGCAAAGGTGTTTTAATCAACAAGGTGTGGGCATATATAAGGTAGTTATTCTCAGCAAAGATAAAGCTTAAAATTCCAGATTTACAAAACATAACGCAATCCCTATCAAAGAGAGAGTTGCAAACAATCACCTTTTACTGTATGGTTCATAAAACGGAAGAGGGTACTTATCACCGTAATGAGAAATGCCTAGATTCCTCAGCCCCAGGAAAGGCGTGCCTCTCCTCTTAATTCCTGAATATTCAGGAAAATAAGAGCCAGAGGGTTCCTGACAGATACAAAACAGCACACAGGAAGCCCCTTGTTAAATGCTTCCTGACATTAATTTTGAACTTTTATTTTATTTTTTAATGAAAAAATATTTTCCTGGTATTTAGTTTCTTTTTGGCCACACTGCATGGCATGTGGGATCTTAGTTCCCCAACCAGAGATCAGACTCATACCCCTTGCATTGGAAGCACAGAGTATTAAACACTGAACCACCAGGGAAGTCCCTTCATTCTGAACTTTTAAAATTCCACTGGAAAGCTCCCTTCACCAGCACTGCTCTTGTTGCTGTGATTGAAGAGTTCAACAACATTAGCCCATCCTGAGCCCTCAGGGCTGCAGGATGATGGAAAGCACCAAGGGCATCCAAGATATAACTGTTAGAAAACGCCGCGGGAGAAAGAAAAAGCCGCCTCTAAGGACCGGTGGTAAAGGCCTTTTTATTAAGCGTCGCTCTCGCTCTCGGGCAGAACTCCCGGGGGGCTGGTGAGTGAGGAGACAAAGGGAGTCTGCAAGGTATGAGGGGTGGGGAGGGGTTTTATAGTCCGGGCAGGGCGTCCAGGCCAGGTCTTTTCATATAAGGAAGAAAGCGCGGGCTACAGCGGTGGTCAGTGTCCGAGGGCTGTGTTGGTACCCGATTGGACCAGGCTGCAGGGGGCCAGCCCCTGAAAGTTTAGCCAGCCTCCGGAATTTGCCTTGTAGCACTTTCTCGGGGGCATGCCCCGACCTTTCATCCCGGCCTTTTAGTTATAGGACAAGGGGCGCCGGTTCTCTCTGGCTTCTTCCTGCTGAACGGGGGCGGCGAGGGGTAGGGTGTGGCCGGGATGACAGGGAGCGTCTGCCGTTAATTTTGTCACAGAGTGTCCGTTGGAAGCCCTTGGTACTGCTGTCGCAATACCATCAGCTGAACCGTGTTGAGCCGCTGTTTGACGAAGGCCAAGAGCTTATTTAAGAGACAGGGCCCGAAAGTTAAGAGCAACAAGAGGATTATGAGTGGTCCCATTAAGGTCGAGAGCAGGGTGGTCAGCCAGGGGGAGTTTTGGAACCATGATTTGAACCAACCTTGCTGGGCTTCCCGTTCCCTCTTTCTGCGCTCTAGTCCTTCTCTTACTTTGGCCATGGACTCTCTCACTACCCCTGTATGGTCTGCGTAAAAGCAACACTCTTCTTTGAGGGCTGCACAAAGGCCCCCTTGTTGTAAAAAAATCAGGTCTAGGCCTCGTCTGTTCTGTAACACCACTTCTGACAAAGAGGTTAGGGATTTTTCCAAGGCCATCATAGACTTTTCTATTCGTGCAATGTCTTCATCAATGGCGACTCTCAGGGTGATTAGGCCCTGATGTTGTGTAGTCAGGGAAGCAATGCCCGTGCCCGTTCCGGCCGCCCCCAGGGCGAACAGTGTTGCTAGAGTAATAGCTGTAACGGGCTCCCTCTTATGTCTGGGAGCTGGGGTATCTTGGTCCCAAAAGTTGTAGAGGACCTCCTCTGGGTGGTATGTAATCTTGGGTACTACTACTACCATGACACAGAATTCTCTGCTCTGGTCGAAGACAGCCAAATGGAGACAGGGCGTCAGCCCAGTCCGTGAGCATATCCACCACCCCCCGATTTCGGGAATGACATAGGTCTTGTCGGTGAAGTTGGTGTCATTGTCAGTCTGGGCACACAGGGTTTGTTTATCTGTAGGAACCGTGCCTAAGCAGGTCCCCGAACCCCATACTTGTTTCATGGTAAGGCCCACCTTGCGGTCTCCCCAAGAGCACTGTGGTGGGTTAGAGAGAGTGGATAAGTTGTAGGTGGCATTTAAGCCCACGGCCTCGTAGTAAGGTGGGTGTGAGGTGTAACAAAGCCAGCAGGATTGAGTCGCATTAGGATTGGAGTGGTTAAGGGCCCCGTAGGTTTCTTTGATCAAGGCCCACAGGGGTTCTTGGGTTTCTGGTGGGTCTGTCTGGGTTAGCTGAAGAGAGGGGGTAGGGGTAGGCGAGGTCACAACATTTGCGGCATTTGTCCCTTGTGGTGAGGGGCGGGGGGGTGTAATAATCTGGTTGGGCCCCATAACTTGGGTCTGGGCGGGTTGTAGGACTTGCTGAACATACAATGTTGCACTATTGCTTCCCGTACCATAGGTATCATATATCACTACCCCCCAGGACAGCCCGGAAATCCATCTATTTTCAGTCCGTCCCTGCTGTGTGAATGATAGTCGGATCTGGTCGCTGCATTGCCCTGGGTTGGAGGGTCGTCCCTGCCAATCTGATTTTGGAAGAGGACCCGTGAAGGACATATTGATCAGGTCTGGCCTGGTCACCGACCACTTCCGATACCCATCATTGGAAGTAACACAGCCCCAGGATTTACAGTAGCGGCTCACCATTCCCCCACAGGTTTTTATGTTTTCTCGCTGATGTCCCGGGCAGGCATAAAACCCGAGAGACCTGACCCTACACTTGGAGTATCCTGATTGTTCGATTAATTTTGTAAGGTTAAAATATAAGTCCGGCCACCACTTATCTTTCGGTTGGGTGGCTGTGGTCCGGTTTAGCTCTTCGTAGGTCTCTCCATTTTTTAAGATCCATGTGACTTGAAAAGGCTGGTGGGGGTTTTGGTAGGTGTGCCCCCCTTTTTCCAGGACCCCCAGTACCCCCAGAGTAACCCAGAGTAGAGAGTCCCGCATTGTTCTGAGGTTGGGGTGAAGGGGGTGTGGCGGACAACCAGCCTCGTGGGTCTCGTAGGGATGGAGCCGGTAACCAGGTCAGGGTGTCCCAAGGGAATAGCACCCCAGGAGTAGGAAGCAGATGGCTAGGTATGTGAGGGCCAGGGACAGTCGAAGAATGGAGGACCAATTGCGGGGGGCCGCGGCCGCTAATCTAATGGCAAAAAGTATGGCCAGAGCTGTGATTGTTAGCAGCCACAGCGGGTGATGCCAGGTCAGCATCGGATATCAGGATGTGGTCCCCCAATTATTTTGGGATTGACGACAGAGGGGTTCGGGTGATGGTCAGTTTGGTCGGCCCCGTGAGGGTGGAGTGGTAGGAGTAATTGAGAGGAGGGGCCTGGGCCGGGGCCGCCCCTGTCTCTGGGAGACCCGGGGGAGCTCGTTTGAGCCGGGTCAGGTGATACCAGGGCTCGTGTCCCAGCAGTTTGGCTGCCGTGGGAGTGGTGAGGATTACAGTATGGGGCCCCGTCCAGCGAGGTTGTAGCAGGCGGGGACTCAAGGTTTTTAGCAGTACCTGATCTCCCGGGGCCAGAGGCTGAGTTGGCCCCTCGTCGTCTGTCGGTTGTGGCAGGACCCGGTTTGCGTGTTCTCTCAGCAAGGATCGTAGGAGGGAGAAGAGGGGGAGGTACCCCGCAAGTGGGGGAGCCTCTCCCTCTGGGAGGTGAGTCAGGAGATAGGGCCTGCCGTAGAGCAGTTCGAAAGGGGTCAAACCTGTTTTGGAGTGTGGTGTGGTGCGAATGCGAGTGAGCGCCAGAGGAAGGAGGTCGACCCAAGACAGCCGCAGTTCTGAGGCAAGCTTGGTCAGGTGCGTCTTGATGATGCCGTTCACCCGTTCTACTTTGCCTGATGACTGGGGCCGATAGGGGATGTGGAGATGCCAGTCGATGCCCAGAGCCGTAGCCACCTGCTGGGAGATCTGTGAGATAAATGCAGGCCCATTGTCAGACTGAAGGGAGTTTGGCAACCCAAATCTGGGAATGAGATGGGTCGTCAAGACTTCTGTCACCGCCGCTGCCGTCTCTCGGGCGGTGGGGAAGGCCTCGACCCATCCTGAAAAGGTATCCACCAAGACCAGCAGATAGCGGTAGGTTCGATGTCTGGGCATGTGAGTGAAGTCTATCTGCCAATCTTGTCCGGGCATATGTCCCCTTAGCTGGTGAGTCTCCTGTGGGGGTCGGAGTCCTCCTTGAGGAGAGGTGGAAGCACAGGTTAGGCAGGAGCGGTGGACCGCATATATGGTCTGTCTGAGATGTGGGGGAGAAAAGACAGGGCTGAGAAAGGAAAAGAGAGCCCTTGGCCCGATGTGGAGGGTATTGTGGATTTGGGATATTATGGCCTTAGCCTGGCGCTCAGGAAGCACCGGTTTATTATGGAGTAGTATCCATCCCGACGGGTGCCTCTGAGCCCCTTCCTGTGCCAGCAATGCTCTGGCTTCTTCGCTGGAATAATCTGGGTTGAGGGTGGATCTCAAAGTCAGCAAGGGCTCGGGGGCTTGTTGTAAGGTGATTTGTCGAGCCACTTGATCTGCCATATTATTACCCAGAGCGACACTGTCATGAGTATTTTGGTGTCCCTTGCAGTGTATGATAGCGACCTCTTTGGGCAGAGATAAGGCATCTAACAGTCGAATAATGTGGGGGGCATTACAGATGGGGGATCCTTTAGTGGTCAGGAAGCCCCGCTCTTTCCAGATTGCCGCGTGAGAATGGGCAATCAAGAAGGCATATTTGGAGTCTGTGTAAATATTGGCCCTTTTTTCTTTTGCTAGGTGTAAGGCTCTAGTTAGGGCTGTTAGTTCAGCCTTTTGAGAGGTCGTCCCGGGTGGCAAGGGCTGAGCCTCCAGGACTTCTCGGGTGGTTACCACAGCATAAGCCGCCCTTCGGTTTCCATCAGGATCTCGCTTTGAGCTCCCATCGACGAACAAAGTTAGCTCTGGATCTGGTAGAGGTTCGGAAAACAGGTTGTGAGGTGGTTGCATAAGGGACTCAAGGACCTCTGAGCATAAGTGGGCTGGGGGTTCTGAGGAGAGGGGGAGGGAGGGCAACGAAGAAAGCGGGTTTAATTGTGGAGAACGACTCACGGAAACTTGCGGATTGTCCAAAAATACCAGGTGAAACTGCTGGAGCCTGGATTCGCTGAGGTCAGAGAGAAATCTAGAGGCTAAAAGATCGCCAAGGCGATGAGGTGAGAAGATGGTCAGGGGCTGACCATGAATCAGCTTTTTAGCATCAGCGTACAATGTTGCTGCTGCCGCTAGTGCCCGCAGGCAGGGGAACCATCCCCTGGCTGTGGGGTCAAGTTGTTTGGATATGTAAGCAACAGGCAGCAGTTCGGGGCCAATCGGTTGCACCAGGGCTCCAAAGGCTATCCCTCCCTTTTCATCAGTGTATAGATGGTGTGGATAGTTGGGATTTGGGAGAAAGAGAGGGGGTGCAGCCAATAGGGTTGAGCGTAAAGCGTGGAAGGCCTTAGTCACTTCAGTGGGGGAAGACAGTGGTCCTGTGGGAGTCTCTTTAGCAGCGGCATATAGGGGTTTGGCCAGGGTGGCGTAGTTTGGGACCCAGTGTCGGAAGAACCCCATCAGTCCTAGGAAGGACAATATCTGGTCTCCGTTGGCCGGAGGACAGATGGACCTGAGGAGGCTACACCGATCTGCCGTCAGGGCCTTAGTGGTAGGGGTGATTTTGAGGCCTAGATAGACAACAGAAGTCTGAGTCAGTTGGGCCTTGGATTGTGAGGCTCTGTAACCCTGGGAGCCAAGGAAATTAAGAAGAGTTGCAGAATGTTGTCGGGAGGTTTTTTCTGAGGGGCTGCAAAGGAGCAGGTCGTCTACATATTGGAGGAGGGTGCTAGGGCGGAGCGAGCATCTGGCCAGGTCTCGGGACAGAGCCTGTCCGAAGTAATGGGGACTGTCTCTGAACCCCTGAGGGAGTACAGTCCATGTGAGCTGGGTGGTAAGCTGAGTGTCGGGGTCAGTCCAGGTAAAAGCAAAGAGGAATTGGCAGTCGGGGTGGAGTGGGATGGTAAAAAAGGCATCTTTGAGGTCAATGACGGTAAAATGAGAGGTTTTGGGAGGTATGGAAGAAAGGAGAGTGTAGGGGTTAGGGACAAGTGGATGGGCAGGGACCACCGCCGCGTTGATCAGGCGGAGATCCTGCACTAGCCGGTAGTCTCCTGAAGCCTTTCGAACAGGAAGGATGGGTGTGTTACAGGGGGAAGTCGTGGGGATCAAAAGACCCTGTCCTCTGAGACGGTCGATGATGGGCTTTAGTCCCCTGAGGTTATGAGTAGACAAAGGAAACTGGGGCCTGGCTGGGAAGCAGGTGGGGTCTCTTAGCCGGATGAGGACTGGAGGGTGGTGCCGAGCCACCACCGGGACTCGGGTGTCCCAGACCTCAGGATTAACAGAAGAGGTTGGGGGGTCAACAAGTAACATTAGGAAGGCCCCTGACGTGGGAGCCGATCCTGGAGTCAGGTGAAGAGTGGCCTTCAGCTTAGCGAGTATATCTCTTCCCAAGAGAGGAGTAGGGCAGGAGGGGATGACCAAAAAGGAGTGGGTAAATAGGCAGGAACCTAATTGGCAGAACAGTGGTTGGGTTTGGAGTGGACACGAGGGTTGGCCGTCAATGCCCATAACCGAAACCTGGGAAGGACGTAAAGTGCCCCCGAAAGAGGAAAGGACCGAATAGGTAGCCCCCGTATCAACTAGAAAGTTGATGGACTTACCCGCTACCTGGAGCGTTACCCTAGGCTCGGCTTGGGTTATTGGGGTCCCCGAGTCTGGGCGGCATCAGTCATCATTGAAGCTCAGCAGTTCCGAGGCCGGAGGAGGGCAGGAGGTCTCCCTGGGGCGCTCTGGTCTCCGGCCCCTAGAGGTCGGAGCCCGAGAGGCCCGGGGACAGTCACTAGCCCAGTGTCCTCGTTGTTTGCACAACGGGCATGGCTTGGAAGGAGGCCGCGGATTGGGGCACATCTTGGCCCAGTGTCCTTCTTGGCCGCACTTGAAGCAGGCCCCCGGAGGGGGGTTTTGGGGCCCCGAGCCCGCCGCCGGCCGGAGGGCTGCTACCAAGGCCTGGGTTTGCTGGTTTAGGAGGCTTGCCTGAAATTCGGCCTTTTGTTTGAGCCTTGCCTTTCGGCTGGCCTCAGCAGTTTCTTCACGGGCGTTATAAACTTTAAAGGCCATTTTTACCAGGTCTCGAATAGGGGTCTGAGGGCCATCCTCAGCCTTGGCCAGTTTTTTTCGGATGTCAGGTGCGGATTGGGAGATAAAACGATTGGCCAAGGTAGCTGCCCCCATGGGGGACTCAGGGGACAGTCTGGTGTATTGAACAAGGGCCTCAGTCAGCCGATTAAGAAACATGGCTGGGTTTTCATCGGGCCCCTGAGTCACCTCATCTAGTTTGAGGAGGTTTACCACTTTATGAGAGGACGTTTCCATCCCATCAAGGAGACACTCTATCATATAGCGTACCCGCAGCTGGCCGCCACCCCCTTCCTGGTAGTTCCAATCAGGGTCGGTGTCAGGAACTGCCTGAGCTCCCGGGGGGCGCTCGGGGGAGGGGTTGGCACTATGCCGCTGGTCGGCCTTAGCCCTGGCTGCCGTCCAAATGGCCTGCCTCTCCTCGGGGGTGGTGGTAGATCCCAGGATGACATATATGTCCTGCCATGTTAAGGCATAGGCGCGGGTCAGACCAGTAAACTGCTTAATGTACTGAGTGGGGTTGGAGGAAAAGGATCCCAGCTTGGCCTCAATCTGTGCTAAGTCCTGGAGAGAGAAGGGGACGTGGACCTGGGCTAGACCCTCAGCTCCGGCTACTTGTCGCAGAGGGAGTAGCGGGGCTGGGGGAGGGGGCGGGGAGGCCCCTGGAGGGTTGCTATGGGAGCGAGTGTGGGAGCTAACCGGAGACGAGTAGGGAGTGACGGGGGGAAGGGGAGGATACAAGATAGGGCTAATGGCCGGAGAATCTGGGGCCGGCGGTGAAGCCTCAGGGGCGGGAACAGGAGCAAAAGAGGCCGGAGTAGGGTTAGAGGGGGAGGGGTTAGGAGGGGCCGGAGAGGAGGGGGAAGAGGTAGGAGGGGCCGGAGTGGAAGGGGAGGGAGTAGGAACCGGAGAGGAAGGGGAGGGGGCCGTGGGAGAGGCGTAGGGAGGGGGGGCCACCAGATCTTCTGGGGGAACAGAGAAAGCAGAGGACTCAGAAGCGGGAGGGGTTGGCTTAGCTCGGGAGGGTGGAGTCGGGGGGGCCATGGTGAGTAGGATCTGGCTAGGAGCACACGTAGTGCACAGGGTGGGGCGAGAGCGCAAAGCCCAAAAGGCCTGAACATAGGGGACCTCAGACCATTTTCCCGTTCTCCGGCAGTAATTATCCAAATCACGGAGGACGTCAAAGTCTAGTGTCCCTGTGGCTGGCCATTGTGAGCCATTATCTAGGGAATACTGAGGCCAGGCCTGTGAACACAGAAAAGTGAGCTGCTTGGGACGGATATCTCTCTTTAGCCCTAGAGTCCGCAGGTTAGCTAGCAGGCACTCTAAGGGGGTGGAGTATTGGGGATCGGGTTTGGAGGCTGTCGATCCCATGGCGACCACGGGGCGTGGAGGCAACCCCCGCTGTCCGAACGTCTTCGGACGAGTCGAGGGGAGCCGGAGGTCCGTGTAGTCGCGGGGAACGTCTTCCTCACGGCCGCAGGGACCCGGAAAGGCCGAAGCCGGAGGTCTACTCAGCCGCTGGGGACGTCTCCCCACCAGCTGGTGACCGGGAAGGCCGGAGCCGGAGGCCGGAGCCGGAGGCCGAAGCCGGAGGCCGAAGCCGGAGGCCGAAGCCGGAGGTCTACTCAGCCGCTGGGGACGTCTCCCCACCGGCTGGTGACCGGGAGGGCCCAGTAAGTGCGCACTGGTTACGGAGCCCTAGGAAGTGATCGCCAGGGAAGGCAGGCCCCAAAGCCGAAGGGACTTACCCCGTATCCTGCCGTCCGGGGGGTTGGTCAGCCGCCTGGGTCCGGGGCTACCGCGGCGGTGGAGCTCGAGGGGGGAGCCCCAACGGCGAGTGCCGGGGGCCCCTCAACCCGAGCCCCACGTTGGGGCGCCAGATGTTAGAAAACGCCGCGGGAGAAAGAAAAAGCCGCCTCTAAGGACCGGTGGTAAAGGCCTTTTTATTAAGCGTCGCTCTCGCTCTCGGGCAGAACTCCCGGGGGGCTGGTGAGTGAGGAGACAAAGGGAGTCTGCAAGGTATGAGGGGTGGGGAGGGGTTTTATAGTCCGGGCAGGGCGTCCAGGCCAGGTCTTTTCATATAAGGAAGAAAGCGCGGGCTACAGCGGTGGTCAGTGTCCGAGGGCTGTGTTGGTACCCGATTGGACCAGGCTGCAGGGGGCCAGCCCCTGAAAGTTTAGCCAGCCTCCGGAATTTGCCTTGTAGCACTTTCTCGGGGGCATGCCCCGACCTTTCAATAACTAACCTCCCCGAGTTCTCCCTGGGAGCCTGGTGTAGGGCAGCCCCAGTCATAACCTTGGCTGCCTTGAAACACATGGTGGTGGAAAATCTTGTTAAACTATAAGCATCTGTGAGCATCCTGAATAGAGACCTTGGAAATGAACTGACCCAGCTGGTTGCACGTGGTTACTACTCCAAGTTGTGACCAGCAGGGAATCTGGAGTCTTTGGCTTTGAGAAATAGCTAGTTAAGTGCTCCATTCCATGGAAAATTGTCCAGAAGAAAGAGAGCATTAGGAAAATGCACCACAGATGGGAGGATGTGGGTGAGACTGGCTGAGAAGGGAATGGGAGAATGAAGTGATGAAAAGAAACCACTTGGATTTGAAAACATTATATTGGATTGTGACTTTGACATTATACAAGAGAACAGTAGTTCAGGAAACTTAGAAATTTCTTTGAGTTGTATAAAATGAAGTCAGAATAAGTAGAGTCATTTGTCATGTTTTCTCCCAAACAGTAATTGAACCAGTTGTCTGTCATTCCTGCCTCATAACCCATCTTTATACAGCTCTCAGTATTCCCTCTTTAAAGGGAGATATCATACCTTAACCCTTTATGACTAGCCAGCCTCTCTCATTCCACGAGTGAAAACTGTAGTCTCTTCTGATGATACTTGAGTCTGATAGGAGGACTGACTTCCTGGAGACTGTGACATAGTCACAGTGTGTGTGCAGGCGGGGAATTAGCAAGTCTGGATTGTGCATCTGCGATGCCATCACACAAAGAATGACACATGCACATTTAGGTGGTAAGTGAACATCTGGAAACCAGACCCATGATGGGCTCCTGTGAGATGATGATGGTAGGACACCTGGCCAGCGTGAGGCTGAAATCCCAGAGAGAGCGAGGCGCCAGGATGTGATGGGCAAGGATGCCAAAGAGAAGATGCTGCCCATGTCATGATAGTGCCATGGTTAGCTGGAGAGTTTAGGAGAGGATACTGCTCAGGAAGACCAGCCAATGGAGGAAATTCAAATAAGGGAAGAAAAACTCCCACCAACTCTAAATAGTATCCAGAATGGTTTCTGTCTAGTACCCTGATATTCTGGAGTAGAAAGAAGGGTATCAGCTCCAGGAACAAAAATCAACACCTTGATTCTTTTTATTCTAAAGCTGAAGGCAACTGTCTTGGCTAGAGATTTCAGCTGGGTAGACCCCAGCACTCCCCTGTCACAAGGCTCATCTTTTTTTATTTTTTTAAAGTTTGTTTATTTATTTTTGGCTTTGCTGGATCTTCATTGCTGCTTGAGGGCTTTCTCTAGTTGCAGCAAGTGGGAGCTACTGTTCGTGGCAGTTCATGAGCTTCTCACTGCAGTGGTTTCTCTTGTTGCAGAGCATGGATTCTTGGGGCACTCAGGCTTCCGTAGTTGCAGCACATGGGCTTAGTAGTTGGGACTCGTGGTCTTAGTTGCCCTGCAGCAAGTGGACTCTTCCCAGACCAGGGATCAAACCCAGGTCCCCTGCATTGATTGGCAGGCAGATTCTCCACCACTGGACCACCCGGGAAGTTTTCATCCTTTTTTCATTGGCATAAATTCTACCCTAAACAGGTTTGGGTGTGGTCATTGATTTCACTGGCTGGAGAAGGAAAATTGAGTGCAGAGGCCTTATAAGGAAGGTCCAGGCAGGAAACAGAATCTCATTCAGTCACTTCAAGTGAAGAATCATTAATGAAGGAACTGTTTGCAGAGGGGGAGGCAGGTCAAGGCAGCCAAAAGGGGATTTCACCCCAGCACTGGCAAATCAGGAAGCTGTCAGCACCTCTGGACTTCAGCAGTGGAGGGAAATAGTGGTACTGGAGCCTGCAAGAGTGCAGTCCACTAGTCGGTGGGGGGATGGGGGGTGGGGGGGTATCTGTAGAGAGACAAAAGACAGGGAGGGAAGTTGGAACCGATGCCCCAGCCCTTCTCTCCCTGCTGCCCTCTGACCTCCCACCTCCCATTGGCTCAGCCTATCAGAAAGTAAGTCAATAAGAGAAATCGGGTCATGTTGTCCTTGGAGGGGTCAGCCTTTTGGAACATGGGGGCAAGGCAGGGCAGAGAATGGACATAGGGGCAGATGGGTGGACCAGAGTAAGCAGAACAGAGATTCTTTTGAAAAGTTTTCTTAAAGGCCAAGCATTTCTATTTGTACCATCACCTCATTTGAGATATTTCTGTACAACCTCAGCAGTCAGCTGGTGGTGGTCCACACTCCAGGCAATGGCACAGTAGTGGCTCTAGTATGTGCATCTCTGGAGTACCTGCCTGTGGAAGTACAGACCTCAGAGCTGCAGTAATTTTCAGGTTTAAATACTTAAAACCTTTTCAAGTTCTCCTCTCTTTGATTCTTCCCTAAAAGAGCAACGAGGGAATATTCCCCAAGAAGATGTTACAAGTGTGCTTTTCAAGCTACAGAAATAATTTGATTCAGCATCTAATGCATATTTATTAGGTTCCTTTGCTACTACCCTGGTGGCTCAGATGGTAAAGAATCTGCTTGCAATGCAGGAGACCTGCATTCGATCCCTGGGTCAGGAAGATCCCCTGGAGAAGGGAATGGCAACCTACTCCAGTGTTCTTGCCTGGAGAATTTCATGGACAGAGGAGCCTGGGAGGCTGCAGTCATGGGGTGGCAAAGAGTCAGACACTACTGAGAGACTTACACACTTTCGCTACTACCAAAAAAAAAAAAAAAAAAGAAAAGAAACACCCAAAAAAATTTCACCCTTCCACAAAAGCCCTTTGAGTTGCTATGGATTGAGATTTGATTGGAGACTTTACTATCAGAGTGGTTAAGTCTCCCTAGTCCAGTGCTGCTGTGTGCGGGACTGAAGGCCATTCAGGGCTTCATCCTATCATTGTTTCCTATGCTTCATAAGCAGCTGCTTACACAGCTCAAGGAACCACACCAGGATGAGGGTAAGGCCAAGCCACCCCTAAAGAGGGGATTAGAAACTGCACAGAAATTTGCAGACATGTATTGCTCATGTGTTTTCTAACATTATGAAATTCCCTGAGGAGGAGGGGAACAAAGCTCCGTGAAAGCACTTGCCTCCCCTGCTTTGGATTTGAAAGTACAACTAAGCGCCAGAGTACAGGCTACAGTCCTGTACTGGCAGCCTGGCAGGCTACAGGCCATGGGACAGAAAGAGTCAGCCACGACGTAACTTCTGAAATGGGACAGTAATTCTCTGCATGTTCTCCTGGTTGCAGCTTCCCTCTTAAGCCTTGGGCTCACGGATGGACTCCTCAGTGTCCCCAGGAGTCCAGCACCGACCTGCTGTGCTTGAGAAATCTTGCAAGGAGACTTAGCTTCCTCTTAAAATGGAGGGAGCTGGGGCAGGAAGTTCCACTTAGAGCTTCACTTCTTTGGCTTTACAGTTTGACTCCTGCTAAAATGCAAATTTCCTAGAAAGGAAAACACTCCAACTCTTTTCAACATTCTACCATGGGTAGAAGAAATGAAGAAGGAAATGGCAACCCACTCCAGTATTCTTGCCTGGGAAATCCCATGGACAGAGGAGCCTGGTGGGCTACAGTCCATGGGTTTGCAAAGACTCTGACACAACTTAGTGACTAAACACCAACAACAGCAACCATGGGTCGGCCACTCCCATTCTGCTGCCTCGAGGGACTGGGCAGGAGTTTGCCACCCCTGGTTTACATCTTCCTGTAAGGTCTTTTTCTCATTTTCTCTCTAGAACCCATTTCTAAAAGAAATGCAGATCCTGGCTAGTCTTGTGGTGGAGCAAACCCCTCTACATATAAATGAGAGGAGAGAGAGAGAGTAGGTCAGAAAATGCTCCAGGCTGGCCTTGTTCTCACTAGGTTTCAAAAGAGTGTCCAAATGTTCTGGTCTCATAATTAGGTACTCTGTGGAGAGGAAAGGTCAGAACATCCCTGGCCCTACATGTAGTATCTGATCACAGCAGTCAGACTTTACTTGGCTTTAAGGACAAAATATGGCCAGAGAAGCATGTTGGACCTGCTGCTAGTACTGTTTGGGGGTCATCTGCAGCAGAGTTCAATGATTTGAGGCAGGAAAAAATACAGTGATTTTACAACAATATTTTGAGCCAAAGACTAGTTCTAGTTACACCGTAGCAGTACGTTCTGTACCTGATGTGAAAACATGCTGTTCGTTAAGTGGAAAATTCTAAAGCATCAAACATTTAGTGAACTCCACCCCACCAATGCAAACCTGAGAACATGACCTTGAAACTAAATAATAAAACAAAAGGAGGGTATTGCATCTTGGATCCTTATCTATTGATGCATCATTTGATAACTGAATCTGGCAAAAGAGTGAGTTGGAGTCTCTGAATTTTGGAAACAAGGCAGAATCAAAGTACCCAGAGAACAGCATCCCTAACTGCCAGCATCACTGCCCATCTGACTTCCTCACTAAAACTGGCCTACAGATAGGTTTGCTTGTTTATTTAGTGCTGGCATTTCTCGTTCTCTCATTCTCCATCCCCTGTGACTCTCGTCCTCCATAGATTTCTTTTTCAAGCCCAACAGCATGCTTGTATTGTGCATATGATTAGTTGACTTATGGCAGAAAGGAGCAGGTCAGGGAACATCCTCTAGTGTGGGCTGTGTCTCTAAAGTCTTTGGTGAGTCTTTGGTAGTCCAGTGGCTAAGACTGCATGCTCCCAATGCAGGGGACCTGGGTTTGACCCCTGGTCAGGGAAGTAGATCACACATAGAGCAACTAAAGATCCTATGTGCTGCAACTAAGACTCAGTGCAGCCAAATAAATACTTTTTAAAAAATATGAAGTCTTTGGCAAGATTCAAAAAATAGCAGGATGTCATCTCTCTGGAAAGGTGCCGTCGGCATTGTGGCTGAAGGGATGAGGTGCCCTGACTGATGTTCTTCCATCTTGAGAGACCAGTGCTCTATTTCTGTGAATGAATCTATATATTAAAGCTGGCCCTCATAGGTCTGTGTTGCCGAGGCTTCTCTGCTCTATCTGTGGTGTAGCTGAGTTGCCTGTGCAGGGATATGGGAGAATCACTGAGTGTGCAGTGAGAGATTCCTTCCATATAGCTCCATGCTATAGAAACAGCCAGGAGCGAGTTCTTGCCAATAGTAGTAACAGTTGGAAACAAGAGCAGAGTGAATGTGAGTGTACAAAGCCCTGTAGTAGTAATGGTCCTTTCAGGTGTACTCAAGGTGTAGGAATGATGTGAAGGAGGGATGATACTTTTTGGCTGTTTAGAAAGGCAGGGTTTTTTGTTTTTTGGGTGTTTTTTGGCAGTGCCTCACAGCATGTGGGATCTTAGTTCCCTGACCAGGGATTGAACCCAAGCCCCCTGCTTTGAAAGAGTGGAGTCTTAATCACTGGACCACCAAGGAAGTCCCAGAAAGGCAGTTGCTTAGGTAGCATTTTCAGTGTGTTAAAAATGAACACCAGCAGCCCTCTGCATCACTTCCATTCATTGCTATTACCCTTGCAGGGAAGGTCTTCACAGAGTGAAGACCTTTTTCTGTATTAGATGCATTGGGAAGTGAATGACAACTATAGGAGGGTAAAAAAGAGCTCTCTGATGATTTCGGGTAAATGACTTCACAGATTTGTACCTGTGGAACTGTAGAGAGCAATCATATTTGTTACCTTCTGGCTAAGAGAAGCTCTCTGGTTGAGAGAATCAATATTTGGAATCTAGAGATAAAAAGAGGCTAGGTAAATAAATTATGTGATTATTCTTATTTCGGATTTTGAAAAGGAGTTTTAGATGAATCTAAGCATAGGTTCTAATAAACCACTGGTCTGTTATACTGATGACATCTAAAGGAGAAAAATGGCTTTCTAGAATCAATGTGGAAATCTTTTGTAAATGATAGGTTGTTATTGGTCTGGAGCTGATAAGACTGTCTCATGCCTCAGGGACCAACAGGTATCCCTGGCTGATTGGTCTTTGATATGAACACTAATGGTGTGAAGCAGTGTGGCTTTGGAAATTAAATTTATGTAAAGGCGAGGTATTTATGTGACATCTGATTTAATTTGGCATATTCTGAATTTTTAAGATTCTGAATTCTATCAATAACAAGAATATACCGTACATGGAATCTTCCATCAAGGAACTGACTGTAGGAAACTGTGGTGTGGGCATCTCTTTGGGGTGATTATGATGGAAAACTCTGCTACTCGTGTCACAGTTCTGACCATGACGTTTCCCTTATGTTGTAAAAACTACAAGCCAGGGTATCATGCTTGTGTTCCTGCCCTTGTACGCATGTGACCTGACAGTTTCTCCAGTACTGCAGAAAGTCTACTAAAGCTAAGACTCTCCTGGACATTAGAGGACATTAGAGATCATTTATGTTGTCCTCTTATTTTGCACAGGCAGAAACTGAAGCCCAGAAATGTTAATATGCTGCCCAAGCTCACACCTGGATAGCACTTGGTCCCATTTCTCCTGTCCCCTGGTCCAGTCCCATCTCTTTGAGACCATTTCAGACTGGCAGTAGGTCATTATGATTGCCCATGGAAAGGAGTGCTTAGATGTCTCCTCTGGTTGAAAGCCCAGGAACAGTCAGATGATATTCACCATCTACCAATGATGTTGGGCCATCCTCTTTGATATACTGACTGCATTTCTAAAAGCAGAAATTCCATGAGAATGGAGGGTCCCAAGCAAAATCCAGCTAGGTGGGAACATCAAAAGTGTGTTGGTCGTCTTCCATTTTTGTCTGTGGCCACATAAGCTAAAAGCTATGTGAGTCTGAAGACTTGAACGCATCCCACAGCCCTGGGCCAGGAAGATCCTCTGGGGAAGGGGAAGGCAACCCACTCCAGTAATCTTGCCTGGAGAATCCCATAGACAGAGGAGCCTGGTGGGCCATGGTCCATAGCATCACAAAGAATTGGACACGACTGAAGCAACTTGGCATTCACACTACGGTTACGACTGCTAATTTAAAGTCTTTATCTGATTATTCCAACGCCTGAGTCATCTCAATTCTGTGGTCTATTGATTGCCTTTTACCTTGAGAATTGATCATGTTTGCTTGCTTTTTTGTATGTTGCATTTTGGATTGTATAATGCATGTATATTAAATATTGTGTTTTAAGACTCTAGGTCCTATTTAAATGCTCTGGAAAAGGTTGACTTTTTTGGTTTCATTTTAACTAAACTTGATTAGATTACACTGAAAATTCTGCCTCATTTTCTATGTGCAGTGGTTCCCCATATCTGTTCAAGTTTAAAAGCCTGTTCCCCACCAGAGAGTCCTCCAGAGTGAGTATATAGTATGTGCATGTTCTATAATTCTTCAGTGATGTAATTCTCATCAGAGAATAACAAACTGTCTTGTTCCTGTGATTTTCACTGTCTGCATTGACTTTTTCTATCAACTATTAATGTTTTATTTATTTATTTTTTAGCAACAGAAAATTCAAGGAACTCCAACAAAGAAAAACAAATCAAAAAAATTGGATCCACTCAAAGGCCAGAAGGTTATTGCAAGATGTGATGAAAATGGCTTTTATTTTCCAGGTAGGTAGATATTTTATTTTGTAAAATTCCTTTGTTAAGTAATACGATATCAGGGACCAGAAGTTCTCAAACTGTGCTTTCCCTATCACACTGACACTTCATGAGTTGTACTAAGGTATTCCACTTCTAAAATGAAAGGATGATGTTTCTACTCATACTTGTGGAGAAGTAATCACCAGAAAAACTTATATTAATCTTTCATTTGTTTAGTAAACAAGTTTTTTACTACATATTTACTATATTCCATGTATGTAATATTCCTAAAGTGCTGGTCTACCATAGTAAGCAAACAGAAGAAAATTCTTGTCTTTATGGAGCTACATGCTAGTTGGGGAGTCAGACAGCAACCGAATAAGTAAAATATGTAGTATGTCACATCCAAGGCTATGAAGGAAAATGGAGCCACAAAGAGAGTTGAGCACATCAAAGGTGAAGGTTGCAATTCTAAATATGGTGGTCGATTGTTGAGGTCCTTTAATGGACCGGAACCTGGTGGTTCGGAGTCGATGATAAGAAAGTAAAAGAGAGAAAGAGGCTGATATCCCTTAGTTTACGCAGAAAACCAATAAAGCCCCTGACACAGGGCTTGCACTACTTCACGTAGGCACAAGAGGCCCTCTCAAGGGGGTCTTGCAAGCCTGGGCAGGAAAGTGAGCTCAGCTGGCTTCTGTGCTCCAACGAATTAGCCTGAGAGAAAGAGAGAGAGAGAATGAGAGAGAAAAAGAAAGAAAGACACGGGGACCCAAGCTCTGATGGAACAAGGGTGTTTTATTCAACATAGTGTGGGTATATATACTGTCTTACAAGGTAGCTTTTTTCAGCAAAGATAAAGATCAAAAGTCCAGACTTACAAATTATCAAGGAAACATAAGACAATCCATATCAAAGAGAGAGGGTTGTAAATAATCACTTTTACCGTATGGTCCATGAAAAGGAGGAGGGTCATAAATAGTTACTTTTCACCGTATGGAAAAACTAATGAAGGAAATGCGTGCATTCCTCAGCCCTGGGAGTGGTTTGCCACTCCTCTTAATTCCTGAATATTCAGGAATTAATAAGGAACAGAGGATTCATGACAGATCTAAAATAGCACACAGGAAGCCTCCTGTTAAACACTTCCTGACAGTCGATGAAGAGCTTATGGGTAAGGTGACATATTAATCAGGACTTTCAAAAGGAGCGATAAAATGGAGTTTCCCTAGTGTAGCGGTTATCACGTTCGTCTCGCAAAAGGAGCAGTAAGGGACTTTCCTGGTAGTCCATCAGTTAAGACTGCAGGCTTCCACTGTAGGGGGCATAGATTTGAACCCTGGTCAGGAAGCTAAGATCCCACATAGCGTGTGGCGCAGCCAAAAAAATTAAAAAATAAAATTTAAAAATAAATTAATTAAAAGGGGCCATGAGATTATCTGGGGGAGAGAGTTCTAGCAAGGGAAGAGCAGGGCTTCACTAGAAGCCCTGAGAAAGGAATGCCTATGACAGCCTCTTCCTTAGAGGAAGAGTCCAATGTGCCTGGGACCTGATGAATTGTAGGTGCACCATGAGACACTAACATTGTCAAAAAAGCAGTTGGAGATATGGATCTAGAATCTGGAGAGGAAATCTGTCCAGAAATAGAGATTTTTGACACGTCAGAACAAAAGTAATCACTGAAATCATGTAAAAGCCTATGGGGAAAGAGAGCTTAAAGGACCCGGAAGAAGAGGTGCCCATCAAAAAGATTATACCTTGAAGTATAGCCAATCCTACTGTCAATCACCAGTTTAAAAAAATTATTTATTAAACTTAATTAAATCTGCTTTTTAAGTGGGAAAAATACTTAAATAGGAATTTGGGTTTCCAGCAGACATATGTGTAGAACTAACAACTAGGATATTGTATTTGATTTTTTTTTACCCCTTCCAAAAAAGAAGGCCAAATAGAATTTTGAGGGGCACAGGCATGATCTTCATTGGTAACTCCTTTCTGATAATCTTTGTTCAAAGCCTCATAAATGTTTCTAAAGGAAAACAGCTAAGCCGAAGGCAGCTTCAGAGCAACTGGATCAAAGCATCCTTTGCATAAGGCCAGGTCTGTGCAGGAGCAAAGCTGGCTCAGTCTTGCTGCCACCCTTGGGAATCAGGGCAGGGATTTCCATTTGGCTACCTCTGTTCCGAAGAATTGATGCTTTCAAACTGTGGTGCTGGAGAAGACTCTTGAAAGTCCCTTGGACTGCAAGGAGATCAAACCAGTCAATCCTAAAGGAAATCAGTACTGAATATTTATTGGAAGGATTGATGCTGAAGCTGAAGCTCCAATACTCTGGCCAGCTGATGCAAAGAGCTGACTCATTGGAAAAGACCCTGATGCTGGGAAAGATTGAGGGCAGGAGGAAAAGGGGGTGGCAGAGGATGAGATGGTTGGATAGTATCACCGACTCAATGAACATGAGTTTAAGCAAACTCCGGGAGGTAGTGAAGAACAGGGAAGCCTGGCCTGCTGCAGTCCACAGGGTCACAAATAGTCGGACACGACTGAGTGACTGAACAGCAACAGCCTCTGCCCCAGGGATGAGTGTGGATTAGCTAGTGGAGGGCAGACTGTTGTACAGAACAGAAGTGGCAAGCTGATAGCCTGGTTCATCCTGATGCTGAAAATCAGGAAGGCGGACACAACTCAGAGCTTTATTTTAATCATTATTTGTAGGAACTGTGTCATCTTTCTTGTTGTTCAGTAAAAAGCAGCATTTTATCTCAGGAAATCCTTAATGATGAAAAGTGTGGGTTGCAAGATTTCTGCACTATGCCATCAGAACAAGTTACAACAGAAAAAAAAAAAAAAGGCTGGGAGTGGGAAACAGAATACTTTCCCAGGTGTAATGATTTAGGATCAGAAAAATCCTAATTTTTTTTTTTGAAATCTCTTTCTTGCCTCTACCAGCCAGGTGACTGGCATCACTGAAGTATTCTAAACTTGTTTCCTTCTCTCTCCAAATGGGATTTAAAACAGTGAAAACCCCCATAAGATCATGATGTTGATTAAATTTGATAATGTGCAGCATTTTGAAATTGGAAAGTGTTAATTACCTGTAGAGTTTGTCTATTACTGCCTCTTGGGAGATATAAACAACTCACCTGGGGTCCTCACCTGGGGGTATAGAACACTGCTGGAAGTTTAAAAACTTTAACAGTAGTTTTAAAAGTTTAAGAACAATTCAAAAACGCAAAACCAGCACAGTGAGCTACAGAAGAAACCTCTGAGACTAAAGGAAGAAGAGACTATGATGACTAGATGTATAGGCTGGAAGTCAGTGGAGGTGGGGCAAGTGGAAGGCACGTTTCCAGTTGAGCAGTGGAAGGCACGTTTCCTGTTGAGCAGAACAGATGCCTTTTCCAGGAAACGGAATCCCAGCCCAGTTGTTAATATCAAAAGGTTCTTATAGCCAGAGGTAAAAATATCTGCACTCCAGCCTGAGAAATTCCTGTTTGGAATGAAGATTGAAAACCACCCCTGCTTTCTTTCGCTAAACTAACTGACGAATGCTGTCTACTTAGACTGTTTCTTCATTCCTCTGACCTTTGGGCATGGGCAGTGTTTTCACCGAGGGTCTCAACTGGGGGCACCCCTTTCTCCTCCCACCTGGGTATAGGAGAATCCCCTAACCGAGGTAAGGAAGCTGACTCATACCCAGGAAGACGGGGATCCCTGAGCCTCCAGCAGGAGGAAGACAGAAAGCCATGGAGGTGGTTCTGGTCCTACCTCCAGAGCCAGAGCCCCAAGTGGCCCTGAGAGATACCTTCTCACCTCTCTGCGGCTGAGGGCAGAAGGAAACTGCAGCGTAAGGGCAGCCCAGAATAGGAAGCCAGTCTTGAATCAGGACCTGGAAATGGCAGCAACTCCTTTATGAGGTGGAAAAGGAGTTAGTGCAGAGGCTGAGCCATAACCAGATAGGCCAGCAGCTCTGGGTCCTCCATCCTGATTTACAGCCAGCCAGGTGTCAACACCATGAGGCTGGCTCCACAGTTAATTGGGAAGAATCTGCACTGATTTCTGGAGGTGAGCAAAAACCCACGAATGCAGAGATTGAAACAGAAAAGAGCTGGTAGAAACTTAACAAATGTCTAGGTCTAATGATCTAGATCAGGGGCAGGAAGCCTTTTTATGTAAAGAAGCAGCTAATACATGGTGTAGACTCCACGGCCATGCAGCTGCACAGCTGCTCAACTCAGGCAGACACCTGAAAAACTTACCCCAGTTTTAAGACTGGATTCTACACAGTCCCAAAGGCTAAGAATTTGAGGAAGGTCACACTGGCCAACAAGGGCATCTTGGCAGCTTGGATCCTCACCCCTCCTCTGGTGGCAGTGGTTGGTGGTCGTGGCAGGTGCACACATATGCTGGGGATGTAAGGATTCTTCTCACCTCACAGTGGTTCTTTGTTTTCATAGTAGGAATTTTTTATAAAAAGTAACGTTTGTTTTCCTAATGAAAAAGGTAGAGTCAGTTTATGATAGAAAATGTGTGAATAGTGTGTAACTAGTACTTCAAAAACCAAACCAAACATTTTAGTCCAATAAGAAAATAGATAACGTAAAGCTGGTTTTCTTGTGTGTGGTGGGGAGGGGAGGGCGGTTGTTTTGTTTTTAAGCTTTCCCTTTCTTTGGCCTTTTAAAACAAGAAACATGGGGAACTTCCCTGGCGATCCAGTGGTTAAGACTCAGCACCTCCACTGCAGGGGACACGGGTTGGATGCCTGGTGGAGGAACTAAGATCCCGTAAGCTTCACAGTGTGGCCAAAATAAAAGGATTAGATTCATTTATAAAGGACTATAAATGTGAAAAGGATTAGATTCTTTATAAATAAATAACTGATACAAGATGCGTGGACTCAAGATGAAAGCCAGCAGCTGTTTCTTTGCCACCTGGAAGGACCTGAGACTTCACTAAGGCTGGCGTGTGAGCTGGAGTGGGGAAAGCCAGGGCAGGTCATTGGAGCCCAGTGTGGGGACGAGCACATTTCTGTCTCAGGATAAGGGGGTCCAAGTGAAGCTGTTACTGCTGGGGAAGTGTCCCTGTCAAAAACCTCTCCCTAATATTGATAATCCCTTTGCAATAGGAAAATTAATTTCACCTAGGATAAATAACAACATACATGAACCTTAACACTGATATATTCTTTTCCTGTTATAATAATCTCCCCATATAACTAAAAGACAAGAAAACTTACTTTTTTTTCCTTCATTTTTTGATTACACATTTTAGGGAAGCCGTGGGGTGTGTAATATCAGATGAGAAGCTGAGGATGGGAATTTATATTGCCTTTCACTTTCTCAATTTAACAATAATGATTTTCTGTCTCCAAGTATATTATAGAAGGAAATATGGCTAAAATAAATAAGATGGTAGGAAGCATCCAGGGAGAGGGTATTTCTAGGATCAGTGTTCCTATCAGGATGGTTTCTGGGAATACTGGTTGAACAAGTTCCCACGTGTTCTCTCAGCTTCCCAGCTCAGCTCCAGACCAGAGCACGGCACTGCTGTCTGAGCTGGTTAACCCTAGCAGGCATCACACAGAACCCAGAGTTATGCAGTGGAGAAATCAAGGGGCTTGCTGATTTCAGCAGGCAAAGTGTTATAACTTAGCAAACCCAAGAGCATGGGGCAAGCCTAAGGGAACAGGCATTGTCTTTATATTTTATTTCAATAATTTGATTTCTTATAGGAGTTGTGAAGAGGTGTGTGAGCCCCACCCATGCACTCGTGGGCTTCAGGTATGGAGACACCAAGGTTGTGCCCATCTCGTTCATCACGCCGGTGGGCGGCGCCATGCCCTGCCCACTGCTCCAGGTATCTGCTCCAGCCAGCTGTTCCCAGGCCCCTTTTCACCATTCCTAGAGCTCTGGACAGCAGTGGCCGGTGTTCCTGTGACCTCTTGCCTAGCAATTTCTTTGCTCTTGACCCTCTTCTACCAACACCTTCTTTAAATAGCTCAGTCCTGCTTGCATTGCCCCTGAGGCCTTTGTTGCTTTACAGACAATAGATGGGTGGTGGGAAGGGAGTTGCTATAACTGCTAGAGCTCTGGAGGCTTTCACTGCAGGAAATTAAACTAACACAGATTGAGTAACAAGAGCAGAGGTAGCACTTGCCTTGACACCGTAGTCAGTTGATGCCAGACCTTGATGCCATAATGCAGTTGCCCCTCAATGTGCATCCCAGGGGGGGAGCCGGGCTGCTGTGTTCTCATCTGCTTGTAAGTTCATCAGAGCCATGCTGTGTCTGCCCATTCTCCTGTGTTGGCCTTGTTCCAGCACCAAGGCCAGAGGAGAAGGCCTCTGCAGAGTTCCACTGCTGTTGTTTCTTGAATAGTATGAGCCTGGAGGAAAAGCAGTGAGGGGCACTCAGAGGGCTCACGTGGGTTGTCTGTCCCCGCATCTCCTGGGCAGACCCAAAGGCACATCAGGGCACTTTCCCCCAACCACGAATCCCCTCCATCTGACTGATGCCCAAAACTCTGTGTCCCTTCACCAGAGTTTGTTTCTCCTGGAAGTTATCTCTCTGTGACTTTTCCCCACAGATTCCAGGTGTGAGATTCAGAGCCACATTAAACAACACGCTCCTTTCCTCTGTCCCTGATAGCCCTTCAAACTCATTCTTGTGTCAGAGTCCTGGTTCCTTCAACAAGTCATTGTAGGAGTTGGTTTCCAGACCCCTTGCCACCTTGCTGGCTATCCCTGAGACCCTTGGCAGGTGAAGCCCTGCTGAATGCGGCTTCCACAAACTGATCACAAAATTCCAGCCAGGGCCCTATGAACCCAGAAAATGCTGTAACTAGTAACCCTTCCAACTAAGGGGAAAAATATGTGTTTGAATCCTAGCATCAGCTAGCATCTTAGGGTGTTTCCAAACAAGCTTATTTACTATTATTTCTAAGATCCATAAGCTGAATATTTGCTCTGAAAGATGTTCTCATCTACAGGTTGGAGATTATGTGTTTGCCAAAATTGTGATCCCCAAAGGATTTGACTTCTATGTCCCCGCCATTGTTATTGCACTTCCAAATCAAGATATGGCTGAAGATAAATTCTACACAGTTTTAAAGTGTAACAACCGGAGAGTAAGTAGACTTTCATTTAGAAAAGCACTTTTTCTTTAGGCAGAAAGTGGCTTCCTCGACCCCTGCCTTTCTTGCGTGCACTGCCTGGCTCTTTCCTGCCCTAGCTGTATCTATTTCCCCGGCACATCCAGCTCCTGTGGTTAGAGTTCCGTCCACTGGGCAACTCGAAGTCTGCCCTTGCTAAGGTCACAGTGCTCTTCTAACTCCCCCATCAGATGGTCTCTGGGGCTCTCATTCCACATTTGGGGACTGGGGAGGCTTGCTGCAGTTCTGGCTTCATCAAGAGCCTCCCCAGTTTCTTACAGCCCCATCCTCTCTCCCTACTGCTCCTCCCTATGTATTTTGCCTAAAAGTTTTAGAAGAAATATCAGGTTACAAATCTGATGAGGTCACTTGCCTCCCTGATGTGCCGCCTGCCCCTGCTCCATCCCTACACACACACACACTTCTCTTAAACCTCACGGAAAAGCCCAGCTCAACCTCAGCCTGACCCCCCTGCCCTGTGAGTTTGACTCCCAGCCATATCGAAGGCTCACTGCTTCCTGAACACAGTGGACTTTCTCAAGCCTCTAGGTTTTTAACCCTTCCTGGATTACCCTCTCCATCTTCTTCCATATAAACTCCTGCCCCCTGAAGACTCTGCCCTGTTTCTGCTGAGGCCCCCAGGTCCCCTTGCACACTCCTACCTTCCTCTCACACCAGATCCCTCTCCAATCTCCCAGCTCCTTAAAGGCAGGGCCTGGGTCCTATCCATCTTTGCACCCTTGGTACTGCTGCTGCTAATGAGCACATTCTTACCATGGTTTTATAAAGCGCTTGCGTAAGTGATGTTTCTAATGGAATAATGTTGTTTTGATGGCCCATGTAATACACCTGGAAAATGTATTGGCAAACAAATACAGTCGTGCTGACTGTATTCAGCACTTTCTATGTGGCATGGGTACACACCCAAGTGCTTCACACATAGTGAACAGTTGGATGCTGAGAACATAGTGAGGTGCATACTCATACTGCCATTTTTATATAAGAAGCCGGAAGTGGAGAAGTGAAGTCACACCCAGGTGAGTGGTGTCACAGGCGTTTGAACCCAGGAAGTCTGGTTTCATGGCCTTCTCTGTAAATACCTGTGCCCGATTAAACAGAATTAAAACATCTTGTCAGTTCTGGACTGTAACTGAGGTGTGTCCATCAGGGAAAGGGGCATGGTGAGTGAATTTTAGGATGAAGGAATGAAACTTGGGATGGATGGGTGAAGGCCGTCAGAGCCTGTGTCCCCTGGAGTGCTGCATCCAATCTGACAGATCAAGAGGGAGAGAGGGCGCCTTCTCATCAATCCAGGAAAACCCCTGAGGGATGATGGACTCTTCTGGGGCTGTTTGGATGATAGTGAAGAAGGCTAGAAGTGGATGGGAAGCATCTCTGCCAGGTGGCCCCACTCTGGGGACTTCTACCAGGCAAGAGAGGAGAAAGCAGATATAGGGTCATTGGAAGAGATGCCCCTGAATGGGTTCCAGGTGACCCAGGGTCCCTGAGGAAGAGCCTCAGAGCCCAGGAAGGACCTCAGAAATTATCCACAGGACAGCAGGGCCATAGAGACTAGATAGCATGGTCTGGAAGATAGATGCCAAGGGCAATTCTGATAGGAATTCTGGGAGACCCAGCAGCTGACAGTGGGACATTGAGCATCAGGTGGTGGTAATAAGTTATAAGTCCAGAAAGGAGATGGCCAAGGCTGAAGTTAAGATAGAAAGGAAGATAGTTATATGAAATAGTGTATGTTTGTGCATGCACACACACATCTTAGGGGGGTAAACTTGGCAAATGATCCAGAATGTGGAAAAATGACAGAAAGGATTCAATGATGACTTTTATTCGGCATAAAATCACCAAGTTAGACTCTGCATTCAAACCACTCTCTTAAGTGTCACCAGAATAGGAAAATGGCTGGTAGCTATTACAATGGGCTATACTAGAAAAATAAAATCACATCTGAATTGTGGACATTTCTGATTTAAATTGAATGAACTCTTTTGGTATTATTACAGGAATTTTGCCCTCGGAGTGCACTCATTAAGATCAGCCAAAACAAATATGCTCTTTCTTGTTCTCATATTAAGTCACCCCCAGTTCAGGAGGATTCAAAAGTGTAAGTGGACCCAACTTCTTACTTTCTGAATTTGATTTATGTCTTTGCACTTTTCGTCTGCTTCTGAGTTGAGATCTATGATCTCTAAATGCTTGGGGAGAAAAGCAAAAGTGAGGATTTCCTGCTAAAATGCAGGTTTAGGATGATGGTTCCTTCCACACCACACTGTTTATCTGCTGGTTGTTTGCCTATCTGGTTCTAATCTCAAATTCAACATTATGTATTTCACTGACCTTTCAGAAAAGCATTCAATCCTATCGTGAATCTGAAGGAATTATTTTCCTTTTATTGGTAAGGATTCAAGGCCTTCTAAGATGAAATCTTACTAGAAAGCACAGGTTAGATTAAGTTGCACTTGGGACCAATCACCTGTTGCCTCTCCTCATGGGGAGTGAGAGTAAGGTGCAGGTTCTGGCTTATCTGTGCCCTGGTGAGTGTGGGTGGGTGGTAGTTTCCTGGGGCAACAGTGGGTGAACACATTTTTATCTGAGGCAGCAGGATCACTAAAAGCTGGAAAGGTGGATTAAAGCAAAATCAGTAAGAAAAGGCTGAGACCTGGAGAGTAGGCAAGAACCCAAGTCCCTGGGACCAACAAGGAGCATCAAAGTTGGAGTCAGAGCCATGACCTTGGAGGTGACCTTGAGCACAGGTTGGGCCATCTTTGGGTGCTAAGCTTCCCTGTCCCCATGGCCTTACCTGGGCTTCATAGACAGAAACCACCAGACGTTCTCTCACTGTGCTGCTTTCCCCAGCTCTGGGCTTGTGGAAGCCTGGATCCCTCCCCCTGACATCAGAGTCCCTCCTTGTCCTACGCTGATCTGCCCAGCATGTCTGTTGCAGGAAGAGGGACCTCTTCCAGAACCCAAGATTGGGCTCTTGTCTAACACTTGGAAAATGAATTGTTTGAGGAGACATATGTGCTGACAAAGCAAGAGACTTTATCGGGAAGGGCACCTGGATGGAGAGCAGGAGGGCAAGGGAACCCAGGAGGACTGCTCTGCCATGTGGCTCCTAGTCTCGGTTTTATGGTGATGGGATTCGTTTCCAGGTTGTCTCTGGCCAGTCATTCTGATTCAGGGTCCTTCCTGGTGCTTCACACATCACTCAGCCAAGATGGATTCCAGCCAATAGGATTCTGGGAGATTGGCAGGACATGTGGACTGGAGTCTCCTCTCTCCTTTTGACCTTCCCTGAATTCTTCCAGTTGGTGGTAAGCTTGTTAGTTCCACATTCCTTACCAGGACCTCCTGCTTGAGATAACTCATTCCAGTGGTTACTATGGTGCCTGGCCAGGGCAGGCAGTCTCAGTCAGTAGTTCCCCTAAGAGATCTGTATCCCCACTGTCTGGGGTCCTTGCTCAGTCAGCTACCCTGGACTCCCTTCACCACCCAGATCTGAAACCACACAACCCAGACTGGAACTTGAACCCACTGTCTTTTAACTGAGACCACACTCCTGGTCTCAGGACTTAATGAAGCTCAGGATCTTGATGTCTCATTGCAGAAAGAATTCAGTGAGAGACAAAGTGATAGGTAAGAAGTGGATTTATTTAAAGACAGACATATTCTATAAACAGCTTGCAAATATTTCTCAGCACTGCTGCACATGTGCTACATTAGGTCAGGAGGCTTCCTCCTGCCGTGCTGTCCATCTCCCCTGAGGGCTGGGCAGAAGAATCTTCCTCACAGGCAAATCTGCTCTTGTCCCTCCCCGACTAAAGCTCCCTCCTCCCTGAAATGCCTCCTCTTAACCTAGCTTAGCTTCTTGTTGACCTGAACGACGCCTACCTACCTGGTCTAACTTTTCCCCTAGCTACTCCCCAACTATCCTCCCAAAAGCCCTCTGCACACTAACTGTACTAAATTTATAAACTTCTAGTTTTTTCCCCATGCTGTGCTTTTTCAAAGCCCTGTGCCTCTGCATAGGCTAAGTATTCCCTCCCTGGAATGCTACGCTTGCCCTTGGCCGCCTGGGGAATTCCAACATCAAAGGCAAGCATCCCATCACCCCTGTGTGATGTTCTGGGACTCCAGTCCTCTGTGGTGAGGTGATCCCACTGCCTCCTATAAACATTTTCATTATGAGACTGTTCCCTTGTGTTGGACCATGTACTTTCATGGTCATCACTCTTACTGGACATGAGTCTTTGAAAGCAGGGGTTTTCTATCCACTTCTATATCCTGGTTGCCAGGGTCCAGCCTGCAAGATGTACCCAAGGACAATTTGAAGAATGAACAGATGAACAAATACTAGGGGATGCCCAGCAAGACTCCTTTAGGGGCGTGTAGTTCCACAGAAAAGCTTTTATTAGGTATGATTGTTGAAAATAGATGTTATGATCCTTTTTCTAGATGAATATTTCATTTTTAAATAATAGAACTGTTTTCTGTTCATCTCAAAGTCCTCCTCAAACAACTTGATTTCCAAATTATAGTACCTAAAAAAGGAATGGGCTTCCTGGTGGCTTAGATGGTAAAGCGTCTAAGATCCCCTGGAGAAGGAAATGGCAACCCACTCCAGTACTCTTGCCTGGAAAATCCCATGGACAGAGGAGCCTGGTAGGCTATAGTCCATGGCATCTCAAAGAGTCGGACACGACTGAGCGACTTTACATACTTACTTACTTGATAAAGGAATATGGATACATGGGTCTAGGTGTTAACCATCTTCATTAAACTCAAGATTAACAATCACTATTTTAGAATTAAAATTCAATCCTTTCTATGTTGAGAAAAGCCTTTCATTATTTTCTACCTTAGTACTGCCCCAGGCCTTATTTAAAACTCTCCACTGCTAGTGACCTACCCCAGCTTCTAGGTCTTTACACAGCAGAAGCATTCATTGACCCTCTTGTCCCCCTTTGTAATTTCCACTGTTCTGTCGCTCTGGCTGCCTCTCTGCTAGCAAGAGACAGCTTTTAATTCTCCTAAGCAGAGGTCACATCCAGCCTGCTAAATTCAGAGCTTAATCTGTCTCTGTTTCCGTAATTGGAGCTGGCAGGTGTGAGCACACAGAATAAAGGTGTAGGTCTGATGTTGTATCTACACTGGAATTTCCTTCCGGTAGGTCCTTAGGTCCTTTCTCATTAGAAGCTCTTTCTTACCTGTTCTTTGTTTTTGTGTTTTTTTTTTTTCCTAAGATATCTTTACTTTGTATGATTATCATACATTTGGAGCAGATGGTTCTTTTAAAAAAAAAAAAACTTTTTATTTTGTATCTGTTATAGCCAATTACAATGTTGCGATAGTTTCAGGTGAATAGCAAAGGGACTCAGCCACACATACACATGTATCCATTCTCATCCCCAAACTCCCCTCTCATCCAGGCTGCCATATAACATTGAGCAGAGTTCCCTGTGCTATACAGTAGGTCCTTGTTGACTATCCATTTTAAATACAGCAATGTGTACATGTCCATCCCAAACCCCTAACTATCCCTTCTTTGAATCCTTCCCCCACCCCTGGCAACCATGATTTCATTCTCTGTCTTTCTCACTCACTTTCTAAATGGACCACCTCCCTTTGGTTGTTCTTTAGCAGATCTTCACACCATTGCACTAAATGAGGCCATTAAAAAAAATTATGGTGCTTTCTTCAATGGACTAATTAAAGAAATGAATTGTAGGTTACAACTCCAATAGGACATCACTTGACTAAATTTTGTTTTAAAATATCAAATCCACTATAACCAACCATTTGGGGTTGGTGAGACCAGGGGTACATGGCCCCAAACAGCTATGGACCAGAGTGCCAGATATCCAACTTTTCACCCTCTGCCCCTCCTTTTATTCTTCCTTCTTGGGGTCTTCAGTTGGGGCTAACAGAGTATTTTCAGCAAACCCCTCTTCTGGTTCCTCACGAGGGTGTTACATAGTGAAAGGCAGGAAGAACAGTATTTGGAAGGTGAAGAGTTCAACATTGATTGAATATGGCTACAGCTGATACAAATTTTTCATTTTCAGTTCAAAATTTGACACTGAAATGATTCTTAAAACCTCATAATAAGTTTGGTTTGCAAAATATGTTACCAAGTTTGCTAAATTCCAAATAACTAGCCCTTAAAGGAGATAGTTTTAGTATCACCATGTTTGTGAGGCTGTTCCAATTTCCTCTTTCCTTTGCACCCAATGACTGTGTTCTCTGATGGCGCTTCTGAAAGAGGTGTGTCTGGTGGAGGGAAATGATCACTCTTGCCATGCCTTACCTTCAGGAAAGTCCCTGAGCTTTTTCTATATTTCACAGCATCAGAGATCTCTGTTCTTTGCAAGAATATCCCCTAACCTGTCTAAGGCTTTCCCCATTTAGAGAACACACATGTCATTTTTTCTAACTCCCCAAAGCAAGTGGACGGGAAGGAATGTTCCCCGCTTTTTGGCATCCTCCCTTCTTGCCAGCAGGAGATTCACATCCTGGGTCTCCCTACCTCCCCAGGGATCCTGTTCACATCAGAAGGCTGGGGCTTCTCGCTCCTCCCAGGAAAGTGTGCCTGGTGGGCTTAATGCTCGGACTTCCGGTTTCCTCCAGCGAAAGGACCTGCCCCTACTGGTGTTATTCAACCACCCACAGCTGGGGACCACATGCCCCTCTGGGCAGGGCAGCTCTGGCAGCTGAATCCATGCTCCTGACGCCATGTAACTGGTTGGAAAACCCTCCCAAAGAGCTGGAATCCATCTTCCCTTCCTTTACTGAAATTTTAAAAGTGTATTTACTTATGACTGCACTGGGACTTCACTGCCGTGCTCGGGTTTCCTCTGGCTGCGGTGTGCAGTCTCACTGTGGCGGCCCCTCCTACTGCGGAGCTCAGCTCTAGAGCTCAGGCTCTGTGGTTGTGGCGCACGAGCTTAGCTGCCCCGCGGCATGCGGGGTCTTCCCATGTCTCCTTCATTGGCAGGCGGGTTCTTATCCACTGTGCCACCGGGGGAGTCCTTCCCTTTCTTCTTGACAGAGCACAACTTGGGCAGATTGCCTTCAAGCCTCCTCTTTAAGAAAATTTACTGTAGAGGAAGTCTGATTTCTTGAAAAACATTTAGCAACATTCTAAATGTGATCTCAGGAAAGGCAGAGTGAACTATTTATTGCCTCTGTGCTGAGGGAAAATCATTGGGCATCTGAAGTAGGGTGTTGGTCATGAGATCCTGGAGGCAAGAGTGTTCTTCCCTTGATATAATCTTGCTTGATTATAACCGTGTGGACTTCGGGAGAAGAGTTCTGGAGGGGGGACCCTCCTCCAAGGGTTCAGATGTGGTTTGTCTGGGTCTGTGGCCAGCTCTTAATTCCTATTACACAAAATACTAGCCTCTCGTTATCATTCTTTGAGCAGTTTAGTAATTTTTCCATCAAGCTGTTTGAATTAAGACTGTGCCCCCACAGGCGATGATAATTCCCATGTTGTTGAACACTCCTCCCTTTATCCATGTAGCCTGGCCTCACACTGTAGACTCTGACATTACCCGAGATGAATCACTTCCCACCATCTCGCCCGGTCACCACTGACTATTTTTCCCTTAAAAGGAGCTTGCCTCTGAAATAATTAAGCCTCTGTATGTCATTAGCGGCCTCAGTCCATCCTGGTCAGATCAGGAGCCTCATTTCCAAGGCCTAAAAGATAAGCAGTTCAGCAGTAACCCTATGATTGAGTGCCCTGCCATATCCGGAGGGAAAAATGCCATTACCTGTCCTCAGAAGGCGTGTAGTTCTTGGGACCAGAACACAGAGTCATGGAGATCCATTACCCCTGAGGGCCAGGGGGAGCCATTTGGATGGCAACTGCCTTTTCTTTTTTTTCAAATTATTTTTTTATTTCAGCTGTGCTGGGTCTTTGTTGCTGCAGGAGGGCTTTCTCCGGTTTCAGTGAGGAGGGGCTACTCTCCAGTTGCAGTGCTCAGGCTTCTCATTGCAGTAGCTTCTCTTATTACAGAGAACAGATTCTAGAGCACAGGCTCAGTAGTTGTGGTGTGAAGGCTTAGTTGCCCCGAGGCCCGTGAAATCTTCCCGGACCAGAGATCGAACCCATGTCCTCCACATTGGCAGGCGGACTCTCACCACTGGACCACCAGGAAAACCCAGCAACTGCCTTTTCTTACCAGTTTCTCTACTTTCTGCCCCTTCTGTTGTCAAAACCCCAGGGCCTCCTGATCCTCATCAAACATCTTTTCAGTGCCCACCCCAGAGGTCCCCCTGTTGTTCATTTACTAAGATGGTCTTACTGATAGAGACACACTTAGGGCAGAACAGAATAGAGGCCTCAGGGAACCGGCAAGAATATGGGCAAGCTGACAATGCCTGGTCAAGGAAATGCATTGGGTTTTAAGCTAAGGAGAGCGTGGACAGGACGCTCAGAGCTCTTCCAGGAAGTAGAGCCAGCTTCTCTGAAGAGCCAGTGAAGACGCAGTGGCTGGCTCCCCAGACACCCCCTATAGTGTTGGCCTGTTTGTTGTGTTACTGAATTTAACTCTATAGTGGAAGACAACAGGGCACTAAATTTAACTCAGTTTTGGCTTAAGTTTCCCTGGTGGCTCAGACAGAAAAGAATCCGCCTGCAATGCAGGAGATGGGGGTTCGATCCCTGGAGAATCAAGGAGGATTCAAGAGGAATTCAAGAGGAATCACCATGTAAAGATATCTGTTTGGGTCCCTGGGAATAAATTCCACTTATTGCCAGAAATAAGTGTAATTTCTGGGCTATATAATTCTATTTTTAGTATTTTGAGGAACTGCCACACTGTTTCCCACAGCAGCTGTACCATTCCCATCACAAGGATTCCAATCTCTCCACATCTTTGTCAACACTTGTCACTTCTTGGTTTTGTTTTTTCTTTTTTGGCAATAGCTATCCTAATGGGTATAAAGTGGTCAGGCCAATTTTTTAATCTCTCTTGGAAATTACCTCCTGAGTCCTTGAGCCAGTCTTTGCAAAGTATCACATGTGGTTTGAGATTCAGACCACTGAAGAGAGATTTGATTGGTGGAATTTTCTACTTAAAAATAACTAAAAATCTTTTCTCATTCTACTTATTTTTTTCTTGACAATTTCTAAAAGGATCTGAAACAACCATGGTCAAAGTTATTCAGCGTGAAAGGTGGGTGATCAAGGTGGCAGATACTGATTATGGGAACAAAATAAGGTTGAATACCAGGCAGCTGGTGTCCTTACTTTGCCCTGAAGCCTCTGAAAAAGGCAAGTTCCTGAAATGGTGTATGTCATGATGGCATGGCTGGGATGGGATCATGGTGTTTCCAAGGTGCCTTTTTTGAAGGACAACACTTCAATATAAATAAACTGCCCAATATATTTTATTTTTTTATACCCTTTGGCCAACATCTCCCTGTTTCTCCCACCAACACCCCACCCCTTGCCGCCAGACCCTGGCAACCACCATACTATTACCCCTTTCTATGAGTTTGGCTCTTTTTAGATTCACATATGAGTGAGATCATATAGTACTTATCTATCTCTGTCTGACATATTTCAATTAGCGTAATGCCCTCAAGAGCCATCGTGTTGTCACAAGTGGCAAATTGCCTTCTGTCTTATGGCTAAATAGTATCCCATACATGTCACATTTTCTTTATCCATTCATCCACCAGTGGACACCTGGGTTGTTTCCATATCTTGGTGATTGTAAATAATGCTGCAGTGAACATGGGGATGCAGGTATCTCTTCAAGATACTGATTTCATTTTCTTTGGCTATGTGCCCAGAAGTAGAATTGCTAGATCAAAAATGTTGTTCTACTTTTAATTTTTAAAGGAACCTTCATGCTGTTTTCTATAGTGGCACTACCAGTTTACATTCCCACCAGCAGTGCAAAGGGGTTACTTTTTCTCCACATCCTCACCCACACTTGTTATTTCTTAACTTGAACATATCTGTAGACATAGCAGCCATCAAAACCAGAATAACCCTGACCTCTCTCTCTCTCTCTCTCTCCCCCCCTCTCTCTAGGGAAGACATGGACACAAAGAACTCTGCTCTCCTAGTGTGGCCAATCAAAGAAGTTAACACAGGGGATTTACAAGCTACAAGACAGGAGAACCCTAGAAGGAAGAAAAAGAAAGCCAGCAAAAGGCTACCTCTCCAGGAGGTGGTCTCCTCAGACTCAGATGACGCTTCCCGTGGCAACAGGTCCCGAGACTCCCACCCTAAGAGACGCCCTAAGCCCAAGCTGGGAGGGGGACATCATGTCTCCCAGGAACACCCTGAAGTCTCTCTCAAGGATAGTGCATGTGAGCTCACACCCCAGTTTCCGGGTCAGTTTAGGCCCCAGCACAGCAAAAACTCAAACACCCTTAAGTAATGCCGACATCACTTCCCCAGAGAATGTCCTCAGCCTGGGGTCTAGCAGTCCACCAGCCATGCCATCGCTGCCACACCCACACCTGGAAAAGCCCCGCCCTGCCCTCACCAAGCGACCCACAGCCGGGATCTGAATAGCACCACTGAGAAACCTGAAAGCAGTCTAGCGCCATCCATGTTTGCGAGAACCAGAGTTCCTTCAGGGCTGCTCTCAGCCACCCGACACTGTGGAACTAGCCCCTCTGCTGAGGTAAGGCCGCGCGCCATTCTATCCTCGCCTTCCCTGGCTTAACAAAGGTAGTCATCCTTGCCACCCTCTACCTGGATCTAGTTGAGCCTATTGATCTGACTTTTCTGGGGCATTCTTCATCCTATTATTTCCCCTGTCCTCAAAAACTGATAAAATACCATCTTCCATAGACACACACACCCAGAAGTTTAATCTGACAGATTACCCTCATAGGATTTTCAAGGTTTTTGAAATCTATAGTTCTAATCTTGAAATTCTGTAGTTCTAATCCAAGCTTGCAATCTCATTTTGCATTGATTATCTCATCATAATCAGAAATTTTATCATTAAATGTTAGGACTAAAATCAAGACCTAGTAACTTGTCTGAGAGCTGTAAAACTGAACATTACCTATTTTGTTGTTGTCTGAAAATTTTTATTGAGCCCTCCCTAATTATTTTTGTCTGAAGTCTGTTGTAGGTACTTCTAATTGAGCGTGGAACCAGAATAAAGACTCTTACATTGGAAACATTTCAAAACTATTGGGCTGTTTGTTACTGTTTTCTTTGAACACATTTTGGCAATGACATACAAGAATATTCACTTCTATTCAATAATTGTTTAGTAAAATTAGCTTCATTAATTTTATTTTTTCCCGTCTCATTCTTAGTGTAGATGTTGGGAAAGGCAGTTCTCCTTGCAGCTTCCTGGAGATGAGTGATGAGAAGGTTGGTTTATTTCTTTTTCTTTTTTTTGGCTACACTGGGTCTCCACTGAAGCGTGGGCTTCTCTAGTTACAGCACACAGGCTGTCTAGTTGTGGCTTGAGAGCTTAGTTGCCCTGCAGCATTTGGGATCTTAGTTCCCCTACCAGGGATCAAACTGGCATCTCCTGCATTGGAAAGCAGTTTCTTAACCACTGGACCACCAGTGAAGTCTTAGCTTCATTAATTTTAAAAATAAAATAGTCTCCCAAATTCCCCTCTCCTAGTCAATAATAGTTCTGGGGCTATATAATAATAGGGTACATATTATTAATAAGAAAAATATTGGATGCTTTCTCCAAATAGAAAGGATAGGGCAGTGTTGTGATACTCTAAAATTTATAATCTGATTAAAAGTGATGCTTACATTCCTAAAAGCTAGGGGGGGTCACCAGGGTTATGATGAAGAATTTCAAGGAGGAATCCAGTTCCAAAAATATGAAAGAAAAACGGACATTGACTCAGCATCAGGTTAAAATGCATCAGTAACACACGGAGGAAGGAATTGAGGAGTGAGGAAATGATCTGGAACAAGGCTGGGGAGAGCATCCTATCACTGGGCATCCTGTCACCCAGAACCCCAGCAGGAAGATACTGGAGCAGTCAGCTGGGTTTGGTCTGCACAGCTGAGGACTGATGGGGTAGGAAAGAAGTCATTCACTTGGTCATAGTGATTCTTTCATGCATGTGTGCTTTCATGTAAGCCTGCATGTATCCATTCAATTATTCAGTAAACAGTTGAGTGCTGACTGCGCGCCAGGCTGCAGAGAGACCATTATACTATTCTGCCTCTCTCCAGATCCATGGGGAGGCAAAGATGAACTACAGGACAAATATTCATAATAGTATTTTGATATTACATTACAGTGTATGATATGCTCAATGCCATTAAGTGATATATTCAATGTGTTGTCCTTCAGTGATAATGCCCAGTTCTTTGGGCTGAGAAAACTGCAATAATTGATGTATTTCCACTTCCAGCCAATGTGGAATAACAGAAATTAGATTTCTACCCATACCCACTTCTCCCACCTGAAACAACTAAACCACCTGATAAAATGTATGTAACAGTTTCCAAAACATTGGACAGAAGCATTGATCTCTGGGAAACAAACAAAGTGAGCCCTGTGAGTGCCTGATATACTGTCTAGAAACAGTTTCCAGGCTTCAGCAAAGGCAGGAGATGCATTACCAGCCATCCTTACATGTGCATCTGTATGCATTGCCTCAAGTAACTTGTGTATTTGATTTTCACTGAATAAATCTGCACTTTTAGCATATGACAGAATAATAAAAAAGATTAGATCTGTTAAAAAATAATAATTATATATACAGATTTTATAGCTACCCTTTATAATTATTAGCCTGGATTAAAAGCCATGAGCAGAGGCATCAGGATGGAGTGATTGATAGCCACACAGAGCTATGTGGAATGAGTACAGGGTGACAAGCTCTTATCAGAAGAAGGGGAACAGATGGTTCAAGAAGAGATCAGATGACCACCTGAGTGATGTAAAAAAAGATTCATGCATCAAATAACAGAATCCCCAACTTACTTCTAAGTTCCTTTCAACTCTAAGAGTCTGTGCAATACTTAGTCCATTGCTAACTCAGAGCAGTTCAACATAGATGAAAAACCATCCTTATAAAAAGGGAGAGGAGTTGTAACCAACACAATTAGATGAGAAAATTAATTAGGAGAATAGATTTGAAAAAGAAAATTATATTTTCACATGAAAAGAGAATATACCTGAAAAACCTGAGAGAATAAGTGATAATATTGATACTAATTAAAACAAAAAAAAAATTCAGTGAGGTGGCAGGATAGAAATTTAATATACAGAAATCATACAGTTTCTGTATGAAAATCAAACTGTATGAAAATCAATGCAGTTTTCCTACACAAGTAATGACCAATTAGAAGATATATTGATAGAGAAAACCTCATTTACAACAGCAACTAAGAAAATTAAGTATAGTCAATTCTCATAAATCTCATATTTTAAATGGCATTTAGGTTCTATAAAATTACCTCTAAAACTAAATTTAGCATATACTGAATTATGGTTCTTAGGGGTTAGGTTCCTGTGAGCCTCTGGTCACATCATTTCCACCAACTGATCAAAATCTAGCCTCCTTTTGTGTGTTTTTCTGTTTAAAGACACTTTTTAAAATATGTATTGTTGATTTGTTAACATAGAATTCATGGCCAACAGTGCTAAAACTCATATCTGAAGGAAGTGTGTATGTATTTTCTTTGTAAGGCACATCGTAGCCTTCTTGCACTTAGGAACACTAGACAGCACTTCTGCTCTACTTCATTTTAAACAGTCAAGTCACCAGCAGCAAACAAAAATGTGAAAAAATGTGGCACTAAATATGCCACGAAAAGGACATCTTTTTTACCATATGAGAGCTGAAACGAGAGGCAGAAAGATGACTTAAGTTTTCACCACCACTCTGAGCATATGCATATTCTACAGAATACTTTGAGTATTGATTTTGGAGTTACAAAGATGTTTTAGTGACCAGGTGAATCACAGATACAGAAATCCATCAATAATGAGGATCTACTATAACTTGAATAAACTTAACAATAAATTTGCAAAAACAATATGAGAAAAACTTTAAAAACTCCTGAAAGACACAAAATTAGACTTAATAAACATCCCTTGTTTTTAGATAAAATGGCTTAGCATCATGAAAATATTAATTCTCCCTGAGTTCATTTTTTAATGTAACATAGTCCCAATAAAAATAATACCAAGTGTTTTATAAGACTTGAGAAGTTGGTAGTACAGTTATATAGAAAAATAAATATGTGACAGTAACTTGAAAATGCTAAAAAAAAAAATGAGAGGGTCTTGTGATAACACATGAAACATGATAACATCTTCATGCTTAAAACTGGTTTGTGCTAACACAAGACAAGGAGACCAATGGAATAAAATAGTGTCTAGAAACAGACCCAAATATAAATGGAAATTTAGTGTATTACAAAGGGCTGATGTCCCTAAAATATAGAGAACTCTTAAAAATTGAAGGAAAAAAATGACCAAAAACATGGCAGAAAATAGGCAAAGGACATAAAAAATTATATAAGAATAAACAAAAAAAAAGAATAAACATAAGAGCTTGAAAAGATGTTTAACTTCACTCATGTTAAGAGAACTACAAATTAAAACTATTTGGAGAACTTCCAGAAACATGGCAATGTGAAGTGCTAATGCAAATCCTTTCACAATAACAATTTTAAGACCTGGATAAAATATTTTTAAAAGTCAACAGGTGGGACTTCCTTGGTGGCCCAGTGGCCCAGACTCCACGCTCCCAATGCAGGAGACCCAGGTTCGTTCCCAGGTCAGGGAACTAGATCCCATAGCTGAGAGTTAAAATGTGGCAACTAAATATCTTGAATCCCAAATCGAAGATCAATGCTATAGCTAAGACCTGGCACAGCCAAATAAATAAAAATAAATATTAAATAAAATTCAACAGGTATTTAAAACCACAATAAAAATTTTCAAAAGCATATAGGATGTGGAGAGTTTATTCTCCAAAAACTGCATCTAGAAGAGGTAAGATTTGTGAGGTGGTGACACTCTGGCTTAAGGGCAGTTCCCAATTTTCACGGCCAAGGCCACAGAAAACTATAGGCTGACTGGCTCCAGGTGCCAGAGATAAGAGTTCAAAAGAACTGGAAAGAAGTGCGCTGGAAGAGCTGGAAAAGAAGTGAAAATTTAACGATATCTTGGGAGCAAGAAACCACAGTCAGAATGAGTCATAAAAACTGAGTATTAACTTTTTATTTCTGACTGATCACTAAACTATATAAGCACGTGTAAGGGAGAACTCAGGGAGCTCTGTTTAAAACAAACAACCAACAAAGGCAGAAAACAGGAATTTTACGGAATAGAGCTGCATGGAGCAAAGCCTGTGTGTTGGCTGCCTGTTAACTGAAATGTATTTGCAAATCATGTACAGCCTGGGCAGCAGTAATCTAATCCTGTGGGATTACCACATCAGGGGACAGAGTCTGAGGCTGGCAGTGCAGTTGAAAATTTAAACAAGGAAAGAGTGAGCTTCAAAATCTGCCGCCAAGATATGTAGACATAAGGGAACTAGCTAAGGTGCCAGAATTAAAAAGCAGCAATGAGAAGCCGTAAGAACAGAATAAAAATGTAAGCTGCTTCATACTACAGGAGAGGAAAGTTTGCAGTTTGAGTACAGCAAGTTAACTTATTACTAGAATAGAAAAAAAAAAAAAAACAGCAGACCAAAAATAAATAAACAAAAACCCCCCTTGAAGAACACAACAGGCTTCAACACTGCTAGAATATATTGCCTACAGTGTCTGATTTTGAATCAAAAAATATAGTAGACATGCAGAGACACAAGAAAATGTGTTTCATTCTAATGGTTGAAAGAATCAATAGAAACTTTGAATCTAGATGTTGTACTTAACAAACTTCAAAGCAATAATCATAAATATGTACAGGGAATTAAAGGAAAATCAATGAAAAAAATGAATAGGGAATCTCAGTAGATAAAAGGAGGTCTTAAAAATACAAAGGGTGAATTCTAGAGCTGAAAAATATAACAAAGCATACTAAAAGGACTGAACAGCAGGAGGAAAAAGCAGAAGAATCATTGAACTTGAAAATATACTGAGAAAAATTACCCAATTCAACAAAAGGAACAGAAACAAAAAGGTATTGGAGAAAAGTAAACAGAACCTCAGAGACCTGTGGTATGGTTTCAAACATTTTCAAAATATGTGAAATCGGAGACCTAAAAGAGGAGACAGGAGAAGAGAAAAAACATATTTAGAGACAATGACTGATAACTTCCAAAATGTGGTGGAAAACATTAGTAGATTCTAGAAGCCTAAATAATCCTAAGCATAATAAATACAAAGAAAACCACTCCAGGCACATTGCAGACAAACAGTTAAAAAGATGATGATAACAAGAAAAGCTTGAAAGCAGCCAAAGAACAGTGTGTTACATTCCAGGAAACGATGACACAGTATTAATGACTTCTCAAACAAAAGCTAGGAAAACCAGATGTTGGAAGAACAAAGTGCGTAAAAAAAGGAAAATAACAAAAACCTGTAACAAGGAGCTGTATATTCAGTGGAACTAGCCTTTGACAGTGAAGGTGAGAGAAAACCCACCTCCAGTCTGTTTGAGTAAACTCTCAGGGAGACCAGTGGTCTTTTTTATAAGTGTCACCTTGGCTAGGTTATAGTCCCCAGGAATTCAAACACTAATCTCGGTGGTGGTGGTGGTGGTGTTCAGTCACTAAGTCAAGTCCGACTCTTTGGGACCTCATGGAATATTGGTCGCACGCCAGGCTCCTCTGTCTTCTGCTGTCTCCCAGAGCTTGCTCAAATTCGTGTCCATTGAATCTGTGACGGATTCTATCTGTTCTAACCGTCTCATCCTCTGCCGTCCCCTTCTCCTCCTGCCCTCAATCTTCTTCACATCAGGGTCTTTTCCAATGAGTCAGCTCTTCACATCAGGTGGACAAAGTATTGGAGCTTCAGCTTCAGCAACAGTCCTTCCAATCGATATGTAGGTGTTGAAATGAAGGTATTTTGTAGGTATAATTAAACTCCATAACCAGTTGTCCATAAGAGAGATTATCCTAGATAATCTGGGTAGGTCCGAGTCAATCAGTTGAAAGGTCTTAAGAGTAGAACTGAAGCTTCTCTGATGAGGAAGAAGTTCTTCTTGTGGACAGGAGCTTCAGCCAGTGCCCAAGAGTTCCAGCCTGCCCTTGCTGACAGCCTGCTCTCTGCGTGTCACTTTGGCCGGACTGGAGAAGATGTAGGTGAGGGCCGGGGAAGGGTGTCATTTGACAGCCCTTCAGATGACCCTAGAGGAGACAACTGATTCCATCTGAGGGATGCTATACCATGATCTTCAGAACTAACATAGGAATAACACAAACCCTGCTACATTCCAGGGCTGCTTCTCCTGTGTGGGTTTTCTGGGACGTTAGGCTCATCATCTTCCAAAAGAGGGACCACACTGGGCCATTCAGGGTTCCAGGAATATTCTGGGGCTAGATGGCCAACCTCAGACTCTTGCTTATGCCCTGTTTCCAACCCCCAGCCTCCAGAAGAGGACGACGTCTTACTGGAAGGCCTTTTTCCTTTACTTCCCAAGGGCTCAGGTTTGCAGGATGGCAGTCCAGGGACTTTCAGTTCTGGGATTGCTCTGTGAGATTATTTGAAGAATGCCCTCCCTCCTCCTCCATTTTCACATCTCCTCTCTTTGTTAATATATTTAACCTACACCTTATGTCCAGCAGAGAAACGCCCGCTTTGCTGTTTTGCTGTGGCTGTGACCCTGAGAAACACATCAAGTTCTACCAAGAGCTGTTTCCAAGGCACATCTCACACCTCTGCTCCCTGGACAATGATCTATTTACTTTCTCTATAAATTATCTGTATTCATTTTGAATAATTATTCTAGGTACTTCTGGGGTTTCTGCTCACTCCCCACAACATCCCCTTGGGTGTCCAGGCAAGGTGGCATTTAGCCTGGTGTCTGCTTCCTAGGTGGCCCGGTGGTAAAGAATCTGCCTGAAATGTAGGAGAGAAAAGAGACTCGGGTTCGATCCCAGGGTCAGGAAGATCCCCTGGAGTAGGAAATGGTAGCCCACTCCAGTATTCTTGCCTGGAGAATTCCATGGACAGAGGAGCCTGGCAGGCTATAGTCCATGAGGTAAAAAAGAGTCAGACATGACTGAACACACACACATCATAATCACATCATAGGTTGCAGTCAGGTAGGCCTTCTCTGAACCCTGCGAGTGAATGTCACAGCAAAAGCTTTGCTTACAATGCAAAGGCTGGGATGCCTGGGGCTCCTCGAGGTGGCCTTTTTCACTTGTGAGAAACTCTGCCATTGTTTGGATTTACACTGATTGCTGAAGAGTGTCATGAGGTTTCAACCCTCTCTCTGGGATATTTTTTGAGGGCACCACCTAGCAATTCTGGTTATCAGGAATCTCCATTTGTGTTCCTTTGCTTCCAGAGGAAATTTGAATATAAATGATTCACTTCCTGCCAAGAATACAAAATTATATTCCTGTATGTGAGTCTTCCTGATACTTCAACCTTTTCTGTAGAACAAAGTAGAAACTGTCTAAGGTAGGACTTACACCCTACAGTGGAGGTTTGCCACTTGGTTGTTGTTCAGTCACCCATTCGTGGAGGTCTTTGCAACCCTCATGATGCAGCATGCCAGGTCTTCCTGGCCCTCACCACCTCCCAAAATTTGCCCAAGTTCATGTCCATTGCATCAGCGATGTCATCCAGCCATCACATCCTCTGATGCCCTCTTCTCCTTCTACCCTCAGTCTTTCCCAGCATCAGGGACTTTTCCGATGAGTCAACTGTTCACATCAGATGACCATAGTACTGGAGCTTCAGCATCAGCCCTACCAGTGAATATTCAGGGTTGATTTCCCTTAAGATTGACTGGTTTGATCTCCTTGCTGTCCAAGGGACTCTCAGGAGTCTTCTCCAGCTCCACAGTTTGAAGGCATCAATTCTTTGGTGCTCCGCCTTCTGTACGGTCCAGCTCTTACAACTGTATGTGACCATTGGGAAGACCATAGCCTTGACTATATGGCAGAGAAATATCTTTGCTTTGTCGGCAGAGTAATATCTCTGCTTTTTAATGCACTGTCTAGGTTTGTCATAGCTTTCCTGGCAAGAAGCAATCATCTTCTATTTTCATGGCTGCAGTCACCATCCACAGTGATTTTAGAGCCCAAGAACAGGAAATCTGTCACAATTTCCACCTTTTCCCCTTCTATTTGCCATGCAGTAATGGGGTCAGATGCCATGATCTTAGTTTTAATATTTAGTTTTAGGCCGGTTCTTTCACTCTCCTTCTTCATCCTCATCAAGAGGCTCTTCAGTTCCTCTTCACTTTCTGCCATTAGAGTGGTAACATGTGCATATCTAAGGTTGTTGATATTTCTCCCAGCAATCTTGTAACTCACAATCAGCTTATAACTCACCCGGCCTGGCATTTCTCATGATGTGCTCAGTGTGTAGGTTAAACAAACAGGGTGACAGCAGACAGCCCTGTCTTACTCCTTTCTCATTCTTGAATCAATCAGTTGTTCCATACGGGCTTCTAACTATTGCTTCTTGACCTGCATACAGGTTTCTCAGGAGACAGGTAAGGTGGTCTGGTATTCCCATCTCTTTAAGAGCTTTCCACAGTTTGTTACGATCCACATAGTCAAGGGCTTTAGCATAGTCAATTAAACAAAGGTAGATATTTTTCTGGAATTCCTTTGCTTTCTTTATGATCCAGTGAATGTTGGCAATTTGATCTAGAGACCCTCTAGATCCTCTTCCTTTTCTAAACCCAGCTTGGGCATCTGGAAGTTCTTGGTTCACATAATGCTGAAGCCTAACATGCAAGATTTTAAGCATGACCTTACTAGCATGGGAGATGAGTGTCTGAAAGTTAGAAGACTCTTTAGTACTACCCTTCTTGGAAATTAGGATGAGGATTGACCTTTTCCAGTCCTGTGGCCACTCATGGGTCTTCCAGATTTGCTGACATATTGAATGCAACACCTTGATGGCATCATTCTTTAGGGTTTTGAATAGCTCTACTGAAATCCCATCACATCCACTAGCTTTATTAACAGCAGTGCTTCCTAAGGCCCACTTGACTTCACACTCCAGAATGTCTAACTCTGACCACACCATCATAGTAATCCAGTTCATTAAGATCTTTTTGAACAGTTCTTCTCTGTGTTCTATCTCTTCTTGATCTCTTCAGCATCTACTAGAGACTTTAATATGTCTGTAAATTGCCCTGTTGAGAATGCAGAATCCTGGGCTCCACTTCCAGGTAGTTGAATGCAGAAGGCTTGGGGTGGAAACTAGCATTCTGTATTTTAAACAAGCTCCTGAGCAGGATCTCAGTAAATCACACGTAGGGAACCAGTACCTGAGCAGGTGATCCAAGAGGAAATACTCCTGCTTGTTATACATCTCCCTCCCAGGTCTGAGCCCCAAACACCCTCCAAGACCCAGAGCCAGTTCACTTCTTGACTGTTAGGCTCGTGGTCCCTACAGAAGGTCCTCTGGGCACCTAGAGTGAAAATCATGCCTGCCTCGCAGGCTCTCATGGGGATGAATGGCTGGAGGACTTGGAACAGGGTGAGGCACACAGTCAGAAATCATTACACCTCAGCTGTTCTACAGCCGTTACCATGGCTACTGGCATCAATAACACTCCCACCGAGAGACGGCAGGGGCCTCCTGAATCCCTCTACCCCCATACCTTGTGAGGAAAGATCACCACTTAAAGCAGCCAAGATCCATGCGGGACAGATTATAACCGTGCACTCAGCATCAGCACCAACCTCATTTCGCCTAATCTCCCCGGTGCTGGGAGGCTTTCCCAGGGTTCTCACCCCCGGCAGCCTATGCGTACCCCCCCAGCAGAGAGCCATCCTCCACTGAGAAGTTACCATCCCATCATCCTTCTCTGTGAGTTTCCTTCCTGTGTGCACTGTAATCCCCAGATACCCCTTCTGTCCTTCCAGACATGCGCCGTGGTCTCTCAATAAGCTCCCTCCTTCCAGGCATTGAGTGGCTGATGGAGGCCCTCACCAAGCACCCCTTTGAGTCAAAGTGCTATGAATCTCCCCTAAGACCCCAGTGACTGTTCTGAGCTTCAGCACACTTCCTGAAAGTTAAAGTGTTAGTCGCTTAGTCGTGACTGACTCTCTTCAACCCCGTGGACTGGTAGCCCACCAATCTCCTCTGTCAGTCTCCTCCTAGGATTTCCCAGGCAAGAATACCGGAGTGGGTAGCTATTCCCTCTCCAGGGGATCTTCCCAAGCCAGGGATAGAACCCAGGTCTCCTGCACTGCAGGCAGATTCTTTACCATCTGAGCCACCAGGGAAGCCTGCACAGCACACTTCCTGGTGTTCCCAAAACAGTTCTTCAGAAGAGAGTCAACCTTTGTTCCAGGAAGAGAATAGCTGTGTTGTACATGACCTTGAGGCTTTGTCCCAGCTAATTCACAAGGGTAGGAGGTCTTTTTCAGTGTGACAAGGTGAGCCAAGCACATGATGGGTGCTCAGTACATATTTGTGAAATGGATGGACCTTTAGGCAGTCTTACTCCTGGGCTTCAAAATTCCCTCACAGAGATGTGTATACTGTAGAGAAATAACTAACCCTGGGCCTCAGCAGTGGCCAGCGTGGACCGGCTGCTGCTTCCCCAGCAGCCCCCAGGGCATGGGGATTGGAAGGGATCTCTATGTTACCCAGAGTCTTCAGGAAGGCCCACCCTGTCCTTTCTGATTCGGCCTCCCATAAAGATGCACATGGAGCATGACCTGGCCACACCCGACCTGTTAAACCAGCTGTTTGATCCCTAAGTGGTGGTATTTTGCATTGTATGTCCAATATCCTCTGGCTAGTATAACAATTACAGATGAGCCAGATGCTACAATCAGGAATAAAATGGGTCTGGTCCAGGAACACTTTTTGCCAACTTTCCCATCACTAGGCATAGCTAAACCAAAAAGGAACATTTCCTCAACTCACAGCTGATTGCTGTTTGAGGGGCAACAAATGAGATAACACGGCAGGGGTGGGGGTGGCTGCTAACCTCATCAGTGATGGGGAGATGAGCATTTACTGATTCCTCAGTAGCCAACCCATCTGAGAGCTAGCCATTCAGGATAAGTGGCCTCAGATTGCTTCTCCCAAGACAGGCTGGGACCGGGAACCCTTTGCTGCAGTGTTTGCACCTGGACAAACTTCTCCTCCAGCAACAGTCTCCTCTTCCTCCTCCTCCCATAAACTATAAGGGATTGAAAATAACTGCAGGCATGCACAGTTGGGGCAAATTATGAACAATAAGATACAGAAATGCCAAAACCCAACTGCCGCTTCAGTGTGCAGGGTCCTGCTCATGCTCCCTGCACACAGCGCCACCCAGGGGGCAGGCAGACCACCTAAGCCACCCCTCCAGCCCCACCCTCGATCCCTCCCACCCTCACCCCTTTTAAGGCAGGAGCGAGCAAGGGCACCTGCGTCTGGTATTCACTTCCTTGTGCAGCATTAGTCCCAATAAAGCCCTGCCTGAATTCCGCGTCTGACCTCATCAATTTCTGTTGACTGAAGAGTCCAAGGACCCAGGTAGACAACCCTCCCCCGCCGTTAAACTTCCCAGTGATTCTGCAGGGGAGAGGGGTGAATGAGGATGTCACAGAGAGAGCAAGAACCGTGGTTGTTTCACACACCCCTCTGCCAGGTATCTGGTGGGAGGATCTTGAGTCCCCAGAAGGACCTGGGGGCCCAGCTTTCTGGTGTGACAGAGACCCAACTTAAGTGTGTGCTTAAGAACCCACCACTGGCGCCAGCCTAGCTCTGTGGTGGTGGCCACTTCTCCTGTGCCTCGGTTTCCCCTTTCATTATTAGAAAAGTAAATGAATTGATTTACAAGTGTTTTGCAGTGTTTTGCTCAAGTAAGTGCCCTGAAGGTAGTAACCATGATTACCAACAGGGCGCATATTTTCTCAGCTTCTCTCTCCATGTAACAAGTACTGCACAGGATTGTTAAGTAACTTCTAAGGAAAGAGCAAGCTTTCTCTCTCCCAAAGCACAAAAACCTCAGTTTGTTTGATCTGCAAAATCCTGAGCTTGCTTCTTAATAGGCTGAAGGCATAACAGGGGAACTTTGGGGCAGATCATCTGGCTAGAAAGAGAGCCAGAACCTGATCACGGAAGGTGGTCCTTGGTGAGTAGCAGAACTACATTTAAATTAGAGCTAGGGAATTCGCTGGTTGTCTGGTGGTTAGGGTGCTATGCTTCCGCTGCAGGGAACATGGGTTCAGTCCCTCTTGGAGGAACAAGATCCCTCATACCACACAGTGCAGCCACACAAAAAAAAAGAGAGAGAGAAAAGCCAAGTGTGCAAGTAGCACTCCTTGATTAAAAAAAAAAAAAAAACAACCAAACTTGAGCTAGTTACTCCCCACTATGGGCTTCAGTTTTCTTATCTGTACAATGGGCAGGTTTGAGGAATGGGGTCAGGTGGGAGGAGACTCCTGCATCCAAAATTCCCTCAAGAACTTCCCAGATTTGCTTCCTACAATCTGCCTCCTCATTCTCCTTCACAACCAAAACAAGCATTCATGGTAACCGTGGGAGTATGCAACACAAAGAGGATTTGAATTCACACCTGGCAGGAGAAAATGGTGGTTGTACCCTCACCCCAAACGGTAGGTGCAAGCCAGAGTAGGGAGGAGGTGGAACAGAGAAGAGAAGCGAAGAGGAGGGAGAGGAAGGAGAAAGACTGAAAAATAATGAAAGGAAGGAGGTGGGGGAGAGGCAGAAGAAAAAAGATAAATTCCTTTATACAGCTACTTAGTGAGAAATTGGAATTCAATAGAGAAGGCACATTCAAAAGCCGCATTTCACAGTCAAATGGAAATGTAAAATACCCTTGTTTCCTCTAAAATGTGTTATTTATTGCTCTGTGGCACTGCCGATGTGTGCTGTGTCCACTCACAGATAAGCAGGGTACATCTGCATGATTTAAATGTCACTCTGATCTTGTGAATAATAAACTGCGTGAAGTCATCCCAGAGGTTCTGAATCACTTCCCCTGGAAACCTTTACTTCATCAGCTCAGCCTCCACTCAAGGGGTTGAAATTCTAGGTGCCTGTGACTTCTTGTTACCTTGTGTCGTAACTCTGAGGGGGACAAAGCAAAATGTGTTTCCTTCATCAGCAGCTCTCAAACACCTCCATTCCGTGGGGGCCACCTCGTCATATCAAGTAAGGTAGACCTGAGTAATGGTCCATGTTTGAGTAAATCACTCTGCTTATCTCTTCATGTATTGATGGACATTTGGTTTATTTCCAGTTTGGGCCTGTTATTAACAAAGTTGCTATGAACATTTGTGTACAAACCATTTTGAAGATGTATGTTTTCATTTCTCTTGAGAAAAAGATATCTAAGAGTGGAAATGCGGGATCATGAGGTTGGTGTACTTTTAACATCATAAAAAAATGTCAAGTTGTTTTCCAAAGTACAAATGCATCGTTGTACATTCCCACCAACTGTGTGCTTGTTTCTCTGTATTCTCTCCATATTTACTTTTTCATTAGTCATTCTAATGGGTGTGCGGTAGTATTTCACTGTGGTTTTAATTTACATTTCCAATTTGTAATGTGATTACTAATGACAGAGTACTTTTCATTTGTATATTTGTCATCCCTATATATTCTTTGGTGAAATGTCTGTTCAAATACTTTTCCCATTTTTTAATTGGGTTGTCTTTTTATTATTGATTTATATAAATTTTATATATTTTGGAAATAACTCCTTTGTCAGATATATGTATTATGAATATTTTATGTCTATACATTTTCTTTTTAAATATTTATTATGAAATAATTTAAGACTTACAGAAAAGTTGCAAAAATAGTCCAAAAAATTTCCATATACCCTTCACCTGGGACCCATAAATGTTATTTTATCAATCACCATGTCAACTTTTTCTCTCTCACACACCCACACATGCTAATTCTTTTTTCTGAACCATTTGACACTAAGTAACAGATGTTACTTCTTTATTTCATACTTCAGTGTTTTCTAAATACAAAAACATCCTCTTACTTAACCACAGTATAATTATCAAAATCAGTAAATTAACAGTGACACACAAGTATTATTAACACAATTATTATTAAACTACAGTCTTGTTCAAAATTCATTGGTTGTCTCATGACATCCTTGACAGCAAAATTGCTGGAATCAAGGATCCAAACCAAAATCATGTTGCCTTTAGTTATCATTTATTGTTGGTTTTCTTTAATCCAAAACAGTCCCTCAGTCTACTTGTCTATCTGCCCATCTGTTAGTCTATATGTTACTGAAGAGTGCATACAATTAATTTTGTAGACTATCCCTTTCATTTTCTTGATGGTATCTCTTGATTAGAAGAAATTTTTGGTGAAGTATAATTTATTGGGTTTTTTTTTTATGGTTAGTAACTTTTGGTCTTGTCTAAAAAATTTTTGCCTACTGCACAATCATGAAAATATTCTGTTTTTTTGTTTCTATGCATTTGATAGCAGCTTTCATATGTAGGTCTGTCTATAATCCATCTCAAATTAAGTTTCCTGTGTAGAGTGAAATAGGAATTGAGATTTGTTTTATTCATACACATCCTGATGTTTTGACTACATTTCTTAATAATGAATTCTTTTCCACACTGAATTGCCTTGACACCTTTATCAAAAACTCAGTTGTATACACGCGCGCGCACACACACACACACACACACAGGCTTTGACTGAGACTGCATGAAATGTGGGGGAAAATCTTTAAATTATTGAGATTTCATAAACATATGCCTTGACGTGGTATATATTTACATTTATTTAGAGCTTTACTTTTTCTTAGCAATGTTTTATAAGTCTTAACATAGAATTAAGAATTATGTCTATGGTGCAATTGTAAATAATACTTTAAAATTTTTCATTTTTATTGTTTTTTGCTAGATTATATAGAAGTACAATGGAGTTTTGTACATTAATTTTGTGTCCTGCAATCTTATTAAATTTACTTATTAGTTCTAATATTTTTGTAAATTAAATTGGATTTTCTGCATACACAATCATGTTGTCTTTGAGTAATGACAGTTACATTCTTCTCATCTTTATGTCACTTGTTCATTCTTTTTTTCAGTATTGTACTGGCTAGGACTTTCAATACAGACACTAATAGACGGACTGAAAGTGAATACCCTTGCTTTGTTCCTGATCTCTTCAAATTTAAGTGTAATTTTAACTGTAAGCTTTTCTAAGTTCTAACTGTAAGCTTTCCTAAGGTGACTTTTATCAACTTGAGGAAGTTTCCTCTTATTCCTAATTTTCTGAGAGTTTTGGTCTTGGAGTTTTATTTTGTTTTTTAATATGAATGAGTGTTGGATTTTGTGACAGAGACCATCTAGCCTGAAAGCCTAGAATACTTACTATCCAGTTAGTATTTAAGAAAAATTTTCTGATCCTCTTCTCTAGATAAAAATATAAAAGATATTCCTATATCTGTTTGGATCTAATCAAGAGACAGAAATCACACAATAATTTAAACAAGAGGCGATTACTATAAAAATCATTAAACTATGATAAAAGAGTAACCATGAGAAGTGAGAGAATCTACATGACACCCCAGAGCGGAAGGGGAGTAACCAAGGAAAGACAAACTTGGAATGGAACCGCTCCTCCCCAAGGCTAGAATTTAGACCTTGTTGGATCTGGCATAATCGCAGGCCAATGGGTGGCAGAGAAGGTCACTGGTTTGCAGAGGCCTGAGCTGATCTACAGTTGTTGGACCAGCAGGAAGCAACTTGCAGAATGCAGATGGGGTAAGCCACACAGGTGTGCAAAGAAAGTGAGGACACTGGTGTGAGGAGGAGACCTAGAGCCCTGATGCTTGTGTCAGAGAGCTGTGGCACCGAAAGTCCCAGGAGACAAAGCTGGGGGTGAGGGCACAGGGACACAGACGGAGTTGGAGCACCGGTACAGGCAGGATGGGCGGTGGCGCGAGGTGTCCATGCAGAGAGATCTGCAGGAAGGCAACCACAGGGAGGACTGCGGCTGAGACATCATCGAGGAGCCGTGTGGCTTAGACATGAGTGGGGGTGGGGTGGGGGTGGGGCAGAGACCACTGGTCATTCTCACGCCCTCTCTGCTGCCCAGTGGTGCAGCGGCCAGAAGAGGCAGAAGAGTCTCTTCCTGCCTCCTCTACGGAGTCAGCCTAACGTCTTGCATTCTGCACAAAACAAATGCCTAATATTACCCTGGGAAGCAGGTAATACTGGGGAGCTGAGAGCTAATGAACTGGTAACTGATATAGCATGGTTGAAGAATCAAGGTGGGGGTATCCTCGACTATCATGTATTTGTCCACTCAATAGTCTATTAAAGGATCTTGGAATGAGAGAAGTAGGTGGCTTTTAAATTTTTTTAATAGATGAAGAACCTGAGTTCCACATTAATTCTCAAAGGTTCAAAGATTTTAAGTAAAATTCTTGGCTATATGTCAGAACAAGTCCAGTGATATTAAAATGTTAATATTAAGTATAAAAACATGTAAAACCATAAAAAAAGGAGTAGGCAACATATATATAGTGGAATTATGCATTCTAGGATTTCAGTGAATTGAATGAATCTCAGTGGGAAATGTTTTGTAAGTCTATAAAATAAATATAACTCAAAGGCAAGCCAACATGAGAAATATTTTCATCAAATAAACCGGAGAGAAGTTTCTCTCAGTATTGCACAAAAAGCTCATAAAAATTGAAAGGAAAAGCATCAACTTTAATGTAAATGGGCCAAGTACACGAATAGATAATTCACCAAGAGGAAACACAAGTAATAAATAGACATGAGAAAATGTTCAACTTTACTACATCTTACTGTGATGCAAATTAAAACTGTAATAGGGTACAGTTTCTGCATGAAATTTGAAAACTAGAATATGGGTGAAAAAATGGTGGAACTGGTAAATGATTGATAGCAATAGAAATTGCTAAAACTTCTCTTGGATTCAAATATTTACATCTCTGGAGTAATCCTTATTTCTGGGAACATAACCTAAGGAAATCATTACCAAAAATAGGAAAAGATTCTATGCATGTGTTTATGGCCATCATTTAAAAGACTGAAAAATGGGAAATAATTTAAATGTACATAAAAAGATCAGTAAGTGTGTAAATCATTCTATTGATTATGTAATTCATTTGGCCATGATCCTGGCCAGTGATAAACAATTTGGCCATGACCAGAAAAGCATTGGAAACTAAATAGCAAGCTAGGCTATTCATCAAGGTAATTAAAAGCAGAATAACGAAATTGTATTTATACGTTATTATGACTATAAAAGAGAACATGTGTATGTGAAGAAAAACTAGGACACAACAAAATGTAGAATTGATTTATTAAATGGATTTTTAAAGTTTATTATAGTACGATTGGGCAATACTTATCTTTTTGGCTGTGCCACTGCTTTTGCCCGGGCTTTCTCTAGTTGTGCGAGCAGCGGCCACTCTTGGTCGTGATGCACAGGCTTCTCACTGCAGTGGCTGCTCTTGTTGCAGAGCACAGGCTTGTGGGCTTCAGTAGTTGCCGCATAGACTCAATAGTTGCCGTTCCTGGGGTCTAGAGCACAGGCTCTATACTTGTGGTTCATGGGCTTAGTTGCTCTGCGGGGCATGTGAGATCCTCCCAGACCAGGGATAGAACCTATGTTCCCTGCACTGGCAGGCGGATTCTTGACCACTGTACCACCAGGGAAGTTCGTTTGTGGAACACTTTTTTAAAATGTGGTAACCAAACTGAAAATAATCCAGGTAGGTTTACATGAGCAGCTCTAAGCAAGCCTCACCTCTTTTCTAGTGATCTACTTCTCTATTAAGTCAGCATTCTCCTTAACTTTTGCTAATTCTGTAGAAACACATCATCCTGACGCTTCGCATCATATTAAATGAGGTCTGCTAAGCCATGTCTCCTCTTCTGTACTGGGATGGCTGATTTTTTAGGACCCTGATGCAGAACATTATCCTTGTTCCTGTTACTTTTTTTTTCTTGGTCTATATTTTCAGCCCATCACTGAAAGCTCTCAGGCATTTTTTGGATCCAGATTTATACCCCTTATTTGCCATATTTCCTGAAAGCATGTTAGCCATACACTCAATCTATACTGAAATGTACAGGACACATCCACGTGTTTCCCCCAGGCCCTGATGAGAATGTGGTCCTGAGCAGTACTGAGCCCCAGGGCGACTCACATCTATTACTGAGCGCCCGTGATGGCATTCATGGTGCAATCCACTCGAGCAGCCTTGCATTCTGTATACATTTGTCAGCTTTTACAATCGCAAAGGTAATCGCCCTTCTGTTTGGGTGGAAAAGGAAGGTTTTAGTCTTAGAGGAAAACTCAAGTGATTTTCCCAGGCCAGGACCAGGCGTGGTTGTAATGGGGGCCGCGTTTGCCCTCAGTATTCAGTGTCTGTCATCTGGCCCTGGCCCCCTCTGATAGCACCCGCACCGCCCCCCCACCATGATATCCACACCATGCCACCCTCACTGGTTTCCAGCATCATCAAATGCTCTCCTCAATCTTATCAGAACTTTTTATTCGATTATCCACATTCTAGCACCTGGACTTACTGGCATTTTTAAAAGAATCAAAGTTTTAAAATAAAAGGATGAAATTCTGAGAGTGGAATTGCAGGCATTGGTGGTCAGACACAGGAGATTTGTGCAGGGTGAGAAGGCTCCCACCCACACAGGCCTTTTCAGCAGCCCCTACCTGCTCACTGGCTGCAAGGCTGACCTGAAGGGGGCAGCTCCCGGGACAAAGTAGCTTAGATCCACCACACCACGGACCTCCTTGGGCTCTTAATGACATTTGGGTAGAATTCCTAACTCCACATTTCATTAATTTATTTTCCTTCTATTCTTCCAACTGCCAGGTAGGTGAGGGAAACAGAGGTCGTCTTCTTCATGGTCTGAGAAGGAAGCAGGCAAAGTGGGCCTTAAAAACTAAACACATCTGTGTCTCTTTTTCTGTTTTGCATATAGGGTTATCGTTACCGTCTTTCTAAATTCCATATATATGCATTAGTATACTGTATTGGTCTTTATCTTTCTGGCTTACTTCACTCTGTATAATGGGCTCCAGTTTCATCCATCTCCCCCCCAATGGGGGGATCGGGATGGGGAATACATGTAAATCCATGGCTGATTCATGTCAATGTATGACGAAAACCACTACAATATTGTAAAGTAATTAGCCTCCAACTAATAAAAATAAATGGAAAAAACCCAAAAACTAAACACCATGGCCTCTCCCTGCCTCAGGCGTTTCCCCAGGTAGTTTTACACTGACGAGGAGAGTTTTTGCTGGGGAAACTGACGCGTCATTGCTTCTCCTGCGAACCTTGTCTGCCTCTGCGCAAGTATTTTATTTCCCAAAAGCCACTCCTACAAACTGCCTTATCATTCACCAAGGACCTAGGCCATCTGCCAGGGCAGGACACCTTCCCCTTACTGATAAGTGGGCTTATCTGTTTGCTTTTCTACTTCTCATCTGCTAGTGTGGCTTATCTGTTTATCAGATTGTGTGTTCTTTAACATAACGGACACCATACGGCCCCCAACAGAAGCAGCTGCCTTGTTGCCCACCTTTGGGCACAAATTATGTGCCTTTCAACACCAGCCTGTAATTATCAGATTCCCAGGATGTCTGAAGTATTTGGACTGGGCAGATTTTACATAATTAGAATAGCAAAATTTAATTCCTCTTCCCAGTTTTTAAAATGAAAGTACATCATACGCACACAGAATAAATAAAAATTGTACATATACAGAGTAAAACTGAAAAACCTATGGCTACAAGCAACAACATCACTGAATCTTAATATTGGTTGGGAAAAAAAAAAATCCCAGAAGACTATATAGACCATAACTATACCATTTCTAAATTTTAAAACAATTAAAACTAAATATCACTGTTGTTGTTCAGTTGCTTAGTTGTGTCCAAGACTCTTTGCTACCCCTTGGACTGCAGCACACCAGGTCTCCCTGTCCTTCACTATCTCCTGGAGTTTGCTCAAACTCATGTCCATTGAGTCAGTGATACCATCCAACCATCTCATCCTCTGTCGCCCCCTTCTCTTCCTGCTCTCAACCTTTCCCAGCATCTGGGTCTTTTCCATATCACTGGGGAGTCCCCTAAGTCACACTTATCCAGGCTCATGTTCTAACTCAATCCTTCTGGGCATGGCTAGTATTTATCCTTTCATTTCTCTGGCACTGAAATGACAGGTGAACAGAACTGGTCTCGCTAGCCTTCCCTGGGGCCAGCCTTCCTCAGCTCCCGATGGCCAAGTGCCACCCTTTCCCCCACAGACCGTCTCTCATTGCTTTAGTGAGTCCTGACCGAGACTGCAACAACAAATGATTCACCTAGTCTTCCCCCCTCCCAATCTCACCTGCCCCATCAGAATAAGGAGTGGTGTCTCCTCCATCAGGCCCTTCGCACTGTGATCTTCCTCTTCTGGCAGAAGGCTTTGGGTTTCTGAAGATCCCTGTGCTGGGTCTCTGGATCCCATGGACCTGTGAGGACATCCCACTAGCTCGTCGGGGATTACCTGGTGCTGACTGTGTCCTGCCTCTTGACAAAGATGCCATCCATACACACCATCTTGTACCTCAGATGAAGCTTAAGCAATAGGACAGATCCCCAGAGGCCACCCCACTCGGTGTGTCTTGGGCCAAATCTGGACCCTCTATCCTGGCAGCCAAAGATCTTGCTCCTAGATGTCGTTCCAGGCAAATTCACAGATACATCTTCTGTGAGCTCTTTCTGCTCATTCCCAGTCTCAATTCATCTGTTTCCATCTTTCAGGTGCCAAAAGTTTTTCGGCAAAAATTATCAACACCCATATGATGCCCTATAGCCCAATTATGTGCTCAGTCCTATAGTAGATGGTCTACTTTATTTCCATCAGATTCAGTGCACTTCTCCAGCTTATGATCAATTTTGTAAGATCTTGTTTTCCTCCTCAGATCTTAGAAATGGTCTGCATTTCAAAAACAAAGTTTACATGGATTTTTCATATTATGCCTCAAAATTTGTCTCCTGATAGCTACTACTACTACTTTCTCCAAAATCTGAATTCAAGTTTCTTTAAAAGCTCTAAAATATTTTTGGGCGACAGAGGATAACCACCTGCTTCCTGTCTTCCTTGAGGACAAGCCAACAGGAAACAGCTCTTACTTGTATGGTAAATCACAGGGATTAGAAGAAATGCAGCATTTCTCAATAATAAGGACTGTAAAAAAAAAAAAAAAATTGCCCGGAGTAAATGATGTATGTTGGAGACTCTGTGGGCTAAGGAGACCATGGTTTCATGAATTGTTTTTTTCTCTTGTGGTAAATTCAGGTTTCTTCCAGGAGCCCAAATGACCAAACAAAAACTCTCTTCTCCATCTTCTGTTGCTTGAACTTTGTTTTATTGATGCACCATTTCCATTCATTTGTTTTCCTATAATCAGAATCCTTTGAATCTGAACAATTTAGCCTGACTTTTCAATGGAGTTTTTTTCCTAGGCTTTGTGTCCCTTCCTAAGATAAATGTGTGAACATCTAATTCGTTACTTCTCCAGTGAATAGGATACACTTCATCTCTCCCTTCAAATCTGCATGAACTTGAAAGCTTGTCCTCTGAAGACAGTTTGCTCCATGAATAGACAATTTGATAGGAAAGTTCAGGAAATGCCATGTACTTCAAGTCCTCAGAGAAGCCTCTGATTTTCAGGCTCCTGAGGGGGATCTGCTCCTTCAGAGTTTCTTCCTGTAAGGGTGTTAATTTATGGGAACCTGGAACCCAGAGGCTTCTTGTCCCAGACAAGAAAGCTGGACTCCCCCTGGGACCTGTTCATCCAGAATTGGAGAGTGAATGGGAGGTGAGATTAGGTCTTCATCCTTGAAGTGTGGGTCAGATATATGCCTTCTGTGGAGAAAGTGAGTTTGCAGAAATGTGGAGGCTTTGCTAAAAGTTTTTTTCTTCAAAAAGAGTTTAAGCACCTTTGGCCTCTATAGTGGACAATGAATACCAGCTGGACTGGTGGGTTTTAATTTTTGGTTCAGGGAATCTGTTGTCTGGTGTGATAGAAGGAAACCAAAACTCTGCAAGGAGATTACACCATATCCCCAAGAGACATTTGTTTCTAAAACTCTCCCCCCTAAGATTGTAAATGAGTTTAATGGGATATATTCCCACCTTTAAACTTCAAACTCCCAGATCTCTGCTGTGTCCTCATGCAGTGTGAATTACGCTACCAGTTTTAAAACAAAAAACAAAATCCCAGGAAAGAGTCCAAGAAGGCTATTCGCGGTTAGGAGCGAGTCCAGATTTGACAGACGGACCTTGCTGCTTGCTCTCTCCTGGCTCGCCCCTCTTGCCTCAGAGGGCACCGCGATACGATCGAGCGGCTTCGGCCTCTTCCGGGACCGCCTTTGAGGCTGCAGAGCCTCACCTGACTTTCGCAGAGAGAGGGAGGCAACCGGCTCCTTCCGCTGCCAGCAGAGGAGGGTCCTGGGGCTGGAGCGTGTGGGAGCGAGCAAGGCGGGAGCTGCTGTCCAGAGCGAAGAAGAGACGCTCCGCCAGGCACAGGCGCGCCGCGGCGAGCTCAAACTTTGGTGGGGTAAGGAATTTAGGGGCTCTTGAGCTGGTGATTCTTGGGGCGCTGGGAGGTGCGCGGGGGACGCAGACTCCAGTATGCAAGTGGATTAAAGATACGCGCTCAAGGGACTAGGGTAGCGGGGCCCTCGGGTGGGCGCGGCGCTCTCCGCAGCCCCCGGTGCTGAAACAGGGGAGAAAGGGGCAGAAGCAAGGGCCAGCTCTGCTCCCACCCCGGCACACACATCCTTCCAGCAGCAATCAAAGGACTAGAAGCCGTCCCTGCTTCCTAAATCTATCGCACCCCCTTCTACTCTCGTCCCGCAGCCGCCGCGCTGGGCCAAGTCAGGCTGAGCCGTCGAGGCTGGAAGCAGAAGAACCTGGGCTCCTTCAGCAAAAGGATGTCCACCTGACACCACCCCCAAGACACCTCCCCAAGATCCCGGGTACCCGGACGCCCCGCCTTCACGGCCGTCCGTCCTAGAAGAGGCTCGTGGCCGCCTCTTTCCCCGGGCTCCAGATCGGGGTCCCGCGCAGAGTCTCCCCGAGTGTGCGGGGCTCCTGAGGAAGTTGTGACCACGACTTGGAGGGAGCAGGAGCCAAGGGGAACGCGGACTGGGGTCGGGGGACTGCCTTCGCTGGACCCTACTCAGCCTTGAGGATCCGGAGACAGGTGGGCTGAGGAAGAGGCAAGGAATTAAAATTCTCTGGGGGAGTGAGCAGTCACTTTTGGTTTTTTTTTTTTTTAATGATAAAATCATAATCCGAGATCTTGGCTGCTCCGGCCTTAGGGGCTTAGCGTTTAGGAGCAAGAAGGGGCGGGGTCGGGGGGGGTCTTCTGATCCTTAGCAATCCCCTAAGCGGATAATCACACGGACTCTCTGTCCTCATCCTCAGGCTTTTCTCCCCAGCTCAGCCGCCGCCCCTACTCCCAATCCTCGAGGGGCGCGGCCAGCAACCCATTGCGCTCCAGCCTTCCCGGGCAAGGGCTGGACGACCGGAGGAAGGGCCGATTCATTCTCCTCTCCGTGTAATCCCCCAATTCACAGCTGCCTTATCTTATGCTGTTGCTGAGACTTTAAACGTTGTCATTCTGAAGTGGGTATCCCTAGTTAGACGCGGGATGTGGCCGAGGATGACGAGGGCAGCAGCAAAGAAAACCCCAAGCCCGGGTCTGTGGTCTCCGCGGCGGTGGAGGGCTGCCTGCGAGGAGTTCTGCCGGCACAACTCCTGATCAGGAAACCCGACAGCGTGATAGTGGGCGCGCCTCCCTAAACTTTCCAGAGGGGCGAAGCTGCAGTCGGCACCTTCCCTGCTACCTCCAACACTGGGGCAGTAGCTCCGGACCTGGATTCAGGCTCTCTCCGGGAGAGTTCAGTCTCTCTGGACCTGCCCTCCAGCCTACCAACCTACACACCCACGCACGCACACACACTTTCATTCATAAAAATTCACAACTGATATCGTTGTCTAGGCATGGGGTGACATACTTGAGTGAGAAATCACTGGATGGGGCGCTGGAAAGTCAGGCTGGGAGAAGGGAGGAGACCGCAGTCACAGCCACTAGCTCTCAGCTTGTACGCCCAAGTTTCGGATTCTTGGAAATTCTGCTGGGTCAGGGAAGCGCGTTAGGATTTCACTGAACTAGTGGGAGAATTAGAGGATGTGGCGCCTCTGTTCCATCATAAATGGGGCCCTCGATGGGTGCTGGATGCCAGGAGAGGGTCACTAGATGCTCTTTGGGTGACTAGTTCTGCAAGATCTCAGTCACTTTAGCAGGGACTTTGGCCAGGACTGCTTGTGCCTCTTGCCTTTGATGCTCCTGTGCTTAATGCGTTTCCTGTCCTCATTCACTGTCTGCCCGCTGTTGCAGCGTCTTGTCAATAATGGGGTTGCCATGACGACCAATTTCCCATCGCCATGGTACCCAGGAGGCAAACAGTTGGAAGCTGCAGAGGTTCTTGAGTAGTAGCTCCCCCAGATCCTGCACAGGCTGAGGGTTTCCTGCAGTTGTGAAAGAGGGATGGCAATGATCAGGTGCTGCCGGCGCTCACCCTCCCCCCCACCCCCGCCCCCACACCGCCTAGCTGCCTGTTCACCTGAAACCCTAATCCCTGTGGCCTCCAGGTTGGGATGGGTCAAGCTTTCATTCTCATCCTCCAATTGTTACAATCAGGCTGGGGGGAAATGGTTTTCGCTCTGACCTGACTCCTGTCTGCTGCTCATTGACTACTCCTGAGTACAAATCGCGACTAAGCCCTGTGGGAGAGAGAATTAACTAAACAAACACAGCCCCGGTCTCCGCACATCACGGTGCAGAGATGGCCTCCTCTCTGGACTGAAATAGAGGTGATCGTGCCCGGAGAGTACAGAGATGGGGATGACAGACCACCGCCACCCCTTCACCCCAGGGGAGGCCATACTGGAGTAGAAACTAAGGAATTTCAACTGAGGAGCAAGAGGGGAAAGGTCTCTCTAGGTAGAGAGACTAGCGGGCGCAAAGACATGAATTGACTCTGCACGGGCTAGCCCTGCGGTAGCAGGGAGACATTTAATAAGATGGGTGGGGCAGCGCGCAGCCCTTAGCTCACGACAATTCTCGCGAGATCTTGAGCGTGAGGCCCAGAGCGTGTCCGTTAGAGGTCCTGCTCGCTTCCCAACGGTCGCCCTCACAGTGGCCGTCATGGCAGAGGGTGCTGTGGGAAGTGGATGGCAGCCTTCTCCCCACAACCCTCCAGGTCCTCTAGCCTGGGGGCCCTTGGGTGAGCTGGGTGTCCCAGGACAGGCTGAGGGCTGTGTCCTCTGTAGCTCCAGAGCCCCCGGCCCCGCCGCCCTGGGAACCTCTCCCCCATCTCTGCCTCCACGATCTAATGGCAGAGGTAGCCTTCTAATGGCGGAGGTGGTCTTCAAAGGTCCGAGTCTGTGGAAGCCTCAGCAACTGGAGTATGTGGACATTGCCTTTCAGGTATCAGCCTCAGCCAGCTTCAGTCTCTCCCTTCAGGTTTCAAAACTCGGTCCAGCATAGATCAGTTGTCCATCCCTAGTAAGTGGCCGGAGGTGAGGGTTAAGTTTCAAGGACCTTGCACATGGTTACTTCAGGTCCACCTCTGTGGGTGGGGCTCTTTTCAACCAAGGGCGGTCGTTAGGATCCGGGAACTGACCTGAAGAGTATTTTCTGCAATGGGTATTCCTGTTGATCCCATACAAATGGTTTTCTCCAGGTTAAATGACAAGCCTGGGGGCTGGCTGGGTTCGGGTCACCCAGTGATGATGACCGAGCAGGGTCTGGGGACCTGGCCCTGAGGGTGCTGGCAGGAGGAACCAAGACTGGGTGCTGGAGGAACACTCCTGGGCAGGGTGAAGGGCACCAGCAGAGAAACCACCCCCCAACACACACACACACACCCTTCCCTCCTACCCCCCTGCCTCCCCACCCCGCCTTAGCCAGGGCCAAGGCATCAGAGGGAGAGAGTTGAGTCTTGGGACCTTGCCCTTCCTTTTCAGAACAGAGAATAACATTTGTTGTTCAGTCGCTAAGTCGTGTCCGACTCTTTGTGACTCCGTGGACTGCAGCACGCCAGGCTTCTCTGTGCTTTACTACATTTGTTTGGTGGATTTGGTGGAGGTTTACAGGAGCCTCATGACCTGACCTCTAGAACAAAGGATGCGACTCCACGAAGTTTGCGACAACTCACCACACCCCTCACCTTTCCTAGAAAAAGGCTTTACTGAAAGCTTTCAGGGAGTTTGGGGTTTTTAAGGCAAGAGCCACCTGTCTTCTTGCATGGCACTGCAATAAACCTTTCTCTGCTCCAAACTGCAACATTTTGGTTTTGATATTACTTGGTCTCACTGTGTTTCTGGCACATAAACTTGCATTCAGTAATAGATTCAGAACGTCTCAGCAGCTTAGTGTATTGCCTATACAATGTCTGAGGTTCCAAGGCTTGGTGGGGCAGGGGGACTTCATCAACGGGGGATTCTGCTGGCCAGAGCCTGCCACTCAGTCCTCAGCTGCTCTGGAAGGGGGACTGAGAAATAAAAGCCAGTGCAGAGTGGGCTTTGGTGAACATTCTATGCTAGTAAGTAGGATGAGAAAACTCTTGCCACCCTTAAGGAAAGGGTGAATGATTTGGTTTAAATGGAGCATCACTTTTAAGGTAATATGATCCAGGTTACAAAAAGTCTTTGTCAGGCTAAGGCTACACGCTGGAGAAAATAGGCCACCTCTAAAAGTTTCTGAATGACGTGATTAGAACTACTGTGTGGGAATTCCCTAGTGGTCCTGTGGTTAGGACTCTGCGCTTCCATAGCAAGAGGCATGGGTGGATTTGTTTTGACCATCCTGGAGAGTGGGACAAGAGCCTGGACAAAGGTGGGAGCAGAACTCAAGAGGCCAGGAGCTGCTTCTGGATTGTTCACTGTCACACCCCTACTGCCTGGTACGGTCCTGGCACATGGTTAGGGCTCAACCCATTTCTGAATTAGTGAATGGAAGAATGGAAGGCAACAGAGGGGACAGATAACCTAGAGGACTTGGTGACGGTAGATCTAGGAAAGTGAGGGAGAGGGAGGTCTGGAAGCTTATGGAGTCTTAGCTGGGTGATTAGTAGGCTCCAATGGCAGGGCACCATTCAGGACAGTTTGGTATCAACTCTTCCCTGGATATGCTGCATCCTCTCTCACATGGCCCACACCCTCGACCTCATCTCATCCCCAAAGCACTTCGTTTGTCCTGTTTTATTTATTTTTGGCTTCAGCATGCAGATCCTAGTTCCCCTACCAGGGATTTGGAAGCCTGGAGTCTCAAACCTCTGGACCACCAGAGGAGTCCCTCTTTTGTTGTTCTATGAGGAATTTCACACATTCCATCTTGAATAATCTAGTGTAGGGGTTAAACCCAAACAAACTTTTGTTCCCCAGTGCTGCCACTGGGTGACTTTAAATGGCCATTGTTAACAATAACTGGTGTTAACCATTCTGAGCCCAAGGTTCTTCACGTGCAAATTGGTAGCAGGAGTTATACTATCTGCCTCATTGGGTTGTTAGGAGAAGAAATGAAGCAATTGGAGTGAATTTCTCAGCACAGTGCCTGGTATGGCAAGTGCTCAAAGTTGGATACAATCATTTTATAATTTACTATAATGACAGTGTACTATTATAACCATATCCCAAAAGTTAATTAAGGGGAAATAACATACTTTATTTCTTATGGCTGCAGCTAGTCTTGGAAATGGGTCCTTGGGGAATGAAGGGAGGTCCTTTGCCTGGCCTTGATGACTGGGAGTAAGAGAGAGAGAGAGAGAGAGTGAGTGAGTGTGTGTGTGTGTGTGTTGGGAGGAACAGACATAATTCTGCAGCGAGCATCTATAAGGCTGGCTACAGAGATCTGGGTTCACCGGCTCTAGCAACATCTAGAAAGTAGTTTCATCTTCTTGGAATCTCAGCCTGAGCAGCTGAATCTTATTGCAAAGTAGTCATTTAGAAACTGAGTACACTTAAAGCTGAAACTCCAGTATTTTGGCCACCTCATGTGAAGAGTTGACTCCTTGGAAAAGATCCTGATGCTGGGAGGGATTGGGGGCAGGAGGAGAAGGGGACGACAGAGGATGAGATGGCTGGATGGCATCACTGACTCGATGGACATGGGTTTGAGTAAACTCCAGGAGTTGGTGATGGACAGGGAGGCCTGGTGTGCTGGGATTCATGGGGTTGCAAAGAGTTGGACACGACTGAGCGACTGAACTGAACTGAACTGAAAGCTCAGGAAACCAGAGTCCCATGAATTTTGAATCATCTCTGCAGAAGTCCAAGACACTTTCCAGGCATGTGGCAAGCCTCTGTTTGGTGGTTAAGTAACAGAATTGATAACATTGTTACAATTTCAGTGCAGTCTCTTTCACCCTAAATCTCTTCCTGTTTGGGGAACAATGTTAGCTTTTTTTCTCAGTCAGGAATTGAAAATCTACAGCTGGTATGTGCAAGCTGCCCTTTGCTTGGGTTATAGAAATGCATAGAGTTCAGAAGCGGGAGAACTCCACCCTCTGCATGTTGCAGTTTAACACTTTTCAACACTCCAAAAGGAAATCCTGCACCCATTATCAGACATTTTCTTTTCTAACTCTCCTCCCATCCTTGTCCCTGGCAGCCACTAATCTATTTTCTGTCTCTATGGGTTTGCCTATTCTGGACATTTCATACAAATTGAATTATACAATATGTAGCATTTTGTGTCTGGCTTGCTTACTTAGTATAATGTTTTCAAGGTTCATCCATGTTGTAGCAGTTATCAGTATTTTATCCTTTTTAATTGCCAAATGAAATCCCACCTGAATAACACTATGTAGATACACCGTATTTTGTTTATCTAGCTATCAGTTGATGGACATTTAGTTTGTTTCCACTGGGGGACTATTTATTATGAATAATGCTTCTATGAACATTGAAATACAAGTTGTGTGGACATATATTTTCATTAGGTATCTGCCTATGAGTGAAATTCCTGGGTCTTATGGTGACTATTTTTAGCATTTTGAGGAACTGCCTAGTTGTTTTCCAAAGTGGCTACACCATTTACATTCCTACCAGCAGTGTGTGAAGATTCCAGCTTCTCCACATCCTTACCAACACTTGTTATTGTCTGTTTATTTCTTAATTATGGCCCTTTTAGGCAGAGTGGAATGATATCATGATTTTGACTTACATTTCTCCATAACTAAATATATTAAGCATTTCTTCATGTGCTTGTTGAACATTTGTGTATATCCTTAGAGAAATATGTATTCAAGTCCTTCACCCATTATTTAATTGAGTTACTTGTCTTTTTATTATTGAATTGTAATAGTTCTTTACATATTTTGGGTACAAGGCCCTTACCAATATATGATTTTAAATTATTTTTTCCATTCTGTGGGTTGCCTTTTTACTTCTTGATGGTGTCATTTGATGCACAAAGGTTTTATTTATTTATTTTTTTTTATGAAGCCCAATCTTTTTTTTTAGTCCATTATACTTTTGATGTCGTATCTAGGGAACCACTGTCTAACCTAAGGTCATGAAGATTTACTCCTATGTCTTCCTCTAGAAACTTTATAGTTTTAGCCCTTATATTTAAGTCTATGACCTATTTTGAATTAATTTTTATGAATGGTATGTATTGTTTTACATACCAGCAACATTTGATGAAAATATCATTTATTCTTTCCCTCATTGAGTTATCTTGGCACCATTGTTGAAAATGAGTTGATTGTAGATGCCCTTAATCAGGTGAGGACATTTCCTTCTAGTTTATTGATAGTTTTAACATGAAGATATGTTGGATTTTGTCAAATGTTTTTCTTGTGCCTGTTGAGATGAACATGTTTTTACCCTAACCTATTCATATGGTGTACTGTGCTATGTTGTGCTTAGTTGCAGTCAACTCTGTGTGACCCCATGGACTGTAGCCCACCAGGCTCCTCTGTCCATGGGGATCCTCCAGGCAAGAATACTGGAGTGGGTAGCCTATCCCTTCTCCAGGGGAACTTCCCGACCCAGGAATTGAACCCAGGTCTCCTGCATTGCAGGTGGATTCTTTACCAGCTGAGCTACCCTGGAAGCCCAATATGGTATACTAGGCTGATTAATTTTGGATGACAAGCCAACTTTGCATGCCTGGAATAAGTATCACTTGACCATGGTATAAGATATTTTTTATGTATTACTAGATTTGGTTTGCTAGTATTTTGTTATTAAAATCTTTGCCTATTAATATAATTTTCACCTTCTCACATTAAGTTCTGATATTTAAGTTGTTTATACTTGTGCCATGTCCAGAGAATACTGACATTATATACAGTTGCTTCCCCTTCCTGTTTTTGAATCCCCTCCATATAGAATCACATTCATAGCAAATAGGAGAGAACTATCAGGTACAGTATTTGCACTGTAGGGTTTTGTCCCATCATGGAAATTCTGAAACAGGAGGCCCTTTAATAATCTACAGGGTCTTGGTTTGTAACTCTGTTCCACAGAGTTCCCAAAGGTATTCTACCTGCATTTTAAGGGTTTTTAAAATGTATATTTAAATATTTTAAAACCCTGAATGAATAGAGATAGTATTGGTTGATATGTGTTCCTTACCTAACTTTACTATTTGGATATTATGGTCAAAATTAACTTATATCCCACTGATTGTCTTTATAAAAATTATCAAACATTTAAATAAAACCCTACAAGTGAATGTTTTTTGAATTGGGTTTCTGTGGAAGATTTCATCTATGTGCCATAGTCTATGTCCCATTATTAGATGAAGAAACTAAAGTGCTAGGTCACATGCCCAAATTGAAGGCTGAGCTGAAAAGAGACTCCAGCTCTCCTTTCTCTTAGTACAGTACACATGACCACATATTGTCTTTCCAATGTCATTTGTCTCAAACAAAAGATATTTTACTCAGGGAACTGCTTGAAAACACAAAACCCTTATCATTGAGTTCATGTACTAATGTCTGCTCTGGTCACTGTGTTTGTTCTGTGGCCGGCTCACATGTCTGAGTGATTCAGTGGCTCAGCATTAGAGATTTTCCCTTCTACCCTGAAGTTCTCAGATGAAGCAAGAAAGAAGGGAAAGGCAATTAGAAGTATGCTTTAGATAAAAGTTCCAAGGTGTGCAGACTTTGTGGGAGTTACTAACCTATCTTTGGAGTTTAATTTGACAAAATGGGCCTGCCCAACCTCACACTTACTGAGAATTGGCTGAGTGCTTTGCCCAGAGTGATGCTAGGTAAGTTGAGTTGTGGAGGCTTGAAATGGCTGAAGCCGAGACAGGTTACTTCTGAGAAGATCAAAGACCCCAAGTGGTAAAAATGGTCCATCCCAGCTTGAGAAAACGGAAGCCTGGCCAAGTGTGCCCGTCCAGCACGCCTGCAGGGCTCTCCTCTGATTGGGATTCCCATTTGCTTGGCGTGACCTTGTGTCCAGACTTACTGCCTCACTGATCGGACCTGCCAGACGCTGACTGAACAGAAGTCAGTACCCAGGACAATGATCGTTCACAGAGGCCTCACACCTCTCTATTGGTGCACTGCGTCCTGGTTTTGGAAAATGACAATGTGTCAGTTGACACACATGGAACCAGGACTGGTTTTCATGTTTAAGCCAGAATAAAAAAGAGAACAAGTCATGGACAATATTTTTTTAGTAGGAGAAGTTATTCATCACAAGTGGGGACCAAGATTTTTTTTCAGAAGCACATTTCAATTTAAAAAATAGGGCTTTACATGTTTTGACTTCCTTTGTGGCTTACATGCTATCTCCCTCATAAATTCCCCTCCATTCTTAAATAGGATGTAAATGCTCAGCATGACTCATTCACAGAAGTGTTAGGAGGATCAAATGAGTTTAACACAACTTAAGTTATCAAGAACAGTACCAGGCAAAGAGTAAATGCTAATAAATATACTCTTGTAATTATCATTGTCATCATTGCAGTTACTCACCTGGATTTTCCTCCATTTATGCCACCTACTTTTTATTACCTACCATGAGTATATGATGGGTGTTTTGGAGGATAAAATATTTTAAATAAAGTTTATTAACTCCTTTAAGTCTTCTGGAGTTAATAAAGGAATGAGAAAAACACAAGATTAGCTGGGCAAGTTGTGTTAGATTCCTGCCTACTTAGATGTCCAAGCCAAGAACAGTGGAGAGAGTTAGAGCTATGCACAAAAGACCATCAAATCCTTAAAGGTGCACAGCACAGTGGTTCACACGTGGTAGATGTTGAATAATGTTAAATAATCACAGTGATTGCTCTTCACATAAGGAGTCTCCTCAGACCTCAGTGGACCCTAAGACAGAATTAGTCCCCCGCCATCTGCATCACTTCCCATCACACCTCTGTCTCCATTTCAGCACCTCTGTTTCCTCCCGCTGCTGTTTACATGCCTGTTTCTCATGCAGATTTGTGTCTTCAAAGACAGGGACCTGTTTTCTTCATCTTCATACTCCTCAGGGCCAGGTGCAATGTTTAGCACACTGGAAGAATCAGTAAGTGTGTCAGTGGGAAGAAAACACGTTGGATTTAGTGATGCTGTTAAAAAAAGAAAAAACTGTCTGAAACAGTGTGTCCTAAGTTCCCCAGTCAAGCCCTGGAAAACACACATGGATTTGGGAGATGATCACAAACCACTCACACCTGGGATCCACTTCAAGGTCACCCTAGTAGTTGGTAGGATGTATCTTCTTCCCATGCTTGAAAATTAAAATTATATTTGTGCACTTCTAATCTCCTGCAGTGCGTGTGATACTATAAAACAAACCACAACACGGACTTCAGGGTCAGAGAGACCCTGATCTGCATTTCCTCACCTCCACAATCAGCTTCACTATTACCTCTTAAGGTTCCTGAGGATGTACAAATGATGGATATGCAGGTGTCCCATACTCAGGTAACCCTGGCAGGATGGTGGTTTCCATTCTCAACAGAGCCTCAGTATTACTGGTTTTAATTTCATGATCTCATCTGTGAGTTCTAGAGTTTATGGGGCCAAGAGATGTGAAAGCACTTGGGCAGTTGGGGAATCACTTGGGTTATCATGGCTTAAAAGCTGGTATTAATGGAAAAGAATTAAATGTTTATCCTGCCTTTCCTGAGCTTCCCATGTGGCTTCAGTGGTAAAGAAACTGCCTGCCTATGCAGGAGACATAAGAGATGTGGGTTTGATCCCTGGGTCAGGAAGATCCCCTGGAGCAGGGCATGGCAACCCATGATGGTGTTCTTGCCTGCAGAATCCCGTGGACAGAGGAGCATGGCAGGCTATACAATCCATTGGGTCTCAAAGAGTCGGACACGACTGAAGTGACTTAGTATGCATGCACCTGCCTTTCCTGTATGAGTCATACTATTGAGCAGCCAAATAGTGTCAAATTTTCTTTTTTTTTTTTAAGAATATTTCAGCTAACTTATGAAGATGGAATGGTAGAATATCACCAATATGCAACTGCTAATGAATCAATGATCACCAATGGCTGCTAAAGGAAATATTCCCAAAGGAATATTCTTGCAAAAAAAGTATGGAACCCAAATTTAACCACATCCTGAGTATAGCTACCAATTTACAGGAAACATTGTAAAATTGGAATTGGCAAAAATCCATACGGTGGGAAACTCAGTAGTACAAGCAGTTTTGTTTTTTTCCATAAAAAGAAAGAAGAGAAATGCATAGAAGCTTTAGATTTAAAAATACCAAAGAGATACATTAAGCAATCAAACTATATAGACCTTGTTTTGACCCTTATTCTTTTAAGTAATTTTAAAAAGGCAACCATTATGACATTTATGAAACAACTAGGGGGGAAAGATCTTATGATTTATCTTAAATTAACATTTTCCTTTAATTATGTACATTTTGCCCTGTCCTACCCAACCTCGTTCTCCTGGATAAAGAACACAGAATTAAAAAAGAAAATTAGATTACTTCTAACCCTTGAGAGGTCTGGGTCAAGGGCCACTTACCATATCTAGGTAACTAAAAAACATTCTGAGTTGAGGTAATTCTCTCCTCTCACCATAAGAACCCACAGAATCTTGGGTAAGGGCATACTGGCAGCCAGCTTTTTGGGGAAAGTGGTTCCAAGGAAGAGAAGTAAGAGTCTTGGAAGAGAAAACAAGGAAAAAAGGGGAAAACACCCCAAGTGTAGATTATCAAGCTAATCACCACTATGGGCAACTGGTTAGACCCTTCAAGGGCTTCTCCAAAGAGCCCTGTAGGATATAGGTCTGAATTGTCTTCCTGAGGGGACAAAAGAGGGGAATATCTATCCTTGGTTCTGGTTCTATCAGCCAAGGGTTGCCCAAGGAGGGTTTGCAATCTAGCACTTCTGGGTTTGCACACATGTCACAGTGGCCTCAGAACATGGCAGCATGGGGAGATTTGATCTCTGGTCTCCATCCATGGTTTGCCCCCTTCTTTTCCCTTTGGGTTTATCCCAAGTCACGGGACAGGGGGACTTTCACACATGCACGTGGGCATTCTGCCCACACCTCCAAGCTCCATTTAACCCTCCCTCACAAACAGCTCCTCCTGAGCCACCTGGAAGTCCAAGGGCATGCACACTGACACACTTCTCAGGAAGACAGACCTGGGAAGAGGCCCCAGCAGGCTCTAGAGCCAGTCCACAGCCTGCTGGGCAGAGAATTTGGGGGTCCAGGGCATCCAGAGCATCGCCTAGGGCAGGGGGCAGGGTTCTGGGTGGGCATGTCCCCTTGGTCATGGGCTGTGGTTGGAAAGTGGTCAAAGTGGGTCCTTTAAAGAATGGGACCCCCAGGCAGGGGCCCTACTGCTTAGGCCAAAAAACAATGCCAGTTCTTTTCTACCCACAGACTTTACACGATCAGGCGCTGGAATCAGATTTGTGTTAATCTTGGCTCAGGTCGCAAGCAACAACATTAGGGAAGCTGCTCACCTCTTCAGTTTCTTCACTGGAAAAGGGAAGGAAGAGGGAGGCAGCTGGGCGGGTTAAAGGACAGTGTTACACAAGCACCTACCCTGTGCCTGGCATGTAGGAGCTCTCGACAGTGGGCAGGTGTGTGAGGGTCCAGAAGTGCTGCCTCCATTCACTGGCATCCGGGTCAGGGTTTGAGCCCAGGGTGGAGAGGGCGGTTCAGGAAAGGGCCAGACTGGGGGCATCGAGATTTTTCTTCGTCTGGTACAATTTTCCTGGAAATGTACAAAGAGCAATTTTGATAGGTTTTCGACAGAGTCCCAGACTTCTTTAAGAGGTTCTCTAGATCCCACTGTAAGCTCCCTGAGGACAAAGCTGCATATTGTTTTCTCACAAAACCCTAGCTCTTAGCGTGTTGCCTGGCACATAACTGCGTACAGTCAGGGCTCAGCTCAAAACTCACGGGATGGAGGATTTCACATTATAGACGTATTTCTTTAATGGGAGATTCTTGTTTCAGATGTTGGCTTCACAGTTCCTGCAGATATCTCAAACTGGAACCATCCTCTTCCTCTGCCCTCCTCCTTGCCCAGTCCCTGCCTCAGTGGGCAGCACCACCAGCCCCACACCCTCGCAGTCGTGGCAGCACGCCTCCCTCATTTATCCTCGATCAATTACCATGGCCCTGTGCTCCTATTCGTTCAGTTTTTAAATTTATTATATTTGATTCACTACCACAAACCTAGTTCAGGCAACTATGGTCTCTCCCCTGAGATACTGCAGCACTTAGCTGCTCGTGTTCCCTGAATATATCCTCCCCACTGCAGCCAGAATAACCTTTACACATCTGACCACATCCCTGCTGGGCTTAGAGTAGAATCCAAGCTCTTGATACAGCCAGCAGGACTCTTTGGTATCTGTCATCTGCCCCACTTTTTAGATCCTTGAGAACTGTCTTTGTCTTATATTTCTTTGTATCTCCTGTGGTCAGCCAGAAACTAAGTTACATAAATGAACACAGTTTTTAAAAATCAAAACCATTTTTTATCTATTGAGAAAATGATAATATTTTCATTAAAACATGGACTTAAGCTAGCAAACCTCAGAGATGAACCAGGACTATCTAAGCCAGTAGCTTCCCCTCCCTGAGTAACTTGTGATGAGCACGGACCACATCTCTGTTGAGTACTTTGGTGCAGTGCTCTGGGCTCCCTGCACCAACCTTCCTTTGGATATGAAATTAATTTAGTTCTGGAGTGAGCCACTGGGCTATTTCTGGAAATCACCATTTTTCTCTGGAGTGGTCTCAACTGACTTCTGACACACTTAAGCCATGCGGCTGCTCAAGAGAGCCTGTGCTTATCTGCCTCAGAGAAACTATCCTCAGGAATTTATTTTCCTCCTGCAGAATTTTGATCAGAAATCATGCAACTGGTCTGTCTCTGTTTCCCTCATGCTAGCTGTGCACTCACATCAGTTTTCTTTTCTCATCGATCAGAGGAGCACCTTCCACTGTTTGCTGAAGGGAGAGTATTAATGGTCATATTTCTAGGGCACTGGGATCTCAATTTAGTCATCTTTAAATAAAAACAGAAATTGTATGTGTCTGATGAGGTTATTTTGAGGATTAAATGAGATGAAGTGTGTATCCGGTTGAACATCTTGCTGTAAAGGTTTTTATAAATGTCAAGTATTTAGGCTTTTTATGCTTTGTTTTAAAACAAGATTTGAGGGAGCTATAAAATGTGCAAAATTAATAAGATAAACATAGGCAAATGACAAAGCCAGACTTTTTTTTTTTACTTTTTAAAAAGTTGTTTATTTATTTTTGTCTCTGCTGGGTCTTCACTGCTGTGAGGCAACGAAGTTTCTCATTGCAGTGGCTGCTCCTGTCACAGAGCACAGGCTTTAGGGTGAGGGCTTCAGTATTTGCAGCATGTGGGTCCTGTTGCAGCTCCTGGGCTCTAGAGTACAGGCTCAGTAGTTGTGGTACCCGGGCTCAGTTGCCCCACAGTATGTGGGAATCTCCCTGCATCAGGGGATTCCCTGTCTCCTGCATTGGCAGGTGGATTCTTTACCACTGAGCCACCACAAAGTCAGAGTTAAGAGGGACATTGCATCATTGAAGAGAATCATGAGGGTTTAGCTTTCCTACATCGGATACCAAGTTCATTCATTTGTTTGATCAGCATTTAATTTTGAGCATTTCTTGGCATGCAGCTTATACAAAGGAGTAAAAGACCTTTTTTGTGCTTCTGAATGGGAACAAGAACCCAGAGAGAGCCAACTAAAACACAGTGTGGCAGGAGTTGTGAGAGAGATGGAGGAGGACATATGTGCCAAGGCTTATCTGGGGAGCAGCCCTCCCAAACGAGCTGGGTGTTCAGTTACTTCCTCGTCCTGACAACGTATCTGGTTCATGTTCATGTTTCAGCAGCCACCTTGGGGCGGAATGTGACACAGCAAGAAGATGGCCAAGATTAGCACCCAATACTCCCACCCCACCAGAACACACTCCTCGGTCAGGACCACGGACAGAGATCTGGATTTCATTGAGACCGGTCTCAGCAGGTAGGATGGGCTTTAACTTCACGCCTGGAACAGGTTGTTCCCATAGCTGTGGGGAGAAAGAATGTCTTAGCCTGTGGGCAGGACAGGTTGGAGGGCGGAGGCTGTTCACAGCACTCCTTCTAACTGCATGACTCCTCCCAACCCACACTGAAGTAGTTTTTATTCTCATTTTAGAGATGTGGGAAAATGCTCCAAAAATTATGTAACTTTTGGAAGGCATGAAAATAAAGATTAAAATGCAGCAGATTCAACACTCCTATAAAAACACCCCCACAATGCCACACCATCCCTTGTGGACATCAATTGTCTATCAGGCACCAGTCACTATCCTGGGCACTGGGGTGGAGCACAAATCCAGTGCCCTGCCCCTCATTTCCCGGGGAGGGTCAGGACTCAGTCATGCTCATGGGCTTGGGGGAAGGGGCCAGGCCTGCCAGCAAAGCCATCAGCACCGTTGATGATGTCCAACGTAGGCAGTCACCTGGAAATCTGAGGCCTCTACTTCAAGCCCTGTTTCTAACTTACTGGGAGACCTGGGAAAATGCACTAAACCCTCTATGCCTCAGATTCTTCAACTGTGAAATGGAGCAGCATTAGGAAATGGGAGTATCTATTTGGTACAGATGGACTTACACTTTTTCGATGCTTCTTAAATTGTCAAGGAGTTGATTGAGTTAAACCAGAAGAAACTTTATTTTCAATATTAATGTTATTTTTGTCCCATGGATATAGCAGTGAAAACTTCTCCCACCCATGAAAATTGCACATTATCTAAGGCCCAAAAATGCAATGACAGTCCCTCAGTCCTTGCATCCCTGGCCCTGGCCCTCCTCTATCATTTCTCCTCACTCACCTGTATATGTCTCTTCCTCTCTCAGATGCACATTTCATTTTTTTGTGTCCAGGTTCTTTGTCCCAGGTCCTTAGCAAACTCTGCTTATGAGTGATGGACAATAGTTTCCCTATCACTGCAAACTCATGCAGTCTTTGGATCCCCAGTTTCTGGGATTCAGGCAAAGGAAGGAAAATCTCAAAGCATGACAACAGATGTTTACTCCCTCCTACACTTGCAAGTTGGTGCTGAGACCCAGGAAATTTTATATGACTCAGGGGCATCAGAAATTCTCACCCTGCTCAAATCTCTCCCTGCTAACTGGCTGACAGTCAATATCTGTGTTCCACAACTGAGGGCTCCTTCCTTTAGCTTAAGGTATTGCCCTTATTTAAAGTGAAAAAGAACACTGTTAGGACAGTTATCTGCTATTAAAACTTTGGTATGTATTAATAGTTTCTTTCCCACATCAGAGCTAATAAAACCCCCTGAAGAAGGGGCTGAAGAGGGGCTTCAAAGATGGTTGCTTCAAAGAGAGTTGCAATAAAAGGGTAAAAAGGCCCAATGGGGACTTCCCTGGTGGTCCAGTGGCTGAGACTCCGCGCTCCCAATGCAGGGGGCCTGAGTTCCATCCCTGGTCAGGGAAGTAGATCCCACATGCTGCAACTAAACAAACAAACAAACAAATAGGTCCAAGCATGGCACACAGCAAGAAAGTCAGCCTCCCTGCAGACATGAGGCTCCTAGGATCTTGGGCCCCAGGGAGAAGGACAGAGGCTGTCAGGATCAGGAGCATGTGAAGCAGCATGGAACTTCTCCCCATTGCTCCCTTTTGCCTCAGGCAGGACATAGCCAGGGCATCTCTGGGATCCAGGCTCCCTGGGGTCTGTCTGGCTTCTCCCAGTGGGAGAGTCAAGAGAAGGCAGGCCCAGCAGGTGGGCTGGGGCTCCTGCCCAGAATGCCTGCTCGGCCCACACCACCACCACACGGGCCAGCTCTGCCCGACTCATCCCAGCTCTGCCTCAACTAGCAAGCCCCGCCTGGTTTGAAGGCTATTGAAGAGCCTGTGGTTTCCCAGAGCCTCTCTGTGAGCTCGGGTTGGGCCCACTCACACTCAGAGAATGGGTCCGCCACACAGCAGGGGCTCTGAAATGCTGCCCTTGGTCAGTCCTCTCTGCCTTCTCCCCCGGGTGATGCCATGCCCTCCCCTCCCCTGCTCTGCATCCCCAGGCCAGTGTGGTGACCAACAGCACAGGCTCAAGGTCACACTGCCAGGTTTGAAAACTGGCTCCGAAAAGCTGACCAACAGCTCCAAGCCTCAGTTTCCTCATCTGCAAAATATGCTAGTTCTGCCCTCAGAGAGCAGTAGTGAGGTTAAAACAGAGGAAAGCTCATGACACAGCCCCTGCTGTGCAGTAAGCACTTATCACTGCTCCCTGCTGGTCTTGGAGATGCTCACCTCTATGGGCCTTCTCTGACCCCTCTGACCTCCGGTAGCCCCAGCTGCCCTGACACCTGGCCGGGCGGTTTCCTGCCTGTGTCCACATCAGGCTGTCTCAGCCTGACCACCAGCTGAGTCTCACTGAGCCCCCCTGGGGGCCATGCATGCCCAGCAGCACACGTGATAAGAGCTTGTTGACAGATTAGTATAGAATCCCATGGAAACACTAGCGAGATCTCAAACAGAGAAAGGAAAAAAGCTTCCTTCATGAGAAGCATTATCTCGCAGAAGCAGGAGTGGGTTAACAGAAGTTTCCAGAATGGTTCCTTAGCATCACTGAGGATTGAGAATAGGAGTTCACGCTGGGGATGGTACAGCCTTGGGCCAGAAAGCTACGTCCAGGCCCCTCCCCTGCTTCTCAGGGCAGCCTAACATCTGTCTATGGACAGACCAGTTTTCCCTGTAAGATATATTTGAGCAAAGGACTTTAATACAGTCACAAAAATTTTTTAAAGTTTTGAATCACTATTTTGAGGGAGGAAATGGAATCTGACCGAATCATAGATCTTTGCCTTGAAATTCCAATCCTTTTAGAAAGCCTTTGGAGAAATAATTAAAACTGTGTGTCCTTGAATATGAATCATTCTTCATCCTCAGTGATGTCACTCAGCTGTGCTGGGAACCTGTGTGTTGCTTGGCCCTTTGCTGAGGGCCCCCCAAAGAGGGAAGATATCATCTTCCTGTCCCATGAGACATCTCTCTTACCAGCTCTTTCACCAAATTAGAGACCAGTTTTCATTTCTCTTTTAAATCACTGCGATCATTTTGCTTGTGAAGAGCCATAAGGAAGGATCAACGTGTTTCCTTTGAACAAAAACAGCAAAAAAATAAATTTATACCTTGAAAAGACCAGAAATAAAAATATCTTGCATTTTGCTCTTTCTATTTAGATCTGTTTCATTGACTCAATTATTTAAGAGCTCTCTGGCATGTTTTTGCAGATAATGCAATAAAGACTTCAGAACCTGCCGCAGAGAATCACAGCTAGCACAAGGACACCTCAACCCCCAGAGCAATCTCCTGGTGTCGCTATTTTAGATGAGCTGTTGGGCAGAGGGGGTCGTGTCCTACAGAAGAGGAGACTTCTTCTTGCTGCCTCTTGAGCAGAGCCCAAAGCAATTATCACAAAAGAAAACCATTTGCCACCTGCTTCCCCAGGACTGAAGGCAAAAATGCAGTGACCTCAGTTCCCTGGTCACATGCGGCTGGGGCAGCGCCTGCCCGTCCCTCTAGTTCCTCGGGGCTTGGGAGGAGAAGAAAAATAATGTGTCCTACTCTCCACCCTTGTTCTAAAGGTCACTTCTGTTCACTCGCATGTCCCCCAAGTCACTAGAGGAAGACACCAGATCCACAGAGCACAAAGTTAATTACCGGTTTCCATTCTGATGAGAACCTCTGCTTCCTCCAGTGACAAAAAATCCTCACCTCATGGACATGAATTCCTCTGTATAAATAAACACAGAAGATGAGCTTTACACATTGAAAATGGCCTTGTCTTTCAAAACAGTCAGTTTCTTGTGTTTCACCAGTTGTCCTTGTTCTTGCTAATTACCAACTTCAGAGGGCTTCTTCCTGTGGAGGTAGCATCACCACCGAGAACTAGTCAGGTTGTCCTGGCCTGATCTGCTCGTTCTATAGAGCCTGAGGCCTGTCAAGTCCTCAGCTAGCTCCTGGCAGGGCGGGGCCTGGCTCCCAGTCTCCACCCTCTGTATTTCCTTTCGAGGTTCTGAATCTCTGATCTAGCAGTGATTGCCAGAAGGGTCTCCCTTTCAGCAGTAGCTGTGTGTCCTTGGGTACTCAACATGTCACCTCAGACATTTGTTTCCTCTCCTCCTACCCCATCTCCCCTTCTGTCTACCTTGTGAAATCAGTTTCTCTGAGGAGTAACTCATTGGATTTGCTATTATTTAGATATCCCCCAAGCGTTTAAAAAGGGTAGAGATTCTGGAGCTAGAAGAAAGATATCAGGGTAGAACTTCGGGCATCAAGAAACAATTAGGGAGATGCATCCAGAAAAAAAGGCCCCTTGGGTCCCTTGAATTTACATCATATAAGACCCTTCCTGTTCCTCACAACTAAATGTGCCTTTTGGGACTTGGGTGTTTGAACAAGTCATTATGGAATCAATTTTTCCTTTGTTTCCTTTTTGAAGACCAAGAAAATTAAACTCAGGAGGGTAAGTGACAAGCCCCCAGTACACCTAGCTAATAGGTGTTGGGGTAGGGACTCAAACCCAGGCCTCCGGGTCCCCCATTCTGCTGCGGCCCCTTCCAGGGGATGTCATGGGTCCAGGCCACATGCAGTGGCTCTCACTGCTGCCAGCTGCAGGCCTGCTTTGAAATCTGGGGTGAGTTCTGCCCCTCTCACTCACCCACAAGCTCTGATGTCATGGGCGTGGAGTGCTTTGCTGCGGATGCAAGTAAATCTGCTCTCAGGATGTGCTCCTGCACAGTTAGCAGAAACCAGACTAGGCAGAAATGCTGGGCTGACTGCCTGGTGCCTGGAACTCCCTGAGGAGCTGGTGGGGACAGAACACCTTCTTCCTGGGGACCACCTCCAGACCTCCAGGCACACAGGCTGTGCAGAGCTCCAGCCCAGCTGTCCGTTGCTGCCCCCACCTCCAGCTCCCCACCCCCAGGCGTGCCAGCTGCTCGGAACCAGGGATCGGAGAGATGGATTCACTTGTCTCCCTGCCTCCTCCTCCTGCAACTGACCCGGTGCCTTGGAACATGCATTCCCAGCTTTGTGGTACACAATATTAGAAGGGCAAAGGAATTGTAGCTTCCTAATTGTAGCAGGGCCTCTGATAGGGTCTCTCTCTTTAAATTAATTAATATTTATTTTATTTTTGATTGCACTGGATCTTCGTTTTGGCATGCAGGCTTTCTCTAGTTGCAGCAAGTGGGGCTACTCTTTGTTGCGGTGCCCAGGCTTCTCATTGCCGTTGCTCTAGGTGCACGGGCTTAACTAGTTGCAGCACTCAGGCTCGGCAGCTGTGGCACATGGGCTTAGTTGCTCTGCAGCATGTGGAATCTTCCTGGACCACGGACTGAACCCATGTGCCCTGTATTGGCAGATGGATTCTTATCCACTGTCAGGGGAAGTCCTGACAGGGTCTCTTATATGTATAAGGTTGAGGTGTGAGTAGTCTGTTATGAGTTTAGAGAGAGAATTCGATTAGGTGCTTTGGCAATAACAAAAACATGCCCACATAGTGCAGCTAGGGGAGTCAGAGTCACGTCTCTAGTGGCATGCTACAGAACTCCATCCTCAGTCCAGCTCAGTCCTCAGTCGTGTCCAACTCTTTGCAACCCCATGGACTGCAACACGCCAGGCCTCCCTGTCCATCACCAACTCCTGGAGCTTGCTTAAACTCATGTGCATCAAGTCGGTGATGCCATTCAACCATCTCATCCTCTGTCGTCCCCTTCTCCTGACTTCAATCTTTCCCAGCGTCACGGTCTTTTCCAATGAGTCAATTTTTCACATCAAGTCGAGAAAGTATTGGAGTTTCAGCTTCAGCATCAGTCCTTCCAATGAATATTCAGGACTGATTTCCTTTAGGATGGACTGGTTTGATCTCCTTGCAGTCTAAGGGACTCTGAAGAGTCTTCTCCAACACCACATTTTGAAAGCATCAGCTCTTCGGTGCTCAACTTTCTTTATAGTCCAACTCTCACATCCATACATGACTACTGGAAAAACCCTAGCTTTGACTAGATGGACCTTTGTTGGCAAAGTAATGTCTCTGCTTTTTAATATGCTGTCTAGGTTGGTCATAGCTTTTCCTCCAAGGAGCAAGCATCTTTTAATTTCATAGCTTCAGTCACCATCTGCCTCAGCCATGTCCTATTCAACTTTTGCTTTAATTAGAAAATACAGAAGGCAGATTCATGAGAGGGTGACAGCAGGCTTTGAAATGGGATGGAATGGCATTCAAATCTCAGTTTTGCCATTTGGCTATGTGACCTTGGGAAAGTTATTTAATCTCCCTGAACCTCAGTTTCATCTCTTATAACGTTGTTATATGATTTAAGTGATAAAATGCATGTGGCTGACGTACAGTAAGCAGTCAATAAATGGCAGATACTTTATGTATCACCCTGTGTGTTTTCAGAAAAAAAAAAGAAAAAATGCATCCTCAATATGGGGAAGCTGAGGGAGAGAAGAACCTGCTGGCTGTCAGGGCTGAGCAGAGACTGCCTGGAGGAGCCACGGTGTGGTAGTGAGCTCCCCCTGTGCTGGAGACAGCAGGGCTGTTGCAGAAAGGAAGAGGCAGCAGCTTGGCGGCTGGGTTGTGGGATTCTGACTTCTGATCACTCAGTGGGGAGACCCAGAGCCTGTACCCTGACAGTAATTCTTGCTTACTTCTTCAACCGTGCTGCCACCTTGTTAAGAAGGCTGATTAGGTTGGAATAGGTCATGTGATTGAATTAATTTGTCTTGCTTGGGCTCTTTAAGACTCGAAGGATGAAGTGCAAATCCTTAGAGGCCACTGCCTGGATGGCTTTTAATCAGGCTGATCAGACTTCAGCCCCAGGAAGTTTTAAAGGGAAAGAAAGGAAAACAGGCCCCAACAGAGAGATCTTATTCCAGGAAATTCAACAAACACCAGACTCTGCTGATGCTCAGACTTTTTGCCCTGAATTGCATAAGGGAAGGTCCTCCCCCCCTACCTTGGCAGAAGGGCACAGCAGAAGTGGACTTTCATTGAAAGCACTATACAAATATGAAGCCAATTCATTCAATATTTCAGGACCCTCCTCTTAACCAGTGGTTTCCTGCAGCACATACACACAGGGACAGAGGGCAAGGGAAGACCTCTTGAAGGAGGCAGCCCTTGATCTGGCTTTAGAAGATAGGGTTTCAGCATGCAGAGATGTGTGTGAATGAAAATCCTTGTTCTGGAATCCTCATGTGGAAACAACTGCTCTGGCTCCAGAGGCAGGCATGGTACCTCCCCCACCCCAACGCCCTGCCCTCGGTGCTCTAATAAGGACCATTTACTGCTGGCTTGCCCCTTTCACCTAAGCTATGGGCAGTGGCCTCCTTGCCATAAAGGAAAGGTCACATTATCCTAAAAGTCAGAATTTGCTGGAGCGTAAACTGACGTGTAGAGCCCTGGGGTGAGGATCTCTGACAGCAGCGTTCCTCTTTAAGCAGAGCATCTGGCCATCTCAGTCCTCATCATGTCCAAGAGGTGGATGAGCTGGAAATCAATTTCGCTTGCTGCATATTTGATTTCCTAGGACCCACTTGCCATGCGAGGAGACATCATCAGAACTGCAGGAAGGCATTGCCATGGAGACTAGAGGACTGGCTGAATCCAGGCAAAGCTCCTTCACCAGCCAGGGTCCCACCAGGTAACTGACCGGTCTTGGGCCTCAGCTTGGGAAAGGGGAGACAGAGGCAGAAAGAGGATAAGTCTTAGGAGGAAATGGTGCATGAGGGTGGGGTTGCAGATTTGGAGAAGAAAGGGGCAGGAGAGGCAGAGTCAGAAATCTATCAGGGAGTAATTTCCTCTTGGGTCAGGTGTTCTGAGCTCAGAAAAATCTAAGAAAAACTGCCTTTATCTGAAATTGCTCTCATAAAAAGTGATATCGAGGTACTTGTTCAATTCTGAAAGAATTCAGAAGAAAAAAAAAAAGGACACCAACCAGAGAAGTTTCAGAAAAGAATTCAGAAAAGAGACTAGCCAGCCAGGGGAGGCTATAGGGTGGACCACAGTGGCAGGCAGATGGCAATGGCGGCTCTGTCTGAAATAGCCCCTGGCAGGTCCTCAGTCCTAAGTGCCTAGACTTCATAGCTCACATCCTTGCAAAGGCATTTGAAAGATTAACTCGGCTCTGAGCTCTGTCTCCATTCTGATGACATCTGTTCTCCAGCTTCAATAGCTGTACCACCTGGAGGACGTCATTTCACCTTTCAAATCTTGTCTGAAGATGCATCTAGTAACATGAGGGCTGCAGCAGAGCCCACACTGGACAGTCAGCAAATGTTGGGCTCATGATTTCCTTCCACTGAGTTGTTTTTTTTTTTTCATCCAAAGCCAGAGTTTCATACAGTAGTGTATTCTACAGTTTCTGCTTAAAAGTACTTCAAAAAAATTAATTTATCTAGTTATTCTTCATGTTTTTCATGGTGGAGGATTATTTATTTCACTAGCTCCTTGTAGCTGGGCACTTAAGTGATTTGCAGTGGTTTTTTTTCATCTTACTAATAAAATGCTCTCTTGAGGCCTGTTGATTATAAGGAAGGGAACACCTTCAACCAGTTCAAATGGAAAGGGGAAGGCTAGAGCAAGGCTAGTATAACCTAAGATCCAGGCCACCTCGTGGAAATGGAGACAGTGGGGCTGATGAGGGGCCCTGGGGAGGCAGCCGCCTTCCCTGTCTCATTTCTCTAGCAGCATTTCATGATCCGTGTGCTGCCTGCCTCTTCCACTTCTGGCTTTCTCTGCCCTCACCTCAGTGGGTACAGGCTGAAAACGCCATACGATCCTGAGTTGTAACACCCAACCCCATCTTGAAGTGGTTTTTAGTTCAGAGGCTTGAGTGACTAAGTCTCTGTGGGTCAGTCATCCGTTGCCCATCCCTGAGCCTGTCGGCCAAAGCTGGAGCTCCAGGGAGCATGGCCTCTGTTCCACCCCTCAGCAGAGGGAAGACCTGAGTGGGCGGAGTGTCAGAGCAGAGAGGTTGGGCTGGGCAGGCATCTTGACATTCATCTGCAGCAGCAGCTATAAGCCTCTCTGTTCTGTTTGTGGGATATTCCTTTGCTGCATCTATTTTTAGGCCATGGTCACAAGTGTGTGATGGGGATCAAGGTGTGTGACAATTCATGACCCCATACCAGGTTGCTCAGAGCAGATTTGGGGTACCGTGGGTGCCAAGTCAGGGAAGCCAGACACCAAGAAACAGAGTTGAGTCTCTCGGCCCAAACTCCCCCCAACCCCCGCACCTCCTCCAAATGCCCCCCGCCACTGCTGAGACTCAGGAGGTGGGGCTAGGGAAGGTTTTACAGGAAAGCTGGAGCTGAGATGAGCTCTAGGCATGTGGGCGGCCTGGGTTCAGGTGCTTGAGGCCTGGACCGGGTCTGCTCCAAGACAGAGGTCAGTGCACATTGCAAAGGGACTTCTCCACAGGCCAGGAGAGAAAATAAGAGTTTGTATGAAAAGCAATTCATAGGACAAGGGTTGGGGAAAGAACCTAGGTTGTATCTGGGTGCTTGCTCCATTAAACTTGTTCTGAATTTTATTCCTATTTGGAAATTGTATTTTTTACTGTTCCTCTACTTACCAGTCATAACAAAGAGCTCTACATGGGGCAAAAGGAAAAATGAGCCAAAAAACTTGCTGAGGCCCCACTGGAAGGATCATGCCTTTGATGGAGTCTAGACGTTAAAGTGACAAAGCCAAAATGAAAATAGTGTCCCTTCTGGAGGAAGCTCCATCCCAGGTGGCAGAGGAGGGAGGAAGAAGCAGTTCTGGGGAACGGGGGCGGGGGTGGGGTCAAACCTGAGCCTGCCGCCTGCCGGGATCACTTCCCCTGCCCTCACCCTCTGGGAGGGGGCTTCCGCGTCCTTCCACTCCGCCCTGGTTGCCCATCTGTCCTTCCAGGTTGTCACGCCTCATCATCTTGCTCCGTGCCTGGACCCCCAGGCACTTACACCAGGAAGACCAGAGGCCCAACTCCTTCCTGGAGCATTTCCGCGGAGCCGAGCTCAAAGAGGTGTCCAGCCGAGAAAGCCATGTCCAGTTCAACGTGGGCAGCCAGGAGCCTCCAGACAGAGGGAGAAGGTAAGGGAGACGGGGCCACCTGTACCAGATGGGACTGGAAGCACTTGCTGCTCGTTTGGTCCAGTGTGGATTCACCCAGCATATGGCCTGGAACATCGGTGCCCAGGTATTCCCCAAGAAAGGGTCTGTTCTGGGGTACACTGCATGCTCTAAGCGTCTCCGTCAGACTTCAAGAAGCCCTGCAGGAGATGAAACCTTTTAACCTGAGGCCCCAGACTCAACTGAGCTCTGATCCTGTCCTCCCCAGAGCCCCCAGCTCCCCCCGGTGATGGTGCTTTCAGAATCACACCTCCAGGACGTTGGCCTCACCAATCTCTCCATCAAAGGACCCTCATCCTACACTGCACTGTGACCTGTCTTGCTAGAAAACTGAGGCTTTTGTACCACCAGCCTCGGGGAGTACCTATGTGGTACCCACAATTTTATGGATGGGTATAGGTGCATTCTTCTGGGAAGAAAGATCTGAAGGTTGGTTAGAACTTTCAAGGGGAACCTTCCAACCCCAGGTTAGGTTGGGAACAATGAGGGGACAATAGGTGGGTCTAGGGGGGAAGGGGAGAGTGTTTGCTTTTCATTAGGAGAAGGGTCTGCAGAACAAGGGCTCTGCGCACCTTGCCTGGCCCCCTACCCAGCGGGGAGCTGTGGCTGGTGCTGTGGGGTGCAGGCATGCAGAGAAATTTGCAGGGGCTAGACTGATATGCCCTGCTGCCCCTCCCCACACAGAGCTGCTGTCTCCCCTCCGCCTCCCCTCTAGTGCTCTTGAGAAGCACCCAGCTTCTGGTCAGTGGGAGACCGCTGAGCCACCACGGGTTGAATCAGTTGTCGCTCAACAGCAGAAGGTCTCTTTAGGACCCCGTGGCAGCAGGAGAGGTGAGCCTTCGGGGGAAGCAGACCTCCTCTCAGCCTCACAAACAGGAGGACACTTGCTCAGAACCTGCTTTAAGGGGAAGGGGGGCTTGAACAAGATCTTTATTCTGAATTCTCTAGGTCATGCCAAGAGTTAAAAGACATAAAAAGAAGGGTGAAAAAGAAGCATGGTTGTTGCAGAACCGACAGTCCCTATGTAATTTGACTGAGAAAATGCTCTTTTTGCATCAAAGGAACAGAAGGGCTCAGATGTGGCACCTCAAACAGGCAGAGAAAGCCCCTGGGGAGTGAAGGCTCTGAAGCTTTAGGGAAAACAGGATGGATCTTCTCGGAGCTTCAGTTTTATTTCCAGATTTGGGAGGGGGAGGGATATTTTTATTATAGGTTATGCATTACATTGTGAAATGTGCAAGATGTACAAGCTTGCTTAAGATAAAATATGAGAGTTCAAAGAAATGTCTTGCTAGTGACATTAGGAGGCCTGCGTTAGTCTTCCCTGCTGAGGAAAGGCATGAGAGTTGCTGGCTGAGAGGCAGAGGTCCAGTGGAGCAGCATTTTTGGGCTGCTGTTTCACATGAGTTTGGACAACAAACCCTTGGTCTCCTGGGCTGTGAGAAGGGTGCTGTGGAGGGCCTGAGCACGGGACATGCGCAGGGCCATTCCAGGTTCCCAGAGCTGAGCATCCCTGTGAGGGAGCTCTAGGACCACAAGGCGCACGTGCCGGTCACTGCTGGGCCAGAGGGACAGGAGGGATGGAGGCTCAGGAAGAAGGGAACGCGGGGAAGCGGGGTAGGGCAGCGGTGGTGTGTGGCGGGGGTGGGGTGCAGGAAGCAGAGAAGGGGTAGGGAGGGCAGGAGGTCTGTTAGCAAGTCAACAAACTGCTTCAGTTCCTTTTGGGCAAGCAAAGACTTCCTTGGCTTAACTGATCAAGCTGTCTTCTCCGCAACTTGAGATTCATGGAGCCGAAGTCTAGACTGTCCATTTCCCTGTGTGACCAGATAAGTGGAGGGTTGACCTAGGACCTCATCGGGGCCAGGCCCCAACTTGCCACCAATGCATGGTTAACTCACTGGAAGGTTCAGGGTGAGCGGGTGAATGCGATGGTGCAGGATGGGAGCAGAGTAATCAGGGAGGCTTCCTGGTGGAAGAAGACCTTGAATTTTCAAGGCCAAATCCCATTAGCAAAGCAAAATGTATGCAAAAATGGGTCTTAGTTCTCCTATGGGTTTGGCCCAGTGAGATTATGGGCACAGGGGTGTGGCAATCACATACCACTGCACCCCAGAAACCGAAACTTTCCTTTGTAATAGTACAGTTTTGATTCCTCAGGGGATTTTCAGATGATCTAAATTAATCCTGAAAAAAGCGATTAGAGCCACATTCTGAATGGAAGGAGGGAGGCATGGGCAGGGCATGCAGAAGTACCAAAAAGGTATTTGACTAGATGTTCGACATCAGAGGAGAGGTGCTTTGAGAGTCAGTCTGGAGTGTCTCAGCCACTGGCTTTGGCCCCCAGACCTCCTGTCCTGCGACTGGTCTGCAGTGACCACAGATAGGCAAGCCTCCCCCCAGCCCTGTGATTCAGGCTGGCTTTCTTAAACCAGCTGTCACACATGTGAACTGGCAGTTGAGCTCATGAGGATCACGCCTTTTCCTAAAGAACATCATCAAGCACTGCCCAGCCCAGCTTCAAATAAACATCGCTGGGTGCAAACCACCTTCTACAAGATTCTCACATAGATCCGGGTAGTGGGCCCTGAAGTTTTAGGGCGAATGCTGGGGACCAGGCTGGGGAGGATGGGCTGAGCCCTGGGGTAGCTCTGCCCTGTCTATTCTTTGCCCTAAGAATGGGAAGCAACGCCTGTGATGGGGCGTCTGAAGGAGGGACCCTGTGAGAACCTCGTCCCTGCCGCTAACTCTGTCCACCTTGGTCCACGGCACTCAGCCTGTTCACCCAGAAGCATCCTAGGCAGGCACCATGCTGGGCCGTCTCTGTGCCCTCCATAGCGTCTGGTGCACTGCCTGGCACGTCTGAAACGTCAGAGGAATTGAGGCCAGGGTGCTGGATGGGACTCAAAGAGGTACCCCTCATTTATTCAGAATCCTCACATTACCCACGTGTTCATCCTCTGCTCTACTCCAAGGCGTTCACCAGCACAAACTGGTCACCCCCACAAAGTTTGTCCCCAACAGTAACAACTCCCTGTGTTCAAACTGCGCGGAAAGGCCCAGGAGACACGGGATGGGAGTCCCAGAATAACTGACTGAGGGCAAGGGGTCCCCGGCAAGTGGGCCGAGTTCAGATTCTCTTTGCCTCCCCGCAGTGACTGGCCCCTGGCCAGGAACAACACCAACACCTGCAACAACTCAGAGAAGGAGTGAGTACCTCTGCCGCTTCCCCTCCCCACCTCCTGCAGACACCCAGCCGTGTCTCCCTCCTTAGTCCCGCTGCTTCTGCCATACCCGCCAGACCGTGCTAGAACCCTGCTCCTGGCACTGGAAGCCCATCCCCGTGGACACACGTGGGGAGGGACCTATTCTGTGTGACTTCCTTGGGCAGGTCCTCTTTTCTCTGTGTGTCTTGCATTGTTCTATTTATAAAGCGAAGGAGCTGGATGGGTAAACATTTTCAGTGCCAGCACCCCCTGTTGCTATGTATCTGAAGGTGCAAAGCTGGGGTCCATTTACTGAGCAGTGGATCTTCTCCTTCATGATAAGAATGTGCTTTTCATTCTACGTCCTCAAGCTCCTGTGTGCCAGGGGAATGCTCTTGTCTTAAGGCTAATTTGGGCCTCTTTGGAGGACATGATCAGGATTTAATCAGTGGAGAGAGGAAATTTAAATATTTCCAGAGAACAACCTCTTGAAACACTGGCCCACTGCGATTGCTTCCTATCACCTGATGCTGAGCTGGCAGAGAAGTTTGATGAGTGATTCTGGCAATGCCATCCAAAAACCTCTGGGCTTTTGGGACTGTGTATGTGTGTGACTGTTTACATGTGTGAACACATGTGCATGTGTGCCCCGTTCTCCAACCCCCCTTTATGGAACACCCCGGGGATAGGTAGGGAAAGGGGGGGTCTCAGTTGGAGCCTAGGAGAACCATATCAGCAAGAAATGCCACTTTCTTGACCTCCAGTTGACAGAGAGCTATGCCAAGGCTTTTTCTTGTTATTTCCCTTTGTTCTGATAGAATTTTTGTTTCTGTTTCCCTCTGTGAACATTAGTTGCACTGGGGGTTTTTTTGTTGTTGTTGTTGTCTTTTAAATTTATTTTTTTAATTGAAATAAGTTTACAGTGTTGTTTTAATTCTGGTATACAGCAAAGTGATTCAGTTTTATACATTTATATATTCTTTTTCAGACTCCTTTCCACTGTGGTTTATCACAGGATATTGAGTATAGGTTCCTGTTCTATGCAGTAGAACCTTGTTCTTTATCCATGCTATATATATTATAGTTTGCATCTGTTAATCCCAAACTCTTAATCCATTTCTTCCCTGAAGTGAAAAAGAGAAGGGCTTCCCAGGTGGCTCAGACAGTAGTAATGCCTACAATGCAAGAAATCCAGGTTCAGTCCCTGGGTCGGGAAGATCCCCTGGAGAAGGGAATGGCAACCCACTTCAGCATCCTTGCCTGGAGAATTCCATGGATGGAGGAGCCTGGTGGGCTGCAGTCTATGGGGTCACGAAGAGTTGACCTAACCTCAAACTCCTAATCCATTCCTCGCCCTCAGTTGCATTTTGTTTACATAAAGTGGGACATCAAATCCAGAGACCCAAATGGCAGAAAAACGAAATGATTTAATCTGCAAAATGATAGCTGTTTCGAAATGTGCTTGATGTCAAGGCAAACCTGACATCAAACACCCTTGAAAGTCCTGCAGCTGAGTAAAGACTCAGGACACCCGACTGGGCGGAGGTCCTGTGGGTGGATCTCCAGGCTTCTCTGACCTGGGGCTAGGATGTGGGCAAGGATGGGGACGGATGCTGTTGACTGCATCAGGCACTGATAAATCTTTTCAGATGGGCTCATACCATGGGTCCAAGGACCAAAGGACAAAACTGAGAACTGTTCCCAAATGGGGCCACCTGGGCACAAAGATGCAGAAGCAATTCTTATGGGCACCTTCCCCCACTCTTCCACCACATTTATGGCATTTTCGCTTAGTCCACGGGTTCTGAAAATTTCTTTCTCCTGATCAAATTGTTCTCAAAGCCACCATCTATTCGTAGCTGTGTGCAGGTCCCCTGGGTCAGTGCTGGGTGCATTCCGGTACACAGCTGAATGGCACCGGGTCTTCCCTAGGCCTCAGCAGTTTGGCAGCCAGAGGATAGGCCAAAGCTTGTAACCCAGGCCGCGAATCCTGAACAAGGGTGGCAGAGCCTGGTGTAATTAAACTCCCAGCAGGGCTGTGTGCCCCATGAGCTTGTGGGCAGCGCCCTCTGCTGGTGTCTTGGCATTAAGCCTTCAGCTGCTGAAAGACCAGTGGATTCAAGAGACCAGAGGATGGGGTGACTGTCCTTGCGCTTCTCATTTACCAATTATAACTTTTTGCTTCTACTCAACTTATTAATATGCTCATTGTCAAAAACTTGGGAAACAGAAAAGCACCCATGAGCACACACCCACAAAAGTATACTCTACGTTAATAATCGAACCCCATTATCAGAGAAACCCCTCTTCACATATCAGCAAATATACCTCCAAGTTTTCTCCAGGTCTATGTATTGAGAATATAGATGGGTAGATAAATAGATACATACATACATACAGACAGACAGACATGCTAAGTCGCTTCAGTCATGTCTGACTCTTTGTGACCCCATGGACTGGCTCTCTGATTCCCCAGGCAAGAATATTGGCGTGAATTGCCTTTTCCTTCCCCAGGAGATCTTCCTGAACCAGGGATCAAACCCACGTCTCTTATAAATCCTGCATTGGCAGGCAGTTTCTTTACCGCTAGCACCACATACATGCAATGTGGTTAAGAGCATTTGTACCCCAGCTCAGCTACCTGAGAGCTTTGTGACCTTGGGCAAGTTACCTGAGCTCTCTGCCCACCAGCTTCCTGACATTATTATTATTATTATTGAAATGAGCAACCTCGCTTCACCCCAGTGTGCTGGAAAGATGAGTTTCCTGCACCACACCCCCTCCTTTGGTCACTGTGGCCTGCCCGCTCCCCGTGGTATACGAAAATTGCTAAGTGTCACCCTGTGTCATCCAGTGAGAAGGCAAACAAGGAGGAGAAAGAGAAAAAGGAAAATCCCAAGAAAGAGGAGTAAGTACTAAGAGAAACTGCCCCCAAAGAGGGGAAGTTCTGGGGTCACAGCACGCCTGGTCCCTCTCCGGGGAAGAGGGAAAGGCTGACCCGTGGGGCCTTGGGGTCAGCCCTGGAGAGTGGGCTGCTTTAGGGCTATGGAAAAGGACTTGGTCTCAGGCAGGGATCAGGCCTGCTGAGCTCATGTGAGGGTCTCATTCTGCAGGGAAAGTCGGGGACCTCAGAGTGGGGCTGGTAGGTAGGCGGGGTGGTCTGCAGCCCCAGGTGAGCAGTTGGGGGCTTCCCTGGGAGCCTGCCCTCTCCCGGGGCGTTCTGTTTGCCCACCAGGCGTCATCTTCATGCTTGGGGTGTGTGGAGCCCCTCTCCCGGGCACCAGAAAATACCATGTCCACAAACTGTAGTTCGAACCCAGTGATGATGAGTGTTGGTGGTTGGGAATGCCCACAGCCCTGTCAGTGAGAAACTGATCTTTCATTTGCTCAGTTGAGGTGAAAGCAGAAAGGCAACCCAGGGTGTCCTCTGGGGCGCAGGGGCAGCTCCGCGGGCCCAGTGGGCATGGTGGGGAGTTGGTGTCGGGGAGGAGGCAGGTGGACCCAAAGGAAAGATCTCCAGTACCACCTATAAATTCTAACCCTCCGAAAATCCCGAAAATGAAAGCAGAAAGCACCCTAAGCTATTTCTTCCTCTCAGTCTTGGGCTGACGTAACTGCAGTGATTCCCAGGCTGGTGGTTTTCGGTGGGAGGCAGGACCCCAGTGCTCGGAAGTGAGGCTTTAGAACATCTGCACAAATGCAGTTAGTGAGGTGGACAGAGCACCTTCCTGAAGGGGAGCCCCGGGATCCCAAGGTCAGTCCAGAGAGGAGCTGCCTCAGAACTGCCTGGGGCGATGGTCAAATGCACATTTCCAGACCCCAGCCCTGGAGGGGGTCTGGGCGGGCCTGGGAAGCTGCATTTTCCCAAAGCTTCCCTGAAGTGGTTCCAACATCACGGTGCTCCACCTTGCTCCCTGGCACCCTGGAGAGCCTGGATGATACCACAGGGCACATGGGAATGTCATCACCATGGTTTTAGAGTTACCGTGGCTTCCTGGGGCTGGCAGAGAAGGCCCTCTACAGGGACACCCACATGACCCCCGCTGAGATTGACAGCACCCTATCTGGGAAGTCATCTCTTCTGCTGCAGCCCACAGCTGCCCTGGGGTCTGTAAGCTGGACCGGGTCTCTAAACCCCGCCAGAGCTTCCAGACTTCCAACACACTGTGCTGTTTGTGTGGGCGTTTCCAGGAAGAAGAAGGACGGCGTTGTGGTGGATCCCTCCAGCAACATGTACTACCACTGGCTGACCGCCATCGCCGCGCCTGTCTTCTACAACTGGTGTCTGCTCGTGTGCAGGTAGCGGGGCGGGGCAGCTCGGGACAGAGCTCTGCGTCCCCGGGCGCCACCCTCCGGCTGCATGGGCCTCAGCTTCTCTGCCCACAGTCGCTCAGTGTCCAGCTCCCTGCGACCCCACGGACTGTGGTCCACCAGACTCATCTGTCCGTGGAATTCTCCACGCAAGATTACTGGAGTGGGTGGCCATGCCCTCCTCCAGGGCTCTGTCCGTAAGGAAGGGCTAACAGAGGGAGCACCGGTGGGGACCTGTGTTTGAGATCAAAGCAAAGGTCCTGGCACCCTGGAGCCTTCCTAATTGAGTCACAGGAGGAAGCTGCAAGAGCGAGATATTGCTCTCCTGAGGGGAAGTGGGAGGGCCGGGTCACTCCTGCGCTGACCTGCAGGGCAGGGGTGTAGGTAACAGGCGGTGTTCTCCACTGGCTGTGGGCTTTGGGCTTTCTTTTTTGTTTTCTATTAATTCTTATTGGCATATAGTATATTTATAATGTTGTATTAGTTTCAGGTGTTCAGCAAAGTGAGCCTGTTATATACATACATATATCTACTGATTTTTAGTTTCTTTTCCTATGTAAGTCATATAGAGAGTTGCCTGAGCTATACTATAGGTCCTTATTAGTTGTCTTATTAGTTATTTTATATATAATAGTGTGTATATGTCAATCCCAGTCTGGACCAGCCTCCCCCACTGGGGGCAGACACCAGAGCGGGGCTTTGGGCTTTCTGAGCCGTTTGGGGTGCATGGTGAGCTCCTGTTTTGTAGGGGGCAGATGTGACTTGTTCCATTGTTAATCTCTAGAAGTGGTAGTATCTTTGTTGGCATTTGGCCCCAGAAAGGGCAAGTTCTCAGCCCCTTCATCTGACTCTACCACTGAGGCCTGGAAAAACTGCCCTCCCTCCAATGTGGGGAAGGGGCCATCATATCACTTACTGTCAAGAGGCAACAGGGCCCACTCTTTGGGGTCAGTCTCAGCTCTTCTTAGGAGCTCTGTGACCTCGAGGCAGAAAAGCTTCTAGGAGCCCGGGTCCCTCATCGAGGCCGGGGTGAGGTGCTGGGGTACAGCCCAGCAGGCCGGGCTGTTGGGATGAACTGAGCCCCAGTTTGTAGCGCAGCGCTGCTGACCACCCCGGCCCTCCCCCACACTGCCCTTCTTGCACTTTTTTAGGGCCTGTTTCGATGAGCTTCAGTCCGAGCACCTGATGCTTTGGCTGGTCCTGGACTACTCAGCAGACATCCTCTATGGCCTGGATGTGCTGGTCCGAGCCCGGACAGGTGAGTGGGCCAGGGCCCAGGGTCGTAGATCCCACAGCATGCAGCAGTGGGGGGGCCTGGGGCCTGTGGGCAGGTTCAGGGAGATCCAGAACAGTAGCCCTTGGGGTCCCTCTTTTTGGACAGTCTGAAGAGCCAGGGCATGTTACCCACGGCTTTTAGAGTAGGTGTAATGTACAGAAAACCAAAATCTGAAACAGGGCCTAGGAGGGTGTGACTTCCTTCAGATTAAGACAGCCTGTGACCTGGGACCCTCTGCCAGAGCGCTTGTGCAGCAACAGAATACAAAGGATCTATAAGGAATGAAAAATAACTATCCCCATATGCAGACCACCTAAGCCACACCTCCAGCCCAACCCACAGATCCACCCCCACCCCCACCCCACTTAAGAAAGCAGCCCACCCGCAGGGAGCGAGCAAGGACACCTGCTACTCGTTTCACTGCCTAGGGCTGCTGCTGCGCGTCCCAGTAAAGCCTGGCTCGGATTCCTGGTCTGGTCTCTCACCAGTTTCTGTTGGTTAAAGAGCCCAAGGACCCCAGTCAGTAACAAGACCACCTCTAGCCGTGAGCCAGGCCTAAAGCCGCACCCATGCCTCAGTCTCCAAGCTGTGCATCCTTGAGGATCCTCTTTCTGATTTGCACAAAGACATCACATAAGCTGGCAGAGGCCCTGCTCGTCACTTCCAAGGTTTGAAACTAAAAACTGTGCCGTGGTTGTGGATACAAACACCACCAGATCACAGCACAACCTTGGGCAGCTTTATAATACACAAAGCATTCCAAGCACATCTTGTTTTCTTGTGAGAACTGCTGCAGGAGACCAGAAGCGCAGGCGGGATTGTCTCCATCTCACTGCTTGAGAAACCAGGGCCCAGAAGCGCTGAGTGACCGGCCTGTGGGGTCCTAACTCCCCGACCAGGGGTGGAACCCACATCGCCTGCATTGGAAGGTGAAGTCTTAACCACCAGGGAAGTCCCATGGGCAAGGTTTTAAAAAGACAGGTCATGCCCCATTAGTAACTGGCAAAGTCATTTTACGAGGCCATGACCAGTGTTTTTAAAGTTTTTGTTGTTATTTTCAAACATATACAAAACTGAGAGAGCACTATTATGAATCCCCATGTACCCTCATCCAGCTCCAACTATTATCAACACTTTGCTAATTTTGGTTCATTTATCCTCCCATACTCTGTTCTTGGACGGAGGTTTTTTAAAGTGAACCTCAGACAGTAACCATGTTAGCATGTAGCTTTAACAAGGACCCATTTTTAAAAATATAACTTCCATTTATCTCTTAAAATTTAACAATCTTTCTTCACTACTATCAAATACCCAATTCACATTCAAATTTACCTAACTGATCTGTATTTTTAATTGAATAAGATAGATTGGATGATCTGATAGAAAATACCAGAGCACGTTTCCTGTAATAATAGTGAGTATGGTTTTTGGAAATTTTTTTCTATTACATATATATATATAATACCACATCTTGTGCAGTCATAAGGTAAAATATCTTTCTGTGGGCCATGATCATACACAGGCAGCCTCTTTGATGCCCACGTGATCGGTCTTCTTCCTCAGGCTTCCTGGAGCAAGGCCTGATGGTCACGGACACCAACCGGCTGTGGAAGCACTACACGAAGACCTTGCACTTCAAGCTGGACATGTTGTCCCTGGTCCCCACAGACCTGGCTTATTTCAAGCTGGGCATGAACTACCCAGAACTGAGGTTCAACCGCCTACTGAAGTTGCCCCGGCTCTTCGAATTCTTTGACCGCACAGAGACAAGGACCAACTACCCCAACGTGTTCAGGATTGGGAACCTGGTCTTGTACATCCTCATCATCATCCACTGGAACGCCTGCGTCTACTTTGCCATTTCCAAGCTCATTGGTTTCGGGACTGACTCCTGGGTCTACCCGAACATCTCAAACCCAGAGTACGGGCGCCTCTCCAGAAAATACATTTACAGTCTCTACTGGTCCACCTTGACCCTGACCACCATCGGGGAGACCCCACCCCCCGTAAAAGACGAGGAGTATCTCTTTGTGGTCATCGACTTCCTGGTGGGAGTCCTGATTTTTGCCACCATCGTGGGCAACGTGGGCTCCATGATCTCAAACATGAACGCTTCACGGGCTGAGTTCCAGGCCAAGATTGACTCCATCAAGCAGTACATGCAGTTCCGCAAGGTGACCAAGGACTTGGAGACACGGGTCATCCGCTGGTTCGACTACCTGTGGGCCAATAAGAAGACAGTGGATGAGAAGGAGGTGCTCAAGAGCCTCCCCGACAAGCTGAAGGCTGAGATCGCCATCAATGTGCACCTGGACACCCTGAGGAAGGTCCGAATCTTCCAGGACTGCGAGGCGGGGCTGCTGGTGGAGCTGGTGCTGAAGCTGCGTCCGGCGGTGTTCAGCCCTGGGGACTACATCTGCAAGAAGGGGGACATCGGGAGGGAGATGTACATCATCAAGGAGGGCAAGCTGGCCGTGGTGGCCGAGGACGGCATCACCCAGTTCGTGGTCCTCAGTGACGGGAGCTACTTCGGGGAGATCAGCATCCTGAACATCAAGGGGAGCAAGTCAGGGAACCGCCGGACGGCCAACATCAGGAGCATCGGCTACTCAGACCTGTTCTGCCTCTCCAAGGACGACCTGATGGAGGCACTCACCGAGTACCCCGAGGCCAAGAAGGCACTGGAGGAGAAGGGGCGGCAGATCCTCATGAAGGACAACCTGATTGACGAGGAGCTGGCCAAGGCTGGGGCAGACCCCAAGGACATCGAGGAGAAGGTGGTGCACCTCGAGGCCTCCCTGGACGCCCTGCAGACCAGGTTCGCGCGGCTCCTGGCCGAGTACAACGCCACCCAGATGAAGGTGAAACAGCGGCTCAGCCAGTTGGAAAACCAGGTGAAGACGGGCCTCCCGCCTGACAGGGATGCTCTGCAAACGGAGGCCAGTCAGCAGTGAAGACACAGGTGTCCGTCTCCTGCCTCCCCGGGTCACGGTCGGTACGAGACTGCACGGCACGGGGCCCGGCCAGGATTGAATTCCAGCTTTCCCTACCCTCTGTGAGCTGCGTGGCCTTGGGAGAGAGCCCTGATTTTCCTCATCTAGATAATGGGACTCTTTTTGTCTGTCCCAGTTAAGTGACAGGTTGCTGTGAGCTCCACAAGAAACGCTTCGTGAGGCAGGATTTTGTGAAGTATGAGATGTCTCCAGGCCAAGAGTATAAAAATGTGAGCACAGAAGTTTGTTTTTTTTTTAAATCCATGGAGAATATTTAGACTCCTGAACTTCATTTTTTGTAAGTGGGAGATTATTTCCTTACCCGCCCCTCCTGCCCCTCACTCCACCACTTCTGGATGAGGGAGAGGTAACAGAAGCTGAGAGTACACGTGGTAACTCACATTGGATACACGAGACAGCTTGGGCATATTTCTGTCTTGGGTATCTCCTCGTGTGCTCTTTGATGCCGTGACAGGCACAAAGAATGAAGCCAGGTCATCCCAGCTGAGGCCATTTCAAGTCTGAGAAGCAAATCCAGGTGCCCTGCCATCAACTCCTGTGAAACCAGAATCTGTTTCACGGCAAAGAGCATCTCCATTAGGGAAAGGGACATCTCCTAACTCCCCAACAGGCTTCAAAGACAGCCTCTGTCCCAGTCCCTGAGTTAGGGCCCTGGGGCAGCCTGTTCTGGCCTGAAGGGGAGAGTCGTGTTGAGGGGAAAGTTTCCCAGGTTGGAGGTCGGAATGGGGTCCTAAGGCAAACAAGCTGACCACTAGGACTTTCAAGAGGCAAGACCCTTAGGCCATGTCTTTGCAAACTGTCCCTGCACCCTGGAACAGGAAGCCTCACTCTCCCTTGGAATTATATCCTGAGGCAAAGCTCTTAGACAAAAATGTGCAGAGTGTCGACCTGGCTCTTTTTGTTTAATCCGGTATATAGTATTACATTAAGATTTTAGAAGGTATGTATAGATTTGGGTTCTATGACTGTGAATTATTACCTTAATGGTCCATCCTCTGCTTCATACACATTGTAAATTACCCAAAGACAAGTCAGTCTCCTGATGCAGAGAAGCCATATATGCAGGTTTTCCTGCTCCTCTCTCTGAACTCGTTTCCCCTTCTTCCTTCCTTCCTTCCTTCCTTCTCTTCTCTTCCTCCTCTTCCTCTTTCTTCCTGTCCTCTTTTCTTCTCAGACAAGATGCCCCGTGTCCTTGGGAAACCTTGAAGCCTCTGCGGTCTAAGTTATAATCCACATGCTACATAACTGGCCCTAAAGTAGTTCATACAGAAGCTGCTGCCTTTTCAAGTATGCATTTTGGATTTAGATGGGTCTGTTCTGGTTTCTACTATGGATCATTTGACCATTTTAACTTTTTAAAAGAAATTTCAAAGAACTATCAGAGAAAGATGTGATCTAAGCTCTTATCCTCAGCACAATGTAACTAGCAACGTGTTACCAAAATGCACGTATTTTAAAAGCCTTAACTATTAATTTTGCCTACATTCATATTTACACAGGAAAAATAGAGACCTGGATTTAAAGAACACTGAATGACTCCTGCTTCATGTTTCGTCACAAGGGAAAACTCACATGGTCACATACCCCGGGGTATGTTTCTAGGGCAATGAGCCTGGCTTCCCCAAAGGAAGGGGCACTGGTGAGCAGGTTTCAGACAGGCACCATGTGAGGGGATGTGCACAAAAAGCAGGTGAGGAAAGGCAAACAAAGCTGCGACATTTGTCAGAGTGAGTAACTCAAAGCATCCAGTTATATAAAATGAACATCCCAGGCGGGACGCTAAGCCTATTGGCATCATTTGTCCCGGGTCGCCATGGGGGAGGTGGTCGGGCAGTCTGGGAAGGCATGGATGTTCAGGAAGCCAGGTGAGCATTTCCCCAGATTTGTCCAATGCTTATGCCCAAGAAGTTTGGGAAATAAGTTAGAATATGGGCTTCGGTGTGAGTGGGTTGGGACTGCTCTTGTTCAAGTCACGACTCTGCCCCTCGGGCAGGTTATTTGACCTCACTGTATCTGGCTTTCCTCACCTGAGAAATGGGAACTACGTTGCCCACCTGGCAGAGCGGCTGGGAATAAACTTTAAAATTACACAGTATAATAAGGATGGCCCTTCAACCTCCTGGGTGCAGAAAATGTCACATTATTGTCCCAGAGGAATAAATGAATACAGTTTCATCTAGTTAGCCCTTGGCTGCCTAGGTTGCTGGGAAGGTGAGTCTCGGGTTGTTTTCAGGATTTCCATTCACTGTCTTGGAACCCGAGAAAGGGCTTCTGGGCTCCCAGCCGAGCCCGTGTACTGCCCCTGAAGGCAGTCCCTCTCTCTGCACCGGGTCCAGCATGGGGGTCCACGCCAGGAGACAGCTTCTCTTTGTGCCTTCTATGGGAATCTAAACTCATGGAGGTGTGTTTGTGTGTATGTGTTTGTGTGTGTGCATCTGTCAGTCTCAAGAAAAAGTCTCCGAGACAAGAAAGAAAGAAAATGCTTGTGAGCACCCCTCGACGTACAGACTGATTCCAGGCTCCCTGGCAGAACCCTGGGGAGGGGGGAGCGGGCCAGACCTTGGATGAGCGGGCTGGAGCTTTGGATCTGAGGAACCCAGCCTGGTAAAAGTTCCAATACTGCAAACTTGGAAAGTCCCAAAGCTTCTAGGCCTCAAGGAACCACTCTGAGCTGGGGACAGGATTCCTTGGCAGTAACCAGTATAAACACCATCTGAAATTATTGGTAACTCAACTGGTTCAATACGAGAGAAGCCTGCTCCATCCCCCTGAAGCACTGGCCCTCAAATATCTGCTGCTACCAACGCCCTAAATTAGGCAGGGCCAGAGACCTATTGTAACTTTGTTAAGCAAACTCTGGTCTCTCTAGAATCCTTCTGCCAGAGTTCTGTTAAATGGAAGTCAAGGCAGCCTCCTTTTCTGGGTCTGGGGGCCCAGAAAATACCCCAAGGAAGGAAATGCAAAATGAAAACCATGAGGAATAAAACAGAGGAGAAAAATGCTTCTCTGAAGTTCAGGGAGTGATTTTGCCTAGTAAAGTTGACAACTCATACCTGTGATGTGGCAACCCTACTTCTGGCTCCGTATTACAGGAAAGCTTCCATATGTGTATACCCAGAGACATACACAAATGCTTACTGCAGCATTATTTTAATTAAAAAAAAGAAAATAACTGAAATACCAGAATCTAAGAACACCCTTGTAGCCCACAGTTATTACATGGCGGGGGGGGAGCCTCTCTCCTTTTAATTTAAAACTGGAAACATCCTGCAATCTCAGCCCTAAACTATGCCTTGGAACTGTATCATGGATCCGGACCTCAGGTATGGACCGAGACCTGACCTTGGTCGTGGACGATGCATCTGCACCTCGGATCTTAACAGAGATGTTGGACATGGATCTTGGATTTGACATGATGGTGGAAATGACAGTCAGGGTCAGGAGAAGGTTGAAGTGAGGGTGATGGCAGTTATAACACTGAGAGTGAGGCTGAGGGCATCAGGGTGAATACACAGAAGCTGATGAGGCCAGGAGAGAGTGACGGTGAGGCTGAGGTGTGGAGCAGGAGCGAGCGTCAGACTGAGGGTCAGACGGAGGGGAAGAGTAAGACTGGGCCTGGACATGAAACTGGCCTTGAGTTTGAGGATGAGGACTGGGGTGAGAGTGAAGATGAAGAACATGATGACTGAGTCCTGGACCTGGACATGGACCTTGAACCTACACTTGGACATTGGACCCTCATCTTTGACCTGGATTTGTCCAAGTTCTTACAGTTCACTAGACCAGCCAGTGGCCAAGACAGAAGAAAGCTAACTGATTATTCATTGTTTTAATTATGTTTTCTTCATCCAACCCAATGAGAATTACGGCTTCAATGTTAAAAATAATCAGTATTTTAACTGTCAGCCCATTTTGAGGTCCTGGGTCCTGAGTATTGATTCCTCCCCACACCCCCAACATTCTATATTGAACATTTCCAAACATGTAGCAAAATAGAAATAATTACGTGGTTAAACAACAATATACCCACCACCTAGATTCTACCATTTATATTTTACTGTACTTATTTTATTACTATCCATCTATCCATTCTTCTATCCATCCATTAATGTGCCTAATTTTAAAAATACATTTCAAAGTAAATTGCACCTGCCATTATTCCTCCCAAATACTTCAACATGTGTATCATCAGAGTTTTGTGCTTATAGGGTTTTTTTTTTTCCTATTGAGGCAAAATGCACATGTGAACTATGAAGTACACAATAAGTCCATGTCCTCTGAGTTTTGATAATTGTATACCCTGCAACAGATGTAGAACATTACCAACACTCCAGAAAGTTCCACACTCTCCTTCTCAGGCAATCTCCATTCCACTCTCAGAGGCAACCACCATTCTGAGTTGTTTCTATCATAGACTGATGGTTTTTGAAAATAACAGAGACTTCCCTGGTGGTCCACTGGCTGAGACTTCTCCTTCCAATGAGGGGGTGTGGGTTCAATCCTTGGTCGAGGCACTAAGATCTCACATGCCACTTGTGAACCAAACCAAAATGTGAAACAGAAACAATACTGTAATAAATTCAATAGTGACTTTAAAAATGGTGTACATCCAAAAAAGCTTAAAAATAATAAAAATATCTGACAAAAGTTTTGTACTAACCTGTTATAACATGTGGAGCCCATGCATCAGTGGTCATGGCTCTGAGTGGCTCTTTGTGAATGGTGATGGCAAGTGAGACACAGGATGGCCCAGGCCCTGATGGCTCAGCAAGAGGATCTTGCATTGCTGATGTTGCTGTTCAGTCCCTCAGTCGGGTCCGACTCTGCAAACCCATGGACTGCAGCACGCCAGGCTTTCCTGTCCTTCACTATTTCCTGGAGCTTGCTCAAACTCATGTCCATTGAGTCAGTGATGCCATCCAACCATCTCATCCTCTGTCGTCCCCTTTTCCTCTTGCTTTCAATCTTTGCCAGCATCAGGGCCTTTTCCAAAGAGTCGACTCTTTGTATCAGGTGGCGAAAGTATTGGAGTTTCAGCTTCAGCATCAGTCCTTCCATTGAATATTCAGGACTGATTTCCTTTAGGATGGATTGGTTTAATCTCCTTGCAGTCCAAGGGACTCTCAAGAGTCTTCTTCAGCACCACAATTCAAAAGCATCAATTCTACGGTGCTCAGCCTTTTTTATATTCCAGCTCTCACATCCATACATGACTACTGGAGAAACCATAGCTTTGACTAGACAGACCTTTGTCAGCTAAGTAATGTCTCTGCTTTTTAATATGCTGTCTAAGTTTGTCATAGCTTTTCTTCCAAGGAGCAGGCATCTTTTTTCATGGTTTCAGTTACCATTTGCAGCGATTTTGGAGCCCAAGAAAATGAAGTCTTCCATTGTTTCCCCATCTATTTGCCATTAAATGATGGAAACAGATGCCGTGATGTTAGTTTTTTGAATGTTGAGTGTTAAGCCAGCTTTTTCACTCTCCTCTTTCACCTTCATCAAGAGGCTCTTCAGTGCCTCTTCACTCTCTGCCATAAGGGTGGTGTCATCTGCATATCTGAGTTTATTGATATATCTCCCAGAATCTTGATTCCAGCTTGTGCTTCATCCAGCCTGGCATTTCTCATGATGTACTCTGCATATAAGTTAAATAAGCAGAGTGACAATATACAGCCTTGACGTACTCCTTTCCCAGTTTGGAATCAGTCTGCTGTTTCATGTCTGATTCTAACTGTTGCTTCTTGACCTGCATACAGATTTCTCAGGAGGCAGGTAAGGTGGTCTGATATTCCTGTCTCCTTAAGAATTTTCCAGTTTGTTGTGATCCGTAGAGTCAAAGGCTTTAGCGTAGTCAATGAAGTAGAAGTAGATATTTTTCTGAAATTCTCTTGCTTTATCTATGATCCAATGGCTTGCTGATGAGTGACCCAGAATCCAGGAATGGGAGCTGGCTTAGGACCAGAAAGTACCAATTTGCCTTGGGCAGGCATAGAACTGGTATTTCACAGACCCAGGCTCTAATCAGCTAAGCTAATAGGAAGAGACTTGGCGACATGTGTAGCAATACTCCCTGACATGTGGAAGGCACCTGCTTGGTGTCTGGTACAATATCAGATGCTCTGCATTTTTTTTCTATTCAACACTTGGAGGCAAGTACTAGAATCCCCATCCTGCAAATTTGGAAACTAAGACTCAGAAAATTTAAATGTCACACCTGGTGTCAAATCAATTGAGATAGAGAAAAAAGCACCAGGTGTTGGCACTGTATTCACTAATATAAATTACCTGCCATCAGAAAATAAACATTTTTTAGTATACGTTTTGTGGTCAATTTTGGATTCATGGATTTTTTTTCTTAGCAGGATAGCATGCCTGCTAACAAAAATGAAGTCAAATGTAGCCCAACAAAAACCAGAACTAAGGAGAGCCTCTCAGTCTCTTAATGATTCACTAGAATAATCATAGCACAGAAGAAAGACATTACCCGGATTTAAAATTTTTCCTTGACCCAGTCATTGGAGGAGTCTGCAGCTTGGTGGTTCTCACCCTCATCCTCACTGAGACTTCAGTATGTATTTTATAAGAACAAAGAAAAGAACATTTTCTTACATACCCACAGTGCAATTATCAAAAGCAGGAAGTTTAACACTGATTTAAAGATTTTATCTAATCTGTGATCTGTCTTCACATTTCACTGAGTCCCAAGAAGCTCTACTTTTTCCTGGCCCAGGATCTAATCCAGACTCACAAACTGTGTTTACCATCACATCTCCGTGGCATCCTTTCACCTGGAGCATCTGGCTCCTTACTCTTCTTTGGTCTTTCGCTCTTTTTTGAAGAAGCCGATTATTTTGCAGAATTTCCCTCCATTTGGGTTTCTCAGATGTCCCACATATTTAGATTTAGGTTGTACAATCTGTCCTAAGATTTAAATGGTTAAAGGTTGAAGATCAAATAGGGCTCTGAGCACCCAAAGAAAATAGAAAGGAAAACACTAAGTCACATGACTTGTTATCTGAAACCAAGAAAATATGCCATTCTTACTCAAGAGTCCCACATACCTAGCATTTTCATACATTCTGCCTGAGTGCCCTCAGAACAGCTCTCTCAGTGTGTGCCCACCTCCTGCCTGAAAGAGCAAATTTTCCCAGCCTTCCCAGTGGTGAGCGAGGTCAGTCTTTAATCACCCATGTTTCCACTATTCATTTCTTATTTGGTGAATGATTTTTTATTCTCTTTGTTCCTTTTTCTATTGAGGTTTCATCTCATTACCTCCTACACTAAATTCCATTCTGATAGATATCTGGTCTTCTTTTTTTTTTCTTACCAGTGTATACCCAGCAAAGGACCAAGCATAATAATAGGTGTTCTATAAATATGTGCTGAGTGGTTAAGGGATTAATCTCCTTAGGGTAAATTCCTTGAGGTAGAATCAGTGAGTCAAAGTGTAGGAATTCTCAAAAAGACTTTTGATGCACATTAAGTTGCTCTCCCAAAAGTTTATATCTTTTTACAGTGTATAAGAGTAGCTGTGTATTATCATTATTTTTGTTCTCTATCAGACTAATAGTTGGGAAATTGCCTTATTTTAACGTGATTTAGTTCACTGTAAATATAACTGGAGCGTTTATATAATAATTGGTTATTTATGATTCTTTTAAAACCCCTGTTTATAATTCTTCCTATATATCTGCTTTTCATCTCTTTCATATTCATTTGAGAAGATATTAAGAAAACAGATTGGTGTTCCTTTGTCAATATGTGATACAATTTACCTCTAGTTAGTTTTTGTTCACAAAGATTTCTATATTTTTATGTTGTTGAAGTTATCGATGTCTATCCGTTTTGGCCTTTATGTCATTGGTAAGTCTTTTCATTCAGAATATAGAAATATTCACCCATGTACACCTCTAGGATTTTTGTGGCTTCATTTCTTATATCTGATTGTTTTATCCATTTAGAAAGAATTCATTTTAGAAGGAGTTAAATGGGGTTGAGACCTGGAAGTTCCAGACAAATGTTTTGTTGTGGATAAGACACGCATGGGAAGTATCTTAAATGTAGAGCTTGATACACAGTTACATGTGGACAGGAGCTCATACATAGAACAGCTCCAGCATCATGGAAGGCCCCCGTGTGCCCCTTCCCCGTCAGCAGAATCCCCTGAAAGATAACCATTTGACTTCTGTCACTAGAGATTAGTTTTGTCTGTTTTCAGACTTCATATAAATGGAATCACATCATATTTGCTTTTTGTAGCTGACTTCCCTTGTTCAAAACAAAGTTATCAAAACTCATCCATGGTGTATGTGTAGCTGTAGTCCACATTCTCCTTGCTGTTTACTATTTCATTGAGTGAACACAGCATGGTTTACTTATCCATTCTTGTATTCGTAGGGATTGGGGCTGTTTCTCTTCTTGTCCACAATGAGTAACAATTGCTATGAATGTTCTTGGGGTGGATGTACGCACTCACTTCTGTTTGGCATATATACCTATGGGCCATACATTTTTTTATCCCTGAAACTGCCGTCTGCATGCAGGCTAGGATTGTGTTAGGTCCCGCATGCCAGTATCTCAGCTTACTCTGGCTGAGAATCAGAGGAAAGAGTTGGCTTACTTTAAGTGATTATGTTCAGGGCTCTGCCACATATGGTTGCTCTAGTTGTGAAAGTGAAAGTTGCTCAGTCGTGTTCACTCTTTGCAACCCCATGGACTATACAGTCCAGGATTCTCCAGGCCGGAATACTGGAGTGGGTAGCTGTTGCCTTCTCCAGGGGATCTTCCCAACCCAGGGATCAAACCCAGGTCTCCCGCGTTGCAGATGGATTCTTTACCATCTGAGCCACCAGGGCGGCCCAAGAATACTGAAGAGGGCAGCCTATCCCGTCTCCAGAGAATCTTCCCGACACAGGAATCGAACCGCAGTCTCTTCCATTGCAGGCGGATTCTTTACCAGCTGAGCTATCAGAGAAGCCCCACTGCCCAAAAGTGTCCCTCCTAAAGAGGCATCTTGCGTTGTTAGTTATCACAGATTTTTGTATTTATTATGATGGATTTCCTGCAGATGGCAGTAGAGGGTCTTGTTCTAATACAGTAAGTATAGTATGACAATTCCCCAGCAGGGGGAGCTAAAGAGTCTTCACTGGACTGGGCAGCTGTGTCTTTCCCTTCCTAGCAACAAGAGGTGTGAGCTCCTAAGTCATTTTTGATTCCCACAAGAGTGTTGCAGCATACTTGCAGCAATGATTTACCCGATTCATTTCTGAGTTCTTTTGTATATATTTATATACAAAATCTTAGCCAATGTTACTTGTCAGTAGAAAGCTTTTCTTTAAGGTTTACAATGCCACAAGAAAACTGACAAAAGGAGTGATCATTTTTATAGAAAAGAGATAAAGGACACACCAGCATTAAAACTGACAAGGCATTTTATTTCCATGAAAGCAATATGTGTATCTGTTTCAAAATTAATTTATCTGAGTGATTTTTAATTCCCAACTCATTAACAATTCAACTTTTCTTTGATAACTTCACATAATTTTTATTTAAAAAAAGATTTCACTGGGACTCTGTGGTGTTCCTGTGGTTGAAAATTCACCGGCCAATACAGGGGACACGGGTTCAGTCTCTGGTCCAGGAAGATCCCACACGCCACGGAGCAACTAAGCCCGTGGGCCACAACTACTGAGCCTCCCAAAAAAAGAAGCCACCGCATTGAGAAGCCCACGCACCGCAGCAAGAGAGTGCCCCACTGCTCTCCGAAGCTAGAGACAGCCCTCCGGCAGCGACAAAGATGCAATGCCATCCAAAGTAAATAACTGTAAAAAATAATTACCTTTTTTTTACCGAAGTATAGTTGGTTACAATGTTGTGGCTCTGGTGACAGCAAAGTAATTCAAATATATATAGACAGGGATAAACATCTTCTTTTCGACTCTTTTCCATCTAGGTTATTGTAAGATACTGAATGTAGTTCCCTGTGCCACACAGTAGGACCTTATTATTTTTCTATTTTATACATCATACTGCGTATCTGTTAACCCCAAGCTTCTAATTTATTTCTCCCCCTACCTTTCCCCTTTGGTAACCTTGTATTCGATTTCTATGTGTGTGAGTCTGTTTCTGTTTTGTAAATAAGTTCATTTGTGTCATATTTTAGACTCCTCATATAAGGGATACCAAATGTTACTTGTCTTTCTCTGTCTGACTTACTCCACTTAGTCTGATAATCTCTAGGGTGGTTGCAACAACCACCCACTGTTGCTGCAAATGGCATTATTGCATTCTCTGGTTACTGCTGTAGTCCATCGTGTACACATGCCACATCTTCTCTATCCATTCGCCTGTCAGTGGACACTTAGATTGCTTCCATGTCTTGGCTGTTGTAAATAGTGCTGTTAAGAACATTGGGGTACATGGACCTTTTCGAATTAGAGATTTTAGAATTAAACATATGCCTAGGAGTATGATTGCTGAATGATATGATAACTTCATTTTTAGTTTTTTAAGGAACATTCATGGTGTTCCACATAGCAGCTGCACCATTTTACATCCCCACCAACAGTGGCGGAGGGTTCCCTTTTCTCTACACCCTCTCCTGTATCTAGTATTTGTGCCATTCTGACCAGTGAGAGGTGTTACCTCTTTGTAGTTTTGATTTTCCTTTCTCTAATAAATAGTGGTATAGAGCATCTTTTCATGTGCCTGTTGACCATCTGTATGTCTTTTTTAGAGAAATGTCTGTTTAGGTTTTCTGCACATTTGGGGAGGCTTGTGGGTTTTTGTTGTCATTATTGAGTTGTTTGAACTGTTTGTATATTTTGGAAATTAAGCCCACATCATTTGCAAATATTTTCTCCCAGTCTATAGGTTGTCTTTTTGTTTTGTTAATGGTTTTCTGTGCTGTGCAAAAGCTTATGTTTTATTAGGTTCCATTTGTTTATTTTTGCTTATATTTCTTTTGCCTTAGGAGACCGACCTAAGAAAACATTGCTACGATTTATATCAGAATATTTTGCCTATGTTCTTTTCTATGAGGGTTATGGTGTCATATTTAAGTCTTTAAGCCATTTTGAGCTTATTTTTGTGTGTGGTATGGGGGAGTGTTTTCTAACTTCACTGATTTACAAGCAGCTATCCAGTTTTCCCAACACCACTTGCTGTAAAGACTGTCTCTTCTCCATTGTATATTCTTGCCCCTTTTGTTGACGATTAATTGACTGTAGATGTGTGGATTTATCTCTGGGCTTTCTATTCTGTCCCATTAATCCTTATGTCTGCTTTTGTGCTAATACCATGCTGCTTCGATTACTGTGGCTCTGCAGTATTGTCTGATGTCTGGGAGGGTTATGCCTCCTGCTTTGTTCTTTTTTTCTCAGGAATGCTTTGGCAATTCTGGATTTTTTTGTGGTTCCATATAAATTTTATGGTTATTTGTTCCAGTTCTGTGGAAAATGTCATGGGTAATTTAAAAGTGTGTGCGTGTGTGTGTGCTCAGTTCTGTCTGATTCTTTGCAACCCCATGGACTGTAGCCTGCCAAGCTCCTTTGTCCATGGAATTTTCTAGGAAAGAATACTGGAGTGGTTTGCCATTTTCTTCTTGCATTAAATCTGTAGATTGCTTTGGGTAATATGGGCATTTTAAGGACATTAATTCTTCCAATCCAAGAGCATGGTGTATCTTTCCATTTCTTTGAGTCATCTTCAATTTCCTTAATCAATGTTTTATCGTTCTCAGCATGTAAATCTTTCATCTCTTTGGTCAGGCGTATAGTTTTCAATAACGGCCTTACGTTTGTTATAATTGTTGAGACTGAGAAACAAAAAATATATTAACTGAAAAAAGTGTTTGCCTTATCCTGGCACATCGGCCATCTATGTGCTGAGCTGCTCACTCTCTGAGATGCTCTTGGGATCCCTGCTCACTTCAGCAGCAGAGGGACAGGCAGAATTTCCCACACCATTCAGAGTGCTCACCTCCTTCCCTCTCTCCTCTTTAGCCCCAAACTCAGTTGGATTTGCAGAAGTTTAATGAGCAAATGCTACAGCTCCATGTTTCTGGATGTTTTGTTGAGAAAGGCTACTGTGTTCAGGGTCCAGGTTGCCGCAGTGGTCAGGTGATGCTGCTGCCAACAGGGTAACATCACAGCTATTGCATCTCTCTGCCCTGGGCTTCCTCGGTGGCTTAGCAGTAAAGAATCCGCTACAGGAGATGCAAGTGTGATTTCTGGGTCAGGAAGATCTCCTGGGGGAGGGCATGGCAACCCACTCCAGTATTCCTCCCTGGAGAATCCCATGGACAGAGGAGCCAGGTGGGCAAATAGACATGACTGAAACACCTTAGCACACACTGGGGCAGAGCCAGGGGGTGGGATCAGCCAGTTTCCAAGGCCCCTCCACCTCTGCCCTTCTCTGATCCTGCCGGTAGGAAAAAGGGAGACTGTGGCCCTCTTGTTTTGTAGGTGGCCTGGATCCTTTGATTACTCTTGCCATGACAATTAAAATGGACCTTATGTTTCCAGAAAACAATGAAAACATAGTCATCACAGATGGAAACAGGAACTGTAAATGGTTGACTCTTAAGTTATCACCGTCATCTGGGGCAGGACAGCTCCTTCTTGTGCATCCCGCCGAGGACATCTGGCCCTCCCCACGCCGCACAGTGAATGCCCTTGGCACCTGCAGTCGCTGTGACAAGCCAATACCCTTTCCAGACACCTCCCAACCCCCACCCTGGGGTGGGGGCGCTGGTCAAGAACTACAGAAATTTTTAACAATTCTTTCTGGTGGAAAGTTGTATTTGCTAACTATCGTTTAAGTTAGATTCATGTTGTCTCATACAGAGTTCAGTCCTTGTACAAATTGACTTTTGTTTTCTACAAGCTATTCAGTAATTCAGGTCAAACACACAAGTAATACCATTTTCATTGAAAAGCTCCCTGTTTAGAAAATTTTCTCGCCTTAAGATCAAGGCCCACTAGTTTTGGGGAAAAGGCAAACCTAAAGGATTCCGGGTGCATGAGGAGAAAGGAGGAGAGGTTGCAAAGGGAGCCCCCATCTCTTGTTTGGCCTCCCTTCCCCACCCCGACCCCTCCTTGGCCACACTTAGTTTCACATCCTCCTAACTGCCCTCACCCACAACACCCCTGCCACCACCAGCGGGGCAAGGCTGGGGTTGCATGTCTTCCCAAGGCAGACAACCGGTGATGGCTGGGGGGTAGAGAGCAGAGACCCTAATTGCCGCAGAGGAGAGAAAGAGTCTTGTCATCCTGACGGAATTCTGGTTTTATTTTCTAATAGAAACACTGTTTTAATATTAGTGAAATAGAAATATATAGACTCCCTGGAAACTTCATCTCCATTTGTAACACTGATTCTCTGGCGAAAGAAACCTAATCCTAACTCTAAATAACGTTCCAAACTTTTCCTTTCAGCAACTCTTTATAGGTTTTATTTATATGCGGGGCAGTGAAAAAGAAGCTGCCTGCAGTGAGTCACTCTCATTTTCTTCCCCTTAGACACAGAAATTTATACAGGAATGAATTTTTCAATGGACCCAGAAGCAGCTCACACAGTCTTCAATGAATGGGATGGTTGTACTTTTAGGACCTGGGAGTTCACATGTACACATTCAGTTCCTTAGGTGAGTCATCAGCTTTTCCAGTTTGTTCTTTGGGCTCAGAAGCATGTAGCAACAAACCGCCAACAAATGTGGAGGGGAAAGCCATCGATCTGTGCCCCTCTGCCCGCTTTACCGTCTCCTCCACGCTGGATGAGAAGCCAGCACCACTCCACACCAGGACTCAGCGCTGCCCTCCAGTGCACTTTCTGGACCAGTCTGTAGCTCAGTGACGCAAACTGAAGCGGCTGCCTGCATTTCCCTGGAGCTTGGCCTCTGGACCCTCCCCTCCTCTCTGGATAGAGATGCTGGAACTACTGAAATAAGGGTGAAAACTCTAGGTCACCCTTGTTTCAGGCCACCAGCCTCACTTATTCATTCATTCCACATCATATAATGCTAGAACATAAAAGTTTAGAGTGGCTTGAGATGAAGTCGGATAGACAGGCAAGGAAGGGCTTTCTCACCTTATTTCTCAGACGTCTCCCTTCTCCCACCTGATAAAGCTGGTGATGCTCCTCGTGGGATAGGAAGTCATACCCCTCTGCCAGTGTTATCTCCTGAAGATTCATATGCTAAGGAGTTCTGGACTTTACCTGCGTCAATAAAGAGACACTGGAGGGTTGTGCTGCCTCCTAAATAAACCCCTGTGATGTGGGAGTTGGATTTGGAGGCCCAGAGAGGGCAGTTGTCCAGGCTGGGGAGGGGTCTAGGCTGTGGAAGGGGATGGCAAGCTGAACACTGGAGAAGCAGAGACAGAACCAAGAAACATTTAAGAGGTCAAGTAGTCCGCGGTATTTTAAAGCCTGGAAGGCATAACCATTTTTGAAGAAGAAAGAAGACTTGCCTGTGAAACCTTCAGGGAACTGAGGCAAGCAAGTAAGTAGTCAGGATGTGGTAAAAGCCAGAGATGGAGATTCAAGGAGGAGGGTGTGGTTGATGACGTCACATTCTGAAGAATGGTGACGTGTGCATTGAATTTGGTAACAAGAAGGACATTGGTGATCTTGGCAAGTTCTCTTCTGCTAGTTCATTCTGTCTTTCATTCTAGAAGAGGTAATAGCTACGACAGCCAAAGGTGGAAAGACATAGTCGTAAATCCTTAACACCACTGTCTCCTGGTAGAATTGGAAAGATCCTTTTGTTATTTGCTTATCTGTACCATCCACTTTTTTTCAACCCACAAGCATGTATTACTTTTGTTATTATTTATGGAAAAAACAAAAGAGACATGAAAGAGGCAGATCCCCAGGCCAGGTAAGTAGCTTTCATATTTCAATCCCTGTATTGGCCAGAGAGGACCCTACACATCTCATATTCTTTAATCCTCCAAGTCTTCTGTTTTAACACTCTGCTCTAAGGTTGTATTTGCTAAACCACATCAGGAATACAGAGACTAAATAAGTAGGTAAACATGAATGAAACCATTAAAATTAAAATGATGGACTATTTTTTTCTATATGCAAGAATTTCATGACGAATGGATTTCACAGAAGCACAACAAAGCAAAATTTTTGGAGAAAAAAATACACATCCATGGCATTATACTTCAAAAGTTACCTGTCCCCAAGACAAAGCAGTTATACAGAAACCAGACTTTGAATCTAACAATTGCTATAATGTGGCAATTGCAATCCAGAAGAATCCAATGTCAGTGATCTTGAATATAACCATATGATTGGCTCCCCAACCTGGGAAATGATGCTTCAGATACCGAAGAGCATGTCTTGAAAGAGTAGGTTACAAAAACTTCAAAGTTCTTGTGACAATTCCTTCAAAACAATCTGAGTTCTGTTTCACTAAGGCAAGGATCTTAAAATGGGAATTTCAAGATGGTCTTTGGAAATTTTTGAAATTGCAGATATACTTTCAAATATTAAGATTAAACTTTGGTCAATACATTAATAGGCATATCACCAATGAAATTGCCTAAGATTAGACAGTTACAAATGACACTTTATAAATCATTTGGGTGGTATTTCCCCCATGGGACTAGTAAAGCTACTGAAGCGAGCCGATCATGGCTGCTGGCAGCAGAGGTTAACCCTAGACCCAGATGAAGAGTCGGCTTTGACAGAATTACTTCGTTCTTCCACTTATTTAAGGTGGGTGTGCGAGGTGCATGCTGTTAACAGACGTAAGAGTTCCCAGACTTGGCAATGTCTTCCGTGGTTTAAGTACAGCCTGTATTTTTCCTAAGTGCATTAGAGGAGAAGTCATGTGTGTGTGATTATAGAGTTTAGGTTAATAATCAGGGAAGCGAGGGATCCAGAGGACACGGCTGTCAGTACTTGGAGTGGTTTTCCAGGGAAAGGTTAGGCTGAACTGTGTGCAAACCTGTACCCAGGAGATCCACCCATGCCTCAGAGACAGAACAGGTCAGAGTGAGGGACAGGGCTTCCCTGTGGCTCAGCAGTAGGAGAATCTGCCCGCAGTGCAGGAGTGGCAGGGAACAGCTCTTTTCTGTGCAAACGTCAGCCTTCAGCGCTGGCAGCAAGGTATGGCTTGGCCTTTTCAGCACACTGCAGTAATCAAGATGCCAGAGCAAGAATGTGGTTGGGACCATTTGCAGAATTTAAGACGCAATGACTGATCATAAATAAACTGCTAGGTGTTTGGCCCTCTGGGTGGGTGGCTTTTGATGACGGTCACCGTCTCTCCTTCCTTGTCTCTATGGTGATGTCTCGGTGAGGGTGCCCTGACAGACACCAAGGCCTCACTCTGCCTCCCTTGCAGTCAGGCTGACAAGGGAACCAGAAGTGGCCAGAGACGTGTGAGCAAAAGGAGCGTGTCTGCTGCCCCACGCTTTCCTCCTCCTCCTGCCCGTGACCTGCAGGCCTCATGATGCAGAGCCTGCACCTCCAAGCCCACAAGACTGTGGTACAAGTGAGAAATAGGCCTTCGCTGTGTGAAGCCAGTGACATTTGGGTTTATGTGTAATATTTTATAACGTCTGCCTTTGAATCAGGAAGGAAGCCCTGCATTTCCTGTGCCAGCAAGTCAGGGTTCTTTTTCTATAAAACTCATTTCCAAACCTACCTCCTGGCCCACGATGCTCCTGAGGGTGCTGTCTTCATCCCCAGATTCCTGCAGTGCCATTCTGCTGGTGGTAACAGAGGCAGCCGTGGGTCCAGAGGCACATCTGTTATCTTGCCGTCTTTGGGATGGCTAAGAGTGAACTCAGTTTTAGAAGAGATTTAGGGAGAGGGAAGTGGCTGTCACCATTCCCATTGTCAGATGGGGAACCAAGGCTGAGCAAGATGAAATCACTTGTTTAGAGCACACAGCTTGGAAACCAGGCAGGCTTCCGGAAGCCCATGTTTTAACCACTTGTGCTAAACTACACCCTAGGAGTTGGGTCAGCTTGACCAGTTCAGAGAATGTCTAATGCTTTCACTGCAAATTTACTGTGATTCTGTGAAAAGCATTTAATTTGTTATTTCAAATTGTGGACTGCAATCCATGATCGGGTCATGAAACCAAATTTAATAACAAATTTGGGGGAATATAATAAAAATAATAGACTGCATTGGCACCATACACAGGAGTATGGCTCCATGGAAACTGTGTTTGCTATACTCACACGTCATATGTTTGATTGGGACATAAAATTCAATCTTTTGCTACAGAATGTAGTCAGCAGTCTGACAGCACCACAAAAATTAGGTTTCAATTGTTTGTGAGTTTCACGGGTAAAAATGTTATATTGGGAATAACCTGTGACTCCTAATCTGCCAGCCCTCAAAAATGCCCCACTAAACTTTTTTAATGTAGCATTCCTTCTCTGGGCCGTGCTGGGTCTTCACTGCTGCACACGGCCTTTCTGCGGTTGCGGGAAGCAGGGCTGCTCTCTCGTCGCGATGCATGGGCTTCTCACTGCAGTGGCCTCTCCTGTCTCAGAGCACAGGCTCTAAGGTGAGAGGGTTTCGGTAGTTGTGGTGCATCGGCTTAGCTGCCCCACCGCACGTGGAATCTTCCCAAACCAGGAATGGGACCCGTGCCCCCTTCCACCAGGGAAGCCTAGCCCACGATACCTTTAATCACAAATTGACATGTAGTTGATTTACAGCATTGTGTTAGTTTCAGGTACAGAGCAAAGTGATTCAGTCATGCATACATACATGTATCTATTCTTTCTCAGATTCTTTTCCATATGGGTTATTCAGTTCAGTTCAGTTCAGTCACTCAGTCGTGTCCGACTCTTTGCGACCCCATGAATCGCAGCATGCCAGGCCTCTCTGTCCATCACCAACCCCCTGGAGTTTACTCAAACCCATGTCCATTGTGTTGGTGGTGCCATCCAGCCATCTCATCCTCTGTCGTCCCCTTCTCCTCCTGCCCCTAATCCCTCCCAGCATCAGGGTCTTTTCCAATGAGTCAACTCTTCGCATTGGGTGGCCAAAGTATTGGAGTTTCAGCTTCAGCATCAGTCCTTCCAATGAACACCCAGGACTGATCTTTAGGATGGACTGGTTGGATCTCCTTGCAGTCCAAGGGACTCTCAAGAGTCTTCTCCAACACCACAGTTCAAAAGCATCAATTTTTTGGCGCTCAGCTTTCTTCACAGTCCAACTCTCACATCCATACGTGACTACTGGAAAAACCATAGCCTTGACCAGACGGACCTTTGTTGATAAAGTAATATCTCTGCTTTTTAATATGCTATCTAGGTTGGTCATAACTTTCCTTCCAAGGAGTAAGCGTCTTTTAATTTCATGGCTGCAATCACCATCTGCAGTGATTTTGGAGCCCAAAAAATAAAGTCTGACACGGTTTCCACTGTCTCCCCATCTATTTGCCATGAAGTGATGGGACCAGATGCCATGATCTTAGTTTTCTGAATGTTGAGCTTTAAGCCAACCTTTTCACGCTCCTCTTTCACTTTCATCAAGAGGCTTTTTAGTTCCTCTTCACTTTCTGCCATAAGGGTGGTGTCATCTGCATATCTGAGATTATTGATATTTCTCCCTGCAATCTTGATTCCAGCTTGTGCTTCCTCCAGCCCAGCGTTTCTCATGATGTACTCTGCATATAAGTTAAATAAGTAGGGTGGCAATATACAGCCTTGACGTACTCCTTTTCCTATTTGGAACCAGTCTGTTGTTCCATGTCCAGGTCTAACTGTTGCTTCCTGACCTGCATATAGGTTTCTCAAGAGGCAGGTCAGGTGGTCTGGTATGCCCATCTCTTTCAGAATTTTCCATAGTTTATTGTGATCCACACAGTCAAAGGCTTTGGCATAGTCAATAAAGCAGAAATAGATGTTTTTCTGTAACTCTCTTGCTTTTTTGATGATCCAGCAGATGTTGGCAATTTGATCTCTGGTTCCTCTGCCTTTTCTAAAACCAGCTTGAACATCTGGAAGTTCATGGTTCACGTATTGCTGGAGCCTGGCTAGATATTAAATACAGTTCCCTCTGCTACACAATAGGTCCTTGTTGTTAATCTATTTTATGTGCAGTAGTGTGTATCTGTTAGTCCCAAATTCCCAGTTTCTCTCTCCCCTGCATTCCCTTTTGATAACCATATGTTTGTTTTCTGTGTCTGTGAGCCCCACTACACCTTGATCCCCAAAGCACAAGATGAGCAAGGCTGCTTTATTTATCCTATCAAGAGAGGCACCAATTGCAGCGTGCTCCCAGGCAACCAGGTCTTCTCCAGGCCTCCAGCACACCCAGATCATCCCCACTGAACTGGCGACATCAGACAGAAGTCATCCCTTCCAACGGGGGCCTCCGATACACTGATCTGCAGTGTGCCAAGGGATGCTTCCCTCTCTCTCCAAAGGCCAGCCTCACCTTCCCTCTTCCCTCCACACTCAGGGAATCCTCATCTCTCCCCTGCCTAGTCCCAGCCTGCTTTGGATGAGATGTTCCATTTTAGCTGGAGAATAGAACAGACGGTGTGATATTCCTTTGCGTGCATGCATGCTAAGTTGCTTCAGTTGTGTCCGACTGTGGCCCTATGGACCGTAGCCCACCAGGCTCCTCTGTCTGTGGGATTCTCAAGGAAAACTACTGGAGTGGGTTGCCATTCCCTCCTCCAGGGGATCTTCCTGATCCAGGGATCGAATCCACGTCTCCTGCATTGCAGGCGGATTCTTGGCCACTGAGCCGCCTGGGAAACCCTACGATACTCCTTTACAAGAAAGCAAAGCAGAGTGACTAAAAAGTGAAATAAAATTTACAGTGAGCAAGCATTTTAACATTGTGTGATGGTGACAGCACTGTTTCTCAGAAGTCAATATGCACGCAAACCGCCCTGAGAATCTTGTGAAATGCATCTGGGATGGAGCCTGAGACTCTGCATTGCTAACATGTTCCCTGACGATGCTAGAGCTGCTGGTCCATAAAACACACTTTGTGTAGCAAGAGTCAGTCTCCACGACGGCTGGCACAGAATGGGTGCTCAAAAATATCTGCCAAATTGAATCAAATCTCAGGAGAAGCTGGTTTTATGGCAGGACTCAGTGGCAAGAGCAAGTGTGATAAGGTGAACCAATCAATTAAACCAGTGGTGTGCAACCCTGACTGCACATTAAAACCACCCACGGAGGCCTTTAAAAATCCTGACGCTTGGGCCCCATCCTTGGCAATTCTGATTTAACTGGTTTGGGGGTAGAGGCTGGACAGCTATAATTTTTTCAAACTCTCCAGATGATCCTAACATGGAGCCAAGTTAAAGAAATTCTAGAATGAAAATTGTTGAACACACACCAGGTGTTGGGCCCCACTGAGTGAGGCCTTGACAGAGAGCTGAGTGAGACGGGGTCCCTGCCCTCTGTGAACCTGTGGACGAACACGGGAAACAGATCAGTGTGTGATGAAAATGTAAAAAAGTGCCGTAGTACATTTATGTGTACTTGTTTTGGGGATACTGATGAGAGATGAACTGATTCATTCTTGAGGAGGTTGGAGGGAAGAAGACTCCCAGAGGTAATGATATTTGAACCTTAAAGGAGGGGACTGATGCCAAAGTTGAAACTCCAGTACTTTGGCCACTTGATGCGAAGAGTCAACTCACTGGAAAAGACCCTGATGCTGGGGAAGATTGAGGGCAGGAGGAGTAGCGGGTGACAGAGGATGACATGGTTGGATGGCATCACCGACTCGATGGACATGGGTTTGACTAAACTGTAAACTCCAGGAGATGGTGAAGGACAGGGAGGCCTGGCGTGCTGCCATCCATGGGGACATGACTTAGCTTCTGAACAACAACAACAAAGGATGAGACGGGAACTGTCAGACAGACGAGGGAAGGAAGCTTTGTGCTTCCTCATTATTAGCCACAGTGAGATGACGTTTGACCAGGACCCAGGATCCCCATACTGCTGCTTATGAGCTTTATGAGAAAGATCACTACACAGGGAAAAAGGTCAGTCAATGAGTTCTCTTTCTTTTCAGCAGTTAGGGATATTTGGAAGAAAGACGACATGTAAGCTGTCAGCAAGGAACAGTCAGGAAAACAGCCTACAGCAGATACCCAATGGAGAGAATCTGGTAGAGGAACTAGTTACATGATTGAATTGCTGGAACTCCGAACATAAGACAACCCAGAGGTTTGCAGAGAGCCCAAAAGCTGAAGGGTTGTGAGGTGGTGGAATTACCAGAACCCAGAGGCCAGAGTTGCCTAATGAGAGCTGGAAACACAGCAAGGATTGCTCAAAGGGGGCTGGGCTGACCAAGGAGATGCAGTCAAGGAGGCACACACAACCAACTCTGGACCACAGAGGGAGGGGATGCCTAGATTCCCCCTTCCTCCTGTTCCCCAGGCTCCCCAGAGCATGACATTTGGGAAACCCAGCTAGGAGTCAGTTGGCAGAGGAGCTTAGCAGGTGTAGTCTTCAGGGGTCAGCCTCTACAGGTGGGAAATTAATCTGATTCCTTACAGGCTGCAAAGGTCCATATAGTCAAAGCTATGGTTTTTACAGTCGTCATGTATGGATGTGACTGCTGGACCATAAAGAAGGCTGAGTGCCAAAGAATGGATGCTTTTGAATTGTGGTGCTGGAGAAGACTCTTGAGAGTCCCCGGACAGCAGGGAGATCAAACCACTCAATCCTAAAGGAAATCAGTCCTGAATATTCATTGGAAGGACTGATGCTGGAGCTGAAGCTCCAATACTTTGGCCACCTGATTCAAAAGCTGACTCACTGGAAAAGATCCTGAAGCTGGGAAAGATTGAGGGCAAGAAAAGGGGGCAACAGAGGTTGAGACAGTTGGATGGCATCACTGACTCGATGGACATGAGTTTGAGTGAACTGCAGGAGATGGTGAAGGACAGGGAAGCCTGGAGTGCTGCAGTGCATGGGGTCTCAAAGAGTTGGACATGACTTAGCAACTGAACAACAACAAAACAGGCTTAACTGATATATTCTGGACTTCTTGCCTGAGGCCTGTACCAAAATCAGACCGAGAAGACTCTTTGTCCCTTTTTCCTACAACTAACACTTTATCTTGGCCTAGGGCAGAGATGCTCAACTGATGTGCTGGAGATACTTTCCTGATGGGGTCTGGGGAGGCCAGAATCCTTAAGGCATTCACCTCCACTTGTAAGAGGCTTTCTTTTATTCACCCCAGGATCCGGGATAAATGAGTGCCCTGAAGTAAAAATATCTGAGATGCAATGCCATGGGAAGAAGCAAAGGATGGAAGGTACGGGAGGAAGCCTACACTTAGGAAGAGAAGGAGCTTCTAGAGCAGAGGCCTGCCCTGAGGGTCTCCAGGGTGAGACAGCTCCAGGCCCTTCCAGCTGTACCAGCCAGGAGAGAGGCCATCAAAGGAGGGAGCCAACACCAAAAAGGAGAAGTATGATCAAAATCCACGCCACATTCACAGAATCCTGAAAATGGAAGACAAAATGAAACCGAAAGTTCTCCCACCCTCAGGTTTCAAAAGAAGTAACAAGACACTGGAATGTCCTACCTCTTACGTAGCTGTTCCTCTCAGTTCCTATATGCAAAGAAGCAGGAAAGTGTGACCCATACATAGGAAGACAGAAGCAAACGAAAAAGCAGGCAAGAGAAACTGCCTGGGAGAGGGCCTAGCTTGTACTTAGTGAAAGAAGACATCAAAGTCATTATAAACATATTCAAAGAATGGAAAAAACATGCTTCAAAGAAGTGAAAAAAAGATTATGACAATGCTTCATGAAACAAAGAGCATCAATAAAGAGACAAAAGTTTTTTAAATTTTTTATTTATTTGACCGTGCTGGGTCTTCGCTGCATTGCAGGGGCTTTCTCTAGTTGTGGTGAGCAGGGGATACTCCTCATTATAGCGTGAGCCTTCTCATGGCGGTGATTTCTCTTGTTGTGGAGCATGGGCTCTAGAGCGAGGGCTTCAGTAAGCTGCGGTGCGAAGGCTTCTCATTGTGGGGCCTCGCCTGCTGCAGAGCGTGGGCCCGAGGGTATGCGGGCTCAGGAGTTGTCGTCCCAGGTCCTAGAGCAAAGGCTCAGTAGTTGTGGCATTTAGGTTTAGTTGCTCTGGAGCATGTGGGATCTTCCCGGATCTGGGATCAAACCCATGTCCCCTACATTGGCAGGTGGATTCTTATCCACTGCGCCACTGGGGAAGTCCAAGAGACAGAAATTATTAAAAAGTTAAATAAAAATTAATATGGTTCCTTACAGGCTTAACTGATACATCCTTTCACTGCAATAAACTATAACCTTGAGCAAAACAACTTATGGGTCCTGCGGGTCCTTCTAGCAAATTATTGAATTTCAGGATGATTTTAGACATTATTAACACAATAATACGGAGAAGGCAATGGCATCCCACTCCAGTACTCTTGCCTGGAAAATCCCATGGAAGGAGGAGCCTGGTAGGCTGCGGTCCATTGGGTTGCTAACAGTCGGACACGACTGAGCGACTTCACTTTCACTTTTCACTTTCATGCATTGGAGAAGGAAATGGCAACCCACTCCAGTGTTCTTGCCTGGAGAATCCCAGGGATGGGAGCCTGGTGGGCTGCCGTCTATGGGGTCGCACAGAGTCGGACACGACTGAAATGACTTAGCAGCAGCAGCAGCAGCAACACAATAATATGCTATTTGTTTGTTTAAATATCAGGGTTTTTTGAGGTATAAATTCACATACCATAAAAACTACCCTTTTGGCGTGTACAATTCAATGGGTTTTACTCTATGCACAGAAGTGTGCAGCCATCACCACTATCTAAATACAGAATATTTTAATCACTCCCAAAAGACTCCTTTACATACTAACAGCCACTCCCCATCGTCCCCTCCTCCCAGTCCCTGGAAACTACCTATTTACCTTTGTTTCTATGGATCTGCCTATTCTGGACATACTATAGAAATGGAATCATACAATGTGTGGCCTTTTTGTGACGAGCTTCTTTCATTTAGCATGTTATAAAGGTTTATCCATGTATTGCATGTATCAATACATCATTGTAAATAATATTCTACATTTTATTTATCTATTCATTCAATTGATGTTCTTTGGGTTGTTTCTACTTTTTGACTGTTATAAATAATGCTGCCATGAACAATCCTATAAAAGTTTTTTATGGATGTATTTTAAGTTCTCTTAATTACACATCTAGGAGTGGAATTGATGGGTCATATGCTAACTCTAAATTTTGGGAATTCCCTGGTGGTCCAGTGGTTAGGATTAAGCGCTTTCATTGCTGTGGGCTGGGGGTTCAACCTGAAAACTAAGATTCTGCAAGCCACATGTTTCAGCTAAATAAAAAGTCTCAACTACCAGCAATGTATGAGACTTTTTTTGATTTACAATATTGTTTCTACTATATAACATAGTACATATATATATATATATACATATATATATATATATTTTAGGTTCTTTTTCTATATAGATCATTACATAGTATTGGGTAGAGTTTCCTGTTCACCACATTTTGCCAGTGCTTGTTCCTATGTGACGTGATCATCTTAGAGGCTATGAAGTGTTGCCTCCTTGTGGTTTTGATTTGCATTTCTCTGGTGACTAATGAGGTTGAGCATCTTTTCATGCACTTACTGGTCATTTATACATCTTTTCTGGAGAAGCATCTTTAGATCCTTTGCCCATTTTCAGTTGGGCTGTCTTTATCGCTGAGTTGCAAATGTCCTTTATGTATTGTGGATAAAAGTTCCTTAAATATATATGATTTCGAGATGTTTTCTCCTATTCTGTATGTTGTCTTCACATTCTTGATGACACTCTTTGAATCACAAAAGGTGTTGATTTTGGTAACGTCCAAGCTATTTTTGATTGCTGTTGCGTGTACTTTTGATGTCACATCTAAGGACTCATTCCCTAGTCCAAGCCTGAAGAGATTTATTTCTATGTTTTATTCTGATAGCTTTACAGTATTAGCTTTTACTTCTAAGTTTATGATTGACTTTGAGTTAATTTTTGTATATAGTATGAAGTAAGTTTTGGCTATACATATCCAGTTGTCCTAAGACAATCTGTTTACCAGGCTATTCTTCCCTCAGCTGAACTGTTTTGGCATCAATAAAACCAATAACTCAAATATAAGTCTTTATGTCTGGACTCCCAAGTCTATCCTATTGATCTTCATGCCTGTCCTTATGTTATCTTGATGAGGTAGCTTTATAGTAAGCTTTGAAATTAGTCAGGGTAAGTCCTCCAACTTTATTTCCTTTCTCATGATTGTTTTGACTATCCGGGTTTTTGCCTTATTTCCATATACATTTTTAGATCAGTTTGTCAATTTCTGCAAAGAAGCTATCTGGGATTTTGATAGGGATTATGTTGAACTGAAGATCAACTTGGGGGAATATTGCCATCTTATAAATGTGAAGTCTTCTGATCCATCAACATGGGATGTTTTTCCATTTACTTATATTTTCTTTAGTTTGGTTGAACAATGTTTTGGGTTTTCAGCATACAAAATCTTGAACTTCGTTAAATATATTCCTGACTATTTTATTATTTTGGTGCTATTGCAAAGGGAGTTTTATTAATTTCATGTTTGGATTGCTTGTTGGTCATTTATAAAAAATATTGGTGTTATATTCTTCATCCTTGCTGAACAGGTTTACTCTAATTAAAAAAGAAAATGATTCCTTAGGCTTTTCTATATATGTGAAGAAGTGGAAGTGTCAGTTGCTCAGTTCCGTCCAACTTTTTGTGACCCCATGGACTGCAACATGCCAGGCTCCTCTGTTTATGGGATTCTCCAGGCAAGAATACTGGAGTGGGTAGCCATACACTTCTCCAGCGACTCTTCCTGACCCAGGGATTGAACCTGGGTCTCCTGCATTGAAGGTAGATTCTTTACCATCTGAGTCAACCCTGCAAATAGTTTTACCCTTTCCTTTTCAGTCTGGATGTCTTTTCTTTTCTTTTCTCCTTGTCTACTTGCCCTAGATAGACCTTTCAATATGATATTGCATGGAAGTGGAAAGAGGGGACATCTTTGTTGTCTTCATTGTCTTAGAGGTAAAACAATCAATCTTTCATCAAGTGTAATCTTTGCTGTGAGTTTTCAAAAATATTCTTTGTCAATTTGAGGAAGTTCTCTTTAATTCCTAGTTTTCTGAATTTTGTCAAATCATGTGACTTTTTTTGTCATTTATTAATATGATGTATTTCCTTAATTGATTTTCAGATGTTAAACTTACATTCCTGGGATAAATCCCACTTGATCATGGCATATAACCTTTTCCATATGTTACTAGGTTCAGTATGCTAGTATTTTTTTTGGGGGGGGGAGGATTTTTTTTATATAATAAGGAATATAGACTTGGAGTTTTCCCTTATTCTAGTGTCTGTGTCTGGGTATCTGAGTAATACAGGCCTCATATAAAGAGTTTGAAAGTGTTTCCTCCTCTTCTAGTTTCTGTGAGAGTTTGTAAAGAGTTTTCTAAATGCTTATTAAAATTCATTAGTGAAGATATCTGGGCCTGAGGATTTTTTTTAATGGAATGCTATAAAGTCACTAATTAAATTTTTTTCTTATTAAAGGTCTATATACATTTTCTACTTCTTTTCAGTTTATTTCATTTGTTTCTGTCCAGGGATTTCTTCATTTCATCTAAGTTTTGTAGCTTGTTAAAATTGTTCAGTTTTCCTTTATAATCCTTATTATTGATATAAATGGTTAGTAGTGATGTCTCCTCTCTTACTCCTAATTCTAGCAATTTGAATCTTCTCTTTAATTTGTTTCATGGCCAAGCTAGCTAAAGGTCTGTCAAAATTGTTAATATTTTCAAAGAACCAACTTTTAATTTTATTAATCTTTCTTTTTTTCTGTTCTGCATTTCATTAATTTCAATTCTAATCATTTTTATTTCCTTCTGCTTTTTTTGTTTTGTTTTGTTTTATTTTTCTAGCTTCTTAAGGAGAAAGGTTAGGTTACTAATTTTAAGTCTTTTAAAAAATATAGCTGTTTCCAGCCATAAATTTTCCTCTAAGCACTGCTTTAACTGCATTGCAAAAGTTTTGATATATTGAGTTTCCACTGAAATTTTTCTGAAAATGTTTTCTCACTTCCCTTTTGAGTTCTTTTTGACCCCTTGGTTATTGAGTGCTGTGTTTTTTAATTTCCACCTACTTGTAATTTCCGTTTGTCGTTGATTTCTATTTTAATACCATGGGTGTCAGAGTACATACTTTGTATGATATCAATCGTTTGTAATTTATTGAGACTTTTTAATGGCCTGTCAAACAGCCTATCCTGGAGAATGTTTCATACATAATTGAGCGGTATCTCAGGTCTCTCCAAAGTTCCCCCATGTAAGTCTTCCTCATTCTTTCCTTTTAGGTTACCTGGTCAGCCTTTTCCTAGCTCCACCAGTATCACCACCTTAGGCAGTTGCACTGTTAAATAATTACTGCTGATTCCTTTCAGTAAATGCTTTGTGGATAGGGCCAGTTGCACCAAATAAACCCTAAATCAGGTCAATTAAAGACATTATACAGAGCGAAGTAAGTCAGAAAAAGAAAAGCAAATATCACATATTAACGCTTACATATGGAACCTAGAAAGAGAGTACTGATGAACCTATTTACAGGGCAGCAACGGAGACGCAGACACACAGAACAGCCTTGTGCACACAGTGGGGGAGGAGAGAGTGGGACGAGCTGAGGGAGCAGCAGTAACACGTATGTATCGCCACACGTGAAACAGATGGCAGCGGGAACTCGCTCTGTGACACAGGGCGCCCAGCCCAGTGCTCTGTGACAACCTAGGGGTGGGATGGGGTGGGAGGGTCAAGGGCGAGGAGACACATGAATACCTATTCATGTCGATGTATGGCAGAAAGCAACACAGTATTGTAAAGCAATTATCCTCCAATTAAAAAAAAAAAAGACGAGCCCTGAGAATGGAGCTTTCCTGGTGAGCTGTCAGGTCAGTCAAACAGGGAGGACTCCCTGGGGACGGGTCTTTATGAAGTGCTCCAAATCCTTTTTTGCCCCTCTGATGGCTGGGAGGCTGCTGGCTTTCACAGCTACGACGACAGCAGGACTGTTGGTTTTCAAGGCTACGTACATCCTCCGGTGAAAAGACACAGAAATACAAACGTATCTTGCTTGAAAGTGAAAGTGTTAGTCAGTCAGTTCTGACTCTTTGCGACCCCAGGGATTGTAGCTCACCAGGCTTCTCTGTCCATGGAATTCTCCAGGAAGAATACTGGAGTGGGTTGCCATTCCCTTCTCCAGGGATTTTCCAAACTCAGGGATCAAACTGGGTCTCCTGCATTGCAGGTGGATCCTTTACCATCTGAGCCACCAGGGAAGCCCTCTTATCATGCTTAAAGGCCCCCAGAGAAATTCTCATGTAGGTTGGTTCTAGTCCCCCAAAGAGCACTATAGATGATCTAAGTGCACATGTTTATCAGAATCCCTGGTCAGTTTGTTAAAATATAGATTTCTTGGCCCATTTTCCAAGTTTCTGATTCGGGTCTGGTGTGGAACCTGGGAACTTGTGTTTCTAGCAAGTTTTGAGAAGATGTTAATGCTGTTGTTGTTTTAGTGACTCAGTTGTGTCCGACTCTGCAACGCCATGGACTGCAGCACATCAGGCTTCCCTGTCCTTCACCATCTCTTGGAGTCTGCTCAAACTCATGTCCATTGAGTTGATGATGCCATCCAACCGTCTCATCCTCTGTCGACCCCTTCTCCTCCTGCCTTCAATCTTTGCCAGCATCAGGGCCTTTTCCAATGAGTCGGCTCTTCACTGATATCAGGCAGCAAAACTACGGGGTTTCAGCTTCAGCATCAGTCCTTCCAATGTATATTCAGGACTGATTCCCTTTAGGATGGACTGGTTGGATCTCCTTGCAGTCCAAGGGATTCTCAAGAGTCTTCTCCAGCACTACAGTTTGAAAGCATCAACTCTTTGGCACTCAGCCTTCTTTATGATCCAACTCTCATATCCATACATGACTACTGGGAAAAACGTAGCTGTTGTTAGGGAACCACATGTTAAGAGTTTCTAAAGGATGGCGATATCTTCCCACAGACACACTTCTAGGATACCTTCTTCTATTATGTTGTGATGCTTAGGGAATGCATAGTACCATATTTACTAACAAACTTGGCTCCGTTTTTTCTTGATAATGTTCACTCAACACTGAAATCGTGGTCCCATTCCTTGCCATATTGAAAATGTAATTAATCTTTATAAGATTAAAAAGTGAATTACACAGTAATCAAGTGACTAATGTTATTGGAAGCTGGACTATTTTTAGATGTTTGTGAATTTAAATTTGTTACTTTAAAATTTTTTTTTTTGTTGCTTTCTTCTTTTTTAAGTCAGTGATTTAAACAGTCTCTTGGCTTGATTAAAATTTTGCTTTGCTTTGCTTAGTTGCTCAGTCCTGTCCACTCTTTGCAACCCCATGGGACTGTGTCCATGGGGATTCTCCAGGCAAGAATACTGGAGTGGGTTACCATGCCCTCCTCCAGGGGATCTTCCCAACCCAGGGATGGAACCTGGGAAGCCCGCATTGCAGGTGGATTCTTTACCAGGGAAGCCCTGATTAAAGTTAACAAGGCCGTAAAATGTATTGTCTGAACACTTTTGAGAATACTTTTTAGAATGAAAGGTGTAAACTGAGAATGTCCCAGCTACACCAGGTATAATGGTCATCCTAATTTTAGGAAACAAAGTATAAAAATATTTTTGCATCTCCACAAGTTTGATTTCTTTTTTGACTTTAATTTTATACTAGGGTTAAGGTTCTGTTGTTATTTCTTTCCATTTATCTAAAGAAATAATAGAAAGCTTTTTGTGAGTAAATTTCTTTTCGGAAGACAAAAAAGTCAGAAAATAAACTTCAAAAATAGTTTTATATTTACTTATTTTTATTCTAGACTGTTGTCCTCGTTTGGCTTTTGGTGACATAGGGAAGCTCAGATCTAAATGTTAGAGGAGTTTTGTTTAATTTTCATTTTTAACAGGTTAACATCTGCTCTTTTTAAAGTAAATTGTACATTGTTGCTTTTATACCTGAGGTATGTGAGCTGCGACTAAGTGTTCTGGTTTATTGAATTAGTTTTCATTCAAGAATTTTTTTTCTGATAAAGACGAAGATAAATATTCATATTCAGCCCATTATTTCTCTTCCTCAAGAGAAATGTTAAGTCTTAAAGTCCTATTAAAGTGAAATTTTTCTTTTAAAACTTTTGACTCTTCTCTATTTCCCTCCTACGGAAAAAATAGAACTTTGGGAGAGAGGTGTAAGGAGCTGATATGTCTTAAGAGTCTATATATGTATATTTAAAAAATATGCCAGGACAGTCTGGAAGAGTCTAAGCAGTTTCTGTCTTCTTTTTGCTTATCTGTATCATCAAAGTATGATTTTAATTTTTGCTTATTTTTAGGTTGAATGTTCAGTTTCCTAGATGAGGCCGAAGGACCCCGGGAAGCGCGCTCCCCAAAGGGCCAGCGCGGTTCCCGGGGTCGCGGCTCTCTCCGGGGCCTTCTTCCTCGGGAATGCGTCAGGGCCTCCAAGCCTCAGTATACTTGAGGGCGAAAACGCCGTTGTCCAATTAAAGTGCAGAAGTTCAAGAACTCCTTGCAGGCGATTTCGTCACAGCGGAGACCGAGTTTTGAAGGAACCCACACGGAACGCCGCGGAGGAGGACCTGCCGGGTGAGGGCGGGCCTGCCGGGAGCTGGGGGAGCGCGCATGCGTGGCGGGGGGCGGGGCCGGCGTGGCCTCCGGAGCGGCGACGGCGGCGGCGGCGGCGGCAGCGGCAGCGGAGGCGGGCTCGGAGCTGCAGCGCGGGCTGCGGGTTCGCGGCTGGGGTGCGCCCCGCGGCCCGGGACGGGGACGGACACCTGGAGCCAGACCGCAGCCCAGAGGCGGCTTCGCGACCCAGAGGCGGCGCTGCTGCTGCGGGGCTCGGGCGCGCGCCCCGGCGGGACCGAGGACGGCGGGGAGGCAGGGCGCGGGCGCCGCGGGCCCGGACGCGCCAGGTAGGTGGCCGGGTCGGGAGCATCGCGGCGGCCGGGAGCCGCCGGAGACCGGGATGCTCCCAGGGCGGAGTGGGGGCGCGGCGCACGTCTCGACGCCGGGCGCGCCGGACGCGGACGGCGCCCGTGGTTGTCATGGAAATCGTACAGCCTAGCGGTTCCCGGGCGGTGGCGTCTTTGGAGAACAATCCGACCCCAGCGACCCCCAGCCGGATGACGCCTCGGGCCGCCTGGGGCTAAGGGGAGCGCGGCGCTGGAGTGGGCGGTGGGGAGCCGGGATGCGGGGACGCGGCGCCCCGGAGGCCAAGCAGGTCTCGGCGCCTGCTTGGTGCGTCTCCAGGTCTGGATCCAGTAACTCCAGATGCCGAGGCCTCGCGGTGTTTCGGGTGTAAACAGAACCGGGTTAAAATAAACCTGCCCCTCGATGTAGGAAATCTGGTCCCATCCTCCTAAACTCTGACCTTTTCTGCCGGTCCACAGCCCCCGACAACATTTCTGACATCTTTGCTTTTGCTATTTTCTTTCTTTATGGCTTTGCTAGTCAATGAATTGAGGCCCGAAAGACCCGCAGGGTTTCTGTGACCGGCTGTTGAAAAGCCAGTCCTGAATGTGTAGGCCATAGGAGATTGAAACACTCAAAACGTCAACGGTAATTTACGTCTTTGTGGGCTAAGGGAGCGGTGATGGGGTCTGATGGGCTCCGCTCTCCCTCCCCTTCTCGCCTGCCCTCTGACATTACATAATCATGTATTCCTCCTGCCCCGAGTTCATCCATAATGACAGGTCTTGAAAATAATTCTCTGGGTAAGAAAAAAGTATAGGCAGTTGTAAAGCCCATCTTGTCTTCTTGCTTTGCCACTGAATAGGTTTTGTGTTGGGAGACTGCTAAAGAGTGGAATTTGGTTTGCCACCTGCCCATTTGGGCATCTAAACCTAGGGAGCAGGGGGTGGGGTGGCAGTTTGAATGTTGCAGTGAGATTCTGACTGATTCATCTCTATTCACGGTGGATGGTATGGACTGTGGGCAGTAGGGTTGGCGATGGAACGAGCTGTCTTGTATGCCAGCCCTGCATCTGCCAGTTGCTAACTGTGTTTTTCAATTTTCTCATCTCTGGAAGGTGAGAACAAAACCTACTGTGCTGAGTTTGTTTTGGGATCTAGGTGCTGTTGGCATTGGTAAGTGCGCATAGGCTAGCTATAGGTTGTCCTAGAATGAAGCCTAATTTTTATTTGAAAACAGACTTTCTTTATCAGGAATTTTTGCCTTTGGATTTAGGCTAGGACCTTTGTTTGGGAGGGTTCTTTGTGGAAATGCTTATTTCTGGAAGAGTCAATTCACTGGTTTCTTGGAATAAAGTTGAAGTGATGGTGCCCATGTGGGAAGGTCATGTAGTTGTGTAGAGGTTTGGTGTCAGGAGGCCGAGGTGCTGTCCCAGGGGTGGCATCGCATGTGAGTGGAGTCCACAAGGCCTTGTTCTCTGTGGTGTCTTATAAACAAGCCAAAGTTACAGTTATAAGGAGAGTTTGACCTGAAGACAGGGCTTAAAGAAATAAACGCTGGAAAAATTCTTAGAAAGGAAGGCTGTATTTCCAGTGAGCTCAGTGGTAGAATCATTTGTACATGTTCTACTAGCTATTTTATTTAACTTTTTCATTAGGCTTAGGCCATCTCAGAATGTTAATTTGCTCAAGTGCAAGTACTGCCTCCCACCTAGACTCAAAGCTAAGAGTAGACATTATATCCTATTGTTTTTGGAAACTGGATAGTTTGTTGTATTGCTGTTAGACTTTAAGCCATTAGTAATTTAAAAAAAATCAATTTAGGGAAAGGATGAAATCAAATAATGTACATGAGAGGTTGTTGTGAGCTGTAAAGCACTCAAGAGACAGGTTGTATCTGATAGAACTACTGGCCCTTCAGGTCCCTTTAGGCAGCTGCCTGCCTGGGAGCATTGTCCTCAGCTAGCAAATCTACAGATGCGCCCAGGGAATGGAACTAAAAAGCCCGTGGGACAGACTGAGCCTCCCACCCCCAACCCATGACGTAACATGTCAAGAATTCAGTGAAAGTAGAGGTGGAGACATGGGACCAAGACTATTTTATCCTGGTTTCTTATGAAAAACTCCTTTAGAGATTATGTATTCCAGGAAGGGCCCTGTAGCATCATCAGCTGCTCACAGCGTTGGGAATCTTTGGCTTTCACCGAGGAAAAGTAGCACACATTTGCAGAGAAGAAGGCTTGATTATGTCTTTGCTGCTTCTGTGGAACTTGATTAAGGAGCTAGTCCTAGTCTTGAGAGATTCTTCAGCACAGCTTTTTCCAATGTCCTGGAGCAGAAGCTTTGTGAGGAGAGCTGATTCTGGGGAGACCAGTATTAGCTCTGGGGCAGGCCGGCTTCATTTTCTCTCTCTGTACTTTTAAGAAAAATACCATCATGAACTTAACCCCCAGGAGCTTACCTGTGTTTCTGTGCATATGCACACGTTGGTCTCTTAAAATCTTTTAATGTATTACTTCTGATTCGCTGAAAAATTGTGAGAATAATCCAGAGTTCCTGAATACCCTTTACCCAGATTCTCCTGATGTTGACATTTGCTTTATCCTCTCATGTTTGTGTGGGATCACTCCTCTCTCAGGACTTCCCAGGTGGTGCTAGTGGTAGAGAATCGGCCTGTAATGCAGGAGATGCTGGTTCTAATCCCTGGGTGGGGAAGATCCCCTGAAGGAGGGCATGGAAACCCACTCCAGTATTCTTGCCTGGATGGACAGAGGAGCTTGGTGGGCTATAGTCCATGGGGTCATAAAGAGTTGGACACTACTGAAGTGACTTAGCACGGTGCACAGAGTCTTCTCTGAAATGTTTAATGTTAAGTTGCAGACTTGATATGCTTTTACTTTATTGTGTGTTTCATAAAAATAAGGACATTTTCTTACAGGACAACAGTATGATGATTAAAAATCAGGAGATTAAATGTCGACGCAACACTAATCATCTACAGATCTTTTTCAAGATCTTGCCAGTAGCCACTTTAGAGCAAAAGGAAACCCAAGATTATGTGTTGTGTTAAACTGTACCACCTTTTTAGTCTCCTTTAATCCGGAACAGTTCCCGAGTCTTTCTTTGTATTTCCTGACTCTGACAGTTTTGGAGACAGTTACCTGTGTTTTGGATAATGTCCCTCAGTTTGGGTTTGCATGTGGTTTCCTCCTACTTAGATTCACTTTATGCACTTTTGGCCAATGTGGCGCAGGGGTGATATTGCAGGCATCTTAGGTGGTGGGAGGCAGATGCTGTTGATGAGTTCCATTCTCTAGTCCTAACTTTCATGGCCTGATTAAGAGGGTGTCTGCCTGTTTTCCTCACCAAAAGTTATCATTTTCCCTTTGTTGTTAGCATGTATATCATAGTAAGATCGCTTGCGACTATGTAAATATGCAGTTTTAGAATCCATTGATGATTCTTACCCAGATCAGTTATGATAGTTGACAGATGGTGACTTTCTAATTTCATGTTTCTTTCCATGCTTATTAGTTGGAATTGTACTAAAAGGAAGATCTTTACTTTCTCCCTCATTTACTCTAATTTACATCTCTGCACTCATGAATACCTGTTTCATGCAACATAGTTACTCTCATTATTAATTTTTTAAAAATTTCTGGCTGTGCCGGCTCTTCATTGCGCTGGTGGGCTTTCTCTTGCTGCATCATGCGGGAGCTGCTCTAGCTGTGGTGTGTGGGCTTAGTAATTGTGGCGTGCAGGCTTAGCTGCCTCCCGGCTTGTGGGATCTTAATTCCCTGACCAGGGATTGAACCTGTGTCCCCTGCATTGGAACGCTTATTCTTAACTACTGGACCACCAGACAAGTCCCCTCTTTCTTTATTTTTCTGCTTAAATTGCCCCAGACTTGGCCTGCAGGAGCCCCTTCCAGCTGGCTCCTAGGTCCTTTTGACATGTCCTTCTCATTCTTTGGGAACTTCTTTACTTTCTGGCCCCAAACTGCCAGGACTCAGCTTGTACTTTCTAGTCCTGAATTCAGCCATTTTTCCTAAGAGTTCAAGTTCCTTTTTTTGGAGAATGGAATTTAAAAACTCAGATCTGGGTGCTAGGTGTGCTCCTTGTTGCTTCTAGGCCTCCTTAGTGGACGGATGTTCTCACTGTAAATATAAATGGAGACACATTATACAAAATTTTCTTTGATTTGCTTTAATGCTATGTCCTGGAGACCTGTATGTACTGACATGAAATGTTTGGTCTGTATTCCAGAGTGTAAGTACTTTACCTAACTATCCTTTTTGATCAACATTTAGGTTGTTTCCAGTTTTCTGCTCTAAAAATAGTGGGGAATCTGTGAACAACATCATTGTCAACACAAATGTTTCAGTCTTCTAGATTTCCAGAAGTAGATTTTCTGGGTTCAGTTCAGTCACTCAGTTGTGTCCAACTCTTTGTGACCCCATGGACTGCAGCACGCCAGGCTTCCCTGTCCATCACCAACTCCCGGAGCTTGCTCAAACTCATGCCCATTGAGTTGGTGATTGCATCCAACCATCTCATCTGTTGTCCCCTTCTCCTCCTGCCTTCAATCTTTCCCAGCATCAGGGTCTTTTCTAAGAAGTCAGTTTTTCCCATCAGGTGGCCAAAGTATTGGAGCTTCAGCATCAGTCCTTCCAATGAATATTCAGGACTGATTTCCTTTAGGAGGACTGGTTTGATCTCCTTGCAGTCCAAAGGACTCTCAGGAGTCTTCTCCAAGACCACAGTTCAAAAGCACCACTTCTTCAGTGCTCAGCTTTCTTTATGGTTCAGCTGTCACATCCATACTGGAAATGACTTTGACTATATGGACCTTTGTTGGTAATATCTCTGCTTTTTAATATGCAGTCTAGGTTGGTCATAACTTTTCTTCCAAGGAGCAAGAGTCTTTTAATTTCATGGCTGTAGTCACCATCTGCAGTGATTTTTTTTGGAGCCCAAGAAAATTGTCACTGTTTCCATTGTTTCCCCATCTAGTTGTCATGAAGTGATGGGACTGGATGCCATGGTTGTCGTTTTTTGAGTGTTGAGTTTGAAGCCAACTTTTTCACTCTTTCACCTTCATCAAGAGGCTCTTTAGTGCCTCTTCACTTTCTGCCATTAGGGTGGTGTCATCTGTGTATCTGAGGTTATTGATGTTTCTCCCTGCAATCTTGATTCCAACTTGTGCTTCATCCAGCCTGGCATTTTGCATGATGTACTCTGTATATAAGTTAGTTAAACAGGGTGACAACATATAGCTTTGTCGCACTCCTTTCCCAACTTGGAACCAGTCTGTTGTTCCATGCCCAGTTCTAACTGTTGCTTCTTGACCTGCATACAGGTTTCTCAGGAGGCAGGTAATGTGATCTGGTATTCCCATCTCTTTAAGAATTTTCCAGTTTGTTGTGATCTGCACAGTCAAAGGCTTTGGCGTAGTCAATAAAACAGAAGGAGATGTTTTTCTGGAATTCTCTTGCTTGGAGAATTTTGAGCATTACTTTGCTAGTGTGTGAGATGAGTGCAATTGTGCAATAGCTTGAACATTCTACAGCATTGCCTTTCTTTGGGATTGGAATGAAAACTGACCTTTTCCAGTCCTGTGGCCACTGCTGAGTTTTCCAAATTTGCTGGCATATTGAGTGCAGCACTTTCACAGCATCATCTTTTAGGATTTGAAATAGCTCAGCTGGAATTCCATCACTTCCACTAGCTTTGTTTGTAGTGATGCTTCCTAAGGCCCACTTGACTTCACATTCCAGGATGTCTGGCTCTAGGTAAGTGATAACACCATTGTGGTTACCTGGGTCGTTAAGATCTTTTTGTTTCTGGGTTAACGCATAATATTAAATGCATAACTTTTCCAAATTGCCCTCCTCACCCCATCCCATTTCCAAGAGACTTTATCTCTCTTTTCATCAGAGCACAGATGATGTGTGAAATTGCCTTTTCCCCTTTCATTTGCCCAGCACTGAACTGAAGGGTACAAATATTGTTAATTTTTGCCAAATTAGTGGATTAAGAATATGTTACTTTTTAAATTACATTTCCCAAATTACCAAAAGTATTGAAAATCTTTTCTTTCTAGTTTTTATTTTAGCTGTGAGTTACCTGGTCATATCCTTTGTGGAGTTCCCTGGGGGCTCAGATGGTGAAGTATCTGCCTGCAATGCTGGAGACCTGGGTTCGATTGCTGGGTGGGGAAGATCCCTTGAAGAAGGAAATGGCAAGCCACTCCAGTATTCTTGCCTGGAGAATTCCATGGGCAGAGGAGCCTGGTGGGCTACAGTCCAAGGGGTTGCAAAGAGTCGGACACGACTGAGCGACTTTTTTTCCATCCTTTGTGGGTTAGCTGTTCACATCCTTTGCCTTTCCTCATTATGTTGTTTATCCTACTGTACTGTGGAACATACGATAAGTTTGCACCTTATTCATGGCAGCCTTCGACATCTCCTTTAAGGGCAATGCCGTTTTCATCCTTAATGGAGAAGGAAACCAACATTTCCTGAGCACCCCTACATACCAGGCCCCCGGCAAGGTCCTGGGAGAAGGCAGATGGCGTTGGGGGGAGGCTAAGGTGAGGTGTGGGTAAGGCACCACCTGGGGGTGGTTATAAGTGGTTGAACTGGGGTTTGAACCCAGGTCTACCTAGATCTAGCACCATTTCCACAAAATTACACAGCTTCCTTCATAGGACTTTGAAATGAACGCCTCTGTGTGTCAGTGTGGGGATGAACATTAACTACCTGGAGTCCCCAGTAGCAGCAATTTCTGTTTTTGATGTGTCAGTGAAGGATTTTTTGACTCAGTCCTGTTTGGTGAGCATACACATCTCTCAAAACCAACTATTTTGTTCCTGGAACTGTTGCGGACCCTCCAGTTGGCTGTGTGACTTTGGGGAAGTGGCGTCATCTTTCTGTGCCTGGTTTTCTCATCTGTAAAGCTGGGCTGAAGGCAGTGGCAACCCCAGAGGCTTGTCGCGGGGGTGAATGAGTTAAGACCCATCGGGTGTGTGGAGTGGCGCCTGATGCTGGCAGAGCTCCCCGGGACTGAACCTTAGGGCGGGGTTATATGGTGAGCATGTGCGGGACCCCACGTGGAACTGGAAATCAGAGCAGCCTCTCTCGTCGGGTTTAATCTCTTACCCATCCCTTTCGACATAACCCAGGTGGGAAGGGGGAGCCCAGGGCTCCTGGGTGCTCGCCTCCTCCCTCTGTGGACCTCGCCTGGGCCCCAGCCCAGCCGGCCCTCGTGTCTGCCCAGCCCCTCACCTGGGGCAGCTGAGACACTGCAGGCCCTTCCACTGGGGTCTGCTCAGTCGGGGTCACCTGGCGAAGGTGCCAGAAGCAGGCAGTGTCTGGCGTGGGAGGGGGGCATGCTATGGGGATAAAGATGAGTGTCCATTTTCTGGAATAGGGTCAGGAAAACAGATGGGTGTCCTCTGGCCTCCAGGAGGAAGGGAGGGGACCGCTGGAGGCGCCAAGAGATCCACTCCCCCCAGCTTCCTTCCTGAAACCTCTCAGACCCTTACCCTCAGACAACTGGTCATTGTCCAGACCCTGAGACCCTGCATCGCCCCACCTGTTCCACTTGCAGGCAGGATGCTGGGGTCTCCCGAAAGCCTCTCTCTTCCCTGTCCGCTGCTCTGCACCTCACCAGTGCCCTTGAGCGGCTGTTAACAGTAGTCTCTGGTAAAACTCCCTCACTCCCAAACGGGGCCCTTCTTTCCTTCCCTGTCCTTCCCTGCTCGCATTTCAGCGGTGCATTCTCTAGCCTATTAATTAGAGCTTTCAAGAAGGATGACCTTGGTGTGCAGATCCTGGGAGTGTGAAGGAAAGGCATGTGGGCGGGCGGGTGTTTCTGGAGAGCAGGCCCTGCTAGGAGATGTGGACGCCCAGTTCAGGGGTCTCCCTGGGGTTGTGGATTATGGGCCGAGTCGGTTGGAGTGCTGTCGGCTGCCAGATAGACAGTAAGGACGTTGAGTGTCTCAGCCGGAGCCCTCTCTAGCAGCAGTTTCATCGAGGACCTAGATTCCACATCCCAGGGTCAGCCTCCCAGCGGTTATGAGATGATCCTTAGGGCCAGCGGGACTGTGTGAAGGAGGCCTGCCAGCCAGTCCCCAGCCCCGGCGTCTGCTGGTGGGAGCGGTGAGGATTGCACGGCCTCCCCAGACCCAGAACACGGGGCTGCGGGCTGACTGACCTAGCTGTGCTTCTCTGAGCCTGGTCTCCAGACCCGCAGCCCCAACATCACCCGAGACTTGTCTGACATACAGTCCCAGGCCCCAACCAGCCAACCCAGTCAGAAACTCGGGGAGGGCCCTGCGGTCTGTTTGTAGACTAGCCCACCAGGTGATTCTCCTGTAAGATCAAGTATGAGAATTGCTCTCTCAGACTGATCAAGGCCACCTCCCACTCCTCAACTGGAAATGGGGCTGGCTGTTTCCAGAATCCAGAGAGGAAAGTTCTCAGAAAAGGCGGGCAGCAGAGAAAAGTTGGGAGGTCAGCCCGTGGTGTCAGCCGAGGGGCGTGCGAAGTGTCTAAGGAGCCTTGCCCTCCTTGGCCCCCCTGCCCCAGTGTATGGACCTGGCTGAGTGCCCAGCTCCTGCCCACAGCCTATCCAGCTGCTCTGAGCGAGACCCCGACCTTCCTCCAGGATGGCGTTGATAACAGCAGCCCCCGAGGGCGTGGGGACCGGGGCCCTGCTCACTCACTTCCCCAAGCAGGTCCCGGAGCGCGTTCAGGTGTGTGGGGTGTGCACTCACTGCCACTTCTCACTCGATTAGGAAGAAACGGACCCGTGCCATTCGTAGGGGCTTGGGGACTGTCGGAGGGACTGGCCTGCAGGGGCAGTGACCTCGGGGGCCCTCTGAATGGTAGCAGGTCCTCTCCCTGGCGCCCCGCATGTGATCAGCGTGGTCATCCCCTTGGGCAGGCACAGCCCCGCTGCACGTCTGTGTGAGTGGAACAGCCACGTCCCCCGCGGGGTTCCAGGTTTCCCCTGGAGCTCGAGAGCTGAGGTACTTCTGGATTTTCTTGACTTCACAGGGCTTTCAAGGTCCATCCTAATATGTAAAAATGATGTACGGGAGCCGTCTGAGGTTAAGTGCCACTGCTTTGGTGCTAATGGCCGAGGGCGGAAGAGCGGCTGAGGGACCAGAACGTGTTTGCAGATGCAGTGGTTGGTGAAATCAGCCTGAGGGTGTCACCAGGATTTAAACATTTTTTGAAATAGAATACAGAATATCCAAGTAGATTTCCTACAGGGAGGGGAAGCTTTTTTTTTTTAATAAAACACCTAGTTATTTGCGTGTGGTGTGTGAGTGGGTATTGTGATTGTTTCTTCCTGTGGGTTTTTTTTTTTTAATAAATCCAAGAGTCAAGCACAGAAGGCAGAGGACGCCTCTGGACGTGCACACACACGGGGTCTCTTCCTGGGGAGGGGGCTCGGGGGCCATGGCTCACCCTGGCTGGAAAGCCACCAGTCTGAAACGAGAGGGGCCTTTCAGTGGTGTGGGGGTGGTTGTGGAGCTGGCCACCCGAGGACGGGCCTTAGGCAAGGGCCTAAGCTTCCTGGTCTTACTCTGGTTTATTTTTTGTGGTGTTTGACCCTCCTAACGTGCTGGGGGTCATCCGCAGGGCCACGCAGAGACCAGAGCAAGGTGGGGTGTGCGGAGGCAGTGGCAGAGAGCGTGTCAGCTTGTCAGAGGTCCAGGATTTGACTCTGGAAGCCTGACCCATCCTTCCAACAGGGCGATCAGCATACAGCGGCCTACCGAGGGAGGGAGGAAACGGGGATGGGGCTAGAGGTAGATGCGGACAGGTATTAGTGTCCGCCTTGTTTTGAGGCCAGCCCCACTTTGCCTGTGACACCCCCTCACCTTTGTGGCTTGACAGTGACGGGACGACGCCTGAGTCACCGTGGCTGCTGTTGACAGCGTCTTGGTTATTTCAGCAGGGGGGAATCTGGTTTGTGTCACAGCCTCTGCACTCATGTCTTCGGGCTGTCTGTGTCTGGTTTTTGAGCAGGGCAAGTTGGAATGTGGAAAGAGAAAGTGCTGGACAAGAACCTGAGTCAACTCTCATGTATCGAATGGGGAAGGCGCCTGGCTGATGGGGATAGGCTGGGGAGTGGAGTAAATAGTACGGGCAGGAGAGGTCTGTGCGCTGCAGCTCCGGGCCAGCGCCCGACCAGGGAAGGTACCTTCTCGCAGGAGGCCCGGCATCTTTGCAGTCTTGATAACCCCTTTTCCTACCGTGTCCCTGTTCTAAAACGTGTATTCAAAAGGCTGGAGTGTGTCCCATCCTGAGTCCTGCTCAGGGCACCTCTGAGGGGAAATGTTGCAGAAGAAGGGGGTTTTGAGAGGCAGGGGACTGCCAGCAAAGGTCAGAGGAGAAGGATGTGGGCAGGAGGAGGAAGAGGGGAGTGGGGGAGGGGTCTGGACTCCTAGAGCTTCAGTCAGGTGGTCACTGACCCAGCTGTCTTCTGCTGACACTTGTTTTTCCCTAAAGCACATAGAAACTTGTGATTGTGTGCAGTGGAATGTTAAATATTTTCACATTTCTTACTGATTGCTTTGACTGTGTTCTGCATAAATACATGTTAAACAGTGATTACATTGCATAATTGGGTGATAATCAAATGACCTATAAAATGGAATCATTGACAGAGTCCAGTTAGAATGGGGCTGTGTGCCAGGAAATATCAAGATGCCCCAGATTCTTCTAGACATTGTCACTGCTCTGGTTTGGAGGAGGAGAGGTGGCTGAGCTGGTTGGCCTTGGGGAAGCACCGAACTGGTCACCGCCCACCTGGGGTGGAGGCGTGATGTGGAAAGTTCAGCTTCTCTGCGCTGGTGCTGATTAGAATCTCAAAGACAGAGTTTTGGGTGAAGTAGAAAAGGATAGCGTTATTACCTTGCCAGGCAAAGGGGGCTATAGCGGGCTAATGCCCCCAGAACCCTGTGTCCCAACTTGGGGCTGATAGTGAGAAGTTTTACCGTAATTGTGTGAAGAGAGTGTGATCAGCTTGTGGACCTTCTTCTAATGGGTTGGTGGTGAGGTCAGTAGGAGTCAGCATCATCAGCCTTCAAGGTCAGCTGGTCTGGGTCTACATGCTTGTGGGCCGCATACCGTCATTAATTGTTAATTTTTTCCACCTGGAATGGGGTTCAGTATTTACAAAACAGCTCCAAGGTATGGTTGTGATATCCTTTGATGAGGAACCAGGACCTTGCCCCAAAGCTCCTCTTGCCTGTTTCTCCCTGGTCTTGCATTCCCTCTCCCTAATAACTGCTTGAATCTTCCCGTTGGAACTCAGGGAAGGTCATGGAAGTTGAGCGAAGGCTGTTTCTTATAATCCTAGAGATGTGGGACCCAAAGGCCTTGTGCTCAGGAGCCCCACAGGGCCCTGAGCGGGCAGTTGCGTTTTGCCCTCAGTTTGCAGGTGACTTGGTGAAGCTGGGCCTGAATCTCGTCTCCTCCTTCCTTGTGCATATAGTGAAGGGCATTCCCAGCATCGCAGGCCCCAGTCCTGCATCGTGGACTGTGATGGTGCCTGTGGGCAGCGTGGGCGAGGTCTTCTGTGTGCTTGATTTGGTTGGCCTGGGGCTCAGACACGCATATACTGTCTGTTTAGGGAAGTGCGTCTTGAGTCTGTGGCCTTGGGCTCTTTGACTCTCCCACCCCCTGCAGTGACTCAGCAGCAGCTTTCTGGAATGGAGAAGCTCCGTGTCAGAGACACGTGTTAGTGGAGGTGGGAGCTCCCTGTGCACCACGCAGACCAGACTCCTGGCCCATGCGGAGCGTCTGGTGCCCCCCGGCTCCTCCCCTGCGCCCTGTCCCCACCCCGAGCACAAGTGCACTCTGAGTTGAAGCACAGATCCTCGTCGTTCTCTTTGGAGACCACTCTACTCCCTAATAGTTTCCTTTTCTCTGATAATTTATGGACAGTTACTGTCTCATGCATCTCTGGATTCTCTCTGGCAACGTGACATCCTTCTCTGACTTCTCCGACCTCCTTTTACTCTCTCTTTGGGCTGTTTTATTTCTTAGTAGACATTCTTGACCTTTAACTCAAAGGGTACATGGATTTAAAGTTACCAGTCAGAGCACAGGCTGATTGAAAAGAAAGAGCTTCAGGTGGATACAACTGTAGGAGGACTGTCCCTTCTGGAGGAGTCCCCCTAGCTCAGGGCTGTGCCCGCTGGTGAAAGCTGTCACACTCTTCATTTGTGTGTCTTCCTGAAACCCTGCAGAGCCGACGAGGACTGGGCTCCATCTCACTTGAAAGCACTAACAGTCTAGGACACGCGCTTCGTGATTGTCATTTAGGTGCCTTTGAACTATACGGTGTTTTGAATAACCCCAGCAGAAGGACGGAGATCTTTGGATTTTGAGTCGACTTAATTGTTTAATCATTCTTTAATTAGTCAAATATCTTTACTGAACTAGGTATTCACCTTGTTGGTCAAAGACAGAGGAAAAGCCAGCCGATGGGTTGGGAAGCAGCGAGGGGCCTTCTGCAGGGTTGGTTCACTGGCTCAGAGAGAAGGGATGCTCCATGATAGCAGGACTGCCATCTTGGTTAAGGAGACCCAGGTTTTAAGATTACTTCCCGTCGGTTTCTAACCTGGGACCACGTAGGCCTTTCGCACTGGGGACTTGCCTATTGGGCTGTGAGCCTGAGTGCGCCCCAGCCCCGAGGCTCCTGGGGCTCCGGCCACACTGTCTGGTGTGCAGGTCCATCCTCCTCGCAGCCGGCACAGCCTCAGCCCCTTCCGTGGCAAAGAGGGTTCTCAGCTGTCGTCGATACAGTTCATTTCAAACAGGATCGGATGAGCTGTGATCAAATTCCTGGGATGTAAGCGCGGTCTCATTCCTTGGAACTGGCCATGGCAGGATCTGACCGCTGTTACACACCCGCGGTACCAGTGTATTGGCTGTGCCATAAACTGTTGGTGGCACCAGTGTTTGTCACGGCAGCTAGCAGCCCATGGCCTAGACTGCGAACCTAATTTAATGGATGAACTGTAATGAATAAAAACGAGGGCTATTTTTACCTCATAACCTAGATTTGTCTGTGCTGAATATGCAAGCCACTCTATTAAATGTTTGGGGCAGTAAACAGGAATTCAGTACATTAAAGCTTTTAAGCTTGCTACTCAAGCAGGCCTGGAAATAGAGTTTGTTACCTTTTTTAGGATTGTAAGTGTTGATTATGTTGGGAAGAAACTGTTCTATGAAATAATTCTAACAAAATGAATCTTCTACTTATAAGTTCTTGTGAGAATGTACTCACCCTAGCCTGGAGCCCAGGGTAAATTTGAGACTGCTTTGTCTAAAGTTCTCTTTCTGGGAAATGGGACTGTTAATCAACTTAAATCTGAAATAGTATCCTTCCTCCTCCCCAGTTCTCAGCACTCCAGGATGGTGACATTGTCCACCATTGGATTTAAGTGGGAAATGGTAAAGTTGTTAAAAGATTAGTGTCTAGCTGTGTGTAACGGCAGATCTGAAGGGAGAGAGGCTTAGTCAAAGGCGGTGTTTATTTCTCTCCTTGTACTGGAGGTGGGCAGTCAGGTCGTGTGCCCTACAGCCCCCGGGCCCAGCCCTCTTGTCCAGGAAGGCAGCTAGAGGCGCATCCAGCTTTGGGGCCTTCCAGGCTGCAGGAAGCTGAACTTCCTGAGAACTCCGCACCAAGCTCTGTCCTGGTGTCTTGTTGGCAAGAGCTGAACCCTTGACCACACTCAGGGAGGCAGGCGGCCCCATGCCAACCGAAGTTCAGGGTCCTGGGCCTGTTACTAAGGAGGAAGGGAAGAATGGACATTGGAGGCAACTCGCTGTGTCTTTCCTGCAAGTTGTTAGCTTCAAAAGATAAGTTTTTGTGCTTATTGGGAAAGTGTTGGCAAAATGTTGGGGAAATTTCTGTGGGGAAACGAGGTGTGGGCAGCTATTGTAACTAAACTCAAGGGCCTGAGACCTTCCTTTCTTTCACGTGGGTCTTAACACTTGAGCCTGAAATGGGTCCCGGATCCTTTGGCCTTAATTCCTCCTTTAAAGGACAGAAATGGTAGAGGTCTCATCTGAGTTCTCGGGTCACCAGGCACAGAGGCTGCGGGCTGGATCTGCTTTCCCCACTAGGCCCTCGGGGTTTCTGGACCCCTGGGTGTGTCCAGAGGCGAGGGTTGCCCGGGGTGGGGCTTCAGGCAGAGTGTGAGATCCAACAAGGGCCAGTGGGCGAGATGCCCTGGGTGGGAAGGGGCCCGGAGTAGGGGCCCAGGTGGGGCAGACTGCTTCTCCCGCCAGGGCCGTCTCCCTGAGTGTGGGGGGCCGGCCTTACCAGCAGAGTTGAGAGATACCTGGGTCTGTTTCCATCTTTCCTGCCTCCTTCCCGCCTCATCCTGCTTTTCCTTTCGGAAGGGTGATCTCAAGTGCCCTGCTGTCTGTCCAGTGAAAGGGGTCTGAGAATCAGTCTCCTCTCGGTGACAGTGAAGCTGACTGTGTTCTGCTTTTACAGGTGTTTGCATTTCAAGAAGGATGTATGTTCTTATTTAGTCACTTCAGTCATGTCTGACTCTTTGCGACCCCATGGACTGTAGCCTGCCGGGCTCCTCTGTCCATGGGATTCTCCAGGCAAGAATTCTGGAGTGGGTTGCCGTGCCCTCCTCCAGGGGACCTTCCCGACCCAGGGATTGAACCTACATCTCTTATATCTCCTGCATTGGCAGGTGAGTTCTGTACCGCTGAGCCGCCTGGGAGGCAGGAACTACACTAGCACTGCCTACACCCAAAGCTTGTCGGGTGGCAGACCCCAGAGTAGGGGAGGCCTGGGGCCCTCCTTGTGCCGCAGACCGCTGGGCGTGAGCCTTCGCCTGCTGCACATCTGGTGTTGGCCAGACCCGCTGCTGCTGTTACCTTCTCCCGCCCCGCCCAACACCCGCGTGCAGTGAGTGCCTCTCACCTCTCGTGTGCTCAGTCAGTGCTTGCACAGACCACTCACACTTACATCTGCCGCTTGCACACATGGATACACGCTCTTTATACACACATGTGTGTACACAGCCCTCACCCCTTCGCCACCCCCCACCAGGGAGGCTGTAGTCCCCGGAAGCTGCGCTCCTGGGGGGGCCGTGTGTTGCTTTCTGGCTGATTGGAACCCCTGGGAGCTAGGAGTCTGAACATGCATATGTTCAAGGATCTTTACCAGAAACATTCCCTGAGTTCATGCTTCTGAAATCAGAAGCTTCCTTTTGCGTTTCTAAAACTCATGATGAGAATCTGCTCTTAGGTAGTAACAGCTTTTCCTTGCCTTTGAAAACATCTTCACTTCCCATTTTGAAAAGGGAAGGACTTTGGCCTTTCCCACAGCCCTTCCCTGCCTTCTCTCCCTGGGCGACCCTGCAGGCCGGGGATGAACTCACCGCCTTTCCTCGTACCCCAGCATCGTCGCTGTGTGAGCTGGTGCTGATCTTCCAGGTTGTTTTGCCGTCCGGTTCTTTCTCAGTGAAAACGTAATTCTTTTTTGTGTGTTTGAGAGTAAAATATTCGAGATGCCCATCAAACTTCTCAGAACCACCTTTCCTCCTGGGCATGGATGGGAGTGTCCATTCCCATGTCATTTGGGACTTGCCTTCCCATTCCACAGGTGCCCTGGTAAGCAGACGCTGCACCTGTGTTTCAGAGGAAACAAAGACTGCTGAGACACGCTGAGTGCTGAGTATTGCAGGGTGAATGGAAAGTGTGGCCTGGCCCTGAGGGAAGTGGTTCTGATTTCCAGGTTTCAGCTCCCACTCTTAAAGGGGCAGGCACTGTCCTAGAGTGGGGGTGGGGGGGGGGGGGGTGGAGAGACCTGGAGACAGTAGTGCTGTCTGCAGAAGGTGGTGGCCGGGCAGCCTTGCCAGGGACATAGCCCTGGCATATGCCTGCCCGACAACAGTGGGCGCTGGGGAACGTCCCAGTCCAAGATGGCGCCAGCACCGGCCCAGAGACACGCGGGTGTGAAGGGGGCCTCCAGAGGACTCGGGATGTGGGCCTCAGTCAGGCGCGCGCAGGCGGGGCTGCGTCCACTGGGATGGTGCTCCTGTGGGGCAGGATGGGCGGTGCAGGGGCAGGAGTCCGCTGACCTGTGGGGCTGGCTCAGCGTTTCACCCCGAGGCTGGGGGACCAGGCACTTGGATTGCCTGGCACCCCTGCCCCTCAGGTTGAGAGAGGGCAGGTGGTCTGGTCGCTCTGGTGACGAGCAGGCAGCTCTCGTCAGGAGGAAGGGAGCGAGTGCGGGGCGGTGAAGAGAAGCCGCGTCAGAGTGCGACTGTCTGCCGCAGGAATCCTGAGGGGCTGCGTGGGGGCGCCGGGTGGCTGGATGCCCTGCCCCGCTGCACTCTGCCTTCTCGGTGTAGTTCCTTAGGAGTAGCTCCTTAAGGGTCTGGAGGAATTGCTGAGAGGTTCACTGCTGCTTAATGCCTGTGTGGGGATGCTGTGTTCCGCGTGGCATTCACCAGTGTGACGCTTGTTCTCAGGGGACGTGCCCAGTAACCATGATGGATCTGGGGTGTCCTGAGACGTCAATGTTCTGCAGGGCAGGGCCAGCAGCTCAGCTTTCTTTGTATCCCCAGAAGCCTCCTACAGTGCCTGGCACACAACCAGTGTGTAATTCATGTTTGTTGAATGAGTGAAAGGGAAAGTCACTGCGTCATTGTCTGAAGGGAAGGGAAAGCCTCAGGCTGTTGCAGGAAGACACCCGTTTCCCGGAGGTCACGTTGGGATTCAGTCTAACTTAGGAAAGGGAGGTGAGGGCAGAGCCTGTGGTCGCCCCAGTAAGTCCTCAAGGTGAAGCCAGGCCCCTCAGCTTGTCCCCTGCACCTGATGTGTCCCGGGCGCCTGGCCCCTCACCCACTGACGAACCTGGGGCTGCTTCTGCACCTCTGGGAGGAAGGAGCCACGCCTCAGGGCTTGGTTACCCTGGGTGTTTTCTCCCTGAATTTAATCAACCTGAAAGAGGAATTCTGTTTCCATGTCTGCAGGCTTGTGAGTAGACTGCTAGGGACCAGAAGATTCGGAGGAGCTGGGAGGCTGGGGCGCACAAGCCAGGGGCCGCCGCCTCTCCTGAGCCTCGGGGGCCTCACGGGGCTCCATGGAGCCATGAGTTAGATGTCAGGGCTGTGGGTGGGGGCTCGGGCTGCGGGGTTCAGAGAGAAGTGTGGGCAGGGTGGGGTAACACACCGGGAGGGAGGCTTCGGGAGGCGCGGCCAATCCGAGATTTGAGACTGCATTCATGGCACACTGGAGTTTCTTCAGACTTTAAAATTCTGTTTTGCTTGTCTCTTACTGATTGGTTGGTTGGTTGAATCATTGTTTTTGTTTTAAACGGTGAAAGCATAGTCTTCTAAATAGTCTGAGGAGTCCCTTTCTTAGATTGCAGCGGTTGTTACGACCACCCCTGTGTGCTAACTGCTTTCGTGGGCCAAAGCTGGCGGCCTGGTCTCCGCTCTGGGCTGGGCAGGAGTTGTGGGCACCTCTGCGCCCTGAGCCCCGCATGGCCCGACGCTTGGTGGCCAGAGTGCCCAGCCACAGGCAGGGTGCCCTCAGAGCCTGCGGTGGTGGCACTGAAGCCGTGTCCCTGAGATGATGGAGACGAAACCAGCCCTGGAGAAGAATGTGATAAGCCGCCTGTGAAGACTGGGCCATGAGGAAGAGAAAGCACTGGGGTGTGAACCCAGAGATGTGTGTTCCTAGAAGTGGATCAGTTGTCCCCGAGTCCTCTCTCTGTGGTGGAACAGCTGAGTGGCGGCTTCGGCCTGCTGAGCCTTAAGCACCAGGGGCCCAGAGCCGCCAGGAAACGTGGTTGAGCCTGTTGGCCAGAGGCCGCGCAGGCGTTTGGCTTGCGTCTGCGAGGGCCTGCTGTAAGGTCCCGGGGCTCTGGGACCCAAAGCGTTTGTGTCCCCGTGCCGTACACTGTCGTGATGTGGTCAAGCCATGCCAGAGGCGGCCAGTTGGAGGAAGGGCAGGGAAGGCAGAGCGAGAGGGGCTGGGTGTGTTGCCAGAGACAGGCGCGGCCCTCCTTCCCCTCAGCTGCCTGGGGACGCCGCCCCAGAGGAGGACTCCTTCAGGCCCCATCCTTGTTCTCGTGGCACGCGGGGGTGGGGGTGGTGGACTCGCTCCACCATGGACTGCAGCACACCAGGCTTCCCTGTCCTCTGTCTCCTGGAATTTGCTCACACTCATGTCCTTTGAGTCAGTGATGCCATCCAACCATCTCATCCTCTTATCACTCCCTTCTCCTTGTGCCTTTGATCTTTCCCAGCATCAGGGTCTTTTCCAGTGAGTCGGCACTTTGCATCAGGTGGCCAAACTATTGGAGCTTCAGCATCAGGCTTTCCAATGAATATTTAGGACTGATTTCCTTTAGGATTGACTGATTTGATCTCCTTGCTCTCCAAGGGACTCTCAAGAGTCTTCTCTAGCACCACAGTTCGAAAGCATCAATTTTTTGGTACTCAGCTTTCTTTATGGTCCAAACTCAACTTGGTGGGAGTCTTCAAAACCTCCCTGTTCTTGGCTTGATTTGTCAAATTTGATGACAGCATTTCATGTTATGTTACACAGCAGGTATTCACTTTGGATAAATGATAAGGCCTGTTGGGGTATATGATAAAGTCAGCCTCCTATCCCCTCTCTGGCCACCCAGACCCTCCCTGGAGACCCCAGTGCCACGGGCTTTCTCGTGTCTTCCCCGCAGGTGTTCCGTGTGCGAGTCAGCAAGGGTGTATGTGTGTTATGTGTAGACATGGTCACGGTGACCCTAGTCCCGCATGGCTGCTGTCCCGCCCTTGTGCGCTGGCCCTCCCCTCCTCCCCTGACTGTACCCTGGTGCTCTCCGCTCACGGGGACATAGTTTCTCTTTGTTTGGCCCAGCTGCGTGGGGTCCCCCTGCCAGGCTGTACTGTGGATTCTTTAAGCAGGGCTCTGTTGATGGTGGTGGGCTTTTGCCAGCCCGTGCTTGGCACGCGTGTTAAGTGCCCTGCCCTGCCCCGAAGTGTGGATGGAGTATCCTGGCTGGAGGGAGAGCGGGGGCTTAGATGATGTTTGGATGTTCCTCCCCATTTCCTGCAGTTCTCACTTGGCCTGTAACTTTTCCTTGGTCAGATATTGTCATCTGTAAGATAGGCTTCTTTAAAATACTGCCGTCTAGTTACATACAGACCTTTCAGACTAACCCGTAGCATCCTGAATGAGGCTTGTCAAGGCCACCCGGACCCAGCTTCTAGGACAGTGGTTCTGAAGGGCTCTCCTCTGCCTGGCTCACCACAGGGCCGAGCACCAGGAGCTTCAGAAGGGTCTGCAGGGTCTCATCTGATAGCCGGGACCGCCCTGTGCCTGGGGAGTGGGCCGATTTCCGGCTGTAATGTTGTCTGCCTGAGGCTGGCCCTGGCTGGGCCCTCCCAGGGTTTCAGCCGCTCCCACCAGGCTGTGTGTCTGGGAGGGAGGGGAACGACCTGGACGGGGGCATTGCACACATGGGTGGTGGGTGGTCGCCGTCAGCTTCTCCGTCTGCGAGCCGGCCCGGGTGGTTTGCACTGCGGTGGTTATGTGGTGACATCGCTGAGCAGCGGTGTACAGGCAGCGGCATCTGCAGGGCCCCCCTTCAGTCCCAGGAGGTGGGGTGGTGGAGGCTACCGGCACCTGCCTGCCTGCGTGTGTTCCCTCCTGTATGCAGTGGGCTGGGGATGCTCCAGGGAGAAGGACGCGGGGACAAGCCCCCCTCAGGGTTGTCCCAGGAGTGTGTTATGGGAGCCTACGTACAAGGCCCCGCGGGACCTCAGAGGATCGGGCCAAGCTGCAAGACCTCCCCTGGGAGCGAGGGTGGGCAGGTGTTAGACGCAGGCACCCAGGGGCTCCCCACGCCAAGGAGCGCTGAGGGTCCTTCCTCCTGCCGGCTCAGTCCCAAGGCCGCTGTCCCCTTTCTGGCCTGGTGGTGGCTGGTCGGGAGCCCAGCCCTTGTACCTGTAGAGGTCAGAGAAGAGGGGTGCAGAGAAGACAGCTCAGGGGCTGGGAGGGCTGCGCTCAGGAAGCCAGTGGGGTTCCTCTTTCTGTTCATTTTTTCTTTAGAACAGTCTTGAGGTTTGGAGGCTCCGCCCTGAGCCCGCTGTGGTGGGCTGCTCGGCCCGTGAGAGGGATGGTCTTCACGTCCCTTGCAGGCTGGAGTCTAGGTGGGGGACTCCTGAAAGGGGGCGGGGAGGGCAGAAACTCCCTGGAGATCTGGCCTCGTCCGTGCAGAGCCCCGAGAGCGGCCGCCAACGCCAGAGGAAGTGGGAGGATTGCACATGGTGCATTTTGAAACTGGGACCCACCCTCCCCCAAGAAGGAAAACCGGGAGCAGGCGCCACGGAGCCAGGCCGCAGAGACGGAGAGCGGGGGGAGGGGCCCGGTGTTAGCGCTGCATCCTCTGCCGCCCTGCTGGCCCCTCTTCCAGGCCCCACGCCAGGGACCCGCCTCCGGCCGCTGCTTTGGCAGCTGCAGGGCTCATGGCTGAGGGAGGTGCTCCGGCTGCGTTTGTGGAAGGTGAGGGGCCTGATCACCGCTCATGGTTCCAGTGGTCGGGGTCCTCCTTGGTGAGGTCAGCCGAGGTCTGTGAAACAGCGGAGGTGTGGCACTGTGTTTAAGGCTGCCGTCTGTGGCACAGTTTTGTATTTAAGGAGGATGAGCTGAGGATTTGGGCAGCCTAGGAAGCTCCCTCTGAACAGTCAGGAGAGCCAGTATGTGCGGAGGAGGCTTTTGAGTGTCGGCAGGATTGAGGCCGCATGCGGCTGTGTGCGCAGCTCACAGGCTGGCTGGTGGTCCCGCGCGGGGGCAGGCACTCCCTCACTGACCGAGGTCCTTGACTTCCTGCCGCGTGCCCGGCAGCGTCCTGGCGGCCTCACCGTATTTCTCATGTCGTCCTCTACGTCAGTGTCCTAGGCTCGCTCTCACAACTTCCTACCAGCTTGGTGGCTGAAAACAGTAGAACTTCATTTTCTCACAGCTCCAGAGGTTAGGAGTCCAAATCAGCATCACAGGGTCAAGACCACGGTGTCAGCAGGGCCGTGGTGGCTCAGAGAAGGATCCAGTCCGCGCCTCGTCCAGGGTAGCTGCCGGCTCCCCTAGGCTCGTGGGCCTGTGGCTCGGCCTCCGTCTGCTGTCACATGGCTCTCCTCTTCTGAAATCTCCCTTCGTGTCTGCCTTTACAGGACGCTTACACTGGCTTTAGTGCCCACCACATGGTCCAGGATGGCTTCCTCCTGCAGGGTCCTCAGCTTGGTCATGCCTGCAGAGTCTGTGCCGTGTAAGTAGCACTCACAGGCTGCAGGGACTAGAACAGGGACATCTTTGGGGGGTGGGGGGGCAGTTGTTATTTGACCTCCCACATCGCACAGCAACCTGCTGAGGCCGTCACTGCCCACGACGGCTTCGCAGGCTGAGGCTGTTGGGCGGCCGTGGTTCTTCCTTCTCCTGAACCCGTGAAGCTGCAGGAGGGTCATTTAGACACTGAGATGCACTCGGTGATTAGATAAGACCTGTACTCTTCCTGAGATGTTACGCTGGTTTGGAAAAGAAGGAACTTTGGATCAGGGCCCGTGCTGCACCTTGCTGGGGGCGTGTGTGTTGATGCCTGGATTCACTGTTTTTCTGTGGCCAGATGGCTCTGGACAGCCATTCTCCTCATCTGTACATTGAAGACAGAACAGCTCGTGGGTTAGATGATGTCACCTGGGTGAAATGGCCCAGCAAGGGTCAGTGCATGGGGTTTCTCATTCAGGGTGAGTTCCTGGTCCCCACAAGGAGAAGTCATGTGAGCAAGGTCAGGAGACATGAAGGATGGAGTGTGTTAATACCCAAGAGAAACTGCACTGAGAAGTGTGCAGATGATTGACTCATTGATACGACACACATTTATCGAATGCCTGCCTGCGCCAGGAAGCTGGGCTGGGGAAGGGAAGGAAGGGCAACCACTCATAGCACTCCTGCTGTGGAGGAGGGGAGCCAGACAGACGTGTGAACGGTCACTTCCAAGTTGTGGGCTGAAATGAGGAGGAGTAGGAATGCCTCTCACACGTATTTATTTATATTTTCATAAGTCATGTGATGAAAATTCATGAGGGTCTGTGTTCCTGGATCTGTCCTGTATCGTCAGCTCATCGTCCGTCTCTCCCCCACTTGGTGGCTGGTCACGGGTCCCCAGAGCCCTCAGTTCTTCCTTGCAGGTCCCTGAAGCCCCCCAGTGGTCAGTGGCAGAGCGGGGTCCACGGCCCTCTCTCCACACAGCCCCTCGCTTACCAGGTGGGCCAGCCGCGGAACTCACAGGTCACGGGGACGCCAGCGGGTGACAGTCATCTGCGTTCTCCCTGACGGGGACTCAGGGTTTTAGTTCCCTCTCCCTTCTCTCTCCTGAATCCCGTCTCACAGCCCCACAGCCCTTACGCGTGTGTATTCCCCGAGGACACCTGCAGCCTGTGCGGTACTCCCGCCCCCGCCCAGACACACACACCCCATCTGCTCACCGTTCCCACTCCGGGAACTGGATCTCTCCACCTCTCTTCTCCTCGCCCTTCCCTGTGCTGGCCGTGGAGACGGAGGCCTGCCAGCAGGGCTGGTGACGCGCCCACAGGGGTGCTGGGCGGAGGGAGGCCCGGGGTCTCCCCCTTGGCGGTGAGCAGAAAGGCTCTTCTCAGCCTCGTGGGCTCCCTGCAGAGTGCTAGTTGTAAAACTTCTCTTCCTTGGGTAACAGAATTTTTGCATAGACCCCCCACATGGAAACTCACGTTTGATTTTCTTGTATGAGTATAACATTTTTCCTATTTTAAATCGGTAAAAGAACAAATGTGTTAAGTAAGCATTTGCTTATTAGCTTGGAAACTTAAGTCTCATTTTAATGGTGATTTTATAGGAAAAGAAATATTGTCTAGGTTCCAATTAACTTATAAATGGGCTTTAGGGAAGCAACCTGTTAGTTGAACTGCCCATAAGTTTTTCACCTTGGTAGAATTCTAGAACTGAGGTTAAAATTCATCATCACTGGTAGTACTTTGTTTACTTTCTAATCCAGTGAGCTCATGAACTAATTTAGCAGGTGATAACTCTAAGTAAATGAGATAAATGGTACAATTTTGAGATTGGACAGAAAGGACGTGAGAACCTTCATTCGATTCAGTTCAGTCTCTCAGTCGTGTCCGACTCTTTGCGACCCCATGGACTGCAGCACGCCAGGCTTCCCTGTCCATCACCAACAGCTGGAGCTTACTCAAACTCATGTCTGTCAAGCCAGTGATGCCATCCAACCACCTCATCCTTGTAGTCCCCTTATCCTCCTGCCTTCAATCTTTCCCAGCATCAGGGTCTTTTCAAATGAGTCAGTTCTTTGCCTCGGGAGGCCAAAGTACTAGAGTTTTCAGCTTCAGCATCAGTCCTTCCAGTGAATATTCAGGACTGATTTCCTTTAGGATTGACTGGTTGGATCTACTTGCAGTCCAAGGGACTCTCAAGAATCTTCTCCAACACCACAGTTCAAAAGCATCAATTTTTCAGTGCTCAGCTTTCTTCACAGTCCAACTATCACATCCATACATGACCACTGGAAAAACCATAGCTTTGACTAGACGGACCTTTGTTGGCAAAATAATGTCTCTGCTTTTTAATATTCTGTCATAGCTTTTCTTCCAAGGAGCGAGCGTCTTTTAATTTCATGGCTTAGGTGAGAGCCTTAGATACCTCAATTTTGACATCTCAGTAAAGAAAACAGAAAATTTAAAGGTGCCACGAGGGAAGGGTAAGGATGGAAGGAGAATAAAACCAAACCAAATCAGTTCTGTGTGGGGAGAGGCTGGCTGCTCCCTTGTCTGCTCCTCAGACCTGTGGCGTTTGTCTTTTGATGGTCTCAGTCCTGACCCCAGTGAGACTTCAGTGGGATGTCACAGGTGGATGGTTCAGGATCGAAGCCTCACAGGTTCACAAGTGTACATAGTTCAGCCGAGATGGACACAGAGCTCCTCGAGGGCCCGGGAGGCATCGCCACGGGGACCTGCAGTGAGATGGCAGAGGAGGAGCTGGTGTGGCAGAACAGACGTGGGAATTCCCAGGAAAAGGAACTGGTGAGGTGGGGATTGGGGGGGAAGCAGAGCAGTGATGCGAGCCCCCCCACCCCCGCCCCCCACCCCATTATACTCACCTGGGGCTTTCGAGGAGGAGGCCTGCTTTCCACTCCCTTGCCTCCACCCACGGTTACCAGCCAGTAACACGGGGTGGGGCCAGCACCGGTGTCTGTCACCTTTTCCACTCCATGACTCTCAGTTGCAGCTGGGCCAGAGAGGGCTGGGCCCCAGAGGTTCCGAACTGGGCCGTAGCTGCGCCGAGCCCCACCGCCCCACGTCTCAGAGGCTGCTGCGGGGGGTGAGTGATGTGTCGGGCGCCAGGGGCTCCATGGCAGGAGTGGCTGCCTGGTGTGAGAGGGCCGGTGGCAGAGGGCCTCCCTGTCCGCCCTCCCTGCAGGCTCTCCCTGGGTCAGACCACAGCCCTGGCTATGACTGCTGCTTGGCGCAGTAGGAAGAGGCTGGAGAACCACAGCCACAGAGGCGGGTCTCTGGATTCACAGCCGCAGCGTGCCTGTGTCCATGGCTGGCCTTGGTGAGGAAGGAGGGTATGGGGTCCTGGCTGGGCTTGAACCCAGCGCTTTCTACAGCTTCTTCAAAGCGTGTCCAGAGTGGAAAGGTCAAGAGTGTGGACATGACAGGTGGTGGCACCTGGAGCCTTGGTTCCTAAGGCTGTTACATGTGTGACACAGTTACACCCTGTCGGGGCATTTCTACCTGTGGCCTCGCTCAGACATCACATGGGTGTAGAGAGAAAACCATGGTCCTCTCTGGTCTTCCCACTCTCCTCTCTGGAGGCCTGACATTTCTGCGCGTCATCCCGGGGGTACCGTCTGCCCCATCTAGACGTACGTCTGTGAAGCATGCATTCAGTTAACGAGGCTTGTTTGGAAGGCCATGTACACAGGGTAATGAATCACTTGTGGTTTTCGATTCAGTCTCCTATTATTTCTCTCTTCGTATTCATGGTATCTGATATCACCCTGTCAGACTTCAGGTCAGCCTGATGCTGGGTGTCCGCGTGCAGTGGGGAGGGCTGCCTCCAGCCTTCTGGGGGTAGGTGAGGTCTGTGGCACATTTTTTATTTTTAAAGCAGGTTGCCTGAACAGAAGAGTGTACTCCCAAGGGGGCTGGAGTTGAGGGGTGTGGTGTGCGGCATTGTGCTCTGTGTGACCTGGAAGTGCTGCAGAGATCTGAGCACCTCTGAAGAGCCCCAGGAGCAGGGAGCCCTGACCGGTCCGGCCCAGCCCTTCGACACAGAGGTCACCTTGGGGGCCAGGGTGAATCAGTGGCCTGCTGAGGGTCTCCTGGCTGGTGAGTGCCTCCGGGCCCGGCCCTCTTGTGTACGGCAAGCCCCCGGGGGGCGGCAGAGCCCATGTCAGCCAGACCACCATCTCTGACAGGTTGCAGCCCCAGCACCATTAGTACCATCCTAAGTGAAGTGCAGGAAAACCAGTTTCATCATTTCATAGTCATTTTATTTTTTAAGGTAATCTTTTTCACTGATAAAAAGCATTTCCAAGTAATTTTTCTAATGTGCTGAATTTTTCTTGGGGCACTGTGTAAGCTTTTCTGTCATGCAGTCTTTTAAGGAAAGCTAGTTTGGGGCTTTTTCAACGGATCAGTTTTGGGCTCAGTATGGAAGGGTTAGAGTTGAAGATGACGCAGTGCCTTTCCTTAAGGAGCTGGGGGAGATGGATTTGCAGTGTGTTAAAGGTATTTTCTTTGTGGTATACAGAGGACTGTATCATTAAGAGCAGAGAATGTTTATTTCTGGCCTTGAGAAACTTCACAGAGGAATTGCTGTTTAAACCTGTCTTGAAGCAGAAGCATGAATTGCCTGCAGGACAAGAACAGAAGGGCATCAGAGGAGGGGACAGCCTGAGCAAAGACCAGGAGGCCTTTGAAAGACTAGGAGGCCTTCTTGAGAGCCTCAAAGAAGCAGTCTGTAGGCGTGGTTCTCAGAACCCTGGGGAAGGTAGGTAGGTCAGCAGGCCCCACCTCTGGGGTGAAGGACCTTGGACTGCTTCCTATTTGTGCTGAGAACGCCGGAGGAAGGGATTTAAGCCAGGGAGTCAGTCCCTCAGATTTCCAGGTTGCAGAGAGTCTGCTAAAACCCCATGGTTCAAGCTCCAAAGTCCAGGTATGTAAACTCGTCTCTGTGATCCAGGATGGTAGATGAGATGGGAGAGAGAAGCTGGCCTTGGACTGAGCAAAATCACAGATAACACGGAAGGAGTCAAAACTTGGTACAAACTGAGTTTAATCTGTGTAAAATTACGTGTAAAATTTAGCAGCATGTTGAAGTTTTACAGATATATTGTTTTGTACTTTAAGCCTCAATATTATATTACGTGACCGAAAATGGTCCTGGTGGCCTGTCCTTGGCTGTGGGGCAGGAACTCAGCAGCCCACCCCTGAAGCCATTTACCTCAGACTGGGACTCGAACCCAGCCACAACCCAGTTTGGGACTTGAGCCCACGAGGCCAGGACTCAGACCCGGCCAGAACCCTGCTTAGAACTTGAACCGACACGGCCAGGACTCAGACCCAGCCAAAACCCACAGTCTTCCAACTGAGGTCACAGACCTGGTTTCAGGACCAAATGAAATTCAGGTTCTTGATGCCTCATCGCAGAAACAATTCAGTGAGAGACTAAGTGATAGGTAAGAAGTGGATTTATTCAGAGAGACACACTCCACGGGTAGAATGTGGGCTGTTGCAGGGGTGAGTGCAGCCTGTGTGGTGTGGTTAGCCATTATGGGCTGGGTAATTTCATAGGCTAATGAGGGGGAGGATTATTCCAACTATTTTGGGGAAGGGGCAGAGATTTCCAGCGGTTGGACCACTGCCCACTTTTTGGTCTTTGATGGTTGGCCTTGGAACTGTCATGGCGCCTCTGGGTGTATCATTTAGCTTGCTGAAATGAGCTTGTACTAAGGATCAAGATCTAGTCAAATTGACTTGTCCCGGTTCTTGGACCCATTTGGTTCTGTTCAGTTTATGTTGTGCCCTCGGGCCATGTCATTCTTTCAAAGGTTGTGCTCTGCCCCTTTCCCTCCTGTTTCACCCCTCCTCCCTACTTCCCCTGCAACTGGGGTGGCGATGGGAGAGATGGCCCTCTGTAGAGGGTCCTGTATGTCCCCCTTTGTTGCCAGTAATTCCAAATAACAGTATGGAGTGCACTTACCATGGTAATTCCCTGCCCCTCCCCCGCCCCCCACAAGTGTATTCCCCCCTCCGCCCCCCCCCCCCCACAAATGCACTATCTTCTCATTGTTTACCAAGGCTAGTCCAGCAAATGTTTAATCCACCCACCAGTAGTCAAGGTTTGAAGGCAGAATCTTACTAAAATCAACCCTAAATAGCTTGGTGGTAACCAGCCTTCTTTGCAATGAGATTTTGCCCACGTTTCTCTGCTTTAATGTAATGAGTCACACTTGCCACTTGAAACATTTTTAATCTCAGAACTTTGTAGAGAAGTTAATTAGAATGGGCGCACAGGACAATGAGGATTCATAGTGGAGAAGCTTTTTAAAAAATATTTGAGTTTCAATAGTTCCTGGAGCTTGACTTTTGCTTCTTCGGGGCCTGGTTAGATAGGTAGCCCCGAGATTCAGGTCGGGCCTTGTTGGGACAGGTGCCAGTGCTGACTGCCTGCTCGCAGTGGTGTGCCCGGCTCCATGCTGAGGGAGCGCCCTGGAGCGGGAGCCCTCTGCGCCCTGGGGATGAGCCTCTTCCTCCATCACCACCAACCCCGCCAGGTGTCCAGTCCCCAGCTCTGGAGTCCGGGTGGCCCCACTCCGGGTGGAGGGGGTGGGGGAGAGGCTGCTGCAGCAGGAACCCTGGGGAGGGCGGGCTTCCCTGGGAACTCCTCTGTTCCCAGGGGAGTGGGGCCCACCACGTCTGAGCTCCCAGTTACCGAGGTGGCCCCGTGGTGCCCTGTCACGGGCCTGGTCACGGTCGCCTGGCCTCCCCACTTCCTGCTGTCTGCAGGTCCTCATGGGACTCGGGGCCATTCCTCTCCGGGCCGGGTTGTCAGTGCCAGCTTTGAATAGAAATGTCGCCCTTCATCGAGGCCTCACTTCCTGCTGCAGGCATTCCTGTTCTCTGTACTCCGAGCCCCGCTGTAGTCCTGGATCCAGCCGCTCGGCCTGAGCGCTCCCGGCACCTTGTTTCTGAAGGGCTAGGAGTCCCCGGCCCTGAGGGCGTGGGCCCGGCTTGCCGCTGTGCTGGTGGTGCTGGTTGTGCTGGTTGTCTGGGATCACTGGGTGACAGACGACAGACAGCCCGAGAGCCCAAGGCAGAGATGCTGGTTACCCCGGGGTCAGAGGGGAACTGAGGAGCAGCTGGTTAAACCAGTTACCCCTGACCTCCGAGAGGCAGAGCCGGGGCTGGAGCACAGGTGGCCTGGCTGCGGGCCTGTGAGGCGGGATCCCTTCCCGGGCGGGGCCGGCCTCGCTCCAGCTGCCACACCCGCGCCCCCGCAGGTGGCCCTTGTCCTGAGCCGGTGTGGAAGCACAGCCTGGATGGGAGGCGCCGGGGCCCGCAGCGTCCCCGCTCTCAGCAGGCGACTGCTTCAGGCCCCGTTTCCAGAATCGAGGGCGTTGTCGCTGTGGCCTCTGTCTGAGGTGCCGGAATCTGCGGGCCCAGGACCCAGCGCCCCGGGCGAGGGCTCACCTCTGCCCCGTGTCAGGGGGCTTTGCCCGCACCGGAGCCCGGGGACGGCACTGGGTCCCGTGGGCACGGCCGTCCCCGCCCTCCTGGGGGTTGACTTCCCAGCCCAGTGGGGGCTCTGCCCCCCACACCCTCCTGTCCCTCCTGTTTCACTGTGCCCGTCCTGTAGGGACCTCAGCTGGAGGAGGGGAGAGGCTGAGGGGCCCCTGACTTGGCGGCCCGGCCCCACAGCGGAAGGAGAGGTCAGGCTGAGCAGGGACGACTCAGGTGGTCCTGTAGCCCCTGGGCCTCCGTCGGCTGGGGCTGGGAGTGGGCTGCCTGGAGGTGGTCCGGCGGCGTCCACGCCCCGCTGCTGCTTCTCTCTTATTCCCCAGTCCTGATCTTCCAGACTGGGGGCTATTTTGTGGCCCATTTAAGAGCTGCCTTTAATCTTCCTAAAATAAGGTGTGCTATTTTGGATGTTGCTGTCTGTGAGAGGGATGTGTGTTTAAAGCTAAAATAGGCTGTGCTTTTTAATTTGTGGGTGTTTCCTTTTTCCGTGTCAGCCACACGGTGTTTAAGTCAAGGTGTCACCGTGTCCTTCCCCCCACCTGAGTGGGCAGCCCCAGGCCACCCTGAACCCGCAGACCCCGCTGCTGAAGGCACTGCCCCCTCAGGCCCTGGCCCTCCTGCATGTCAGGGGGGCTTCCGCAGTGTCTGCCCTTCATGCCCCTGCCTGGAGCACCAGGTCGTTTGTTCAGGAGCGTGGGTGGGCCGAGGGCGCTCTCACAGCCCAGCTGCCCGTGGCTTCCCCCGGCCTGGGCTGCAGCACGGGTCCACTCAGGGTGGGCAGGCCCTGGCCCCACTGTGGGTACATTGTGGACAGCTGTCGCGTGTCACACATGTGTACACACGCCCGCCTTGCTTGTCTTTTTATGCAGTTCATTTTGGCTGCACTTGGCCATCTTGCTGTGAGCGTGTGCGGGCCTCTCCTCGAGGTGACTCCTCTTGCTGCCGAGCGTAGGTGCTAGGCTCGTGGGCCTTCATAGTTGTGGCACTTGGGGCTGTTTGCCCCTCGGCGTGCTGGATCTTCCAGGACTGGGGATTGAACCTGTGTCTCCTGCACGGCAGGTGCGCTGTTCACCACTGAGCCGCGAGGAAAGTGCCTGTCTTGGCTTTTTTTGGTGGTCCCCAGCGGCTGTAAAGAGGGAGCCGTAGGGGAGGTTGAGCTGGGTATGAGCTGGGTAGGGGTAGGAGGTTGGGCGGGACTGCCGAGGAGGGCACGTGACTGCGCTCTGTGTGCAGTCCTGCTGTCACTGCTGGCCCACACCCTGCCTTTCTGCCCTGGAGCCAGTTTTCAGTTTATTGGAGAGGGAGGCCTGAGTTTTCATAGAGCATTAGGAGTTAATTGGAGGCAGTTGTGTGACGCTTCCGCCTCTTTCCGAGAACAGGCTGGATGTGCTTCCCTCAGCTTCAGCTCCTCCCAGTCACCTGGAGGACCTGTTTCAGGCCCTGCCCTCAGCGAGCTGTAATAGGTCCCGGCAACGCTGATGCTGACCATCCCTGGACCTTACTTCACGCTGTCCTGGAGTCCTGGTTCTGTCCCATCCCCCACTCAAGATACTAGCTTATTTTTAGCACCTTCCCTAAACTGGGCTACTTCTTCTAGTGTTAATTGATAGCAGCCCTGATTCTAGGACCGGGGGGAGGGCTTCCTGTCCCTGCTGTGATTGGCAGCAGTTCTCATGGGAGGGGAGGGGAACAGAACCTACTGTGCTTTTGCCAGGAGCCCCTGTGTGCGCCCCAAGGCTCCCCCCCAGTAAGTTGAACAAATGTTATAAAATCCAGGAGCCCCGATGTTTCGCCATGATGATTACATGCCAGAGCCTAGCTTATGGAGCCTCAGAGATCAATGAATGGTTTGATTGGTCTGGGGATCCCTGGTCTGAACCAGCTTGTCCCAACCGCGGGGACCAGAGCCGTGACCCTGCTGTTTATGGCTTAGGATCTTCTCAGGTGTGTCAGGAGGCCTGTCAGCCCAGTGTCTGTGACCGGGCATTGTGGCTGATTGGCAGGACAGCATGTGGACAGACAGTGTGTGAGGCTGAGGTTCCAGTTGGCTTACCTTGACTGATGTGTAAGACGTCAAAGGCCAGCTTCTCTGAAACAGATAACTGTTGCAAATGGACTTTGGGGGCAGAGGATAATAGACTTGTCCTCCTGTCTGTCCAGTGCAGCCTCCTCAGTTCCTGGTCAGCCGCTTGGCTTGTGCTGTTCCCATGAGATGCTCTTTGGAGCATCTGACCGTAGGCTGGGCCCCTTCTTCAGGGTCTTCCTCGGGCTGTATCTGGGTCTGAAACTGCCCCAGTGTGGGGCTTCCCAAGGCCTTAGGCATTGTCCCCAGACAGCCCGGTGCAGGCGGGGCTGCCCCCAGGGCGTCTGGCTGAGGAGCTGTCCTCCCCGCCCCTGCCCGCCGTGCTGTCCTCTGGCCACAGGCAGCGCCTTGGCTGACTGCCCAGCCTCTGCCCCAGCAGAGAAGCCTGCTCCCGTTTCTGCAGGCCCCAGTGGGGCCCCCCTGGGGGCGGGGTTGTGGCTGTCTTGCTGTCTCACCCCAGAGGTGGGCTCACAGGCCAGTTGTTTTCAGGGACCAGTGTCTGACCCCCAGCACCTGAGGAGGTAGTTATTCTTATTTCCCGTTGCGGGGACAGGGAAGGGCAGCTCAGAGAGAGATGCAGGGGCTTGCCCAGAGTCCCCGGGTCCCGTCGTGTGTCCTGTGGCCCACTGGGGCTCTCGGTCACGGATTGGCCTGGGAGCAGCATCGTCAGTTCTGGGGCGTCTGGGCCGGCTCACCCGGGATCTCTGCCCTCCCTGGCGTCCCGGCCTTGGTGGGTTTGCTGTGCGCTGGAGGGTAGACCGCCCCAGCGGCCGGCAGCTCCTGTGCAGACTTGAACGCTCACTCCTGACTGACGGATGGACCTCTCACGCAGCCCCTAGAGTGCCCAGCAGTCTCAGGCGTCGCGGGGCCTTCAACCAGCCCGCCTGGCCGGCTGCGGCCCTGGGAAGCCCCCGACTGTCTGCCCAGCTCAGCTCCCTTGCTCTGGACGTGGAGGGTGAGTGGTGGGCAGGGCCTGTGGGCCCCCAGCCACGGGAACAAGGAGAGGTGTGCCCTGAGCCCCATCCTCACGTGCCAGTGAGGCCGGAGCTGCACTGGGGGCCCTTTGCAGCACACCCCCTCCCCACGTGCAGATGAGGGGACTGAGGCCTGGGAGAGGAGAGCAGAGCCCTGGAATCGGCAGGGTTAGCTGGTCTCACAGGTCTGCTCTTTGGTACCTGCTCATGACCTTTCAGCCTCAGAGCGCTTTGGAGGCAGGGGTCCTCACAAACAGAATGTAACCAGTGAAATTTTCCTGCATCTGGTGCTTCCATCGCAGGGTCATGGGTGTCGCTCAGTGTGAGCTCTCACCTCATGGACAGGTCAGAGGTCATGAACAGCAGGGGTCGGAGGGTTTTCTGGAGACCTGGTGGGACCTTCTTAGTTGGGGGAAGACATCTTCCTCTGACCTGCTCAGCAGGGGGAAAAGTACGTGCCTTTCCCCAAAGCCTGGCAGCTGGTTCAGTCACCTGTCGTGTTTGAAGTGGACCACTCTCGGCAGCTGGAACCATTTCTGATTGCCCGTGGCTACTGGATAAGCCGGTGGCTCGGCGAGGGTGCTGACTTCTTTATGGAGCCGCGTTTGGCCGCGTGTCTGGCATGTGCCCTACCTGGTGGACGTGGGTTTAGGTGTGAAGATCCAGTGACACAGTGCGCCGTGTGATTTAATGCCGCAGGCCTCAGTGTGAGATGATCTTCCTGCACTGAGCCTCATGTACAGACTTCCGGGGAGGCTTTGTTGTATCTCCAAGTGATGTGGCAGGCTTGTGTGTGGGGCAGACTGTAAGCATTTGACGGTTCCCCGGCACACGGGGCCTCGTAGAGCCCAGGAAGACTTGGGAACCGCCCCAGCCTGCAGGCTGGCGCTTGGCTGGACTCGAGGGTGCACCTCTCCCCCACCTCCTCCTCCTCCGGGCTGGGCTGTCTGTTCGGTGGCGAAAGGTCTCGTCATCGGTACTTTCTGCTGCTTTTCCCTTAGCGGGACTCTGTTGTGGTTTAGTTAGGTTGTGATGTCCTTCCCTGGGTTAATAGCTCAACACTGTCTTTAAATGTCCTAAACTTTCAAAACATGAGAAGTTTAAACAGGCAGATGCGGTGTTAAAGAAGGCAGCGTGGCAGGTGATGTGAGGGGCCCTGTATTGCGGTCCCTTTCCTCTCTGCCTTTATGCCTGCAGCTACTGCATGAGCAGATTTTAGGGCTAAGACTTCAGAGGTCTGGGCGAAGTCCCCACCAGGGACCACAGGTTAAATTGTTCCATTGACCATCTTGGACAGGTGTGGTTTGGCTCATTAACACAAGTCACGGGAGAGCCTTGATGGATGTCAGGAGTCGGTCACACACGGTTCAGGGGTGAGGACCCTACAAGGAGGGGAGGCTGGTGGGCGGCAAAACATGAGAAGTGGGCCCCTCTAGACAGGGGTAACCAGCTGTCCTGGGAGATAGACGGGGCAGGCTATGGGCAGCTGTGAGGGCCCCCACCCGCAGCGTGTCACCCTGCCTGAATGGGGTTGTCCCCCAGGGGGCCTGTCTCGGGGGATGGATGCCAGCCTGTGCTGACGGCAGGAAGGTGTGCTCTGCATCCAGGGATGCGATGAAAATGAAAGGTGGCCTCTGATCTAACCGGTAAAAAATATTTTTCTTACACTTACTTTGCTTTTTGAAAAGAAAGAGTCAAACTATAATACAGATGGTGACTTTTTGATGTAATTTATTTTTATTACAGTAAAAATGCTTAATGAGGTGATACTTCATATTAAAAGCCACAGGAAGAGGAATACAGTGAATGCTCACTCAGCTTTATGACGGTTTCACCTCCAGTGCTTTGAAACTTCCTGGTGTTGGGCTTCCCTGGTGGCTTAGATGGTAAAGAATCTGCCTGCGATGCGAGAGATCTGGGTTCGATCCCTGGGTTGGGAAGATCCCCTGGAGGAGGGCATGGTGACCCGCTTCAGTGTTCTTGCTGGGAGAATCCCGTGGACAGAGGAGCCTGGCGGGCTACAGTCCATGGGGTCGTAAAGAGTCAGACATGACTGAGCGGCTAAGCACACGCCCTCCCTGGAGTGCTGCTCTTGCCCTTGACTGCCTGGGGAATTCCAACATCAAAGGCAAGTCTGTGTGTGATATTGCATCACCCCTGTGTGATATCCTGGCACTCCAGCCCTCTGTGGTGACGTGATCCCAGTGCATCCCTCCACTGTTGAAACTATACCCCTTCACCCTGAGGTTGCCATCAGCCTCAGTTTGCATTTTATTATTTCCATCTGCTCAACTCCCTGTATTTTGTGACCCAGTCTTTGCATATTTTTGTGCTGGGGGATGGGAAGCAGTTAATTCTCAGTTTCAGGCTTGGGATGCTTATGGGCAGAAGCAGCTGGTTTTTGGAATTTAGGCTTGTTGCTCCCTGCTGTGCAGTGGTATGGGAATGGTCAAGGTCAGGATGGGGCCAGCTGTGAGTCTGGGGCCTGAGGGTTGTGCTCCGTCCCCGTCTTGCCCCTTTGCCTGGCTGTGGCCTGTGCCGTGGTGGGCGGGCAGGCCTGGTTCCCAGCGCAGAGCGCAGGCTGCTGCGTCCACCTGAGCTGCAGACTTGGCTTCGTGCGGCCAGGCGGTCTACCCTAGGGCACCCCCGTGGTCTCTGCCGTAGACACCTTGTCGTTAATGTTGCTCAGGAGCCCAGTGATCGCCGTTTCGAATGTCTGCATAATATACCCCCCGCACCCCGCCAACATGACGAACCATGAGTTATTGTTTTCTTGACATGCATTTATTTAGTCTGCTACTAAATCTTGCAGTGTATGTTATGAGACACGATACAGCGATGGTAATGCTGTGGCGGGCGTCTTTTCAGCAAACATCCTACCTCTCCCACCCCCACCCCTGCCAGTGGCTGAGTAAATCCAGCTGCTGCACATCGTCTTGTGGATGAACGGCCAGGCCTGAATGGGTGTGACCTCATTCCACGAAGAGGTCTCGCCTTCCTGCTATTGGAGACCATCCGGCCACTGCTAACCACAGTGTCCTGGGCGCTCTGCCAGCTGCCACATGTTATCTTGTTTGTTAGGCATAGTTAGGTCAAAATTTTTTTAAATGTGTGTGAAGAGTTGCTGTAGTCTTGAAAATATGATAGTCATCCAGCTCGGCAACAGCATGAACTATGTTTACAATTTAACAGTCAAGTGAAAAAGCAGGATACTACACTTCTGTACCCGCTGATGTCATCTATGTAAAATATGCAAATAAAAAACTCTGACTTTAGTTAAGGTGTGATTATGGGTGGGGTTTCCCCTTTACTTTCCAGGCTTTCAGTGAGGGAACCGTGGTGGTAAATTTTCAAATTTCTCTGCTGTCTGTCCTTGGCCGAGTACTGAGTCGGATTCCTTGAAAACCCCCAGGATGGTCCCGGGGGTGACTTGGCTGCCGGGCAGGCAGAGTGTATCTGGTTGTCTCTGCACCTTGGGCCAACCGTGGCTTAGGGACCCCTGCTGCAGCTCTTGCGGGGGTGGGAACCCAACTGTGGGGTCCTTTCTTTGGTTGATTTCAGGGTTGTCCGCGTCTTAGCAACTTGAAAGTGTTTTATTGTAAATGTTTGTGTTGCGGTGTGGTTGATTCACAGCATTGTGTTAGTTCAGGCGTGCAGCAGAGTGAAAGTCACACGGACTTGTGTCGACTCTCAGATTCTCCCCATGCAGGCCGCTAGAGTACTGAGCAAAGTTCCTCGGGCGACTCGGTGGTAGGTCCTGTTGGCTTTCTACTTTACGTATAGCAGTGTGTTCTTGTCAATCCAAATTTATCCCTCCCATGTATTTTGACTTTTAAGTGAGAAGTTTGGCAACTGCTTCATTCATCTTCCTTTGAATAGTTAATCCAGAGTTTTTGTTAAGAATCGAATTCTCTTTTCCTGAGGTAGATCGGTGGGCCTCCCAGGTTGCACTGGGCAGAATACTGGTGGTGGTCAGGAATCCTGCTGCCAGTGCAGGAGGCGTGGGTTTGATCCCTGGGTTGGGAGGAGCCCCTGGAGAAGGGCATGGCAGCCCGCTCCAGGATTCTCGCCTGGGAAAGCCCATGGACAGAGGAGCCTGGCGGGCCACAGTCCATGGGGTTGCAGAGTTGCACAGAACTCAGCACACACGCACAGAGTAATGTAACTGAGAAAATAGAAGTCTGTCGGAAACACCTTGTCTAAAGTACCTCAACTCGCTGTTTGCTAGCCGCCTCCATGAAATATTTCTCTTCATAAAGTTTTCAGTTCTACCAAAATGGTTATTACTTACTAAAACAAGGGGAGGAGGCATCTTGATGAGAAAGTTAAGTTAGAAACGGGACTTCTGAGAAGTTTTCCGTCTCAGCCTCCAGCGAGAGGTGTGCTGTAGTCTCGCTCCATGGACCACGGCTGATTCCCAGGGTCCCTGACCAGGCAGTTCCTCTTCCTCATCGCCTCCTCTAATGGAAAGCTCAATTTCTAGCCTTTCCTCTTTTTTCCCTCTGGGTCTGTTCTTGGGTTACCGTAATTATGTTGATGGTTTGTGTTGTTTCCTAGAATCTCATTAGTAAGTTAGTCCGAGTTTAATGGAAAAGCACATACATTGTGGGTGCTTGTATAAGATGGTTAAGAATCATATGTGTCCCTGTGAAGTTTGGGAAGCAGCGTGAATCTCCTGGGTTCCTAAAAGTCCGGGAGGTGTGACGCCTCTTCCTCGGTGTCCAGGCTGGTCTCCCTTCTTTCGCCTTATCTCCTCCTTTCCTTGCCCCTGGTCATCTTCTGAAAGAGGAGACCCTCCCGCTTCTCCTGCCTTTCTCATCAGCCTGTTCATCCCTCCCCCACAAGGCAGTGGTGCCTCCAAGGCCTAAAGCAGTTGGAGATCCTCAGAGCCGCCAGAGAGCCAGAGGAGTGGAGACCAGATGCGGGCAGGCGGGGTTCTGGGAGTTGTTCAGAGGCCCTGCGGTGCAGGTGGGTGAAGCCGGCCCAGATCACAGAGCTCTTAGAGCATGGGGTTCCTGCAAACGAACTCTGTCAGAGTCTGGGACTAGGAGTCGGGTCTTAGAAGGCGGGGTGGTGGTTCATTGCTCTGCCTCCGATGGCCTCTGCCTGGAGGGTGCTGTCCTGCCAGGAGTCTGCGCCAGTGACCTCAGCCTGGGGTCCAGTAGGCCTGGGGGCCTGGAAGCTGAGTCCTTTCGGGAGAGGGAGCATGTAGAGTGTAGCTCACCATCTTTGTGCTTTTTAAAAAGAACAAGAAGGAAAGGCTAATTGATTCATAGCTAAGGTCATTTTTAAACTTCTGGAATAGCTTGAGATTTACAAAGACAGCAGAGCGCGTTCCCTTACATCCCTCCCCCTCCCCCAGCCTGTGCGCCCCCCCCGCCCCGCCCCGTGTTAACATGTCCTACACGGCGGTGCTTCAGTCACAACCGATGAGCCCACACTGATACATTATTCTTAAGTCCATACTTTTAGATTTTCCTATTTTTTTCCTCTTGATTTTTTTTCTCTTTCTTTTATTAACCAAACGTTGTTTTTCTGTCCTGGGACACTCAGTTATACTTGTCTTATTTCCTTAGGGGCCTCTTGGTTGTGAGCGTCCTTCCTTGGCTGTGGTGACCTTGATGGTTTTATGTAGTAATGGTCCGCATTGTAGAAGGCCCCTCACTTTGGGTTTGTCTCGTGTTTCTCTCATGATTGTACTGAGATGATCAGTTTGGGGGAGGAGGACCACAGAGATGCAGTGCATTCTGGTCACATCCTCGTAGCGTCCACTCTTCCAGCATGACTTGATCTGAGGTGCTGTCTGTCAGGAGAACTGTAAAGTTTCACTCCCACCTTCCCTAGAATGTTCTGTTTGGAAGGCAGTCACGGGCAGCCCCCAGGTAAAGGGGTGGGAGTAGGGCTCCACCCCTTTGAGGTGACAGGGTTGTTCACATAAATTGTTTGGAATGAGGTTTGTTTCTTCTCCATTTATTCAGTCACTTATTTATATCAGAGTGAACTCTTAGATGTCTGTTTTTCTACTTGGAGTTATAATTCAGTACTGTGTTATTTATTTGGTTCACATTGTTCCAGCTTTGGCCACAGGCGCTCTTTCTGTTGGCTCCTATGTCCCTTTGACATGCCCCCATCATTATGGGTTTAAAAAAAATTTTTTTTTTAGCATGTCTGTTCTTTGTTTTGTTTATTTTTTTGGCACTGCAAGATGCCCTGGGCTCTTCTTGTACCTTTCCTGCCCCAGTCCTAAAATTGGCCATTTCTCCAAAGACCTCTCACTCCTTTTATTGGAGAATTGAATTAGAAACCAAGACCTGGGCACCAAGTGGTTAAATTATCGTTATTTCAGTGTCTGTGTCCTCAACTGAGCAATGAATGCAAAACACACACGTTGTGATACTATCAGGAAATAACTGAGAATGTGCATTACTGGCTCTGCCCCTCCTAGGGCTGCTCAGACCCCGTCCCACAGTTGTTAACCTGACGTGCACCTCACTCTGCATCCTGTCTCTGTAGCGGTGATGCTTTTACGTGCTCTCTCACTGTGACTCTGAAGCCATCCACTCTGACCCTTTCATGGTGGGGATGCAATAAGCAGATCTTGAATGAATGCTTCCTGCTCTCTGAGTCCTGTAGGGCCTCTTGGTCAAAAGGAATAAAATCTTAAATTTGAGAAAAGAACCTGAGGGAAGAGAAGTTTGTGTGGACAGGAAGTACTGCCGAGCTCCTTAGAGGGAGCTCCCCAGCCTGAGGCTGGCGTCCAGGGAGACGATCAAGAGATGGGGTTGGAGCTGGTCCTGCAGGGGGAGTGGGTGGGCTAGGTGCAGGGGTTGGGGGGCGTTGTGGGAATCGTACTGTGGCAGCTACAGGTGCAGGGGGCCAAACGGAAGCTGTCCTCCCCGACCTAAAGACCCTGGACCCTCGCCTTTAAGTGAGAGTGTGCATGCGTGTGTCAGTCCTGTCATCTTTGCTCTCAACCCCCCTGGGAGGCCAGATCACAGCTCGTTGCCTTAGCCCTGTGTGGGCTGGCAGTGGGAGTAGAGAGAAGAGGGTTATGAAAGCAGAGAAATCTTGAACGGAGAGCGGTCGGAACCCAGTGAGTGCGCAGCGTGCTTGACGGTTCGGAAGCCATGCCAGAAATGTCTGAGCTCCTGAGAATGGTGGGCCTCAAAGGGAGAGGATGCAGGAGAAGCCAGCTCTGAAGGGAACGTGAACTCAAGTTTCAGCGGGTGCCAGGAGTCTGCAGCGGGTGACTTGTTGACTTAGAAATGCTGGATTTAGCGTCAAGAGAGGAGGGGAGGGATTTGGCCATCATGTCCTGGCCGACTCTGTGGCTAAACATGTCGAGGTGCAGAAGGATGCAGGCGTACCCCGAGGACGTGGCCCGGCCTGCTGTCTTGTCCTGCCTGTTGGCACGGGGCTCTGCCCTCATGCTGAGTGACGGAGGGACTCAGGCTCGCCCAGGCACCATGTCAGCACTGGGTGGTTTAGGGTCTTTTCTCCTGGGGCTTCTGTGTGCTGTGCTGGAACTCCTCTGACAGTCTCCTCCTGAGGGGGCTTTAACCCCAGTGCTCTCTGCCTGGCAGAGTGAACTCTGCTTCTCCCCTTGCTGAGGCTGAGAGAATGCCTACGAATGTGCCCCCCACCCCAGCTCCGCGTGTGACTTGTGTCTGGGAGGGAGATGGTGTGGGGGCATCTTGAGCTATTTGAGTTTTGTCTTTGGATGACATGGTATTTCGTGTAGGGCTTTTCCATCCTTGCTCCACACAGCCGCCTAGTTCTGCCTGCCCTTTCCACTCCTTCTGTATCGAATTAACATCTTTGTGGGCTCCACGTGCCTGTGGGGTGACGTGGACTGTCTAGCAAGGCCCAGGGTGATGGAACTTACCCAGAACTCGTGTGGCCCTGCAGGGGCTGTGGTGACGGTGAGACGTGGTCCAGGTCTGGGCGGGAGCGGGAGCGGGAGGGGCTGAGAGTCAAAGCGAGGAAGGTGCCCTGCTTCTGGCAAGAGCCGTGTGGAGGATGGGGTGCCGATGCTGCGATGGAGAAGGCTGGAGGGAAGCAAGAGGGAAGCCGGGGCGGTGCCGATGGCCCCAGGGAGGGGAGGACGTCCTCCTCAGGGGCTGGGTTATCCGGCCGGCTCCCTCTGTCAGACTGGGCAGCTTACCACACGGGAATCTGTAAAAAGAGAGGAGCGTTTTGGCTGAGTGTTGTCTTTGGGTCTGTGGCTGGGGGCTCATGAAACCCCCCTGTGTCAGGGAACCAGTTTTGAAGTCAGGAATGAATGGTGCCTGCTCGGGAGAACGCAGCCCGCGTGGCAGGGCCCGGGTCCCCCACAGCGGTCCTCTCAGCTGGCCCTCACGCAGGACCCCGTCCCTGGCCCGTGGCGTCACGGTTACATATGAGGAACAGCTTGGGTTTCGGGGAAGGGAGTTGGACACCTCACTGGTCTGACATGAGGTGCTTCCAGAGGCACTGGGGGTCTGTCCAGTCCTGACTTCTTTATCATCCTCATGGATGCCTGCCTTCTCTCATCATATTGGAAACTGGGACTCCACGTCTTCTTGCCCTAGAATCGACACTGACCCTTGACACCAGTGCCTCCTAGTCAGACGGGAAGCTAGGGCGCTTCACCTCCTGCCCCTGGTGGGGGCAGCAGCACAGTGGTGGGTGGGAAGACTGGGCTTGCAATGGCTGAAGAACACACTGACATGAAATATTTGGTACCTTGGGTGACAGAACAGCTCATGGGAGGGCTTGTTTTCCAAAATTATTGTTTTATAGTACTGTGTACTCTTACTTAGAACAAAATAAAACTTTCCAAAGAAGAGAAGCATTTTTATGCCAACTTATTAACTAAAAAAAAAAAAAAAAACTATGATGGTGAAAAACAAAGTTGCATTTCCTTATGTGATGGAGAAAAAAATCAAAGCCCAAACTGGATCCCATAGACAATAGCAGGAACAGTGAGTGCCATCCACAGCTAATTGCAGCTGAGACCTAGTTCATCACAAACAAGTTGTGTTTCCACAAGGGAACGGGAGGTGATCTTTGTGCACTTCCAGAGGTTTTTCATACATGGCTGTAGCAGCATGGCAGGGCTGGTTCTTACATTTGAGGTAAGGCCTCTGCTTTCACCACTGGTTCCCTGACAGGAGCGTTTCCTGATCCCCCAGCCACAGACCCAGTGCTGGGTGGGGCCTGGACAGCAGTAGACGAGTGCCATGGGCCCCCAAGGCCTCACCTAGGGGATGCTCTCCTTTGAATGTACACACACACACACACACACACACACACACACACACACACACACACACACACACACACACACACACACACACACACACACACACACACACACACACACACACACACACACACACACACACACACACACACACACACACACACACACGATCGACAAGACCACTGGAAGCTGCTCAACCTGACTGTAGGTGAAGAAAAGCAGAGTCAGCATCACAAGCAGATGTAGCTGGAAAAGGAGCAGCGAGCTGGGTGTGTTTCAGATGAAAGCAAGCAGCCCTTGGGCCCCAGGTGGGAGGGCCCTTCGAGCCCAGTCATGGGCGTGTTTAGTGGTGATCATCCTCTTCCCGCACCGCAGACGGGATGGCAACTCCAGGGCTGTTGCAGGGTATTCAGGTTCGATCCCTGGTCGTGGAAGATCCTGCATGCTGCAGCCAAAAAAAAAGTCAAAAGCTGCTGCCCCGACCCAGCACTCTGTTCATAATGTGTGGGTCACTGAGAGAAGTGAGCCGCTGCCCTTGACCCCAGCCCTAGAGCAGGGACTCAGAGACTTGCTGAGGAAGAGAGGCTGGCTGTAAGGACAGAAAGCTCTGAGACTCTCCCCAGAGGCCCTGAATTTATGTATAACAGAGCATGGGGAAGTTCAAATGTAAGCATGCTGTCAGGAACAAGACAAGGAGATCTTGGTTGTCAGTAGAAACAAGAGGCCAGTAACTCCATGTTAGCAACAGCCAGAACTTGAGCATAGACCAGAGAGAGCACCAAGAAGAGCCCTCCCGGCGTCAGAGCAAGCCGCAAACACTGACCTCCAGAGTCATTCCTGCAAAAAGGCCTGCGTTTAACTGATCAGGCTGCACAGCAATTGATGCCCCAGAATGTTGTCAAAAATAATAACCGGCCAGCAGTTCATGGATCCCTACAGCTGGGTGTAGTAACCTCAGAGGCAGGGAGCCTCACAGAGAGGGCAGGGAAGAGAAAAGCAAGCCTCATGAAACCATTGTCGTCCCAGGGAGACTGTGCACTCCCAAGGCCGTGTCCCCTGAGGAGCACCATCAGAGGCTGCACACTGCGGGAAGCAGGGAGTCGTGAGGGGATAGACTTGACTAAACTATTAATAGTTCAGCTGAGTCACTGGAAAAATAAGCACTCAGAAACAAGCCCTGCAGGGAGAAGATCAGTATTCAGAACTGCGGCTATATGTTGCCTACAAGGTAATACTTACCTTGTAAATATTAGGCAAGGTCTACTTTTTAAGAGAAAAGGATAACTTGCAAAGAAATAGGTAAGTGTGATTTTTTTTCTTAAAGCATGAGAAATTACCTGAAAGAAGGCCCAGATGTTGGTTTTAACAGAAAGTCCTTAAAGCAGCTGTTGCAAATATAACAGAATCCCCCTGAAATGCAGGAGACCCAGGTTCGATCCCTGGGTCGGGAAGATCCCCTGGAGAAGGAAGCGGCAACCTGCTCTAGTATTCTTGCCTGGGAAATCCCATGGACAGAGGAGCCTGGTGGATGCGACTTAGCAACTAAACCACCACCAAGGTAAATCACACTTAAAGAAATAAATAAAGGTCTGATGACAGTGTTTGATCAATTTGAGAATACCAGTAAAAAAAAAAAATATAAAATGAACTAAATGGAAATTCTGGAGTTGAAATGTAAAATAACCAGAATGAAGAATCCATCAGAAGACCAAACAGTAGATGTTAACTAGAAGAAAATAGAATCAGTGAACTTGAAGATAGAGTGATAGAGATTATGTAGTTCAAATGATAGAAAAAAGTGAAGAAAATGAACAGGACCTCAAGAAATGTGAGAAACCATGAAGCTCAAGAAAGTGCATGTAATATAAGTTTCGTGAGAGGAGAGAGAGGAACAGAAAAAAATATGAGAAGAAGTCTTGTTGAAAACTTCCCAAATTTGATGAAAAAAACAATCTCCACATCCAAGAAACACAATGAACTCCAAGTACCATGAACATAAAGAAGTCCACACCCAGGCACATCATAGTGAAAAAAAAATGTTGGAATGACAAAGAAAAAATCTCAAAGAGCAGCAGGAGAAGAATGACTAAACTGTACTGAGAATCTCAGGGAGGTTAACAGACTCCTGTCATTGGAAACAGTGGAGACCAGAGACAGAGTTGTGGATGGCATATTCAAAGTCCTGAGAGAAAAAACAGAAGCCAGCCAAGGATCTTATATCCAGCAAAAATGTCTCTCAGAAATGAAGGTAAAATAAAGGTATTTTCAGTGGAAAAATAAACCAAAAAACCCCCCAGAGAATTTGTGGTCAGCAGACCCACCTTACAGAAAATATAAAGGAACTCCTTTGGGCTGAAAGCAAATGACCACAGATAATTCTTCAAATCCATATGAGGAAGACAAAGAGTGCTAAAGTATATAATTATATGAGACAATGTAAATGCATATATCTCTCCTTTCTTAACTGATTTTAAAAAACATTTTTTTAAAGTAAAATGTATATAACTTTGTTCTTGGGCCTAGGACATTTAAAAAAGTAATATATTTGATAGTAATAGCATAAAGACAGCAGATGAGAGCAAAACTGCATTGGTATAAGAAATTTCCATAGGACAATAGGAAGAGAACCAGAAATAGTGAATAATAAAGTGAATGTAACAAACTCTGTAAGTGTATACTTGCTTCCCTTCTCTCACTTCTTTAAAAACATGAAATTATATAAAGAAATGATAGCAATCTATTTAGGGGATTGTAATATATATAAGAATAATATATATAACAGTAATTGAACAGAAAGAAAAGGACATAGAACGGTATAGAAAGTGTTTCCATATCTCACTGGAATTAGGTGGGTAGAGGAATTAAAGGTTACACTGGAGAACATTCACTTAATATGAAGGAAAGCAGTAAATGAGGAAGAGAGGAATGAAAAAGCTAGAGACGCCTATGCCCTTGCCACCTTCAAATGGTGTTTATTATAAGGGTATAAACTAAATATTAGAGCTTGCCTGTGTTTCTTTAATTCTACATGAAAAGAAATTTTATTAGCTTTCTCTGGATAGAGCCCTCATCTGTCTCCCATTTATCCTGGGTCTTTTGGTCAAAAGTGTATTTTAAATGTGTTCAGAACATGTACACACCTGACCAGGAGGCTGTGAAGATAAGAGGAGCAGCTCTGGAGTGAGGGAGGTGCTTGGGGCCTGGAGTTTATGACCTGGGGTTGGTGTGACCTTGTGACCTAGTATTGGTCACTTTTCCATCTCTGACAGTGGGTTGAAATGTTAGAAAGGTCACCTTGAGCACTCAGATAATGACTGGGAAGTACTTAACCATGGCTGCCCGCTTCCCAGAGGTCTGTCTGACGTGGGGATTTAGGATCTCTGCATCAGTGTCAGGGCTGCACCCTTTGTGAGCAGAAAGGGGGAGGGGGGTTGCTTTACCCGGTCTGGTCCTTGACCTCTTCCTGGCAGCACCCTCCAACTTCGCTGCTGGGTTCCTGCCATGTATTAGATCGGAGAATGCCAGGTACCATGTGGTGTGCAAGCATGTTGTTATAGACTGAATTGTGTGTCTCCCCCCCACCCCCACCAGATTCACATGTTGAATTCCTAACTCCTAAGGTTTGGAAGGCAAATCTGGCATTCTAAAATAACTGCTGCCAGGTGACCCTGTTCTAGGTCCATCACTGTGCACACCAGACCACAGCCGCTCAGAGGCTTCTGCCACCAGGCTGGTCTTCAGGTAGAGCTGAAGGAGGACAGGGAGAAGGCCATTTCTGGTATTTGGAGATAGCATCTCTAAAGAGTTAATTAAGTTTAAATGAGGTCATAAGAATAGGCCCTAATCCAGTTGGATTGGTGGAGGAGGAAATAGCATCCCACTCCAGTTTTCTTGCCTGGAAAATTCCCTGGACAGCAGAGCCTGGCAGGCTACAGTCCATGGGGTTGTGAAGAGTTGGACATGACTAAGCATGCACACACACCTTATAAGAAGAAGATTGATGCTTGGGAGGTGCACACGGAGGAAAGTCCGTGTGAGGACACAGGGAGAAGACGCCACGTGCACACCAAGGAGGGGGCCTCAGGAGAACCTGCCAGCAGCCTTGATCTTGGACGTCCAGTCTCCAGAGCGGTGAGGAAACTGTCTGTTGTGTAAGTCCCCCGCTCTGTGATACTGTGCTGTGGCCACCCGGACAGACTGATGCGCGGCTAGTGAGGAGTCTCAGGGCGCTCTGTTGACCCCACCATGTTATTGCCAGATTGGCCCACTGAGGACCTGGGAAAGTAGTCCCGCTCAGAAATACAGACGTGCAAGATAATTACGAGGAAAGAGGCTGCTTGGACACAGTCTTGTCTCTGACCTCCTTCAGATCTGTGTAAATGACCAGCCTGGGGGCAGAAGCCATCTGCGTGACTGAGCAGTGGGCACGGTAATGCACCCAGAACAAGGTTGGCTGGCAGCAATTATCCCAGAAATGCCAGGTTCGCCTTGCGTTTTGATCCCCTGTTTTTCTAAAACTGTGGCACATGGTATTTTTAGAGCTGCTTTGCAGTTTCTCTTTGTGAACCTTTCTTTGGGTACATCATTTAATCCTCTCATCCAGCCTTGTTTAAGATCTGCAGAGTGCTATATTTATTTGACTTTATTTGAAATTTCAGGGCTTTTCAGAATGTTGCTCCAAGAAAATCGGATGAATACGGAACTCTAGAATTTATGCCTTAAAAGGCTTAACTGCTAATTCGTGTGTACATTTTCTCATGATTATTTCTCCCTCTCTTTTTTCTAGGCCATCTAGGGCAGGGAAATTAAAAACTCCCTTGGAGTTAATGTCATAAGATCTTTTTTAAAAAAATTAATTTCCTTTTTTTTTTTTAGAGCAGTTTTAGATTCGTAGCAAAAAGTACAGAGCATTCCCATATATGCCCTGTCCCCACATAGAGAGTTGTAACTTTTCAAGGACGAGAGGAGTAGATTCTTCTTTGTAGAGAAGTGTAGTGTCTTTCTTGGCAAGCTCCATGACCTTCAGTGATCAGCTGGAGGGTGTCAGATCACCCCCTCAGGCTGTGGCTTGAGTGAACTTGGACCTGACGCCCAGCAGAATCTTAACACGACTGCCATGGGCCCGAGGGAGCCTCAGGAGGTGTCACTGGCCGGCCCAGATCTAACTCCTGGGGAAGCCTCCCCACTGCTCACAACCGAGGCTGTGTCATCCTCCAGAAAGAAGGTGTCAGTTAAAGATTTAAATCTTAACTCCTACCTTTTCAGTGCATTTTGCCTTTATATCTCATTTGACTCTTAGCAAGGCATAGGGTCACTTAAATCTAACTCGTGATCTACAAAGCCTTTACACACACTTTCTGTTCCGCTTTCTTTTTTAATAGAGATACGGTCGTTGATTGCTTAACATCTGACGGATGAAATGACAAGGTATTGTTGTTCAGTCGCTAAGCGTGTCCAACTCTTTGTGACCCCATGGACTGCAGCACGCCAGGCTTCCCTGTCCATCACCATCTCCCAGAATTTTCTTAAACTCCTGTCCATTGAGTCAGTGATGCTCTCCAACCACCTTATGCTCTGCCACCCTCTTCTCCTTTTGCCTTCAATCTTCCCCAGCATCAGGGTCTTTTCCAGTGAGTTGACTCTTCACATCAGTTGGCCAAAGTACTGAAGCTTCAGCTTTAGCATTGTGTCCTTCCAATGAATATTCAGGATTGATTTCCTTTAGGATTGATTGGTTTGATCTCCTTGCAGTCCAGAGGGACTCCCCAGAGTTTTCTCCAGCACCACAGTCCAAAAGCATCAGTTCTTTGGTGCTCAGCCATCTTTATGGTCTGTTTCTCACATCCGTACATGGCTACTGGAAAAATCAAAGCTTTGACAATGTAGACCTTTGTCAGCAAAGTGATGTCTCTGCTTTTTAATACGGTATCTAGGTTTGTCTTAGCTTTCCTTCCAAGGAGCAAGAGTCTTTTAAAAAATTTCGTGGCTGCCGTCACCATCCACAGTGATTTGGGAGCCCAAGAAGATAAAATCTGTCGCTGCTTCTACTGTCCCCCTTCTATCTGCCATGGGGTGATGGCACTGGATGCTGTAATCTTAGTTTTTTGAATGTTGAATTTTAAGCCAGCATTTTCACTCTCTTCTTTTACCCTTATTGAGAGGCTCTTTAGTTCCTCTTCATTTTCTGCCATTAGAGTGGTGTCATCTGCATACCTGAGATGGTTGGTATTTCTCCCAGCAATCTTGATTCCAGCTTGTGATTCATTCAGCCTGGCATTTCACATGATGTACCCTGCACATAGTTAAATAAGCAGGGTGACAATATACGGTCTTGTCGGACTCGTTTCCCAATTTTGAACCAGTCCGTTGTTCCATGTCCTCTTCTAACTGTTGTTTCTTGGCTTTCATACAGGTTCTCAGGAGACAGTTGAGGTGGTCTGATACTCCCGTCTCATGAAGAATTATCAACAGTTCATTGTGATCCATATAGTCAAAGGCTGTAGCATAGTCAGTGAAGCAAAAGTAGATGTTTTTCTTGAATTCCCTTGCTTTCTCTATGCACAGCATGGCTCGTAGCTTCACATAGTTATGTAAGCCCCTTTGCCATGACAAGGCTGTGAACCATGAAGGGAAATGACTAGTTACCTTCTCTCACATGGATGGAGACTGGGCATGATACCCACAATAAAAGCTCCCAGTTCAAAGGAGGAAGAACCAGAGACCTGGTTCACACAGCTCTCATTACCACCTGCTTCTTAATAGTGGAGAAAATGTCTTTGTCCGCTGATTTGTCTTTCCTGAGTTTCATCATCTTGGAGGATCTTTCTCTTTGCTTTTCATCCAAGGTAGGCAGTGGGGGTAGATTCTGTTCAAGCTGTCTTATATTTGTTTTACTTAAGTGATTTTCAAAGGGAAGGTCCCACACATGGCAGAATGCCTGCTCAAGGCACACACACTTCCTTCACTGAGATCTGCAGCAGGCCTCTGAGGTGGGGTGTGTCCCCAGCTTGCTGTCCGAGGACTGGGGCTCTGAGAGGAGCTGCCCACAGCCCAGCGGCGGGTGCGGGCGGGGCTGAGGTGCCTGGCTTCAGACCCTGTGTCTCCTAAAGGGGCCTGTCTGCCCCTGGATGCCAGCCTTGAATCTGAATAAATTCGTTTCTATACACTTGAATATTTAACTAATTCAAGATGTTATGTGTGGGAAATTTAAGTTAAAACACTTATTTAAAGAAAAGCCTCTGAGTGTAGTGCAGTCATGACAGAAGTCACCCCCGCCCCAGCCCCGAGGGCCTGCTGCTCAGGGGTGCTGTGGCCCGTGCCGTCTCTGCGAGGGGACCAGAGAGGGGCCGGAGTCCTGCTGTGTGGCCCAGACTTGCTTCTTGTCCTCAGGGTGGTGGGGAAGATGCCACTCTTCTCTGGCCCGTGGTGTCCTCGCCAAGGCAGGAGTAGTCATTTCCCCGGGGCTGGGGAAGGCTTTGTTGTGAGAAGCTCGTGACAAGCGGAACACACACAGTTATGCAATTTGGGGCAGCCTAGCGGTATGGGATAGTAGATTGGGGAAGAAGGGGTGGGGAGGCCGGGGCCTCACCCAGCAGGAGGGTCACACAGGTGCCCAGAGTTTGTGATTTGCCTGAGGTCTGATGGCCGAGTTAAAACCCAGAACAACCGAGACCTTGCTCTGGGTCCCTTGTGTTTCCCCGAGTTTCTCTGCTCTTGTTTGTGGTTGGTGAGCGTCTGACGCTCCACGCACTGCTCAGAGGCGTGGTGCTGGCAGCCGCACCGCTGCTGTGAGCTTTGGCCCCACGCAGGGTGTCTGAGGGACCCCAGACTTCAGATGGATGCACTGGTGCCTACTCCCTTTCGGGTCCACCCCTGCCCGATGGGTGTGCATCCGGCCCCTTCCCGAGCTGCTCTTCTTACCCTGGGGAGTGGGTGGGATGATGGTCCTGGGGGTGTTCGGGTGGTGCCTGTGTGGGTCTGGCCGAGTCACCCAGAGGAGGAGGCCCCGGCCCTCTGCCAGAGTCCTATCTGCTCCCCAGGGGTCGGGGCTTCAGGTGTCTTGGAGGATGTACCTTGCTCTAGGCCAGCTTTGGGTTTTTAGTTTTTCTACACATTTCTTCTAGTGGGAGATGGGAGTAAATCTTGAATTTTGAAGGCACATTTTCCCTGATCTCTAGTATCCAACTCCCAAGAACGTTTAAAAAAAAAAAGTGAAAGCGCAAGAAGAGATTTAATTAGTTTTCGCTGTCGCCGCTCTTGGTGACGGTAATTTTACATGAGGTATGTGCCAGGGAGACACGTTATGGGGGCCTTTGTTCTCAATGCATTCTCTACACCATAGAACCCAACTGTGAATTTCAGAGACAAAGAAATAACCCTAGAAGTTGTATCCGGACTGTTTTCTTATTATTACACAGCTCTTCTTGTTAGCATTGTTTTTCTAAACAAAAAGCACAACCACCCTAGGGATCTTTCTGGAACAAGGGGACAGTGAAAGAAAGGAAAGATGGTTCTGGTAACTTCCTTGAGGGGTCACATCCCTCTTGGCCTAGGGTGAGGTTGTGGAGGAGGGCTCTCAAAAGCGAAAATGGCTCTGGTGTAAGGTATTTGCTAATAGACCAGAAATTGCTTGGCCTCTTCAGTTACTAAGTGGTTTTAGTTCCTTTTGTGGTTGTTGCCTTGCTGGGTTTCACTTTTTGTTTGCAGAATTGAATCGTGCTTCCCTCAGAGCTGGGGAGCCTGTCCTGACTCTCGTTGTCCTGATGACAAAATGGCCTTTGGACCCCCTGGAGACCTGCCGGGACAGAGAGCTGTTCTTTATGTGTTGGTCCCCACCTTGGCCTAGTCTTACGAGGCCTGAGATGGTTTGTACCGAGGGAGCAAAGGGTTTGTTTTCAGAAGCCTAAGACGGGAGTTCAGGAGTGCGCAGGAGAGCTCTGCATCGCCTGCAGTCTGGGTCCCAGCACTGGGGTCTGGTGTCAGGGACTCCCCAGCACTGACCCCGTCCTGGCCCTGCAGCCCGCGCTGTCCGTGCCTGGCAGCACAAGGCTTCCCTGTCCCCCTGGAGGGATGGTCCCTGAGTGAGCCTGGGCCTTTGCAGTCAGCACTGTCCACGCTGCATCTGGGCCATCTCCCTTCCTCAGCACCCCCGCAGCCCAGGGCCTGCATTTCCTTTTGTCGGTGTTGTCTGAACATCTTACTCCTTTGTTACACTGCTGGGTGCTTGTAGGCAGGGGCACTTCTGACTCACCTGGTGTCCCCTCAGAGTGCCTGCCTCGGCACCTGTTGGACACATGAATGGACGGCCGCTGTTCCAGGTTGCAGGCTCCAGGACCTCTTGGTGTGGGGGGCGGAGGCGGTCGAGGGCCCTCGGGCCAGGCCTGCCAGTGGAGGGCAGAGCTGCTGTCTGCCCGTCCCCGGCCTGTCCCCGGAGGTTGGGCGCGGTGGCATAGCGTGCCCGTGTGCTGCTGAGCATGAGCTGGGTGTGGACGGTGCCTGACCTGCCTGCCGGGGCTCCTCCAACCTGCGCTTGGTCGGGGCAGCTTGCGCCACCCTGAGAAACAGCTGGGTCTCCGGTCACTGCCCTCGTTCTCTTTCTGAATCACCTTGGGTTCTCATCGTCCCTGCCACTGTTGGCTTTGCACTCAGAGCCTTGGCCAGACTGCCGTGGGAGAGGCCCCTGGAAGGCCTCGGTGAGGCTCCTCTTTGCCCTGGTCAGGATGGGGGTTCCGGGCCATCTTTGAGGGGCGGCCTGTGAAGGGAAACACAATTGGTGGGGCAGCCAAGGGACCTCTCCCCGCACGCATCTCCCCCTCAGCTCTGGGAGGGAAGGATGGGGAAAGGGAGACTGGGAGGGCAGCCCGGGGAGGCGGGGGCTGCTGACCTCTCTGTTGGCCGCGCCCCCTCCTGGCCCAGGTGCCCGGGTGACGTGTGGGCACGCCCGCCTCCCTGCCCGTCAGCCAGAGCGTGAGGCCCTGTCTCCGTCGCACCGCCTCGCAGCCGAGCAGCTGAGGCTGGAGAGGCCCCCTGTCACCGAGGACTGCGCGCCCGGTGTTTCCCGGTGTGAACGGCGCCCTGCAGTCCTGTCGGAGCTCGCGCTGTGCTCTCCACCCAGTAGTGTCCGTGGAAGCAGCTGGAGGAGCAGCTGATACCCCCTGCCAGACCCACATGCGGTAAAACGCGCAGGACGAGCGCCCTGCGGTGCGTTCCGCAGCGTGTGGCCCGGGACGTCTCCCTCCGATTTGGGTTTGTTGGTGCAGAAGGTGAGCTCGGCCTGGTTGGGTGCTGCCCACTGGAAGGCCTGGGGCCGGCCGGCCGGCCCAGTCTCCTGGCTCACTGCCTTGTTCCAGAAATAACTCTGTCTTCCCGGCATTTCATTGATCTGTGGTGATGCTTCACATTTCTAGCCCTTTATGGAATAATGTTCCTGCTCAGAAAGTTTTGAATTCTCTCATGAACAGAAGGCCAACTTTGATGCTTCTGGCTTAGAAAACAAACTCTCCTAGTGATTATAAAAATAAACTGAAAAAACAAGCAATGAGCTGAACCCACCCTGCTCGTGTCATCTGAAGCACATGGGACTTTCCAGTTATGGTCAGGCCCGCTTTAGCTGTGGAGGTCCAGAGGGAAATGTGGGTGACAGTGGTGTGGACCTGCCGTGCCTCGTCAGGCCCACACACCATCCTGCAGAAGGTGCTGGAGCACGGAGCCCAGCAGGAGCCGGCGGCCGCGGGCTGCCCGTGCGTGTGGCTGATCAGAAGCGCCCTGTGGTCTGAGGCCAGCGCACAAACCCCAGAACCTGAGGAGAGCCTGAAGCCTTCTGATGGGTCAGCTCTGGGAGCTGGACCCGCCTGTGTTTTCCCAAAGCTCCATTACAACGTGTTTTCTAGAGAATGGAACCAAAGCCTGGCTTTCTGCTTGCTCACTCACCAGCTCCATTGGGTCGGGCCTGGTGGGGGCGTCCAGCCTCTCTGCTGGGAGTGCGCTTGGCCGTTAGGTTTGTGAGAAATACCGGCGGGTTAGGTTTGTGAGAAATACCAGCGGGTCTTTGGGACAGTCGTGTCCCTGGGTGGGTTAACCTGGTCAAGACCCGTGTGTCTCCACGTTGGGTCCGCTGCTTTCATATGTCAGGCCACTGCCTGAGTGACAAGCTGGTTCACATTTCTGGGAAAAACCTGAAGGACGTTGTGGGCATTTTGTAAGGAGGGGGAGGAATGTGTATTATTCTTCAATTGTGGAGTGTGTACCACCAGTGTGAGCTGGGGACAGCCTGGTGACTATCTCCCCAAGCTCCTTGGCACATTCTTCACTGACTCAACTGGGACATTCTGTAGCGAATGAATCAAACCTGTTGGAGGCAGTACAGAGGAGGAAACCACAGTAGTCCTGCAAAGAGCAGAGGAACCCCTGCTCATTATGTTAATGTGTCAGCACCAAAGGGAGGTCTGGAGTGATGACTTGCTGATTTCGGGGTCAGTGTATTTTTCATCCTACTTTCCCACTGAAATATAACGTGATTTTATGGTATTCTACAAACCCTGTCTCCACCATCAGAAATCTGCAACATTTTTTTTTTTTTTTTTTGTCAAATGTTTTATTGAGTGTAGACATCTGGAGTACTGTAAAACATGCATTATCTGTAGATTCAAAAGGAGCAAGCCACATTGTCCTCACTGTCAAATGTGTCAGGCTTGGCATACATGATGGAGATTAATGAAGTATCATGAGAGTAATATGGTTCCTGAAAAGCTTCTACAATTTGGAGTAGGGTCTTAATCGCGGGAAAAGCAAAGCTGTTCATGTTTAGTGAACTTGCAGCTCATTGGAGGTACACAGTATTTTAATTTTAAAACGAATAAAAATAATTGTTTGTGGAAGATTCCCATCACCCCAACTTTACCTGCCCTTTCAATTTTCAGAAATTTTAATTAAAAAAAAAGTATATGCCGTTTGGAAGTTGTACATTTGAAATGTGCAACATTTTATATATATATATACACACACACACACATATATACATATATATGTGTATACATACACACACACACATATATATTTTAAATTTCAGTATCAGTATTGTTGGCTAGTTTTGTCTGTGCATCCTGCTCACTTTGTGTTTTTTTAAGTACTTTGTTTTGAAATATTTTGACAAAAATAGGAAGCTTAATCTCAGCTTAGGAAAAGGAGCTCAAACATGAAATTATTGCGCCCCCCCCCCCCCCCCAAATAAAAGACACTGTTCTCATCCCAAAGTTCTCTCTTGCCTTCTCTAAGAAGACCCGTTTCATCGCTCGTGTCTGTGGCGCTGACTGACGGCCGGACACGGGCTCAGGACTGGCTAACCAGAGGAGGCACTTGTAAAGAATGCGGCTGGTGACAGAGAAGGAAATTCTGTTTAGTGTGTCTTGAATCTGAAATATTTTCTTCAAAGGAGATCCTGAAAAGGGATGGAGTAAAGGAAGTAATATTCCAAATAAACCTCGTAAGATGAAAATGATAACTTGTGAAAGAGCTTAAAGATCGAGGGCCTCTGTGAGTGGACAAGCTTATGCCTTTTTTTAGCGTTTGTTTGTAGCTTAAATTAGTGGTCCTGGTGCCGTGTGTTGCTTTTGGAAGAGAGACTGGACGGGAAAGACCCACCTTCTGGTCTTGGCTTCCCTCTGTAGCTCGTGGCCCCGGGAGCCTGGGTCCTGTCTGCCACACGCCGCCAGGCAGCGAGCATGGCCGCCTGCACAGGCGTTTTCTTCCCATGGAGCCCAGGTGAGGCGGGTGAGCAGCCGGTGGGGGGGTGCACTCTGGGCTGGCAGGCCGTGGTCGTCTCCTCTCTTGAATCCTCGCACGTGTTGAAAATGTAACGAGAAGCTTGGCCTTTTGTGAGAATCGGGCAGCAGATACCAAGTCTCGGGGGAGCCTGACTTGGGCGCGGCGGGTGGGACAGTCGGCCGCCCTATGCAAAGCGTGCCCCGTCCCACGCCACCCTGCTTGCTCCCACCACGGGGCCCCAAGGGTGGTGCTGGGCACTCGTTCTTACACAGAAGCCTCAAGCCGTGTGTTGCACTTTTCTCTGCAGCTCTCTTGATTTCATGTAAGAGAGCGAAACAGTATCTTGGGGTGCTCCGCCATCCCTGGGTCCCCACGCACAGTCCAGGGAGTGTGGCCCCATCCCCGCCCTCTGCCCAGCTCGACAGCTTCCTTTTGGGGGACTGTGGCTGCAGGCCGCCGTTACTGTGACCAGCCAGCTGCTGGGGAAATCTCAGTAGCCATTGCAGGCATTCCAGGCCTCCGGCCAGGCAGGAATGGAGTGGAAGGTATGGCAGGATAGTCCTTCCAGAGTCACGGTCTTATCTGGGTGATGGTTTTTGTATAGCAGCCCCACCTATCACATTAAATTAAGGTACACTTGAGTTTGTATTGGGGTTCTGTTATTAATTTGTGAATCCCTTTTAGCTTTAGTTTAAGAGTTCCAAGAAAAGCGTTTATACCTAATTCATATTTATGTTATCCATTTAAAATAAAATAGTGTAAAAGACAACGAACACTGTGAGTTCCTTGACTTTTCCCTTTGAAGGTTAAGAAGCACTTGCTGTAGGGTCTCTCTGTTCGGCTGTGACTTGAGACTGTTTGGTCCAGCCCCCCTCCCGCCTCTGAGTGGGAACCCCCCACAGGCTCAGGTATCAGTGCTGCGGCGTGTCCCCTCCAGCCAGGGGGCACCAGCCCCCAGTGAGGCCTTCGGGTCACCTGCCCTGGGAGAGAGCTGGGGTGGGGACTCCGGGAGAATCCTTGTGTTTGACCTGTTTGGTGGCTCCAGCCAGAGAGTTGAAGGTAGGGGCTGTCAGAGGGAGGTATACATGTGTAAACACGTGTATACCTTTGGCTGATTCAAGTTGATGTATGGCAGAAACCAACACAATATTGTAAAGCAGTTATCCTCCAGTTAAAGATGAATTAACAAGTGGGGACTGTCAGCCGCCCCACGTGCACTGGGTCGTCAGCAGCGGGGGCGGATAACACGGGGGGCGAGGTGGGGGAGGAGAGAGCTGAGAAGGGTTGTCCGTCCTGCCGACGTGGGCCCCACAGGCCAGCTCAGCCGTTTTCCTGCCCAGGGTTTGTAGGTCAGCCCAGAATCTTTATGAAGATGCGCCTTTTCTGCTTAAACGCACTGGCATGAGATCCTCCAACTTGCAACACAAGGCCCTGCTGTCAAGTGTGGTTTTCGGGCCAGTGACAGGGGGAGGGGAAGCCGCGTCAGCGAGCAGAGGGCGCTGCTGCAGCTGGGGTGTGGGCCCCCGCCCTGGGAGGGCACCCGCTCCGCGCACTCTGGCCCCCAGGAGCCTTGAGCAGCTGCAACCACACCCACGTTGGCACTCTTCACTGAGAGCACCGACCTCTCCCGCAGGGGAGGAGCACAGGAACAGGGTCGGGGTGGTTTCTGCCATGGCGGCTGGAGGGAGTCAGGCCCAGCCTCCTGGTGGCCAGTTCTGGGGGGAGGCAGAGACAGGCACAGGCCAGACCCTGCAGCCTTGGGTTTGGGTGGAAAGAGAGAAGAGAAAGCGTCTCAGGCAGAGAACAGGGCAGTCCAGCGCTGGGAGCCAGATTCCCTGCCGGCTGTGTCTAGAACCGAGCTTTGAGTGAGTGCCTGGGGGTGGGGCCTTGGATCTGTGATGACACCTGCCTTCATTGGCTGCAGACAGGCTGAGCTCCGGGTCCCAGGGAAGCCGTGGTCCGCCCCTCTCTGGCCCCTGGGAGACGCGTGTCTTCACGCACACGGGAATCAATAAATACCGGATGGTTTCTTCCATGCTGAACATGTGCATTTGGGGATTTCTGTGGTCTTGCCGAGAGGCCAGCACAGAAACAGGCTTTCATTTAATTACGTGAGGGCTTCGAGTGGCCCAGGTGACAGGAGCAGGCCGTGAGGCTGGTTGCAGTCGGGGACCTTCTCGGGAGAGAGGAGTGACTTGTCCCCAGCACCGACGGCAGCTCTTGCGGTGGCCTGTGTGCTTGGAGCCGCGCTGTCTTTGTCCTCGGTGTCCTGGGGAGCTGATGTATAATCGGACGGCACGTGGAGCCTGGGGCGTGGGGTGAGGGGAGAGACGGACACGGGGTCAGCTCCTCCCTGGTTCAGCACCCACGGTGCCCCTGCTGGAACCGGGGAAACAACCCAGGGAAGGTCTTGGAAGACGTCCCACCAGCGTGGCCCTCAGATTGTCCACCACTCGTGTTCTCTGTGATTCGTTTTCTGAGGGCTCCTCCTGTTCATCTCTGGGTCCCCGAGACCTGGCCCATGTGGTGTTGCTGACGAGATGGTTGGTTTACAGAGAAGGAACCCTGTGAGGTGGAGAAGCCGGAGCGGGGCGGTGCCTGAGGGACGCGGCTGGAGTGAGGGTCGGAGGAGGGGGCGCTCGTCGGGGCAGAGGGGCCACCGCGGCTGCTGGTGCTGCCCCCACGAGCCGTGAGCTTGCTGTGAAACCATGTCTCCTCTCCCATCTCGATGTGAGCACCCAGGCCTGCGGTGCTCAGCATAAGCACGCGTCAGCCCTTTATTCACAGCAGCTTAGTTTCAGGTGAGTTCCTGCAGAAAGTCCCTTGGAGGCTCGTGGTTTGCAGGCGGGTCACTGGGGCTGAGCTGCACCCTTAACGCGGGCTGTCCCCGAGGCCCCCTGCAGGAGCTGGTTTGTAGGAGGATTCACAGGAGACGAGGGAGCTGCCCTGTTGCCCAAGAAAGAGCGGCCTTACAGAGGACAGCTGACCAGGACGTATAGAGCCAGGAGGCCACAGGCCACAGGCAGAGGGTGGGAGGGGCCACGTGCTCGTGGGGACAGAAGGGGCTGCAGGGGGCTGTCAAGCCAGGGCCGCGGGGCAGATGTGCTGAGGCGCGCTGACGTCTGGACCTCTGGGGAGGATGCAGCTGGCACGAGTCACTGATGGGCGGGGTGTAGGCGTGAGAGGAAGAGGCGGCCAGGCGCCCACACTGATCTGTGTCTTGGCTGGAGCTGGTGGAAGGATGGAGCTGTGCTGACCGAGGTGGGAGAATTGAGGGGCCGGGTGATGCGGGGTGGGGAGCAGGGACTGGAAGGGCCTGGGCTTGTCCTGCTCAGGGCACTCCCCCACACACAGCCACACACACCCACACACACAGCCAGTCCTTCAGAGTGGCAGTCACCAGCCCGTTTGGCACCAGGGATCGGTTCCATGGGAGACATTTTCCATGGAACAGTGTGGGGTAGGGGATGGTTCTGGGATGATTCAGGTGTGCTCCACTTACTGTGCACTTTATTTCTGTTGTTGTTACATCGGCTCCACCGCAGATCATCAGGCATCAGACTCCTGAGGTTGGGGACCCTGATTTAGAGGAATATCCACGGCCCACCCAGAGCCTCAGTCTTCTCACTGGAGTCCAGAGATGCACATTTGAATGTAGGTTAAGGCGCTGGATCCTGTCAGCTGCCATGTTCTTGAACTAATGAGCAGGTCAGTTAATTAAGGTGGGTGAACTTACGCCACGCTGTCTGTTCAGTGTCCCTGTCAGTGAGCAGGCCTTGGGGAAATGGGCAGACACAGGAGGGGATCGACTGTCCCCTGCTGAGTGAGCGCAGGCCCCATGGGGCCCCAGGTCGGTTTGTTTGGGTCTGTAGGTGAGAATGTCCACCAACTACAGCACATTTCTTGTTTCCCTGTGCTTGCCTTTCTGAGACACGTCACTTTCCAGCGTTTAAATACCAGCAGCCCCAAACTATTGTTTTGAAACTCACTCATGTGCTCGGCCTTGTTCTTAGGGCCCCAGTCAAAGCCTGAGCCCACCCCCTCCCCGCTCCCCTGCTCCGCACAGAGGCTGGAGCAGAAAGTAGGAGAGATCCGGGTCCCTGCTCCGAAGGGGAAGGAGGAGGCGGCCTCCCTACAGGCTTTCTCCAGCACAAAGGGACCGTGGGGCCACCCCCTGGAGAATAGGATCCAAGGCTGTCCAGTCCTAGGGCTGGGGTGGGGTCTCCTTCAACCCTCCCCTATGATGGGGGAGAGGGGCATGGATTCCTCCCGCTAGCAGTCATATCCTCATCTTAAAGGAAGGTGGCTTGTAGAGATGCCATGGCTCCCAGTGGCTGACCAGGTCTGACAGCAGAGCCAGGCCTCCCCCACCAAGCCCCACCACCTCTGAGAACAGTCCTCCATTCACCAATTCCTTCCCAACAGCAGCTGTTAGGCCTGAATTTGTGTGATACCGTTTGAAACTGTGATCACTCTGAGCTGAAGCACAGCAGAGTTTCATGGACCTGGGGGCAGAGTTGTGGCTGGAGAACCAGGGAGGCTGGGGAGTTCAGACTGAGCTGGAGGGAAGGCCTTTTCGGCTCATAGATGCCCCAGGACGAGTGCGGAGCAGACCGGACGTGCGGAAGATTAGGGAACGCCTGGGGGAGGAATGCAGGTGTCACATGGAGGCTCGGGCTCTGTGGGCTGTCCCGGGATTCTTCACACACGTGCTGCTCCTCGGGGCATCCCGCCGTGTTGCTGTTCCTGATTTACTGATGGTGAAAGCAAGGCTGGGAGAAGCTCTGTCACTCTCGCAGGAGGAGGGGTCTGGAGTAACACTAAGCGAGCAGGTCTTGGGCGCATGGCCCGGCCCTGGGCCTCTGCCGGTTGACCCAGGCTTCCAGGTCCTGGAAGAACCTGGTGGACCTGGTGGACTGCAGTGTCTGGGGCTGGCGGAGTCGAGGCCAGAGCACAGGGGCCAGGCCTCAGGCTTGCCTGTGTGCCTGCTTAGAGCCTCCCAGGGGCCCCGCTCTGGTCCCAGTCCCTGGGCCTTCCGGCCCTACCTGCCCGGTCACTCCCGGAGCCTTTGCCTCAGGCGGCCTTCCTGGCCTTTTGTGGGAAGGACGCACATTTGGCTCAGAAGGTAAAGAAGCTGCCTGCAGCGCAGGAGACTGCCTGTGTGTTAAGGGTCCTTACTCAGGTGAGGCTCGGGGTGGGGAGGGGGAGGGCTCTGCTCCTGCTCCGCGGTCGCGGGGACCTAGTTTCCTTCCATCCAGTGACCCCACCTTCCCTGGGTGTAGAACTGCCCACCAGGCACCTGTGTGTAGCCGGGAGTCCAGGGAAGTGAGGATCCCATGACCACTTCGCCATCTGCCTCTGAGCTGGTGCGTGTCCTTTCTGCACGGGTCACCCGGCTCTCTCTGCCCCTGCGAAGGGGCTGGAGGGACCTGCAGGCGGGTGAGGTCCGTCTCAGGCCTTGGTGTTTTCTTACTCAGCAGGTGCTTGTTAGACCCCCGGTCTGTGTTTAGGCTTGAACTCCGCACCCAGGAGGATATGGAGGAAGCAAGGACTTGAGGTCTGACCTTCACGGGATACAGGTGCCCAGCTGGTCATCCCACCATCACATAGGAAGTGGATCATCCCGATGTGCAGACTGGCTGGTGGATTAGGGAGCCTCTGTGAAGGAAGCGTCACCAGGTTCAGCTGCTTGACACCTGAAAGCCAATACTTGAGAGACAAGTGCTAGTGGGAATGGAAAGGCTGCTTTATTTAGCAGGCTGGCAACCTGGGGGGAGATGGCAAACTCAGGTTCATAGTGAAAGTGAAGTGAAAGTCACTCAGACATGTCCGACTCTTTGCGACCTCATGGACTATACAATCCTATAGTCCATGGACTATATACAGAATTCTCTAGGCCAGAATACTGGTGGGTAGCCTTTCCCTTCTCCAGGGGATCTTCCCAACTCAGGGATCAAACCCAGGTCTCCCACATTGCAACCAGCTGAGCCACAATGGAAGCCCTAACTACCAAGATTCTGCTTGACTGTGATCATTTTTAAAGCGAGAATCATTGAGGGGGTGGGGAGGAGGTCATTCATTATCTTCCACTGTGTGCAGACTTTCTTCTGATTGGCTGATGGTGAGATATTGGAGCAGTGCTCCAGGAGTCTGGTGCTCAGCCTGAAGTCCTCCCCTTGGGTGAGGGCCCTGGTTCCTACAGAAGAAAATTTTGTTAAATATATTCCTTGAGGGGGATCAGGACCCTGCCCCAAGGCTACACTGTTGTTTCTTGACTGTTCCACCCCGTTTTTTGTATCCCCTCTCTGATGAGCAACTTTTGAATCTGTCCTTTGGAACTCAGGGAAGGTCACGGAAGCTGAATGAAGCCTATTTTCCTACAACCAAGAGACAGGGGACACAGGAAGGACTTTCACCCAGGAGGGGCCCACAGGGTCCTGTTCTGCTGCAGACAGGCTGTTGGCTGCAGGGGAGGCTTCATGCAGAAGGGGCAGCTGTCCCTTCTTGGGTTACAAGCAGTAATTTTCCTACCTGTGAGCTGTGTGACACCTCATCCATCCTGGATGGGGATGTGAGAGAGAGCACTTCCTCTTTCTGATTCCCTAGCCAGCCTCCTCCTCAGGGGCTGTGCTGACTCATCAGGCCTTCCCTGGCCTTCCCTCTTGGAGAGCACAGTGCCAGGGAGGTTTGCTGCCTGTGGCGACAGCGATTGAGTGCAGAGGGTTGGGATTGGAGAGGGAGTGGCCCCAGGTGGTCTCGGGGCCTCTTGCTTTGGGTTGAGGCTGGTCATTCATCCTTTACCTCCATGTGACCTTGAGGAAGTCACCCTGCCTGGGTTTCTCTGACCACATCCATGCAACTGCTAAATTTTTAAGATGACTTTGAGAAGACCCTACCCCACCCCGGCCCCCCACTTGGTGTTCTGACAGATGCCGTGGGGCCGTCCTCCCCTTCAGCTCCTGCTCAGTAGAGGTTCCTGAGCCAGAGGGGCCTCCAGACCCTTCCCAGGCCTTGCTCTATGAGGGGAGGGGCGGGGAGGCCTTCCCAAGACCAGCTCCCCCAGAAGCAGAGCTGTGTGAGCCATGGGTCCTCCCCGTCCTTGGCCACGTCTCCTGCCCCCAGTGGTGGAAGGGACCTTTGATGGAGGAGGTTACACATCCTCACAGAGTGAGGAGCCGAGACAGTTAGTTTCAGGAGTTCTTGCTTCTTTCCTAAAAATTCACGTCCTTCTAAACAATTCCCCCGCCCTCGCTGTCCTCTTTAAATGTCGTTTTTCTTGCTAATGAGTGCTGGTCTTCAAATGGGGCTAGGAGGAAAACCAGGGACCTTGGGAATATCAGATCCTAGGTGAATTACCTTAAGTTAATGAGATTAATAAGGGAAGTTGAGTTTAGCTGTGCAAATTAGCTTCGTGTTCTGGGTCTCGATGACTTAAATTGCCGGTCTTAATTAGATGCCCCCCCAAAACCATGAAGCGGCTTCTGAGATCCCTTTGACCTAAAAGCTTCTCTGATCCGTTCACTCTGTCAAGTGTAAAATTAGCCTATAGATGTTCCTCTTTAAGCTGTCCCCAGAGTCTCACAGGGCCTCTGGTATCTGCCACCCTCCAGGGGATGGGGCGGGAGGGTGGGTGGGGTGGGCACCCTGCAAGAGGCGGGGCTAGGGTGGTTGAGGAACCTTCCTGGGTGGCAGGACGTCGGGGTGCAGGTGTTGTCCTCTGTTCGGTGGCCTGTCTCCCCTGTCCTGATAATGAAGGGGGTGACGCAGCTAACGCACTGCGCTGGCAGCCGGGCGGAGTAAGGGGATTTCTGGGTACCTCCTCTGCCTCTGGCCAGTGTGGGGTGCAGTTCTCAGTGATTCACGAGGATGGCAGTAAGCTGAGAAAGAAAATGCTTCTAGGATGCCCCCAGACATGGCCATCGCTGTGATGTGGTCCCTGACTGGCTCTGTCCCTCTGGGCCCTTCTTTTTAAACATCTTTGGCCGGAGCACAGGTAGAACATCCCATGAAAACATACAAGATGCAGAGCTGACATAAACACTCTCCATGCTGTGTTGTTTTTATTACAGTCATTAAAAGAATCAGCCTTTTTATTGGGTGTAAAGACCATTCACGTACAGCTTGGTGAATTTTCCCACAGTAAATCCAGTCCAAGAACCATCCCCTCCAGCAGGAGCCAGAGCACTCCAGAGGGCACCCCCAGCAGCCTCTGACGCCCTCCGCGGCCAGCTCTGCCGCTCAGAGATACTGATGCCGCTGTCCTGACCTCGCACACCGCACGCTCGCTCGGCCAGTGCTTGAACTTCATCGAGCCGGGGTTGCCTCGAACGCACTTGCGTGGGTCTGGCTTTCCCCTTGACGTTGTTCCTAGAGTCATCTGTGTTGTTTTGTCCGTTCTGCTGTTGATGGACACTTGGATTGTTTCTGGTTTTTTGATATAGAAACATCCGTATGCTCTACTTTTAATTAGTTTATTTGCGTCAGGTCTCAGTCGTGATGTGTGGGATCTTCATCGCGTCACGCGGATTCTGGGTGTGGTGCGCAGGCGTAGTTGCTCTGAGGCATGTGGAATCTTCCCCGACCGGGGATCGAGCCCTTACCCACTGCACCACCGGGGAAGCCCCTCTAGTTTTTGAATATTATAGATGTCCCTGCTTTAAGTGTTCTTTACACACGTTTTGGTGAACCTAAGTGTGCGTTTCTGTGAGCAGTTGCTCCTGAGTTGCGTGTTCAGTGTGGGGCGACCCCGCGGGCTTCCCGGTGCGGCTGGGCCGTCTTACTCCCCAGCAGCAGGGTGTCATCCCACCCTTCATCCCTGTTCATCCCACATCCTTGCCAGCTCTTGGCGCTGCCTGTCTGTCCCAGGCTAGCTGTTCTTGTGGGTGCACAGAGGCATCTCATGGTTACCGTTAGTGTTCTCCTGATGACTAATGAGGCTGAAGAACTTTTTGTGTATATGTTGCCTTTATTGTAATCATTTTAGCAGCCAGGTAGTAGTGTGTCTTACAGATGGTCCGAAATGCACTTACCTGTAGCTGGGCATTTAGATTGCTCCCTGTATTTATCGTTACAAATGATAACCATCTCTGGACCCTTGGTGAGAATTTTGTATTGTTTACAGATTTTGATAAATAATGTCAGATTGCTTTCTAGAGTATTCAAACCTTTCCAGAATGTTGTCAGTAGTATAGGAGAACCCGGTCGAGTTTCCCCGAGGTCAGCAGGCAAAGCATATTCTCATTAGAAGAACAGGCAAAACCTCTTTAAGGAGCCTAGTTTAGATAACTCTAGGTGTACTTAGCATTCTTTCATTATTATGATTGCGTTTGGTCACTTTTCCAAAGTATTTTCTGTGAGTATCCCTCTTTTATGAACTCATACCTTTTGCCACTTGATTTACAGTGAGTTTTTCCTTGGTCAGTTTGTGTCAGTGTTATTGTAAAATACAGGTCTTAGTACTGCAGGCTCTTTCTGCACCTGCCCCACTGTCACAGCGTAGCTTTGGCCTGGTGCCTTTTGATGTCAGCGCACTGTTGAGCCTTCCCCTTGGTGACTTCTCTGGGGTGTCCCCCGCCAGGCCACTGCCCTGCTCTGGTGTGCCCAGGCCCAAGGTCCCCGGATGCCCCGTGGAGGGGGCGGGGAGGAACGCAGCCCGCAGGGGAGACTGGGTTTGCCTGAGGGCTGCACGCCCCAGGCCCCCGGCAGTTCCAGGTGCTCACGCTGGACCCTGAGGCCTGCCCGACGGCCCTGGCGGTGCTGCGCCGCGCTGGGCCCGAGTGTTGTGCTCGGGGAGGCTCGGGGCCGGGCAGCAGCGCCTTTTCATTGCCCACTGCCGTCCTCGCACATGTTCCTCACTGCCGCCCCGCGAGGCGGGTACAGCCCCCCTCGTCTTAGTCACAGGGAGCAGAGGCTCCGAGGTGCCCAGCTTCTCCCAGAGCCTGACGTTTGTAGCAGGAAGCCTGGGACTCAGCCTCTTGTCTCCTCCTTTCCGGGGGCCACACCCCAGCTCCCCAGCAGGCCCTCCAGGGCTGGCACCCCCCCTTCCCCTCTGTCACCACAGGAGGGGGCATAGGAATGAGCACTGACTGTTTCTCATTCTTTGGGGCTTTGAGCAGAACATCTGTTTTTGAGTTAAATGTTAAGATTGGTGTATGGAGCACAAAGGAGCATATAGTAGTGCTGGGCTCCCCCCGTTTTTAGGCATGAAGATAATAACATACATGTTATAATAAGCATTCCCGAGAACTTCATGTCTGCTCAGCTTGTTAAGTTTACACTTTTCTATTTTTAGATGATGGATTTGGATGTGCTTCTGTGAAGAGATGCCGCGTGTCTCCACTGGCCCAAGGACAAACATGTCCAGTAAGTTGCCGGGTGAATTAACCCAAGAGCGGGAACTCAGGCCCTGCAAATGCAAAGGTGTTCACACCCTTTGAGAAGACGGGGTGTCTGGATATATGGGGACCTTTGAGGGGATTTTTTTAAGGTTATATTTATTTATTTTTAATTGATGATTGCTTTACAATTTTGGCTTGATTTCTTTTTTGAGGCCTGGAGTCTTCTGCTGTTGTTTAGAGGTTGCTCTGTAGGAGCTGGTCCATATTTTGATGAGTTATTGATGTATTTGTGGGGAGGCAGGCAATCTCCCCGACCTTCTCCTCTGCTGTCTTCTTCCATTCTCCGAGGGGATGTTGTAAACCAGCCTTATTGCCTGATATGACTATTTGAACTTCTAAAGGTTGGTTCCTTCTAGAGATAGCAGGAACGGCAGCATAAAGGGTTGGAAGAATTTGAAACTCATTCCTTGCCGAGTACGCCACTCCTTAGAGCAGAGTGTGAGCTCCATGCTGGCCAGAGCGTCTGGGCAGCTCAGCCTGTGGCGGCTCTTTGCCCAGAGACCCCATCCGCGCAGCCCAGCACTGTCCCCGGAGGCGCAGATTGTCGTGCATTACGGAAAAGAACGCCCGAGTGACCCTCATGACGTTCCTGTAGCTCCCGTCGACGCACCGTTGTCCCCGCTGTTCTGCTGTGCTGTTTCGGCCAGTGGGCGGCAGACCTCTTCCCCCACCTCTTATCCTTCGGACAGGGATGGTAGTGAGCTGATTTATCATTTTAAAGTTCCTCTGAGATTTGTCAGTGGGAAATCACAATAAAGCAAACTCCAGCCATGGTTTATGATTATGTTTGAGCCGTCATTTAACGTGGTACGTCTCTGTGGAAGAGACCGTGATCTCTGTATGGAGTCCCGTGGGTGAGAGCAGGGGAGGAGGTGACTAGACAGGACCTGGATCGTCAGCCTCTCCCCTCCTCACCTGCCAGGGACCGTGGCTCCCCCGATCTTGCCTGGGTAGGTCACGTGCCCTGTCACCATATTTTGAGTTTCTCTGTTTGTTTTAAACCAGTGTTTGTTCCTGTTTCTCAGGACAGCTGCCGCCTTAGGGGACGAGGGCGTGGTGACGGGGCTTCTGGGGACTCCGGCGTGGTCTGACCCAGGAACGGGAAGTCATCCTCACCAATGACATCATGACAGCAAGAGAGCACAGCCCTCGCCATGGCGCCCGGGCCCGCGCGATGCAGCGGGCTTCCACCATCGACGTGGCGGGCGACATGCTGGGCCTCTCTCTGGCAGGTGAGCCTCAGCAGGCTGCCTGCGGGCCCTCACGGTGGCAGTGCTGGGGTGCTGGGCCTGGCAGCCCCCCGTTTGGACTGGAATAGGGAAAGTCAGCCCTCTTCCTGGGACCAGCATCCCCTGGAACCTGCCCGCCGGGGGCTCTCCAGGTTGCGTGGGCACCTCCAGAGCTCGCTGGCCAGTAGGTAAGGCGGGAGTGTCCGCAGTGCCTGTGTGACAGGTGCCCAGACAGCAATAAAAGCCCTTCGCGTTGTGGATGTACAGGCCCGGGGGAGGGGGTTTAGTCTCAGGGTCCACGACTTCTTAGGAATCGCAAATCACCTCATAAAACAGTTTGGGAGAGAATGGAAGGCAGAGTGTTGGGTCCCCCCCCATCCCATTTTATTGAGGAGTGATTGACATCAATATATCACTGTAAGTTCTAGAGCTTGCTGGTTTGATGTACGCATACTGTGTCGCCACTGGTGATGGGGTTTTTTGCATCAAATCTGAAAGCAGAGAAAAGTTGATTAAGGCTGATTTTTTTCTGTCATTTCTTTTTATCCAGGAAATGTGCAAGATCCGGATGAGCCCATTTTAGAATTCAGCTTAGGTGGGTGTCTTTAATTTCTTGTGTTAATAACGTGTAGCTGGAGGACAAAAGCAGAAGCGCCACAGCTGGCAGGGGTTTGCACAGAGGTCCTGCCTCTGCCAGCACGGCTGCCGACGTGCTGCTGGGAGGGGGAGGCCGAGAGGCCGGGGGGGGGGCCTCCTGCGGGTGCAAGGGACCTCGGGCTGCCTGACGTGGGGCGCCCTCCCCTCTGCGTGTGCTCCATCCAGGCCAGTGGTGGGGAGCGGGCAGGAGAGGGGCCCCCAGAGATGCAAAGTCAGCCTCCGGGGGAGCGGAGGACGGGTGAGGACATGGGGCCCAGGGCCGCGTGGTTCTCCTTCCCTGACCCTTGCCCCACGAGCAGAGGCGCTGCCGCCCGTGTGCCGCCCTCTCCTGAGCATCAGTGAGCGCGTGCCCGAGTCGGGCAGCATGGCTCACCGTGGGCCCAACACTCGCTGGTGTTCCTCCCCTTGCCCTGTCCCCGAAAGGCTGCTGAGTGAGGCGTGCCCACCTCGCCCTCCTCACCCTCCTCTTCCCATCCTGATTCTGCCTGGCTACTCCTCGAGGCTGGAGGCTGTCTCTGGTGAAAGTGAACTCACTCCTCCACAGAGAAGCAGAAATGCTGGCCTTTGGAGCCCAGCTAAAGCAGGCAGCTGGCCACCCGGTTACTGTCGGGGAGCCTGCCGAGGCCAGCATGCCCCGCAGCCTCCCGAGACCGCCTTCTTAGAACCGAATGTGTGTTTGCTGTGCTCACAAGGATGGGTGCGTGTGTGTTGGTTGCAGTCTTACTCATAATAACCAGCACTGGAAACAGCGTCCATCAGCTGGAAGATTAACTATGTTATGTGCATACAGTGGATGGGTGCTCAGCTGAGAAAAGGACCAAATCCGTGATACACCCCTGGGTGCGTCTCAGAAGGATTGTGAAAAGTGAAAGAAGCCGTAACAGGCCGGGTGTTGTGTAATTCCATTTACGTGACAGTCAGAAGGATGAGTCTGTAGTGAGCGCACAGGTTAATGCTTACCTGGGAGGGAGGTGAGGCCCGACGGGGCAGGGAGCACAGCCCCTTTGGGGCGATGGAGGTGCTCCCTGTCTGGACAGTAGTGGTGGGTCTAGGAGTGTGTACGCTGATCAGAGCTCAGTGCTACACTTAAAGTGGATGTGTTTTACATACAGATTATTCCTCAAAGGTGATATAAAGCAGAATGAAAGAATAGATTGCTGGACCTTTGTGGAAGGCTCACAACATGAAAGAAAGAAAAGATTAGAAACAATAGAACTTGGGCTTCCCTGGTCGTCCGGTGGTTAAGAATCCCCCTGCCAGTGCAGGGGACACAGGTCCGATCGCTGGTCCGGGAAGGACGCCTGCGTCGTGGAGTGACTAAGCTGCGTCACAGCCGCTGAAGCCGGCGTGCCCGAGCACCCGTGCTGCGCGATGAGAAGCCCGCACACCACACCTGGAGGGCAGCCCCGCTCGCTGCAAGCAGAGAAGAAGCCTGCACAGCAGCGAAGACCCAGCTCAGCCAGCAATAGACAAATAAATCTGTACAAAAGAGGGGGTAAACTGAGGAAAAGGAAGATCCAGGGAACGGAGCCCAGCACAGGAGAGAAGTAAAAGAAACCCTTAATGAATAGTGTTTGCTTAGCGTTAATAATGTAGGACATGGATGTAATGAAAACGTTGAGTTAACCTGACTATAGAGAGACAATGAGAGTTGATATAATCGAAATAAAATCTTCACGCTATAATAGAAATCTAGAAATCAGGACGTTTCTGAATCTGACAAGTCAAGGGCAATAATATTGTCATATTAATTAGACAGACGGAGGAAGAAACAGCTTAATAAGGTGAGGGAGAATTGTATGTTAAATGAATTTTACTACACACACACACAAAACAGAAGGTGAGGAGTAGGAGCCAGGTAATTGAATGGTCGGATATTTTATCTTAAAAACAGAATTTAAAACTAAAAAGCACTCATTTAAAAACCTTTATTAGAGAAAATGTTAGAGGGAAAGAAAACCCTATCGGAGAGACTCACAGTTAGCATTTTGGTAGATATCCTTGCAGATTTTTTTTTACACCCACAGAGTGCTATACAGAAATTTTTTATGATTTCTGGTTGCGGAGGTGATAGAATTATTTACAGAATTGTCATCCTGGTGTTTTTTAAAAGTCATTAAAAAAAAATCTTTATTTAATTTGTTAATTCCTTCTGTTTTATGTGTTTTGGTTTTCTGGCCATGAGGCATGTGGGAATCTTAGCTCCCTGACCCTGCATTAGAAGGCAAAGTCCCAACCATGTACCGCTAGGGAAGTCCCATCATCCTAGTGTTCTTAATGTGGTTTTCTCATGTGGCAGGACGTCACTGGCATCCTTTCATTTTAGTCTGTGTGGTCTGCCACCTCATCATTTTAGATGCCTGCATAGAGTCTGCTAGGTAGCTATCCTGTATTTATTTTAACCAGTCTCCTCTAATGCTGGACACTGTGGTCTTTTCAGTCTGCCATCGTAAACACCAAACAGTGAATATACTTGTACATGGGTCTTTCACATATTTTGTTGATTCTTTCCTTAGGATATATAGTATCCTAAGGATATGAGTCAAATGATACACACCTGAAATGTGTTTTACCAGTTTACCTCAATAGCATTTATTCAGCTGGGACTACAGATGCTCTGGTTGGAAAGACACCGCATACACATCAGGGATTAATGGTTTCTATGGAAGTATGCCAGAGGAGTTATGTAAGCGATAAACAGGAGATGTGAGTGTGGGCCACTGAGAGGAAGCTTCATGGAAGTCATGGAACTGAGCTAGTGATTAAACCTTGGGTGAGATTTAGACAGGTTGGATAGGGACAAGGCCAGGAGAACATGTCACTTGTAGGGAGGTATTTTCTGAGAGTGGCAGTTGGCCTATCAGCCCTTAAGCTGACATCAGTCTTTCCAGCCTCGGGCCACTTGCTGTATCTCAGTCTGCCTGCCATCACTGGGCTTTGAAAGCTTTGAGAGCTCTCACATGATGAGAGGGGCAGGCCGAGAGAGACCAGGCCAGGGTCTCCGTGGGGTGTGGCTTAAAGGAGGGAGAACAGTGGAACAGTCATATCTCTGATAGGGAGGCAGACATCATAGAAGAAGTAGAACAGAATTGAAAAAGACAGCAGGGCTTCCCTGGTGTCTCAGTGGTGAAGAATCCCCCTGCCAGTGCAGGAGACATGGGTTCAGCCCCTCGTCCAGGAAGATCTCACATACGGCAGATTAGCTAAGCGCGTGCACCACGGCCACTGGGCCTGTGCTCCGGGGGCCAGGAGCTGCGGCTGCTGAAGCCCACACGCCTGGAGCCCCCGCTCTGCAACAAGGGAAGCCCCCTCAGTGAGATGCCCGTGCCCCACAGCTGAAGAGTGGCCCCTGCTCTCTCCGCAGCCAGAGAAAAGCCCACACAGCCACAGAGACCCTGCTCAGCCACACAGAAATAAATAAAGTTGTGCTTCAAAAAGATAAGACGACCTTAAAGCTTCCGGAAGAGAAGAAACTGAAGAGCTCACAGCCACAACTTCGGGTTAGGCAGAGGTTGACTACTTGGCAGAAAGTACTACATGTTTTAGTTTTCTATTGCTGCTGTTACAAAATGCCATGATATAACACCTCCAATCGAGCCAAATTTATTATCTTACTTCCCTTAGGTCAGAAACCAAAGGGCTCAGCCAGGTATCTATTTAATCTTATAAACACCAAAGTCAAAGCATCAGCGTGGCTGCAGTCCTTCCTGGGGACTCTAGGTGGGGAGGTCGCTCCTTATTCATTCAAGTTGTTGGCAGAATGAATTCCTTGTGGTTTGAGCACTGAGGTCCCTATTTCTTCCCCAGCTACCAGTCGAGGCCTGTCCTCGGCTCACAAAGGCCACTCACGCTCCGTGGTTGTGGCTGCTCCCTCTCTGTCCACAGCCAGCAACGGACGGCAGGTTGAGTGTCTTTCATGCTTAGAACCTCTCCAGTCTTTTTTTTTTTAAATTCACATCTTTGTAACTCACCCTTCCATCTTCCTCTTGTACTTTTAGGAGCTCATATGATTAGAGTAAGCTCATCCAGATAATCTGTAGTAATCTTTCCATGTCAAGATTCCTTGACCTTACTTACATCTATGGAGTCCTTTTTGCCTGTATTATAATATTTTCAAAAGTTCCTGGGATGAGAATGTGGGTACTTTTTGAGGGGAGGGACGTTTTTCTGCCTGCTAGTCCCTAAAATTAAAAATCTAAAATAAAAAATTCTAGAAATCTTTGAGAAAATGAACAAATAAACCACAAACTGGAGAAAAATATTCACATATACCTAACAAAGGACAGATCTAGGATAAAATGCTTACAAATTGACAGTAAAAAAAATCAGTTTAAAAATGAGCAAAAGATTTGAGCAGACTCTTGACAAAAGAAGTTATAAAAATGAACAATAAACACATGGTGAAAAGATGCTTAACATCATTAGTTATCGCAGAAGTGCAAATGAAAACATGTTCTTTAGAACAACTAAGATAAAGGCTAACTCCACCAAATGTTGGTGGGGTTCAGAGCTACTGGAACTCTGGTATGCCGGTGAGATTATAAAATGATGCAGCCACTTTAGAAATCTGTCAGCTTCTTACAAAGCTAAGCATATTCTTCTCTACTACAACCTAGAAGTTCCACTCCTAAGTGCTTATGCAAAAGAAAACATGTTCACAAAAAGATGTCATTTATTTATAATGGTTCAAAACTGCAAACAACCCAACTGTCTATTAACATACTGACTGGTAAGTAAATTTTGGTATATTCATACAATGGAATATGATTCATCAGTTTTTAAAAAGAAGAATGAATTATGAGTATATAAACAGTACAGATGAATCTTAAAAACATTCCATTTATGTTCAAGAAATTCAAAGACAGACAAAAATGGTAAAAATCAGAAAGTGGTTGCACAGGTAGGGGAACTGACTGGGAAGTGGGAGGGGGAACTTTCTTGTCTGATGGAGAAAGTTATCTTGTTTTGTGAGTGTGTATGATTGTCAGAGCTCATTGAGTGAAAACCTAGGCTCTTTGTATCTTCTTATATCCAATAATAAATGAAAATCCATAAAAACGTATGAGAACATATTACAAAGAGATCAATTTTCAGAAGTAAATTAATTTGCATAAGTAAAAATCAGTTTCTGAATTTTAAATCACCAGTGAGCGTTTGAAAAATAAATGAGAATGATGAGAACAGGAGTAAAGACCTCTAAAAATCCTCTCCTCCATAAAGGCAGTGAAAAAATGGTGCAGATCAATTATTTCAGTTGCCAAGATGCTGAAACAACCTAAGTGCCCATCAACAGATGAATGGATAAAGATGTGGAGGGTGTGTGTATGTATCTGTTGTATGTGTGTATATGTACATATTATAGATGTGAGTATACGTATACACACACACACACACACACACAGAAATATAAACAATAGAATATTACTCAGCCATTAAAAATGGATGAAAGTTTGTCCTTTGCAGCAACATAGATAGACTTGGAGGGCATTATGCTAAGTGAAATAAGTCAGAGAAAGATAAATACTGTATGATATCACTTATATTCAGACTTAAATTGAAAACCAATAGACCATTCAGGTATGACCTAAATCAAATCCCTTATGACTATACAGTGGAAGTGAGAAATAGATTTAAGGAACTAGATCTGATAGAGTGCCTGATGAACTATGGATGGAGGTTTGTGACATTGTACAGGAGATAGGAATCAAGACCATCCCTAAGAAAAAATAAATGCAAAAAGCAAAATGGCTATCTAAGGAGGCCTTATAAATAGCTGTGAAAAGAAGAGAAGTGAAAAGCAAAGGAGGAAAGGAAAGATATTCCCATTTGAATGCAGAGTTCCAAAGAAGAGCCAGGAGAGATAAGAAAGCCTTCCTCAGTGATCAATGGAAAGAAATAGAGGAAAATAATAGAGTGGAAAAGACTAGAGATCTCTTCAAGATAATTAAAGATACCAAAGGAACATTTCATGCAAAGATAGGCTCAATAAAGGACAGAACTGGTATGGACCTAACAGAAGCAGAAGATATTAAGAAGAGGTGGCAAGAATACACAGAAGAACTGTACAAAAAAGATCTTCATGACCCAGATAATCACGAAGGTGTGATCACTCACACTCACCTAGAGCCGGACATCCTGGAATGTGAAGTCAAGTGGGCCTTAGGAAGCATCACTACCAACAAAGCTAGTGGAGGGGATGGAATTCCAGTTGAGCTATTTCAAATCCTAAAAGATGATGCTGTGAAAGTGCTGCATTCAATATGCCAGCAAACTTGGAAAACTTAGCAGTGGTCACAGGACTGGAAAAGTTCAGTGTTCATTCCAATCCCAAAGAAAGGCAATGCCAAAGAATGCTTAAACTACCACACAATTGCACTCATCTCACACGCTAGTAAAGTAATGCTCAAAATTCTGTAAGCCAGGCTTTAGCAATATGTGAACCGTGAACTTCCAGATGTTCAAGCTGGTTTTAGAAAAGGCAGAGGAACCAGAGATCAAATTGCCAACATCTGCTGGATCATCGAAAAAGCAAGAGAGTTCCAGAAGAACATCTATTTCTGCTTTATTGACTATGCCAAAGCCTTTGACTGTGTGGATCACAATAAACTGTGGAAAATTCTGAAAGAGATGGGAATACCAGACCACCTGACCTGCCTCTTGAGAAACCTGTATGCAGTTCAGGAAGCAGTAGTTAGAACTGGACATGGAACAACAGACTGGTTCCAAATAGGAAAAGGAATACATCAAGGCTGTATATTGTCACCCTGCATGTTTAACTTATATGCAGAGTACATCATGAGAAACGCTGGGCTGGAGGAAGCACAAGCTGGAATCAAGATTGCCAGGAGAAACATCAATAACCTCAGATATGCAGATGACACCACCCTTATGGCAGAAAGTGAAGAAGAACTAAAAAGCCTCTTGATGAAAGAGGAGAGTGAAAAAAGTTGGCTTAAAGCTCAACATTAGAAAACTGAGATCATGGCATCTGGTCCCATCACTTCATGGCAAATAGATGGGGAAACAGTGGAAACAGTGGCTGACTTTATTTTTCTGGGCTCCAAAATCACTGCAGATGGTGATTGCAGTCATGAAATTAAAAGACGTTTGCTCCTTGGAAGGAACGTTATGACCAACCTAGACAGCATATTAAAAAGCAGAGACATTACTTTGTCAACAAAGGTCCGTCTAGTCAAGGCTATGGTTTTTCCAGTAGTCACGTATGGATGTGAGAGTTGGACTGTGAAGAAAGCTGAGTGCCGAAGAATTGATGCTTTTGAACTGTGGTGTTGTAGAAGATTCTTGAGAGTACCTTGGACTGCAAGGAGATCCAACCAGTCCATCCTAAAGGAGATCAGCCCTGGGTGTTCATTGGAAGGACTGATGTTGAAGCTGAAACTCCAGTACTTTGGCCACCTGATGCGAAGAGCTGACACACTTGAAAAGACCCTGATGCTGGGAGAGATTGAGAGCTGGAGGAGAAGGGGACGACAGAGGATGAGATGGCTGGATGGCGTCACCGATGCAATGGACATGGGTTTGAGTAAACTCCGGGAGTTGGTGATGGACAGGGAGGCCTGGCGTGCTGCGGTTCATGGGGTCGCAAAGAGTCGGACACGACTGAGCAACTGAACTGAGCTGATCACTTATATATGGAATCTAAAAAATACAGCAAACTAGTGAATATAACAAAAATAGACTCACAGATATAGAGAACAAACTAGTGGTTTCTAGTGGAGAAGGCAAGGAAGGGGCATGTAGGGCTAGGGGATTGAGAGGCAGAAACTACTGGGTATAACATGGGGTCAAGGATGTATTGTACATCATGGGAAATAGAGCCATTATTTTGTAATAACTAAATGGAAAGTAACTTTTAAAATTCTATAAAAAATTAAAAATTTAAAATAAAAATAATCAATTGTTTCAGAACTCTGGGAATTAAGCAAAGGCTTTCAGCACTCTGGGGCATGTTCATTGCCTCTCCAGAAAAGCCAGTTCTTGTTATTAGTTTTGGACTTTGATTTACCATATATTTCATCAGTCACAAGGTGGATATCTTTCTCATCTTTTAGTATCTCTTTAGTCAGAAAGTGTCTTACAGTTAATGGCATATCATAGTTAATGGCAATGGGCCTTTTTTTCTTTCATAATGCATTATACAATAGATAGCACGTTAGATTCAAAGAAATATCATTTTTCTTGTGGGTCCCTTCTATGATTGACTTATCTGAGTCTTACCATCTATTTCAAAATGCTTGGTGCAGTACATTTTCTAACTGAAACAGTTCTATGAAGTGTCTTTAGTTCTAAAAAGGCACATGTTTAGCAATCTCACATCTGATACGAGTCTTATAAGGAAAATGAATGAGCAATGATTTTCTTAAAAAGAAAAAAAACTTTATTTTGCAATAGAATTTTAATTAGCTTCCAACATAGGTCACACACAGACCCAGGGATCCTGTGAGCTTAGGAGTGCAGCAACCCTGGATGCGGGTGTGTGTCGCTGGGTCTTGATTTCATAGACTCTGCGGCTGCTTAGCTCCAGTTAGTTATTAAGGTCAAACTTCATGGGTCAGACCTTTCCTGTGTCATCCATTCCTGTGTCATCCATTTCGTGGACAAAGAGAGCCTTCCATTGGCAGTTATGGCATTGCTGTCCTGAGGGCCGGGAAGGCTGGGAGGAATGAGAAGGGATCATTTCTAATTTAAAGTCTCCTCCCTGTAACAACAGTCAGGAGCGATCATCTCATTCCGTTGTGTGGGTTTTACTTCTTTTACCTTCTTTGGTTGTGTTTGGAACAGAGAAATAACTGAAGTCTGATTTTTAAGATCCATTTCTACTTTATTTATTTTATTTCCATTCTGTTTTAATTTTGTAGCCTGTAGTGAGCTGCATACTCCGTCACTAGATCGGAAACCAAACAGCTTTGTGGCAGTGAGCGTGACCACCCCGCCCCAGGCTTTCTGGACGAAGCACGCACAGACGGAGATCATCGAGGTGGGTGCTTCTTGCCGCCGGCGGCTCCAGGACTGCTTCTGGTCCTGGTGGGAGGTCTGCTCGGCGGCCTGAACACCACAGCCGCTGCTGTATTCCTGCAGATCGTCGCTCTTCTTTCACGAATGTTCAGCACATTGGTGTCTTCCATCACACTTACTCATCAGGGTGGTAGTTTTATTTGCCATGTTGTTTATAGTCGCTCAGTCATGTCTGACTCTGTATGGCCCCATGGACTGTAGCTCGCCAGGCTCCTCTGTCCATGGGATTCTCCAGGCAAGAATACTGCAGTGGGTTGCTATTTCCTCCTCCAGGGGATCTTCCTGACTCAGGGATTGAACCCAAGTACGCTGCATTGGCAGGGGGCTCTTTACCACAGAGCCGTCAGAGAAACCCTTTATTTGCCATATCCTTTACAGTTGTTGATTATCTGTTGGGTGGCTGCTTTTGAACAGTGATCCTCTAAGGTTGATTGCTTTTTAAGAGGTGAGACCTCATACTCCCTTCTCATCTCTAGTTGGCTGCTACTTTTGGACACTTGTGGTCTTTAATCAGAGTTTAGAGAATGTTAACTATCAACCAGCCCTCTTACTGGCCATACTTTTTATTGGTTTGTATTTTTATATCCTTTTTTGAGTTGTGTGTTATGTATTTACTCTTTACATGAAATGAAATGATACACAGTCACCTCAGGAATTTTACCAGGTTTCTTTAGATAATTGAGCACATTATGTAAGTTATGAAACTCAGTGTAGGAGGTGGCTGGTGTGAGCTCCTGTAAGATTTTGTTGGTGATGTGAGTTTCTGTGTGAATGTTGCCCTCCCTGGCAGTCTCCTGCAAGCAAACTGCATTTCTCCTTCTTTCCAAGTTTTATATTTTGCCTGATAGACCCTCTCATTCCCTTGGAAATTTATTTCAAGTTGAAGCCAACAGTTCCAGTTTCTAAGCTTTTGTCTAGCACTGCCTACACACGAAGCACAGCATTGGGAGCTGTGGATGCCATGGTGGCCCTTGAACCCCCGCCCCTGCCCTCAGGGAGTCTGCCAGGCTGCGGGTGAGGAGGCTGAAATGAGCGTGGCTCCATGCAGACGAGCGGAGTGGGCCGTGTGAGAGCAGAGACCAGGACAGCGCCTGGGGGACAGGGTCCTGGCCGCTCACTGTGCGGTTCATACTGTATCGTGTGTGTGCGAGGCACCGCAGGGGTGCAGGGAAGCAGGGGGTCTGGCCGTGCCATAGCTGCTGGTCTACAGGTGTGCTTGAGGCAGGTCCTGGGGGAGTGACCTGGGGCCTCACCGGCAGCGGGGAGGGATGGAAAGAAGGGGGCGTGAGAGGGAGGCTCTGCAGGCGGAATTTGCAGGGTTGAATCGTCCCTGGGTGGTTCAGACAACAGAGAGGGCAGCAAAGCAGGTGCCTGGGTCTGGAGCCTCCTTGGAAGGAGAGTCGGAGGGAGTCTGAACCAGCAGATGGAGTGGTTCGGTGGGGCTGTGGCCCCAACAGGTCACGGCAGGGTGGGGGTGGGGAGGAACGGGACAAGACTGTCCATCAGGTGTCGAGACATCAGATCTGGAACTGCAGGTACAGACAAGAACCGCTAACAGCTTGGCTGAGATCACTAACCACCACCTGAGGAAGCGAGTTTAATGTAATGGCGTTTGAGGTCAGGGCTGGGCTGCCAAGAAATAGTGACCTATGATCTAGAGACTCACAGCTCATTCTCAGAAAAAGACAGCCTTAAAAAAGCCAGACCTCCATTATTCCAAACCCAGGATTCTAGAAATAAACAACTCTTACCATTCATTTCCTCTTTCATGTTTCCATCTGCCTCAGCTTAAAGGAATAGCCTACAGTAGTAGATCCAAATACATCTCAAGTCATAAGAATAAGAACACATGGGGATATTCAGCTCATTTCAGTTACAGAAAGGCTTTCCTACTGGGGGGAGGAGCCCTTAGGGTGAGCTTGTGGGCCCAGTGTGTGGTGGTCTCTTCATGGTATCTGGGCCTACCGGCTTTGTCTTTCTTGGAAAGCAGAGTTTGGCTTGTCTGCATAGGTGTAAGAATGTGTTGATCCAAGCTGGTAAGATATTAGTTAGTTTCTCCTTCTGAGAATGTTGGTGTATTTCAAAAAGCAACCTTAAGAAAAATGCAACTCTGTGTTCTGATTATTTTTTTTCTATTGTAGGGAACCAATGATCCTATATTTCTAAGCAGCATTGCCTTCTTTCAAGACTCTCTCATCAATCAGATGACACAGATCAAGCTGTCCGTGTATGATGTCAAGGACAGATCTCAGGGAACAGTTAAGTACCATGTTGTAGTTCGTGGGATATTCTTCCCTTCTTTTTTTAAAGCTACGTAATTGTCTGAGACATGAACATAAGACTGACTTTACTCCTGGCTTGCGAATTAATGTCCAGGTGTATCTGTCTTTGGGAACATCTTTCTGAGCCTCCCATTGGGCTCCTGAGATGAAGTCAGACATGTTGAGAGAACCAGTCAGCCGGACCCACCCCACCCCCCACCCCCGGGCCTGAAAGCTGGGGCAGAGGCACAGTGTGTATACTAATGCTGTCTCCTCTCTCCCTCAGATGTACTTGCTGGGGTCTGGAACTTTTGTCGTCAAAGATCTGCTCCAGGACAGGCACCATAGGTTGTATTTAACACTAAGGTTGGTATTTAATTTTGTCTGTCTGCAAGGATCTGGAATTACAAGGTCCAGGGATGGATGGGGAAGGTCCGACCCTATATTGAGAGAGTGTCTTACCCTCAACCCCCGTCCCCAGAAGCCAGTCTTGGGGGAAGGTGGTTGTCATTGAGGAGAAAGAAAAAAACTCAGCCTGTCAGAGGGCCTGTCATGAAACAGAAGTGTGCAGTGTTCATGGGAAGTATGCAGACCTAAAGGAAAACCTTTGTGTACGTCTAATAATACCAAATGTATTTGGCTGTCATCTGTCTCCCCCCTAATAGGATGTGATCTACCAGGGAGCAGGTATCCCAAGACTTAGAACAGTGTCTGCTGCTCAGGAAATATTTGTGGAAGGAACAAATGAGGGGAGGGAGGGGCCGCCCCCACTGTGATGGGGTCAAGATGTCAGTCCTTCCCAAATTCATTTTAGGGGCAGGTCCCACCCTGTGTAGTATTCTTTCTTTCTCTCTCTCCATCCCCACCCCGCCCCGCAATAATGTAAAAATTGGGAAAATACTCCGAAATAGCAAAGACAGTTTCGAGGTAGGAGATGAATTCCTGGCCAGTAGCATGACATTCTGAAGATGTGGAGATGACAGCGTTGCTGGTGTTGGGAGGGCTTGCCCTGCAGAGATCCTGTGTGTGGAGAGCCTGGCTCGGGAAGGGTCTTGGGAGAATGGGGAAGGATGGTTAGAGGAAAACACTCAGGTTCATCCATTGCCAGGGCCGATTCTGGTTGGACATCATCCTTTTTAAAAGGCGCTAGAGATGGTCACTGAACAGTGTGACTGGGGTTGACTTTCCCAGGCACGAGAACCATGAGCGTGAGTCACAGAGGATATGGTCAGTGGACGGATGTGACCATGCCAAAATTTAGAAACTGGCTAAGTCCCACACCTTAGATAGAAAACCCAAGGCTTCACAGTATTGCTTTATGAATCAGAGACTCACCAGAGCTTCCCTGGATGAATCAGATGGGCCCAGGCAGCCGGCAGCCACCCTGAGGGGTCTTGGGGTGAAACTGACCAGGGCTAGAGGGGCCTCAGCTGTATCAGGAAGGATTCAGAGGCTTTGGGAATTCCCGGGTGACCTCTGCTAACTGGGGTCCAGGCCTAGGCCTTGAGGCTAATCAGAGCTTGAGGATGGAGTGGATGGAGCAGAAAGGGGTCCTGTGCCAGAAGAAGATGCTCTGGGTCCTGACTCTGAGGTGTGCCCCCGTCACTCTCGGGGGAGGGGCAGCCCAGGGCTGAGGGGCCCCTGCCTCCCAGGCGGGCGGTGGCTCCTCCCCTCCCGCTTTACTGGCACATCTGTGCTTCCCTCTGGGGCATCGCCCCCTCCCAGACGCAGCCTTCCCTTGTGGCCCCAGCTTTCCTCACCTGCCGCCTTCAGAGGCCCTGCGTGTGGTCACTGCTGCTGGACCAACCAGCTGGCCCTCGACCATCCGGGATGCTGAGCTTTGCATTTAGCAGAAGCTGAAGCACAGTCACAGCACCAATACCGAAGTGCACTGCTGGTTGCAGGTCTGCAGAGAGTGACCGCGTGGGCAACATCACTGTGATGGGCTGGCAGATGGAGGAGAAGTCAGATCAGCGGCCCCCAGTGACCCGGTCTCTGGACACCGTTAACGGGAGGGTGAGCCCAGCGTCTTCTCCCTCTGGGTGGACTGGTGGGCCCTCCTAATGGACGTGGCCTCTGAATTCAGGGGAGGGGACAGTGGGGCCCCTACCGGACATTCCTGCGCCCCCAGGCACTTATCCGGTAGAGAGGAGGGGTCCCCAGCCTCTGTTCCAGGTCACAGCTGGCTCCTCAATAGCGGGAGCTGCAGTAGGGAGGGAGAGGTGGCTCGCGGGTGTGGACTGAGACCCAGGTTGTGTCTGAGGGTGGGTTAAGGTCTTCCTCTGCCAGACACTCCCTGCCCATGGCTGCCTGGGCCCCATCGCACACCTGTGGCCCCCCCACCCCCGCCGCCACCTCTCCCTGCCCCCCGCATGCACAGCTGCTCACACAGACGCTCTCAAACAAGAGTTCTCATGTAAGAGCCTAAATACTGATAAGTAGTCATTGTAAAATACAGAGATCGCTCATTGTACCCAAAATAAGACTGAGACGTTAGCTGTGGAAATACTCCCGGGCCTGCCTACCAGCGCCCTTTCATCCCACACAGCAAACACTCAGAGACAAAGGGAAGTGGCTCGGTCAGAAGAGTGCATTTCTAGAAAACTGTGTGGGCAGAGGGCGCTCAGTGTCCCCGCGGTGGCTTCCCTTGTTTGAGGCTGGGGCTGGCTGTTTCTCATAGCGTTAACTGTGGATGTTAGTTTCTAGGAGTCTTATGATCTGTGATACGCCCTGGCGTCGTCCAAGTCAGTTTCGTCATGCTTGTGTGTATGTGTTTTTAGATGGTTCTGCCTGTTGATGAGAGCTTGACCGAGGCCCTGGGGATCCGATCCAAATACGCTTCGTTGCGAAAAGACACTTTACTGAAATCGGGTAAACCGCTTCCTCCGTGGGTACTCTTGCCACTCTCGCGAGTGTCCACTTGGGCCCGCGGTCCCCTCCCCCACCCGCTCTGATTGTCACGGGCGTGTCCACCAGCGCTACTTCTCTGCACATCAGCATGCCGTCTTTGGTTCAGCATATTGGGAGCTTGTGACCCTCCAGGGAAGGGACTCCTCCTTCCTTTTGCCCTGTCTTGATGACTCGATGACCAGTGTCTGGGATGACAAGACTGCATGTCTCAGGGCAGGAGCATTGAGGCTCAGTCCCTCGGTGGGCGTGGGTTTAAGTGTTCTGATTCCCTGGAGATAAACAGTAAGGAAACCTGGGGGTGACGGCACCATGCAGGCTGGGGAGGGGGGCCACGGCAGCCTGCACCCGCTCACTGCAGCCTGTCTCTCCCGCCTCAGTGTTTGGTGGTGCCATCTGCCGCATGTACCGCTTCCCGACCACCGAGGGCAACCACCTGCGGATCCTGGAGCAGATGGCAGAAAGCGTGCTGTCCCTGCACGTGCCGCGGCAGTTTGTGAAGCTCCTGCTGGAGGAGGACGCAGCCAGGTGAGGCCCAGGGCTCCTGCCGTCCGCCCCTTCCCAGAGGAAAGCTCGCAGACGGGGCGGGTGAGCGCAGACCTCAGACGGGCCTGGTCGCACACCCAGCCCTGCCGCCTGCCTGCTCCTCGGCCTGGGCTCAGGAAACAGTTTGCTCAACTGTGTCCCCCATTTGGGTGCGAGGAGGTCACAAGGTCACGCGCCCGACAGACCAGCTGTACCAGCGCCAAGCACCCGTTCCCCCCTTCAGCATTCCTTTTGCTGATTTAATAATGATAAAATGGTATAACTTTTTAACTTCAGATAATTTAGTAGATTCATAAAAACATTTATAAAATTAGCCCCCCAGGGGAAAAAAGTGCATGGTGTAAAACGTGAAAGAGTGCAAAAAGGCTTTTTACAAAATACGTAAGTCTTGAGATGCGCAACTTTCTTGTTTATTTCCCAAGAAACAGTCACTTCAGCCATGTCAGTGTTTTCTACTGTATTTCTGTGTATATGCATAGAGCACTGTCAATCAATTTCAGGGATTAACTCCTGATTAGGAAAGGAAAATCCTCATAAATGATGAGGCCTTTAGGTCTTTTATACTTTCCCCCCAGTTTCCTAAAATGGTTATCCTTTTTTAAAAATCCGTTGTGTGTGTTCATTATTCTGGTTATGTAGCTGTTATTTCCTGCTGAGCTGAGATTATATATCATTTCTGTTTCTTCGGCCATGTCGCGGGGCAGGCAGGCAGGCTCTTACTTCCCCAGCCAGGGATTGAACCCATGGCTCTGAAGCGGAATCGCAGGTTCTTAGCCACTGGACCCCCAGGGAAGTCTCATGCATTTCAGTTCTTAAACAGCTGCATTTTTGTGGAGATCCTAAGTCCTCTCTTTCTTGTCCTCTTCTCCCCTCACCCCGACACCTTTTACATCCAGACAGTTCATCCCTATACAGACAGTGACGGGAGCGATGGCTGAAGTTGCCAGTTTCCCAGGGTCCTTGTCCCAGACCTGGAAAGGATGCCAGTGAGACTCAAGGGCCTGACGGCTGTGGGACCCCCACTGCTGAACAGCCCACTGTTGGACAGCCTTATGTTCTGCAGCTCTGCCTGGGAGGCCAGAAAGGCCCGTGCTTCCCAGAACCCAGGGGGCAGTGACAGCCGTGGTGGGGGTGAGGAGAGGGGAGAGGGTTGCCCTCAGGCTCTAGTCCTCTTGTGGTCCGGGAGGGTCGGACTCACGCTCTTGTGGCCTCCGGATACGTGCATGGCTACAGGGGCCATGGCAGAGCCACTGACCTCTCCAGTCCTTCGCTGAGTTTTCCCTGAGCATCTAGGTTCCTACGAAAAGCTTGTCTGTGCGGTTTCCACGCGGTCAGTGGTTGGCCACCTTTCTTAGAGCCGAATGTGGAGCCATCTGCCCTGCTGCGCCGCTGCTGGCCCTGCAGACACACAGGGCCTTCCCTGGGCACCAGTGACACGTCCACGGCCACCCGTCCTCCTGGATGCTCAGGACTCCTGAGCCTCTGCCGCGAGGGAGTGGGCACCATGGCCTGACGTGTGTGTTTTGCTTGCAGAGTGTGTGAACTGGAGGAGCTGGGGGAGCTGTCCCCATGCTGGGAGAGCCTCCGGCGCCAGATTGTCACACAGTACCAGACCATCATCCTCACCTACCAGGAGAACCTGACCGACCTCCATCAGTACAAAGGTGGGCGCCCACTCTCATTTCCCAGCTAAAAACCTGGAATCCAGGGTTGCTCACATACGCCCATGGACAGACGCTCTAATGGATTTTTAAAAACAGATTCTCATGTAGATGTCGGTTCTTTCAAATATGGAGTTTTCAGATCTTAATTAAGGCAAATGTGTGAATTGCATCGAAAGTTCCTTCCGTGGAGTCACCTGCCAAGACAAACCACTGTGGGATGAAAGTGAGGAAAGACAGTCCCGGGCTGTCAGTTCATGTGACTGCCTCATCTCGGTCCTGCATCAGTGCAGGGCCCAAAAGGATGTAGGCCTTTTGCCTTGAGACCAATCAAGGCAGGGTTTTCTGGATTTCCTAGTCTAACTGTTTGGTTATATGTTGATATATGGGCTTCCCAGGTGGCACCAGTGGTAAACAATCCGCCTGCTGGTATAAGAGACACAAAAGATGCAGGTTTAATCCCTGGGTCGGGAGGATCGCCTGGAGAAGGAAATGGCAACCCACACATGTATTCTTGCCTGGAAAATGCCATGGACAGAGGAGCCTGGTGGGCTACAGTCCATGTGGTCACAGAGTCAGAAAAGAACATGAGTACACACACACACATTGACATACAAATTGTCTGAGTGGAGCTCTCCATTTTAAGGCTTAGAAGAGAAAATGAAATACAGACACCTGTTATTAAAAGGTGCCACTTGATTTTCAAAGCATGTTCGGGTAGATTTAGAAAACGATGATAAACTCACTCCCTTTTGATTCCAATGGAATGACGTTGGCTTTCAATTACTTTATTCTCCAGATTCTTCCCTTCTTCCCCTTTTTATAACAGAATTTCAGGTTTTCAGGAAAGTCATAAGCCCTTAATGTGATTCTGACACAGAACTTAGGAACCTGTCCATGAACTTGATTGAGAAGAAGCCAGATACAGGAATGATGACAAGATGATGGTGCCCTGGGTTTGGTTTGCGTCTGAAGAAAAGATCTAAGTGTGTTTCTGAGAGAAATGGCAGTGTTTTCCTAAAGGGACATAGGGACCTGCTGGTGCTGGTTGCTTGTTACCTGGGGGAGTCTGAAACCCACACACCTGGGGGTTTCTGGAGCAGAGCTTCTGAGATGTCATTGTGCATCTATGTCCCCTGAGAATCTTGTTAACAGAAGATCCGGGGTTTGGTATTTCTAACAGGCTCCCAGGAAGCTGGTGTTGCTGGTCCGTGGGCCCCCCCATCAGTAGCTGGGGAACAGTTTCCTGGGCAAAGCGCGGAGCAGATGGTGTCCAGTCTTCATTTTCTATTGCTGGCAAAATAAACGTGCCATTTTTCACTAAATGAAATGTTTATTTCTCCTCATTGTCACCGTAATTTACAATCCCTTTCTTTTCTCGGCATGTAATTCTTCACTTAGTTAAGTATTCCAGTTATAGAAGTAAGATTGTGAATATCTTGTTAGAAAACACGGTCCAAACTCCTGAGCCACCCAGGGTGTACGTGAGGATGTGTGAGTGTGTGTTCCGCAGCCAGACTAGGTGCCCTGTGGCGCCTGCTCACCTTGACTGACCTGGGGTGACGAGTAGACCTTCTCATCACTTTTCAGATTTGAGATGTGTCTCTGCTGTCACGCAGCTTCTTAGACGCTGGAAAGCTCTGCAGTGGGAGTAGGCGCTTTCTGGCACGGGCCCACCTGCTTTTTATAGCGGTGCTGACAGCGTGCCGCACACAGTCCCATCCCTGAGTCAGACCTCTCGGCTGAGAGCTGGTGTAGGCAGCTTCCAAGGGTGGCTCCACCTGCCTCCACTCACCCCTGGGACCCCAGACCAGTCTTCTGGCCAGGAGCCGCTGTCCCTCAACGTTTCACACCCCCCGCCATCAGGGAAGGCAGTGTGCTCGTGGGCAGCTTGGAATCTCCGAGGCCTCTGCCGACACACACCTGCTCACGCACAGCAGTATCCTCACGGCATCCCTTCTGTGTGTGCCTTTCTTGCATGCTGGGTACGGGCTGACCATCTTTATCTTCTCTCCTTCTGATCCTTAGGTCCGTCGTTCAAAGCAAGCAGTTTGAAAGCAGATAAAAAGCTAGAATTTGTTCCCACTAACTTGCACATACAAAGGATGAGAGTTCAGGATGATGGAGGAGCAGGTAACTGTCCCGTGAATCATGTCGCTTCTTTCCCCCACTGGCCCTTGGTCCCTGAGCTGTCCCACGTCTGTCCTGTATATCTGCTGTGGCGTTGGGCTGAGAGGACAGCACAGGGGCCTCCAAGGCCTTTGCAAGGAGCTCTAGCACCTTCCTCTCGTTTGTCCTTCCTCCAGCTTCCCTTGCGTTTCTGGGGCAGAAAACGGCCCACAGGTCATCCTTCTGAGGCTGAGTGTTGTGGGTCGCTGTGTGGCCCCACCCTGAGACTCACACAGGCCCCTCTGAGCCAAGATGAGGGTCCTGGGCTCCAGAGGCCCTCGGGCACCCTGGATGGTGGGACTAGGGTTGCCACAGGCTGTTTGGAGCTGGGCTGGCAGGGGACCCCAGAGCTTCGTGCATATCCCCGTAGCCAGCTTGTCCACAGGCCTGATCCAGAGTAACGGAGGAGAGCTTTCTGTCATTCAGATCAGAACTATGACATTGTCACCATCGGGGCGCCAGCAGCACACTGCCAGGGCTTCAAGTCAGGAGGCCTCCGCAAAAAGCTGCACAAGTTTGAAGAGACTAAGAAACAGTAAGTTCTCAGAGGGTGTCTGTCTTCCTTGTTTTGCTGTGTCAGGCTTCCCAGATTAAAGAAAAAGGTCACAACGGGACCACAGAAACGTCCACCGTCCGATCTGCTTTTGCAGAGTAGGGGGAGCTGCCTGAGGACCCTGTGCACGTCCAAGCTGGGCGGTGACGGGTGCCCGAGGGCCTGTCCCTGCAAAACGGCAGCCGATTGAAAAATCCGCCTGGAGAATGGTGCCTCCGGCCCTCGCGGACTTGGCGGGCTCCGCTGCCCTTTAGAAACCCTGGTCGAAGGTCACAGGGTGTGAGGCCTGGGAAAGATGGTTTCCTCTCCTGGCAGACATTGGTGGTCAGTGTCCCCAGGGTCAGAGAGGCTCCAGGGGCTGCAGGGAGTGACCAATCAGAGTGGGGAAACAGCGAGGTGGGAGGGGCACGTGATAAGGGGCGGGGCCTCGGGGCGGAGCTCCGGCGAGAGGGGTTGGCCAGGTAGGTCGACACCGGTGCTAGGAGCCTGCTGGAAAGAAGGCGCAGGGGTTGCTACAGGGCAGGGGTGATAGGGAGAGAGCACTAAGCCGGGCTGTCGTGTCCGACACCAGGAGGCATTGGTGATCTTCCCGAACATCACCTGGCTAGACTTACCTTGACCAGAGGGCTCGGGTGTAGGAAGTAGACGGGATGTGTGTAGGTGATGCCATGGGCTACTCGGACCTAGAGGTGGAGGACGAGTGGGACCAAGACAAGTTTGTCTCAGGTTGGTAGGAGAGATGTGGCTAACGAGGGGAGATGGTGGAGGACACTGATGGAGCGAGGTTCTAGAGAAGATGGGGAGGCAGGACCGGGCAGTGATCCTGGAAGGGCTAGGAGAAGAAGGTGGTGTCTCAGAGAAAGAAGAAGCTGGGGGCACAGCAGAGCAGCCTGTGCAGAATGTGGAGCTGAGGGGCCAGAGCAGAGCACTTTGAGGGGGCCCCCACACCAAGGCCCACAATCCTCAGGAGGACCCGGGGAGCAGTCGTGGAGGCCTAGTGACTGAGTGCACACACAGTGCTGGCCGCAGCCTCAGGCCAGAGCCTGGCTCTCTGTCCTGGGCGGCTGTCAGGACAGGGCTTGAGCACGTTGACCTTGGACTGCACGGGCTGGGGAGAAAGGACTGGTGCAGTGGGCTGTGGGCTGAGGGGTGAGCAGGCGGGCAGAGAGCACCCAGGGAGTCAGGGTTCAGAGCTGTCCCCAGGGCAGAGGGTGGGAGGTGAGCCTCAGACTGGGCAGCATCTTTGGCATCCTGCCCACCTTCCTGCAGCCCCCTTGACCCTGATCTGGCCCCACCAAGGGTTCCTCACACCAGGCCACCAGACCCACCTGAGGATTCGCCAGCCTGGTGGTCCCCTGGGAGTTAGGGCAAAGACAGCTTCCTGCGCCACCGCCGCTCTGCACGGCCAGCCGATGTGTGTCGCTGCACTGCATGTGGCCGTGTGGAGGTGTGAGCGTGCGACTCCAGCTGGCCTGGGGCCCTGGCGGAGAAAGCCAGTCGGGGCTGGCCCTGTCCCAGGAAGGTCGGGGTGTTGATGCCTAGTTATCCTGCATGTGAACTTCAGGACCCTTATTCCCCAAAGGCTTTTGTAGTATTTTTCAAATGTATAATGTACATGTTTATGTATTTTCCTACTAATGGCATAAAACCACCTGCAGGAGTGGTTTGCACCAGGGGAGCTCTGCTTGGCGCAGGTGCAACCCGCCACATGGGGCGTCTCCCTGGGGCTCAGGTGCACGCGCAGACGCTGCTCTGACCAGGGAGCATGCTGGGCTCCTAGGCTGAATCCTCCCTGTAGTCCGGGCCTTCTCAAGTTATCTCCAGAATTTTGATGAAAGAGAACTTGGTTTTTACGGTTTTTGTTTTGCATTTGCCGTTTGCTAACAAGCTGCTAATATTTCGTCTTGGTTCTTTTCTTTAGCAGTTTTGAGGAGTGTTGGTGAGTTCTCTGTCTGTGGAGAGTGTGCGTTTGGGTCTTGCTCTCGTGCAGAGAAAGCCTGTCCCCTCCTCCGTGAGGTGCTGCCCCTGCCGCGCCCCCGCAGGCTCCTCGCTGTAGCCCCGTAGACAGAACTCTCCTCCAACTGCAATGTTCTGTGATAATGAATAGCCCGTCTCCAGTCTGCTGTTTGAAACCCTCCCAGTCTGCTGTTTGAAACCCTCCCTCTTTCTCCATGACGAGCAGGAGCCCAGGCCAGGCAGGTCCCCGGTGCTGAGGCTTCCAGCCAGTGCAGTGCTGAGTTTGGGAGTCCCTTCCTGGCTTCTTTCACTGCCATCTAAGGCTCTTCTGTTTTTACTTCCCCTTCACCTCTCGCAGGAATGAAACCAGCTTACTTTTTTTTCTTTGGCCATGCCTCACGGCACGTAGGGTCTTAGTTCCCTGCCCAGGGATTGAACCCCTGCCCCTGCCAATGAAGCGCAGTGTCTTAACCGTAGACCAGCAGGGTAGTCCCCAGCTTACATTTTTCTATTTAATGGTTAATAGAGATTTGCAAAACAAATTACTAGGTCAGTTTTACCCCTGGAAGGCAGACCAGGGGTTAATATAACCAGATGACTTTCTCCACCAAAGAATGAGATGGCAGCCGGAATCCTGGTGCCTGCTGGCCAGGGTCCCCAGGTGCTGCTCCAGGCCTCCCCAGCCTCACCCAGAGCACAGCCCCAGTCCAGAACAGGGGGTTTTGCACCAGGACTTGTGAGGCTTCTGCTCCTCTCGGAGCTGCTACCTTTACGGAGCTGGAGCAGCCCAGGGCCCTGGCCGGGAGGGCCAGGGTGCCGCGGGGACATGGCCCTGTTCCCCAGCCGAAGCTCTGCAGCTTCCCCACCTTTAGTCTTTGGTTGGGCTCACACGACTGCTGTTCACAGTCCATGAACAGCCGCTGTTTGAGGCGTGTCCTTTCTCACTCCCACCACGTGTCCCCTCCGTGAGCCCGAGTTGCTGGTAGGACCTGTGTGTGAGGACTTGTGGTGAGTGGGGAGGTGATTCCTCTCTGGCTGGCTGGAGGCTTTGTATTTGCTGAAGTGGACACACCATTCCACACACACACGAATGTGCATCTCAAGTCACATGTGTTCTCTCAAGACTGGGGCCTGGGAAGAAGAGATTTGAAAACTCCCGTCCTGAGACTCGACTCCGCTGAGTGGCAGCTATTCATTGGGCAGAGGGATTGCAGCTTGGAGAGCGGCGTGCACACCTCATGCTGTGCGGGCCTGACTGCGGCCTGCTGCATGGGCTTCTGACACCTCCATCGTTTCTCACTGTGACGTCTGGGCTTGGGGTGTTGTTTGTTCTGGGGTGCTGTGGTTTTCGTGTGTGCATGCTGACCCCGTAGTCTGTCAGGGGGCAGGGCAGGGCCGTTTCTTAGGGACCCAGCTTTGGGTTAGCCTGGGACGAGCCCGGTGAGGAAAGGCCTCATCCCTGATCACGTGACCCTCATCTCCCGGGGCAACGAAGGGGTGTGTGGTCCTCCACCTTCTGTCTCTTCTCCCAAAGTCAAAGGGCAGTTCTTTGAGGGCATCAGTCAAGGCCCCTCATTCCGTGAAAGATGGGTGCCTTATATGTTTCCCCCTGCTTCCCTCGCTTCCTCAGGTGGTCTGAAAAATAAGTTTGTAATATAGGGTTGATTTGGCATTTTAGCCAAGAGACATTCAGTTTATGTCCCCGTCTAGAAGGTCCCACCAGAGGCTGGTGTTTGTGCGGGGCAGTGGCTGAGCTGTGGCTCTGACGTTACATCCCAAGAGGCACACACATGTCGCTTGGCGGCAGAGAGAGGGGGAAGGGCCAGTCTCCTAAGTCGCTGAGGTGGCCGGGCCTGGCCTCCGGTTCGGCACATTCTCCAGGCCCCCTTCATCCCTCAGGACAGTACTTTTTAAGCTAGGCAGTCCCAGAGCAGGAGAGAAGGGACAGAAGCCCCGTTTTCTGGGGACTTGCCAAGGTAGACACATGAAGGAGGGTGTGGGTCTATGCGTAGGAAGTTTGAAGTCCTCATTGGCCAAATGAGAAACCAGGAACCTTTTGGCAAAGTCCAGCCCCCACTGAAGTCTCCTTGCACTGTGGCATGACCCCCTCCAGTATTAGCCGACCCCAAGTCTCCACTCAGGTAACACTTAGAAACTGACGAAAGAGGTTCTTAGGGGAAAGATGGTGGGTGTGCAGACGACCACAGGGCTCAGTATCTGTACACGGGTGTGTAAACACAGAAACACAGATACGTGGGAACGTAGATAAAAGACTTAGTTGTATTTTAATATTTTAAGCCTCTACCATATAGACAGGATGGATCTCCTGAGATTTACTCTTGCCCATCAACAACTAGACTAGCCTAGTAAAACACCCCTGAGGAACAGGACGCTTCTCCTTGTGTTGGGTGCGGGCTGGGGTTGGGAGGGTGTCTCCAGCCTTGTCAACTTGGGAGAACCCTTTTGAATCTGTTTCAATCCTTCCTAGCACATCATCCAGCTGCCAGTCCATCATCTACATACCACAGGACATCATCAGAGCTAAGGAGATCATCGCCCAGATCAACACCCTCAAAACCCAAGTGAGTTACTACGCTGAGCGGCTCTCGAGGGCGGCCAAGGACAGGTCTGCCACGGGCCTGGAGAGAACACTTGCCATCTTGGCAGACAAGGTAAGAGGGACTCCCCTGCTGCAGGTGGAGTGGGGCCCTCGGGCGTCTGAAAACCCCTGGACACCTCACACGTGCTGAGAGCTGTCCACACAAGTGGTGACGTTGGGATGACCTTGAAGGTCTGTCTGCCTTCAGGTCTGTTTCCCACACGGCCTGGAGCGGCGGTCTGGGACTGGCCTATGGTCACACAGCTGGAGCGGGGCAAGGTGGTGACGCCCAGGGCTTAGGATACTTGGTGACGGCTCACGCCCTTGACTTCGCAGTGAGCGCCAGGGGGCTTGTTGGAGCTGGGATGGTTCCTCTGCCTTCTTAGTAATGGCCTGCCCAGCACGGTTTGGGTGCTCAGAGGCTGGGTGTGCGTATGTCCCCGCAGACCCGGCAGCTGGTCACCGTGTGCGACTGCAAGCTGCTGGCCACCTCCATCCATGGGCTGAATGCCGCCCGACCCGACTACATCGCCTCCAAGGCCTCGCCCACCTCGACTGAGGAGGAGCAGGTGATGCTGCGGAATGACCAGGACACCCTCATGGCTCGGTGGTCGGGCAGGAACAGCCGGTCTTCTCTGCAGGTGGACTGGCACGAGGAGGAGTGGGTGAGTCTGCACTCCCCCCACCCCCACCCCCACCCCCACTCCCACGCTGAGCTGGCCTGGAAAACGCAAGGCCTTGCTCTCTTGCTGGCCATCGGCCCTGCCAGGCTGCATCGTCCCGGAACTGAGGGACCGAGGACTTGGGAGCTGTGCTGTGACGTCGTGTCATGCTGCTCCCGACAGGTGGGCTCCAAGGGCGGGTCTGTCCCTCTTGTAGTGACACAGCACAAAGCCAGCTCTGTCCTTGTTGGGTCTGCTCTTCAGAGGTACTGGGCTCCTCCAGCCCCGCCCCAGCGTCCCGAGTTCTGTCTGTGTTCCTGCAGACACCCCCTCCCCAACCTACATGGCCAGCAGCTCCCCCCAGAGGACCTTGGTCTCCTGGGACGGTCGTGTGAGGTCTGCAGTGGACAGAGGAGGGGACGAGACTGTCCCTTCTGCCTGCTTTGGCCTCTGGGATAGTGACTGGCAGACTCTCCACAAAACATGACGTTGATTTGTCCTTGGAAAAGCAAATGCACCTGTAATAAGGAGTTGTGAATTATCTCGCTGTTTCTAAATTGTGGGCTTTAGGGAGCCTGGGGCCCAGGTGGGGATCCAAGTTGGGAGTGTCGTGGCTTGTGTTCTGTTCCACCTGCGGCGCTGACCCCGTGCCCTTGCTCTGGAAGGAGAAGGTGTGGCTGAATGTGGACAAGAGCCTCGAGTGCATCATCCAGCGGGTGGACAAGCTGCTGCAGCGTGAGCACCTGCAGAGTGAGGGCTGCGAAGACGGCCTCCCGGGTGCCGGCGGCGGCTGCAGCCGGAAAGGTAACCGGGGCAGCCGGGCCTACTGGATCCGACCGGAGGACGCCCTCTGCAACGCCCCCTCCTCGCCATGCCCCTCCGCTGCATGCTGCCCTCACCCGACCACACCCACACGTGCGTATGCAGCCCGGGTCCCACGCATACTGTCCGTCTGTCCGTGTGTCTCTAACTCCATGACCCCACGCAGACTGCAGGGAGGCCTCTCAGCAGAGGGGGGTGCCACAGTGCCCGGAGCAGCAGGTGGTGGGCAGGGGGCTCTCCGCGTCTTCACGGCTGGTTGGCCCTCAGCCCTCCCGGGTCCCCCTGCCGCGTCTGGGAGGGTCAGGCTCCTAAGCATCTGTAGTTTGTCCACCCACCTAGGAACCTGAAGGAGGCGGAATGGTAGGCACCTTTCTGATGAGATTGCCTGTTGCGTTAGGGATGAAGGAGCAGGCGCAGCGTGCAGGGAAGAGAGAGCTGGTGGCAGGCCCAGCGCACTTGTCTGTAGAGGCTGGTGGTCATGGGCTGGGAGCCCTTTTATCTGCCGCAGCCTGCTGCCCTGGACCATGCTGGTAACTCAGAGGGTGGGTCCCTCTCCCACGCCTGGGCCCCAGCTAGGTTTATCTGTTCAGCGCCACCTCCAGGGTGGGTGTCTCCGTGGATGGCAGGACAGTGGCCTGGAGCAGCCTGCTTCATGAAGAGCCCCCGTCTGTGGAGACGGAGCCTAACCCAGGCCCTCGGTCCTGCTGGCTCCTAAAGCTGGGGTAACATGCTTTCTGAACACTCGGGTGCTTGGTTCATCCCTATAGCTCCAGCCTTTCCTAAGAGCTGGTGGGGCCGCGGGCCGGGCCGCTGAGACCAGCCGCCGCCGCCTCCTTGCTCCGCTTTGGGAGTGTCACGCGGTGGGAGCTGAGGCGCTGATGGGCCTCCTGCAGCAGGACTTCTTTCTACACTGGGCAGCGTTCCTCTAAGACAGTCAGGTTCCTGTCTGAGCATCCTGGTTTGTCAGATGCCTTCCCCACTCCAGCCCTCCTGCAGTCTGTCCCCAGACTCTGTCTGCAGTCTGTCTCCTCTTCTGAAGAGTGTGTGTCTCCACGGTGTCTGCGTCCTCCACTCGCCCATCTGTGAGGGCTTTGACTCTCAGTTCCTAGACCTGTGTTTAGTTCATGGAGCTGTTTTGTCGTCGTTCATGCTCTCATTTTTTACCGTAAATTGTGTTGCTTTTAACAATCTTCTGAAAGTTCATTGCTCATGTCTCTTTAATATTGTCCTGCTTGCAATTTAAACATTTTTCTGGATATAAAAAAAAGTTACTGATTGGAGTTTTAAAATATGCAGGAGGTAGTTTGTTTGATCAGGTATACTGTTATATTCAAAACTTGTTAAATGTCCTTTTTTCCTAGGCACATCTCGTAATGTTCAAACATACAGACAAATTTAAGTGCAGTTTTGAAGTGATTTAAATGAGCATTGATTTGTGATATCTAGGACTTGATGGTACCTGTGTGTGCCTGACAGATCAGCTCTGTTGTGCTCCCATGAATAGGAAGTGTTCAGAGAAACATGAAACCACGTGCCTCCAGAGTACCTGCCCATGACCCTAAGCATAGCCGGGAAGCCATCAGACCCCAGCGTGACGAGGGTCAGGGAGAACCAGACGGAGGCGTTGTCCTGCTCCGTCTCTCGTCCTCCAGGGCCAGAGCTGGGCTCTGTCATGCGTCCTGATGCCCCTCCAAGTTCCCAGGGCAGTAGTTTCGGCCTAATGAGCAGGTTGGGTTCACACCAGTGTATTTATTACCTGTGAACGACAACTCCTGCTTCTTGGAAAGACTTTATTATCCCTTTTCATTCCAGTTCTCCACCCCATGCTGGGTCCTCGGTTTTCATCCCCTGCCTCAGCCTTGCCTGGTGGGCGGGGTTCACCTGGGGCCAGGGCTCAGCGGGACCCACTGACCAGTCCCCACCGTCAGGAGCCACAGAGGCTCCTCCTGGTCGTCTCCCCAAGTGATCCGTCTTCACCCCTCCCCACCAACGCGCCAGGATCTGCTGACTTCCACGACATTCCATGCACACACACTCCTGCTCTCCTCGTCCCCAGAGAGTTCTTCAACCTCGGACCTGCTTTCTGTTAACCCGAGGTCCACGGGTCACACCCCGGGTCGTGTGCCCTTGAGACTATGTGCTGCATGTGTGTGGAGCAGTCCACTGTGGTCAGCAGATCTCAAGGGACTCAGAGCCTTAAGGCCACCAGAGGAAGTCCCTCCCTTTCCGTGTTACTAAAGATGAATTTTCCCAGCAGGTTTAACCCCTGACCTCTTCTCAGGTGTAGTCCCAGCGCAGCTGCTTGGGATCAGTGCAGATCCTGAAAGCAGGCTCCTAGAACCTTCTCCTCACGGAGATCCGGGATCTCAGAGGTTGTGGGGAGGCAGGAGTTGGCATTCTTCCCGGGTCTGAGGAAGGTTTTAACCAGACAGACGTTCTGTGTCATACACCCCATGGCGGTTTCCCTCCTTAGGAAGCAGATGGTCTCGGGAGGTCTGAGCTCTGGTGAGGACACTGAAATCTTCACCACACACAGCTCTTTAATGTTGCTCTGTTTTCTGTCCCGCTGGCCAGTTTAAGAAGTCACGGCCAAAGACAGTCATGGACAAAGATCCTGGCCACCGCCCTCCTGGAAAGTCCAGGGTGTCAATCCCCGTCCAGCTGGTTCTTTCTGTTCTTGGGGATCTGAAACTGCCTATTTCAGGATCTGAAAACATTCTTGGAAACCAAAAGTTCAGACAGAAAATAAGCTTTTACCCCCAAACAATCCCTTTTCAAACTTGTTTCTTAATAAGTGGCACACACAGTTAACCAGGAAAATTTTAGAGTTTTTAAGGGAAAAGTGAAATTGAAGTGAGTATTTCCCGATGCTACTCACTGAGGGTGAAATCAGGTTCAACTTGGTATCTTTAAGGGACCCAAGGGGGCGTTCCAGTTGTAGCCCTCCCTCAATCATAAAGGTTTTGTATTCGGCTTACATGGTAAAGATTGGCACGGACGTGTTTGGTGTATGGGTTTCCTGACTGGACCCCAGCCTCTTGGACCTCAGCAGTTGACCTCTAGCGCAGGCTCCACGGCCCGTGAGGGCAGTGGGCTCTGAACTGGACGCTTATTTACTGGTCAGTCTCTACACGTCTGCTTCCAGATGTCGTGAGTCAGCATGGGCTCCGGCACATGCCATGCGATGGACGTGGGGGCGTTATCGCATTGTGACACGTTAAGCTGCTCTTCCTGAAGAGCGTGTCATGTTGAGGCGTCAGCAACGTGAGTGCTGACGCCGGTGTGTTGGGCGCTGCGCTCCCAGCGGCCCCACCGCTTCCGTGGGACCCCTCAGGAAGAGGCGGGCAGGCCCCCGGCCTCTTCTCTGCCCAGTTTAGCCAGCTTACTGCTAGCTGCTGTTGCAGTTGCTCTAAGCGTTGAGTTGTTGGTGTTTGAACTGTGTGCGTGCCTTAATCATCCATGTCACCTCCATTTCTGTGCAGATTGCAGCCCCCCTCCTGAAGAGTCCAGCCCAGGTACGTGGTTTCCGTTCAAGGCTCTGCGGATCTCTTCTTAACATCCAGGTCATGTGTGTAGCTTCAGTGTCAGATTACGTGTGCTCTCAGAGTTGGGAAAATACTCTAGGGGTTTCCTCCTTGTGCGGGATGTAGCAGCCATTCTTAGGTGTGGGGAGGGGCCAGGCGGGCTGGGCCCTGTGGCACCCTGCACCCTTTCAGACAGTTCATGTCTGAGTGCTCTGGCGGTCCTGAAGTTGGGGGCCTGGTTAAGGCAAGTTCATGTTTATAAATGATGCTTCCTGTGATTGCACCCGACCCTGCAAGCATCCCATGGAGGCAGGGAGGCAGGTGCGGCGTAGCTGCCCAGGTGCCGTGATCTCTCCATCTTGCAGCATCCTCTCTTGAGTCTGGCTGCAGCCTCAGACTTCCCGTCAGACACTGCTGGGGCCTCAGGTGGAGTTAGTGCTAGAAATGGAGTCCTTCCTGCTTCATCTGCATGGGGAAATCAGTGCTTATGACTCTAGTTCAGGTGTCGGCCAGCCACAGCTCTGAGGGAACCCTGTTCAGCTAGATACCATTTTCCTGAAATGAGTCACACCCGTTGGTTCACACAGTGTCCACGGCGGCCCTGGAGCAGCACCAGAGTCCAGCAGTGGCAACAGAGACCCCGGGCCTTCAGAGCCCCAAATACTGACTGTCCAGTGCTTTACAGGGAAATGTGCCGACCCCTGCTCTAGTGCATACTGAGTTTCCTGAATGTGGCTTGTGGTTTTCCCAGAGGGAGCATGAGACCCCCAGATACGATGTTTGTTTTGTTTTGTTTCCCTTACAAAAGACAGCCACCCGGTCAGTCTGAGGATTACATACCTCTGACTGCACATGTAAAATGGCAAGATGCGCGCTTCTTACCTCAAGCGCAGCCAGCCAGCACCGTGGGGCTTACCACCCTGTTCCCGTGGGCACCGGGTACTCGGCTCTGCTCACGGCGGCTCCCCCAGCGCCCCGTGCGCTGTTGGCTCCGCAGTGGGTACGCTGGTCGGGCGCCTGGTAACTAACGCACCAGTCTGCCCTCAGCCCCTCAGTCTGTCTCCCCCTCTCCTGCCCAAGTTTGGTCTGGCCGTGGGCAGGTCTCGAGCACCAGTTCCCTGGGCTCTAGGCGGCCTGGATGCTGCTTGGGCAGTCACCTCGGCGCCCCCTCCCCAGCCTGGCCCCAGACTCCCAGCCCCACCGGGCTCACCTGCACGGCAGGTCGGTGCCGTCACGCGGCGCTGTCTCCCCAGGCTCTGTGGCAGTGACGGCCCCGGAGATCAAGGCCAAGGGAGGTGGTGGTCCTGGAGCAGCTCGGGCTCGCCTCCGCTCCGCGCGCCCTGCAGTTTGCGGAGCTGACGGGCAGCCCTGTGCGCCCCAGGCAGCAAACAGCCGGGCTCGTACGCGCTCCTGTCTCCTGTCAGCTCCACCACTGCCCGGACGCGCAGGTGGCCCGTCCACAGTTGACATCAGACGAACGCAGACGGTCCCCCGCCGAGTTCCTCAGCCTTGCTCACAGAGCTGTATTGAGTCTGAGTTAGAACACGCACATTCTCTTATCTCCCTGCTTCCTCCCTTCCCGCCCCTGTCAGTGAGAACACGCAAAAGCTCAGCTGTCTGAAGCCGCGTGGTCCCGGGCTGGGCCCCTGAGTGGGTGTCGCGGGTGAGCAGGGAGACAGGGGCTTGTCCCACAAAGGATGCTCCTTCGTCGCTGGTGTTTTTTCATGGCCAGACTTTCTTGATGAAGGAGGCCAAGTAGCCTCTGCTCACTTATGTAGTCAGACGTGTATACAAATGGCAGTTCTTTTTGTGTGTCTGGGCGAAGACTTAGCTGCTGTTTCCTTACCCGTGGGACCTGTAGTCAGCCCCTCTGTGGAGTAGGTGAGAAAACAGTTAAAAAGTGAGGTCTCACAGGTATTCACTAAGGGCTGGTCGACACTCTATGTGAACCCTGGAGCCTGCCAGACACGCCGAGCCCTTCTCTGGGCGGCGTCAAGCTTATCTCCCGTTTGGGGCTATGCCTCTTCTCTTTGACAAATTCTGGGCGCTTTCTATTTTTTTAAACCATTCGTCCAATACTACAGTTTTTTACAGTGATTTTTTTTCCCCTCTAATGTAGCAAAACTGAGCCATTCTTATATGAATTTTGTTTAAACAGAAGTAAGGCAAAGTCAAAAAATTGTATGCAGACAGCTTGTTCAGTCAAATAAGACCACTTGTATATTCTGCTCATTTTCAGGTTAAAATGATCATAAATTTGCATATCACACATATATATTCACGTTAAGTGGAAAAGTCAAGCAAAGTTGGCAGCATTTGCTCTCAGAGCATTTACTTCTTAGATGAAGGATGGTCTGAATGCCTGCCTGCCTCTCCCCACAGGACTTGACTGTTAAAACTTAATGACTGTTGGTCTTTTTTGATAGTTGTTGAATATAATTGACATGGATTCAACAGAGTTATTCAAAGAAACAAAAGCACGGCCTTGGAGAATTTTAGAGGAAGGAAGAGACGTGGATGTCATTTACTGCAGTCGTCCCATTTTGCTGCTAAGGCCCTGTGGCTGAGTGGTGGGGGGCCTGCCCCCGGCGTACCCACTACCGCTCGGCAGCAGCCGGGCCCGGGACTCAGGCTTTCCACTCCTCCTTCCAGGGCTCCTTGTCACCGTGCTTTACTTACTAAGACCTTTCTGCTGTAGACTTTCTAAATTTAAACCTGCTTGTTTTCCATGACAGATATAAATCCTCACGCATGTACAGTGTGCCTTGCATGCACACTTAGATCATTTCCAAATTCTGAATTGCTGTGTAGACTTGAAAATCTGTGTTGACCACACAGGGAAGTCCTTTTGTAGGTTTTAGGCATTTCTCTCAATCTGTTTCTCAACACAGGGTGATGCACACGCAGGGCAGAGCTGTGGCCCCCTTTTCTCTTTTTTAGATTCTGTTTATCTGAGACAGAGTTGACCATCCTGGCAGCTGCCCTGCTCACGAGGCTTGGGGCCTGTCCTGAGCAGGATGATGGCCATGGGCACCCAGTGACCCACACCCCTTCCCAGGAGGTCACCCTGCCTGGGCCACACTCTGGATTCTGGGGGCTTACCCAGTGGTAATGAGCCAGCACCTGTTTCTGGGCTTGGTGGCCTGTTAAAAAAATAACTGATGGGGGCATGGCTTCTGTCTGCCAAATGTCTTCTAAATAGAAAAGACAAAAAGAGCCAAGGCCAAAATACCTTTCACTCTGTTCTTTTTCCCCTGAGCATCTATTTATAAAAAATTATTTTGGTACAGGGTCAAAGTTTCCTTATATTCCAAAAAAAGAAAAAAGAAAAAAAAAAAACCAGTACGCTAGGAATAGATGACAGGAAGATGAGGATGGGGGAGCAGGGACGCTGAGGCCTGAAAACGTGGGATGCCTTGGGAAGGGTCTGTCCCGAGACATGGGCCAAGGGCCTGAGCCCGCTGAGCAAAGGCTCAGCGCGGGTGGGTTGACCTTGCTCCAGAAGCACAGGGCTCCCCGCCCCGCTGCCTGGATGGAGAGAACCAGGTAACAGGTCCCCCGGGGGAGGGCCGGTGGCACCCTGGGCGGGACTGGCCTCAGCCGACACCATGTGCTCTTGGAGCCTTTCTGTCATCCTCCTGGGAGGGAACAGTCAGGAGTATTTGCCTGCAGAGTCCCCAGAGGTTCAGGAGAGTGGCGGGCAGGCCCCCCGGAGACGCCTCAGGCTAGAAGGGCGGAGACGGGCTGCACGGGGCGCCAGCTGTGGGCCTCCTGCAGTGGGGAGGTGTGGACAGGGTGGCGGGGCTGGGCTGGGGCCTCCTGAGCGCTGCCTTCTCAGCCGCCCCTCCCCTGTGCCAGGTGAGTGGAGCGAGGCCCTGTACCCCCTGCTGACGACCCTCACCGACTGCGTGGCCATGATGAGCGACAAGGCCAAGAAGGCAATGGTCTTCCTGCTCATGCAGGACAGCGCGCCCACCATCGCCAGCTTCCTGAGCCTGCAGTACCGCCGCGACGTGGTCTTCTGCCAGACGGTACGTGCCGCAGCGAGCCCGGACCCCGCCTGGCCCTCCTGCACCCTGGAGGAAGCCAGCGGGGCCGCGCCCTCCTGCGTGTGGCTTTGCCCGTGCGGCCCGCGGCCCGGATGTGGGCGTGGGGGGCGGGGGAGGGGAGCTGGAGGCTCATGGGTGCTCAGGGGATGCCACCCCTGCTCCCCTGAACCTGCCCGCAGGGGCCTGGGGTCACACAGGCATGGGGTCACCTTGTCTCTCCCTGCAAAGAAGGCGCACAGTCTGTTTGTAAAACAGCAGGGTTACACCTGCCCAGGCACCGCTCTGCTCTATCCTGGTGATTTCCCTGCAGAGGAGGCGGAGCTTCAGTGAGCACCCCCAGTTTACAGATGCCAGTGGTGTAGTCAGTAGCGGGAACAGTGGCAGAAGCTGGGCGGGTTTGTGAGGTTCCTATCCCCTCAGGGCCTGGGGTGCCTGCGAGGGTGGAGTGTGTGATGGGAGCCCCTGCCCAGGAGACTCTTGAGGGCCCAGTTCTCTGCGTGTGCTCCTCGTCATGAGCACCCCAGTTTCCATTCAGCACCGGACTGGATCTGTGGGCATAGAGGGCCTTTCCCGCACCGTGGGGAAATTGTTCTGGGGTTCCAGAAGGTTCTGGCCCAGGAGTAACCCCAAGGTCGGGTCAGGAGCTGAAGCAAAACTAGACTGACCTCTAGAAGCAGCAAGCCTGGAGCGCCTTCCCTGCAGCCTCCATCCCCCGTGGCCTCTGCGCTCCTGGCCCCGGGCCCCGAGGGCGCGGGGCTGCTGCGGGCAGAGTGGTGTGGGTGCAGGATGCGGCCGGGCCAGGAGCAAGGCGAGGCGGTGTCTGTCCCCGCAGCTGACGGCACTCATCTGCGGCTTCATCATCAAGCTGAGGAACTGCCTTCACGACGACGGCTTCCTGCGGCAGCTCTACACCATCGGGCTGCTGGCGCAGTTTGAGAGCCTGCTAAGCACCTATGGTGAGCCGGGGGTGGGGGCCCTCCTGTGGGACCCCTCCTGGCCCCCTCAGTGGCTTTCTGAAGCACGGGTAATGCATGCTGAGTAAAATGTATCCAGAAGGCTCCGAAATGTGTAACAGAGGACTAAAATCAGCCCTACATAGTTGTACACACACACACACACACACACACACTCCCCCGAACACACACACCCCTGTGTTGCCTCTGTTATGCATCTTGAAGGTTTTTCTAGTTGAGGATAGATGACAATTTTTAAAGCAATGACTTCCTGTGGAACATTTGGGCCATTTCAGAATTGTTCCTATTAAAACATCTTTGCATATTTTTGTGCAGTTTTGGCCCATTTTCGCACCCACTAAATCATTTGGAAGGAAAGTTGGTGGGTCAACAGATAGGAGTACTTTAAAAATCTGATATTTCCAAATTGTCGTAAAAAGGCTTTCTTCCCCTTACCTTCATTTTCTGTTTATTTCTTCTTAGACAGTAAAAGTAGGCAAGTTTTTTTTTTATTAATGAATCTGTTTATCTTTGGAGTTACAAGCCATTGAAGAAATACCTAAAGAAATCCTTTAGATAGAAAATCTAAAGAATGTGGAAAGATTAAAACATCCAAAGAGGTGACTTGTTCTTGAAGTTCCCCACATATGCGTCCCTGTCCCTGCTTCCTTCACCAGGAGAGGGCCAGGAATACGGAGTTGTGCCAGCTCCCCTTCGTAACGTGGCCATGGGACTCGCATAGTGGGGTTTGCTCGCGGAGAAGCTGGCAGGCACTTGGGAAACCTCCTCCGGCTCACCTAGCCTCAGCCCGCGTCTCAGCGCCCTAAGCCCAGCACCTGCCTTCTGTGGCTGATCTGAGCGCAGGGCCCCTCTGCTTGACAGCCCCCTCCCTTTCTGGCCTCCAGGGGAGGAGCTGGCCATGCTGGAGGACATGAGCCTTGGGATCATGGACTTGAGGAACGTGACCTTCAAAGTCACTCAGGCCACTTCTAACGCATCCACTGACATGCTGCCCGTCATCACAGGAAATCGGTAGGCCAAGTTTTCGGATTCTCAGAACCAGCACAGTGTTTTCATTTGTGTTCATCACACGTGACACGCTCTTCGTTTTTGCTTTCTTCTGTATCATTCAGCTGCTTACAGCCCGTGACACTTGTTTCACAGCCCCGGGCCGGTCGGTGCCCAGCCGCTCGGAGGTCCCCGAGCCTGGCCTGCCCTTCCTCTCCTTGCTCACCCGTCTCCCTGTCACAGGCCCCTCTTCCTCTCTGTTGCAGGGACGGCTTTAACGTGCGGATCCCGCTGCCGGGCCCCCTGTTCGATGCGCTGCCCCGGGAGATCCAGAGCGGGATGCTGCTGCGGGTGCAGCCCGTGCTCTTCAACGTAGGCATCAACGAGCAGCAGACGCTGGCCGAGAGGTGCGGGCCGGGGTGCGGGCGCTGGCGCTGGCACAGAGCGTGTTCTCAGTCCTCTTAGGGCTCTGTGGACCTTGTCACCCACCTTCAGGTTCACACCGGGCCCGTCTGGTGGTGCCGGGACACAGAGACGAACCACACATGGTTCATGACCCTAGAGGTGGGCTGGCAGCAGGGAGTAGTGCGCTCGTGAGGTCTGAGAGTGTCTGGGGGCGCTTCCTGGAAGTGGGTTTTGAAGAGTAATTAGGAGTTCATATGAGGAGGTGGAGGAGAGACCTGGGGTCTCAGGCCGAGAAGCCTGAGCAGAGGCAGGTGGGGAGACACCACATGAGGCCTGTATGCCAGGTGGAGAGCCATGCCTTGATCCCAAATCCAGTGCCTTGTAAATTCCTTCAGGGTCACCTGGCAGGGAGGACTCGCACATGCCCATGCACGCAAGCATGTGTGCATCTGTGTTGGAGAGGAGGGGCTTGGGTGTGTGTAGCTGCTGATGACCTCTACTGGTACATGAACACCTTTCCTGTTCCATCATTACTTGCATGTGATATGTGTGGTTTAGAATTAAGAGTGATCATAAAGCACCTACTGATAAGGACATCTGGTCTCCAGGACGATAATTCCTCTTGGGCCTCGTGAACCCAGTGGTCAGTGTCCACTGACCCCCAGGTAAAGGGTCCTCCCCCATGGTCAGAGATCTTTTAGTGGGACAGGATAGGAGCCAGTTCACATTTGAAGGCGATTACCTGCTTGCCACGTGCTGGAAAGACATGAGGTCTGATGGGACGAGGTTGTTCAGAAGAGTCCGGGCCAGAGGCTGGGTCAGGCCAGGAGTGCAGACGGGAGGACCCGATGGAGCTGAGCCGTGGTCCCCAGCAGGGTGGGTGCGAGAGCCAGGCCTCCCTGTGGGTGGCAAGTGGCTGGTTTTCCGAAGCCAGAAGGAGGGTCTGCTGGGGGCACAGGGCACATTGGCCCCGGAAGCAGAGACCTGGCGGGTGTGGGCAGTGCTGCGGTGTCCACCTCAGGGAGCGTGGGCAGCCTCAGGGCCCCCGGCAGGGAGGAGACAGCATGCTGGCATCTGTAACTACTGTTCCTGAAGCGATAGTGGTTTCTAGAAGAGGTGTGTCTGGAAAGGTTTCTGCAAACGGTTGAGGCCAGGCCAGATGGGACGATGTGGCATGCACAGAGGGAGGCGGGAGCAGGGTCTAAACCAGCACAGCCCCACCACGTCCCAGAGTGACCCCAAGGGAGCTGGGGACTGGAGGAAAGGCCATCATGGGCATGTGGGTGGGCGGGTCGTGGTGGACCCACAGGAGGGCGTCCTGTCCCAGGTTCGTGAGGATGACCCGGGACCGGGACAAGGCTGATGTGCACGGAGGGCCCTGGGCAGGAAGTACTGGGGTGGGGGGGATGGGCGTCCAGGCCTGGGGCTCCAGAGCGGTGTGTCCGATAGCACCCGCGGCTCCCTCGTGGGTGGCTTCCCCCCACTCCCTGCGGGCCTGGTGCCTGCGTGGAGAGAGGTGGACTCTGTCCAGCAGATACAGCCGGATGGGTCTGGTCCCACAGTGGCAGATTCGAGGACAGGATTGTCGTGACTCCCCAGCCACAGCCCCGCTGCTGTCCTGCTCCGGGCACCTCAGGGATGGGAGCCCCTCGGGGATGGGAGTACCTCAGCAGAGCAGGGGGCGGGGCAGGGCTGCCCGGGGGCCTGGCTGCCTCTGAGGCATGTCTGTCCCAGGTTATGCCTCCTGCTGATAAAACATGTTCAGACTTGTCACCAACATGGACAGATGACTGTAAGCTTAGGGGAAGGAATGTGGCTTCAAATTTACACATGAGGATTGAGAGAATCAGCGCTGTTGCCTGTAATGCAGTCACCTGGTACTAGAAGCAAGTCATGTTAGCAAACTGATGGTGTCCCCTTGTGACTCCAAAGGTTCGGCGACACGTCTTTACAAGAAGTTATCAACGTGGAGAGCTTGGTGCGGTTAAATTCCTACTTCGAGCAGTTTAAGGAAGTTCTGCCTGAGGACTGTAAGTTTTTTTTTTTCCTTTTCACTCACAGCAGGTTTACCTGCTGTCTTTTGTCCCCTGGGGTGGCCCAGCTCCACGACCCCTTCCCTGTTCCAGGTCTACCTCGATCCCGGAGCCAGACATGCCTGCCGGAGCTTCTGCGGTTCCTGGGTCAGAACGTGCACGCCAGGAAGAACAAGAACGTTGACATCCTGTGGCAAGCCGCCGAGGTACATGCCGTTGCGGTGGGGGGGGATGTTCACAATGATAATAATAATGCTAAAACAGCAGCAACAAATTAAAGTCTCAACCAGGAGTGGGGACAGCTTTCTCCACAAGAACACAGGAGAATCCCTGGATGCGTGCCCAGGCTCCAGGAGACACTGAGAGTTGCCTGTGAACTGCTTACGCTGGGACTGCCTAAGGGCTGATGAGCGTGACTCAGAGTCTTCCCCCGGGTGTGTGGTGACCAGGCTTATGAGCAGGTTGTCCCCGTCTGCAGCCTGCACAGTCCACACGTGCTAAAACTCACGGCTCGCTGCGCCTTTAAATAGGTTCAAAGGGAGACCGCCAGGACCTGTGTCATCTCTTTCAACAGTGTTTCCGGTACACTGCTGTTCCAATTTCCTCATTTCTCCTGAAGGGAAGTCCTTATATGTCAGATGTTTTCTCAGGAATTTGTTTGTGGAGCTCCAAGTCCCTGTCTGAGCCCTGGATACCAGGGCCATTTCAGAGCTTGTCATTCACTCACCCCTGACAAGAGGACATGTCCACACTGGTTCTCACATGCAGAGCTGAAATATTAGGCCTAACCCCTCATGGGAAATCTGTATGCAGGTCAAGAAGCAACAGTTAGAACTGGACATGGAACAACAGGCTGTTTCCAAATCAGGAAAGAAATACATCAAGGCTGTATATTGTCACCCTGCTGATTTAACTTATATGTAGAGTACATCATGTGAAATACTGGGCTGGATGAAGCACAAGCTGGAATCAAGATTACTGGGAGAAATAGCAGTAACCTCTGATATGCAGATGACACCATTCTTATGGCAGAAAGTGAAGAAGAACTAAAGAGCCTCTTGATGAAAGTGAAAGAGGAGAGTGAAAAAGTTGGCTTAAAACTCAACGGTCAGAAAACTAAGATCATGGCATCTGGTCCCATCACTTCATGGCAGATAGATGGGGAAACAATGGAAACAGTGAGAGACTTTATTTTGGGGGCTCCAAAATCACTGCAGATGGTGACTGCAGCCATGAAATTAAAAGATGCTTGCTCCTTGGAAGAAAAGCTATGACCAACCTAGACAGCATATTAAAAAGCAGAGATATTACTTTGCCAACAAAGCTCCGTCTAGTCAAGGCTATGGTTTTCCCAGTGGTCATGTATGGATGTGAAAGTTGGACTATAAAGAAAGCTGAGCACCGAAGAATTGATGCTTTTGAACTGTGGTGTTGGAGAAGACTCTTGAGAGTCCCTTGGACAGCAAGGAGATCCAACCAGTCCATCCTAAAGGAAATCAGTCCTGAATATTCATTGGAAGGACTGATGGTGAAGCTGAAACTCCAATACTTTGGCCACCTGATGCGAAGAACTGACTCATTTGAAAAGACCCTGATGCTGGGAAGGATTGAAGGCAGGAGGAGAAGGGGACGATGGAGGATGAGATGGTTGGATGGCATCACTGACTCTATAGACATGAGTTTGAGTGAGCTTTTGGAGTTGGTGATGGACAGGAAAGCCTGACGTGCTGCAGTCCAGTGGGGTCGCAAAGAGCTGGTCGCAGCTAAACTGAACTGAACTGAACCCCCTCATTTCACACATGGGGAGACCCTCCAGTGCTCCACAGTGGCTGTTGGCCTACCCGGTACTGGAGCCTGCGGCCAGACGTGGGCAAGCATGCACCTCGCACCTCTGGCCACTCTGGCTACCTCCAGAACCTGTGGTGCTCAGCTCCACCACCTGTGAGTGTAACTCTCTTTGACCTGTTTGTAGTTCTCGCTTGTGCCCCGCATTTCACTCGTTAACTCTCCAGCCTGTGGAATTCAGTGATCGTGTCCATGTCCACCCTCACCTCATCAGTTACGATTTTATGAATTTGGGTTAATTCACTCTTTCCCTAACTCAGGGGCTGCTCAGTCTTAGAGTCTTTTCAACAATTTTTTAAATTTTTTTTCTGCTCTCATAAGACACCCATCTTCCTCCTGATGGTTTTGGCCAAACTTGCTTGGGTCTTCTCTGTTTTATCCTTCTCTAGACAGAAAACTAAGATCATGGCATCCGGTCCCATCACTTCCTGTCAAATAGATGGGGAAACAGTGTTTTTTCTGGGCTCCAAAATCACTGCAGATGGTGATTGCAGCCATGAAATTAAAAGAAGCTTACTCTTTGGAAGGAACGTTATGACCAACCTAGATAGCATATTAAAAAGCAGAGACATTACTTTGTCAACAAAGATCCGTCTAGTCAAGGCTATGGTTTTTCCAGTAGTCATGTATGGATGTGAGAATTGGATGGTGAAGAAAGCTGATTGCCAAAGAATTGATGCTTTTGAACTGTGGTGTTGGAGAAGACTCTTGAGAGTCCCTTGGACTGCAAGGAGATCCAACCAGTCCATCCTAAAGGAGATCAATCCTGGGTGTTCATTGGAAGGACTGATGTTGAAGCTGAAACTCCAGTACTTTGGCTACCTGATGCAAAGAGCTGACTCATTTGAAAAGACCCTGATGCTGGGAAAGATTGAGGGCAGGAGGAGAAGGGGATGACAGAGGATGAGATGGTTGGATGGCATCACCGACTCAATGGACATGAGTTTGGGTGGACTCTGGGAGTTGGTGATGGACAGGGAAGCCTGGCGTGCTGCAGTCCATGGGGTCGCAAAGAGTCGGAGACGACTGAGCGACTGAACTGAGCTGAAATGAGACATGTGTTGGCCTGCACTCTGCCCTCTGCCGATGGCACCTCTGCTAGTAGCTGCCTGGTCTCCCCTGAGAAGCAGGCGTGGTGCCATCTACCCGCAGCGCCTCTGGTGTTTCTCTGAGAGCAGCACGTCCTGGAGCCCACTGGCACATGGCTTCTGGTAGAGGAGCGGCCTCTCATGAGACGCTCATCTTGTTCTCACAGTGCAGCCTCTTGTACAGGCCTGGAGGTGTTTATCTGAGGCTCCTGTGGCCAGATATTTTAGAATTCATAGGGCTCCATGCTTCAGAAACGTGATGGGTGTATAGTCTACAGTGTATGCACAGGTATGTGACAGTCATCTGTGTGGAACGTGGTACATGTGGATGGTTTCACAGTCCTGAGGAGTCTGGGGTCTGGAATCAACCCGCTGAACATTGCCTTATTGCAAAGTATGAATTAGGGAGTTTCCCAGCTGGCACTAGTGGAAAAGAACCTGCCTGCCAATGCAGGAGATGTCAGAGACGTGGGTTCGATCCCTGGGTCAGGAAGATCCCGTGGAGGAGGCCATGGCAACCCACTCCAGTGTTCTTGCCTGGAGAATCCCTTGGACAGAGGAGCCTGGTGGGCTGTAGTACATGGGGTTGAAAAGAGTTGGACAGGACTGAAGTGACTTAGCAAACTATGAATATTTATACCAAGTGGGATAAATAAAATTTTAAGTAATTTGACATTCCCTCAGATCTGGTCATATTGCCAAGTATGGCCGCCACAAACTTACCCCAGAAAGTCTTTTGTTCTAGGGCTTTCTGGACCTGGGAGCTATGTATCTGGGGTTGTGCCCAGCGGTGCAGAGCTTGTGCTGCTAGGCGCTCTTCCCACGGGGAGCAGAGGTGCCCCAGGGCAAGGGGCTGCCCGCCTGTGTGCCCCCTGCTTGGGAGGGGCTGGCGCCTCACCCTGCGCGGGGTCTCCGTCTCGCTGGGGGAGCCTGTGGGTAGGAGGTGGCTGCAGGGAAGTGGGTCTGCCTGCTGGCCCCACCTGTGTGGGTGAGGAGGTGCGTCGAGACTAGCGGTCTGTGCTTTGACTTCCAGAAAGGCCTGGAAACCCGGTGGGGCCGGGTATCCTGGGAGCTGCGCTGGCCTCCGCTGAGGGTCGGGATCAGCAGCAAAGGGCCCGTCCTGGCGGACTTGGGAAGGGGGCAGCTGGTCAGCTGGGTGCATGGACGGTGGGGCCTCCGGGAGGAAGCCGCCTTTTGTGGGGAGACCCCCCCCCCCCCGCAGGGCCACCCCGGCCGTGGCCTGTCTTGCAACCGGCTCCTTGGAGCCAAGGCTGGGCCTGGTGCAGAGAGGTCGCCACGCCCTGTCCCTGGGTCGGGCCCTCCCGTTTCACTCCGAGCTGCCCCTGCTTTCCCGTCGGCAGGTCTGCCGCCGCCTCAACGGGGTCCGGTTCACCAGCTGCAAGAGCGCCAAGGACCGCACAGCGATGTCGGTGACGCTGGAGCAGTGCCTGATCCTGCAGCACGAACACGGCATGGCCCCGCAGGTGTTCACGCAGGCCCTGGAGTGCATGCGCAGGTGGGTCCCGGCCGCCGCGGCTCTGCAAGGCCACGCCCCTGGGCGGTCCCGTCAGGGGGCGGGGCTGCGGGAGGGAGGCGGCTGCTCCGGGGCGGCCGCGCGCCTTGTTCTGAGCGTCTCCGGGCCCCTGCTGTCCCCGTCGCGGGGGGCGGTGTCCGCAGGCTGCAGGGCCCCGCTTCTCCCGGCCGCGGGCTGGGTGTGCTTTCCTGAGCCAGCGTCCAGTGAGCCTTTCCTGGCGGCCGCCCGCCATCCCCGCCGTCCCCGGCCTTAATCGTGTTCTGATTCCGAGGCCGCAGGCGCGTTTGCAGAGGGAGCCCCAGGGACCAAAACTGTCCGCTGTCAGCGATGCCTTGTTTCCAGCCCTGCGGGGAGCCCCTCGCCTCACATACCTAAAGAAAGGATAAGAAACCTGCTTTCCCGTCTTCTTCCGTGTAGCCACCAATGCTGTTCAGTCTCGTTTCTCCCAGTCACTTCTACTGAGTGTTCTCTACCATTTGTCCTCTCACCAGACTCTCAGAGCGTTTGATTCTCTTATCCTTTCTGTATGTCTCTGCCGTTTGACCTTCTCACAGCCGTGCGCAAGAGCGAGGCCTGAGCGCCTGCCTCCTGACAGGAGCGTTTAGTAAAAAGGCAACCGTTTTGTCCTGCTTGGTCTTTCCACGTTCCCCCAAACCTCGTCACCTCAGGGCCGCTTACTGACGCACTTCTAGAAAGTTCCCACTGTCCCTGCCTCGGCGTCCCTGGCACCGCCAGCTGCGAGGTGGTGGGAAGGACGCCTCTGGGGAGACGTAGGCCCCCGGCAGCAAGGAGGCGAGAAAGACGGAGGGGGCTCCCCTGTCCCTGTCGGAGCGTCTGCTCCACCAGGGAGACCAGGCCTGAGGCGGGAGTTGGGTTGATACCGCGCGGTCCAGGCCTCCACACTGTCTGGTTTCTAGAACACGTCTGAGGAAACAGTGGTTGACCCTGACAGCGCCTGAGCGCAGGGGTCTCAGGAGGCCAGGGGCGCGTGGCTCCGGAGGTATGCACGTGGGCAGCCCACCCAGCACAGGTGACCTGGGACAGCTTCTGACACGCAGAGCACTTTCACACCCTCTATCACGCGAGTGACTGATAGTCCCTGAGGGAAAACTGGAGAATACAAATAAGCCCCTGCTCCCGTGGTTCCCACACCCGCCCCACACCCCACTGAACAACTCTCCATGTTCTTGCTGTTGCAAGGAACAGTGCTAATAGCACCTTGACACATAGCTTAGAGCCAGTTACATACATACATATGGCTGTGAGCATGGTTAGTCCAGCACTGGCTAACTCAGCTAGTCCCTGAGTAGCAGGGACACATGCAGTTACAGGTGCGATTCTGCCCCTGGTCTCAGCCTGCCTTTCTCACTTGACTGTCTTGTGAGCATTTGGGGGCTTTCCTCACAGGGGCTTTCCTCATAGCTCAGTTTGTAAGGAATCTGCCTGCAATGCAGGAGACCCTGGTTTGATTCCTGGGTCGGGAAGATCCCCTGGAGAAGGGATGGGCTACCCACTCCAGTATTCTGGCCTGGAGAATTCCTTGAACTGTATAGTCCATGGGGTGACAAAGAGTTGGACATGACTGAGTGACTGTCACTTTCACTTTAAGTGGAAGTCTTACCGTTTTTAGCACACTATAATTTATCCAGCTTACTGTCGTTGACTTGTTCATAATGGTACAGTGTCAGCACTTTGAACAGGGGTGCAGTGAGCACCCTTGTTTTGCCCTGCCCACATCTGCCCTGCTGAGTCCCGTGGTTAGGAAGTACACACCTCTGTAAGGCTGTTCATACAGACTGACAGAGCCCCCAGACAGGCAGCCGCCCGCCCTCTGTGCTGTCTCTCCTGGCACTGTTGTGAGAGCGCCCGGATCTGGGGAGCCGGCCGTGCCCTGCGTTACGGGCAGGGACCCTGAGGCTCTGCGGGGAGGGGGCCTCCTCCCGCGGGCAGGCCTCCTTGCCTTGCCTGCCTCTGCTTCTTGGAAGCCCCACCTGCCTCCAGTTATGAATGTCCTCCTGTGTTTCTTATTTGTGCTTTTCTGAATTTTATAAAATCTCCATGGTGAGCGTGTTACCGTCACACTTGTCTAAGAAGTTAGTGAGAACAGCCCGCCTCTGCCGCCCCCGGGACCCTCACAGCTCCAGCCCCCGGCGCCGTGCTCGCCGCCCCCGTCTGCCTGACCTGTGGGCCCTGGGCATGTGCATGTTTCCATGTCACGGTGACCCTGCCTCCCGTTTTCTGGGTTATCCCGCATCGGGAGACGTGTCTCTTCATAGGCTGCAGGTCCACGGTGGCGGGCCCGTGGCCGGTGTTTCTGGCTGTGGCGTGGCTGGGACCCGGGGTCAGCCCAGCACCCTAAGGAGGTGGCAGGAGCTGTGTCTGTGTCCGTCAGCGGTCCCCTTGCTTTCCCACTTGCATCTTATGCAATGCAAGCAGCGGGGGTGGCGATGCATGCAGCGGGGGTGGGGCGGATGGAGCTGGGCTGGCGGACACCCAGGCTGTGTCCTGGAGGCCCAGGGTGAGCAGTGGCCAGCGCTGTGCTGTTTGACAACCAGCTCTCTCCTGAAACAAAACCAACTACCCCCAGTGACCTGTCTGGTCTTTCCATTTCTATGGCATAAACACTCACTGGGGCCTGTTTCAGGCTGCCGAGCGACACCAGGGCCCGGAGAGCTGGGGAGAGATGGGCCTGCTTGGCTCTCACTGGCGGAGCCAATTCCAGCTCACCACCGGCAGTGCCCCGCTGTCCCCAGCACAGGGGCTGGAGTCCAGGATCGGCCTTTCTAGGTAGCCCAGCGACCCCCGAGACTGCCCTGGCTGGGAATGTGACCACCAGTGCTCACAGCCTGAGAAGTGTCTGCCGTCCCGTGGCATCCGGGCTCCTCCAGGAACCTGCCCTCCGAGCACTGCTTCTGTAGCTCCAAAGTGGGACGCACCGAGCTTCCCGTGAGCTGGGCGCTTGGTAGATGCTGTCTGATAGGACAAGGCGCCCTGCCGCTGCTCAGCCTGAAAGCCACGGCGGGTCCCTGTGGGCTCTGCCTCCAGGGCAACTCGAGGGAAGCGGGTGTCATCTGGGTGCTTCATCAGGAGGCAGCCATGGCGGAATCAGTTGCATCCTGCCACTTGGGCATCTGTGAGAAGGTCAAACACCCCAATGGTTCTTCATGTTCAGCCTGCTTTCTGGAGTCCATGTCCAGCTGCATGTCGAGCATGGCCGGGCAGCATGGCGTGTGCTGGGCAGCCCCGGGGGCGAACATGGAAAACCATGTAGTCAGACTGCACGTGTGTGTTTCCAGTAGATTGCGGTATTTTTTTCTTATTTTCACTTCTCTTTCTCTCTTTTTTCTTGTAACTGTGCTCGTTTTGTTTCGGTATCCCTCTCACACCCGTTTCTGCATATCATCTTTTCTTTTTATTGTGGCTTCATTCCATTTTTTTTTTAAATATTATTTTTCTGTTATCCTCTTTTTATTCCCCCATACTTTTGGAAAAAATCCATTGCATGTGTCTCTTTTCTCTTTATTTTCCCTTTTTCTTTTCCTTTCTCCCAACCTTCTTCCTTTTCACAGCATTGGAACTCGGGAGGTAGTCACGCAGAAGAACTTGAGCGGCCTGGTGCCCGTCCGAGACTTAAGACTAGACCCCAGCCTCCTCTGTTCCATCCCTTTACTTGCTCTGAGCCCCAATTTACTGATTGTGTGGCTCTTTCTGAGCATAGCGTACCTGGTGGCCAAATTGCGTTGCAAATGAGTGTCTTGATGAAAAATTAGTAAGTCACAAGAAAAACAAAAGTGCCAGAACTTGTCCCGCCGCCATGTACCTAGCAGGACAGAAGGAATGTGTCAGAGCACGGTCCGCCAAGAAATATTTCATGCCTTACAGTTTGACATTTTGTTGTTATGAACTGTAAATACCTGCCAATTTATTTCACCAGGAGGACCTGTCTGTTTCAATTCTGTAGAGTTTTCAGTGCTTGTAACATGTTCTTGCAGAGCCTTGTTACTGCTTTGTTTAGCTGGCGTGGAATTACTTGTATCAAACCTCTTACCTTCTGATGTAAAACTCTTTATTACCTGTGTATCTCTTGTGCCCTGTTTCCTAGAGAGGAATTCTGTCAGCAGAGAATTTGTATATTTGATACTATTCTTTAAATGTACTGCTAACCTTTCCTTTCCTTCTGAAGAGAAATGAAAAGGGTAGATGCTTTCTCACTGGCTCATCTAGATACACCTATTCAATAGGACATGTACTTTCTGCTTTCATCTCAAAGCGTAGTCCCTAAAATTACAGTAGCAAACAGTTTGCAGAATCATCACATTCCCTTATGTTATTCCTTTCAGTTTGGGATGACCCAAAGCTGTGAGTACAGTAGCTCATTGTATCAAATCAGGCACATACAGGCACATAAAGATACCATGTTGCACGTGGCTTTAGAATTACTCTTTTAAATCTTTAATGGTCACTGAACTGTTCTGGGAATTAATGCATATAGTAACAAAAGGCTTTTAAAGTTAGATATATTTATTTTTCCTGAAGTAGCAGTTTTCATTTAAAAGTTGGATATATTTATATTTCCTAAAGTAGCAATTTTTATTTTAAAAAAACTTCATTTTTAGTATTTTTAATTTCAGTTTCAAGTCCTGATATTGTCTCTCTCTTACAAATCAAACATGGTTAATAACAACAACAAAATCAAACTTTACCAAAGCATGAGACCTAGCTTTTGGGTAGCTGTGCCAGATAGAGGTGTGAGAGAGAGAAGGCTGCTTTGGTTTCTGTTCTCATCACTCCTAAATTTTGCATGGGGGATGCACCTCAAGGCTTACAGAACCTTAGTTCCCTGAGCAGGGATCAAACCTGGGCCTCGTGAGTGAAAGTGCTGAGTCCTAAGCACTGGCCTGGTTGGGACGTCGTCACTCTTAACACGGCGGTGTCTGTAAAACTTGTAGCCTTGACATTCCCATGTGGAGAAAGGTGGCTGGACGCCTCTGAGGGCAGCAGAGGGCTGCGAGGGAAGCCCCAGAGAGCCTGTGTGAGGAATGGGCCGTGGCTTCTCACCTTCCCAGCTCAGGCCATGTTGTGCTTCTGTTTCGGCCTCCAGCCGGCTTCTCCCTGCACTGCATTCTGCGGGAGTGGGTTTCTCTTCACCACCCTAGAAACACGAGGGAAGTCAGAGAAGCTGGCTTTTCCAGAAGCTTTCCATAGGCATACACATAGCCCGTCCACCAGAAAATCTGGCCTCTCCACTGCCTCCCCCAGACTTCTAGAAGTTACTCTGAGGTTTCTCTGGTTTGGCCTCAGATCTGAGTCTGGGTTCTGGGAACAGCAGAGGCAGGTGTGACTGGAGAAGCAGGGGACAACAGATGGCAGACACAGGCTTTAGATTCTAGGGTGACGGGGCGCCCTCCTTGCACACGGGGGCGGGAGGCCCCCTCCCACCCTGCCTCTCCAGAGTGAGGGTGGCCGCGGCCCCGTGACACAGCTCCCGCCCTCCTTCAGGACAGTCACTCTGCTGAACTGTAGCAACATGGCCAGCCTGTGACCCTGGGAGAGCTGTGTCCTCCGCCTGTCCCCTCCACGCGGAGGGGCGCGCTCTGAGGTCCCCTGTGCTTTCCTGAAGAGGGCAGGCGGCGCCCACAGTCACGTGCCTGGCTCCCGGCCCTGTGCTGGGCGACGCTCTCCTGCTGCCCCTGGAGTCCAGGCCAGCAGAGGCCGTGTGTGGATGAGGGAGGCCCTTCTGACCACACGGCCTCCCTTCCCCTTCCCAGGCGGGTCCACTGCCTCGCCAAGGGGGGCTGCGGCCCGGGGCCTAGACGAGGCCCCCACAGGAGTCTCACGGACACCGTGGCCCGCCCCTGGATGCAGTGTGGCCTGCCAGGCCTTCCTGCCCGCTGTAGGCTTGGCTGTTAAGATAAGAGAAACAATGGAAGGCCAGAGGCTAAGATTCGTGATCTTTTTCTTCAGGGGCCAGTCAGAAGGTGGTACATTCTCACTGCAGTCATGAGGCCGGATGGAGAGAGGAACCACAAGATCAGCTGAGGCTCTGGGTGGTGGTGGTGGTTTAGAACATCTGAGGACAGAAGCCCAGTGTGCCTTGGGGCTGAATTTTTTAATGTCATGAAGGCCTTGTGACATCAGGCTAAATACATATGTGAAATCCTCTCTGCTTTAGTGAGAAACAGGCAGGATCATATAAGATGGGGAGATGGTTCAGGAAAGGGGAGTCACTGATACACTCATTGATGGTTTTAGGTTGATTCTAAGCTTAATGCTAGCTCCAAGGCAGTTTCAGCACAGGTGACTCTAGGTGTTCAGAATCACCAAGACACTCACGTGTCCAGACAAGTTCTAAATTCTAAAGGGGAAGATCCCCTCCAGAAAAGAAAAACCAGAGCCATCATTAAAATGAGTTGCCATGTGAGGTTTCAATGCTAATTTTTTATTTAAAAAAGTAGATGTTCTTGAAATAATTTGTCAATATACTTAAAAAATCATGAAGCTTTGAAATAATTAAAGCCCTTTCTAAAAATCTTTCCAAGACCTTCTCAGTGTGCACTATGGATTCCTAAAAATTATGCAGCCATTGTGATGGGTTTAAGTGGTTCTACCTTAGGACAAGGCAGTCCGGAAGTGCCAGTTACCACTGCACAGAGCCACCCGTCCACACCTGAGTGCCCGGCGCCTGGCCGAGCTTGTCTAAACGCTGGGTGATAGAGCTGGTGTGCAGTCAGCCTCGTCAGTCAGATTTTGTAAATTCACACCAAATTCAAACAGTAAGGTAAACATGACTTACAAATTGAAGTGTAACCTTGCCTGTAATTTCGAGTGTATTCAGCCAGCTAAACCAGTAATTAGCCTCTTTAACATGTAAATAAAAGGTAATGTTGAAGTTCACAAATTATTCTTTGTTCCTCACAGCAGTTTGACATTTATTAGCGATAGGTGGTTTCCAAAAAGTGTGTATATTTCTTTGTAAATGGAGAAGCCATATCTGAAATAGTCTGATAATGAAAGTTTCCAAAGATTAAAGAAGAACCTCTATAGCTTCTGCTTCAAATAGAATATTTTTATCCGATTACTGGATGTTAAACCAACATAATCTTTACTTCCACTGGGGGCTCCCTGCTCATACGGCCCTGGCACTCAGCACAGATGAGACACACCTGGCTGAAGGCTTGGAGGCTTTGTGATGAAGCATATCTGAGCTACTAAATTACTTCGTAACAAACAGGTGGATATTTTTCTAAACTACCTGCATTTATCTTTTGAATAAAATTGCTGTCTTACCAAAATTATTTTACATGTTCTTGATAATGAGATTGTCATTTTCACCTTAAAAGGCTTGAGCAATCGCCACTGATATTTTTTTTAAAATGCATGACATAATGGTCTTCATACAACTTGAAATACTTTTTTAAAAAATCACTGTTTCTTGGTAACTGCAAATTTTGCATCTCATAAGGGGATTTTGTACTAAATTTGATAACTAGTTGATTTAACTGTTAGTCTTAGGATAATATAAAACTATCAACTCCTCCTACTGTGCTACAGGAAGTCATTCCTGTTTGGAATCGCTTTTGCCTTTGGATCTGCTATTAACCAGAACATCCCCCAGAGAGCTCCCCTGAGGTCCCACTGGGGACGTGAGGCCTGTCGGAGGCTCATCCTCCTGCAGAGCATCTGCTCTGCCCCACTGGGTTGCCATGACAACCTGTGATCAGTGCAGCAGGAGAGGCTGGTGGCAGGTTCTCCAGGGAAGGGCCCCCGCAGGCTCTCACTGGCTCAGTGGAGCTCTTCAAAGAGGTGACTTTGGTGGGGTCACTTCTTCAGGACGCCCCAGCACCAAGAGCTGTGCGGCCGCCGCCCAGGCCCATGGCATGGCTGTGTGCCCAGGACGCATCTCCTAGGTGGTGGCAGCATGTGAGAACCACCTTCTGAGCCAGATGGTTTCGCTACATGTTAAAGGAAGGAAAATCAGCTTTTTGAATTTGAGACCGTTAACAGCCTTTGCCCACAGAGAAAAATGCAGCTTTTTATAAAGTCTTTCAGCAGTAGCACTGTTCCCACTGAATTTTCTGTGTGACAGACCCTGTGAACCACTAGTTAGGATCGACTTATCAGATAAACCAGATGTGAAATACATGAAACCATATCTTAAAAGAAAAAAAAAAAGCCATTCTCCACTTGGATACATGCCGCTTTCGGAAGGGCAGCCTCGCAGTCCCAGACAGGCCATGTCCATCTCTCTGCTTCTTAACTACCTTGTTCAGAAACCTGCCATCTTGCGTGTATTGTCGTAAATGAGTCTGGCACCCACTTAAACTAATCAACTTTTTTTTTAATGCTATGAAAATAATCATTTCATCTGAGTTTAAGTCTTTTCTTTTTTCCTTTTTTCCTGCTGTCATTTCTTGTGCTTGTTTTTTTCCCCAGTGAGGGTTGTCGAAGAGAAAATACAATGAAGAATGTTGGAAGTCGCAAATATGCATTTAATTCCCTGCAGCTGAAGGCTTTCCCCAAGCATTACAGGCCTCCTGAAGGGACTTACGGAAAAGTTGAAACATGAACACACGGTTTCCTCTAATTAGCTGTTACGTAATAAATGTGGGTACCCTCTAGTGTCGTACATGAATTCTTCAAGAAGACCTGAAGGATTGGTTTTTACTTTTGTGTTTTTAAAATATTTCACTAAAGAGTCTATGGAGCATGTGTTTTTTTGCGTTGGAGTCCATAGCAGGTATTGTCGGGCTCACTACCGTGGATAGTAACAACTGCCCCTTCAAGTAGCCTTCAGCCGTCACCACACGGATATCAGTAGTTACCTGTATGAACCAAGCCAGGTGCATCTGAAATGCTGAAACTTTTAAAAATGCCCACTTAGGCAGCTGCTCACCTTATTTTTCTACTGAGTACTCAAACTTGAACGTTGATTTACAACCTACTTTTTAAAAATCCCCATGGAAAATAGTAAACAGTAGTTTAAATGATTGGATCCTGGGCAGACCACTAAATGTGAAATGTTAAAGGGAAGTTTTGGGGAAAGAAGCTTGCTGTCTCATGCAGGCGGGGCAAGTGCGTCTGATGCATCAGCCTGCCAGTGCCTCACAGGTGGAACCAGCAGTTGAAGGAAAGGCTGACAAATTGGCCTGAGGTAAGATTTGTCAGAAGACAACACCTGCAAAGCCACCCATGGTGGGGTCACCGCTGTCCCGTAGGGAACAAGGTGTCTGGGGAGGTGGTGAGGCCAGCTGTCTCTTGCCCTGGCCCCAGGGCGCAGGACCGCTCATGTGGTATGTCTGATGCATAGAGACAGTGGACACCTAAATATTTTACAAGTAGGTCTCTGGTGGGTTTCTCAAATTTTTTTGGCCTTCGAGAAGATAATACAATCATGTTTGAGTGTCTGATGAAAGTGTCTTTAGGTTTGCAATAATTGTTACTATCCTCTACTCAATTCTATTATGTAAGATGGCTGTTGAGAAAGTTGAACTGTCTCCTGAAATGAGATTTTGAAAGGGATTAATGGGCCATAAGACTTAGGAATTTCATAGAAAATTATGTTTGGTCATCTATTCTAAGATGATGAGTCATCTGCACAGAGCAGAGTTTTTTCTTGATTTATATGTTTTCTCAATTGTTTTTTATCATTATGTTTACATGTTATTTAAAAGGCTGTAAAAGAAATACATGTGGCACATATTCATCATACTGATCCTAAAGATTTGTGAACCCTTAAGAAGTTCCTGTGTCTGAAATTCCAAATGTTATTCTTTGGGCTCCTTTAGAAATGCCACCGGGCAACAAGTAAGAGACTTGGGCCTGGGAGCACAGGCGGGACCACCCCGTGCAGGGATGGAGGGTGGGCATCAGGTACGGGTGAGACCAGATGACCTCACAGACCCCCTCCTCCTCAGAGGCCAGTTCACACACAGAGCCTGCTGTTCCCTGACGCCCACTGGTGAGTGTGAACTGGCGTGGAGGGCGAGTCAGTGAGGCGTGTGGAGGCAGAGAAACTTGCCCAGCAAGCCCACTGTACGGCTGGTGTCGGCTTCTCCCGCTGTGCCCACCCCTGTCCAAAGATGGCTTCATGATGGCAGATTGAGTCTTTCACCTCCACCATTCATTGTCTAGTTATCTCTACATTTCCATCTGTACTCACTTTAACATCACTACCTTTTAAAAAATTCCCTTGAATTTTTAATGTTATTCATACAACTTTCAGATTTTTATTTGAAGAGCATTACCTGCATTTATCAAAAGGGAATACAGCAAATGCTGTGTCGTCTGTTCAGTTTTGCATGTGGCACCTTTTTGTGAACATTCTCCTAATTTTGTCTACACATTATGGGTCACCAGAAGAGTCTAAGCCTTGGCTAATCACATAGGAGATACTCTGGTCGCAGTATTCCCTGAGCGTGGCTCCCTGGCTCCGGCGTGACAGTGGGCCTCCCAGCGGCGCTGGGCACGCTCGCTGAGGGGGGCCGCACTGCCCACTGCGACAGCCGCAGCGCCTCAGGTCACATGGGCGCCTTTGGGTTTCCCGCTGCAGAGACAGGCAGTGGTCCAGGTTTCTGTAAAACAAGGGTTCCATCCAGTGTTCCTTATAAGGCTCCCACCTAGAAATGTTGAGATGTACTGAAAACTCGGGTTCTGTCAAAGCGTCTGCAGCACAGCTGCCTTTGGTTTCCTTTAAAACATGTACAAACATTGTACAATAGTTTTGTCCCTACACAATTGTATTTGCCAAGCTTAGTGCATTAAGATACTTTTATTTATTTGTTTTGGACAGTATTAATAAACATATAGTTACTGTTTTATATATTCTTAGCTCATTCAAAGCCATGTATGCTATAAATGTGCGAGTCTTTAGAATGACAAATAAACAACTGACAACATGAAACCCGGCCTGAGTCATTGTCACCCGAGGACGGTCCTGGGGCCAGCACCTGGCTGGACCGCCCCTGATGGGCACTGCGTTGAGTGTGTGGTGTCTGGAAACAGATTCTTGTTTATAGCCCTGTTTGCGTGTCAGGTTTTGTGTGCACCCTGAGTGGAGTTCCTGCAATTAAGGCCTGCTGGCTTTCAAAGCCAGATGCTCTGGGGGCTCCTCTTCCCAAAGCTGGAGCCCCAGGCTGGGGAGCCTGACCTGGGGCTCAGAACTCACTCTTACGGGGAACCTCTGCAGTGTGTGAGCTGCGGGCTGACCACCGGGGATGTGCGATTTAATTGTGCTGCCAGTGTCCCTCCCTCCCCGTCTTGTTGTGGTCCTCCTTTGTCTGTGGCTGTGGAGTGTCTTCTGGTTCTGGTCTCATTGATGGTGTTCAGCAGGCAGCTGTAGTCTGGGTGTGCTCGTGAGAAGAGGTGAGCTCAAGGCCCTGCTACCCTGCCCTCCTGTCCCAGGAACCGAGGTCACCATGCCCTCCACCAATGGACCACGTGTGCACAGTGAGTATCAGAGAAAAAGCCCCTCATGCCTCCAGCAGGAGACAGCAGGACATCTCAGCTCTGTGTTCAGTATGGACACGGCAGGCAGAGGGGAGGGGGCTGGCGTCACGCCTTGCTGAGTGGTAGCTCGCTCTGCACGTGTCTGCCCGCGTCCACGAGTGTGGCCGGCGGCCGTGACTTGCTGGAGCACTGCCCGCGGGCTGGTTGCTCGCTGCGTTGCACCTGGTGCCTGGCACAGCTGGCTGGGGTCCCCCTCGGACAGAATCCTGGCAGCAGAAACGTGCAGCTAAAGGACAGACGTTCTCAAGTTTTTGGACTTTTGATATTACCGCAGTACTCACAGAATGTTAACCTGCCGCCTGGAACACCAGCCTTTCCTTCTCGTCAGAGCTGGAGATGGCCCCTTGTCTCACTTCTGTTCCTCTGATTACTCTGAAACTGAACAGCTTTTATACTATATTCACGCTTCTACTTTTATAACTTCGCTTGTTGGTCTTTTTCACGTGACTGTTTTTCATACATACTATATTCTTGTCATATTTTGCAGTTTTTTAAAAAAACCTATTTGTCAGTTGTCTTGGTTTCATTGACGGTAGGTATGGGGTCTGCGTGCTAAGCTGCTTCAGTTGTGTCTCTTTGTGACCCTATGAACCATACCCTGCCAGGCTCCTCTGTCCACGGGATTCTCCAGACAATACCGGAGTGGGTTGCCGTGCCCTCCTCCAGGGGCTCTTCCTGACGCAGGGGTCGAAGCCCCAGCTCTTATGTCTCCTGCCCTGCAGGTGGATTCATTACTGCTGAGGTACTGGGGAAGCCCAGGTAGGGGTCTACAGAAGTGAAAACATCCTATGTGATGATGTACACCCATCTTCATTTTGCTACTTATTCTGAAATGAGTCCTGGCTTCCCCAGTGGAGGTGACTGGCCCCATCCTTGTCCACAAAGAGGCTGTCGTGCTGGGTCCTCACTGCAGGAGAGCACTGTGCTCGTCTCCTTGCACACCCACAGTTTAAATCCATCTGTGGTTCCTGCCTTTGCTCTGATACTGAGGTTATGTAAAAAATACTCACCTGTTCTTACTCTAGAACTTTGATGGTTTGCTTTACATCTAGAGCAATTCATCTGGAATTATTTTTGGCATAAGGCATGAGTTGTATTTGCGGCAGTCAGCACGACTCCCTCCTCTAAGCCAGCCCAAGTGTTGCTTCTTTAAAGAGAAAATGAGAAGTTTTAAGACCCTGGCCGCAGTCACCAGGCACTTCCTGCTGCCCCTCCTCGATGCCACCCTGGGCTTCCATTCCCGCCTGTAGCAGGTGACTTGGTTCAGCTGGGCTGCTTGGTTCTAGGGGCAGTGACCAGGGAGGTTCTGATCTGAGGAAGCTAAGAGGAACTGGCTGTTGGGAGTTCCCGTTTGTCATCTTGCTGAGGACAAAAACAATCCTGTTGAAAGGGTGCTTTTGGAAAGGCCCTTCCTTTTATTACTTTCGTGAAGGCTGTTCTAACCAGTCTCCTTTTTTAAAAAACTGTTTTGACACAGTTGATTTACAATGTTGTGTTATTTTCTGGTATAGAGCAGTGACTCAGTCATGTATCTGTGTATATATGGTCTTTCGTATTTTCCACTAGAGGCTTTCACAAGGTACTAAATACAGTTCTCTGTACTATATATAGTAATGTGTATGTGTTAACCCCAAACTCCTGCCCCTCTGCCCCCTTCTACAGTAGCCACAGGTTTTATATGTCAGAGTGTTTCTGCGTGTGCGCTTTTTAAAATTATGGCTGTACTGCAGCACGTGGAATCTAGTTCCTTGACCAGGGCCACCTGCTTTGGGAGCATGGAGCCACAACCACTGGACCATCCGGGAAGTTCCTACTTCTCTTCCGTAAGTTCATTTGTACCATATTTTAGATTCCACATGTAGGTGATATGTTTCTGTCTGACTTTGATAATCTCGAGGTCCATCCATGTTGCTGCAAATGGCATTATTTCATTCTTTTTTTATTCTGAGTAGTATTCCATTGTGTACACACACACACACACACACACACACATCACATATTTATCCATTCATCTGTTGATGGACATTTAGGTTGCTTCCATGCCTTGGCTATTGTAAACAGCGCTGCAGTGAACACTGGGATGCATGTATCTCTTTGAGTTAGTTTTCTCCAGATATATGCCCAGGAGTGGGATTGCTGCATCATATGGTAACTCTATTTTTGGTTTAAGGAACCTGTGCACTGCTTTCCGTGGTGGCTGCACCAATTTACATTCTATGTTCTTTGCTGAAATATCAACCAGTGAGTTGGAACCATTTCTGACGGCTCCTTGCAGTGTCCACCCACAGCCTCAGGCGCTCCCGTGCTGTAGTCCTGAGGTTGCGCTTCCTGCACAGGGTGACCCCCCGCCTCCCGTCAGGTGGCAGAGTCCCAGCACTGCCTTCTGTTCTGTGCCAGCAGAAGGGCCCGGCCTCACGTCTGGACATCCTTTCGGGGGCCAGCACCTTCTGGCAAGAAGCCCTTGTGAAACTCTCCATGTGGAAGTGAACCAACTCTTCCTTCCCCCAGATGTCTTCCCTTACAAGCCTCTCTGAAGTTTTTTACTGCGGGCACTGCTCTGCAGTATATGAACCCTAGTCCAGGAGCACAAAGCTCCCTGAGACAGACAGCTCAGGGTGCTGACCTGCCCCACACTGCTCAGGGGGGCTGCCCTACAGATGGTGCTGACTCTATATACTTTTAAATGTACCCTCCTCTCAGAGAACCTTTCCAAAAGTAGGAAGTAATTACATTTACAGTGGATCAAATCGAGAATTTGAGTAAGGAAAACAGAAATGAAAATTAAGTCCCTCAGAGGTAAGGTAAGATCTGCCCTTAATTCCCATGAGCACCCAGCAGCACAGGCACTGGAGGCGGGGAGTGACTGGAGAGATGGAGGCGTCTGTTTAGCACACTCCGTGCTCCCAACAGGGTCCTGGACGCAAAAGAGCACCGGCCAGAACAGACCACCCAGTGCTTTGTTTATGCCGTCTGTGGCTGCTGACGCCCGCAGGTGGGCCCAAGGGTCAGCCCACAGTGTCCTGAACTGCAGCAGGGCCCCGTGAGGGGGCTACAGAGCGCGCCTCCCGCGCCCACAGCCTAGCCTGTGCCCCTCGGGGAGAGGCCTCTCCCCAGTCTGAGGTTGGGCAGATGGTAAGAACTCTGTCGTCGTCTCGCCGCTCTCACTCCTGAGGCTCTGACACAGATTCCACACCCCAAGTCCCCCCCTCGGACCCCCTTTGGGCTCTGCACTACCTTGCTGACTCCCTCCTGCGTCAGATTCCCAGTCGGCCTTTGGCCAGTCCAGGCAGGTCTACATTTAATCACTCTCTGTTGTACCCTTTGACACACAAGCCAGGCTGAAGAGAAGAGGAGCGGTGCTTGTTCTCAGTGAGGCGAGGTGGAGGCAGGGGTGTGGCCCTGCATCCCTGCCTCCCCGGTGCTCACCTCGCTCTGGGCCTCCGTGGCTCCCTCCCCTGGCCCTCCTCTGCCGCTGACGATGCCTCCTCACTTCCATTGGCTGTTGGCCCCACCAGTCACCAACACCGTGGCGGTCCCTAGGTTTCTTCTATCACACTTCATATGCTCCTCCTGAAAAATCTTGTTAGTCATTCATATAGAATAAATTACCAATTATTTGGTAAGCAGTTACTGAATAATTTGCTAATGACCCTCAAATTTCCAGATCCATCCTAGACTCTGCCCAGACTCATCTGAACATCAACCACATGCCAGCCATTCTACCTGAGTGTCTCGTTGGTGTCCCAAACACAGCATGTCAACACCAAACTCCCATTCTGTCCTCCAGACTAGCTGAGCTCCTAGGATAAATGATCTCCCCTTCCACCGTCACCTTCCTCCCTGTCCCTCCACATCCCATCAGCCACTAAGATCCTGTCTCTTCAATCCATCCCATAATTTCCATCCACATAATCACAGCCCTGGTCCATGTCTTGAGTTCATTCTGATCTAGACCACTTCCCCTCAGCTCTCTTATTCCTCTTTTCAAGGCCCATTTCAGACAGATTGCCCTCTTATATGGTAATTTCTATCCACAAAATGAGCTGACCCTTAAAAAAAAAAGTTCCCCTACTCAGTTTTGAATATTTACCTATTGTATTATGCATATCTCATTCATCATGTTACTTACCTTTTACTTTGTCCAGCATGTTACTTTGAGTTACAAGAGCAAGTATAATGCCTCACACAGGAGCTACTTAAAAACGTTTACTCAAGGTAAAGATGTTTTTGATCAATTGAAATCTTACCTATTACTAGACTATTGATTTTCTCCATATAATTAGCTAAATACATTATAAGGAATCAAATTCAACAGGCTCAAGGGAGAAGGCAAGCTTAACAGTATGCATGACAAACACCAGGACAGTGGTTTTCTCTGGGGGTGAGCAAGAGGGTCTCTGAAGAATGTCAGGCAATACTGAGGGTTCAGACAATATTCCACTGATCTGGATGCTACTTATGCATGATCGCCTTTATAGTTAATTGATAAATTATAAAAATACCCTTATTGGGACGAGCCTCACACACCCAGTGGGCAGGCCCCAAAATTCTGCAACAAAAAAGGCAGTGGCACAATATATTTAAAGTGATTAAAAGGGAAAAGCCTACAAACTAATAATAATCCACCCAGCAAAGCTTTCATTCTGGTTTGATGGAGAGATCAAACATTTTACAGACAAGCAAAAGCTATTTAAAGAGTTCAAGCACCACAAAACCAGCTTTACAAGAAATGTTAAAAGAACTTCTCTAAGTGAAAAAGAAAAGGCTAGGAGGAGAAAAATGAGAATCACGAAAGGAAAAAGCTCACTGCTAAAGTCAGTAAATTAACACCTTACTGACCAGGGAAATTTTGCAGAAACTAATGCCTGTGGCTGGTGATTTGTTATGTAAGTAAATGTTGAAATGTCTCTGGTCAGTCTGAAACCTTTGGGTAACAAAAGACATGTTAATGTGTCTCTAGTCAATAATGTATTAACCATGTACAAAGCTAGTAGGAGTAGTAAAATCATCTTTACTACTTTAAAGTAGTAAAATCATCTATATCCTCAATAAGTAGTTACTGGTTACATAAATATTTAAAATATGAAAACCGGTAATTGTTGAGGGAGAGGAGCAAAAATGCAGGGTTACAATGCATTAGAAGTTATGAGATTAGCAACTTATATATAAAATAATGTACATACACGAAAAAATAATGTACATACACACAAAAAAAGGGGAATCATAACTCTGAAGACAGTTGTCAAATCACAAAGGAAGAAAACAAAAGAAGGAAGAGGAACAAAAAAGAACTAGGAAAACAATCCCCAAACAACTAATGAGCTAAATGCTCCAATCAAAAGACAGTGATGGATATTTCTTTAAAATCTGGAACTAAAACTGCCATATGACCCAGCAATCCCACTACTGGGCATATGCCCTGAGAAAACCATAATTCAAAAAAGATAAATGTACCCCAATGTCCACTGCAGGACTATTTACAATAGGACATGGAAGCAACCTAGATGCCCGTCAACATATGAATAAACATGTGGTACATATATACAATGGAAACTCAGCCATAAAGATGAACACATTTGAGTCAGTCCTAGTGAGGTGTATAAACCTAGAGCCTGCTATACAGAGAAGTAAATCAGAAAGAAAGAAACACATCAGTGCACACGTATGTATATGGAAATCCAGAAGGATGGTACTGACATGCCCGCGTGCAGAACAGGATGCTGGATGCTGAGACTTGTGGGCGCAGCAGGGGCAGAGAGGCGGGATGCGCTGGGGGCCTGTGTCACCGCGTGTGAAACAGACGGCGGGTGGGAAGCTGCACAATGTGGGGCGCTCAGCCTGGCGTTCGGTGACAACCAGGAGGGGTGAGATGGGGTGGAGGGGGGAGGGAGGCTTAACAGGAGGGGACATATGTATACTCATGGCTGATTCATGACTGCTATAGGGCAGAAACCAACACAACACGGTAATGCAATTACCCTCCAATTTAAAAGGACAAGAGTGGCTGAGGAATAGAAAAACAAGACCCAATATATATATTCATCACCTATAATACACACACTTCCGACTTTAGACACACACAGGAAAGAAATGGGAAAAGGTATTTCATGCAAATGGTAATCAAAACAAAGATGGGGTAGCAATACTTAGGCCAGGCCCCCAAAAACCTTTAAAATGAAGACTAACAAGAGACAAAGAAGGACATTTATAATGACAAAGAGACCAAGAAGATATGACAACTGTTATAAATATATATGCACTCAGGATAAGAGGGGCTTCCCTGGTGGCTCAGATGGTAAAGAATCTGCCTGCAATGCGGGAGACCCAGGTTTGATCCCTGGGTTGGGAAGATCCCCTGGAGAAAGGAATGGCAACCCACTCCAGTATTCTGGGCTGGAGAATCTCATGGACAGGAGTCTGGTGGTCTACAGTCCATGGAATTGCAAAGAGTTGGACATGACTGAGTGACTAACACTTTCACTTTTCACCCAAGATAGAAGTACCTCAGTTCAGTTCAGTCATTCAGTCATGTCCGACTCTTTGCGACCCTATGAATCGCAGCACGCCAGGCCTCCCTGTCCATCACAAACTCCGAGAGTTTACTCAAAACTCATGTCCATTGAGTCGGTGATGCCATCCAGCCATCTCATCCTCTGTCGCCCCCTTCTTCTCCTGCCCCCAGCCCTCCCAGCATCAGGGTCTTTTCCAATGCGTCAGCTCTTCGCATGAGGTGGCCAAAGTATTGGAGTTTCAGCTTCAGCGTCAGTCCTTCCAATGAACACCCAGGACTGATCTCCTTTAGGATGGACTGTTTGGATCTCCTTGCAGTCCAAGGGACTCTCAAGAGTCTTCTCCAACACCACAGCTCAAAAGCATCAATTTTTCAGCGCTCAGCTTTCTTCACAGTCCAACTCTCACATCCATACGTGACTACTGGAAAAACCATAGCCTTGACTAGACGGACCTTTGTTGGCAAAGTAATGTCTCTGCTTTTTAATATGCTGTCTAGGTTGGTCATAACGTTCCTTCCAAGGAGTAAGCGTCTTTTAATTTCATGGCTGCATTCACCATCTGCAGTGACTTTGGAGCCCAGAAAAATAAAGTCTGACACTGTTTCCCCATCTATTTCCCATGAAGTGACGGGACCGGATGCCATGATCTCAAGTTTTCTGAATGTTGAGCTTTAAGCCAACTTTTTCACTCTCCTATTTTACTTTCATCAAGAGGCTTTTTAGTTCTTCACTTTCTGTCATAAGGGTGGTGTCATCTGCATATCTGAGGTTATTGATATTTCTCCCAGCAATCTTGATTCCGGCTTGTGCTTCTTCCAGCCCAGCGTTTCTCATGATGTACTCTTTATTTAAGTTAAATAAGCAGGGTGACAATATACAGCCTTGACATACTCCTTTTCCTATTTGGAACCAGTCTGTTGTTCCATGTCCAGTTCTAACTGTTGCTTCCTGACCTGCATATAGGTTTCTCAAGAGGCAGGTCAAGTGGTCTGGTATTCCCATCTCTTTCAGAATTTTCCACAGTTTATTGTGATCCACACAGTCAAAGGTTTTACAAAAAGGTGCAAATCATCATCAGTCAGTAACATAATAACAGTAGGGACTTTTATAACTCAACTCCATCAAGAGATCATCCAGAAAGAAAATCAATAAGGAAACACTGGCCTTAAATGACATTAAACCAGATGGACTTAATATATATGGGACATTCTAGCCAAGAGAAGGAGAATGCATTCTTTTCAAGAGAACATGGAACATTTTTCAGGACAGATGACATGCTAGGCAATAAAGCAAGCCTTGGCAAATTTAAGAAAATTGAAATCCCTAAACATCTTTTCTGACCACAATTCTATGAGACTAGAAATCAACTACATGAAGAAGACTGCCAAAAAACACAAACATGTAGGGGCAAAACCATATGCTACTATTCAAGCAATGGATCACTAAAGAAATCAAAGAGGAAATCAAAACATAAGTGGAAAACAAAAAGCACAATGATCCAAAATCTATGGGATACTGCAAAAGGAGTTCTAAAGAGGGAAGTTTATAGCAATAGCTTATCTCAGGAAATAAGAAAAATCTGAAATAAGCAACCTATCCTTACACCTAAAGGAACCAGAGAAAAAACAAAACCCAAAGTTAGTAGAAAGAAAGAAATCATAAAGATCAGAGAAGATATAAATGAAATTGAAACTAAGAAAAAAATAGAAATTATCAATAAAACTAAGATCTGGTTCATTGAAAAGATAAAATATATAAGCCTTTAGGCAGACTCATCTAGACAGAAGACCCAAATCAATAAAATTACAAGTGAAAAAGACGTAACAACTGACACCACAGAAATACACAGGGTCACAAGACTATACCACAAAGTATATGCCAATAAAATGGACAACCTAAAAGAAATGGGAAATTTCCTAGAAATGTACAATCTCCCAAGACTGAACCAGGAAGAAATAAAAAGTATGAATATGGAGAAGGAAATGGCACCCCACTCCAGTATTCTTGCCTGGAGAAGTCCATGGACAGAGGAGCCTGGCGGGCTGCAGCCCATGGGGTCGCATGGCTGAGCATGTGTGCACGAGGGTGGAGGGAGATGGGTTGGTGGCAATAAAGTGGTAGAACTAAAAAAAAAAAAGTATGAATAGACCAATTACCAGTAATTAAGTTGAATCAGTAATAAAAACTCCCAAAAAACAAAAGTCCAGGACCAAATGGCTTTACAGGTGAATTCTACTAAACATTTAGAAGAGTGTTAACACCCATCTTTCTCAAACTGTTCCAAAAAATTGCAGAAGAATGAATGCTTCCAGAATCATTGTAGCCAGCAGCATCACCCTGATACTAAAAGTAGACAAAGATATCACAGAAATGAAAATTACAAGTCAAAATCATGAAACCATGTAAAAATCCTCAAAACAGCAAACTGAATTCAACAACACATTAAAAGGATCATACACCATGATCATATGGAGTTTATCTCTGGGAGGAAGGATGGTCCACTATCTGCAAATCATTCAATGTAACATACCCCATTAACAGACTGAAAAATAAAAATTACATGACCAAAAAACAAAAAATCATATGATCATCTCAATACACACAGAAAAAGCTTTTAACAAAATTCAACATCATTCATGGTACTCTCTGGAAAGTAGCTACAGAGGGAATAACCTCAGTGTAATAAAGGCCATATATAATAAGCCTATAGCTAACATCACACTTGACAGTGAAAAGCTAAAAGTATTTCCTCTAAGATCAGGAATAGGCAAATGCACAACTATTATTCAAAATACTATTCAAAGTCTTACCGACAGCAACCAGATAAGAAACAGAAAATAAAAAGAGATTAAACTGGAAAGGAAGAAGTAAAACTATCCCTCTTTGCAGATATGACACTATATATAGAAAATTCTAAAGACACCACCAAAAAACTACTAGAGCTTACCAATGAATTCAGTAAAACTGCAAGACAAAAATATACAGAAATATATTTCTCTACACTAACAATGAACTTTCAGAATAAGAACTTAAGAATTCCATTTACCACTGCATCAAAAAGAATAAGATACCTAGCAATAAATCTAACTAAGGAGATAAAAGGCCATTACTCAGAAAACTGTGAGACAGTGAGGGAAAAAACTGAAGATGACACAAATAGATGGAACAATATACTGTGTTCATGGACTGGAAGAATACTGTTAAAGTGACCACAATACCCAAGGCAATCTACATATTCAGTGCAGTCCTCATCAAAATACCAATGGCATTTTTGGTACTGGAATTCTCCAGGCCAGAATACTGGAGTGGGTAGCCTTTCCCTTCTCCAGGAGATCTTCCCAAACCAGGGATTGAACCCAGGTCTCCCACATTGCAGGCAGATGCTTTACCAGCTGAGCCACAAGTGAAGCCTTTATGAAAATACCAATGGCATTTTTCATGAACTAGGACAATTAATTCTAAACTTTGTATGGAAACAAAAGACCCAAAATAGCCAAACCAATCTTGAGAAAGAGTAACAGAGCTGGAGTTACACTACTCCCTGACTTCAGACTATACTACAAAGATTCAGTCATCAAAACGTTACAGTGCTGGCAAAAAACATACACAGCACGATGGAGCAGAAAAGAGAGCCCAGAAATAATCCCCCACACACATGGCCAATTAACCTATGACAGAGGAGGCAAGAACATACAATGGGGAAAAGATAGTCTCTTTAATAAGTGGTGCTAGGAACACCAGACAGCTACATGCAAAAGAATGAAATCAGCACACTTTCTCTCACTGCATACGAAGATAAAATCAAAATGGATTACAGACCCAAGTGTAAGACTGGAAACCATAAAAAAAAAAATCCTAGAACATAGAACACTCTTTGACAAACTGTAGCAATACTTTTCTAGATCTGCCTTTTAAAGCAAAGGAAACAAATACAAGAATAAACAAATGGGACCCAATTAAACTTTTGCAGAGCAAAGGAAAGTATCGACAAAATGAAAAGACAACCTTCTGAACAAGAGAAAATACTTGAAAATGATATGACCAAGCAGGGGTTGATATCCAAAATATATAAACAGCTCCTACAACTCAACATCAAACAAACAAATAACCTGATTTAAAAATGGGCAGAAAACCTGAATAGATATTTTTCCAAAGACAACATACAGGTGGCCAACGGGCACATGAAAATGTGCTCAATATCAGTAATCATCAAAGAAGGGCAAATCAAAACCTTAAGATAGAATTGGCATCATCAAAAAGAACACAAGTAACAAATGTTGGTGAGGATGTGGAAAAAAGGGGAACTCCTGTACACTGTTGGTGGGAATGTAAATTGGTGCAGTCACTATGAAAACAGCATGGAGACTGCTTAAAAAACTAAAAACAGATCTACCATGTAACTCAGCAATTCCACTTCTGAGTATACATCCAAAGAAATGAAAACACTAATCTGAAAAGATACATGTACCCTCATGTTCTTAGCAGCATTATTTACAATAGCCAAACTATGGAAGCAACGTAAGTGTTCCTCAACAGATAGATAAAGACGTCATAAAGACACAATAGACTACTACTCAGCCATAAAAAACAATGACACTCTGCTATCTGTAACAAGGTAGATGAACCTGGAGAGTATTAATCTTAATGAAATAAGACAGAAATACTATATAATTTATATGTGGAATCTAAAAAATAAAATGAATTAACAGAATAAAAACCAGACTTACAGATACAATAGAGAACAAATTAGTGGTTATCCCTAGGGAGACAGAAGGAGGAGGAGCAAGATGGGTAGTGGATTAAAAAGTACAAACTACTATGTAAAAAATAAATACATTACAAGGATATACTATCCAGCACAGAGAACAGAGCCAATATTTTATAAAAACTTGAAATGGATTATAATCTATAAAAATTCTGATCCCTGTGTTGTACACTTGAAACTTATAAAACATTGTAAATCAACTACACCTTAGTGAAGAAATCAACATCCTATTGACTTTTCTGATGTATTTAACAGTAAAAAATTACCTATTAATCCATCATTTCATGAAAACTCTGAAAAGAAAAATTTTTTAAATTCCACTTACAACAGCATCAAAAAGAGTAAAATAATTAGGAATAAACCTAACCAAGGACACAAAAGTCTTATAACTCTGAAAACTATAAAATGTTGCTGAAATTAAAGACAGAAGTAAATGAGAAGACATCCTATATGAATGGATTGGAAAACTCTGTATTGTTAAGACACCAATACTATTCAAAGTGTAGAGATTCAAAATATTCCCCATCAAAATCCCACTGGTATTCATTAAGAAATAGAAAAGTCCATTCTAAAATTCACATGGAATCTCAAGGGACTCTGAACAGCCAAAACAGTTTTGACAAATAACAAAGTTGGAAGCCTGTACTTCTTGATTTAAAAACTTAACAGAAAACTACAGTAATCAAATCAGTGTGGCAATGGCATAAAGACAGACACATAGTGCAAAGGAATAAAGAGCCCAGAAATAAACCCTAGTGTTGATGGGCAAATAACTTTCAACAAGGAAGAAGACCATTCAATGAGGAAAGAACAGTCTTGTCAACGGTGTCTGGAAAACTGGACAACCATGTGCAAAAGACTGAGACCGGACCCTAACCTTACACATATCAACTCAAACTGGAACAGAGAGCTAAACATAAGAAGATGATACAACTCCTAGGAGAAAATTTAGGGGAAGAGCTTTCTTGGACTGGAATTATTTCTTGGCACAGGCAACAAAAGTATAAACAGATAAACTGGACTATTATAAAAAAAAAAACTACACATCAAAAGAACACAATCAACAGAGTGAAATGAAATGGGAGAAAATATATTCAAATCATACATGTGGTAAGGAGTCAACATCTAGAAAATGGAAAGAACCAGAATTTAATTGAAAAAAAAAGATCAAGCAATGCCTTTTATATAAAAGTGGGCAAAGACCTTGAATAGACATTTCTCCAGAGAAGATCTACAGCTAACAAACACTTGAAATGACAAAACAGTGCTCTACATCAGTAGAACTGGAGGACAGGGAAATGGGGAATAGTTTAATTGGTAGAGTTTCTGTTTTCCAAGATGAGAAGAGTTCCAGTAACTGGTTGCATAACAAGGTGAATTACTTAACACTACTGAACTGTATCCTTAAAAATGGTTTGGAGAAGAAAATGGTAGTCCACTCCAGTATTCTTGCCTGGGAAATCCCATGGACAGAAGAGCCTGGTGGGCTACAGTCCATGGGGTCGCAAGAGTTGGACACCACTGAGGCAGCAGGAGGCACTTGCCAGAGGCCCCAGAGCTTTTGACAGCAGAGCCAGAACTGTGGCCGAGGACTCCCAGCTCTCAGGCTTCTTGATCCTGGCCTCTCTCACTAGGTATGTTTATAGAAAACGAGAATCTAAAATATGCCGGAGGGCTTCCCCGGGGGATCAGTGGTGGGGAACCCGAGTGCCAGTGCAGGAGCTGAGTCCGACCCCTGGTCAGGGACGATTCCACATGCCGCGGGAACCTAAGCCAGCGCGCCCCACTCACTGACCCTGTGCTCTAGAGCCTGGGAGCTGCAACTACTGAAGCCCGTGCACCCTAGAGCCTGTGCTCCGCAAGAAAAACCACTGCAACGAGAAGCCCATGTGCCACAGCTAGAGAGCAGACCGTGCTTGCTGCAACTAGAGAAAAGCCCAAGCAGCAGTGAAGACCCTGGACAGCCAAAAATAAATAAAATCATTAAAAAAGAGATTAAGATGGTAAACTTCCCATCATGTAGATTTTATCACAACTAGAAATTTAAAATATAGGTACTCGGTATTATTTAAATGCATCACAGACCCATATGTACCCCAAAACTAGGAAGCACTCAGATGAAAACAGGAATAACTTTTCACAAGTCTGGAATAGGCAGAGGCTTCCTTTAGATACACCAAAAAGAAAAATTGGAATTCATAAAAATTAATAACTGTTCTCCAAAAGACAGCATTAAAAAAGATAAACCACAAACTGGGAGAAAACATGTGTTTTTCAAAGGCCAATCATTCGTCTTTAAGTAACTTGTATACATAATGTATCAAATAACCTCTTACAATTAAACAATAAAAAGACTCACTTAAAAGAAAAATGGGCAGAGGATTTGAATAGACATTTTCCCAAAGATATACAAATGGCCAATAAGCACACAAAAACATGCTGAATATCATTAACCATTTGGGAAATGGCAGTCAAAATCCCAGTTAGATACCACTTCATATCTAGTAGAATGACCGCAATCAAAAGGATGAAAAATACAATGAGGTACTGCTATGTTGGGTGCATGTATATATTTACAATTGTTATTTCTTCTTATTAGCCGCTCAGTTATGTCCAACTTTGTGACCCCATAGACCGCAGTCCACCAGGCTCCTCTGTTTATGGAATTCTCCAGGCAAGAATACTAGAGTGGACTGCCATGCCCTCCTCCAGGGGATCTTCTTGACCCAGGGATCGAACCCAGGTCTCCTGCGTTGCAGGCAGACTCCTTACCAGAGTCTGAGCCACCAGGGAAACTCTTATCTCTTATAACAGTCTTTATTTTAAAGTCTATTTTGTCTCATGTGAGTATTGCTACTCCAGCTTTCTTTTGATTTTCATTTGCATGCAATATCTTTTTCTATCCCTTCACTTTCAGTCTATATGTGTCCCCAGGTCTAAAGTGGGTCTCTTGTAGACAGCATACATAACGGGTCTTTTTCTTGCACTCAACATAGGAGCACCTCAATATACAAGGCAAATACTAACAGCCATAAAGGCGAAATCAACAGTAACACATTAATAATAGGAGACTTTAACACCCCACTTACACCAATGGACAGATCATCCAGCTAGAACATTAATAAAAAAATGCAACCCTTAAATGACACACTAGACCAGAGAGACTTAACTGCTATCTTATGGAACATTCCATCTGAAAGCAGCAAAATACACTTTTTCTCAGGTGCACACAGGGCATTCTCCAGGACAGATCACATCTTGGGTCACAAATCAAGTCTTGGTACATTTAAGGAAACTGAAATCATATCAGGCATCTTTTCTAACCACAACGCTATGAGATTAGGAATCAATTACAGGAAAAAAATAACTAAAAAACACAAAGGCATGGAGGCTAAACAAAATAACCAATGGATCACTGAAGAAGTCAAAGAGGAAATAAAGAATGTAGAGACAAGTGACAACAAAACATTATGATCCAAAACCCAGAGGACACAGCAAAACCAGGTTTGAGAGTTTACAGCAATATAATGTTACTCAAGAAACAAGAAAAACCTCAAATAAACAACCTAAACTTATGCCTAAAGCAACCAGAGAAAGAACAAACAAAACCCCAAATTAGTAGAAGGAAAGAAATCATAAAGACCAGAGCAGAAATAAATTAAACAGAGATAAAGAAAACAGTAAAGGTCAATGAAACTAAAAGCTAGTTCTCTGAGAAGATGAAATTAAACCTTCAGCCAGAAAATTGATAAACCTTCAGCTGGGTTTAGAAAAGGCAGAGGAACTAGAGATCAAATTGCCAACATCCACTGGATCACACAAAAAAATTCCAGAAAAACATCTACCTCTGCTTAATGGACTTCTACTGTGTGGATCACAACAAACTGTGGAAAATTCTTAAAAGAGATGGGAATACTAGACCACCTTATCTGTCTCCTGAGAAGCCTGTATGCAAGTCTAGAAATAACAGTTAGAACCAGACACGGAACAACAGACTGGTTCAAAATTGGGAAAGGAGTTGTCACCCTGCTTATTTAACTTCCACACAGAGTACATCATGCAAAATGCCAGGCTGGAAGAAGCACAAGCTGGAATCAAGATTGCCAGAAATATCAACAATCTTAGATATGCAGATGATACCACTGTAATGGCAGAAAGTGAAGAGCAACTAAAGAGCTTCTTGATGAGGGTGAAAGAGGAGAGTAAAAAAGTTGGCTTCAAACTCAACATTCAAAAAACTAATAAGATAGTGGCATCAGGTCCCATCACTTCATGGCAAAGTGAAGAGGAAAAAGTGGAAACAGTGACAGACTTTTATTTTCTTGGGCTCCAAAATCACTGTGGATGGTGACTGCAGCCATGAAATTAAAAGACACTTTAAAAAAGAAAAGATGCTTGCTCCTTGGAAGGAAAGCTATGATAAACCTTGACAGTGTATTAAAAACCAGAGGCAGGCATCACTTGGCCAACAAAAGTCTGTCAAAGCTATGGTTTTTCCAGTAGACACGTACAGATGTGAGAGTTGGACCATAAAGAAGCCTGAGTGCTAAAAAATTGATGCTTTCAAGTTGTGGTGTTGGAGAATCCCTTGGACTGCAAGGAGATCAAAACAATCAATCCTAAAGGAAACCATCCTGAATATTCATTGAAAGGACTGAAGCTGAAGCTCCAATACTTTGGTCACTGGATGTGAAAAGCTAACTCACTGGAAAAGACCCTGATACTGGAAAAGACAAGGCAAAAGGAGAAGGAGACAGCAAAGGATGAGATGGTTAGATAGCATCACTGACTCGATGGACATGAATCTGAGCAAATTCCAGGAGAGTGGACAGGGGAGCCTGGCATGCTGCGGTCCATGGGGTCACAAAGAGATACAACTTAGTGACTGAACAACTGCAGCAAGACTCACCAAGAATAAAAGGAGAGGATTCAAATCAATAAAATTGGAAATGAAAAAGAAGTTACAACAGATACCACATAAATACAAAGCATTTTAAGAGAGAATACAAGCAACTACATGCCAATAAAATTGACAACCTAGAAGAAATGGAAAAATTCTTAGAAAGTGACAAATTTTAAAGACTAAACCAAGGAAAAAAGAGAAAATACAAACAGACCAATCACAAGTACTGAAATTGAAACTGATTAAAAATCTTCCAACAAACAAATAATCCAGGATCAGGTGACTTCACAGGCAAATTCTATCAAACATGCAGAGAAGAGTTAACAGCTACCCTTCTGAAACTCTTCCAAAAAAATTTCAGAGAAAGGAACATTCCCAAGCTCATTCTACCAATACAAGGCCACCATCATACTGAAATCAAAATCAGACCAAGATATCACACAAAAAAATTATAGGCCAATATCACTGATGAACATAGAAGCAAAAGTCCTCAACAGAACATGATCATATTGAATCTAAAAACACATTAAAAGGATCAGACACTATGATCAAGTGGAATTTATACCAGTGATGCAAAGAGTTTTCAATATCTGGAAATCAATCAGTGAGATACAACATCGAGAAATTGAAGAATAAAAACCATATGGTCATCTCAATAGGTTCAGAAAAAGCTTTTGACAGAATTCAACACCTATTTATGATAAAAATTCTCTAGAAAGGGAGCATACAGGGAACCTGCTGCTGCTGCTAAGTCACTTCAGTTGTGTCCGACTCTGTGTGACCCCATAGACAGCAGCCCACCAGGCTCCCCTGTCCCTGGGATTCTCCAGGCAAGAACACTGGAGTGGGTTGCCATTTCCTTCTCCAAGGCATGAAAGGGAAAAGGGAAAGTGAAGTCGCTCAGTCATGTCCAACTCTTCATGACCCCATGGACTGCAGCCTACCAGGCTCCTCCATCCATGGGATTTTCCAGGCAAGAGTACTGGAGTGGGTTGCCATTGCTTTCTCCGATAGAGGGAACCTACCGCAACATAGTAAAGGCCATATACAACAAACCCACAGCAAACATCATTCTCAACAGTGAAAAACTGAAAGCATCTCTTCTGTGATCAGGAACAAGGCAAGGATGTCCACTCTCAACACTTTTATTCAACATAATTTTGGAAGTCCTAGCCATGGCAATCAGAGAAGAAAAATAAATAAAAGGAATCCAAATTGGAAAAGAAGAAGTAAAATTCACTCTTTCCAGATAACATGGTACTATACACAGAAAATCCTAAAGATGCTACCAGAAAACCACTAGAGCTCTTCAGTGAATTTGGTAAACTGGGAGGATACAAGATTAATTAACAGAAATATCTGGCATCCCCATACACTAATAACAAAAGACCTGAAACAGAAATCAAGGAAACAATCCCATTTACCATCACATCAAAAAGAATAAAACACCTATGTAAGGAGGCAGAGGATCTGTACTCAGAAAACTATAAGATACTGATGAAAGAAATGAAAGATGATACAAACAGATGGAGAGATATACCATGTTCTTGGACTGGAAGAATCAATATTATGAAAATGATGACACTACCCAAAGCAATCTACAGATTCCATGTAAACCCTAACAAATTAACAATGGCATTTTCCACAGATTTACAAAATATTTTACAATTTGTATGGAAACATGAAAGACCATGAATAACCAAAGTAATCTTGAGAAAGAAAAACGGAGCTGGAGCAATCAGGCCCCTGACTTAGGATTACAAAGCTACAGCAGTCAAAATAGTATGGTACTGGCACAGAAACAGAGTATAGGTCAATGGAACAGGTAGAAAGTCCAGGGATAAACCCATATACCTACGGCTACCTAATCTATGACAAAGGAGGCAACAATATACAATGGAGAAAAGACAGTCTCTTCACTAAGTGGTTCTGGGAAAACTGGATAGCAAATGTAAAAGAATGAACACCACAGACAAAAATACTCAAAATGGGTTAAAGACCTAAATGCAAGGCCAGATACTAAAAAACTCCTAGAGAAAAACATAGGCAGAACACTCTGACATTAATTACAGTAAGATCTTTTTCAATCCACCTCCTAGAGTAATGAAAATAAAAATAAAGAAAAGGGACCTAGTTAAAAGTTTTTGTATAGCAAATGAAACCATAAACAAAATGAAAAGATAACCCTCAAAATGGAAGAAAATATTTGCAAATGAAGGAACCAACAAGAGATTAATCTCCAAAATGTACAAATAGCTCAATATCAAAAAAGCAAGCAACTCAGTTAAAAAAAAAAAAAGCACATAAGATCTAAATAAACATTTCTTTAAAGAAGACAGATGGCTAAAAAGCACATGAAAAGATGCTTAACACATCACTAATTATTAGAGAAATGAAATCAAAACTACAAAGAGGTATCACCTAATACCAGTCAAAATGACCATCCAGAAACAATAAATGCTGGAGGAGGTGTGAAAAAAAGGGAACCCTCCTACACTGTTGATGGGAAAGTAAATTGGTACAGCTACTATGGAGATTCCTTAAAAAACTGAAAATAGCAGGGCTTCCCTCATAGCTCAGTTGGTAAAGAATCTGCCTGTGATGCAGGAGACCTGGGTTCTATTTCTGGGTCAGGAAGAACCCCTGGAGAAGGAAATGGCAACCCACTCCAGTATTCTTGCCTGGAGAATCCCATGGACAGAGGGTAAGCAAGAGTTGGACACGACTTAGGAACTAAACCACCACCAGCAACCATATAACCTAGCAATCCCACTCCTGGGCATATATCTGGAGAAAATCATAATTCAAAAATATACAAGCACCCCAATATTCACTGCAATGCTATTTACAATAGGCAAGACATGGAAGTGTCCTAAATGTCCAGCAACACAGAGTGGATAAAGATGCGATACATATATACAATAGAATATTACTCAGCCAAAGAAAAAGAACAGAATTATGCCATTTGCAGCAACATAGATGGTCCTAGAAATTGTCATACTGAGTGAAGTGAGACAGACAAAACAGCGCTGTAACACGTACATGCAGTATCTTACATGATACAAATGAACCTATCTTTAAAAAAAGGAAGTTGTAGATGTAGAAAACAAATTTAAGGTCAGCAGGGAGTAAGTGGGGAGAGGAGACACTGGGAGATGAGGATGCACATACACACACTGCTATAATGAAACAGATACGCAGGACCTACCGCACAGCACAGGGAACTCAGTACTCTGTAATGGCATGTATGGAAAAAGAAACCTACAGAGGGAAATACACACACACACTCACAGCGGGTTCATTTTATTGCACACCTGAAACTAACACCACATTGTAAATCAACTATACTCCAAAACAATTTTCAAAAAACAAAAATGACTTAAAAATAGTTATAATATAAAAAACAAACAAAAATATGAAAAATAACAACTGTTGGTGATATGGAGAAGCTGCAATCCTCATACATTGCTGGTGGGGATGTAAAATGATGTAGCCACTGTGGTGGAAAGTTTGGCAGTTCATCAGTTAAAGCTGGAGTTATCATATGACACAGAAATAAAACATGTCCACGTAAAATTCATTCATGAATGTTCATATCATTAGTCATAATAGCCCCAAAGTACAAACAACCCAAAAATTCATCAACTGATAAATGGTTAAATAAAATGTGGTATATTTATACTATGGAATATTATTCAGCAATAAAAAGAAATGAAGTACAGATGGATGCTACATATAGATGAACCTTGAAAACATGGAGAAAGAATCCAGTCACAAAAGGTCACATATTACATAATTCTAAGTTTATGAAATGTCTAGAATAAGTGAATCTATAGACAGAAAATGTATAAGTGATTGCTAGGAACTGGGGTACCCAAGGAGAGAAGGGAATACCTGCTAATGGAGATAGGGCTTCTCTCTGGAGTGATATAAATGCTCTGGAATTGGACAGTGGTGATGGCTTCATGACTCTGTGACTACTAAGAGAAAAAAACTGAATTTTTACTTTAAGAGTGAATTTTAAGGTATTTGAATTTCTCCCAATGAAGCTCTCAAAAAAGCTGTAACTAAGAAAAGATAGGGCTCTATAACATAATTTGAGTTTCTTAACAAACTTAACTTTTAATAAAAGTTGTGGCACTTAATATACAAGTTATTGAAAAAAATCTATCATTTTCTCTTTCCCAATGAATAATATATAAAATAGACCTCAGTGATGTTCTGCAACAAGGACCAGTGCAGATGTAGAATTTTCACTTTAGGTGAACCTTTAAGAAAGCAAAGGGCTACAGAATACCTTGATTGCTCTAACTCCAGTGAACTGCAGACCTATGAAGAAGCAATGGCTCTTCCATCATTCTTCAATCCTGAAAATAAAACTGGAAACTCGGATTCATATATGGCTCTACTGTATTATGTGACTGGAATAAAATCACTGTGATTCTAAACTTTTTCAAGTATTTCATAATTTTCAGTCTTGCCTTCTGAAGTCAACACCTACTGTTTCAGTTTGCTCTGAATCCTTTCCTTTTAGGATAAGACCCACCACTCAACCAAGGTGATTCTGCCATGAATCACCAAATACAGTGCATAAGACCCAGCCCTGGCCAAGACCATGGGGTCCTGCCCCTTTTCCCACAGGGACTGGTCCAATTCAAAGGCAGGTGTTCCAGAGAAGATGAGTCCTTTTGTGGGATCTGATTAGTGGACCCCAGAAAAGGAGGTTATCTTTCTTCTTTTTGGTTAGGAGACTTTAAGGATGTGTGCTTTGGCGGGGCGGGGGGGCAGGGGGAGGGCGGCGGCGGGGGACGGGACACTGGCCTCTTCCCCATTTTGGAGAGAGGGCCAGCCTGAAAATGAGGTCAGGAAACAGAAAAAAACTCAGGAGAGGGAGGCCAGAAGGCCTGGCTGCATAGTCCCAGCTTTGCCTAATGAGTGACATTAATGTTTCGAGGTTGTTACTGAATGAATCAGTGCAGGGGAAGCATTTCTTCACCAAGCAGTCAAACACAATTTATTTTGGAACTAAATAGTACAATCTGAATAAAAGAAAGTTTTAGCCTACACCTTCCAGACGGATATTTTCTCATTAGGCTGCATGCTGATTCTCACGGTCCCACCCCTGGCCTCCACAGTACTGACAAAGGATGCACAAATTGTGTCATCTGGTTGAGAAGTCAGTGGAAACTAACAATCTTTCCATTCCCTGTGCTTCAGAACAGTTCTTAAAACACATCTATTATGTTCTCAGCTCACAACTATTCAATTAAATTTTTATTCTAAGAATAACTTAGAGCAAGAGAATCATTTATACCTACTGGAAACCAGAACTCATCCATTTTCTTGTTTCATGGAGGAAAAAACTGGTCCACCTGAACAGATGTAACAAAAAGTATGTTTCTTATTTTGGCTTCTCTGGTTTAATGACCAGAGTCCTTTGTTGTTTTCATCTTGGTTTCAACATAGTAGTATCAATATCCTTTTCTTCCCCTGAATCTTGATCTGGCATCCAACTGAAAATAAATACACAAGTAAATCATAATTTGGACACCATAATCATACACAGTTTTGGTAACAGGTGTTACTACATGAGAGGAGTAAACCAGCTTCCAGCATATCAAAAAGGCAACTGTCACAGCTTGGGGCAGGAAAAAAAATAAATAACAGAGGGAAAGATGGCATTAAAAACAAAAATTCCATTTATGGTCACAGGAAGAATTTTCTTCTTGAGTCCAACTTACATTCATCTTTTTTTCTGGAGTACACTCAATATACATTATTCTTCTAACAAAGCTGACTTTCTAATTAAGCTTTATTTCGGTTAATATTCAAGTGTTTTTAGCGTCTTTAAATAGTAACTGAGCAAAGAGCCGTGAGATATACGTAACACACAGCCATTCTGAGATGACAAGTCCTTAAATTGCTACCCGTCGGCCAGCTGCACGCTCTCTGGCGTAAGCCTCGCGGCACAGCCACTTCTCAGGTGGCGCCACGGGGTGGAGGCCCAGTCAGCACAGAAGGCAAGACGGCACAGTCAGTGCCACCCCACAGATCCCGAGGACTGGATCAGCTTAGAGCTAAACTCCATTAATGAGGGCAACACAGCCAGCGTGGGGCAGGCCACTGCTTCTTCATCTGAGCACTAGGTACAGTGGCTAAGAGCCACATTTTCAAAAAGTAAGTAATCTTCAAACAGGGGGATCATGATCAGGATGATGAGATGCTATTTATTAAGAGGGCACAGCCAATTCAAACCTACCATCTCACCTTCACTGAGTTACATACCCATTGTTTGAAATACTAAGCAAAATTACCAGCACAATTTAAATCACTTTATTTCAGGTTTTTGCCAACTGAAGTTGCAACAGTTAGTTCCTTACACTGGAGGACTAACAGTAAGTCCTAGTCTTGAAGAAAGGTGGCAAGATCTCTTAAATCTGCTAAAAAGTTCCCAATACTGCTCTTTCTGAAGTCAAAGTGTGAGTGAAGTTCTGCCTTGTACTGATATTTAGAAATGGTCAGAAGCATGTTTACTTTTTACTCAAGATTATTACAAATGTCTGCAGAAGGCAGATAAACTGTGGAAAAGTTTTACATATTCTGATTTCTTAATGTTCTTTGGAGATCAAAGCCTGAGCTTCAGGATGGGAATTAACAGGGAGTTTATTACAAATCCAGTCATTGTGATTAATAAGGACACCTCATTGCCTCCTACACTAACTGTTCTTTATGACTTCTCAATTATATAAACATGATTTAACATTCTTGAAAGGTCTAAAGGCTTGCATTTTACAAGGGTAACAAAACTGTGTGGGAGAAGGCAAGAAGATCCTCTTTTACTACATTAAATGACAGGAAAATATGGTAAAGAACTGTATCACTTGAGAAAGCATTGCCAAATTTAATCTCACTTTACACCTCCCTGGATCTGATTAGTTAGCAGTTTTTCTCCAGCCTCCCAGATTATAATATCCTATGTGCTCTGCTTCTCCTATCAACAAAAGGAAAGGGATTTAAGTGCTGCTGACCAATCAAGAGCATGTTCAAGTTAAAGTTGCTGCTGTTTTTAAAGGAATGTTCATTTTTGTGATTTCTTATTTTCTTTTCACAAAGACAAAGCTCCTGGTTCTATTCCAAAGACCTTTGTAGATCTTTGAATCAAAGAACACTAGAGTAGAAACCATGGGATTTGTGATGTCCTTGAGGCTGTTTCTCCACAGTTCATCACTACAGACTCAAACACAGGTGCCAACCTTCTAGTCACATCCACATGTAAGGCACAGGGCACACACTCTAGACCCCCACATTGTGGCTGTGTAACTGCCAAATGACCCAAATACACAGGGACCAACATCAACTTTTTTCCATTTGTACTTGCCAAGACCATGGTCTTAACTCTTTTTTAGAAATTTATGAAGTTCAGCTGCTGTGGTCAGCATAACAGAGCAATCAGCAGTGGGTTTCCATGAACCTCACATTAATTCACTGGGTGAGAAAAAATACATCTTTTTTTCCAAATGACATCACTGCAACCTATTTATAATTACTAAGTCATTCACATATTTAAATCCACAGAGCTAATTTTGAGCATAAGCTTTTAAAAATCTTTAGGCACTTACCATTGATCTCTTACACTCAAAAAATGAGTATTTCAAAGCCTTGCAGTTTCCTTCCTTCAGACACTGCCGGGGGGATTTTCCTTCCTGTGACACAAAAACAATATAAATACATGGGAAATTCTCTCACAAAGTACCAAAGTAACTGTCCAGTTTTGTTTTTTTTTAAGCTAAGCAAAAGGAGAAAACAGTAATTTACATAAGAAATCACTCATAAAAAAAAAGAAATAATTCATAAATCATTTTAACTGTCGGTACCTAAGGAGAAAAGGATAAAATAAAAAATGTGTAAAATAATTTGGGGGCACTTTAAGGATACCCTTGAATTCTTGAAAACACTGGTTTCCATGAGGCACTTTTCTTTAAAATGTTTATATAAAAATCTAGAAACTGAAATCTCTAGCTCCTTATGTGTAAGAAAGGAAAAGAGTGGAGGTGAAAGTAGTACTGGGGTTTCTTCAGTGTTTTTCAAACTTACACACTCAAGGAGTCCTAAAGACAGGGGAGATAGTGTGTGAGACGGAGGCGGAGGCGGGAGAGAGAGGGCATGCAGGTGAGAGCTCAGGAACACTGGGAGCGAAGGGGAGGGCTTTGTCCTGGAAGCCAGGATCAGCTTGCTTTAGAGTCTCCAGTTACATTATCCTTTTACACAAGCAAGTCTACCGGGAACACATCTTTGCATTTTCCCACCCCTTACCTTCACAGTCAAGTTCTCTATTCTGAGAAGCTCACTGAGTAAGAATTGGAAAAGGAAAGTGAAATTTTTAACAGAATTTATATATACTGGTGAGGGAAGATCTTGGGCTCAATGTGTAATTAACTTGTCTTTAAGCAGTGAAAGCTCATAAGAGCTTAAGAAAATTGGATTGAACCATTCCCTTTCTGCCAACAAGACAGGATATTGTTGAAGTTCACTAGCTGGTACTGCTATAAGATTAGTGCTATTTCTGACTCTTAACAAATAATAAGACTTTAAAAATCACACTTGATAAAGTAACTGTGAAAGCAGATAACAGCTAAAATTTAGTAGTATTTTAGTAGGTAAATCCCAGACAACCATTGGTTTTTCAGACAACCACTTGCAGCAGGTGGTGGCTGCGCAGAGCTGGAGCAGCCGTGAGGAGCTACCCCACGTCCAAGGTAAGAGAAGCCCCAGTAAGACGGCAGGCGCTGAGAGAGGGCATCAGAGGGTAGAGAGACTGAAACCACGACCACAGACAACTAGCCAATCTGATCACATGGACCACAGTCTTGCCTAACTCACTGAAACTAAGCCATGCTGTGTAGGGCCACCCAAGACGGAGCTGACTGTGGGTCAGATCATGAACTCCTTATTGCCAAATTCAGACTTAAATTGAAGAAAGGCAATGCAAAGAATGCTCAAACTACTGCACAACTGCACTTATCTCACATGCTAGTAAAGTAATGCTCAAAATTCTCCAAGCCAGGCTTCAGCAATATGTGAACCGTGAAATTCCAGATGTTCAAGCTGGTTTTAGGAAAGGCAGAGGAACCAGAGATCAAATTGCCAACATCCATTGGACCATCGAAAAAGCAAGAGAGTTACAGAAAAACATCTATTTCTGCTTTATTGACTATGCCAAAGCCTTTGACTGTGTGGATCACAATAAACTGTGGAAAATTCTGAAAGAGATGGGAATACCAGACCACCTGACCTGCCTCTTGAGAAACCTGTATGCAGTTCAGGAAGCAACAGTTAGAACTAGACATGGAACAACAGACTAGTTCCAAATCGGGAAAGGAGTACATCAAGGCTGTATATTGTCACCCTGCTTATTTAACTTATATGCAGAGTACATCATGAGAAACGCTGGGCTGAATGAAGCACAAGCTGGAATCAAGATTGCTGGGAGAAATATCAATAACCTCAGATATGCAGATGACACCATTCTTATGGCAGAAAGTGAAGAAGAACTAAACAGCCTCTTGAAAGTGAGAGCAGAGTGAAAAAGTTGGCTTAAAGCTCAACATTCAGAAAACTAAGATCATGGCATCCGGTCTCATCACTTCATGGCAAATAGATGGGGAAACAGTGGCTGACTTTATTTTTGGGGGCTCCAAAATCACTGCAGATGGTGACTGCAGCCATGAAATTAAAAGACGCTTGCTCCTTAGAAGAAAAGTTATGACCAACCTAGACAGCATATTAAAAAGCAGAGATATTACTTTGCCAACAAAGGTCCGTCTAGTCAAGGCTACGGTTTTTCCAGTGGTCATGTATGGATGTGAGAGTTGGACTATAAAGAAAGCTGAGTGCCGAAGAATTGATGCTCTTGAACTGTGGTGTTGGAGAAGACTCTTGAGAGTCCCTTGGACTACAAGGAGATCCAATCAGTCCATCCTAAAGATCAGTCCTGAGTGTTCATTGGAAGAACTGATGCTGAAACTGATAATCCAATACTTTGGCCATCTGATGCAGAGCTGACTCATTTGAGAAGACCTTAACGCTGGCAAAGACTGTAGACAGGGGGAAAACGGGACGACAGAGGATGAGATGGCTGGATGGCATCACCGACTCGATGGACATGAGTTTGAGTAAACCCCGGGAGCTGGTGATGGACAGGGAGGCCTGGCGTGCTGCAGTCCATGGAGTCACAGAGTTGGACACAACTGAGCGACTGAACTGAACTGAACTTTTCCTTTCTGGCATTATTTTTTCTTTTGGATGGTTTTGGTCACTGCCTCCTATAAAACGTTACAGTAACAATTTAACAGAAGCAGAAGAGATTAAGAAAGGGTAGAAAGAACACGTGGAAGAACTATACAAAAAAGGCCATTATGACCCAGATAACCACAGTGGTGTGATCACTCACTTAGAGCCAGACATCTTGGAGTGTGAAGTGGGTCTTAAGAAGCATTACTATGAACAAAGTTAGTGGAGGTAACAGAATGTTTACCTACTGAAATACTACTAAATTTTAGCTCTTACCTAGCTCACATCATAAGCTCCTTACTGGAAAATTCAGGCTTAAACTAAAGAAAGTAGGGAAAAACACTAGACCATTCAGGTATTACCTAAATCAAATCCCTTATGATTATACAGTGGAGGTGACAAATAGATTCAAGGGATTAGATCTGCCTACTAGATTCTTAAATGAATGATGCAAAGAAAGAGAGGAAAATAACAGAATGGGAAAGACTAGGGATCTCATTGATGAAATTGGAGATATCGAGAGAAGATTTCATGCAAGGATGGGCACAATAAAGGACAGAAATGCTAAAGACCTAACAGAAGCAGAAGAGATTAAGAGGAGGTAGCAAGAATACACAGCAGAACTGTACCAAAAATGTGCTAATGACCCAGAAAACCATGGTGGTGTAGTCACTCACTAAGAGCCAGATATCCCCGAGTGTGAAGTCAGTGGGCCTTAGGAAGCATCACTACAAACAAAGCTGGGGGGGGAGTGGTTCCAAGATGGCAGAGGAACAGGAGGGGGAGACCACTTTCTCCCCGACAGACACATTAAAAGATCACCTGCGTGTGGAGCAACCTCCACAAAACAACTTCTGAACGCTGGCAGAGGACCCCAGATACCAATTTCTCTGAAATTACATGGCACAAAGGATAAAGACGAAAAGGGAGACAAAGGATTTCAGGATGGAGACTTGTCCTGGGGAGGAATTTGAGAAGTTTCCACACAATAGGAAGACATCTCATAGGTGGAATCAGTGGGGAGCTTTGGAATCTCAGAGGCAGCATAAAAAAATCGCCACAGAAATCCTGCCGAAAGGCAATTACCAGCCAAGAAGCAGCTCCCATGCTTGCAACCCCACAGTGAGTGGGGCTGGGTACAGAGGTGCGTGCTGCACGGTCAGGCCTTGGGGAAAAGACCGGGGTTGAACGCCATGAGGACTCAGTGAGGGGACCAGCGTGACAGAGCACAGACAGAATGGGGAACCCCAAACAGAGGGACAAAGAAAAACAGGACCTTTCCCTCCGGAAGGCTCCAGTGCTGCACCGTGACCCCTGGCACACTCAGAACAAAGGGTCACACCCTCACAAATAGCAAAGGAGAGCTGCTGTTTGTGGCTCTCCCTGGAGGCAGAGAGACAGGCGCAGGACAGCCAGAGGCGAAAGGCAAAGGGCCACTGCAATCTCAGCCCCAGGGACCATACTTCCCACCAAGCACTGAGCAGGCTGCCAACCGCTCACCACGTCTTCCTGGGGTCCTGGATGGTTCACATCTGCCAGTGGTGTCATAGCCTGAGACCAGCTCCCCTGAGGAAATGCACAGCCCACGAGGGACTGTGCCCTCGCGGTGCCCCCGGGAGCCTGAGCAGCTTGGACTTGGGAGGTGCATGCTGCCTGGGGCTGTGGCGACCCCAATGTGGTCCATCCCCTGCAAGTGCTCCAGGCCAGTGTGTTTTGTTTGTAGCGTCCCTCCCCCTCCAAAGCACAGCTGAGCAAGTGAGCCCACATTAGTGGCCACTTTCACCCTCTCATCAGAGCAGAAAGCGGGAACTGAAGAGGGACCTGCAAAAAGAGGAGGCCAGCCTAAGCAATGAAAAGCAGGGGGAACCGCTCCAGAGCTGGCAGGTGCAACAGATTAAAATCCTGCAGCTAAGCTGTGACGGTACATCTGAGGGGCAACCGCAGACTTTGAGAACAAGTACAAGCTGAAATGAGGGAATATCTGACACTGAACTGACCCCACACTACCCACAACAGCTCCAGAGACATTTCCAGGTATGTTTTTCTTGTTATTATTTTTAAAGTTTTTATTATTTTTTAAATCCCTTTTTTATTATTATTTTATCTTTTTTCCCCTCTTTTCCCCCGTTCCTTCGCTTTTTCTTTTTTCCCTCATACTGTCCTAATATGCTTCTTTAGTACTCCTTTAACTTTTTTTTTAATAGCCTACTTATATCTTTCTTTAAAAAAACTTACTTTTTAAATAAATTCCACATTCTTTATTTTTATGTTTGACTCTGGCTTTTTGTATATTGTACTTTTGGGAGCCTAATTTTTACTTTAGGTTTTTAACTTTTGCTTTTTGAGCTTTTGTTATTAATTTTGTATCTTTGAGAGTCTAATTTTCAATATGCATTTTCACTTAGGGATTTCATTACTGGCTTGATTGGTCCCTTCCCTTTTGACTCCCCCTTTTCTCCTTCTGATCACCTATATCTCCTTTCTCCCTCTTCTCTTTCCTGTATAACTCTGTGAATCTCTTTGTTTCTGGCTGTGGAGAGTTGTTTCATCATTAACCTAGTGGTTTTGTGTTCTGTGCTGTGTGGCTGAAGTCTTGATGCTACTGTAAAAGGTGGGGACCAAAACCCAGAGGCAGGAGGCTCAACTCCAGAACTTTGGACCATAACAAAACTCCTGACCCCAGGGAACATTAATAGATAAGGGCCTACTCCAAAACCTCCATACTACACTGAGATCAAGCTCCACCCAAAAACCAGCAACCTCCAGTGTAAGACACTCCACACTAATCCTCCAGCAAAGCAGGAACATGACACTGAACATGAAGAAAAAAAAGGCCGCCCAAAGGTATACCAAACCATAAACTCACTACTGGACACTGCACTGCCCTCCAGAGAGGCAAAATCCAGCTCCATTCACCAGGAGACAGACACAAGTCACTGGGCCAACCCAACCCACAGGGAGCAGACTCCACAATTAAGAGGAACTATGACCCTCCAGCCTGCAGAAAGCAGATCGTAAACACAGAACACTAAATAAAATGAAAAGGCAAAGAAATACCCAGCAGGTGAAAGAATATGAAAAATACCACCAAACCAAACCAAAGATGAAGAAATAGGGATTCTACCTGAAAAAGAATTCAGAATGATGATAGTAAAGATGATACAAAATCTTGAAAACAAAATGGAGATACAGAAATGTAAACTAGAGACACAGATTGAGAAGACATAAGAAATGTTTAACAAGGACCTAGAAGGAATAAAGAACAGCCAATCAGTAATGAGCAATGTAATAACTGAGATGAAAAATACTCTGGAGGGAACAGTAAAGTAATTGAGGCAGAAGAAAGGATAAGTGAGCTGGATGATAGAGTGGTATAAATAAATGAAACAGAGTGCAAAAAAAGAACAAAGAATAGAAAGAAATGAGGACAGCCTTATACAGGATACAGGATAAACCCAAGGAGAAACACACCAAGACACATATTAATCAAACTAACAAAAATTAAACACAAAGAATAAATATTAAAAGCAGCAAGGGAAAAGCAACAAATAACACACAAGGGGCTCCTCATAAGGATAACAGTTAATCTTTCAACAGAAACTCTGCAGGCCAGAAACAAATGGCAGGATATATTTAAGTGATGAAAGGAAAAAGCAACCAAGATTACTCAACCCAACAAAGATCTCAGTCAGATTTAAAGAAGAAATCAAAAGCTTTACAGACAAGCAAAAGCTAACCAAATTCAGCACCACCAAATCAGCACTTCAACAAATTCTAAAGGATTTTCTCTTGACAGGAAACACAGAAAAGGTTTATAAAACAATAAAGTAAATGGTAATGGGATCATACTTATCAATAATTACCTTAAACATAAGTAGCTTAAATGCTCCAACCAAAGACAAAGACTGGCTGAATGGATACTAAAAAAACAAGACCCCTATATAATGCTGCCTACAAGAGACCCGCCTCAAACCAAGGGACACATACAAACTGAAAGTGAGGATGGAAAAAAGTGAGAAAAAAGTGAAATCCATTGTTTTGGGGTGAAATGCCCTGCAGATATCGATTAGGTCTGTGTGGCCCAATGTATCATTTAAAGCTTGTTAATTTTCTGTCTGGATGATCTGTCTGCTGGTATGAGTGGGATATTAAAGTCCCCCAATATTTTTGTGTTACTGTCAAGATGGAAAAGATATTTCATGCAAATGGAGACCAAAAGAAAGCTGGAGTAGCAATACTCATATCAGATAAAATGCTTAAAAAAAAGGAACTGTTATAAGAGACAAAGAAGGATACTACATAATGATCAAGGGGTTAATCCAAGAAAAAGATGTAACAATTATAAATATATATGCACCCAACATAGGAACATCTCAACACATAAGGCAAATTCTAACAACTATTAAAGGGGAAACTGATAGTAACACAAAAATATTGGGGGACTTTAATATCCCACTCACATCAATGGACAGATCATCCAGACGGAAAATTAACAAGCTTTAAATGATACATTGGAACACACAGACCTAATCAATATCTGCAGGGCATTTCACCCCAAAACAATGGATTTCACTTTTTTCTCAAATGTGCATGGAACATTCTCCAGGATAGATCACATCTTGGGCCACAAATCAAGCCTTGGTGAGTTTTAAAAAACTGAAATCATTTCAAGAGTTTTTTCTGATCACAATACTGTAAGATTAGATAACTACAGGAAAAGGAAACCGTAAGAACACACAAACACATGGAGGCCGAACAGCACGCTTCTGAGTAACCAGCAGACCACTGAGGAAATAAAAAAGAAGTCAAAACATGCATAGGGACAAATGATACTGAAAACATGGCAACCCAAAACCTATGGAATTCAGTGAAGCAGTGTAAGAGGCAAGTTCACAGCAATATAAGCCTACCTCAAGAAACAAAAGAAAAATCAAATCAACAACCTAGCCTTATACCTAAAGCAACTAGAAAAAGAACAATAAAAACCCAAAGTTAGTAGAAGGAAAGAAGTCATAAAAATCAGCAGAAATAAATGAAAAAGATATCAAGAGGATAAACCAAACAGACAAACTGTTAGCCAAACTCATCAAGATAAAAAAGAGGGAGATTACTCAAATCAATAAAATTAGAAATGAAAATGGAGAAATTACAACAGACAACACACAAATACAAACAAACATAAACTACTATGAGCAACCATATGCCAATAAAATGGACAACTTGGAAGAAATGGACAAATTCTTAGAAAAGCATAACCTTCCAAAACTGAACCAGGAAGAAGTAGAAATTCACAAGCATGGAAAACAGAACTATAATCAAAAATCTTCCAACCAACAAAAGCCCAGGACCAGATGGCTTCACAGGTGAACTTTACCAAAAATTTCAAGAAGAGCTAATACCTATCCTACTCAAAATCTTCTGGAAAATCACAGAGGAAGGAAAACTTCCAAACTCATCCTACAAGGCCATAATCACTCTGACAGCAAAACCAGATGAAGATGCCACACACAAAAAAAGTAAACTATAGGCCAATATCACTGATGAACATAGATGCAAAAATCCTCAACAAATTCTGGCAAACAGAATCCAATGACATATTAAAAAGATCATACATCATGATCAAGTGGGCTTTAGTCCAAGGAAGTAAGAACTCCTCCATATTCACAAATCAATCAATGTGATACACCATATCAACAAATTGAAAGATAAAAACCATATGATTATTCCCATAGATGCAGAGAAAGCCTTTAATAAAATTCAAAACTCATTATGAAAAATATTCTCCAGAAAGTAGGCACAGAAGGGACATACCTCAAGATAATAAAAGCCATATACAACAAACCCACAGCAAACATTATCCTCAATGGCTAAAACTTGAAAGCATTTCCTCGAAAATCAGGAACAAGACAAGGGTGCCCACTCTCACTACTGCTACTCAACATAGTTTTGGAAATCCTAGCCACAGCAATCAGAGAAGAAAAAGAAGAAAAAGGAATCCAGGATGGAAAAACAGAAGTAAATCTCTCACAGTTTGCAGATGACATGATTCTCTACATAGAAAACCCTGAAGATGCCAGCAGAAAATAACTAGAGCTAATCAATGAAAGTAGTAAATTCAAAGGATATAAAATGAATACACAGAAATCCCTTGCATTCCTATACACCAACAATGAAATGAGAGAGAAAAATTAAGGAAACAATCCCATTCACCATTGCAATGAAAAGAATAAAATATTTAGACATACAGACACTGTAAAACACTGATGAAAAAAATCAAAGATAACACAAATAGATGGAGAAATACCATGTTCTTGGATTGGAAGAATCAATATAGTGAAAATGAATATACTACCCAAAGCAATCTATAGATTCAATGCAATCCCTATCAAACTACCAATGGTATTTTTCACAGAATTAAAGCCAATAATTTCACAATATGTATGAGCCACAAAAGATCCAAAATAGCCAAAGCAATCTTGAGAAAGAAGAATGGAACTAGAATCAACTTTCCCAACTTTATACTACAAAACTACAGTCATCAAGACAGTACTGGCACAAAGACAGAAGTAAGATCAATGGAACAAAATAGAAAGTTTGGAGATAAATCCACACCTATGGACACCTTATCTTTGACAAAGGAAGCAAAAATATGGAGGAAAGACAGTCTCTTCAACAAGTGGTACTGGGAAAATTGGTCAGCTATGTTTAAAAGAATGAAACTAGGACAGTTGCTAACACCACACACAAAAATAAACTCAAAATGGATTAAAGACCTAGATGTAAGACCAGAAACTATAAAACTCTCAGACAAAAACAGACAGAACACTCTCTGACTCACCTCCCAGAGTAACGGAAATTAAAAAATAAACAAATGGGACCTAATTAAATGTAAAACCTTTTGCACAATGAAGGAAACTATAAACAAGGTGAAAAGACAGCCCTCAGAATGGGAGAAAGCAATAGCAAATGAAACAACTGACACAGGACTAATCTCCAAAATATATTTAGCAGCTCAATTCGAGAAAAATGAACAACCCAATCAAAAAGTGGGCAAAAGACCTAAACAGACATTTCTCCAAGAAGACATACGGATGGCTAGTAAACACATGAAAAGATGCTTGACATTTCTCATTATTAGAGAATTGCAAATCAAAACCACAATGAAGTATTATCTCACACAGGCTGGAATGGTCATCATCAAAAAGTCTACAAACAATAAATGCTGTAGAGGATATGGAGAAAAGGGGACCCTCTTACACTGTTGGTGGAGAACAGTGTGGAGATTCCTCAAAAAACCAGGAACAGAATTGCCATGCAACCCAGCAATCTCACTGCTGGGCATAAACCCCAAGGAAACCAGAAATGAAAGAGACACAAGTACCTCAATGTTCACTGCAGCACTATTTACAATAGCTAAGACATGGAAGCAACCTAGATGTCCACTGGCAGATGAATGGATAAGGAAGCTGTAGTACATATACACAATGGACTATTACTCAGTTATAAAAACTAATGCATTTGAGTCAGTTCGAATGAGGTAGATGTACCTGGAGTTGATTACACAGAACGAAGCGTATCAGAAAGAGAAGGACAAATACTGTATATTAACACATACATATGGAATTTAGAAAGATGGTACCAACAATCCTACATGCAGGGCAACAAAGGAGACACAGATGTAAAGAACAGACTTTTGGACTCAGTGGGAGAAGGCAAGGATGGGATAACTTGAGAGAATAGCATTGAAACATATATATTACCATATGTAAAACAGATGACTCATGCAAGTTTGATGCAAGAAGCAAAGCACCCAAAGCTGGCGCTCTGGGACAACCTAGAGGGATAGGGTGGGGAGGGAGGTGGGAAGGGGATTCAGGATGGAGGGGACACATGTATGTCTATGGCCGATTCATGTTGATGTATGGCAAAAATCATCACAATACTGTAATTATCCTCCAATTAAAATAAATTAATTTTTTAAAAATAAAAATAAGTGTAAATCTATGGCTGATTCATATCAATGTATGACAAAACCCACTGAAATGTTGTGAAGCAATTAGCCTCCAACTAATAAAAAAATTAAAAAAAAAATAAATAAAAATAAAAATAAAAACATAAGCAAAGAACAAACAAACAAACAAAAGCTAGAGAAGGTGATGGAATTCCAGCTGAGCTATTTAAAATCTTAAAAGATGATGCTATTAAAGTGCTGCACTCAATATGTCAGCAAACTTGGAAAACTCAGCAATGGGCAAAGGACCAGAAAAGATCAGTTTTCATTCCAATCCCAAAGAAAGGCAATGCCAAAAAATGTTCAAACTACCATACAATTGCACTCAATTCACTAGCTAGTAAAGTTATGCTCAAAATCCTTCAAGCAAGGCTTCAGCACTACATGAACCGAGAACTTCAAGATATACTAGCTGGGTTTAGAAAAGGAATCAGAGATCAAATTGCCAACATTCATTGGATCATAAAGCAAAGGGATTTCAGAAAAACATCTACTTTTTTGCCCTGGGATTTGCCCTGATAAACCTTTGACTGTGTGGCTCACAACAAACTGTGGAAAAGTATTAAAGAGATGGGAATACCAAATCCCCTTACCTGTCTTCTGCTGTCTCCTAAGAAACCTGTATGCAGGTCAGGAAGCAACAGTTAGAACCAGACAAGGGGAGAAAAAGATGGCGGAGGAGTAAGTGGATGTGGAAGTACATCTCTCTCCACGGATTCATCAGGAATACACCTTCAGACACAGAAGTGCTTGCAGAACACCAGCTGAGAGCAGGCAGAAGTACCTGACCATTGGGAAGGAATATATAGAACCACACAAAATTCGGTAGGACGAAGGAAGTAGGGGGAAAGACAGGAGAGTTAGGAGAGTTAGTAGGACTGGACCTGCCCTCAGTGGGTGGGGGAACTGAAGCAAGGGTCTGATCCCCACATCGGGCAACTCTTTGGGTGAGAGGAGAAACATCTGATGCTGAGAGTGAAGCAGCTGATCTGTGACAGTCTGACAGTCTAAATGGAATGAGAATCACACAGACAATCCTGGCTGTAGCCATACATACCCCAGACAGGTCCCCTAGAAGGCACAGTGGCTGGGAGCTAGAGTGCAGGGATTGTAGAGCAATCCCAGGGCGAGGATTTCTGTTGACTGTGGGGAGACAGCCCGAGGGGAAGTGAGGAGACTGTGGTGGAAAACCAGCCACTGAGGGAAAGCAATAAGCTCAGTCATGTGTAGGGGATGGAACCATCACCATAGCATCTCTCTCGCCACACGCCGACACCAGCAGCTGAACAGTAGAGAGACTGGCCCTTCAAGCTCTCGGCTCAGGAAACAAGAGGAGGACTCCAGCCAGGGGGGTCCCTTTATATGTCTGACTTGAGGAGCTACAGAAAAGGACCCAAGCCAGAGAGCCCTCTAAGACGACCCACATGTAGAGGTGGAGGTAAAACCCAACTGACACCCAGGGCAGTGCGGCTAAGCAAAAAGACCCAAAACCTTCCCACTAGCTGTACAAACTGTGGACTAAATCCATACCATCGACTGCACAGACTCTGTATCCGTGGAATATATAAAAGGATGTTTGAGAATTCTCATAAAAGAAAATGCACTAGTTCTGACAGCTGTGGACACTGGAGGTAAGAACACACAGGAGTAGGACCAGATTAGAGTCCGAGCTGCCCCCACAGCAGATCCAGACACCAGCCCAGCGCTGGAGTGCATCCTAGGGAGGCAAGGTGGACTGTGACTCCCAACGAGGGAAAGGATGCTGACAGCAGAGACTCAAGAAAGACATTTATTATTCTTATATGTTGACTGTTCTGTGGTTGCTTCTGGATTTTTTTTTTTCTTTTTCATCTGCTGTTGTAGCTTTTGACTTTATTAGCACTATTAATCTATTTAAGCTTTTTAGAACTTTTCTTAATCACAATTTTAATTTCTGTTACATACTTCTGCCTGTACATTGGCCTTTCATGGTTCTGTGGGGTTTTCTTTTTTTCTTCTTTTTTTTCCCTATCCTTTTCCTTTCTTTAACTTCAGCTTTTAAATTTTAAAATATTACTATTTCTTTCTATACTTATTACTTTGCTTTCTTTTCCTACTGTCTTTTCCCACTGCAGTTAATCTTTAATATGTCTTCTCCGTCTGCCTCTATTTAACACTGCATTTCTATTCTCTTTCTTTTTCTCACCATATTTGTTAGTTTGTTTTGTTTTTGTTGCTTCATTCCCCAGTTGGCACCTTGCTTTAGTTTTGTTTTCAAGTTTGTGCTTTAGGTTAGTTTTGTTCTTAACTGGTGGATATTATTTTTGGTTTCCTTTGTTCACGGGTCAATCCATTGTGCTTTATTTTTTTTGGACCGTTTGGTTTTGTTTATGGGTGTATATTTGCGTATGTATATTCCATTATTTTAGTTATCAATTGCCTGATTTTGTAACTGACATTTGTCTGTGGTGTGTCTTTTGTTTCTCATTTTTGTGATATTTGTTTTAATCCCATTAAATGTCATACTATCTGTGGAATCTCCATTCCCAGCAAGTGATCAAGCCCTGAGCCTTTGAAGTGGGAGCACTGACTCCAAGACCCTAGACTACCAGAGAACTCATGACCCTAGGGAGTATCAAATAGTGAGAACTCTCACAAAGCCAACCACGTGTATACAAGACCCAGCATCACCCAACTGCCAATAGAACCCTGTGCAGGACGCCTCATCCAAACAACAAACAAGACAAAAATACAAACCCAATCATCAGTAGACAGAATTATCACCTCACTCAGCCCTGCCACTGGGGTGGGGTAACAACTTACCTCCCTCTACCAGAACACAAGCACATGTCACACCCTACACAAAACTTACAAACCACTGGACAAACCTCAGGAGGGCAGAAACCAAAAGGAAGAAAGAATTCAACCTCAAGTCTCAGAAACAGATACCTCAAACACAATAAGTTAAAAGAAAAGAAAAATGAAAAGAAAGAGAAATACTGTGCAAGTGAAGAAACAACCTAGAAACACACAAGCCCAAATAAAGGAAGAGGAAGTAGGCAAACTACCTGAAAAAGAATCCAGGATAATGGCAGTAAAGATGATCCAAAACCTCGAAAGTACAATGGAGAAAATGCAAGAATCAATTAACAAAGACCTAGAAGAAATAAAGAATGAACATACAGAGACAAACAACACAATTACTGAAATCAAAAATACTCCAGAAGGAATCAATAGCAGAATACCTGAGCCAGAAGGACAGCCAAGTGACCTGGAAGATAGAATGGTGGAAATAATTGCCAAAGAGCAGAATAATGTAAAAGGAATGAAAATAATTGAGGATAGTCTCAGAGACCTCTGGGACAATATTAAACACACCAACATTCAAATTACAGGGCTTCCAGAAGAAGAAAAGAAAAAGGAAGGGTATGAGAAAATTTCTGAAGAGCGTCTAGATGAAAATTTCCCTAACATGGAAAACAAAATAGTCAATCAAGTCCAAGAAATGCAAAGAGTTCCACACAGGATAAACCCAAGGAGAAACACACCAAGACACATACTAATCAAACTAACAAAGATTAAACACAAAGAAAGAATGTTTAAAACAGCAAGGGAAAAGCAACAAGTAACATACAAAGGAAATCCCACATTTAACACCTGATCTTTCAGCAGAAAATCCGCAGTCCATAAGTGATATACTTAAAGTACTGAAAGGGAAAAATCTACAACCAAGATTACTCTACCCAACAAGGATCTCATTAAAAATTGATAGCAAAATAAAAAACCTTACAGACGAGGAAAAGTTAAGATAATTCAGTACCACCAAACCAACATCACAACAAATGTTAAAAGGACTTAGACAGACAGGAGGTACAAGAGAAGAAAAAGATCTATAAAAACAAACCCCAAACAATTAAGAAAATGCCAAAAGGAATGTATATATCAATAATTACTTTGAATGTAAATGGACTAAATGATCCTACCAAAAGGCACAGACCGGCTGAATGGATACACTCAAGACCCATATATATGCTATCTGCAAGAAACCCACTTCAGACCTAAACACACATACACACTGAAAGTAAGAGAATGGAAAAGTATACTCCATGCAAATGGAAATCAAAAGAAAGCTAGGGAAGCAATCCTCCTATCAGACAAAACAGACCTAAAAGTAAAGAATATTATAAGAGATAAGAAAGGACACTACGTAACGATCAAGGGATCAATCCAAAAGGAAGACATAACAACTGTAAATATCTATGCACCCAATATAGGAGCACCTCAATCCGTAAGACAAATACTAACAGACATAAAAGGAGAAATTGACAGTAACACAATAATAGGAGGAGACTTTAACACCCCACTTACACCAATGGACAGATCATTAAAACAGAAAATTAAAAAGGAAACACAAGCCTTAAATGACATATTAGACCAGATGGATCTCATTGATATCTTCAGGACATTCCATTCAAATGCATGAGAATACGCTTTCTTCTCAAGTGCACATGGAACATTCTCCAGGATAGACCACATCTTGGGTCACAAGTCAAACCTCAGTAAATTTAAGACTAGATAGCAATTACAAGAAAATAACTAAATACACAAACACATGGAGATGAAACAATGTTTCTAAATCATGAACAGGTTACTGAAGAAAACAAAGGGAAATAAAACATTCCTAGAAACAAATGACAATGAAAACATGGTAACTCAAAACCTCTGCTGCTGCTGCTGCTGCTGCTAAGTCGCTTCAGTCGTGTCTGACTCTGTGCGACCCCATAGACGGCAGCCCACCAGGCTCTGCCGTCCCTGGGATTCTCCAGGCAAGAACACTGGAGTGGGTTGCTATCTCCTTCTCCAATGCATGACAGTGAAAGTGAAGTCGCTCAGTCGTGTCCGATTCTTCGCGGTCCCATGGACTGCAGCCTACCAGGATCCTCTGTCCATGGGATTTTCCAGGCAAGAGTACTGGAGTGGGGTGCCACTGTCTTCTCTCAAAACCTATGGGATGCAGCAAAAGCAGTTCTAAGATGGAAGTTTATACAATACCCCCTACCTCAAGAAACAAAAAAAATATTGAATAGACAACTTAACTTTACACCTAAAACAACTGGAAAAAGAAGAACAACAACAAAAAAACAAAGTTAGCAGAAGGAAAGAAATTATAAAGATCAGAGCAGAAATAAATGAAAAAGAAATTTAAGAAGCAAAAGTAAAGATTATTAAAACTAAAAGCTGGTTCTTTGAGAAGATAAACAAAATTGACAAACCTTCAGTCAGACTCATCAAGAAAAAAAGAGAAGAATCAAACCAACAAAATCAGAAAAGAAAAAGGAGAGGTTACAACAGACAATGCAGAAATACAAAGGATTATAAGACACTATTATGAATAACTATATGGCAATAAAATGGACAACGTGGAAGAAATGGATAGGTTTTTAAAAAAGTTTAAGCTTACAAGACTGAACCAGGAAGAAATAGAAATTATGAACCACCCAATTACAAGCACTGAAATAAAAACTGTGATCAAAAACCTCTCAAAAAACAAAACCCACGGCCAGATGGCTTCACAGGTGAATTCTATCAAACATTTAGACAAGAGCTAATGCCTATCCTTCTAAAACTCTTTCAAAAAATTGCAGAGGAAGGAACACATCCAAATACATTCTACAAAGCCACCATCACCCTGATACTAAAACCAGGCAAAGACAACATAAAAAAAGAAAATTACAGGCCAATATAACTGACAAACATAGATGCAAAAATCCTCAACAAATCTCTAGGAAACAGAATTCAATAACACATTAAAAAGCTCATACACCATGATCAAGTCGGGTTTATTCCAGGGATGTAAGGATTCTTCAATATATGCAAATCAACCAATGTGATACACCACACTAACAAACTGAAAGATAAACCATATGATAATCTCAATAGATGCAGAAAAGGTCTTTGATAAAATTCAGCACCCATTTATGATAAAAACTCTTCAAAAAATGGGCAAAGAACCTACCTCAACTTAGTAAAGGCCATATATGATAAGCCCACAGCAAACATTATTCTCAATGGTGAAACATGGAAAGCATTCCCTCTAAGATCAGAAACAAGACAAGGGGTTCCACTCTTACCACTGTTATTCAATATAGTTTTAGAAGTCTGAGCTATGACAATCAGAGAAAAAAAAGAAATAAAGGGAGTCCAGACCAGAAGAAATAAAATTCACTGTTTGCAGATGACATGATACTATACATAGAAAACCCTGAAGATACTATCAGAAAATTACTAGAGCTAATCAGTGAATTTAGCAGAGTCACAGGATACAAAATCAATATACAGAAATCACTTGCATTCCCCTATACTAACAACTACAACAACAACAAATCAGAAAGAGAAATTAAGGAATCAATCTCATTCACCACTACAATAAAAAGAATAAAATATCTAGGAATAAACCTACCTAAAGAGACAAAAGAACTGCATACAGAAAATTATAAGACACTGATGAAAGAAATAAGATGACATAAACAGATGGAGAGATATTCCATGTTCCTGGGTTAGAAATCAATACTGTGAAAATGCTTATACTACCAAATGCAATCTACAGATTCAATGTGATCCCTATCAAATTACCAATGGCATTTTTCACAGAACTAGAACAAAAAATTTCACAATTCATGTGGAAACACAAAAGACCCCAAATAGTCAAAGCAGTCTTAAGAAAGATGAAAGGAGCTGGAGGAATCAACCTTCCTGACTTCAGAATATACTACAAAGCTACAGTCATCAAGACAGTATGGTACTGGCACAAAAACAGAAATATAGACAAATGAAACAAGACAGAGAGCCCAGAGATTAAACCCATGCACCTATGGGTACCTTATTTTTGACAAAGGAGGCAAGAATATACAATGGGGCAAAGACAGCCTCTTCAATAAATGGTGCTGGGAAAACTGGACAGCTACATGTAAAAGAATGAAATCAGAACACTTCCTAACACCAAACACAAAGATAAACTCAATGACATAAACCAAAACAAGATCCTCTGACCCACCTCCTAGAGTAACGGAAATAAAAACCAAACAAACAAGTGGGATCTAATTAAACTTAAAAGCTTTTGCACAGCAAAGGAAACTATAAACAAGGTGAAAAGACAACCCTTAGAAAGGGAGAAAACAATAGCAAATGAAACAACTGACAAAGGATTAATTTCCAAAATATACAAGCAGCTCATACAACCTAATGCCAGAAAAACAAACAACCCAATCAAAAAGTGGGAAAAAGACCTAAACAGACATTTCTCCAAAGACATACAGATGACTAACAAATACATGAAAAGATGCTCAACATCACTCATTATTAGAGAAATGCAAATCAAAACTACAATAAGATATGACCTGACACTAGTCAGAATGGCCATTATCCAAAAGTCTATAAACAATAAATGCTGGAGAGGGTGTGGAGAAAAGGGAACCCTCTTGCACTGTTGGTGGGAATGTAAATTGATACAGCCACTATCTAAGATGGTATAGAGTCCTTAAAAAACTAGGAATAGAACCAACGTGTGACCCAGCAACCCCACTACTAGGCATATACTCTGACGAAACCAAAACTGAAAAAGACACGTGTGTGTACCCCAATGTTCCCTGCAGCACTATTTACTAAAGTTAGAACATGGAAGCAACTTAGATGTCCATAGACAGATTAATGGGTAAAGAAGCTGTGGCACATATATACAATGGAATATTAGCCATAAAAACGAACACATCTGAGTCAGTTCTGAGGTGGATGAAACTAGAGCCTGTTACACAGAGTGAAGTTAAGTCAGAAACACAAAGATAAATATTGTACACTAATGCATATATATGGAATCTGGAAAGATGGTACCGATTAATTTATTCACAGGGCAGCAATGGAGAAACAGACAGAGAGAACAGACTTATGGAAACAAGGGGTGGGGAGAGGAAGGAGAGGGTGAGATGTGTGGACAGAGTACCATGGAAACTTACAGTACCATATGTACAACAGAATGCCAACGGGGATTTGCCATATGACTCAGGGAACTCAAACAGGGGTTCTGTAACAACCTAGAGGGGTGGGATGGGGAGGGAGATGGGAGGAAGGTTCAAGAGGGAGGGGACATATGTATACCTATGGCTGATTCATTTTGATACTTGGCAGAAAACAACAAAATTCTGTAAAGCAACTATGCTTCAATTAAAAAATAAATTAATTAAAAACAAAACAAAACAGAACCAGACACGGAACAACACACTGGTTCAAAATTGGTTAAGGAATACAACAAGGCTGTATATTGTCACCCTGCTTGTTTAACTTCTATGCACAGTATATCATGCAAAATGCCAGGCAGAATGAAGCACAAGCTGGAATCAAGATTGCTAGGAGAAATATCAACAATCTCAGATATACAGATGATACCACTCTAATGACAGAAAGTGAAGAGGAACTAAAGAGTCTTTTGATGAGGGTGAAAGAGGAGAATGAAAAAGATGGCTTAAAACTCAGCATTCAAAAAACTAAGATCATGGCATCCAGTCCCATTACTTCAAGGCAAGTAGAAGGGGGAAAAGTGGAAGCAGTGACAGACTTTATTTTCTTGGGCTCCAAAACCACTGTGGACAGTGACTGCTGCCATGAAGATGCTTGCTCCTTGGAAGAAATGCTATGCCAAACCTAGATTAAAAAGTAGAGATACCACTTTGCCGACAAAGGTCCATATAGCCAAAGCTATGGTTTTTCTAGTAATGTACAGATGTGAGAGTTAGACCATAAAAGGCTGAGCACCGAAGAACTGATCCTTTCAAACTGTGATGCTAGAGAGACTCTTGAGAGCCCTTGGACTGCAAGATCAAACCAGTCAATCCTAAAGAAAATCAACCCTGAATATTCATTGGAAGGACTGGTGCTGAAGCTGAACCTCTAATACTTTGGCCACCTGATGTGAACAGCCAATTCACTGGAAAGGACCCTGATGCTGGGAAAGACTGAAGGCCAAAGGAGACGGGAACAGCAGAGGATGAGATGTTTGGATGGCATCACCAACTCAATGGACATGAATCTGAGCAAAATCTGCGAGATGGGAAGAGAGTAGAGCCTGGCATGCTGCAATCCATGGAGTCAGAAAGGACTCAGTGACTGAACAGCAACAAATGTGGACATAAATTCTAATACTACATGCTCATTATCTTAAAATATTTTGAACAAATATACAGCCATTGAACTTATCACAAAGGCACTTAAAACAAATGGGACACATGGAAGCACCTACAGAAAGTATATTTTACAATTTAGAGAGGCAAGACTAAAATTTAACTACTTTAAAATTTCTTTTTGAACGTCATACCCTCTAATTTGTCTAGTAACTAAACACCCATAAGGACTACTCCATTTAAAAAAAAAAAAATCAGAACTGCCCCAGATCAGTTCATCAGGAGATTAAAAGTAAACATAAGATATTCCTGCTAGGGTTTCCCTGGTGCCAGTGTAGGAGACAAGGGTTCCACCCCTGGTCCAGGAAGAGCCCACATGCCGAGAGGCAGCTAAGCCGTGCACAGCTTCTGAGGCCCAGACGCTCTAAGGCTGCTGCGTCTGGAGAGCAGCCCTGCTCGCCACAGCCAGAGAAGCCCGCGTGGCAGCGGAGGCTCAGCACGGCCGAAAATGAACACATAAAATGACTTTCAAACGAGACAGTCCTGTCTACACGGGCCTCCAACAGCAGGCAGGAGGTGTGCCCGTGCCAGTGTTCCCTGGCCTGTGAGCAAGTCACACCACGTGGTGGGGGTGACAGAGGGGAGCCGGGGGTGGTGCTGAGGGGCTCCACTTCCCAGGAAAGTGAATGTACACACCGCCACCTGGGCAAGGAGACTGAACTTGGATTCTCTGAATCACGAGGTTTAATGACATTAAACTGTCAATACATGAGGGGGAAAAAACCAAAACCTTACATCTTGTTACTATTAAAGAAATAACAAATAAATAAAACATATACTGCTTATAAACATTAGCTTCACAAATCACTTGACAATATAAAGGAAGATCATGGAATCTTCCTAATCAAAGAGAGTTCCAATACAAAATGAATTAAGCACATGTGTCTGAGAATAAAAATGATTCTGTTCTATGTTAACTTTAAAAGCCCAAACAGCTATAATTAGGTGCTCTAAAATCTGAACAGCTTTAGTGCCAGTTCTCAACACTTCAGAAAAATGTTGATGAGGCTGGCTGGAGTACTACTTAAGAAGAAACACCTGGTGTTTAAATTTTGCCTGCTCGTCCATCATCAGGGACCTCCCCTTTAGCAGCTCTTGCACCACAACCCCACCAGTATAGTCACTCCCCAAAGCCTTTATTTTGCAAGCTCCAGTCACACTTCTAGTTTTCTCTGTGAAAAAAGTTACAGGGTACATCTACGGCATTCCTGATCCCAGGAGTCTTGGCCCCATTCCAGTTGTCATGTCTGCTTGGGCCCTAGATTTGAATGGTCATTTACTGGGTTGGCCAAAAAGTTCATTCAGGTTTTGCAATGGAATGATATGGAAAAACCTGGACCAAGCTCTTGGCCAACTCAGTAAGTACCACAGTGAACCTCAAAAGTGAACAGAGCAGAAAGCTTCTCTACACTATTCCTCTGTAATGAGGCTGCCAACAAGAACAATGTGGAGAGAGATAAAGGACTACAATTATACAAAAGACTGTAATCTATAAACTGATGCTTCCTTAAAATATATTTAAGATGCCATCTTTTTCACAAGCTTTCAACCCATACTGCCAACTGCCTAGTGGGAAGATCCATCTAGATAAAACACATATGAGAGAAATGTTACTTCATCTTCCTCCAACCCCTTAACAATCACTCTTTTATGGCTGAGCTGGATTAACCAGCCATTTTGCAGCTGGGCAGTGTCATGTGACTAAGTTCTAGCCAATGAAATATGTAGGGCACTGGAAAGTAAAACTTCCAAGTTGGTCCTTCAGGGAAAGTGGCTTGCCCACTCTCCCACTCCCTCCACCATGTTACCAGGCTTGATGACGTGGCAGCATGGCATTCTCAGACCATGAGTGTGAGTAACATCCTCTCTCTCATCATAGCACCTAACCCCACAGATCAACAGTGTTCAGATCCATGGAAGACAGGCTCAAGCTAGATCCCAATTACAGGCACAAGTGCAAAAGAGAGAATTCTCAATGGTATTTTAAGCCAGTGTTATTCCCGTCTCTGTAACATTTACCTGAATCTATAAACTAATTAATACACTCCCACGCTTATTTGCCTTCTGAGGTCAAGATTGGTGACTCCCAAACATGGCTGTGTCCAAAAGCCAAGCTGGGACACTTTTAATTTATAAGGGAGACAGGAGAGCAGTGGAATCTGTACTTTTAAGGGCTCCATCCCCAACGCCAGATGATTCTGATAAAAAGCCATCAATCAGGAAGCTGTTAACAGAGACACAAGGGAGATAACTTGCAGTTGAGTTTCCTGGGCACGGTTTTCAACCTTTTTGATCTCCCAGGAATCATAAAATCTTAAGAAGTTTATCTGAAAGACGCCTTCTGAATCTGCTTTTTCCTTGTGTCTCTTCTCCAGCCCCACTGGAGTTTACATCCTTATCACCATTACCTGACATTTCTCTGAGCCCCTGCAGTTGCTGGACTCTCACTGCAGCCCCCAAACTAAATATTTTATGCTGAATTCTTCCCTAAAGTGAGGTCCAGCAGCTTTTCAGGTGGGCTCACTATCTGTCAAAAGACTGGGTTAACTTCCTTACTCAAGGAGCAGAGAAATCAAGAACCTTATCACGAATGTGGTTACCACACAGAGCAGGCACAGACTCGGCAGAATTTCCCTTGGTTCTGAGTCCCATGGGGAGGGGTGGGCTGGAGCTGCCAGTGACCCCATGGGAGAAGGGAGGATAACCTCCTGGATTTGCATAACTCAACGTTTTGCCTCACTACTGCCCCTTTACAGTGCAGTTGAAGTGACCATTCAGGATGAATTTAACGCAAACTATAAATGCACTTCCATTTAAGAGACTTTATAAATATAATACCACATTCTCCTAGTTGACCACATTCAGCAACAAAAAGGCCATGTACTCAATGGGGCCGAGGAACGTCTGTCCCTCATGTCCTGGTCATTATCTCTGCCTTCAGTTTTCCAGCTCCCCAGAGATCATTTATCTCGACGTCCCTGCAATCAGACTTGGCACTCAACTGTTTCCTAAGCCAACCCACCACTGCAAAAAAAAAAACAATTCAGTGTTCTCGTTATCACTAGTGTCCTCTTCCATTTCCAGAGTTTCTTTCCTCAGTCCTACTCTGTGCCCAAGCTCCTCACTCTGACACACCAGGGCCATCATTCATGGCAACCTTTCTCCCCTCCTCCAGCCCAGATTCTGGGTGGCCCTCCCACATCTCCCTGATTTTTCTGCACATGCTGTTCTTTCAGAGTCTCCCAACAACCACCAAAGCCTCCACTCCTTTACTCCATCAACTACTACTCAACCTTTAAGACTCACAGCAAAGGTCACCTCCTCTGGTGAGAAGTTTCCAAACTCTCAAGCAAAATAAGCTGCTCTCCCTTGGGCACCTAAGACACTTTGCTCCTCTACTCATTAAACAAGTATTTGCTGAAGCTTACACAGCCCTTCCCTTGTAGCTCAGCTGGTAAAGAATCTGCCTGCAACATGGGAGACCTGGGTTTGACCCCTGGGTTGGGAATGTCCCCTGGAGAAGGGAAAGGTTCCGGTTTTCTAGCCTGGAGAATTCCATGGACTATATAGTCAGACGACTCAGCGACTTTCACTTCACACAGACCCTGCCAACACCAGTGAACCAAATGTAAATCATGAATCAGCAGAAACACCAATATCATTGATGTCCAAATTTGGGTAGTTGTCTTTCCTTTGAAATAAAGGCAACTTTCTGAAATTACATCTCCAAATGCAAAAATAACCGCAAGCAACCTGCTGCATGGTGGGGGCACTGAGTGCAGCAGTGCATGGGACCTTCTGAAGGAGGTCTCCATCATCTTCATTACCTCCACCATAGTTTGGCCTCCGGTCAAACAGCAGGGAGGGAACACAGACCCGATCAGCAACAGAAAATTGGATTAAAGATTTACTGAGCAAGGCTCCGCCCATCAGAACAAGACCTGGTTTCCCCCTCAGTCAGTCTCTCCCACCAGGAAGCTTCCATAAGCCTTTTATCCTTCTCTATCAGAGGGCAGACAGACTGAAAACCACAATCACAGAAAACTAACCAATCTGATCACATGGACCACAGCCTTGTCTAACTCAATGAAACTATGAGCCATGCCGTGTAGGACCACCCAATACGGATGGGTCATGGTGGACAGTTCTGACAAAATGTGGTCCACTGGAGAAGGGAATGGCAAACCACTTCAGTGTTCTTGCCTTGAGAACCCCATGAACAGTAGGAAAAGGCAAAAAGATAGGATACTGAAAGATGAACTTCCCAGGTCAGCAGGTGCCTAATATGCTACTGGAGATCAGTGGAGAAATAACTCCAGAAAGAATGAAGAGATGGAGCCAAAGCAAAAACACCCCCCAGTTGTGAATGGGACTGGTGATAGAAGCAAGGTCTAATGCTGTAAAGAGCAATACTGCATAGGAACTGGAATGTTAGGTCCATGAATCAAGGCAAATTGGAAGTGGTTAAACAGGAGATGGCAAGAGTGAACACTGACATTTTAGGAATCAGCAAACTAAAATGGACTGGGATGGTTGAATTTAACTCAGATGACCATTATATATATTACTGCGGGCAAGAATCCCTTAGAAGAAATGGAGTAGCCATCATAGTCAACAAGAGTCCAAAATGCAGTACTTGGATGTAATGTCAAAAACGACAGAATGATCTCTGTTCCTTTCCAAGGCAAACCATTCAATACCACAGTAATCCAAGTCTATGCCCTGACCAGTTGCCTTCAGCTGAAAAAGCTGAAGTTGAACGGTTCTATGAAGACCTACAAGACCTTCTAGAACTAACAGCCAAAAAAGATGTCCTTTTCATTAAAGGGGATTGGAATGCAAAAGTAGCAAGTCAAGAAACACCTGGAGTAACAGGCAAATTTGGCCTTGGAGAACAGAATGAAGAAGGCAAAGGCTAATAAAGTTTTGCCAAGAGAATGCACTGGTCATAGCAAACACCCTCTTCCAACAACACAAGACAAGACTCTACACATGGACATCACCAGATGGTCAACACCAAAATCATATTGATTATCTTCTTTGCAGCCAAAAATGGAGAAGCTCTACACAGTCAGCAAAAACAAGACTGGGAGCTGACTGCGGGTCAGATCATTAACTCCTTATTGCCAAATTCAGACTTAAATTGAAAGTAGGGAAAACCACTAGACCATTCAGGTACGACCTTAATCAAATCCCTAACGATTATACAGTGGAAGTGACATATAGATTCAAGGGATTTGATCTGATAGAGTGCCTGAAGAACTATGGGTGGAGGTTCGTGACACTGTACAGAAGGCAGTGATCAAGACCATCCCCAAGAAAAAGAAATGCAAAAAGGCAAAATGGTTGTCTGAGGAGGGCTTAAAAATAGCTGTGAAAAGAAGAGAAGTGAAAGGCAAAGGAGAAAAGGAAAGATATTCCCATTTGAATGCAGAGTTCCAAAGAATATTAAGGAGAGATAAGAAAGCCTTCCTCAGTGATCAATGCAAAGAAATAGAAGAAAACAACAGAATGGGAAAGACTAGAGATCTCTTCAAGAAACTTAGAGATTCCAAGGGAACATTTCAAGCAAAGATGGGCACAATAAAGGACAGAAATGGTATGGATCTAAGAGAAGCAGAAGATATTAAGAAGAGGTGGCAAGAATACACAGAACTATACAAAAAAGATCTTCACAATCCAGATAATCACGATGGTGTGATCCCTCACCTAGAGCCAGACATCCTAAAATGTGAAGTCAAGTGGGCCTTACGAAGCATCACTACGAACAAAGCTAGTGGAGGGGATGGAATTCCAGTTGAGCCATTTCAAATCCTAAAAGATGATGCTGTGAAAGTGCTGCACTCAATATGCCAGCAAAATTAGAAAACTCAACAGTGGCCATAGGACTGGAAAAGGTCAGATTTTATTCCAATCCCATAGAAAGACAATGCCAAAGAATGCTGAAATTATAATCAATTTCCACACAATTATACTCATCTCACACGCTAGCAAAGTAATGCTCAAAATTCTCCAAGCCAGGCTTCAACAGTACAAGAACCGTGAATTTCCTGATGTTCAAGCTGGATTTAGAAAACACAGAGGAACCAGAGATCAAATTGCCAACATCTGTTCGATCATAGAAAAATTAGAGTTCCAGAAAAACATCTACTTCTGCTTTATTGACTATGCCAAAGCCTTTGACGGTGTGGATCACAATAAACTGTGGAAAAAGAGATGGGAACACCAGACCATCTAACTTGCCTCCTGAGACACCTGTATGTAGGTCAAGAACAACAGTTAGAACTGGACATGGAGCAACAGACTGGTTCCAAATCAAGAAAGGAGTACATCAAGACTGTATATTGTCATCCTGCTTATTTAACTTCTATGCAGAGTATATCAGGAGAAACGCTGGACTGGATGAAGCACAAGCTGGAATCAAGATGGCTGGGAGAAACAGCAATAACCTTAGATATGCAGATGACACCACATTTACGGAAGAAAGCAAAGAACCAATGAGCCTCTTGATGAAAGTGAAAGAGGAGAGTGAAAACGTTGGCTTAAAGCTCAACAGTCAGAAAACTAAGATCATAGCATCTACTCCCATCACTTCATGGCAAATAGATGGGGAAACAATGGAAACAGTGACAGACTTTATTTTGGAGGGGCTCCAAAATCACTGCAGATGGTGACTGCAGCAATGAAATTAAAAGACGCTTGCTCCTTGGAAGTAAAGTTATGATCAAATTAGGCAGCATATTAAAAAGCAGAGACATTACTTTGCCAACAAAGCTCCGTCTAGTCAAGGCTATGGTTTTTCCAGTGGTCATGTATGGATGTGAGAGTTGGACTATAAAGAAAGCTGAGCACCGAATAATTGATGCTTTTGAACTATAGTGTTGGAGAAGACTCTTGAGAGTCCTTTGGACAGCAAGAAGATCCAACCAGTCCATCCTGAAGGCTATCAGTCCTGAATATTCATGAAGGACTGATGCTGAAGCTTTTAATCCAATACTTTGGCCACCTGATGCGAAGAACTGGCTCACTGGAAAAGACCCTGATGCTGGGAATGATTGAAGGCAGGAGGAGAAGGGGACGACAGTGGTTGAGATGGTTGGATGGCATCACCGACTCAATGGACATGGGTTTGAGTAAACTCCGGCAGCTGGTGATGGACAGGGAGGCCTGAAGGGCTTCAGTCCATAGCGTCGCAAAGAGTTGGACAGACTGAGCAACTGAACTGAACTGAACGGCATAATCCAGGTTTGCCAGTCGACTTTGAACCTCACTATGCTTCCCAGGTGGCGCTAGTGGTAAAGAACCCACTTGCCAACGCAGGAGACACAAAAGACATGGGTTCGATCCCAGGTCGGGAAGATCCCCTGGAGGCGGGCACGACAAGCCACTTCAGTATTCTTGCCTGGACCACCCCACGGACAGAGAAGCCTAGAGGGCTAGGGTCTACGGGGGGTCGCAAAAAGTAGGAAACGACTTACGGTATGCATGCTATCAGACTGGCTCCAGAAAAGACCTGTGGCTGTATTGAGGGAAAGAAAGCAAATTCTCGTCTCCCACAGCACCTAAAACCACAAGTTCAACGGTAGGGGGCGCAAGATACAAAGTGGTGAAAATAAAAAAGCTGTCTCTTCTACAGCATATCCTGGAACACACAGAACTCAGCCAACAAGTTCAGACCAGCACAAAGCAAATACAGCATCTATTCAGCCACAACTGAACTCAATAAGGAGGTTTCACGAGCCAACACAGTATGCCAGGTTCATGTAATTATCTGCTAATTTACTGGTTCTCATTTTCCAGGGCTCCAGAAACCTGTGATACTCTCCTATAAGCCTTCAGAACCCAGCAGAGCAGCAGCATTCCGTGTTTCAAGACCCGAGATGGTTTAAACTTTACAAAAACCCAACGGGGCAGCACCGTTTTCTCCAATTTCACCATTGGGAAGTCAGGTTCCGACAGTTGACTCGCCCAAGTTCATTAAGTTGGTGGACACCTAGGACCGGGAACTCGGAGGCACGACTCAGCCACCACTGGGGCCCGCCAGGGACTCTCCGCCAGCCTCGCTCCCCGCTTCGGGCCTCGGTCTTCCGAGCGCCCGGCCGCGCTACCTTGAGCACGCAATCAGACTGCAGCAGACACACGCCCAGATCCTCCTTCACGCCAGCGCACGCGCCGCCCTCCGGCTTGTCCTCGTAATACCGGGGCATGACTGCGCCTCCAGCTGGCCGCGGCCTCCACCCTCTCCTTCCGAGACGGCCCAGACTCGGGATGCCAGTGACGCCGCGGCGGGCGGAACCGGAAAAAGACCGGTAGCAACCACTTCCGGTGGGCGCGCTGCGAGAGACGTAACGCGAGAGGTATCGCTCGCGGCGTTTGTGGGTCACGTGACGCTACGCGCCCCCTACGCGGTTAACGTAGCGGGGAGGGAAGTTGGCCCAGCGGCTGCTTGGTCGGCTGCTGGGCGGTGGTGGCGGCCGTGTGTGAGTCCAGTGGACGCCGCCGCGGGTCTCCAGGTGAGGCCTGCCGACGGTCCCTTCTGCGCGCTACTCGGGCTCGCCGGCAAGTTTCCTCCGGCAACTTGCGGCCCCACATCACCCGGCCCTGGAGTGACCGCGCCCGGGTCCGGCTGCTCGGTCTGCGGTGGGGCTGCCAGACACCATCGCGGAGGCTGGTTACAGCCGAATTTCAGATAACAGCGAATGATGTCTGTATAGGTGTGGGTCTCACGCAGTGTTTCGGACCTGCTTGTATTACAAATTACTGTTGTATCTGCGATGCAGTTGTAACTGGACGTCCTGTGTTTTTATGCTCAATCTGGCCGCCTTACCGGAGGCCCCGAGCCGACGGGGAGCAGTTGGCGTCCTGGAGGCCTAGGGAGTGGAGCCCGACACTGGGCTGCCGGGGCGGGACATGGAGGCCGGCCGATGACCAGCGCCTTCCTGGCTTCAGACTGGTTGGACTGGACTCCCACGCTGTCGTTGCCCTGATGAACTATTCAGGAAGTAAAACACTATACGTTTGAGTTTTGCCTTGTTTTTACATCCCATGCTAATGAACGAGTTGCTTGTTGGTGAGGCGCTGATGGGACTTGCATGATAAGCCGTTTACTTTATCTCGTCGGGAACATCGTTTATGTTCGGCTTCAGCAAAGGCTTTTCCTTCAAGTCTTGATTGTTAGCACAGATGACAGGTGGACTTTTTGATTCAGACTGCCTGAGTTGGTTCCATCACTATCTGCTTCTGGAGAAGGGGTGGGAGGGGGTGGGGAGAGGTGGAGCAGGTCTGAAGATTGACAGATGTGAAGTGCAGAGAATGGGTGGACCTTGTGAAAGCGTTATTATGAAGGTTCAGAAGGCCCACGGGGCAGCCCTCTCCTGAAGTGCAGTGGGCAGTTCTCCAGCTCCCAAATCAGCCTCAAAACCAACTTTACTCTCTTTAGAGTCCTGCCTCTTCTCAGGGATTGGGTCCAAAATGTAAGGTGACTTCTCTCCTAAATAACTCACAAGAGGGGTGGTAGAGGCTGGCAGTTTCTTCTGATGATTTGTATTAATAATATAATCCCCCCCTCTTCTATCTAGGAAGATGTTACCAAGTACTTCGGTGAATTCCCCAGTGCAGGGGAACGGAGTGTTGAGTTCCAGGGATGCAGCCAGACACACAGCCGGAGCAAAACGCTACAAATACCTGAGGAGGCTATTCCGTTTCCGGCAGATGGACTTTGAGTTTGCTGCCTGGCAGATGCTCTACCTATTCACTTCCCCACAGAGAGTTTATAGAAACTTTCACTATAGGAAGCAGACGAAAGATCAGTGGGCCAGGGATGACCCGGCTTTCTTGGTCCTGTTAAGTATCTGGCTCTGTGGTAAGTGTTCATCTGCAGGAGAGTTGAGAAATCAGTTGAGTGTTTCAGGTTGGACTTGTCATTTGGAGAATCCTGTTGTCAGCATGCTATGGGTCATAATTTGGGGTTCTCTGAAGCCGTTGTCTTCCTTTCTGAAGTCTCCAAAATCTCACAGGAAAGAGAGTGATATTCCTCCTGACTTTAAAGGTCCCAAGCAGATGCCAGAGTAAACTGGTTCCTTGGAACTTTGAAAAGCACAGGACAGAGTCACTCCGTGTCTTTGAACCGCCGTGATAAATACATGGGGCTTCCCTCGTGGTTCAGACAGTAAAGAATCTGCCTGCAATGTGGAGACCCGAGTTCGATCCCTGGGTCAGGAAGATCCCCTGGAGAAGGAAATGGCTACCCACTCCAGTATTCTTGCCTGGAGAATCCCATGGACAGAGGAGCCTGGTGGGCTACAGTCCACGGGGTTGCAAAAGAATCAGATGCAACCAAGCGATTAACACTTTCACATTTTTCATAAATTCACTGATACCCAAATGCAATCTTACTGTGAAAAAGGACTGCTGAGATTGGAAATTACATTTCACCCTCAGTCTGATGCAGGGCTTCCCTGGAGACTCAGTTGGTAAATAACCTGCCTGCAATGCCGGAGAGCCAGAGTTTGATCCCTGGGTCAGGAAGATCCCTTGGAGAAGGGAATGGCAACCCACTCCAGTATTCTTGCCTGGAGAATTCCATGGACAGAGGAGCCTGGTGGGCTACAGTCCATGGGATTGCAGAGTCAGACATGACTGAGGGACTAACACTTTCACTTCTCACTTTCATCAGGCCCATCCAGAGTAAGGGTTCTGAAAGTACTAATGTGATCTTGAGAAACTGCTTTAAGTTCTCCAATAGTGCACTGAAAGGGTCTGAACCACTTTTAGTGTCTCAGTCGTGTCTGACTTTTTGTGACCCCTTGGACTGTAGCCTTCCAGTCTCCTCTCTCCGTGAAATTCACCAGGCAAGAATACGGGAGTGGGTAGCCATTTCCTTCTCCAGAGGATCTTCCTGAGCCAGGAGTCGAACCTGGGTCTCCTGCATTGCAGGCAGATTCTTTACAATCTAGGCCACCAGCGAAGCCCACCTTTAACTGGGTTTAAACATCTGAGTGCCTTCTCAGTAGTGGTTGTATTCTGAATGCTGGGGCTACCTGGGTGAATCACAGATACACAGGGGCCTCCTCAGTAAACATCAGGTATCTCAGTGGTAGTTATGTGTTCCAGGGCGATCTGTATTTCTTAATCAATTACATCCATTAATAAGATAGCTTAGGGGTTTTTGCATACCTGCATCCCATTCTGGAGTGGGCATCTGAAAGGCAGAAACCGACCTATATGCTTAGAATCTAGCAAAGTGTCTGAATGCATCTTGTAAATCTTTCTTGCAGTGTCCACGATAGGATTTGGCTTTGTACTGGACATGGGGTTTTTTGAGACGATAAAGCTGCTCCTTTGGGTAGTATTCATAGACTGTGTAGGCGTCGGTCTTCTCATATCAACCTTAATGTGGTAAGTACGGAAGCTTTGGTTTTTCAGATGCTACTGTAGAGCCTCCCTCTGTTTGCTTCAGAGAGTAGCTGATGGAAACTATATGAATTGAAAGCACTGATTGTGTCCGCCAGGATTACCATAACTCATTCTCCTGTGCTGGCACCTAGAGCAGAAAATACTCTTCAGGGGATGGTCCGCTTTGTCAAACTGCACCAAATAAGTGAACTGACGTCATGATTATGTTGTATTAACAAAATCCCTGATTTTGCAAAAATGTTTCACAGCCAATTCTGCTGAACTTGTCTGGATGATGGCACAGTATTCTGCTGCCTTGGTCAGCAGGTCATTTCTCGATGGGTAAAATGTGGAGGGTTATGTCATGAAATCTTTGAATCTTTGACATGAGATGAAGCACATGAAAAAGGATAGTTTTGGTTAAGCTTCCTTCCTGCTGAGACACACGAGTGGGTTTTATTTGACTGAGTTCTCAATCTGACTCTCTCTGGGTTTCCTGTACCAGCAATAGTGTGCTGAGTATCAATTTGGCATTTGATTTTTTCACGGGTGCTCTTGTGTGGTTAGTGGAAGAGGTGGACATGCGGGTGAGCTCAGCAGGGGGCTGGTGGTTGCTGTTGTGTATCAGAGAAAACACTGGAACCTGAGTTGCAGAGAGACCTGGGTTCAAATGCCAGCTCAGCCATTTACCCTGTTCTTCTTGGGAGATGGAAGTTAATTATCTAATTGTGAGGTATTTGAAAAACTTGTGCTGTGAAAAGCACCTGGCATACAGTCTGTGCTCAATAAATGATAGCTGTTAACATTTTGAGCAAGATTGTGAGATGCTAACTTCTGATGATACCAACCTGTTATTTTGCTTTGTAACTTCTGACCAGTCCAGTAGGTTTTGTATGTGCTGGGTAGTCAGAAAATGGAATGCACCCGTAATCTAAAATTCTAAGTGAAAATCACACAGTCATGTCTGACTCTTTGTGACCCCACAGTCTGTGGAATTCTCCAGGCCAGAATACGGGAGTAGGTAGCCTTTTCCTTCTCCAGGGGATCTTTCCAACCCAGGGATTGAACCCAGGTCTCCTGGATTGCAGGCGGATTCTTTACCAGCTGAGCCACAAGGGAAGCCCCTAAAATTCTAAAATCTGGCTTAAAAAGGATACTACCAACTAAGATGGCAGATAGATGGGGAAACAGTGGAAACAGTGGCTGACTTTATTCTGGGGGTTCCAAAACCACTGCAGATGGTGATTGTAGCCATGAAATTAAAAGACGCTTACTCCTTGAAAGTTATGACCAACCTAGACAGCATACTAAAAAGCAGAGATAGTACTTTATCAACAAAGGTCCGTCTGGTCAAGGCTATGGTTTTTCCAGTAGTCACGTATGGATGTGAGAGTTGGACTGTGAAGAAAGCTGAGCACCAAAAAATTGATGCTTTTGAACTGTGGTGTTGGAGAAGACTCTTGAGAGTCCCTTGGACTGCAAGGAGATCCAACCAGTCCATCCTGAAGGAGATCAGTCCTGGGTGTTCATTGGAAGGACTGATGTTGAAGCTGAAACTCCAGTATTTTGGCCACTTGATGCGAAGAGCTGACTCATTTGAAAAGACCCTGATGCTGGGAAAGATTGAGGGCAGGAGGAGGAGGGGACGACAGAGGATGAGATGGTTGGATGGCATCACTGACTCAATGGACATGAGTTTGAGTAATCTCCGGGAGTTGGTGATGGACAGGGAGGCCTGGTGTGCTGCAGTTCATGGGGTCCCGAAGAGTTGGACACAACTGAACAACTGAACTAATGAAAAGTCTTCTGACTGGAGGAGGAGAAGCTGGAAAGAGTGGTGAGGCTGGGTGCAATTGTGTGGTCTGCGTTTGAGCAGAGGAAGCCCAGACTAGTGTGGTGATTCCAGAAGTAGAGGATGGTGGGAAAGAGGGGGAGCCCAGGGCCTCTAGGGTGGCCTGCAGGCTGTAGGCTTAGGAGTGCCCATGTGGGCTTTGGGTGCAGGTGCATTCCATGTGGTTCGTGCTGAGTTCAGGAGACTTGATGATAATGAAATAAAGGTACATTAGACACTGGGGGAGGGAACTTGGAAGCTGCAGCAGTCTGGCCAACATGAGGATGTGACTGGCATTCTTAATCTGAAGGTGAGAGAGGAGGACTCAGCTGTCTTTGAGCTCTCCCGGGAGGAGTGTCAGTGTTCTAGAGATGAGACCTGGATGAAGGCCAGAAGCCTGGGAAGTACCTGTTTAAGGGCTAAGCAGAGGGGTGGGGGCAGCAGCAGGACTATTGAATGGGAGCCCTTGGATGGTGAGCTAAACTCTTCTTACCCCATTCATTCTATAGCACAGTCTTGGCTCAAGTGGAAGGTGTTTTGGTAAGTTCCAGTTTGTTCTAGCAAAGCACTCGGATCTTGACATTTTCAGACAATTGAGTATAGGACTGTTTTATTAGTACTATAACACCTCTCGTTTCTTTTTCTATTTCCACTGTAGGCATAGCATTTTTCTTAACAGTATCTTTGAAATCACATGTAGAAGCAACCATCGAATTTCTGTAACTGTTTTACAATCCTTTTTGTTCTTTTCCTTTGAAGACCTGTCTTTCTGTTACCTGGACATCTGTCTTTTCATTTATTCATCATTTAAAGGAACCATGCGACCATGCTGTGGAACAGAGGCATGAGCTTGAGTGATTGTTCTTGTGGCTGGAGATGTCGCTGGCCACTCTTTCCTCACTGGTTCCTCCAGTACTGAACTTTCCACAGTGGGGCGGGGGTTGGCGGGGTGTATGTGACCCCAGTCTTAGGCCGCAGACCTGTTCTCTATTTGTGTTCACTCTCTGGGTGATCTCATTCAAGTTCATGGCTTTTAATACCATCTGCAGACATGAATCTGTATATCCCCTGTGTGGACTGCTCCTCTAAGCTTCTAGACCTTCTCTCTATGCAGGTCCAAGCTCCTGTACTCGCCCCTTCCTGCACCCAGATCACTCCTGGTGCAGCCACTCCTACCTCAGTGGCACCTCCGTCTTTCACTTGTTTTAGGGCAGAAGTCGCAGTTGTCCTTGACTAATCTTTTTCTCTGGTTCCCGCTGTCTAGTACTCAACTCTTGTTCCCACCTCCAGCTCCAGTCGTCCCCAGGCCAGCACCTCCGCTGCTGCCACCCTCTTCATCTCCTCCTCACAGTAACCTCCCTCTTGCCTCTTTGCTTCCATTCTTGTCCCCAGGGTCTGTTCTCAGACCGCAGCCAGAGGAACCCCGTCAAAACAGTAAGTCAAACGTCCTTTTGGGAACTCCACAGTGACTTATTCCACCAAGAGTAAAAGCCAAACGTCTGACAGAAGCCACAGGGTCTATAAGATGCTCCTTATTCTTTTCCCATTTCATTCCCTGCTGTCTTCTCACCAGTTGCAGGTGCTCTGAGCCCCTACCCCATTCCTCAAGCAGGCCAAGCCCTCCCCCACCTCTGTGCTCAAGACTCCTCTCTGCTTGGAAGGCTCTGCCCCAGGGGTTCCCATCACTGCCCCTGGTTCTTTGCCCAGATGTCACTCTCATGACTCTCGTCATAGTTAACATTTCACCTGTTCAGTTTTTCTCCATAGGGCCATCTGACTGTATTGTTATCAATCCACTCCCACTAGATTGAAGGCAGAAATTTGTTTACCACCATATCTCCAGTGTCTGGAATAATGCTTGAGCTATAGGAGATAGTCAGTAAATATGCATGGGGTTAATTTTATTGTATTATAAAAGAAATGTTCTCTTTTTCTTCAGGTTTATCTCCAATAAGTATTTAGTGAAACGGCAGAGCAGAGACTATGATGTGGAGTGGGGCTATGCCTTCGATGTGCATCTGAATGCTTTTTATCCTCTCCTGGTCATTCTGCATTTTATACAGCTTTTTTTCATCAACCGTAAGTAGCAGTTACTTCTAAACTTGTTATCAGAAAGTCTTCATTGTACCCACTGAAAAAAGATTCATTGTCCGTGTCTCTTCTGCAGATGTCATCCTAACAGACACATTTATTGGATATTTAGTTGGAAATACCTTATGGTTGGTTGCTGTTGGCTACTATATCTATGTAACTTTCTTAGGATACAGTGGTAAGTAATTGATTTTTTTTGGTTGACAACACTACAGGGAGGGGAGAAGTTGTAACAGTAATACAATGAGCTTTTATGGAGCTGGCACTGTCCCTGGTGTTTTACATAAATTCTCCCAGTTAATCTTTAGTTATATAATACAGGTTTACTATTCCCCATTTTTCAAATGAGGAGACAAGCCCAGAGAGATTAAGTAATTTATCCATGGTCCCGTCTCTCCAAAGTGGCATAGCTGGTATATAACAAACTTTATAATTTCAAGGAACCATGTTAAACCATACTGATGCTCTCCAGGTTTCTTACAGGAACCCATGACAAGTTTCTTTTCTCCCAGGCTTTTGGGTTCTGGGTTACCAGCAGTCAGTCAGATGAGGAAAGGGTTGGGTCCAGTGTATGGGCATGTTTAAAACCTTTGCCATATTTTCTGTTTTATGATTGGGGGACGATTCTGAAATATTCTTCATTTTGTAAACATCTGTGTTGGTCCCGGGCCACCTGCTGGACTGGAGAAGCCTAGGGGTGAGAGGTACTGTGGATAATCACAGAAGATCAAGCCCAGCTTCTGCTGAGCTCAGGATATATTTATAAATTCATTATTCAATCCTGCTATCAGTTCATCTTTCATAGTATGAATGAGAACCATATTTATTTTTCTTCACATATGTTAAGAAATGACTGCTCTTAAGAGTTAAATTTAGAGATCTTATGACTTGTCAGTGTCATGTATTTTGGCCCTTTCCTTTATTGTCCCTCTAGATGATTAGGATCTTACTGTAAACCTAAGTCACTTGAACTCACATGTGACTGATTCCACTGGTCAGAGTGTCCCCTTGACTTTGTTAAGAACCCCCCACCCCCAAATTGTAACACCTTCTTGTTTTGGGCATTGGGGCAGTTCTGTCTCTAGTTCGGGGGAGATGGAAGTGGATTTGGATCACTGTCCTGGTAACTCCCTACAATTTAGAAGATTGTTTGGGCACGCTCAGTTTCAGTTTGGGGAGTACTTGTATGAGAAATACTTAGCTTTGAATGCATGGGCCATGAACCCACTAATAGGAAACCACAAGTGAGAGAGAAAGAAACACAGATATCTGGGGGTGGGTTTTATATTTGAGAGCTTCATTTCTTTCCTAAAGTCTGGGATACTAGTTGAGATCTCACCTTCTCAAAGTGGAGGTGTGACACTCCCTTAGTTGGGAAATCTCAAACAGCTGAAAGTTGGTTTTTTCCTATAACGTCACCCATCTCTGCTGGTACATTAAGATGGGAAGCTTCTGAAGCATCACAGGTTTAAACTCAGCACTTCATCCATTACTAACTGGCGATGCTGACTCTCACCCTAACCTGAATCCTGGTCCTTCTCCAGCACTGCCATTTTTGAAAAACACGGTGACTCTTCTCTACCCGTTCGCACCGCTCATCCTGCTCTACGGACTGTCTCTAGCACTGGGCTGGAACTTCACCCACGCACTGTGCTCCTTCTACAAGTACAGAGTGAAGTGAGCCGGGGGCCCCGGCGTCTGAGCAGCAGCAAAGTGTTGGTGAGGTGGTGATGTCTCATGAAACCTGTAAATAAACTATCACTGTAGATATCTTAAAGGTATGAAGTTTGCAAATTTGAAGAAGTGTAAATGTTAATACTTAGTACATTCCTTAAAACTAATTAAATGTACATTTCTACAATAAATATTTTTTAAACTAAAGTGTTACCTTTTATTCATAATATTTGCACACAGAATGATACACAAAGTACTAAGGCTATGAGGAAAATAAAAAGGTAAAACTTTTTAACATAAATTATTTTTGAATGCCTGTCCACATGATAATAGTCATATGTGTCCCATCCCCTCCCCAACTGTTACTGACAAGGTACAGAGCCACCCCCATTTCTAACAGGCTGCATGTTAAACTTTTATATAAGCCACAGGGTCCTAGTTTAAGCTTTAAAAGTCTCCTTAGGAATCACTGAACTACAGGCAGTAAATGTCACTAATAGCCATTATATATGCAAAAAAAAAAAAAACCCAACCAACAAAATGTAGTAGATTGAAGTGGCCCCCAGAAGCTATTCTTACTCCGGGAACTGTATAGCCACATAAGGTATGAGTGAACCTCTGTTGTAACACTGATAATCAGGGTTTTAACAACTAAGGCTTTTTTTTTTCTTTCTTTCTTTAAAGACTTTCCAAAACACACGAATCTACTATTGTTTTCTAACTGAAAATAGTCCCGGTAAGCTATTATTATATATCAGTGTTAAAACTATAATAATAAAAAAGCTTGGTACTCATGAAGTTTTACCTGTTTTTTATTAGAAGGAGTCTTGAATTCAACATGGCTTTTTAAATTCTTTATTTCAAATACACATGAGCGGTTGTGGCACAGAGAAACAGTGATGAAGGCACAGTCGACGGGACCAGTTATCAGCTTCTCAGTTTTAGCAGCAAATTAGAAAATAAATAATCCTCCTTTGAAAATCCAACAGGACCTAAAATATTACTACAGTTATTACCAATCTGACCAATGAAGATGTTATAAGGAAAATATGTACAGTATATTTCAGGGGAGAAAAAACCTTGGTACAAGCTGGAAAAGCAGTCCTTCAGGCAGCGTCTCCCAGGGGTGCTTCCAGAGACACCCCAACCGCCAAGACAGCCTTTCCAAACGGAGTTTGTTCTCAAGGAGAAATGCTTTAGTCTTTCATCCCATAAATGAAACAGTGGTTACATTTAATCAGCTGATTTCTAAAATCTTTCTTAGAAAACACGACCGACTACACGGAAAATGTCAAATCTGCTGGCAGTGCGTCTTACAGTACTGTCGATGCCGGCCATCATTAAGGCTCTGAGACTGTGTCTTCAAAAGGTATTTCCACCCAAATTTCGGCAAACTGAGCATTTCGAACAAATAATGGAATGCTTATCAAACTCAAGTACCAAATCTTTTGATTCCAGGGCAATTTGCTAATCACTAATGCTCTGAATTAAATAGCCTTCCTCGTGTCCAAGAGTATGGAATGTTCCCCACAACAGACCATCCTTATTCTAGAACAGTTTTAGCACCACAGTTCCTAACGTTTTTCCACACAAAGTGTTTCCAGTCCAACACTCAGTTTACATTTTTTTGAATGACATCTAAATTCTCCACTCACATACTCTGAAGCTCCAGCCCCTTCTGGTTCCTCTGGAAATGCTCTAGCTAGCACCCTAACAGGTGAAGCGAGTGTTTCAGGTAAGAAGAGTCAAGTTTCTGTATAGATATTGATGATACGGGTAAATAAATATAAAAAAGGCTTTTTTTTTTTTTTTTTAGTAATACTCTTCTAGTGGTCTCTTCAGCACTGCAGTTTCACATGCATTGAAGAAATAAAGGAAGCATATTAGTTAAGCCATATATATGTTAAGATTAATAATTAAAGATATACAATTCTCAAACTAAATCTCACACACTATAAACACTGCTCCATAGCTTAGAAATGTTTCCTTCTCTTTAGGACTTCAGATATGATTACGACTCAAATCTTCAACTTTTTGATAACTTGAGCCTCTCATTTTCTTTCATTCAACTTTTCTTATATCAGGGCTATGGCAATATAGTCAAAGAAGCACAAAAAATATGGATAAACCAAAATTAAAACAGCAATTAACAGTTTGGGAGCAGAAGTATTTTTGAAAATATAAGTGAATTACAAAACTTTGTTTAGCACATATAGGATTTGATCTGTGCTTAGTAATACAGAGTAGATTATTTGATCTCTACACAAAGGCATACTTTCTTTTTCCTCTTAATAGCTTATTTAAAATACCACTGTTCATTCTTAATAATAACTGACAGGCTCAGAACAATCAAAATCAACATAAAGTGACACTGATTCCAGGAAAATATGCCTTACTAGATCCTGCTCCTGTGATGTCAGGCTAGCGGTTCCTTTATGAAACATGCTACTAAGCTGCTCCAAGTTTTTGCCAATAATCTTCCAACGAAAATTAACAGGTCTTCAGGAGAGAATCCCAGATGAGACTTGGATATATAATCTGGTAGGACAAGACTTCATTCATGTGTTTATCAAGAAATAACCCAACTATGTGTAAAAAAAAAAATTAAACTACAACACTTACTAACACCATACACAAGAAGTAAACTCAAAATGGATTAAAGATTTAAATGTAAGGCCAGAAACTATAAAACTTTTACAGGAAAACATAAGTGGTACACTCTTTGACATACATCACAGCAAGATTCTCCATGACCAACCTCCTAGAGTAATAGAAATAAAAACAAAAGTAAACAAATGGGACTTAATTAAAAGCTTTTGCATGGCAAAGGAAACAATAAACAAGATTAAGAGACAACCCTCAGAATGGAAGAAAAAAAAACAATAAGCAAACAAAACAACTGACAAAGGATTAATCTCCAAAATATACAGGCAGCTCATGCAGCTCAAAACCAGAAAGACAACCCAATCAAAACATGGATGGATGACCTAAACAGACATTTCTCAGAAGACATACAGATGGCCAACGAACATGAAAAGATGCTCAACATAGCTCATTATCAATGTAAATCAGAACTACAAGGAAGTATCACCTCATGCCAGTCAGAATGGTCATCAGTAAAAAACCTACAAACAATGCATGCTGGAGAAGATCTGGAGAAAAGGGAACCCTCTCGCACTGTTGGTGGGAATGTAAATTGATACAGCTAGTATGACAATTCCTTAAAAAACTAGGAATAGAACTATCACATGGCCCAAGAATCCCACTACCGGGCATATAGCCTGAGAAAACCATAAATGAAAGAGACACATGTAATCCCAATGTTCATTGCAGCACTTTTTACAATAGCTAGGACATGGAAGCAACTTAGATGTCCATCAACAGATGAATGGATAAAGAAATTGTGGTACATATATACAGTGGAATACTACTCAGCTATTAAATAAAAAAAGACGCATCTGAGTCAGTCCTAGAGATGGATGAACCTAGAGCCTATTATACAGAGTGAAGTAAGTCAAAAAGAGAAAGACAAATAGTGTATATTAACGTGTGCATATGGAATCTACAAAGATGGTACTGATGAACTATTTGCAGGGCAGCAGTGGAGATGCAGACACAGAGAACAGATCAGTGGACACAGCTGGGGAAGGAGAGTGGGACAGATTCAGAGAGTAGCATGGAAACATACACATTACCATACGTAAACATCAAGTGAGAATCTGCTATAGGACTCAGGAAACTCAACCCAGTGCTCTGTGACAACCTAGGGGGTGGGGTACAGTGGGAGGGGGTTTCAGAAGGGAGGGGACCTGTGTATACCTGTGGCTGATTCATGTGACGTATGGCAGAAACCAACACAATATTGTAAAGCGGTTATCCTCCAATTTAAAAAATAAAAATGAAATAACACACCAGAAGGAATCAAGTAGGAAGACTTTTCTGCTTCACCGCTTTTAAACATCATATTCATTTTCTATTGCTGCATTAAATCATGGCAAATTTAAAAGCTTAAGACAACACCCATTTATTATCTCACAGCTCTGTAGGCCAGAAGTCCAGGCAGACAGGACTGCACTCGCTGCTCAAGGTCTCACAAGGCTGGAATCCAGGTGCTGGTGGGGACCAGGCTCCTGTCTGCTGAAGCAGAGTCCATCTGCAGACTCCTTCAGATTGCTGGCTGAGTTCAATTCCTGTGGCTGCAGGACTGCAGTTTCCATTCCCTTGGCTGCCAGCTGGGGCCTCTCAGCTCAAGAGGCATTTCTCCTCATGTGGCTGCACCCATCTGAAACCAGCCATGGTGTCTCAAGTCCTTCTGCTTTGAATCTCTGACTTCTGCTGACAGCCTGAGAAAACTCAGGGCCCACATGATTTGGTTAGCTGTTCCCAGATAATCTCCCTTTTGCTGTACAACATAATTACGGATAATACAGGTTCACATACACTCAAAATCTACAAAGTCACTGGGGGTCATCCACAGAAGTCTGGCTGCTACAAATACACACTGCTATTAATTAGAGCAATCTTTCCAAACATGCTGTTTGCATATAATCACACTTGGCTTCGAGGACAGCACTGTTGGCAGACAATTTTTTCATTACTAGGACACATTTAAGAGAAGACTTCACAGCATTGCTGAAGTTTTTCTAATTATTTACTGATGCAATTGTTGATCTAAAAAAGCTATAAAAGACATCTCCAACAGTTGAATTAACCTATACATACATGTCTACAGCCTGCATGCTAAATAATCCACGTGCATTCATGTTTTCCAAAGCTTGTCCTATCACAAGCTTTGGAACCTCAACCTCAAGTTGGAGATCTTACTGGACTCCAATAGCAGAGACAGTGACTGCCGTAAAGAACGCATGAGACTGAGAGCAAAGAATTTAGAACTTGATCTCAGAAACCTGGAAATAGGTCCTCAACTTTCTCTTCTCCCCACAAATACTCATCATCATTTACACTATGATATATTCTGCATGTCTGCTTTTAGCTTCATAATTGCAACTCATTATTCTAAAATGATTCTAAAAAGGATTCTAAAATGTTCATATTAGCACTCTTGACACAGTGCTGTCCTATAGAATTTTCTGGGATGATGGAGATGTTCTATATCTGTGCTGTTTGATCCAGTGGCCACTAGCCAAGGGAGAGCCAGTGTGACTGCAGAGCTGAATGTTTTCTTAATTTAAATAGCTGCCTGGTGTCCAGTGGCTACTGCAGAGGACAGCAGAGCTCCAGAGACATCATGCCATAGGCACACAGAAAAGTAAAATTAGTCCCACCACTTGACACTTTTCCCCACTCACTCTTTGGGAAAAAGTGGTTCAGCGTCCATTCAAGGGCAAGTATTTCCTTTCTCTCTGTTCCAGGTTCCCTAATCTTCTGTCCCAATACTTCAGTCGCTAACATGATTCTTAAGGGCAACCACTAGAATTGCCTGTTCTTGGCAAGCTGCTAATTGTCTAGAGGAAATCAGGGGAGGAGAACTCAGCAAACAAGAGGCTCCATGGACACCTGTATAGCAGGGGACGGACAGGAAGCATGACGGACACGCTCGCCCATAGGCGCTTGACGTTTGGTCAGAGTGAGTGCATGTCTGTGCACACACACACCCCACAAAAAGAAACTAGACAGTTGAGACTCTGTGTGTGTGTGTGTGTGTGTGTGTGTGCCCAAGTGTGTGGCAAGGACAGCAGCTGAAGAGAGTTCAGGAAAAGGAAGAGGAGTGTGGGCTGGAAGAGTTGGTCCCCTCCCCCAGATCCTGCCTGGGTACCTGCCACGTGTCAGGCAGTGTTCTGGGCTCAAGGAGGCACTGGTAACAAATTCACAGGAAGGAAGGGGCGCACAAGGGAGTCCTTGAAAGATAAGATGTGGCTAAAACTCTTCTCAGGAACAGGAGGGATGAGCTAGTAAGTTTTCACCCTCAGCTCTGCAGAGCTGCCTGGATAAGGCTCAGTCTCAAGACATACACCCCGACAAAGGGCCAGGAATGGCCGTTACTGTCACCTCCCTGGACTCTCAGAGCATGGCCTTTCTTCCTCAAGTCAGAGTCAGCTACTTGGGAAGCAGAGAAACAAGGGGGTTCTAAACCCACCTCCAGATTTCCACCTCCTGACACTGAGTTGTTAGAGCAGCAATTTAGTATATGAAGTTGGTTCCAATGTTTTATAATGAGAGGCTATGCTTTTCCAGTGAAGTTTCCCTGCCAGCACTGGGCCAAGGAGAGTTGGGAAGAAAAGGTAAATTAAAGAAAATACAAAGTAAATTTTAAAAACCTTGAGGAAAATGTTTAACTGGACTTTGACATAAAAAGAATCATTGTTGGCAACGTTTAAGTTTTAAATCAAGAACCATTCAAGTAATGGAAAAAATTGTACCCTATCTGTGTTTTCCATCCTTTTTCACTGCATGACCCTGTACAGAAAATAAGGCTGTTTGAAAGCTATTTGTTCAGCCTACTGGGTACAGGTGACACTTCTCCAAGCTAAAGGCAACCAGCTAGAACCTCCAGTGCCCAAGGCCTTAGCCATGGGCTATTCTGAAAGCCCAGAGGATTTAACCTCAGCACACCTGTAACTGCCTGCAACCCACCTGGGGACACCACAGTGATTGGGAACTGATGTTGATAATTCATAATTTTGTAAAAGACTTCCGTTAAGATCACTGACCGCCAAGGCTGATAATATTTTTGTCTACAGTAATGACATCATGTGGAATTGCAGGTTTAAGAGTAATAAATACTCTTTGGATGTGAATTTACTTACAAGTTCATATTGGAACAGAATAAATTATTTTGAAAAAACATACACCTGTTACAACACCTTTCACCAAAACCCCACCATTACAATTACATTTTTCTTTAAAATTAAACCAACTGTGCTCATACAACAGCATTACCTAGAAAACATTTTGTCAGAACTCAGAATGAGTGCAGACATAAAAGCATCAAGAGAAAATGCATCTAATTCACGGATTTTAGACAAAGATTAATACAGAAAGAAGAGTTCGTCATTTTACATATCAGAGGAAATGTAATGACTTCAGTGTGTGGTAATTTGGGTTGAAATGCAACACCCTTGCACATTAAAACTTATCAGACTGATTTTTTGTGGCTATACACCATACATAGTATAGTAAAATAACCCTCAAGAAGGACATTGGTCTTTAAAATCTTGGCTTTAAGGAATGACAAACGGCTTTGAAAATATTTTGCTCAGAATCATTGTGATTATAAAAGTACTTCAGTTAGGAAATCAATCTAGAATCATTCTTAAATGGCAGTGCATTTGAAAAATGGCATTAACTTGTAATGTTTGCATTTCCAAAGAAAAATATAGAAAGAACTTAAAAAAGCAAGGTAACTGGTTTTCAAAAAAAGTATTGAGTCAAAAATTTACTGCACAAAAATATGTACTTCTTAAGTGTTTCTAATAAATTAACTCCATAACATTTTAGGTATATTTATATATTTATATATATATAATCCCTGATCATCTATAAAAGAGGGTCTATAATACTAAAATAAATGAACTTCAAAAGTACCCCCTTCATAAAATGTATTTAACATTAATTTTTCTCAAATTTAATGAATGTAACAATATGTACAACTCTTATGTATTAGTATAATACCAAAATAGTACAAGTCATATTAACAGGCTGTCATAACTGTAAAACGTTTGAGTTGAGTTAAAACTGGAGGACAGCTTAGATTCAAATGAATATAACTATCCGTGGGAGATTCATTTTCCAAGTGGAAATATGACAATCATTTTATCTACAGTAGATTTCACGAGAGGTAGAATTCAAGTTACCAAAAAAACGTACGTGCTCAGCTGTCTTTAATCAACAAATTCACAGGGAAAAAAATGTGTTGGTTTCTTAGGAGATGGTCAGTTTGTGACTTTTTTAATATGGATCTGAAATACAAGATAGTGAACAGCATGATATGGCAATCAATTTTCAATTCGAAAAAGATCTTAAGTATGAAATCCAAATGTTGTAAAAAAAAAAAAAATGTAGAATCTAAGCTGTTTCACTGATTTCATGTATTGTCTTACCTCATTAAGAATGGCCCAAACAGCAGAATTCTGAATAACTGAAAGTCGGAAGGCTGAAATGGGGTTTAGGCTGGGATCCACCATCCCTTCCGCAACACCGTTTACAAATTTCCCTGCAAAGGAAAAATCAACACTTGTTGGGGTAAGACCGAAACAAGCACACATAAACTATCAGTGATTTAAAGCAGGGAAAGAAAACACCAAAATGTTTCCAGTAGATGTTTTTACACAAAGGATGGATGAATTTTGTTTTCTTCCTACTATCTTTATTCCAGGTTTAAATTTTTCACAAAGTAGTACATGCTTTAAAACATGAGCAGCAACCTGTTTAACAGGCAGAGCTATAAAAAGTAAATATATTCTGACATCAACTAACACAAGTTTTTAGTAAAATATGACTTACAAGCCTTACAAAACATACTCCTCACCATCTCTCAGTCTGCTTTGAGGATTGAGTCAATAGTAACAAATTTCACTGCTTTAATTAGACACACACACAATGGTCGGCTTTGAGTGATTTCCAAGGTCAAATCTAGGAGGAATTAAGATATGATACATTTTCAAGGCAGGTCTAATATAAAACTCCATTATAAATGACAAGCTCATAAAGCTCTCCTGTAAGGATAAGAACCAAGACCTTCTAGAAAAGATAATAAGCTCTCTACTCTACTTTTCTTGCTGTGAGGAAACAGCAAGGAAACAAAAACACTGTTGAAAAAGTGTCAGAAAAATGGTTGTTTTGAGTCACACTGCTCTAAGCCAGAGATTGACAAACTTCCTAAAAACAGCAGATAGTAAATATTTTAGGCTTCGTGGCTCAAGAGGGCATTTGAGAATATCACACAGGTACTTGTATAGGAAAAGAGAAAAATTAATTTCCATAAAATTTTTATTGATGAAATTCAAAATTTCAACTAAGTATTTTATCTTTATTTATTTTGAAATTCAAAATAACTCAGTATCTTTTTTTTTTTTGCTAATACAGGTGTACTAAGGAGAATGTAATTCCTTTTGGAGGAATTCAAATTAACTGGGACTCAAATTCAATGTTCCTTATCAAAACTGATCACAAATATTAATCTGTTAATGTGGATCTATAATGAGGCTTCTTTTTATGAAGAGATTTATTTTTCAATTTAAAATATTTTTCTCAATCCATATTTATTTACTATTAAACATTTGTGCAACACTTTGGTAAAGTAAAAAAAGTCCTGAAATAATTTGTCTAGCATTAAAAGATATGGCTTGTCCACTGACTTTTTAAAAAACTTTTATTTTAGAGCATAGCTGATAAATAATGTTGTGATATCTTCAGGGGCACAGCAAAGGGGCTCAGTCATACATATACACGTATCCATTCTCCCCCAAAAGCTCCTCCCCCAAACTGCCACATAACATAGGAGATTTTGATATATCTTGAAGGTTTCCTTTCACACAGCCTAGATAAGATACTGCCAAATGATGTCATTAATCCAAAAGCACAAGATTTAATGGAGCATATCCATGACTTGGAAGGTGTCTGCATCAAATTCTATTAAGAGTCTTTTCTTCAAAAGATATCTACCTTATCATAACATTACAGATGAATCACTTTCAATCAAAGGTTAGGTGGAACCTCGTCAATTAGCTTGATATTTCTTGTAGTTTGGTGTCACCAAAGTGACTTGAATGCAATATATGTTTTGCACATAAGCACTATTTTAATAATTTTAGGTTGAATTCACTAAGAAACATGATCAGGTCTGAAGCAAAAACTAATTTTCAAAAAGATAACAGTAGTTGAAGGCACTCAAAAACTTTCTCACTCGGAAAATTTTCAATTCTTATTCCAGAGCTTAAAAATAAATAAATAACATTTTATCACTGCTAAGCCCCAGAACTGCTGCTTGGTAGGGCAAGTCAGAATATCCAGTTCTTATTTCTGACAAAAATTCACAGAACTGTTGTTGAGGAAGTCAACGAGAGTGAGTAAAATTCACTGACAATACCACTAGTTCAATAAATTAATCATACGCGACAAACACTCTGTAAAGCATCTATTGACGCATAATAAGATAACCGTAGGCTTGAAACACCTTACGGTTTTCTTTTAACTTTTTATTTTATATTAGAATATAGCTGATTAACCGTGTTGTGATAGTTTCAGGTGCATAGCAGAACAGCTCAGCCATACATGTACATGTATCATTCTCTCCCAAGCTCCCCTCCCATCCAGGCTGCCACATAACATTGAGCAGAGTTCCATGTGCGATACAGTAAGCCCTTGTTGGTTATCCATTTTAAACACATCAGTAAACACTTAGTTTTGCAAGCTTTGTAACTCTGTCCATCAAACCCTTCTCCTACACAGGTATTATTTTCACCACTATTCACTGTAACACATCCTAGCAGATTCTGCTTCAGGTTGTACAAATTTTGTGTCTTCTCAACTTGTTTGATGGAGAAGGCAATGGCACCCCACTCCAGTACTCTTGCCTAGAATATCCCATGGACGGAGGGGCCCGGTAGGCTGCGGTCCATGGGGTCGCTAAGAGTCGGACACGACTGAGCGACTTCACTTTGACTTTTCACTTTCATGCATTGGAGAAGGAAATGGCAACCCACTCCCGTGTTCTTGCCTGGAGAATCCCAGGGACAGGGGAGCCTGGTGGGCTGCCGTCTATGGGGTCGCACAGAGTCGGACATGACTGAAGCGACTTAGCAGCAGCAGCAGCAACTTGTTTGAAAACATTCTTGCCTGCACTTGTTCTCCACAGACTATTCGCAGAGGCCGATTCTTCAGTCACTTCAAACCTGGCCCTTTCTCCAAATAACAAGGCAGTAGTTGTTAACAGATAAGGCAGTAGTATCTGTCAACTCAAGCCAAAAAAAACCACTCAAATTATTTGCTTGCCTTTTGATCAACTGACATTGCTCTCAAGGTCCCCAACTCCTCAGTCAAAAGTTATTACTGAAAGTCTAATGGTCTGAAATAAGATTATTTTCTCTGTACACGTATCTCTGGCTGTTACAGCTACACACTGATGAATGGTTTTCTTGCTTGCTAACATGGGAGCCACTTTGGTTAAAGCCTCATTAGAATCTTTTATTGTTGTGAAGAAACTCTCAGGGAGGAGATATATTTTAAATTTTCTAGTTTTTCTGACCATTGCTTGCCTGTGAGCTGGGGGTGTTGTTGTAAGTGGTTAGTTTGGTAACATATTCTTTAGTACAGTTCCTTTACATAGTAAACACAATGATCTGCCATCTGACTTTGTAAAAAGAACCCGCATTCCACCGTGTTAAAAAGCACAGCATTCAAAGTCCACTCTCTTCTTGTTTTTACCTGAAGGGTAATCACTGGTCATTTTTTTTTAAATGTCACAATAGAGTGATGTGTGTGGCACATCAAACACTGTCAAATTATAATGCATCAGTGCTACCGGTGGTACCCTGAGGAGCAATTCAAAGCAACGGGAGCACCACCTCCATCTCTCTGGCAACTGCTCGCTTATCTCCGCTGTCGCAGCAAAAAGACACACACAACCCAGAACAAATGAGCACGGCCATGCTCCAAGCAAACCGTTCATGGGCACCAAAGCTGGGATATTTTCTCATTTTTACATACCACGACATAGGACTATTCTTTTCTCAACCACTTAACAATGAACATAAACAATGAAAAACATTTCAACATTCTTTGCTCACAGGCCATTCAAACAAGCAGCTAACCCTTGTGTTGTTAAATTATGTGTCAATTCTAAAGTCTTAAAATACAATGACCAGGCTCAAAATTAGATAAGACACACTCAAGTTGAAAACCATGCTGGTAAAGTTTATACTCATTTTCTTGAATAACCATGTCTCTTCTTGTTTTTAACTTAATTTTTATTTTATACTGGAGTGTAGTTTTTGGGTTTCCCAGGTGGCGCTAGTGGTGAAGAACCCACCTACCAATGCAGGAGATGTAAAAGATGAGGGTTCAATCCCTGGGCTGGGAAGATCCCTTGGAGGAGAGCATGGCAATCCACTCCAGCATTCTTGCCTGGAGAATACCACAGACAGAGGAGCCTGGCGGGCTGTAGTCTGCAGGGTTGCAGAGAGCCGGACACAACTAAAGCAACTTGGCATGCGAGCACCGTTGACTTACAGTGTTCAGGCGCACAACACCGTGATTCGGTTCTACATCTACATGTATCATTTGCACAGGAAATATTCAACACGTGAACTTCCTAAGTAATGTTTTTATTAAAAAATTATTAATACTTGTTTCATAAAAGTATGTCCATATTTGGACTGGGGTAGGGGCTGTATGCTATAAAAACAGTACTATTTAACATTTAATTAGGAAGTAGATTCAGGGCTGAAAAATACTGTGGGACTTGAAACATTTTAACTTATGAGATATCTGACCTCATCTGATGAGATCATTTAATTAGAAAAAATAATTAGTAAATTATAAGACTGGCCTCATTAAAACCCTCTCACTCAGCAATTTTATGCTGAAGAAATACTCTTGCATGTGCAGAAGGCATATACAGACTGCAGCAAAAATTGCAAATGATTTTAGTAGCAATGATTAGCAGACTGACTAATTAAATTAGGACATGCTAATACAAGGGAATATTAGGCAGCCAATTAAAAGAATGAAGAAAGAATAAAGAGAATGAAGTAAAGTTGTAGATAATGCAGTTGTGAGTTACTTCCATTTCTAAGCATACACTGGAGAGAAACTCTAGTACATGTGCATAAGTTTTTATACCAGCAAAAAGATGAAGACAAACTTTATGACCAAACAGAAGAACAGACAGTATCATCTCTGGAGTTCTATCCAGTGAAAATGAATGATCCATAGATGCACAGATCCACATGGTTGAATCTCACAATGCTGAGAGACAAAAAATTGTAGATTACAGAATGACAATCATTTATATTTCAAAATAAACAAAATAAGACTATGCATTATTCAGGGGTATATTACATGTGTATTAAAAGCACAGATGGAAACAGTAACCACAAAATTTAAGATAGTAGTTACCTTTTTTTTCTTTTAACTTTTTGGCTGTACCCTGGGGCGTATGGATCTTAGTTCCCTGGCCAGGGAACAAACCTGTTCCCATTGCACTGGAAGGCGGAGTTTTAGCCACTGGATGGCCAGGAAAGTCCCAAGAGGATTCTTACTACCTATCTCTTTCTCTGGTTCTCTCCGTCATGGGGTACTGTATGGGCTACAGCTTAGCTTGAATGTAGCTGCCAGTTTCCCGTTTACCATAAATCTCCAGCATATTCCACAGCACCCTTGGGCGTGAACTTCCCTAAGTTCTGTTCCAAGTCAGTCCCCTTCGGGCAAGCTGCAGAGCTCCCTGTTCTGGGGGCTGCCTCTCCCCTGCAGCACACCTCTGCACCACTGCTCAGGGTCCCTGGCAAGGACAGCAGCTGGGGGCAAGTGACATTCCTGATGTTCAAGCAGAGGTGTACAACCCCTGGGTTGGAGCAGTAGCCCTTCATGTCCTGCTGACTTCTCCCAGCATGAGGGGACCAGTGGGCAGGGAGAGGCAACGGGGACCGAGAATTCATGCCCTGCCATGCCTGCAGCGAAACTTTACCCTAGGAACGGAGGTGGGGTGGAGGAAGGCAGCCTCAGGTCTCTAAGGGTCTGGATAGAGCTTCTGCAACAGGGAGCTGGGGTTGGGCACAGGGAGACAGGTGCTGGTGGCCTGCCTTTCCTAGTGAGATGCCCTCGCCCTGGGGCAGGAACTGGCAGGAGGCAGACTCAGCAGTCATGGCTGGACAAGCAGAGAGGGGCTTCTGTGTCACTGAGCTTGGCCAGAGTAGGCAATGGTCAGAGCTCCAATGCCATAAATTTTTTTTTTTTTTTTTAGATTTTTTGATGTGGACTATTTTTTAAATAAAGTCTTTATTGAAGTCTGTAACAATACTGCTTCTGTTTTATGTTTCCATTTTTTAGCCAAAAGGGATGTGGAATCTTAGCTTCCAGACCAAGGATCGAACCTGTATTCCCCTGCAATGGAAGGTGAAGTCGTAACTGCTGGACACCAAGGAAGTCCCTCTAATGCCACAGACCCGTATGTTTTTACTGAGATTCAGATGTTATAAGTAAATGGTTCCCCATTTGCTGTACTTTTATGAAAAATAACTGTTACCAGTTATAGTAGACTCACTAGAAGGTCTGTGAAGCCCCTCACACGTTTTTCCACTAAAGCATGCTTCTTAAGGGAGCAGATTGTTTTATATTCAGTTGAAAAAAAAATCAGTTGCTTTTGCTTCTGATGCATGCTTTTGTTCCACAAGTTTCTAGGTCTCATCGCCCAACAGTTCTCTTCTGGTTCTAAATATGTATGAGTTGATATTTTAGATGGCCATTATCTTCAAATTACTGCAGAGACATTTAATCATAAATGTCTCTATTTTCTATGCTACTTTCATAACCTAGGACATTCTCAGAAATTAAATAACTGACAGGTAATAGGATTAATAAATGTCTCATATACACAGCTAATTTTATGAACATTTATAGAGTGGGCTAAAATATAACCCAAATATAAAAATAATTAAACTCATCAATCCACTAAAATGACATAGAAATTAGTCAGGGTGTTTGCACAAGCCTTGTAGCAAAATGTGAATGATATTTGCTGAACATAAAGCTGCTGGAGGCCTTCCCTGGTGGCTCAGTGGTAAAGAATCCACCTGTCAGTGCGGGAGATGCGGGTTTGATCCCTGGTCCAGGAAAATCCTACGTGCCCCAGAGCAACTAAGCCCGTTGCCACAACTCTTGGGCCTGTGTTCTCCAGCCCTGTAACTGCAACTGCTGAGCCCACAGGCCACAACCACTGAAGTCCACGTGCCAAGAGCCCGCGTTCCACAAGAGAAGCCACCGCAATGAGAAGCCCACACATTGCAACTAGAGAGAGGCCCACTCTCTACAACTAGAGAGGAGCCCCACTCTCTACAACTAGAGAGGGACCCCCACTCTCTCTCTACAACTAGAGAGGGACCCCCACTCTCTACAACTAGAGAGGGACCCCCACTCTCTACAACTAGAGAGGGGCCCCACTAGTTATAAGAATGTATCTGTTCTGTATACCTACAATAGTAATTGACCAATATAGTCTCTTCTGCATACCACTAGGAAAAGAAAAAATTAATTTATTTTAAGTAAAAGAAAATATCTAATCATTCACTGAGTTGATATCTATCAAGGAACGGGCTCTATTATTATATACCGGGTAGCTCAGGTGATAAAGAATCTGCCTGCAATGCATGAGACCCGGGTTTGATCTCTGGGTGGGGAAGATCCGCTGGAGAAGAAATGGATACCCACTCCAGTATTCTTGCCTAGGAGATCTCATGGACAGAAGAGCCTGGCAGGCTACAGTCCATGGGGTCGCAAGAGTCGGACACGACTTAGCAAGTGAACAACTATATAGCTGATTGTGTTAGGCACTAAGGCTAACCTTGTGGGACTTAACGAACAAACTAGACTTAGCAACGCACTCTGAGAACAGAACTCATGCACACGTAGGGGACTTAATGCACATATTTTCTGCTAACGGACAGTAAAGGGGTGTGGGACTTCAGGGTGTCTCCCAAGGTTGGACCAGGCAGCCAGATGAACGCTGATGGCACAGACCATGTAACCAATAAAGAAATGTCCCCACTGTAGACGCCCAGGGTAGACGGCCACGTGGCCTCCAGGAGGCTCCTCAGTGGGTATTCAGTAGAGACACACAGCTCAGGAGGGAGGCAGAGCTAAAGACATGAATTCAGGCACTTGGGTATTGTTGAGCCCATGAGAGGAGCCTGCTAAGGGCATCCACCATGAGACTGCAGAAGGCGGCTGAAGATGGATTATCTGCCGGTGACAACAATGAAACAGCAGAGGAACCAGGAAATGAACCATTGCTCAGAAATCCTAGTTGGGTCAAGATAATAATAAAAGAATGTACTAGAACACGAGAACAATAAAAGAGTACACTGGTATATATAATCCTAAACCTGCTTAACATCTGAAAAGAACTTAAAATTACTTTAGGACTAGGTTCAGAAAAGGAAAGGACATTTTCCTAGTGTAAAGTGAGTCTTACCTATTCTGAAATAGCCATCTTCTAATCGTTTGTCTTTGGTTTCTTTGCTGATTTCCAAACCTTCACTCTAAAACAGAACAAAAACATGAATAATTACTTCCATTTAAAATAAATCTAAGTCATCAATCCATTTTATAAACATAAAAGTGACATTTGTGGCACAGCTACCTCTGAAGAGAAAATGCCATTTCAGTCTTAAACCTCAAAAGGCTTATCAATGCTAAGTGCTCTTTTCTCAAACCATCATCTGACTCTGTATATAATACACTGTTGGCTAGGAATTTTAAATTTTAATTATTTCCCAATTTAGATCAATTTAATAGAATGCAGTTTTCTATTAAAAACAGACAGAAGTAAAGAACGGTGTGTTAACTAGGAAGATATTAAGCATCCCTTGTGAAAGTCACTCAGTCGTGTCTGACTCTGTGACCCCATGGACTGGTAGCCCACCAGGCTTCTCTGTTCATGGGATTCTCCAGGCAGGACTACTGGAGTGGATTGCCGTCTCCTTCTCCAAAGCACTCCTAAAAACCCAATAAATTAATTTTCTGTATTATTCAACAGGCATTGAAACTACATGGTATTTTGGGATTCAAAATACAAACAGCAAGTAATTATTAACATAAAATAATGATTCATTTATTTTCCCAGTACAAATGTCCAAGAAATCTTCCAATAGGAAACAAAACAAAGGCTCTTTCTATGAATAAGGCAAACAGGACAATATACTAAGTGTTTCATATTTCCAAAAAGAGTCGGTATGACTCACCACCAAGGTCCTGCAATCATAAGAATTTTCTTTCATAAGCAAGAAGAGCCTCAAATCAAGTCTATTAGTATTGGTTCTCAAAGGAAGCTGAAGGGGAAACATAGTCATACCTTCAAAGGCAAAACTTCCACAGTTGTGTTGAGCAGAATATCCCCTGGATGTTCCTGGTTGCCACTGTGAAACAAGTAACTGGAAAGACAAACATAAAAATAAGAATATGAATCAGACTTGACAAAGATTCGGGAAGATGGCCTTTACCTTAGCATAAGGTCGACACTGCAGTTTGTAATTACACATCACGTGTTCTGAATAGCTGCATGGATATTAAAAAACTAAGGAGGATACGTCAACTCCTCTGTCAGAGGGGCAGGCTTGCTGCTAACATAATAATGCACTTAACAGACCAAAAAAAAAAAATGACGACCGTTTTTTGTTGCTGTTTATACTGCTTTAAATATATAAACTTTTTGATGGAAAATGACAATTGTAGCTGCTATAGAATACTACTGTATCTTTTTCCCCTATATTTGTTTATTTATTTGGCTGCATTGGGTCTTGGCTGCAGCACGGAGGATCTTTCGTTGTGGCACGCGGGCTCAGTAGTTGTCGTATGCAGGCTCAGTTGCCCCACTGCACGTGGGATCTTAGTTCCCTGACCAGGGTTCGAACCTGTGTCCCCTGCCTTGCAAGACGAACTCTGAAACCACTGGACTACCAGGGAAGTCCCACTACTGGATCTTGTATCAGACAAAACGTTCACTAGGACAGCAAGGAGTTGTGGCAAGCTCAGAGACTAGTTTTAGCCAATATAAATAATTTTGGTATGAACAGATAAAGTGAATTAACCAATTCCAAATATCAGAATCACTCCATTTGTCAATATTAACAAATCTTTGAATATCATGACTGATTACATGACATTGTTGTTCAATTGCTAAGTCCTGCCCAACTCTTTCTGACCCCACGGACTGCAGCACAAAAGGCTTCCCTGTCCTTCAGTATCTCCTGGAGTCTGTTCAAACTCATGTCCATTGAGTTGATGATACCATCTAACCATTTCAAATACTCTCTGGGTACAATGTTCTAGTGTTTTGATACTTTGAAAACCAGTGTGTACGTGCAAAGTGTGTGAGAGAGGGTGGAAGCTGAATAGGGCGCAAAGCATATCTAAGTCTAAACCGAAAACTTGAGTTTAGTGAAGTTCGGTGGTTAAAAGCTCATGATAAAAAAAAAAAAAAAAAAAAAAAAAAAGCTCATGCTAAGGAGTCAGAGGCTCCTCCCTGGATCTCTCATTTCCTAGAATTCTCACCTTGTGCAAGTTTCGTTAAGCTTTCTGAGCCCGTGTTTCCTCAATACAATCAGCTATTTCCATCTACCTCACACGGTTGTACCAGAAAGTTACTAAGAATTGACTAAAACTACCTTATATGTTAAAAATAGTGAGTAACAGTCACAGAATAGTTACGATACCCTTATAGTATGGTATCTGTGGGCAAGAATTTGGTTTTCAAATGTCACACAGACCAGGGGACCCTAATAAGAAGCTGCTTCTAAGCTAAATATACCAAAACTAACTCCCAGAGTTTCCAGATGAGGTACATTTTTTTAAACGCATCTTTGGCCCAGAATGTCATATAACCACAGGCCATTCAATAACTTAGCTACAGATGCCAAATCATGGGACGGGGAAGCCACTTCTTAGAAAAGAGCCCATGGATATAATCTGGAGTTAAGACAGACTAATTCAGAGGTGTTCACTATGCAATTATTTATAGTGAAAAACTCCATACCACCTAAAAAGTTTAACATTGGAAGATGTACATGATGGTAGAACCACACAATGAGATATTGTACAGTCATCAAAAAACTGCATTGGCCCAAAAGTTTGTTCAGGTTCTCCTGTGAGATGGTATGGGAAAACCTGAATGAACTTTTGGACCAACTCCATACTTGTGAGTCACAACAGAGTATAATGGAAAATATAAGATACATGAAACTACATGTAGACCACGGTCTTAAGGTCGAAAATACACAGAATTATCAAGAAAAAAAGGTGCCAATATGGTCATAATGGTTTCCTTGGGTTGTGATTTTTCCCTCAGTATTTTTTAAGATTTTTTTTTTTATGTGAACCATTTCTAGTTTTTATTGAGTTTGTTACAATATTGCCTCTGTTTTATGTTTTTTGGTCATAGGGCTTTTGGGATCTTAGCTGCCTGACCAGGGATCCAACCCACATCCCATGCATTACAAGGCGAAACCTTAACCACTGGGCCCCCAGGGAAGTCCCTTTCCTCATTTTCACACTTTAAAATTTTTGTATAATGTACACACGTTACAGAAAAAATATTTTTAACACTTTATTTCTGTATTAATAAATTTTGCTACTTCCCCTCTCAGTGAGTAAATTATGGCAAAAATCAAGTAATCCCTTTTTTCTATGCGAGGAAGGTCAAGAAAATTCTTATATACTGTTATTTTAGAAGACTTATGTTTCACTAGAAAAGTACCCACAATAGAGTCATCATAAATATTACTTCACAGAGGTTTACAGTAAATATATTTGTTGTTACTAAGTTTGATCTCCAATATATGAGCTCTTTAGCAGATTCTTTGATGGAACTGTTTTTATGTGCTAAAAATAAACCCATAAATTGGTTTCAGGCTATTCTTGTTGAAGTGAAAACTGTTGTTTCTAATTCTAGGATGACTCATGAAAATGTGGTGAACAATACCTCTCAGGGCAGAGTTCCACTATACAGTATAAAATGAATATTAAATAACAATAAAACCAATATTAAATACTCATATAAGTGAAAAATATTATTCATAATACTCATATAAGTGAATACTCATATAAGTGAAAATACTCATATAAATGAAAAATATTATTCATAAGTTTAATATGTTTTGCCAGTGATCTTCCCATTGCTTATAACATTTTTATGCTTAAATTTCTCTTTAGAAGCAGCTTAGAGTAAGAAAAGAAAATTAATAGCATTACATGTAGCTATGCATTGTTACTGACCACCTTAAAAAGAATTATTAAAGTGGTCAAATATTTGACAAATTCAAAAAATCAAATGGCCTTCACAGGAAAACATAACATCATATGCCACAGGCTCGGAAATTATATTCTATTCTGGGGATTATATGTAAGTATGCCGCAGACAGTCTGGGGAACACACCCAAAACAGGGGAAAGATGGAAGGAACTGTGACTGTTAGGTGAAAAATGGGAAGGAAAATGCCCCAACTTTTTCAAAGTGAACATAAACCCCAAATCACAGAAAAGGGTTGTAAGACACATGTACCCGTGTTCACTGCAGCACAATTTACAACAGGTAGGACATGGTTGCAACCTAGATGTCCACCAACAGATGAACGGATAAGGAAGCTGTGGCACATATACACAACGGATTATTGTTACTCAGCCATAAAAAGGAACACATCTGAGTCAGTTCTAATGAGACAGATGAGCCCAGAGCCTGTTATACAGAGTGAAATAAGTCAGAAAGTAAAAGACAAATATCATATCGTAATGCATACCTATGAATCTAAAAAGACAGTCCTCACAATCCTACTTGCAAGCCAGCAAAGGAGACACAGACATTTTGGACACAGTGGGGAAGGAGACAGTGGGATGAAGTGAGAGAAATAGCATTGAAACATATACATTACCATATGTAAAACAGATAGCCACTGGGAGTTCAATGTATGATGCAGGGAACCCAAAGCCAGTGCTCTGTGACAACCTAGAGGGGTGGGATGGGGAGAGGGGTGTTCAAGAGGGAGGGGACATGTATATACCTAACGCTCTTCATGCTGATGTATGGCAAAAACTATTACAATATCGTAAAGCAATTATCTTCTAATTTTAAAAAAAGAAAAAGAAAAGGGTTGTAACTCCCTCCATGGCATATACTAAAAGTCATCCAGCACTTGCAAAATCACTACCTAGGTACAGTCATACTCTGTTAAATTTATCCTTTCAGCCAACTGCTGGGCCGTCCACCAGCTCACAGTCAAATCTTAAGGGATATTCTAAGATAAGAGCAGGAAAACTAATTGGAGATTCTGAGGATGAGTTCTACATGCAAATATTAGAAATCTCTACTAGGGACTTTCCTGGTGGTCCAACAGTTAAGACTGCACGCTCCCTACAATCCCGCGGGCCACAACTAAAAGATCCTGCATGCTGCAACTAAGACCCAGTGCAACCAAGTAAGTTAATAGATAAAAACAAGTATGTTTTTAAAAATCTATACTAAATATACTTTCAGAAACACCAATAGAATTTATCTAACATACTAAATGCCAGTGTTCTACCTGGAAGCAACCCACCCGTGATATTACTGAGTTGCAGGAAATGTATTTTACGTGCCTGAGTGCTCAGTCACTTAGTCATGTTCCATGGACTGCAGCCCGCCAGGCTCCTCTGGCCATGGAATTCTCCAGGCAAGAATACTGGAGTGGGTTGCCATTTCCTTCTCCAGAGGATCTTCCTGACCCAGGGATCGAATCTTCATCTTTTACATCTCCCACCTTGGCAGGAGAATTACTAACTGCACCACCTGGGAAACTCCACATATTTTATAATCTAACATTTAGGACTCATTGGTTCCTTATATGTGTTACACAAACAAAAAAAAAAATTCTAACATAAATCACATTGTGAAGAAAAGGTCTAAATTGTAAGACCAAATTTTATCTCCATAAGGACCTACCTTTCCACATTGACTGGCTTGTCGAATTTAAACAGGATGTAGTCTCCAGCTACTGGGGTTATAGCCCAGAAGAAGTCCTCGCCCATGTAAGTCTTCTCTAGTGTGTGACCTTGGTAGACCTTCAAAGAAGTAGATACCTCTGCAGGGGGGTTTACATGGATTTTGAGCAGTAATGGTTTCATGTAATCTTTATCCTAGGAGGAAAGACACATATGCTATTAAACAACATACAGCTTATTTTTTTATTTGCTCAGAATCACTTCTCTTTATTTCATTTTTATTGGAGTGTAGTTGATTTGCAATGTCGTGTTAAGTTTCAGGCATACAGCAAAGTAAGTCAATTATGCATATACATATATCCACTTCTTTTTAGAGTCTTTTCCTATCTAAGCCATTACGGAATATTGGCTACAGCTCCCTATGCCATACAGTAGGTCCTTATTAGTTACCTGTTTTGTTGTGTTTTTTTTAATTGGAGTATAACTGCTTTACAATGTGTGTTAGTTTCTGCTGTAGAACAGTGAATCAGCTATAACATACAGCTTATTTATATTTAAGGAAAACAATGACTACACATTAAATAGCAAATTGTCTGTGCATGAGAAAAATAAAATTAAATCACTAACCGTGAGTTTCTGAATTTTTCCTGTGAGTGAAGAATGCAGACCAACGTGTTGGAAAAGGGACGGTCTGAAACGGATTCGCAGATTTGCCTTCTGTCGATCACAGTGTTTCTAAATATTAAAGAGGAATGTTAGTGTTACATTAGAAAGTGACATCTTGTCCTCCTCTGAAAGCCGAGACTTCCTTTAGAAGAGTAAATATCAAAAAGAAAATCCAATTTCATCTCATAATTCCAAGTCATGTGTTATTTTTTAGGGTCCTTTTGGAGAAGTCAATAGATTTTCTACCAACTTGATAAATAGACATGATGCAGAAATTTAACATAAGCACTTCTGAGGGAAGAGATAAGGATTTAATTTCAACCACCTTTTACAAAGTGTCAATATCAATTTGGCTTTTAATATTAAAATGCACCCACCCTAGAGGTTTGGTTCAAATACACAAAATAGCTGCACAAAATAATACAGTGAAGAATTTGCAGATAAGGCCCATTTTGCTGCATCAAAGCAACATGAAAACGGGAGACAGTAAGTAGACTACAAGCAAGGAAACAGAGTCAAACAGACAAATCCACCTTGACACCGCTGAGGGACACCTAAACTTCAGCTCCAAGTGTCCCGTGGCCCAGACTTCAGATCACAAGCTGCTCTCGGGCGTGATCACACCTGGCGGACCCACAGCTGGCCAGGCTCCCGTGTTCACCAGCTCAGTGCTTCAGGACAGGTATGTCCCGAAGAGTTTCATAAACTCTTTCCATTTTCAATGACTTTTATAGGTTTTGGGTCAAGAACACAGTGAAGAAGACTAATGTAGAAGGCATTTCGTTGTGAAAAACCTCCACTAATTTTCTGCTAATTTTTCTCAAGAGCTTTACTTCATTAGCATTATTGCTAACGGGACAGTAGAGGTGAAATCTTATATATACAAACATTTTATAAGATAAAATTTTATAAATTCTTACTTACATATTTTAATTTTATAAATTATTAATAAAATAAACAAAATTTATTCTTGATTAAAATTAATAAATTTTTATTTTAAAATTATAAAATAATTTTATAAATTATAGATTTTATTTACAGAAACATTAAAAAATTTTTTTTTACACAAACACAACAGTCACAAGGAAGGAGAGGAAAAGGAAGGGAGGGAGGAGAGGAGGGATGGTGGGGGCAGGCAGAGGCAGCAGGGTCTGAGGCCAACCCCATCACTCAACACACAGGCAAACAGGTCACACGTTTGGGCCTGAAGACTCAGAGCAGGTCCGTAAACCTTGGGAAGAATGTGTGAATTGTTTTTATCTCTTTTTTTACGGTGACACTAGTTTATAATACCAGTTTCATGTGTGAACATTATATTTCCACTATTTCCGCTCCCTTTACCCCTGCGCTTGCCCCGCTGGTAACCACTACCCTCCTTTCTGTATCGACATGCTTTTATTTGGTACTACTGGTGGGGAATGTAAATTGGTGCACCAACTATGGAAACAGCATGGAGACTGCTCAAAAAATTAACAATAATAGTTCCATGTGACCCAGCTATCCCATTTCTGGGTATTTATCCAAAGAACACAAAAACACTCATCAGCAAAAGCAGAGGCAGCCCTATGTTCACCACAACATTATTTACAATAGGTGTGATATGGAAGTAACCTAAGTACCCATCGATGGATGAATGGGTAAAGATGTGCTGTGTATACACACACACAAATGGAATACTACTCAGACATATAAAAGATGAAATCTTTTCATTTGCAACAACAAGGATGGCCCTTGAGCGTATTATGCTTAGTGAAAAGGTAATGCTTGGAAGAGTCTCCTAAACCGCCCTCAAAGGGATGTGATTCTGGAGCAAGCAAGTACATGGTGACAGTTTTCCTTGACATCCTAGTGGAAGCAACTGAAATATTATGGGCCACAGAAAGAAGAGTGAAAGAATGGGTCTTCATGGTTTTAATTTTTATTTTCAGAGACTTTCACCTAACAAGCTCATTTTAGAACATAACCATGTATTAGATAAAACTGCATGGAAGCAATTAAATGCAAGTATGTTGTACAAATGTAAAGATGACATTAACGGTTCTGTAAACCCACAAGGAAAATACAGGTAAGGGCTTACATCATAAAAATGAGTTGATTGAATCAATTTCTATGTTCAGTCATTGTTGGAAAGTAGGCACTCTGCTATTTTGCTACATTCTATGAGTTGCTCTAAGAAAGTGGTTATTTTTTTTTTAAAGACAGAGAATTCAACAATAGCTTACAAACACTGTTTGTTTTCAGCTACCTATTTAACTGCTTGTTTACAAAATCTGGTTCCCTAGGGGTCATCACTTTCACTAAATACATAAAATAAGTCTGTTCCATTCTCTTAAGAGATAAGACTTACTGCATCTTTTTCAGGGTTGCAGACTTTCACCCACAGAATATGGTCCAAGAGCCAGTCAATGGGTTTCTCCTTATAGAACATAAATATGAATTCCACAATCAGAGTGAGGTCGGGTGCTTGAAACATTTTACCTGAAAAGATACTCCCAATCAGTAACTGTAATAAGAAGCCAACCATCAGAATGACTTCAATGAGTGAAGTCCATGCAACAAATACACTGAAGCTTGTGCTTTCAACTATAAATCATTATGAATAACTGTCCCATCTCTCTTGTCAAAAACAAATTTGCTTTAGCTTAGTTGTCACCTGATATAAATGGAACTCTTGATTTTCTCTACTACAAAATCTATCATACCACTACCGGCTCAAAGGATTCAAGAAAAGATTGGAGATGTTTCCTTCATGTCTCATTAAACTGCTTCTCATAAAAAAGGAACTTAAGTTTAAATGAAATTTTAACTAAATTAATAAAAGCAAAACACAAGGACTCCTAATTCAGTCTTCACTGAAACCTTCACAAATATTTTTTGAGTTTTGAGTCTTGAGTTTTGAGATAAATGATCAACAAGGTCAAAGCCTCAGCCTCTAATATTTACAGATTTAAAGCATTATAGGAAGTGAAATATTATTCTCTGGTGTGTTTTCTAAAAACCCATAAATTTCCTTCAATCTTCAACTTTAAACATATTCTCTTTAGTTGGATGATTTAGGAATTTTAATGAAAAAAAACTTAAAAAAAAAAAACTTTTAAAATAAGCACCCTGACTAGTCCATGAAAGCACCCATGAATACAAATTAATGACTGAACAAGAACTTCATGTACTACACTGAATACCAGGAATTCCTATTAAAAAGCCATTAATGCAGCATTCTTTTTAAAAGGACCTCAATCTTGCAAAAGCTCTGGGCTTTAAAACAGGAACTAGAGGTGTCAGAGAAGGAACCAGATGTACTCCCAAGAACCATGGCTGGTTCTGTCAGCAGGGAAAGAAAGACAACAGGGCTGCCTTGCAAAACTCCAGAGTAAACGCTACCATGCGAGACCTCTCCAAATACTACTCCGAGCTGACTTCAACGTTTTATACGTGGAAGTCTACCTAACTTATTGGGTAGTTATTAATAACTACTTAAGTTATTAGTAAATTTCTTTAAAAGCAATCCGTTTCCAGAGGAAAAAAAAAGAGATAACCTTTGTAAGGTGAAAAAAACAGTCCAAGATTCTAAGAGTCACAGTTATTTTAAAGTAAATAAATCTGCCACTTTCCTTACCAATGAATCCCAGCTGGGAGAACTCAAGTATCATCCATTCCTCAGAAGAAAGTTGAAGTGCAAAATTTTTTATGGTGTTAAAGTAATTCTGTTTGACGATAATATCATCTTCAAGCTAAAGAAAGTTGAATAATCATATTAATGAATCAGAAAGAAAAGGGAAGATTTAGATGGGACACTCTGGAAAAACTCAAGTACACTTTTATAATAACAATCAAGAAAACAATGGTCAAAATGATGAAAATAAAAATAAATTTCAGGACTTCCCTGGTGGTCCAGTGGTTAAGACTGAGTTCCCAATTCAGGGGGCCCAGGTTATATCCCTGGTCGGGGAAGATCCCACATGCCTTGTAGTGTGGCCAAAAAAATAATAATAATTTTTAATAATAATAAAATTAAAAGGAAAAACCTAAAAAATAAAAAGAAATTTTATTAAAGGAAAATGAAGAAAATAAAATGGCAGATGCACACAGGAAATCAATAAAACCACTCCCTCACTATGAGAAATTACAAAACATTCCGTGATTTACTCATTTTGGGCCTTTTATGGATCCAACAGGATTTCACACTAACCTGTTTTCTTTTCAAAGGAAAAGAATTTTCAAGGCCTTTTCATTTTTTTTTTTTACATAAATACATGTAACAAGTCATTTAAAAAGAAAAAAGCAAAAAAAAAATTTAAAAAAAAAAAAGAAAAAAGCAACCTAGTTTTCCTTCTTTACCTCCACCCTTCTAGTGGAGGCGACTAATGTTCAAGGCTGGGTGTGCACCCACTGGACACCTTTAGAATGCACAGACAACACAGGGAGCCAAGAGAGGTAAACCCACCTTGAGGCTCCCACCCACCTGTAGGTTTTTATTAGACTGGCCTTTTCCTCCTAATGTATCATGAATATCTTTCCAGGTTAATAAGTACATATTCAAAGCAGTCTCTTCAATAGATTTATACTATCCCCAGGGATCCATGGGCAAGTCATTTGTTTGTTCACAGGCAGACACTCAGGCCGTTTCTCATTCTTTGTCAATGCAAACAATGCTTACACTTCACATCTATGCTATTCATTTCTGTAGGATTGGTTCCTAAAAGTTCTCTTTTTATATTTTAAAAGATATCCTCAAAATAATTAAATAGCTGTAGCAACTCAGTGTAGCCATTAACCCCATGTGCTCTGCCATCACCACGGGTGTTACTGGCCAGTTTATCAGTTCAACAGAGATCGAGGATCATGAGTGTCTGCAAAGACTTCTTCCCCCAAATGTTCAGAGAATTTTAAAGTCACAAGATGATTTTTTTTTTTTTACCTATGCATACATTCTTTTAAAAATATTCTTTACCACTGATGATTTTAATATCCCAGGAAAACTCTTCCTTTTTCTAGTGACATGCTATCATTTCCAGTTATCTGCTAAGTAATTTTTACTTATTTCAGTATTTGGGTTTTTCATAGATTTGAATCCTATAAGCTTTCTTCCTGTCTGTGAAGAAAGAGTAGCTGTATTTGCAAAGGCATGATTTTGACTGGGGCTTCCCAGGTGGCACAGTGGTAAAGAACCTGCCTGCCAATGCAGGAGATGTAAGAGATGTGGGTTCCATCTCTGGGTCGGGAAGATCCCTGGAGGAGGGGATGGCAATTGACTCCAGTATTCATGCCTGGAGAATCCCATGAACAGAGGAGCCTGGACATGACTGAAGTGACTTAGCACGCACGCATACAATTTTGACTCACCAGTATTTACAGAGCTTTGATTATGTTCCAGGCACAACCCTAAAGTCTGGGAACTCATCAGTAAACAAAAAGACAAGAAGTGTAGATGAAATAATTAAATGCCTATTTAAATTCAGTACACTAAACTTGGCTATCACAAAAAAACTCATTTTTATATTAAATTAGAAATATTGCTTTGTTCCACTCTCAGCAAACAACTTTGCTTTCTAAAAAGACTTTTAAAGATAATTGTAGATCATATACAGCTATGAAAAAATAATACAGAGAGACCCCAAATAATCCCAATACATCTTCTGATCTAACTACAGCATGATATCACCATCAGTAAATTGACTCTGATACAACTCATCCAACTTATTCAAATCTCACCAGTTTTACACAGACTTAGTTGTGTGTGTGTGTGGTTTGTGTGTCTCTGTGTTCAGTTCCACGCAATCTGAACATGTGTCCGTTTGGAGGAGCACCACTAGAGCTGGGGTATAGGACAGTTCCATCACAGGGATTCTCACGCTACTCTTTATATTCACAGCCACCTCCCTCCCTTCCCCCCTTCCAAGCCTCTGGAAACCAAGAGTCTGTCCTCCATCTCCATAATTTTGTCATTTCAAGAAAGCTATATAAGGACTTCCCTGGTGGTTCAGTGGCTAAGACTCTGCCTTCCAGTGCAGGGGGTGTGGGTTTGATCCCTGGATGGAGAACTAAGATCCCACACCCCACAGGGTGCAGCCAAACATATATTTTTTAATAAATAAATAAGTTTTTTTATAAAGACTGGGTTTTTATTAATTTATTTTTGGCTGTGCTGGGTCTTTGCTGTTGTGCAAGCTTTTCTCCAGCCGTGGGACTCCTCTCTAGTTGTGGTGCATGGGTCTCTCATTGCAGTGGCTTCTCCTGGGGCAGAGCACGGGCTTCAGGAGTTGTGGCACCCTGGCTCACCAGCTCTAGGGCACAGGCTCGGCAGTGGCGGCACGCGGGCCTGGTCGCTCTGCAGCAGGTGGGATCCGCCCAGACCAGGGACCGAACTTGTGTATCCTGCACTGGCGGGCAGATTCTTTACCACCGAGCCACCAGGGAAGTCCAAAACCTGGGTTTTTTAACTGAGCGTAATTCCCCTGAGATCCAAAATGCCGCGTATCACCATTCCTGCCTTTTCATTATTAGACAGTCCATAGTATGGAGGCACCACACTTAATCTAACCAGTCACCTGCCAAAGAACATATGGGCTGTTTCCAGGCTTTGCTATTACGAATGAAGCTGCTATGGCCCTTCATGTATAGGTCTTTCAGTGAACATATGTGCTTCTCTGACATCAATGCTTCATCACAGCAAGACCCACTCTTGGAAAATCTAACATATACCTCATTAGTGATCGCTAGTTTATACAGGGAAGTGAAAACACAAGATGTAAAACACTGCTTTTGCACTATGTACCTGCAGAGTCTGAAAGAGGTGGAATATTACATTTTTGTTCCAATATTTAAAATGTACGAGGAGAAACCAAAAACTCATGGTGGTTGCCATGGGGGAGGGAGGAGACATGGGAAGACAACAGGGATAAAAAGGAGACCTCTGAAAACATATCTTGTTTTGTATAAGGTTTGATTGGGGAATATTATACTTTTTACAGCTAAAAAAGAAAAAAACGCTAACCACTGAATACAAATGGAAATAAATGAACCTACTTTCATATCAGGTTGTTATTAATGTGGTCACATACTATGAAGAATGTTATCAACTGACTTTTAAACATGGAATTTTGACTATATATCCATATCAGGATATACTCTTCAGGAGGGAAACAAGAATAAAAGATTTTTAATTGCATTTAGTAGTTTAATTGATACTGTTATTTTGAAACTATTCTAGGTATTATTGTTGTCGTTTAGTCAGTAAGTTGTGTCTGACCCTGTGACCCCTTGGACTGTAGCCCACCAGGCTCCTCTGTCCATGGGCTTTCCCAGGCAAGAATACTGGAGTGGGTTGCCGTTTCCCTCTCCAGGAGATCTTCATGACCCAGGGCTTGAACCCACGTCTCCTGCATTGCAGGCAGGTTCTTTACCACAGAGCCACCAGAAAAGCCCATTCTAGGTATACTATAGAATAAAAGAACTATGTCATTTGGATAATTTTACTAAAACCAAGGCTCTGAATATAAGAGAAAAGAATATACATAAAATTAAAAAAAGTTAAATAAAAATATTATGATCTTACACTCGAACTGGGATTATCAATATCAATGTGATTTTTTTGTCCTCTGAGCAATAAGATGTTCCTTTCCTTACTAAAACACTCAGAAGCAAAGACACCACAATAGCCGTGAGCATCTCCAGTGCACAGACTGTGGTTCTAAACACTGTACGCCTCTAAAACAAACAGGACTCCTTTAAGGAATGGCTGCTTCTACATCTGGGACAGGAAATGTGCAAGGTGTGCCAGTCAATGAGGAAGTGATCCACGTGATTACTAGGCTTACAAGAAAAGAACACAAGGGCCCATTTGAAGAAATTCTCACTGGCTTAGGATGGGCCAATACAAGCATCAATACCAATAATGATTGCAGAGACTTCCCTGGTAGTCCAGTGGCTAAGTCTTTGTGATCTCAATGCAGCGGGCTCGGGTCTGACCTCTGATCAGGAAACTAGATCCTGCATGCCCACAACTAAGAGTTGTCATGTGCCACAGCTAAGACTGGTGGAGCCAAATAAATAAATAGATGAACATATAGAAATAATGATTGCAAAGACTGAGGCAAACCAAATCTAGTTTTAAAAAATATGAGTTCACAACAATACTTTAAAAATGGTTACCACTGCAGACTGCTAAGGTGTCAACTTAAAAATTAATAAAGAGAAAGAATCAAGCACTTAATCTTCTTTTCCTTTGTAAACTATTTTTCAACATCACCAAACAGTTAAGAAAGGAGAGTCCTTTTGCAGAAGAGCTCTACTTTTAAGAACATTACAATTTATAGAATTAGAAAATTATCAGCTGGCAACCTCTAACAAAAAAAAGCGATCTGGGGGAAAATAATTACAGAAGCTCAAACCATGCAAGAAATGGCTGCTGGGTAGCTTTTTAATAAAGGAGAGATAAGACTGACACCCCTACACCATGGATTAAATCTCAGCATCACTAACAGTGGGACAAGCTGACACAGTGTGCAGCATGATGAGACACAGGAAGAACGGTGCAGTACCACCTACGAAGTGTCTGCATCACCAGACAGTTTTCCAGAAGACTGTCTTCAAGTCCAAGTCATTTGCAATAGAGCACTTTATGAATCTGGGTTTGCTGCTGTCACGGAAAACTTCGTTACAAGCCACAAGCAAAACAGTAAGGCAGGTGGCATTTTCTTTTCCCTTTAGATGTACATCTGTGATGACCACAGAGTAACCACTGAGTCTAAGACAGATCCACTGGACATTCTTAAAATTACCCTATTTGTCCAAACATTATGCCTCAGAAAAGGTGTGTATAGCATGTTAACTTCCCTGGTGGCTCAGAGGTAAAGAATCAGCCTGCCAATGCAGAAGACATGGGTTGGCTACCTGGGTTGGGAAGATCCCCTGGAGAAGGAAATGGCAACCCACTCCAGCCTGGAAAATCCCATGGACAGAGGAGCCTGTCAGTGGGCTACAGTCCACAGACAGGGTCACTAAAAAGTCGGACCTGACTCAGTGACTGAACAACAACAATTGTACATTAAGTGACAGCAAAACACACTTTGATACAGTATGTACAGCACATTCCTGTTATAAAAAGGGTTATATTAAATGAGTTAATATGTGGAAAGCATAAAGTATAAAAAATAATGCCTGACAGAATAAGTGTGCAATAAATGCTAGTTCATAGCAGTTGTTATTATTATATCTCATATAATACTGTCATATCTCATATATTGACCTTGCTTAGGGGAAATTTTCCTTACCACCCTCTTTCTTAACCCTGTCCTTCCCTCAATTTCTTAAACGTGAATTTTCCTACATTCCCTCCCAAGAGCTTTATTGGTTCCATGAATTCTTCCCCTGGAAGAAAACTGAAAACAAATTTCAAAAGTAATACAGCTGCACTTTTTAATGCTGTATATAAAGTTCTTGACCATAATGTAAATATTTATATACAGGGCCTGGAACAAACAGCAAGGTTCAACCACAATAATATTGTGTGTGTGTGTGTGTGTGTGTGTGTGTGTGTGTTATTTGTTTAGTCATGTCCTACTCTTTGAGACCCCATGGACCATAGCTCTTCAGGCTCCTCTGTCCATGAGATTTCCCCCAGACAAGAATACTGGAGTGGGTTGCCATTCCCTTCTCCAGGGGATCTTCCCGCCCAGAGATTGAGTCGGGTTACCTGCATTGCAGGCAGCTTCTTTACTGTCTGAGCCTCCAGGGAAGCCCACAATAATATTGGGGGTATGTTAAAATGCTTCAAAATTATTATTAGTATTTTAAAATCAGACCTCTCTGAAGCATTTGGAGGAAACGCACCACCTATATCTAGGATACCGTGTTTTTATACACACAGCTGTTGTATCCTGTAACAGACATGTCATACCCTATCACCATTTCTATTTTTCATCCTGTGACTCAAGGAAGGGTTGGTTCATGCCCACTTGAATACAGCTGGCCCAACGTACAGCACAAGAGACAAAACTCTACCCTCAAGAAGTCCACCTTTCCACGTGATGCCAGCCCCATTCCTTCCATCTTTGGTTCCCTCCCCAGTCCCTGCCAGCAGCCGCCTAACCACTTCCTTCCTAATTCAGGGACTCAGGGCTGCTTCTTGCCACTCTTATCCACACATCCTCCCAGCACCTAGTAAAACTTTTTATACTGAAAAAAAAAACAAAAAAACCCTGACACATTTCACGTGCTATATATCTCTCAGGGGTATCTGCACTTTGAACAGGGATAAAGATATTTGACTAAAGAAGTGAAATCCCAAGGCAGAAATTTAAGCTTAAGTATTAACTGAAGAACACTTGGAAGAAATAAGAGCTTCCTAGAATTACTTAAGCTGTTGCCCACCTGGCTCACTTAAAACCTGCATCACGATGGACTTACTGTTTTAGCCATGCTACTGAAAGTTGCACCTGTGTGCGTGTGTGTGTCTGCGTTAGTCACTCAGTCATGTCCAACTCTTTGTGGCCCCATGGACTGTAGCCCACCAGAACCCGCTGTTCGTAGGATTCTACAGCCAAGAACATTACAATAGATGTTGGCTTTATAATCCTAAACTCATATGTAAATATATCACTGCACAAAACAACTATCTGCCTTAAGACCACTAAATCATCCAGAGATAAACCAGGGCGTGCAGCTACAGAGCCCACGCTCTTAGTGATGTGACTGACCCTTCTGCTCTGGTACACTGTTATCATCTTAAATATTTTAGAGGGCTCATGCTTTTGAAACTTCATTTTAATGAAAATATACCCTTGATATTACTTTTTCTTTAAAAAGTGTGAAAAATAAAACTAAAGGAAAAACTTACCTGGATGTAGTACGTGCCTTTTTCCTGAGCATACATCATTAGAAAACAATAATCTAAGTTTTGCTTTGTTCTCCACCTGAAATAAAAATGATAAAAAATAAGTTAAGAATCAGACTCAAAGTTAGCAAAATAAAGTTAGATGTATATTTTATAATATATAACAATGTTATAACATATGCTATATATATATCACATATATTGTGTATATGATAATATGATATTATACAAAATGTACAGTTATATATTGGCTTCCCTGATGGCTCAGTGGTAAAGAATCTGCTTGGCAATGCAGGAGACACGGGTTCGATCCCCAGATTAGGAAGACCCCTTGGAGAAGGAAATAGCAACCTGCTCCAGTATTCTTGCCTGGAGAATCCCATGGACAGAGGGGCCTGGGGGGCTCCATAAGGTCACAGAGTCAGACATGACTTAGCAGCTAAACAACAATAGTCATACATTAGATAGATAGGTAGACAGATAAATAAATGGATGGAATGACACATACATGGTATAACCACTTAGGAGAGAGTTGAAGAGAATTCACTTTTCTTTAAGAAGGCTTTATCAAAATACATTCTCAAAACCACTAATCCTCAAGATGTCCTGAGGGAAAAAGGAGTCTAATGTCTAGTAAGTTTGGGAAGGACATATATCTCTTTTCTAGAGACACATTAATATATTAGAAGCATTGAAACATTCAGCAATAAATAGCATCTGTTGAAAAAAGCTTTTAATTCTATATTTTCCAATTTTTCTTGACCACAGGCCCCTTTTTCAGTAATATCTTAATGTCTCCAAGAACCAGTACTTCATATATAGGTAAAAATGTTTTTTTAAAAAATCTAAAACATTGTATTAAAATTTACAATATTAGGTCCTTTTGGTGAATTCTTGGTAGCCTACAGAAACACGCTGATCAATGCTGAATAAAGAGAAGTGGTTCTTTAAAAGCCAGTTAAAAACACACACACACACAATAGAACTAAAGTTCTGAACCGCTGATCCAGAAAATACCTTATAAGCTGTTCTGAATTTAAAGAGTCTATTCACTGGGTTTTCTTTTTTTAAACAAACTCAATCCTAAATGTTTTAAGTAACATATTTACTGAGAGACAATTAACCAATTATAGAGACATATCTGTCTTTGTGACAAATTAACAACTCAAGAAATACAATAAATCTCTTCCAAAAACAGTATTTTCGTCCTTTTTTCTGGTTATGGACAATCCAAAAATGATGCTAATATCTCTTAGATTACTTTGTTTTTAACAACAACACAAGGAAAGCTTCTAACTCCTTCAATGTTAGAGATTTAGAGATAAATTAATTAATGGACTATTTTATTTATTGCAGTATGATTCTGCAGAAGACTATTACTGTTTTTATCACTTTTATTGAATCAGTTCTCCTTTATGTTTCATACAGACATGAGGTATCTGGGCTAACTTTTGAGTTATACTGAATATACTCTTAAGAAAAGTTATAACAGCACAGAGCAGCACAGTTATAAAATTCATTAGGTTGACCAAATTCAACCTCTCATCAGGAACTCCACAGAAATTCCAACCAAGTAATCAAAAAGGCATTAGCTCTCACTAATTAGTTCAACCCTAAAATGAAGCCACCAGCTTCCCTGGTGGCTCAGATTCTGGTCAAGAATCTGCCTGCAATGTGGGAGGCCTGGGTTCGATCCCTGGATTGGGAAGATCCCCTGGAGAAGGGAATGGCTACCCACTCCAGTATTCTTGCCCGGAGAATTCCAAGGACAGAGGAGCCAGGTTACAGTCCATGGGGCTGCAAAGAGTCTGGACACAACTGACTGACTTTCACTTTCAAAATGAGTAAAGTTTTGATAAACAAGGATGACATTTATGACATATTATACTCACAAAGGTGGGGGATTTTAAAAACCACAGGCTCACCTTACTCTTTCTTTAGAATCTCCAAATGTCTCCTTTAAGTTTGTCAGGTCAGGATAATAGCTTTCAGGAGGTGATATTATTTCCACCAAGCCAGAACTGATTTCTTTAGAAAATCTGTCATGAGAAAGGTTGGCTGAGTTATAGAAGTTCTGTGGGATTTTATATCTTAATGATCAACTTAGGTATTTAGCAGAAAAATACACCAGTAAAGTATACTGCTATAGTCACAATGTGTTAAGTGAAGCAGCTCATCATTGAATTCATTTCTAGAAAATATAGATTTTTCCAATAGTAGAGTTTTGTTGTTGTTGTTGTTTTTTAAATAATGCTTCAAACAGAGTGAAAATACTAATATCCTTAGAGTAGCAGAGAAATTCCAGGCCAACTGCAGGGACTGAAGTCCTAAAAAAATCATAATTCTTAAAAAGCAATCAAGATGCCACAGAAAATAAGAAAGAAAAACAACCTAATGAATGTGTATGTATACCAATATACACATATGTTAGCAAAACCAGTTTTTTTCCATTTTCAGGAAGGCTTAGTTGTGGGATACAGACTGTATGTCATTTTAAACTAGTATTTCTCACCTGGGGGTGATCTTGTCCTGTGAGGGTACATCAAACTATGTCTCGATGTCTGCAGGTTGTGCAAGGATAGGAAAATTTGTTCTAACGTTTTTAAAATCCATCTTCACTGATTCAAATGTAATTTGCTTTGCATCTGCCTTCTTCCTTACTTCAGGTTTGCAAACCTCCACAAAATACAACTACCTGCCTTTACACAAAGGTTCCTGGTGCTTCACCGCCCTTTGTCCTGGGCTTGGCTTTCTTGCACGCTGAGGGAGGAGAGGAACCAACAGAATCCTTGCATAAGCCCCTCAGACAGGCCCACGTGGTCTGTGGGAAGGGGGACCAATGACCGCCTGGTACCTATATTTAAGGATCCTACACCAATTTGTGACTGTATAAAGGCTGCCAAGAAATTGAGCAATTGAGGGAAAATCTAACAAAAGCACAATTTAATCCTGAACTATGCATATATTTGTAAAAAAATCTCTGGTTTTAGCATACTGACAGACAAAGATAGAGCCACATTAGCCTAGATTTGGCAAACTCTTTGGCTTCTCTTTTGTCTTGCCTAAGTTACATAAAAGAATATGTCTTTTGGGGGCTACAACAGATACATTTCAATCAAGAAACCCGTGGCAGGACTAATTTTATGATATCACTATGAATTCTACAAGGGCAGTATTATGAAAACTAACGGTATCAGCGATGATGAGTCAGATAGCATCACCGACTCAATGGACAGGACTTTGAGTAAACTCAGGGAGACAGTGGAGGACAGGGAAGCCTGGTGTGTTGCAGTCCATGGAGTTGCAAAGAGTCAGACATGACTCAGCGATTGAACAAGAACAATGGTATCTGCAACTTACTAAGCTGTCCACCTATTACCTGTTATGTGCTCCATTCACAATAAACTATTAATAAACCTTTGCATATTTTTAGACATTATTTAGCCTTGAGGTTTGAAACTGCTCCCTGACTAGCTGCCCTGACAGCAGAAAATTTTTCTCTTGGTAAACAGAGGGTGAAAGATTTAAGTGATATCATTTAGTGTCATTATTCAGTCGCTAAGTCGTGTCCAACTCTTTTTGACTCCATGGACTGTAGCACACCAGGCTCCTCTGTCCTTCATTATCTCCCAAAGTTTGCTCAAATTCATGTGCATTAAGTCAGTGATGCTATCTAACCATCTCATCCTCTGCCATCTCCTTCTCCTTTTGCCTTTCATCTTTTCCAGCATCAAAGTCTTTTCCAATAAGCTGGCTCTTTGCATCAGGTGGCCAAAGTATTGGAGCTTCAACAACAGCCCTTCCAATGAATATTTGGGGTTGATTTCTTTTCGGATTGACTGGTTTGATTTTCTTTCAGTCCAAGGGACTCTCAAGAGTCTTCTCCAGCACCACAGTTTCAAGGCATAAATTCTTTAGCACTCAGCCTTCTTTATGGTCCAACTATCACATCCATACATGACTACTGGGAAAACCACAGCTTTGACTAGATGGACCTTTGTAGGCAAAGTGATGTCCCAGCTTTCTAATATGCTGCCTAGGTTTGTCATAGCTTTTCTTCCAAGGAGCAAGTATCTTTTAATTTCAAGGCTGCAGTTACCATCTGCAGTGATTTTGGAGCCCAAGAAAATAAAATCTGTCACTGCTTCCACTTTTTCCCCTTCTATTTGCCATGAAGTGGGAGGACCAAGTGCCATGATCTTAGTTTTTTTAAAATATTGCCTCTCTCTCTACTCACTGTCTTTGAGGTTAAACAGTGTTATTTGATAGTGTTATATATGACATTCAAGTCTTTTCTATTTAAGAAAAGACTTTCTATTTCTATGTATTTCTATGAAATACACCAATGTATCCCATCAAGTAACCTGATATACATACATATACTGTATGATAATTTATATCTAAAAGACCAGTGGTAGGTGGTCTAATGAACACTGAACTCCACAGAAAAATGAACTATAAAAGAAGGTATTTTCTTTTCACAAAAAGCAAGAGATCACAGTAACTAAAATATTTTCAATTCCACAATTAAGAACTTACTCTTTCTCCAGGTTGGCTACAACACCATTTACATAATCAGTATCTGTCTGGGAGAGAAAAAAAAAAATTACACCAACATTCATGTTTCTATGTTTTTATATCTTTATTTCACATTTGATTTAACTTTTAAATCTGAACTTAAAGTTAAATAAATGATTAAAACATTCATTGGAAACACGAAATTTTCAGACAACTTATGGGATTTGCATAAGTTGTACTCTACTTTATGGCCCTGTTATATATCACTGAGTACTTACCAATACAATAAGCAGATTCTTAAGTTTTTATTGCTTTCAATTGTCTGTGTCTCCGTTCAATTCAGTAGAAAAAAGTGAGCACAGAAACTATTTCTACTTCTGCAACATCCAAACTATAAGTAGTGAATAAATACCAGACACAGCACGCAACAGGGAAAGAATTTCCACTTGGAATCATAAAATCTAGGTTCAAGATTTGTCTCCCGAGCTACCGGTCTATGTAATCTAAAGTCTCTATGCTGAGCCTCAGCTTCCTATCCTATTTAAAAGAAAAAAAGAGTGGGAGGAGATAATATCTCAGAGACTATGACATTAAATGATAAAACTAGGTAATAAAAAGCTGTGTTATTCTTTATTACCGTTATTATTTTATTTTTAGGCTGATAATGAGAATCCAAGTCAAGAGTGTGTTAACAAATCAGAAAAAAAGTTTAACAAACCTGTCAACTTCTAAAGTATATACAAGTGGACAGCCAATACTCCCAAACACTTTTAACTACAGTGACAGCTTAAAATGCTCAATTGTTAAAAGGAATCAATGATATATATAGTATGATCTATGTTACAAAGGCTGCCAAAACACTTCATACTTGAGGAAAACAAAACACACCTGAAAAGATAAAGCTTTAAGCCTGGATATTACAAAACCACTGAATTTAAAAAAAAAAAAAAACTGTTTTAGGGGAAGTCTTTTTGGAAAAGTATTTCAACTGTAATTTCTATTCATTGAAAGTAACTCCTATTTTATTGCTAAAGACATAAGAATGAGGCAACGTATTAAGAACATAGCCTTCAAATTCTTAACAAAGAATTATGGGAATACAACCAACACACAACTCAAAACCCTCCGTCCTTCCCCTACACAAACCCAAACACACCTCACCCCTCATCAGGCTATGATTTTGGAGAACACAATCAATTCTGGTTTGTATAACCTTTAGTGAGTTTACTAATACCTGAAATTCTATTTGATAAGCATTTATTAAGAGCCAGTGATTTGCCTATCCAAGGAAATGGGAATACAAGACAAAGAAGAGCAGCTCCCTATCCCAGGAGGCCGTCCAAGAGGCTGGCCAAGAAGAATAGGCTTATGTAAACACAGATCTATCATATAATGTATAATAAAACACAAAATGCAAGTGATCCATATCTAAAAGTACACATAACCCTTATGTTGCACATTAACTGACATTAAGTAGTAAAAGATTCATTTAAAGGACTATATAGTCTTTGAGATTTTGGAGGCTTCATTGCTTTAAATTTAAAGAACCTTTTCCCTGAAATCTTTTTTATAAAGGTCTGTGGAGATTTTTTAAGATTTTTTTTTTTAATGTGGATCATTTTAAAGTCTTTATTGAATTTGTTACATACAGCTTCTGTTTTGTTGTTTTATTTTAAGTTGAGAGGCTTTGTGGGATCTAGCTCCCTGACCAGGGATGGAACCCACCCCTCCTACACCGGAAGGTAAAGTCTTAATCACTGTACTGCCAGGGAAGTCCTACATGAAGACTTTCTAAAAGGTAATACTGTTACCCAATTATCAGAATGCATCTCTGAATCTATCACTGAAATATGTTTATTCCAAGGGTATGTAAGCGATATGATATGGTTGAGATAGGTGGTGGAAAAGAGTAGACATACATTGAAAAGAAGAAAGAGCATTTCCCCCTCTTGGAATATCAAGTCTTTTTTATGGTAAAGCAAAATTATTTTAATTAAAGCCAAAAGATGTATAAATACATACTGAAACATGGATGAACCCTGAAAACACTAGGCTAAGTGAGAGAAGCCAGTCACAAAGGACCACATACAGTTTATAACTGTACTTTTACAAACTGTCCAGAATTAAAAAAAAAATCTACAGAGACAGAAAGTAGATTAGTGGTCTATTAATTAGTGTCTAAGCCTAGAGGGAAAGCAGTATTAATGAGTAATGGCTAAAGGATGCCAAAATTTCTTTTTTAGGTGATAAAAAATGTTCTAAAATTGATTGAGATGATGGCTATAGAACTCTGATTTTAAATAGGTGAACTGTATGTTAGGTGAATTCCAAATAAAAATCAAAAACATAAAACCAAGAAAAAAGTTCAATGTAGAAAAAGAAGGATTTCAGACTGTGCATACTGAACTGTGGGTCAGCTTCTCTTAGGGATATATAAGGAAAAGTTTAAGAAGCATAGAAGCAGGTTCAAATAAGTCACTAATACTGACAATTCACCACTGTAAAGTCACATATACATAATAATTCATCAACATATATGCTTGGCTTAAGAATCAATTTTACCAGTAGTGTATAAATTAGATGAAATGAGAGTAACAAATTCCAATCTTTATCTTAAATCAATAATTTATAAATTATTCTTTGCCAAATGTCACGGCAGTAAGGAAATTTCGGCAGTCAAAATACTTCACAGAAACTTTTGATTAAACTCAATTAATTATAAAATATATCACTTTTGAATATGCTATAGCTCTTGTGTTCTGTAATACTGCAAAGAACAAATATGTGAAACAGAAGTCTGAGTAAAAAGATACTTCTACAAATAAATTATAGAAACTTATTTATAATGGTCTAATGAATAAAACAGAATGTTAGAGGCAACCTCCTATGAAGAAATAAACATATCAGAGAATTTTAACAGGTACCAGCTGTAAAACAGTTACTCAGATGAAAAGAAGAAATTTTAAGCACTAGATCAAAAAGAACATAAAATTAAAAAGACTGAATTTTAAATCACTTGAAGGTAAAAACTGTCTTTAAAAAACTAATTTTATGTTTAAAGAACATTTTTTAAATGTCCTTTATATATGGACAGAGGAGCCTGGCAGGCTACGGTCCATCAGGTTGCAAAGAGCTGGACACGACTAAAACAACTTAGTACACACACACATATGTAAATTTACTACCTTCTACTCATTTCATTCCACAAATATTTACTTAGTGTCTACACCATAAGCAGGGATATTTATATCCACAGCACATCCATATCGTCAAACTCTGAGCGCATGCATGCTCAGGTGCTAAGTCGCATCTGACTCTGCAACACCATGGACTGTAGCCCGCCAAGCTCCTCTGTCCATGGGATTTTCCAGGCAAGAATGCTGGAGTAGGTAGCCATTCCCTTCTCCAGGGAATCTTCCTGACCCAGGGATCAAACCCAGGTCTCCTGCATTACAGGCAAATTCTGAGCCACAAGGGAAACCCTTAGACAGGGTATGTGTAAGATAATCCACTGGAATACGTCACAGTGTAAATTTTTCTATTTTGGATATATTTTAGAGGGTATAATATACTATTATTAGTATACACGTGTACAGCCTGGGAGTATGGGATCAATGAGATGCTGAGCAGGAAGGCTGGGCTCGCAATGCTATACTGGGTGAGTCCTGGTGAGATAGAAAGGTTGAACTAGCCAAACAGGCCACCAGGTGGTAATGAAAATAGGCCACAGAAATAAGAATGCCATCAGCCACCTTTTATGGTTACCTTCTAAATAACTCCTGCTGGCTTTCCATCATTCCGTTGATAGCTTTCCTGCTGTCCTCTATCCTTGCTCCTAGTGGCTACATTTTCTTCCAGTTATGGGTCCCTTTTTTTGGCTCCTTGGCATGCAGGATAACAATAATAAATTCTTATTTGATACTGGACATCACAAATGGACAGGGCATCCCTGGTGGCTAAGTGGTAAAAAAAAAAAAAAAAAAATCTGCCTGCCAATGCAGAAGACGTGGATTCAATCCCTGAGTTGGGAAGATCAGCTAAAGAAGGAACTGGCCACCCACTCCAGTATTCTTGCCTGGGAAGTCTGGGAAATCGAACCAGTCAATCTTAGGGGAAATCAACCCTGAATATTCATTGGAAGGACGGATACCGAAGCTCCAATGCTTTGGCCACCTGATATGAAGAGCTGACTCATTAGAAAAGACCCTAATTCTGGGAGAGATTGAAGGCAAGAGGAGAAGAGGGCAACAGAGGATGAGATGCTGGATAGCATCACTGACTCAATAGACAGGAGTCTGAGCAAACTCCAGTAGATAGTGAAGGACAGGGAAGCCTGGCGTGCTGCAGTCCATGGGGTCATAAAGAGTCGGACACGACTTAGTGACTGAGCAACAATAAACAACTAAAAAGCTGGCCAAAATATATGATCCAGTTGTTCTCAGACAGTGGACAGCAGACTGTGCAGGATGGATCTCCGAAAGAGAACTGAGCATCACGATTGTCCCGACTTCTACCTGGAGACATTTCCAGATCATGTTGCAGGAAGGGAAACCTGAAGACAGCAGCTGGAGAGTGCAGAACAGACTTGCCAAAAGGAGGCTGACTGCTGCACAGAAAATGATGGTGCCCTTGCGTGTGTGTTGGGTGGGGACCCAGTGAGAATTCCAGAAAGATAATGTGTACAAGTGACAGAAGGATTAAAATGACAGGCATGTGCCACAATGGGTTGGCAGCTCATAATAAACTGCAGATCTACCAATGAAGGTAACAAGTACCACAGTTGGCTTGTAGTTTCTAAAATAGTCAAGCTGTCAACCTAAAGGATATCAGTCCTGAATATTCATTGGAAGGACTGTTGCTGAAGCTGAAGCTCCAGTACTTTGGCCACCTGATGTGAAGAGTTGACTCACTGGAAAAGAATCTGATGCTGGGAAAGATTGAAGGAGAAGGGGGCGGCAGAGGATTAGATGGTTAGATAGCATCACTGACTCAACGGACATGAATTTGAGCAAACTCTGGGAGATAGTGGAGGACATGTAACCTGGCGTGCTACAGTATATGGGGTCACAAAGAGTTGGACGCAACCGAACAACTCAATAAAAGTCTCCGAGTTCATGAAACACAAGAAAAGCAACTATCATCAGTTCAGTTCAGTCGCTCAGTCATGTCTGATTCTTTGTGACCCCATGAATCGCAGCACGCCAGGCCTCTCTGTCCATCACCAACTCCCGGAGTTTACCCAAACTCATGTCCATTGAGTCCAGCTATCTCATCCTCTGTCGTCCCCTTCTCCTCCTGCCCCCAATCCCTCCCAGCATCAGGGTCTTTTCCAATGAGTCAACTCTTTGCATGAGGTGGCCAAAGTACTAGAGTTTCAGCTTCAGCATCAGTCCTTCCAATGAACACCCAAGACTGATCTCCTTGCAGTCCAAGGGACTCTCAAGAGTCTTCAACACCACAGTTCAAAAGCATCAAGAACTGTCACAGATAGAAGGAAATTAAGGAAACAGAATAACTAAATGCAATGTGATATTTTGGCTTGTACGCTGGAATAGACAAATGACCTTAGGTGGAAAAACATGGAATCTGAATCATGTCTACAGTTTGGCTAATAACAGTATGTCAAGGTTAATTTCCTGGTCTTAATTATTCAAATGTGGCTACATGAGTTATTAACATTAGAGTCAGTGCAGTGAAGGGGATATTCTGCATCACTTTTCCAACTTTTCTGTAATTCTAAAATTATTTCCAAATAAAGTATTTTAAAGTGACTTATTGGAAAAGACTCTGATGCTGGGAAAGATTGAGGGCAAGAGGAGAAGAGGGGTGACAGAGGATGAGATGGTTGGATGGCATCACTGACTCAATGGATATGAGTTTAAGCAAACTCTGGGAGATGGTAAAGGACAGGAAAGCCTGGCATGCTGCAGTCCATGGGGTGGCAAAGAGTTGGACACAGCTGAGCAACTGAATAACAACAAAAGTGCCTTCAAAGAAAAAAAAGCCAGTCAGGCATCTTTTCTACTTAGAGCTCTCAAATGACTTTGTACATCAGCAGTTTGCAAAACAGACCCACTCTTTGTTTTCATAAACTAAAACTTTACTGGAACACAACCCCACCCTTTTATTTACATATTGTTTCTGGCTGTTCGGGGGGCTACAATAGCAGAGTGGAGCAGTTGCAACAGAGACTGAATGTCCTGCAAAGCCTAAAACATTTGTCATGTGGCTCTTTACCAAAAATAAAAACTTTTTGTCAGTTCTCTGCCTGAGGGTAAAAGTCACATTCTCGTGATGGCCTGGAGAGTCCTAAGCGATCTGGGCCAACCCACTCCTCCACGGCTGCCCACTGCTGAGCCCCTTACCTTCTCTGCTCCAGTCACAGAGGCCTCTCCACACAGGCTGGTCCACAAAATATGCCAAGCAGCACTCTCACCTCAGGGCCTTTGCACACACTGCCAGTCCACTTGGACTGCTCGGCTGCTGCACCCTTCAGGTCTTTGCCCAAAGGTCCTGATCACTCAAATAAACCATCCTTTGGCAACCTGGTACTTCCTTTATTATTCACTCTGATTTATTCTCCACAGCATTCACTACCATATTATTGATATGTATTTGCCTTTTTATCTGTCCTTGACAATGTAAGTTTCATTGGGCAGATGCTTTGTTTCATTCAATGTTATGTCTAACACCACTGTTTTGGTAAATAACTACAAGCAACTTTTATAGGACATATAGATACACACACACACACACTTTCTTCCTGACCAGAATTTGTGTGATTTATAATCAATGCATAAGTATTTGTGTTGTGTGTGTGTTAGTCACTCAGGTGTGTCTGACCCTTTGCGACCCCATGGACTTAGTCCACCGGGCTCCTCTGTCCATGGAATTCTCCGGGCAAGAATAATGGAGTGGGATGCCATGCCCTTCTCCAGGGGATCTTCCCAACCCAAGGATCAAACCCAGGTCTCCCACACTGCAGGAAGATTCTTTACTGTTTGAGTTACCTTGGAAGCCCAACATCTTAAAATCTAGCTGCTATGACAACACTGAAATACAAAGGATCATAAGAGACTACTACCAGCAGCTCTATGCCAATAAAATGGACAACTTGGATGAAATGGACAAATTCTTAGAAAAGTATAACTTTCCAAAACTGAACCAGGAAGAAATAGAAGATCTTAACAGACCCATCACAAGCAAGGAAATCGAAACTGTAATCAAAAATCTTCCAGCAAACAAAAGCTCAGGACCAGATGGCTTCACAGCTGAATTCTACCAAAAATTTAGAGAAGAGCTAACACCTATCTTACTCTAACTCTTCCAGAAAATTGCAGATGAAGGTAAGCTTCCAAACTCATTCTATGAGGCCACCATCACCCTTATTCCAAAACCAGACAAAGATGCCACAAAAAAAGAAAACTACAGACCAATATCACTGATGAACATAGATGCAAAAATCCTTAACAAAATTCTAGCAAACAGAATCCATCAACATATTAAAAAAATCATACACCACGACCAAGTGGGCTTTATCCCAGGAATGCAAGGATTCTTTAATATCCGTAAATCAATCAATGTAATACACCACATTAACAAATTGAAAGATAAAAACCATATGATTATCTCAATAGATGCAGAGAAAGCCTTTGACAAAATTCAACACTCATTTATGATTAAAACTCTCCAAAAAGCAGGAATAGAAGGAACATACCTCAACATAATAAAAGCTATATATGACAAACCCACAGCAAGCATCACCCTCAATGGTGAAAAATTGAAAGCATTTCCCCTGAAATCAGGAACAAGACAAGGGTGCCCACTCTCACCACTACTATTCAACATAGTGTTGGAAGTTTTGGCCACAGCAATCAGAGCAGAAAAAGAAGTAAAAGGAATCCAGATAGGAAAAGAAGAAGTGAAACTCTCACTGTTTGCAGATGACATGATCCTCTACATAGAAAACCCTAAAGACTCTACCAGAAAATTACTAGAGCTAATCAATGAATATAGTAAAGTTGCAGGATATAAAATTAACACACAGAAATCCCTTGCATTCCTATATACTAACAATGAAAAAACAGAAGGAGAAATTAAGGAAACAATACCATTCACCACTGCAACAAAAAGAATAAAATACTTAGCAGTATATCTACCTAAAGAAACAAAAGACCTATACATAGAAAACTATAAAACACTGATGAAAGAAATCAAAGAGGACACAAACAGATGGAGAAACATACCGTGTTCATGGATTGGAAGAATCAATATTGTCAAAATGGCTATTCTACCCAAAGCAATCTATAGATTCAATGCAGTCCCTATCAAGCTACCAATGGTATTTTTCACAGAACTAGAACAAATAATTTCACAATTTGTATGGAAATACAAAAAACCTCGAATAGCCAAAGTAATCCTGAGAAAGAAGAATGGAACTGGAGGAATCAACCTGCCTGACTTCAGACTCTACTACAAAGCCACAGTCATCAAGACAGTATGGTACTGGCACAAAGACAGAAATATAGATCAATGGAACAGAATAGAAAGCCCAGAGATAAATCCACGAACCTATGGACACCTTATCTTTGACAAAGGAGGCAAGGATATACAATGGAAAAAAGACAACCTCTTTAACAAGTGGTGCTGGGAAGGCTGGTCAACCACTTGTAAGAGAATGAAACTAGAACACTTTCTAACACCATACACAAAAATAAACTCAAAATGGATTAAAGATCTAAATGTAAGACCAGAAACTATAAAACTCCTAGAGGAGAACATAGGCAAAACACTCTCCGACATAAATCACAGCAAGATCCTCTATGACCCACCTCCCAGAATATTGGAAATAAAAGCAAAACTAAACAAATGGGACCTAATGAAACTTAAAAGCTTTTGCACTACAAAGGAAACTATAAGTAAGGTGAAAAGACAGCCCTCAGATTGGGAGAAAATAATAGCAAATGAAGAAACAGACAAAGGATTAATCTCAAAAATATACAAGCAACTCCTGCAGCTCAATTCCAGAAAAATAAATGACCCAATTCAAAAATGGGCCAAAGAACTAAACAGACATTTCTCCAAAGAAGACATACAGATGGCTAACAAACACATGAAAAGATGCTCAACATCACTCATTATTAGAGAAATGCAAATCAAAACCACAATGAGATACCATTACACGCCAGTCAGGATGGCTGCTATCCAAAAGTCTACAAGCAATAAATGCTGGAGAGGGTATGGAGAAAAGGGAACCCTCTTACACTGTTGGTGGGAATGCAAGCTAGTACAGCCGCTATGGAAAACAGTGTGGAGATTTCTTAAAAAACTGGAAATAGAACTGCCATATGACCCAGCAATCCCACTTCTGGGCATACACACTGAGGAAACCAGATCTGAAAGAGACACGTGCACCCCAATGTTCATTGCAGCATTGTTTATAATAGCCAGGACATGGAAGCAACCTAGATGCCCATCAACAGATGAATGGATAAGGAAGCTGTGGTACATATACACCATGGAATATTACTCAGCCGTTAAAAAGAATTCATTTGAACCAGTCCTAATGAGATGGATGAAACTGGAGCCCCTTATACAGAGTGAAGTAAGCCAGAAAGATAAAGAACATTACAGCATACTAACACATATATATGGAATTTAGAAAGATGGTAACGATAACCCTATATGCAAAACAGAAAAAGAGACACAGAAATACAGAACAGACTATTGAACTCTGTGGGAGAAGGGGAGGGTGGGATATTTCAAAAGAACAGCATGTATACTATCTATGGTGAAACAGATCCCCAGCCCAGGTGGGATGCATGAGACAAGTGCTCGGGCCTGGTGCACTGGGAAGACCCAGAGGAATCGGGTGGAGAGGGAGGTGGGAGGGGGAATCGGGATGGGGAATACGTGTAAATCTATGGCTGATTCATATCAATGTATGACAAAACCCACTGAAATGTTGTGAAGTAATTAGCCTCCAACTAATAAAAAATTAAAAAAAAAAAAAATCTAGCTGCTAAAAACATTACAGGCCAAAAATACTTCTGAAGCACCAAGACAGTTACCTGTGATTTAAATTCAAGAATAGAAACAACTAATAATAGGCAGATCATCAGCAAGTCTGCAAAAGGCTTGAGCACTATACTCAATAATGGAAAAGATTGTGAAAAAGAACATATATATATATGTATGTATATATATATGTATCATTGAGTCACTTTGCTATACAGCAGTCATTAACATAATTCAACTATACTTCAGTTAAAAGTAATTAAATAAAAATAAAATGAAAATATAGAAATGATAAAGGCAATAAAACTAAGAGTTATCTTTGATCTTTTCAAAGAACTGACAATCAACTGAACAGCATAACAAGAAGTATTTCTACTTTACCTGATGGCCAGTGAGCTGGAGATCTCAGAGCGGGAGGAAATGGGGAACAGAAAGGAAGGGCAATGGGGGTGGGGTAGGAAGAATGAAGATAGGAGATTGCTGTTTAGTATAAGAAACCTTGAGGAACTTTTGGACTCTTGTGCGTATATAGCTTAAATGCACTTAGCTTTGTGCATATATAACTAAAACAAATTTGTCAAAAAAAGAAAAGGGTACAGAAAAAATTTTTCTGGTGTAATGCCAGACTACAAGTTAAGGGCACAATCTACTGTCTAATGGATTTTTTTTAATCTCCTCCAGTACCTTCCTCATTTTAGTACTTCGATAAATACTAGTTCAGTGAGTGAAAGATGACTTAGAGTGAAATCTGCTCTTTTGCCTCTATAGAAAAAGATGACAAACAGGTAACGATGCGAGTGTGAGAAAATGTTAAGTCTAGCGATGGCCACTGTTTCTGAGGACACCACACACGTCGGGTGCTTTGGGGTGGAAGGAGGTTCTGAAGCATTCAGGTCAGAAGCCCAGACTGAAATCACACTGGAGGGTCTAACCAGCAAAGACTGAACCACTCACGCAGAGCTCACGCAGGAACACGGCGCTGACATCACACACTCACCAATGAGAGACAGGCAGGAATGCAAGCTCCATTTCCGGTAAACCAAAACTAACAACCAACATTCTCAAACTCTAAAGGAACCCAGTTTGGTTCCAGTAATCCAAGGTAACATGCAGAATCATGAAGACTAGCTATATTTGCAGGAAGCAGCCAGACTCTGTGGCAGTTACAAAGGCATGGTCTTTGATCAAAAAAATAAAACAAATCACCAATTAGCCTGTTCCTCCTCCTCCTATAAATCAGGAGTCTAGAGAAAAAAGCCATTTCCTTCAATGATGATTCATAAAGAAGGAACCAACACAGCAACTATGGAAAAATAAAAGAAAGAAAGAAGAGCTTCAACAAAACTTGTGAACAAAAGTAACTATGTCAATAGACACAAAACAGGTGAGAAATGAGGACCAAATACTTCCTCATTAATTTAAAAGAAAAACACACCCAGTTGAAGCTGTTGTAAAGCAACTGCAGGTAGTAAAAATGATTGGAATGATTCTAAAATATACACAGAAATGCAAAAGACCTAAAGTCTCTAAAATAATCTTGAAAAGAAGAGAATTGGAGGACTTAACTTATCTGACTTCAATACTTCAAAGTTATAGTCATTAAGAGAGTGAGGAGTTTGTATAAGCATCAATCCACAGATCAATGGAATAAAACAAAAAAAGACCCACACTTATAGGATCACTGGATTTTCAACCAAAGCACCAAAGAAATCCAATGGGGAAAGGAAAGTGTTTCAATACCTGGTACAAGAGTAAATGACATCTATATAAGAAACAGTGAACTTTAACATGACCAAAAAATTACCACTAGATGGACTATAGACCTAAAGGGCAAGTTGAAGCGTGAATTTTTCAGAGAAGAAAATCGTTATGATTTAGGGGGAAGCAAGGGTTCCTTAAGTCATGGAGAGCAACAATCATAACAAAAAACATTGATAAATTAAACTTCATCAAAATGAAACAGTTGTGCTCACTCAGATAAGGCAAAAAGAGGCACAGACTCCCACAGATTGGGAGAAACACTCACAGGATCACATATTTACAAAGGAATGGCATCCATTATATACAAAGAACTCTGAAAAACTCAGCACCACTATCCAAATGTCTTAATGGGCAAGGTTCAAATAGTGATGGATAAATAGAGATGTGATAAATAAAAACACTAAGACATTAGTAGAATTTAGGTAATATGTAAATAGGTATTTACTGTAAAATTCTATCAATTTTTTTGTATGTCTTAAAGTTTTCATAATAAAAGGTACCATTCAAAAGTTCTTTCTGGAAATTAAAGAAGACCTGACTCTATATACGTAAAGAATATATCATGTGCCAGGGAAAATGATCCACACATAGTGGTTAAAATCAAGACATATTATAGCAAAATTAGTAGGCTTTAAAACTGAAAAAGAATCTTTTGGGCAATCAGACTAAATATGGATTACTTGTAGCAAAAAATAAGAAAGCTGGAATAACATCTGTCTAGTTTCAGCAACAGCACTATACTGCTCCCCTAACCTCCTAAGGAAAAAAAAAACTCCTCACACGAACCTTTTTTGAGGAAAACGAGAAAATGAACTTTAACTAACAGGTTTAGGTAGGCTACACAAATAAGTAGATGGGGTTTCTAGGCGGAGCTAGTGGCGAAGAACCCGTCTGCCAATGCAGAAGATGTAAGGGACACGGGTTCAATCCCCAGGTTGGAAAGATCCCCTGGAGTAGGAAATGGCAACCTGCTCCAGTATTGTTAGAAAAATTCCATGCACAGAGAAGCCTGGTGGGCTATAGTCCCTGGGGCTGCAAGTGGGACACAATTGAGCACACATACCAAGTAAGTAGATACACTATGAATCATGAGGACCAAACTTCTCATCGTTGGAGAAAAAGAGATAAAATTAAGGAACGATTTCGGAGGCTAGGATAAACCCTGTGGTATTGGGCTGTACCTACAAACAGATGCACACAGGATGTACACAGATGTACATATGTGTGAATGCCTGTGTAGGTATGCATACACATACTTCCTAGCTCTGGCCACTGAAAAGACCAGAAGCAATGATTCCTCAAGAACAAGGAGCATATCTGGAACCCAGGTCTTGGTTTCTATTACCATTCTCCAAAAAAAAAAGGGACCAGCTTTCTTGGGGATGTAATGTGTTGGCCAAAAGTTCATTCAGATTTTTTCGTCCATTATGGCCACGTAAGATGCTGACATTTGGGGAGATTGGCTACAGGATATCTGGGAACTCAGTATAACTTCTGCGATTTTCCTACAAGTTGAAGATTATTTCAAAATAGTTTTTAAAAATGAAATGTGAAACTTCCCCCCAAAATAACCAATGCAAAAAACAAAAAACCCCTACCAACAAGAAAATTTAAGAACACTCTTGGTCATCTCCTTGGTCAAAGAGGAAACACAAACCAAAATCACAGATGGTGCAGGGTAGGGGTAGGAAATTAATAGATACAAGGAATATAGCCATTTATAATAACTTTAAATGGACTGTAATCTGTAAAAACATTGAATCATTCTGTTGTACACAAGAAACTATAACACTATAGATAAACTATACTTCAATTTAAAAAAATCATGGACTTAAGAATTGAAACATTTCACATTAGAACCTATGGGATACAGCGCTAACACAGTACTCAAAAGAAAATTTATATTAGTTCTTATATCAGCAAAAGGAAATAATAAATAGCAAATAATAAATCAGTAGCATCTGGGTCAAGATGTTTGCAAAGTATAAAATGGAACCAACAAAAGCAAAAAAAATTAATAGTGTTAAAAGCAGACATTAATAAATTAGAAAACAAAAGAGAGAAATAATAAACCTAAAAGATGGTTTAGAGGATAATAAATAAAACCAGATCCATGAGCTAACCCATTAAAGGAGAAGGGCATACAAATACAAATGCATAAACTAAGAAATTAAGGAGAAATCATCACAAAAAGAACAGAAGTTACTTTGCTCCACTCTATACAAAGCAAATTTTTAAACTTTTATAAAATGAACCACTTTCTAGGAAGGCATTTTATCAAAACGGACAAGAAATCTAAGTAGCTGTTACTGTTCTAACATGAAAATCTGCTAGTATTATATCATCTATGTAGAAATGGGGAGAAAAATAATACATCCATGCCTACACTCGTGAAGTACCTCTGAACGGGTAAACAACCATCACAGGTGAGGGGGACGTGGAGACTGTCAACCTGAGTGATGTAAGTCAGAGAAGGGCACATACCACACGACATCCCTTACATGCAGAATCTAAAGAGAAATGATATAAATGAATTTATTTACAAAACAGAAACATACTCACAGACTTAAGAGAATGAACTTACCGTCACCAGGGTAGGGTAAGGGAGATGGAGGCGGGAAGGGATAGTCTTGGAGTTTGGGATGGACATGCACACACTGCTATTTTTAAAATGGGCACCAGCAAAGACCTGCCACACAGCATAGGGCATCCCGCTCAATGTTATGTGGCAGCCTGGATGGGGGCAGTGTGGGGAGAGCGGGTACACGTGTATGTGTGGCTGAGCCCCTACAAAGTCCACCTGAAACTATCACAACATGGTTAACTGGCTAATGTCCAATATAAAAGCTTAAAAGAAAAACAACAGGCAAGGGGAACAGCCTTAGAGGAGAGACTTTTTGAGGTATATAAACACACATTTATAATTTTTAAACCATGTGATCCTATTACCTGACCAAAAAATTAACTAAGTAGCAAATAATTTTCCCTTGCAAGTAAAATACAGAACAAAAAATAAAAATCCATAGCAACCGGATCAATTCTCTCTGGTTATTATTCAATTTGTTTTCATTTACAAATTTACCTGCTCTGCAAATCCTGCCCATAGGCCTGCTAACCAACTAGCACCATCAACTCAATTTAAATCAAAGAATTTAAAGAAAGCATACTAAAGGTCTCTGGCACTCTGACTGTAAAACACACACTAGGATGTATACAACAGTAAAACTGGAAACTGAATAAAAAGCAAAACTGTTCTCACGCCAAATATTAAACACTCCAAAAAGCCAGAAATTCCCTAAACTCACCTTTTCAGAGACTACTTTTAGGTATTTTTCCAACATGATGAATTTGTTATTTCATTGTAGAATCACAACTTGAAATCTATTGTTTAGGAACTTAAAAATTAAATATGGCTTTCGGATTGTTTCTAGGCAAACAGGATCTTAGTTGGAACCAACAGAAATTGACTCAGGTAGAATAGTTAGAAAAACAATTTACTGAAGATGAGTGGTTAGAATTCACAGAAGCTCCAGTGAGGTTGAGGAACCAGGCTAGGAAGGTGGCAGAAATAAAGCAGGGCCGGAGCCAAAAATCACAGAATGGTCACAATGCCATAGCTTTCTGCTCCTCACCATCCATCAACAGTCGATGCTCTGGACTCTGCCCCTTAGTCCCTGGAGACCCCAAATCCACCACTGTCCATCACCAGAATGCACTGTCCACAATCTCTGCTTCTTTAGAAAAATACTGCTAAATATATCTTCTAATTTTTTGCTATTGGCATTTAGAAGTATAAACTGATCCACCTTAATAAATCCCCCTCTTAGTTCAAGCAATCTGCCTGTTTTGGAGGGGTTTTCCATGTCATCTGAAAAAAAATGAAGCTCCACACAAAGTCCGGGAAAGGAATAGCCACGTGGCTGAGCTTAGGTCACATGACTGAACGGGTCAAGCAAACATCTGGCATTTTTTAGTTTCCATAGTGGGAGGAAGATACTTTCTCTCAACAAGATTCATTAAATGGGGAATTTTCCAAAGATAAGAAAGGAACATAAAAAAATAATTTTTGCTAACATTCAGAGTATACTGTAGGAAAATATTCTGTCAGAAATGATCATGACAAAAATAATATTATAGAAATGATTGTGAAATAAGAAGAAATACCATAAATCAATAAAAAATATATACATAAAAATAGGAGGCATATAGACAACTAAGTCTCATTGGGATACAAAAATAAGAATTATATTCTAAGTAAAAGTAAACACAAGAATGAAAGAATGAAATAGAAATACCACCCTTGGTTGGTATCACAGATCCTTCAGAGCACGTGGAATTCATTCCTCTCTACTCTTCCTGCAATTTCAGAATGCAGTTAGTGAACTCTCAGTAATGCAACAACAGCCAATTGTTTGAAACCTTGAATTTTCCATAAATGTCTCATCAAAGTAAACCAATGGACATTTAAGGAAAAACCATCAGAGAGGAACAAAGAAATAGAAACACAGCAAATGATTACTTTTCTGTCTCTCCTTTCTTCCCCAAGGGGCATCTTACAGTTCCCCACTTCAAGGAAAAAGCATGAAGAACAGAAAGTCCAACGAGGATGAAGAGACTATGATCTCCTTCACTGTCTATGCGTATTCTTGTCTAGTTTTTTCATTTCTAATTTTCTCCTCACATGTTAAAGTACACCCATGGTAATTCACATTTTTATAAAAGCTGAAAATGTTAGCAAAACACAAATTTACTTTGGCCAATTTACTCTAGGTTAATTTCAAATGGGAGAGTAGGGGACAGTTTCATAAAAGGGATGAGCTGGGAGCTGAAGGAGGAATAAGAAAGAAAAAGGAAGAAGCAACGTTTAGGGTGAGGAGTATCACAAAGGCAACCAAGGACATGCAAGGTCTGTGTAATAAACTGGCGGCAGAATGACTACAGCCCAGACCTACTAACACCATGGTGTGAAGTGAAGCGTGCTCAGTCGTGTCCGACTCTCTGCGACCCCATGGCTATACAGTCCACGGAATTCTCCAGGCCAGAATACTGGAGTGGGGAGCCTTTCCCCTCTCCAGGGGATCTTCCCGACCCAGGGATCGAACCCAGGTCTCCCACACTGCAGGTGGATTCATTACCAGCTGAGCCACAAGGGAATCCCACACTATGATGTAAAGAACCTTTAATAAGCAGACCAGAAACCTGGAAGAGAGGCAGTTTGGAGAAACCACATTAATTTAGTTATGGACAGATTAAGAGCTGCCCATAAAATACTTCAAATGATGTTATCAAGTCGGCAGTTGAAAGTAGAGACTCAAGAAGAAGCTAGAGATCTAGATTAGGAGCCATCCTACAAGACAATCATGGTCAGAGCCACAGAACACGCATTTGGGAATAGTATTAAATGAGTCCCAGGCTACCAGACACTTAGGTGAAAACTCTTAACCAGTGTTGAACCAAATGTGGCGATTAATAATTTTATACTGGGACTTTCCTGGTGGTATAGTATCTTCCAAAAGTGTGATCTCATTGCACCTCCCTGTAACAGTGTTGACCTCTAAGGCATTACTTCCCTTTTAAAGATGAAGAAACTGAGGCTGCCCAAAAAAGCTACCTGCTCCAGTGGCAGAATCCAGACCCTGAACACAGGTCATGTTACTCCAAACCCAGCATTATTATATCTTAGTGATCAGAGAAACAGCTACAGCAAAAGGGTCATGAATCTTCATCGTGGGTTCAAAAGCTATAACAAACCTAGCACATTAAAAAGCAGAGACATCATTTTGCCAACAAAGGTCCATACAGTCAAAACTATGTTTTTTCTAGTAGTCATGTACAGACATGAAAGGTGACCAGAAAGAAGGCTGAGTGCCAAAGTATTGATGCTTTTGAACTGTGGTGCTAGAGAAGACTTTTCAGAGTCCCTTGGACAGCAAGGAGATCAAACCAGTCAATCCTAAAGGAACTCAACCCTGACTATTCATTGGAAGAACTGATTCCGAAGCTGAAGCTCCAATATTTTGGTCACTTGATGCCAAGAGCTGACTCACTGGAAAAGACCCTGGTGCTGGGAAAGACTGAGGCAGGAGATGGGGGAGACAGAGGATGAGATGGCATTACCAACTCAATGAACACGAACTTGAGCAAATTCCGGGAGACAGTGAAGGACAGGAAAGCCTGGTGTGCCGCAGTCCATGGGGTCGCAAAGAGTTGGACACAACTCAGTGACTGAACAACAGCAAGTGTTTCTCTCTGTCTATAAGCTGGGTACAACTTTTCAAATGAGTAAGGATAGTTTTTTATTCTACAGTTTTTAAATTTTAAGGCTCTTTCCCTGATAAAAATCAATACAAGCTCTTTGCAAAAAAGTTCCAACCTTAGGTCCTCCCTGGTGGTAGAGTGGATAAGAATCCACCTGCCAATGCAGGGCACACAGACTTGACCCTTGGTCTGGGAAGATCCCACCCGCCGTGGGGCAACTACGCCATGCCTCACAACCACTGAGCCCGCACGCGCCAGAGCCCACGCTCCCCACAAGACAGGCTACTGCAGTGAGACGCTCCCACGCAGCAACACAGACCAGCACGATCAAAATAAACAAACAGTCATTTTCTTCCATTTTAATTTTACAAAACTACATGGAATATAAAGTGGTTTCTTCCTATAATCCCCATCCTCAAGATATCTGCTACCAACAGTTTCAAGTCCAAGAAAATCTAAAAAGAGGGGATATATGTGTGTGTACACACACACACACACACGCACACGCGCGTATAAAACTGACTTGCTTTACCATGCAGCAGAAACTAACACAGCAAAGTAAAGCAAGGAGGCTTCAATGAAAATTAATCTAAAAAATGGTTTCCAGTCTGTTTCACGAGACCATTTTCTCTATTCACTTTACCAACGCACATTAAGAGCTGTACGAATGCGTCATGTACTGGAATATATTTAAACACACACAGTGTTTCTACTGGATCAATTTTTAGAAGCAGGATGTTAGCTCACAGAGGAAACCTGACATTTTAACAGCTATTGACAAACTGCTTTCTAAAGAGGTTGTACCAATTTCTACCGATATACAATCTGTGATTGACAAATTTGATTAATTAAAATGTACAATTTCTATAACAGACAAAAACATCATAAACAAAGCTCATGCAAAAAACAAACTGGACAACAGAGTTAATTAGACAGTCAGAGTTCACTTATATGAAAATTTCTTATAAATCAAAACTTACAAATGAAAAGGATGAGCAAAGGCTATTCAACATCACTCATTATCGGAGAACTGCAAGTCAAAACCACAGTGAGGAACCATCTCACACCCGTGAGAAGGGCTGCTATCGAAAAGTCTACAAACAATAAATGCTGGAGAGGGTGTGGAGAAAAAGTAACCCTCTTACACTGCTGGTGGGAATGCAAACTAGTACAGCCACTCTGGAGAACAGTGTGGATATTCCTTAAAAAACTAGAAATAGAATGCAACCCAGCAATTCCACTGCTGGGCATGCACACTGAGGAAATCAGAAATGAAAGAGACACGTGTACCCCAATTTTCATTGCAGCACTGTTTACAATAGCCAGGACATGGAAGCAACCTAGATGTCCATTGGTAGACAAATGGATAAGAGAGTTGTGGTAGACATACACAATGGAATATTACTCAGCTATAACAAAGAACGCATTTGAGTCAGTTCTAATGAGGTGGATGAAACTGGAGCCTATTATAGAGAGTAAGAAACAAAGTCAGAAGGAAAAACACCAATACAGTATAGTAATGCATGCATATGGAATTTAAAAAGATGGTAACGACGACTCTATATACAAGACAGCAAAAGAGACACAGATGTAAAGAACAGACTTTTGGACTCTGTGTGAGAAGGCGAGGGTGGGATGATCTGAAAGAACAGCATTGAAACGTAAATTACCATATGTGAAATAGATGACCAAGCCAAGTTCGATGCATGAAACAGGGCACTCAACGCCGGTGCACTGGGACAACCCAGAGGGATCGGATGGGGAGGGTGGTGGGGGGGGGGGGGTTCAGGATGGGGGACACATGTACACCTGTGGCTGATTCATGTCAGTGTACGGCAAAAACCACCACAATATTGTAAATTAATTAGCCTTCAACTAAAATAAATAAGTTAAAAAACAATAATATTATAAATACAAATGGCCCAAATATATATAAACCACTTAATCCAATAGACAAATCCAAATAGACAAATGAAACAAAAGCAATGTATATCATTACCGATCAAATTAGCCAAAATAAACTTAAAGAATAATAATGTTATCTCACAGAACCTGGGGACAGGGTACCAAGCTCTCTCCCAAACTGCTGAAAAGGGACATGAGCAGCTCAGCTTCTGCAGGGCATCTTGCCCAGGTGTGAACATTTAATGTATGTGGACTCCACCCAGTAATTCCACAGTTAGGAACTGATCCTCCATCAGTACCAGCCAAGTGCACAACCATTTATTTACAGTAATGTTCAGTGCAGTGTGAAAACAGCAAAGGTATGAAACAGTCTAAATCTGTCAATCAGAAATTAAATCAAGAATACTAAAAACCATACAGTGGAACGTTACAAAGCCATAACAATGATGGTGTGATAGCTATCTGTTTTAGCTTGGGAAAATGTCCATGATACTAAGAAATATACAGAACAATTCCATTTATATATATGTATACAGTCAGGAAAAATTTCTTAAGATATATGTATTTCATATTTCATATCTCAAGATGTATGTATTTCAAAATAGTGACAGTTGTTATATCTATATGGAGGAGTTAACAGGCAATTTTTCAATATACATTTCTGTAATGTTTTGAACAATATACATGTGTCTATTCTTTATATATAAACAAGAACATTTTCATTTAAAAAGAGACAGGAAACACTGAAAAGTTGGGAATCAGTGGGCCAGAATCGGATGAGGTTATAAAACCTTCTTATGTTCTGAAATTCTATATAATAACTGAGGAAATATTTATTCCAGGGTGCTTCTTCCTCATTAAAAAACTTGCTCAAGATTTACTCTTTCCCCATATCTTTGGAGGAGACTAAAATAAAAGAAACCTAGTATTTATCATTAACATGATGTTTGACTTTTCATTTTTGGACTTTTTAAAATTTATTTGTTTTTAAATGAAGGACAATTGCTTTACAGAACTGTGGTGGCTTCCACCAAACATCAACATGAATCAGCCATAGGTTCACAATAATGTGGCTGCACCTTGGGAGTACAGAGAAGAGGTAGGGAGGACAGAAATGATGAAAACCCCAGCCGAGGCTAAACCTTTCTCAGGGTTCAAAACTCCCAAAACACATCAATGCACATCTCCAAGTTCAGGTCCTGGAGCTAAAAATGGAGACTTGTTTGTAAAGACCTACATATATAATAATATCATCCAACTGACAACAGATATTACCATTCCTGGATTGTGAATACAGAAAGGAAGTGAATGCAAACATTACAAGTTAGATTTATATTTAACTGTCAGATGGAACAGACCACCTAACCTTTACTCATCACATTTTATACAAAAAGTTTATAAGAGCATATTCAAAATATGGCCTCAATTCTCACAGATTATATGTGATAAAAATATATATATATAACAAATAATTACCTCTCCTATGAAGACTACTATAACACAGTCCAACTTCTCTTCAGGATACAGATTATCAATAAGGGAATGAAGAGTTTCTATGAGGTAAGATTTAACTTCTCTCTTCACTGTAGGAATTCCCATTACTATTGAAACTGAAACAAAAAAATGATAATTATATTAAAAGACGTCACAAAGACAATGCAGAAAAACTACACTATTTCAAAATTATACCCTCTCAAGTGGATAGAAAGAATTGGGTGATCGAAATATACTACATTTCAGAAAGAAAAATAGTCAAAGATATGGGGCATACCTATTACACAATAATTCTTTTCCATACAGTTTCTTCATAAGAAAAGCAATAATGTCAAAGAACTGATAAAGATGAAAGACATTAAACCACACAGTAAAAATGGACAGTAAAGTGTAAACAACAGATTTTATGATACAACTAAAACTCAGAAATATTAAACACATCCTAAAAATTAATGTCTCACATGTTATGTATGAGGTGCCCTAAGGAGGACACAACATCCCTTCTGTGACTTTTTTTCCAAATTCATAACCTCAATCTAACCATGAAGAAACGTCAGACAAATACAAACTCAGGGGATACTCCACCAAGACCAGGAAAGAAAGGATGAGGAACTGTCCTTGACTGGAGAAGACTAAGGGGACCTGACAATTACATGAAATACAGGATCCTGAGTTAGATCCTGGGACAGAATAACAGCAACAATAAAATGACACAATCTGAGTAAGAGCCAAGGTTAACAGCATTAACGCTAATTTCCTGGTTTTCATCATCATACTACAGCTACATAGGTGTGAATATTTACAGAAACTAAGTGAGGTAATACGGAAACTGTGTACTATTTGTGCAACTGTAAGTCTAAAATTACAGTCAAGTCTACCATAACTCTTGTTTTGAAGCATTCTTCTGACATGATGAATACACTAGAGAACAATTTGGGCATGACGTGGATTTTATGTTGGCTTTTATACAATTTCCCCCCGGGACAAACACTAGGTGAGCACAGAAAACTGTACCCATGTGGACTGAGTTCAGAAAAGTGACCCAAGCCGGGTAAAAATAATGCACAGCTGTCCCAGTCACTGCTCGCTGAGAACCACACCCGTCTATTTCTGGTGCTACAACTTTCCACCAGAATTCAGTTCACCCACTTTGCACCACTTCATAAACACCTTCCAAGCGGCAGTCCCCCTGAAGCCCACTTTAACAAGCAATCCTCAAGTCCTTTTCACAAGATATTGATAGAATATCATATTTATTGTAGTATTTATGCACTTCTCCTTCATTCAATATGTGCAACATTGTGCCACTGCTTTTATTAGCTTATCTTTTCTTCGTGTGCAACTGACAGTGGTTTTTGAGTGTTGTGATCCTAACCCCATTTTTAGCATTTTATGACACAATTCTGCATAGCACAGTAATATTTAGGAACACATACATTACAGTATTTCACAATGTTTTTAAAAATAACATCTTTCAAAGTCTTAGTATCCTAAGTGTTATATATCAGTGGAGAAGTAGCTTGCAAAATTTAAAATGAAGTTTTAATTATGTCACAATTTATTAGAGATACTATACTACAAAATATCAACTTTTTCCATAATCCAAATGAACTTTTTGGCCAACCCAATACTTAGAGGTCATAGACTTTTAAAGCTAGAAGGAGGCTTAAAGCTTATGGATCCATGATGTTACTACCAGGATTGTGCAATTCAGAATGCTAAGGTCCAAATAGCTTAAGGGAAACCCCCAAGTTTGAATACCATAATCGTCTCTCTCATTCTGGGCTGAAGAGTTTTCAAGGACTCAAAAAAAGGTGTGCTATATTTGTTTTGAACATACATATTGAACACGTTAAATTCAAGGCATTATTCTAGGTGTTAGGGATATAAGAGTAAACAACACAGATAAGGTCCTTGCCTTCATGGGACCTTTCTTACTGAACACATTCTAGAGGATGGAAAAAGATAAATAATTGTTAATAATCTTGATGTGAAGAGCCAATTCATTGGAAAAGACCCTGATGCTGGGAAAGAATGAAGGCAAAAGGAGACGGGGGCGGCAGAGGATGAGATGGTTAGATAGCACCACCAACTCAATGGACAGGAATCTAAGAAAATACCAGGAGAGAGTGGAGAACAGGGGAGCCTGTTGTGCTTCAGTCCATGGGGTCACAAAGAGTTGGACATGACTTAGCATTTCTGAACAACAACAATAATCTTAAAACGTGGCAGTATTAGAAAGAATGTGCAGAGCACGGGGGAAGGAAAGGTACCTCTAGAGATAGTACAGTCACGGACACTCTAATATCAACTGAGCTGGTAATTAATGACGAGAAAGAGAAGATGACGAAGACGAGGAAACAGCTGGGTGCTGAAGAGGGAATGGTCTTAAGGTAGTCACAAGGGCAAGAACAGAATGTATCCAAAGCAGAATGAGATTAGATTCAGAGGCATCAGTTCAGGATCAGATCACATATAACCTTAAATTTAGTTTTAGTTTTGTGCAAGCGAAAGCCATTGTAAGGTGGTAAGTGGGGAAGTGATAGTAACCAATTTGCAATCTTAAAAGGTTACCAAACTTTGTGGAGAACAGACACGAAAGTTTAGACGGCATGTTTAGAGAAGAAGCCATTTTTCCCCAATAGACTATTTTGGAGATGAAATAGAAATTCTTTAGTTTAAACCAAGGCACTCAAGGTCTCCAAAAGCACTAAAAAGGAAAGTACTAATTTCAGCTAAATCTACAGAATTAAGAGTATCCGTGCCAGTGGTACTTCACAAAATACCATTAAAAAAGGACAGCTGTTTCCTGACTTCTGGACATGTGGTAAGGTCCTCTTTGTGCATGCTGTGTGCTAAGTCACTTCAGCCGTGTCCAACTCGTTGCCACCCCATGGACTGTAGCCCACCAGGGTCCTCTGTCCATGGGATTCTCCAGGCAAGAACACTGGAGTATCACACCCTCCTCCAGGGGATCCTCCCAACCCCAGGATCCAATCCATGCCTCCGTGTCTCTGGCACTGGCAGGAGGGTTCTTCACCACTAGCCACCTGAGTGGCCGGAGAACCTGGGGGGAGAGGATCTGAGTAATGACGATGCGTCACCACCATGTGTAACTCACGTCCTGAGTACCTGGAACTGCAGTGTGAAATCTTTTCTGCCCAGCAGAGCAGCCAGTCACATTCAACATGGCAACTGCTCCATCAGCCTGGATCCGGAGTGGTCAGTGATGCATGAAGTCCCCTACTAACCCTAATGATCATGTACTTTGAGCAGAAATAAACAAACCTTCAATTACTTAAATTTGGGGGGTTGTTAGTTACCACCACATAACCCAGCCTGTCCTGTTTGCTACAATCCTTCTTCTATGGTTTACAAGGTAGAAAATGAATGCATTCTAAGGGGTAAGAGTTTGGAAGAAAAACGTCAGCAACATGAACAATAAGGCCATATCATCCTCCTAATGGGGGCTTCCCTCATGGCTCAGATGGTAAAGAATCCTCCTGCGACTCAGGAGACTTGGTTTCAAGCCCTAGGATGGAAAGATCTCCTGGAGAAGGGAATAGCTACTCACTCCAGTATTCTTGCCTGGAGAATTCCATGGACAGAGGAGCCTGATGGGCTACAGTCCCTGGAGTCACGAGCAGTTGGACGTAACTGAGCGACTAAGCACACACGTCATCTTGATGTAAGGAGCAAGGTGAATCGAGCAGCCAAACAGAAAAAGAGCCCCAGGGCTGGCCCAGGTGCTGTCCCACTGATTCACTGTCCAGTGTTCCCATTCAAGGATGAACTGTGCGTCTGTGATACATCCGTAATTCACTAGACAACCTAAAACCACAGCTGCAACTTACAACACAGAAAGAAACTCTCAGAGAAGGAGCTCATGGCTGCTGGGGGGAGGGATGGGGAAAATAGAGTTAGGGAGTTTGGGATGAACGTGTGCACACTGCGATATCCACAATGGATAAGGAACAAGGACCTACTGTGTGGTACTCAGTACTCTGCACAGAGGCATGTGGCGGCCTGATGGGAGGGGAGTCTGGGGGAGAATGGATACATACACAGGCATCGCTGAGTCCCCTCGCTGTCCACCTGAAACTGTCACACTATTAACTGGCTACACCCAAATACAAAATACTGTTCATGGGGTTCTCAAGGCAAGAATACTTAAGTGGTTTGCCATTCCCTTCTCCAGTGGACCACATTTTGTCAGAACTCTCCACCATGACTCATCCGTCTTGGGTGGCCCCACACGGCATGGCTCATAGTTTCATTTTGTATTTGGGTATAGGAATTAACAATGGTGGATAATTTCAGGTGAAAAGGGAAGGGACTCAGTGATATATACATATGTATCCATTTTCCTGCAAACTCTGCTCCCATCCAGGCTGCCACATAACACTGACCATTATATCTACTACTGTGGGCAAGAATCCCTTAGAAGAAATGGAGTAGCCATCACAAAAGAGTGCAAAATGCAGTACTTGGATGGAATCTCAAAAACAACAGAATGATCTCTGTTCATTTCCAAGGCAAACCATTCAATATCACAGTAATCCAAGCCTATGCCCCGACCAGTAATGCTGAAGAGGCTGAAGTTGAACGGTTCCATGAAGACCTACAAGACCTTCTAGAACTAACGCCCTAAAAAGATGTCCTTTTCATTATAGAGGACTGGAATGCAAAAGTAGGAAGTCAAGAAACACCTGGAGTAACAGAAAAATTTGGCCTTGGAGTACAGAATGAACCACGACAAAGGCTAGTGGAGTTTTGCCAAGAGAACGCACTGGTCATAGTGAACACCCTCTTCCAACAACACAAGAGAACACTCTACACAAGGACATCACCAGATGGTCAACACCAAAATCAGACTGATTATATTCTTTGCAGCCAAAGATGGAGAAGCTCTATACAGTCAGCAAAAACAAGACTGGAAGCTGACTGTGGCTCAGATCATGAACTCCTTATTGCCAAATTTAGACTTAAATTGAAGAAAGTAGGGAAAACCACTAGACCATTCAGGTATGACCTAAATCAAATCCCTAGCAATTATACAGTGGAAGTGAGAAACAGATTTAAGGGACCATATTTGATATACAGAATGCCTGATGAACTATGGACAGAGGTTCATGACACTGTACAGGAGAAGGGAACAAGACTATCGCCAAGAAAAAGAAATGCAAAAAAGCAAAATGGTTGTCTGAGGAGGCCTTACAAATAGCTGTGAAAAGAAGAGAAGTGAAAGACAAAGGAGAAAAGGAAAGATATTCCCATTTGAATGCAGAGTTCCAAAGAATAGCAAGGAGAGATAAGAAAGCCTTCCTCAGCAATCAGTGCAAAGAAATAGAGGAAAACAACAGAAGGGGAAAGACTAGAGATCTCTTCAAGAAAATTAGAGATACCAAGGGAACATTTCATGCAAAGATGGGTACAATAAAGGACAGAAATGGTATGGACCTAACAGAAGCAGAAGATATTAAGAAGAGGTGGCAAGAATACACAGAAAAACTGTACAAAAAAGATCTTCACAACCCAGATAATTATGATGGTGTGATCACTCACCTAGAGCCAGACATCCTGGAATGTGAAGTCAAGTGGGTCTTAGGAAGCATCACTACGAACAAAGCTAGTGGAAGGGATGGAATTCCAGTTAAGCTATTTCAAATCCTAAAAGATGATGCTGTGAAAGTGCTGCACTCAATATGCCAGCAAATATGGAAAACTCAGCAGTGGTCACAGGACTGGAAAAGGTCCATTTTCATTCCAATCCCTAAGAAAGGCAATGCCAAAGAATGCTCAAACTACCCCTCAATTGCACTCATCTCACATGCTAGCAAAGTAATGCTCAAAATTCTCCAAGCCAGGCTTCAACAATATGTGAACCGTGAACTTCCAGATGTTCAAGTTGGTTTTAGAAAAGGCAGAGGAACCAGAGATCAAATTGCCAACATCTGCTAGATCACCGAAAAAGCAAGAGAGTTCCAGAAAAATATCTATTTCTGCTTTATTGACTATGCCAAAGCCTTTGACTGTGCGGATCACAACAAACTGTGGAAACTTCTGAAAGAGATGGGAATACCAGACCACCTGACCTGCCTCTTGAGAAATCTGTATGTAGGTCAGGAAGCAACAGTTAGAACTGGACATGGAACAACAGACTGGTTCCAAATCAAGAAAGGAGTACATCAAGGCTGTATATTGTCATCCTGCATACTTAACTTCTATGCACAGTATATCATGAGAAATGGTGGACTGGATAAAGCACAAGCTGGAATCAAGACTGCTGGGAGAAATAGCAATAACCCCAGATATGCAGATAACACCACCCTTAAGGCAGAATGTGAAGAAGAACTAAAGAGCCTCTTGAAAGTGAAAGAGGAGAGTGAAAAAGTTGGCTTAAAGCTCAACACTCAGAAAACTAACATCATGGCATCCAGTCCCATCACTTCATGGCAAATAGATGGAGAAACAGTGGAAGACTTTATTTTTTTTGGCTCCAAAACCACTGCAGATGGTGACTGCAGCCATGAAATTAAAAGACGCTTACTCCTTGGGAGAAAAGTTATGACCAACCTAGACAGTATATTAAAAAGCACAGATGTTACTTTGCCAACAAAGGTCCATCTAGTCAAGGCTATGGTTTTTCTAGTAGTCATGTATGGATGTGAGAGTTGGACTGTGAAGAAAGCTGAGCACCGAAGAATTGATGCTGCTTAACTATGGTGGTGGAGAAGACTCTTTAGAGTCCCTTGGACTGCAAGGAGATCCAACCAGTCAATCCTAAAGGAAATCAGTCCTGAATATTCATTGAAAGGACTGATGTTGAAGCTGAAACTCCAATACTTTGGCCACCTGATGTGAAGAACTGACTCATCTGAAAAGACCCTGATGCTGGGAAACATTGAAGGCAGGGGGAGAAGGGGACGACAGAGGATGAGATCGTTGGATGGCATCACTGACTCAATGGACATGAGTTTGAGTAAACTGCAGGAGTTGGTGATGGACAAAGAGGCCTGGCGTGCTGCAGTCCGTGGGTTCGCAGAGTTGGACATGGCTGAGTGACTGAACTGAACTGAAATACAAAGTAAAACATCTAAAGAAATAAAATAAAACACAGTCATAAGCTAGCTAAGGCCACTGCTTCATGGAGTTTATAAATTGACAGAGATATCAACAGTTGTATCAGTTTTCTTCCACTTTCCAGCAAGTTTTCAATCGAGTACTTATTTCCTTTAAAAATCAAAAACAGCCTTAATTTGGCATTTCTTCAATTACTCAGTTTATATTTGTTAAAAATAAATTACTCATTGGAAACGCATCACAGAGCAAGTGTGTGGTTCCCTTTACTTGTAGACCTGTTAGATCTGTGGGAAAAACTACACAACCGGGCTGCCAAGTAAACTATGAAAAACCTAAAAAACATTTATTACCTTAGGTATTGGCATGTCCCAGTGATCTGTACTGCTCTAAGGTGTGGCAATGAAGCTAAAGGGTCAGATTCAGGGGGAAATTTGAAGATGCTATGCTCTGAAGATAAAAGAAGGGCTCACAGACTAAAGAATGTAGGTGTCTCTAGAAGCTGGAAAAGGCAAAGAAATGGACTTTCCTCCAGAGCTTCCAAAGGAAACACACTCCCATTTACACACTGATTTTAGGACTTCTGACCTCCCGAACTATAAGATCATAAATTTGTGTGGTCTCAAGTTGCTACACAGCAACAGGAAACTAATTCACCCATCTTTACCAGTAAACTACCTTATCCTCTGATCTCAGGTCAAATGTATTTTTCAAGACTAAACTCTTTAATTAATACTCTTTCTATTCATTCTCAAACTATCCTTTACATCATTAGCATTGTTCAACTGTACAATGGTTTATATAATTGGTTATTTGACTAAAACATTCTTCCTTTAGTAGAATGAGGATCACAAGACTAGGAATCACATCTGATTTTGTGTAACAAAACTCACACAAGTGTGCATGGATTTTTTTGGCTGCACTGGGTCTTGGTTGCAGCATGTGGGACCTTTAGTTGTGGCATGCTAACTCTTGGTTGAGGCATGTGGGATCTAGCTCTAACCCAGGCCCTCTGCATTGGGAGCACAGAGTCACAGCCACTGGACCACCAGAGGAGTCTCCCCACTTTTTCTTTTAACTTCAGCAAATATTTAAAGAATTACCCACTGGCCTCTACCAAATCAGTAATGCCCTTCTGATAGGTAACCTGTGGAGGGTCTTTTTTCAACCACCTTGCCCAGCACTGAGTGAGTCCTTCATCTGAAGACACGTGTGTTTCTTCAATCAAAGAAATTTTCTTCTACTATTTATTTGATTATTTCTCCCACTTACTCTCTTTGTTCTCTTTCTCAAATTCCTATTAGATAAATGTCAGAATGTTTGTCTGTCTGAACTCTTCGTATCCTTTATGTTGCATTCTAGAAGAACTCCACAGCCAGCTCAATCTTTCTGATCACTAAATTGATCTTTAGCTATATCCATCCTTACAACATGGAAACCTAAAATACAAATATCAAAATAAAAACACAAAGATGTCTAACTGATCCTTTTACAAATAGTCACTTATGAGCTGTCACTTCTAATCCCTCTGAAAATATGTCTTAATATTATACTCTGCTTGCTCTGTGAGTCATTGAGTCATTCATGATGTTGGTTTTCTTAAATATCTGGGAACCCTAGTTATACAAGATGGCCTCTGACCCATCTGCGCTTGCTGTGCCAGTTTACTGCAGTCTGCCTTTGTAAATCTGCAGGAGGATGGGTGGATGTGAGAATTCCTTTCTTGAGGAGGTCAGTAGCTGCCTTGACCACTCTTCTCCCTCCTTACCCTTAGAAGGATGAGCTGGTCTGAGTAGTGTTCCTTAATCAGCCTGACCTGGGAAGAACAGAATTGTAAGCAAAAAGCAGTTTTCTTTGATCTGAAACAACTGACGCTCCTGGGAACTTCTCTGGCAGTCTAGTGGTTAAGACTGTGCTTTCAACGCATGGGGAGAAGGTTCAGTCCCACATGCCAAGTGGTGTGGCCAAAAAATTTAAAAATTAAAAAAAAAGGCTCACTGGGGAGTCCATACAAAAAAATTAATTAAAGTAAATAAATAAACTGAAGTTCTTTATATACAGTGCCTAGATAGGTTTTAGGGCTCCACAAAACCCCAGAAATTACATATAAAATTACTTTTCTAGGAGCATGTTTCTAAGTAGAAAGTTAATAGATTTCCTAAAATAACTAAAGGGTTCTATTACTTTAAAAATATTAAGAACCATTGCCTAAAGATTTAGGAAGAAAGATTTTTAAAGAAAATCTGCAGGTTTTCTTGGTTGTTTTTCCCCACGTTGTCTGCTTTTTCTATCTTTAGAAAACAGTTTCAGCTTAATAAGAATGTTAACTACTGAGAGGCTGGTTGACTAAGATTTTATTATATTTATGATGAAAAAATCTTTAACAAATGGGATAGAAAAAGCAACTTCAAAAAAGAGAGAATGTCACATTCATGAAACAAGAAGAACTGACTATAAAAGAACCTATACGAGATCTTGGAGGTTTTCAATGACTTTAAAAATACTTTCTTTTGATTTGATTCTTATTAATAAATAAACAGTCTAAAACAACAAATGCATGAAATGGCTACAGCATCTTACCCAGATGGTGATTTTTTTAAAATAAACTAAAACTTTTATTAAAGTTCTATTAGTAAGCATATTGAATGCTACAAGATGCACAAATGGCTCTTTTGCATGAGGATGCTAGTATAAATTAATTTTATTTATATAATATACAAATACTTAATTTGCTTGTAACTATTTAAATGGAGACTATTCAACTAAGAGTACTAATGTGCATTTTTCTTTTTTTTCTCTTATTTTTAAATTACTTTTTAATTAGATAAATTAAGATTTTTAGTTGGAGTTGCAATATCAAACTCTCAGAAATTAATAGAATGAAGAGACAGAAATGTAGAAGGATATAGTAGACCTGAAAAGCACCATGAACCAACTAAACATAATTAAGATTTATACAATTTTCACACAACAGTAGGATACAAATTCAAGTTCCCATAGACTATAAACTAGGAGACACTGGAACATATCCAGGGATAAAAAACAATTTTATAGTCTAAAGGTATTGAAATCATACAGAGTGTGTTCTTATCACTGTGAAATCACTATCAAAAGATATTTGAAAATAACCTGCACATTTTCAAGTGAAATGTGACATTCACAAAGAGATATTTGACTTAGCCACTGAAAGCCTCAGTGAAGTTAATACCACATAATACTCCAAGACACAATTCAGACCAGCAATGAAACTACAATAGGAAACAAAACAAACATACCTCCTGTTCGTCCATTTCCAATCTGTACGGCAGGTTGAAGGCTTCCTTCATTTTGCAGTAAATGAGGCAAATGATGATAAACACTTGGCACTTGAAGAGACTTTCTGCTTGTTAGCTCCTTTAATATCTTTAGAGTATCATCTGAAACACAGAAGGATAATCATTCCATGGTAATACCTTACTTTTAGATGTTACGGATGCTACCAAGACAGCAGTAAAAATGTATGAAAACCAAAAGAATTTTCTCTCCTAAATTTTTCTCTCATACTGTGGTGAGTGAGATTTCCATGGACACTTGCAACCAGAGTCTCACAGAGTCATGATGTTGAGAACAGTCTAAATAAAGCTAAATACGTGAGCTAAAGTACTATGAGAAGGTAGGACACGAATTCCTCATCTTTGTAATATGTCAGAACTTGAGTGCAAGGGGACAGACTTTAAACAAGTGACCCATTCATGAAAATGTAACAATAACAAATACAACAACCACCAGTAGCTTCCACTTTTTTATGCTACCACATTTGCCCAAAATTTCACATGGAAGATTTTTCTTTTAATTCAAGTACAATAATTTAAACAACACAAGTTAAGAATCTTTGGTACAGTTCATAACTTTCAAATCATTTTTCAGTTTTTATGAGAGGAACCAATGAACCATTTAATATAATACAAAAATAAAACCTTGACAGGATAAGGAATATCGTTTTCAAATTTCACTGAACTAGAACTTAACTTTTGACATAAGGAAGTAAGCAGTAAGGACTGGTAACCTCAACAATAATTTCATATAGAGCAATATGAAAACTCCATTAAAAAAAAAAAAAGAAAACTCCATTAAAATATTCCAAAAATTCAGAACCGAAAATTCATAGAAGAAATGCAAAAGGACTATCATACATGAAATTCAAGTTTAATCTTATGTTAAAGCAACAACCTACAAATTATAAGACAACAATATTCACCTTCAAATTAAATTAGCAGATTAAATAATATATTAAATTGTGGTGATAATATAATAAATGTTTCAGCTATTCAGAACAGCATCAAAAACCCTAAAACATTTCATCCTATTGTTCAGTGATTTCCCTTTTAGGAATTTAACTTTTATGCATTCAAAGCACCCATTGTAAAACTATGTCTTTTTTATTTCTTGTAAGTCATATTTAAGAGCACTAATTGCTTCAAATAGCGCAAAGACTCCCCGGAATTCAACTGAAGTCCATACAAGTCACAAGAGAAACAATCATAAACACCAAGTTAAATTTTAGCCTCATATTGTATGTTTTTAAAAAGATGCTGTTTCTTCACTATTGTCAATGAAACATATATAACTGAAATTTAACTGAATATTACTCTCTTTAAATCAAATTTAGCAATTAATAAAATTGTTTTATAATTAGCAACAACAGAAAGAGCTTGGCATGGTGATTTTTCTGTGTAGAGGTTAACAAATGCTGACTGATAAGCAACCGTAGACAGCTTTCAAAGAGAATAGTTCACATAACTCTCTGAAAATACAATCTTTCCATAAAACAGAAGACAGTGCCTGTACCTGAAAACTTATTCACGGTGTCCTTACTTCTGTTTGTTTCTGCTTCTACGCGCTTGAACTGCTGTACAATGGCGCTGAGCTCAGAAGAGCGCTGAGAGATTCTATGTTCAGCTATTCGGAGACGTTCTTTCAGAGCAAGAAATTCTCGTTGATAAGCAATCACTTTTTCTAAAAACAAAACTAGTCGTTAATAGTGCATTTCTTTAAAAAGACATAAAAACGCCATTATAATCAAAACTGAACCATAACATCAGAAATTCTAAAGCTGCATTTTTCAGAAACAGATAACTCGTTTTTGAATTCACTGAGACAGAACTGAAAATAAAAAAGTCTGAACTAAGAAAGTGGTGACAAAGCCACCAGTAACACAGTGCTATCAATATCTGTAAGAATGTGAGCACTTTCTAATTAGCACTTTAGAAAGTTAAAAATAGGGAGAAAAAGACAACGTTTTTGGAACTAACACTTCAAGCATGATACCAACATCATTTCTTAAAAGGTACAGACAACCGTAAAGACCCTATTTGTATGAAAGTAGGGATGAATCATTGAAACTGATGATAATATATCTAATAATATAATGAATATAACATTTATAGCATAACCATCCATTTCCATAGGCTGTTTCTTCTGTACTTTCTATTCTGCAAAAATTCCCCCAGGCCAGACTTGGGTCAAATTCCTAATGCCTAACAAATCACTCAGGTAGATGTAAGACAATAACAGAGTCAATTATCTCAGGGACTTCCCTGGTGGTCCAGTGGCTAAGATTCTGCTGTCCTAATAATGCAGGGGGCCTGGGTTTGATCCCTGGTCAGGGAACTAGATCCCACATGCTGCAACTAAGAGGTGTAGCCAAAAACATAAATACAATTTTTTAAAAAGTCAATTACTCAAATTTGAGACAATCCCATGCCAGGAAAGCCTACTCTGGGAAATACAAGGGGATAAATGTAGACACTGAAATAATAGAACAAGAGAGCTCAAATATGATGTACCCCATGTACAGAGGCCCCAGGACAGAACTGGACACCAAAATCTGAGAGACTGCAGAAAAGAAACCATGCATTTATCTTGATCAGCAGCGCTGAAAGGGAGCTGAGGCTGGTGAAGCAATTTCTACAACCTCATTAAAGAAGAGAAATCAGAATAGTTTTGGCATCTCTATCAAGCTAATAGATAATCTTAGATAATCTAAGGCTACTACTAATTTGACATCTAAATGAAACAAATCTTGGAAAGACTACTTTTAATTAATATTGTAATCTCAGTTTGACTTAAGGATGGACTCAGTAAGAACAGAATTAAGGAACAGAAATCTGCCTGTTTCATAAAGCTAGTCTTAAAAACAGTCAGTTGCCTTATTCCCTGTCCCCTACATAAAGGACCACACAGTAAATATCGCCTAAGAATCTGGGGCAGATAATAAGGTCTCCCTGCTTAACTATCATGTTTCCTTGTATTGAACAATGTAAACAGCTTTACTTTCCTTAACCTGCTGGCTGTGGGAGGGAAGGAAGGAGGCAGGAGTTGTGATTAGGAAAGGGTATATGGGGAGTCTCAAGGTGCCAACAAGGTCCTAGTCATTGGCCTGGCTAGCGGTTATATAAAATTCATTACTATACATTCATGGTCTAGGTACTTTTCCATACATGTACATTCACAACAAAAGAAATGTTATACAAATACTATTCACAAACACAAAACTATTAACAATTATACTGTAAGAGGCACTCAAGAGTTATGTGATAAAAAACTATATGCCTAAAATATTAAATTTAAAAAATCTATAAGCCTTTTCCTAGAGCCTGTAATGAAAGAAAAAAAATTAACTCAGTTATTAATTCTAAATGGGAAAACCCAATCTTGCAAAAAATAAAAAAGATAAACTCTAACCTAAGCTGAATAATAAATGCAACACCTTTCAAAATAGCAAAAAAAAATTTGGAACTTCACTTTTGACACGTCAATTAAATAAAGAATGTTTTTAAAAGTTCAAAAAAATCTAGAAGCAGTAATAGGGAACTTACTCTGAGATCAGAATGGACTATAAGGCTCTAGAAATGAAAACCATGGTGACTGCCAGGTGCAAACGGTGGGGACAAAGGCTGACCACACCAAGCAGACTGGGTCCAAAATTAACAGGCGTGAACTATCCTGTGAGTTCTTCCCTCTTTACCTCTTACCCCCACAAGGCGCCAAGACAGTGGCTTCTAGACACCTGCCACTAATAAAGCATTAGAACCCTTGGAAGAAATAACTTTAAGATGAACTTGGAGCACCCTTGGGTCAAGTAAGAAAATGTTATTTTTTTTTAAAAAGCAGGCCAAAGGACTTCCCTGGTGGTCCAGTGGTTAAGACTCTGCACTTTCAATGCAGGGGGTTTGATCCTTGGTTGGAGAGCTAAGATCTCACATGCTCTGTAGCATGGCCAAATAAATAAATAAAGAATATACTTCAATTTAAAAAACAAGACAGGATATGTCAAAAGGACACAGGAAGCTCCCTGAGGGGCTCTCACTGGCCAAATTCAGGGCAATTTAAGTATCAAAACAAACACTGATGGTAATCACTTTTAACTTACTAAATAAAGTAAGAATCTGTAAGTCCATTTTAATAAATAACAATTAACAGATGACAGAAAAGTGTTTCTTACAGTGGAATGCCAGCTTATAAATCATGAAAAAAGGATGAATGTTAGAAAATCACCCCTTTGCAACTGTCCAAGCAATAACAGATTTGAGTGACAATCAAACATGGATGCAAGACAGAGAAAGACAAACACTGTAGGATACAACTAAATACAAATGACAATCCTGGATGGGGTCTGGAACAGAAAAAAAAAATAATAAATGCTGTAAAGAACATTACTGGGACAAACTAACAGAAGACAGACTACAGGGACACAGCCCAGTGACTTAAGACTTCACCTTGCAATGCAGGGGACGCAGGTTCCATCTCTGGTTAGGGAACTAAGATCCCACACGTGTCATGGTGTGGCGAAAAGATTTTTTTTTTTAAAAAAAAGAAGACTACAGAGTATGCAACATGGTGCATAAATTTTTAAAACCTGACACCTGACTGTCGTAAAGTAAGAGAATTCCCTGTTCTTAGGAAATAAAATTATTCAGGTGTAAAAAGGCATGATTTCTATAATGTACTTTAACCTGGTTCTGAAAAGAAACAAGTTTCTACAGATAGATAAAACAATAAGAGGCAACATGTTCACAATACATAAAATGCATAGAGAAGTTATAACTTCCTCTTAGTTGAAACTTTTTAAAAAGTAAGAAGTTCACAGAAGTACAGAACAGACTTTTGAACTCTGTGGGAGAAGGTGAGGGTGGGATGTTTCGAAAGAACAGCATGTATATTATCTATGGTGAAACAGATCACCAGCCCAGGTGGGATGCATGAGACAAGTGCTCGGGCCTGGTGCACTGGGAAGACCCAGAGGAATCGGGTGGAGAGGGAGGTGGGAGGGGGGATCGGGATGGGGAATACGTGTAAATCTATGGCTGATTCATATCAATGTATGACAAAACCAACTGAAAAAATAAATAAATAAATAGAGGAAAAAAAATAAATAAAAAGTAAGAAGTTTTTTAAAAGTAAGCAGGAGGATGGGATGGCACACAGGTTTGGTCTTTCAGCAGCTCTTCTGTGGTAGGAGGGATGTGGGCCTGAGGCCAGTCTCTGCCCTACATGCCTGTCTTGGTACTTTTGGAAACTACCTTCCCAGAGGTCAGCCTCACTGGCTGGCAGCCCAGCCAGCAGAGGAAAAACCCCCACTCCAAAATCCAATCTGCCTCCCCTACTTTGAGGTGAAGTGGCCATGCTTTTGAAAAGATGTCTTGGCTTGAGAGTCACACATATTTTCTTTCAGATTCAGATGCTCCGGCTACTGTCACTCCACAGCATATAGCTATGCAAGTGCTCAAAATGGGTCATTTCCCATCTCATTCCCATCTGTTCTTTGCTTCTAACTCCACCCTTTCATATTAAAAGTGTTCTCTCTTGGGAGTTTGGGATTAGCCGATACAAACTATTATAGAGAGTGGATAAACAATAAGGTCCTACTGTAGAGCAGAGGGACTTCTATTCAATATCCTGTGATAAACCATAATGAAAAAGAACACTAAAGAGGAAAGTGCATATATATATGTATGTATAACTAAGTCAGTTTGCTGTACACTGAAACACAATACTGTAAATCAACTACACTTTAATAAAATAAAACTTAAAAAGTGTTCTCTCCATGACCTCAGAGCAAGTCTGCACTACCCAGGTTAAGACTGTGCAGTAAAGCTCTCAGCTTGTCCTGCTTGGAATTCCAAGGGACACCACTGACTCTTGTGATCAGGAACGTTACACATGGTTTTCCTACAGTCATCCCTCCCAGCATATCCTCACTGTCCACCCAAACATAGCATGACCAGTGACTTCCAGTATTTTCTCCATGTGTATTTTCCATAGTACCACCTTACTCTCTTGGGGAGAGTGGCTTACCAGCTCTCAGAAGAAGTTCAAATTCTATCATAATAGGCGAAAAACTCCATCAAATTAGTGATATGTATTTGACAATGTCCTATTTTTAATGTTACTGACAAAATTTTTATTTTTGTATTTCTTTGAATCATTTCAATCAGTTTCTATAGGAGAACCTGGCAGGACACCATGAGGGAACTTTTTTACACAACCTTACTGAAAATCCCTGGTTTTGGTCACTGGTTTGTTTTTATTGAAGACTGAATCTAGCTTTTTTTTTTCCCCCTTAATTGTAGAAAAGCACATACCCACATTAGACATTGAAACTATAAATCATATTCTGTGAACCTAAGAATCTGAAACATACAAAATTTCTAAAGAAACCACTTTCATTTCTTCAAATCAGTAAACAAGTCAGTTCTCCAATGAAGAGAGTAACTTTAGGTTTTCAAATTACTAGCTGAACCATATGAAATTGCTGGTATTCGAACATTTTTGACCAAAAAAATGGTAATTTCATACAGTTCAACAATAATAGCTTCAGACTCAACAATTTAATTTAAAAATTTATAAATAGTACAGATGAAAAGTTAACACAAAGAAGCACACTAATAAGTAATACCCAATATGTAGTACATAAAAGTCAAACAAAAAACATTTTTTTCATTGTTATCAGCAAGATGTTGGGTGGCACTACTTAATTCTATGAGCTAACATTTAAAAACTGGCTTTTTATGTTGAAATTAAAATTATCAAAAATTAATATACTTTTAAATTACTTAATTTTAGTATTTATTAAATAATAAAATTCTGGCACTGGAAAGGTTGACAAACCATCTGATCCATCCCTCTGTTCTTTGGTACTACACTGAACTACTTCATACAGAAAAAATTTTTCTTAAATATATGAAAAACTCCCTGTAACAGATTCTAAAATTTAACAAGCTACACACTTCAGGAAGCCATTGCTTTTGAAAACATTTTATTCCACATTCACCATTCTTATACAACCATTTTAAAACAGAAAGGAGAAGGCCTACTTGAAATTATGGACACTTTCCCATGAACAGATCTCTTAAAGAAAAAAGTTAAAGAACTGGATTCAGAAGATAGCTTAGGAGACTAAAAGCCTAGAAAAGTCAAAGACAGGAGACCGAATGAAATGGGCTAAAAGAACAGAATCTGAAGACATTTCTAAGGAGAATGGATAGCTAAAAATTACAAACAAGATTTGTCTCACTGTTTCTCTAACTTTTTTGGGCATAAGAACCACCAGAAAGAGCCTGTCAAACATAAAATTCTGGCCCCATCCTCCAAAGATTCTGATTCAGTAGGTCTGACATGTGTATGCTCAGTTGTGTCCGACTCTTTGTGATGCTATGAACTGTAGCCTGCCAGCTCCTCGGTCCATGAGATTTTCCAGGCAAGAATACTGGAGTGGGTTGCTATTTCCTTCTCCAGTCTGACACGGGGCCTGAGAACTTCTAACATGCTCAGGTTGATGCTGAGCCCCTGGGTGAGCAGCACTGAGGGATCCACTGTCCTCAACGTAGGTCTAGACTCCAGCAGCCTGGAAATCAATGCTGCTCTGCTCCCCTACTTCCTTCTCTCCTCTGGATGAGATGTTAAGAGTTCCGAGGAGAAGAGGGGTTCATCAGAAATTTTAGGTCCATGTTCCTCAATTCAGGGATTTCCCTAGTGGTCCAATGGTTAAGAATTCACCTTGCAATGCAGGGGACGCAGGTTTGATCCCTGGTCAGGGAACTAAGATCCCCCATGCTGGGAAGCAACTAAAGAGCCTGAGCACAACTTAAAGAGTCCACAGGCCGCAACGAAGATCCCATGTGCTGCAACCAATATCAATGCAGCTTAATAAATACATAGTTTTTTAAAAAATTCTGAAGTTACACTGCGGACAGAAAGGATTTTGAAATATTCAGCCAACACCTATTTCCAAGGTCTCTCTTAAGAGTTACAGGAATGAAAAAGATCACTGCCTACTTTTGGAGTCTTTCAGTCAGAACCCATGATATAAACATGAACTGTGAAGATAACTTGTACCCTTCAAAACTCAAAAGGGAAAATGGGGCTCACAGATATATAGAATCATATATTTTATTTACATTAAAACAAAGAATATAATTCAATTTGTTCCCTTACATGATGTTTTCACTATGCTTATACAACAGGACCCTAAGTAGTGAATAACAGATATGCTACAGTTGAAAAGTCTTCTGGAACATGATCACTATTTGTAAGTTGTCCCCTAAAGTAATATAATATTAATGATGTCATTGAAAACAAAACAAACTTCCAAGTAGAGGTTTAACAAGTAAAAATCTATCCACTGACCTTGTAAAGCACAAAACCTTAAGATATAAAATAATGTTGCACATACCTATAACCCACACTTTCTTAGAAATATTAACTTCATCTAAATAGTTGCAATAGTGGCAATCACTTCCCCTGATTTCCCTTGAAGACAGGGTAGTCTCTTTTTGGCAATTTTGTATCAAGTCCCAAATTCCATTATCATTGTGAAATGAGAAGAAAAACAATAATCTGCATAACCTAGGATAAAGGTACTTAGCCATAACAACAGTTCTTTACTTCTAAAAAATATAAATGATTTTATGCAACCTGATTTTTCAAATTCAATAAGCCATAAGGAACTCAGGGTAAAAATCACCAGATGGTTATTAACTATTTTCCTTAAGAACTTAAACTTACTGGCGACGTTTTCCATAAAGGTGTCACTTTGCTCCCAAAAGGAAAAAAAAAATTTGTATTCTAAAATATAGGGGCTTCCCTGATAGCTCAGTTGGTAAAGAATCCACCTGCAATGCAGGAGACCCTGATTTGATTCCTGGGTCAGGAAGATCCTCTGGAGAAGGGATAGGCTACCCACAACAGTATTCTGGCCTGGAGAATTCGCAGAGTCAGACACAGCCGAGTGAAATATATAACGGTATATATTTTTCTATGAAGAATCTTTCAAGACAGAGCATTTTATTCATTAGAATCATCTTTACTTAAAAAAGAGAATACTGGTAATTAATCAATTCTACCCAGTGGACTGGCTCTCCTAATGAACGTGCTAGCTGCACATGACTACTCCTTTTATGCCCAATTTCATGATTTTTTCTTCCATCTCCTCACTTTCCTCTTTTCCTCATTTTCCACTTTTCCCCTTCCTATTCTGTAAAACGCTTTTCAAATTCTTCTTCTTTGTGTCTTTTTGGACTTTTCATTTTCAAACACAAATTCACACCTCTCATTTCTCCTTTCACATATTTATGCTCCCCCATGCACCCCATGATATCCTTCTCTGTTGTCTGTTTCAAATTACCAAGGACTTTATTCTCCAATTGACGTAAATAGTCCACTTGCCTGGAGACCCTGACTTTGAAGTCTTTTATAATCTTTAATGAATACAAATGAAAATTTAGGATTTTTCCTTCTTGTACTCATCATGGCAAAGAGAAGAAAACTGCCAGAGGAAAATGTTTCATAATGATTAAGATAAATCAGAACATGAATGTGGAACTCTAAACTCTAACAATGTTGGTCAATTCAGTCCTAAAAGTGAAATATCATACTACAAATCTTCAGATGACAATATCCTAAATGACTTTTCTCAGGCTCAAGATGAGGATTTCCAATTACAGACCAAAACAGAGTAGACATATTTCTCCCTCTCCTTCACACTAAGTACAATGAAAACCCTGTACATTATATATTAAGCGTACAGAAAACTCTACACAGTAGGAAGAAGACAGCAGACAGAAGAGATCTTGGGACCCAATGAATTACATAACAGTGAGGGCCCTGAGTTTTCTTTTTGCTTCTTACATTCCAGAGTGGTGTCAGAGAAGCTGGCATCCTGGAAACACCAACGGGAGGGCACAGAAATGCCCCAAGAAAATCTCACTCTGTCTAGTCAAAGTCCAAGGATGACCTAGCAAGACAGGAAAAAGTTTCTACAATAACTGTTCTATTTCAATCAAAGACTATGAGGAGGAGGAAAAAAAAAAGGTCCCATCTCTGCCCTTTAGGCAAAAGCCATGAAGGGAGCCTAGACGTCCACCCCTGCCTAACTGTAACAAGGACATGGACACACACACACACACACACGCATGCACATGCACACACACACGTGGGTGGTAGCAGAGAGGACTGAGTGAGAGGCCAGGACTTCCATGACCTGCGCAGTGATGAATACCCGTCACCTGCAGCAGTGATGAATACCCGTTTGAGGTGTTAGTGGGACCTCTCCCACTGCCAGCTAGAGCGGTATCAGAAGAGGCCAAGTAAGAAGACTAGACTTCCATCCTCACCTGGTGGTAACAAGGTAACATTCCCTTTTTCCCTCCCAGAATGGTGTCAGAAGGGGGTCAGTGACAATGGACAAATTAAATAAGACCCAGATTCTCATAATATGCAAATGCCCTGGATACAACTGAAGTCACTTATCATGCTAGTAAACAGACAAATCTCAACTTGAATGAAGAAGGACAATCAATATATGCCAACACTAAGATGACACAGATGTTGGAATTATCTGATAAGGATCTTAAAGTAGCCATCATAAAAATGCTTCAACAGGCAAACTAAATAAATGGAAAAAAACAGAAACCTTAAGCAGAGAAACAGAAGATATAAATTATAAAACACAAATGAAAATTTTAGAACAGAAAATACAAGAGTTGAAACAAAAATCTTAATGGATGAGCTCAACAGAAGAACAGAGAGGGCCCCAAAAAATATTGGTGAATCTTGAGAAAATAATCAATATAACCCAATCTGAACAACAAAGAGAAAACAGACTGGAAAAAAAAATTAAGAGTCTCAGAAACCTTTGGAACTAAAACAAAAGATTTAAAATCTAATATTCCTATCATCAGAGTCCCAGGAGGAAAAGAGAGAGGGCAGAGTGGGAAAAATATTAGAAGAAATTATGGTTAGAATCCAAATTTGGCAAGAGACAAACCTTCGTAAAGATTCAAAAAGCTGAGAAAATACCAAACAGGATAAAGCCAAAGAAACCCATGTCAAAAAAATGCCACAAATAAACATCAAAAAACTAGGAACAAACAAAAATATCTTGAAAGCAGAGAGAAATGACACTAGGAAAAAAAAAATTGAATGACTGCAGATTTCTCATCAAAAACCATGGCAGATCTTCCTCGAATTGTAATAGAATTACATCCTAATAAAGCCAGTGTAAGCTGAAAACATCATTAGTAGAAAATGCATTTAATACAACTAACCTACTGAACATCATAGCTTAGTCTCAGTTCAGTTCAGTTGCTCAGTCGTGTCCGACTCTTTGCGACCCCATGAATCGCAGCATGCCAGGCCTCCCTGTCCATCACCAACTCCCAGAGCTTAGTCTAGCCTACCTTAAATGTGCTCAAAACACATCAGCCTACAACTGGACAAAATCATCTAACACAAGCCTATTTTTTCACAATGTTGAATATTTCAGGTAATTTGTTGAATGTTGTACTAAAAGTGAAAAACAAGATGTTCGCATGGATACAACATGGTTGCAGGTATATTGGTTATTTACCCTCATGATCTCGTGGCTGATTGGGAGCTGGGGCTCACTCTTCTGCCACGGCCCAGCATCACGTGAAAGTATTATACTGCATATTCCTAGCCCAGGAAAGATCAAAATTCAAAGTATGACTTCTACTGAATGCATATAGCATTTGCACCATCATAACATCAAAAAGAAGATTCCTGAAAGTCCCTTGGACAGATCAAACCAGTCAATCTTAAGGGAAATCAACCCTGAATACTTGTTGGAAGGACTGATGCTGCAGCATCTGATGCAAACAGCCAACTCATTGGAAAAGTCCCTGATGCTGAGAAAGACTGAGGGCAGAAGGAGAAGAAGGCATTAGAGGGTGAGACGGCTGGATGGCATCACAGATGCAACGGACATGAATTTGGGCAAACTTCAGAGATAGTGAGGGACAGGAAGACCTGGCCAGCTACTACAGTACATGGGGTCGCAAAGAGTCAGACATGAGTGGGCAACTGATCAACAACAACATCAAAAAATCATTAAGTAGAACCATCATAAGTTGGGGGCCATCTTTACTGGAAAAAAAAAAAAAGAATATCAACTCCAATTTCCCTATCTGGAAAAGTTATCCTTAAGCAATGAAGGAGACATCTTAGACAAAGAAAAATGAGTGGAATTTGTCATCAGCAAACCTACCCTGACATGATTGCTAGAGAAAGTCTTGAAAGAGAAAGTAAATGATAGAAGAAATCTTGGAATATCAAGAAGGACCAAAAAGAGCAAAAATAATAGGTAAACACAATAGATGTTTCTTCTGTTTTTGAGTTTTTCTTAATTATGTTTGACGACTGAAGCAAAAACATCTGATTTGGTTCTCAATGTGGAAGAAATTGTTAAACCAATTATAAACTTGGGAGACAAAAGGAGTTTTAAAGGAGATAAGGTTTCTACATTTCACATAAACTGATAAAATGCCAATCGCAGTAGACTATGATGTCACATATGTGCATTGTATACCTAAAGCAACCACTAAAATATCTACACAAAAGGGACACATTCAGAAAACCTATAAAAAAAAATTAATGGGATTTTTTTTTTAATGTTCAAGTAGCCCATAAGAAGTCAGGAAAAAGACAACAAAAACAAAAACAGAGAGGACAGAGAACAAAATAAAATGACAGACTTTAAGCCTAACATCACTAATCACATAGTATGTAAATATTCTAAATATACCAATTAAAAGAGGGATTGGAATAGTGAATTAAAATACATGATCCCATTATATGCAGTCTACAAAGTTGACATCCATAGCATGGAATCTTATTCAACAATAAAAAGGAATGAACTACTGAAATAGCCAACAGCTTGGATGGACCTCAATTATGCTGAGTGAAATATGTCGCTTTCAACAGGTTACATACAGTATGATTCCATTTATATAACATTTCCAAAATGACAAAATAATAGTGACAGATAACAGATTAGTTGTTGCCAAGAGTCAGGGATGGTGGGGGATGGAGGAGCAGGTGTGACTATAAAGGGGTGGCACCAAGGGAGATCTTTGTGATAATAAAACTTGTTCATCGTGTTAGCAGTAGTGGTTATAAGAATCTGCACATGCGATAATGTGACATAGAATTATACACACCCATAGTACCAATGTCAGCTTCCTGATTCTGAATCTGTACATTATTCTATATAACTGTCACAAGAAGTAACCAATAGAGGAAAATGGGTGAAAGTTACCTTGCATCTCTCTGGACTGTCTTTACAGGTGCCTGTATTTCTTTTTTTTTTTCAGGTGCCTGTATTTCTATAATTCTTTTAGTTTTTTAAAAGCAAAACAAAAAAGAATCAATGAATGAATAATCATTTCTGAAGACTAAAAGGAAGCACAGCATTTTCATCAAGTTAGTCATTCATCTCAGAGGACTTCATCACAATGAACCATAAGAATCCAGAACATCCTGTTTTGCTAAAAGTATGGGTAACAGAATTACTTTGTCTATGATGTGATTGTACAATGGGATTTACTGAATAGGTTCACAAGCAGATAAATGATAAAGACCTGTGGGCATACTAGAGTGATCAGAAAGAGAGGATATAGAAATGAAAAACTTCATTGGACTAATCATTCTAAATTTAATAATGAAAATGTTTTAAAATCAAGGTGCAAAGAAGATGGCCATACTCTCTTCAACAAAATAATGAGCTACAAATGTTTTCAAAATTTTTGTGTTTTGATAATAGAGGTCCAGAAGAACTAGAAGCCATTAATGATGAACTAGAACCCATTAGATGTGTATGAAATCTGGAATTAGAATTTACTAGCAAGATGTGTACAAGGTTCACACCCTGTATTCAAAAGATATCGTCCATTTTAGTTTATACACCTGTCAAAGTAGAAACAGGAGAATATAAATTTGGCTTTGCTATGCTTAATTTCTTGTTAAAATTTACAACAGAGGTTTTTTCCACTGTCCTTTTATTCTTATTTATGTATTATTTACAAAATCACTTCCAATAAAAGTAAAGGAACAATGTCCAGAGGACCCAGATGGCAAACACTGATGTCTATTTTTCCTGGCAGAACGAGGACTTTTAAACTGCATTTAAGAAAACGACCACTTCCCTCCATTCACAGTTCAACCCTTCCAGCGATATCTAGAGCAAACCTCGATGGACGGGGGATGGAGCCTTCAGAATCACACGGGCAACACAGAAAGGACCAGAGGGCTCACCAAGTGTCCCACGATCCCCCCGCTCTGACAGTTTCCCCAAGGTCATCCACACGGTGAGGCCGGAGTGACACCTCCCACATCTGGGAAGGTAAAGGGGATGGAGGGGACGGCCATCCTCGTAGAAACTGCAGCGGCTGCAGGTCCTAAGAAAAACACCCACATCCTGAAGTTCTCACTTACAGGCTGAATATACCTCTTGACAACGCCCTGGGCCCCACTCATCCACCCTTCTGAATGCTTAGGCTCTTCATAGGCTCTGAAATGTCATCAGCTTTGCTTATCTTAGTGTAAGGCACGTACCTATCCTCATCTTCACCCAGATGCCATCGTAAGCCCTCATGTTATCCCCCATCTGGATCAGAACACAACTGCTCCCCATGCCTTCTTGCATCCCTGGACTATCACGTAGCATATTTTCTAAACTGAAAACCCTTAAATGACTCTCTGCTTAACTCTCCAACAGTCTCTCTTACTCTTGCCCAAAATCATGTATTGTGTCATCGTTCTCATACTGCCTGGAGTTCTCCAAATACACTAAGAGTTTTATCTCATGGCTCAGGCTTAACAGACCCACCCGACTCTTTCTTCACTCGATAAAATTCCATTCATCCTTCAAAATACCCTCAGTTATCTTCTCCTTGAAGCTCTCTCTTCAGCAATCCCATGGGCTGTAGCCCACCAGGCTTCTCTGTCCATAAGATTCTCCAGGCAAAAATACTGGAGAGGTTTGCCATTTCCTCTCTAGGAAATCTTGCCAACCCCAGGAAGGTATCTAGTAGAATGCCAGTGAACTAAGGCAAATCCTCTAAAATTAAAAAAAAAAAGTTCATAAGAAACTGATCAATGATATGCACAAAATCCATCATAGTATTAAGATTGAGCTAAAGATGGTTATTATATAATGGAATATTATGGACCTACTAAAAATCATGACATGGGAAACACTGGTGATATATTAAGGAAAAATGTACATTATACAACATTCACAGTATATCAATTACATTTTACTTATACTTAGTTCAGTTAGCTTCCAAAGTATTTGGTCTCAGAACCTCAACAGTTTATCGTTGTTGTTTAGTCGCTAAGTCGTGTCCAACTCTTTGTGGCCCCATGGACTGCAGCCCATCAGGCTGCTCTGTCCATGGGATTTCCTAGGTAAGAATACTTAAATAAGTTGCCATTTCCTTCTCCAAGGAATCTTCTCAACCCAGGGATCAAACCCGCATCTCCTGCACTGGCAGATGGGTTCTTTATCGTTGAGCCACGAGGGAAGCCCCTAAAGACCTTTTTTTTTTTTTTTAATGAATTATAACCCACTGCATGTTAACATAAAAAACACATCTATCAAAAATAACTATATTTTCCAAAATAAAAAATTTGGTAGAGTGAAATCTGCTCATATCTCTTTAATATTTGGCTTAAAATACAGCTGAATTCTTTTATCTGTTTCTGCTATTTCTTATGAGAGTGAAAAACCTAAAGCACCTAAAGCAACTAGAGAAGGAAGAAATGAAGAACCCCAGGGTTAGTAGGAGAGAAATCTTAAAAAATTAGGGCAGAAATAAATGCAAAACAAACTAAAGAGACCATAGCAAAAATCAACAAAGCTAAAAGCTGATTTTTGGAAAAAAATAAACAAAATTGACAAACCGTTAGCAAGACTCATTAAGAAACAAAGGGAGAAGAACCAAATTAACAAAATTAGAAATGAAAATGGAGAGATCACAACAGACAACACTGAAATACAAAGGATCATAAGAGACTACTACCAGCAGCTCTATGCCAATAAAATGGACAACTTGGAAGAAATGGACAAATTCTTTGAAAAGTATAACTTTCCAAAACTGAACCAGGAAGAAATAGAAGATCTTAACAGACCCATCACAAGCAAGGAAATCGAAACTGTAATTAGAAATCTTCCAGCAAACAAAAGCTCAGGACCAGATGGCTTCACAGCTGAATTCTACCAAAAATTTAGAGAAGAGCTAACACCTATCTTACTCAAACTCTTCCAGAAAATTGCAGAAGGTAAACTTCCAAACTCATTCTATGAGGCCACCATCACCCTAATTCCAAAACCAGACAAAGATGCCACAAAAAAAGAACACTACAGGCCAATATCACTGATGAACATAGATGCAAAAATCCTTAACAAAATTCTAGCAAACAGAATCCATCAACATGTTAAAAAAATCATACACCACGACCAAGTGGGCTTTATCCCAGGAATGCAAGGATTCTTTAATATCTGCAAATCAATCAATGTAATACACCACATTAACAAATTGAAAGATAAAAACCATATGATTATCTCAATAGATGCAGAGAAAGCCTTTGACAAAATTCAACATCCTTTTATGATTAAAACTCTCCAGAAAGCAGGAATCGAAGGAACATACCTCAACATAATGAAAGCTATATATGACAAACCCACAGCAAGCATTACCCTCAATGGTGAAAAATTGAAAGCATTTCCCCTAAAATCAGGAACAAGACAAGGGTGCCCACTCTCATCACTACTATTCAACATAGTTTTGGAAGTTTTGGCCACAGCAGTCAGAGCAGAAAAAGAAGTAAAAGGAGATCTCCGGGAGCGGCGGCGGCGCGGGGTGCGACCTCGGGGGCTGCGGGCGGCGGCCGGCTGGCAGGTACACTGATGCTGAAGTACTATGAGCTTTCACAACTTCTGGAAAGACTACAAAGTGCTGGTGGTTATGGTACCTCTGATTGGATTCATACATTTGGGGTGGCAGAGGATCAAAAGCAGCCCTGTTTTCCAAATTCCTAGTAAGGACAACCTCTCTGAACCAGACACTCTGGCAATTACAAGTCCTAAGAAGAACCACCTCCCAGGGAAGTAGCAGGCTTGCAAGTTTCAGAAAGAAGCAGCTCTGAGTCAGAGCTTGAGCTAGAAAGAAGAGATGAAAAATAGCAGTTGGATCAGAAAGAACTGGCTGCTTGTAGCTGTGATTTCCTTCATAGGTGTCCATCTTGGGACGTATTTTATACAGAGGGCTGCAAAACAGTCTGTAAAGTCTCAGCCTGAAGGCAAACAAAAGAATTTGAATAATGGAGTAAAATAAATATTTGGAATTACTAAAATGTCATGATATCGATCATTATGTGCTGGTTAGCTTTATAAGCATGAAGCTCAGTATCTAATTTTACAGCCACCATGCTGTAAATCCGAACTCTGATTCCTGAAAGATAATCTTGTTAAATGTTAAAACCCTCGACAATACAATGAATAGGAAACTCTGGTTAACAAAATAAAAGCTTTCTTCACAAACTACCGCTTGCAGTAACATGTCTCGCTTGCAGTAACATGTCTCGTTTAGAAGCTAAAAAGCCCTCGATCTGCAGAAGGGAGCCCCTGACGGGCGAGCGCGCCGGGGCCAGCCTGGCAGCCTTGCGGGGCCTGGTCACGTCGTGCTACGGCCCGGCGGGCAGGCTGAAGCAGCTACACAACGGCCGCGGCGGCCCGGTGGCCACCACCTCCCACTCGGCCGCCCTCCTCGCCGGCCTGCCCGTCAGCCACCCCGTGCTAAAGGTCCTGACGGCCGCCGTGCGGAATCACGTGGCCTGCTTCAGCGACGGCGGCTTATTCACAGCCATCCTTTGCTGCAACCTCGTCGAAAATGTTCAGAGACTAGGCTTGACACCCACCACGGTTATTAAGTTAAATAAGCATCTTTTGAGCCTCTGCACCAGGTACCTGAAATCTGAGGTCTGTGCCTGCCGAATCCCAGTCGACTTTGGTAGCACTGAGATCCTCCTGAGTTTGGTACGCAGCATATTAACAAGTAAACCTGCCTGCATGCTCATCGCAAAGGAGATTGACCACATCAGTACTCTGATTCTGAGAGCCTTTCTGCTTACAATTCCAGAGGACGCCCAAGAGCACATCATTTTAGGAAAGAGTATAATTGTCCCTTTAAAAGGGCAAAGGGTTATAGATTCTGCCGTGCTACCCGGAATACTTATTGAAGTATCAGAAGTTCAACTGATGAAGATACTACCTATCAGAAAATCAGATTCCTTCAAGGTGGCAGTCTTTTGCGTGTCTTTGTCCGGAGACCTTTCTGATACTGGAGAAGGAACACTGTTGGTCAGTTACGGAGTTTCTCTTGAAAATGCAGCTCTAGACCAGTTGTTCAACCTAGGAAGACAACTGGTTAGTGACCATGTAGATCTTGTCTTGTGTCAAAAAGTTATACACCCGTCTTTGAAACAGTTTCTCAGAACTCATCATATTATCGCTGTAGACAGAATTGGAGTGTCTCTGATGGAACCCCTGAGTAAAGTGACAGGAACACGGCCTATTGGTTCCTTGGGCTCAATCTCTCCCAGTAGTTATGGAACTGTAAAAGATTTGTGTATTGCAAAGTTTGGCTGCAAGCATTTTTTCCATCTTATTCCTAACAAAGCAACTGTCTGTAGCCTGCTTCTCTGCAACAGAAATGACACAGCCTGGGATGAGCTGAAGCTCACGTGTCAAACAGCACTGCATGCTTTGCAGTTAACAGTCAAGGAACCGTACGTTTTGTTGGGAGGTGGCTGTACTGAAACTCATTTGGTGGCATATGTCAGACACAAGACCCGTTATGAGCCAGAAAGCGTTCTTCGAGATGAGAGATGCTCTCAGACAGAGCTCCAGCTGATCACTGAAGCGTTCTGCAGTGCACTTGAATCTCTCGCTGGCTCCTTAGAGCACGACGGAGGTGAAGTTCTTACTGATGACAAGTATGGACACTTCTGGTCAGTTCAGGCCAATTTGCCTTCTGCTGTGAACTGGCCAGATTTGCCTTCCAGATGTGGCTGTGGACTCTACAGCAGCCAGGAAGAACTCAGCTGGTCCTTCCTGAGAAGTGCTCGTCATCACCTCCCACCGCAAACCTGCCTTTCCCATGAAGCCAAAGGCTCAGCAGACACCCTGACCTTGGACTGTTTTACTGCGAAGCTTAGTGGCCTGCAGGTGGCTGTGGAGACCGCCAGTTTGATTTTGGATCTTTCATGTGTCATTGAAGATACAAACTGATATAATGTTACCATACAAAAAGAAAAGCTAGTGACATGTCAATAAAGAGAAATACTGCGTTTATATGTTCTCTCTGAAAGGCCTGTTCTCCATATTGAGACCGATGATTCATAAAATTAAAGATTTACTTATTTAAAGAAAAAAAAAAAAAGAAGTAAAAGGAATCCAGATAGGAAAAGAAGAAGTGAAACTCTCGCTGTTTGCAGATGACATGATCCTCTACATAGAAAACCCTAAAGACTCTGCCAGAAAATTACTAGAGCTAATCAACAAATATAGCAAAGTTGCAGGATATAAAATTAACACACAGAAATCCCTTGCATTCCTATACACTAACAATGAGAAAACAGAAAGAGAAATTAAGGAAACAATACCATTCACCATTGCAACAAAAAGAATAAAATACTTAGCAGTATATCTACCTAAAGAAACAAAAGACCTATACATAGAAAACTATAAAACACTGATGAAAGAAATCAAAGAGGACACAAACAGATGGAGAAACATACCGTGTTCATGGATTGGAAGAATCAATATTGTCAAAATGGTTATTCTACCCAAAGCAATCTATAGATTCAATGCAATCCCTATCAAGCTACCAACGGTATTTTTCACAGAACTAGAACAAATAATTTCACAATTTGTATGGAAATACAAAAAACCTCGAATAGCCAAGGTAATCTTGAGAAAGAAGAATGAAACTGGAGGAATCAACCTGCCTGACTTCAGACTATACTACAAAGCCACAGTCATCAAGACAGTATGGTACTGGCACAAAGACAGAAATATAGATCAATGGAACAGAATAGAAAGCCCAGAGATAAATCCACGAACCTATGGACACCTTATCTTTGACAAAGGAGGCAAGGATATACAATGGAAAAAAGACAACCTCTTTAACAAGTGGTGCTGGGAAAACTGGTCAACCACTTGTAAAAGAATGAAACTAGAACACCTTCTAACACCATACACAAAAATAAACTCAAAATGGATTAAAGATCTAAATGTAAGACCAGAAACCATAAAACTCCTAGAGGAGAACATAGGCAAAACACTCTCCGACATAAATCACAGCAGGATCCTCTATGACCCACCTCCCAGAATATTGGAAATAAAAGCAAAACTAAACAAATGGGACCTAATGAAACTTAAAAGCTTTTGCACAACAAAGGAAACTATAAGCAAGGTGAAAAGACAGCCCTCAAATTGGGAGAAAATAATAGCAAACGAAGCAACAGACAAAGGATTAATCTCAAAAATATACAAGCAACTCCTGCAGCTCAATTCCAGAAAAATAAATGACCCAATCAAAAAATGGGCCAAAGAACTAAACAGACATTTCTCCAAAGAAGACATACAGATGGCTAACAAACACATGAAAAGATGCTCAACATCACTCATTATTAGAGAAATGCAAATCAAAACCACAATGAGGTACCATTACATGCCAGTCAGGATGGCTGCTATCCAAAAGTCTACAAGCAATAAATTCTGGAGAGGGTGTGGAGAAAAGGGAACCCTCTTACACTGTTGGTGGGAATGCAAACTAGTACAGCCACTATGGAGAACAGTGTGGAGATTACTTAAAAAACTGGAAATAGAACTGCCATATGATCCAGCAATCCCACTCCTGGGCATACACACTGAGGAAACCAGATCTGAAAGAGACACGTGCACCCCAATGTTCATCGCAGCACTGTTTATAATAGCCAGGACATGGAAGCAACCTAGATGCCCATCAGCAGACGAATGGATAAGGAAGCTATGGTACATATACACCATGGAATATTACTCAGCTATTAAAAAGAATTCATTTGAATCAGTTCTAATGAGATGGATGAAGCTGGAGCCCATTATACAGAGTGAAGTAAGCTAGAAAGATAAAGACCAATACAGTATACTAACGCATATATATGGAATTTAGAAAGATGGTAATGATAACCCTATATGCAAAACAGAAAAAGAGACACAGATGTACAGAACAGAATTTTGGACTCTGTGGGAGAAGGCGAGGGTGGGATGTTTCGAGAGAACAGCATCGAAACATGTATATTATCTAGGGTGAAACAGATCACCAGCCCAGGTTGGATGCATGAGACGTGTGCTCGGGCCTGGTGCACTGTGAAGACCCAGAGGAATCGTGTGGAGAGGGAGGTGGGAAGGGAGATCGGGATGGGGAATACATGTAAATCCATGGCTGATTCATGTCAACGTATGACAAAAACCACTACAATATTGTAATTAGCCTCCAACTAATAAAAAATGGAAAAAAAAACATTAAAAAAATATGTACAAAGACAGAGTCAGACATGAATATAGGTATGTAAGTATGTACATATGTGTGAGAAAAAAAAACAACAAAAATAACTATATTTTCCAAAATAAAAAGTTTGATAGAGGAAATCTGCTCAAATCTCTTTAATATTTGGCTTAAAATACAGCTGAATTCTTCTATCTGTTTCTGCTATTTCTTGTGAGAGTGAAAAAGAGATGTAACCAAATAACATATCAATGTTATTAGAAAAACAGTCTTAACTTCATAAATCTCCTGAAAGGGTCTCAGGAACCCTCATGGGTCCTTGAACCAAACTTTGAGAACCACTAGTCCAGAAACATGAAAGCTTATGTACCCACAAAGTTAACATTGCTCTAACTGCTACTTTCCATTGATTAGTACTTTATTTAAGATTTTCACGCAGCTACATTCTATTAAGTAAGACTGATCTATTAATCTTCTTTTTTTTAAGCTATTCTTTTCCACTACTGGCAAAAGGGCCCAGGGCACCTTTATCTGTGTACTTCATTAAACAATCAAGTCTGGAACTGGACAATTACTCACATCCTTAAAGTCTGACTGGCAGTATTTCTAAAGCAGCACACACACAAAAAAAAGTCAGTTAGCTAATGTTCTGGAATAACCCAATGTTCTCAATTTAGTCTCCACTAATATGTCAGCCATGAATAATATCCTTTCAGAGTTAAGAACACCTCAAGCACAGATTACAGACAACCTCTGAGCAGAATACATTTCCTGCTTTCCAACCTGGAAAAATGAGATTAGGAAACTGTTTTAGGAAATGGATGCTGGTCAACTGCGCTGAACATAGAATAACTGCCCCAGGCAAGTCCCAGGGCCAAAGCTGCCAACTTTAATATACAAACAAGAGCGGCCACTGGCCAACTGGGCCACTACACTGTAGCCCTCTTTAATTCCTATTTTAAAATTAGGTCCTTATTTGTAAAATCTCAGATGTTAAAGACTTTTTTAAAAAAAGACGTTCAATATGGCAAAAAACTTCGCAATTTTATGTGTATGTATTTAGACCTTGAAGGCTTCCCTGGTGGCTCAGATGGTATAGAATTTGCCTGCAATGCAGGAGAGCCAGGTTCCATCCCTGGGTCGGGAAGATCCCCTGGAGAAGAAAACGGCAACCGGTTCCAGTATTCTTGCCTGGAGGATTCCATGGACAGAGGGGTCTGGTGGGCTACAAAACAAGGGGTTGCAAAGGAGTTGGACATGACTGAGCGACTAAACAACAGCAACAACTTAGAACTTGAAGAATCGCAGGTACGGTGGTTCTCTATGCTGGCTGAGTTTCAGAATCACCTGAGGGAACATTTAACAAATGCTCAGATTGGAACTTCTCTGATGGCCAAGTGGCTAAGACTCTGATTCTATTGCAGGGGGCCCAGGTTCAATCCCTGGTCAGGGAACTAAGCTCCCACACGCCAACTCGGTATGGCCAAAAAGTAAAAAAAAAAAAAAATTAAATTAAAAAAATTGTTTTCTTAAATGCTCAGGGGATTTTTAACTTATGGCATAAAAGACTGAGGGGGCTCACAAATTCAATGCTTTCTCCATAAAGCAACTATAAAGCTAAAAGGGTCTGAGGGGGAATCCCACCATTTCAGTGCTATGGGAAATCAACCAAAGACAGAGCAAGCTGAGAAGAACTTATTCATGAAGATGACGGCACTTCGGGGGAAGAACAGAGTAAGTCTCTGACTGTCTTGACAGCAGTTGCCCTCTTGCCTCCCCAGCTATACGACTTCAGAGGTTCAACAGGGCAGAGGTAGATCTGGACACGCGCAGGTTCCCTGAGGAGTGGGGGGTGGGTGTGGGAGAGCGACTCATTCAATTCAGAGTGGTGTTGGTCCAAGTGTCATCTAGAGGCAGATGCACAAGGGGGGCCAGAGGCCGTGCAAGCCTGAGATGCTGTTCTGTCTGGGGGAGCACTGGAGCTGGGCACTGCAGACCAGCCAGAGACGGGGTGGGGAGCGCTGGGCACTGAGACAGCTATGGGGGCTTCCAAGGCTCTTCACATCTCCCAGGCTGACAGGGAACTATAAGCATGCACAACAGAGACCAGAGAGGGGCCTGGCCGCCCACACACACCTGCACACAGAGGAACGGAAAGAGGCCAGAGGAGGAGAGGAGAGCCTCAGGTCTGACTGCCCCAGCATCCACACGCACCACCAGCAGGGCAGGGAGCTTACTGCTCCAAGCGCTTGAGCACAACCTCTGAGCTGCCTGCGGCTAGGCACAGTACTATGCAGACATACATGCAATCCCTCAAGGAAACCAGGCTTAAAAATAAAAACACACCAAGACAAAAGTATAGAGCATCAGTACTCACACTGTGGAGACACAGACTGGAGAGATTTAGTCCAGTCAAGGTACTGAACAAATGAGCAAACAAAACCACTACCACCACTGTCAAGGGTAAAGAGGAATCTAGAGCTGCAGCAATATACTTAAGAGAAAAAAAAGCATGCTCAGTTGCTCAGTCATGTCCGACTCTTTTGTGACCCCATGGACTGTAGCCCGCCAGGCTCCTCTGTCCATGACATTTCCCAGGCAAGAATACTGGAGTGGGCTGCCATTTCCTCCTTTAGGGGATCTTCCCAACCCAGGGACCAAACCCACAACTCCTGTGTCTCCCACAATGGCAGGCAGATAATTTACTACTGAGCCACATGGGAAGCCCAAGTAAAATATACAGTAGTCAACAAATATATGCAAGACAAGCAAAGAAGAAAGGAAGGGTGACCCACAGGGAAAGTGAAAAGTGTTAGCTGCTCAGCAGTATCCAACTCTTTGCAACGCTATGGACTGTAGCCTGTCGGGCTCCTCTGTCCATGGAATTCTAGGCAAGAATACTGGCGTGAGTAGCCATTGCCTTCTCTAGGAGATCTTTCTGACTCACGGGTCAAACCTGGGTCTCCTGCATTGCCAGCAGATTTTTTTTTTTACTGTCTGAGCCACCATGGAAGCCTGGGTGGAATTAAACAGCAGTCAATGGCAATGTCTCTGAGTATTCCCAGATGTTGGATTTAGCAGATGAAGATTTCAAAACAGCTACTATCAAAGAACTAAACAAAACCACATCTGAAGGATTAAAGGGAAGTGTGACAAAATTGATGCTATGAATAGAGAAAACACAGAGGAAGAAATTATAGAACAAAATGGAAATTCTGGAGTTGAACAGTAACTAGGATGAAAAATTTGTGGTAGGGCCTCAACAGCAGATTTCTGGTGGCAAAAGAATGAGTGAATTTGAAGTTTGAGCAGGAGAAATTAACCAATCTGAAGAACAGAGAGGGGAAAAAAGATTAAAGAAAACTGAAGAAAGCCTTATAATATGAGATATCACCAAGTACACCCAGACAGAGAGAGAAAATATGTAGAAAATCAATGGCTTTCCCACAAACTGAGGAACACAGGGGGACTTCCTCAATTTAAGAACATCTACAAAAATTCTACAGCTAACACTGAACTTAATGGTGATCAACTGGATGCTTTACCACCACGATCAGGAAAAAGGGAAGGATGTCTGCTCTCACTACTCCCTATCCAAGATTATACTGGAATGAAACAGGAAAAGGAAATTAAAAGCACTTGTACAAGGACTTCTCTGGCGGTCCAGTGGCTAAGACGCCACGCTCCCAATGCAGGGGGTCTGGGTTCAATCCCTGGTCAGAGAACTAGACCCTGCATGTCACAGCTAAGACATTGCCTGACACAACTAAGTTCCAAGATCTCACACACTGCAACCAAGACTTGGCACAGCCAAATAAATAAAAATGATTATTTTTTAAAAAAATAAATAAAGGTAATTGTACAAATTGAGAAGAAGGAAAAGTGGCTTTGTTTGCAGATGACAACTGTCTATGTAGAAAATCGCAAACATCAACAAAAAAAAACTCCTGAAAATAATAAGCAGTCATAGCAAGGTTTCAGGTTACAAGGCTAATATACAAAAACCAATTGCATTCTTATAGACCATCAACAATTGGAATTTGAAATTCAAAACACAGTACCATGTACATAGCAGTCCCCAAAATACAGAGATCTAACAAACTATGTCCATGATCTCTACGCAGAGAACTACAAAACTTTGCTGAAAGAAATCAAAGGAGATCTAAATAGATATTTCTTGATATCAGTTCTTCCAAATTTAATCTATACAGTAAGATATCTGTTCTCCCCAACTTAATCTACAAAGAAAAATCAATAAAGCCAAAAGTTAGTTCTTTGGTAAAAATCCTCCCAAAGGAAAAAAACCCAGGCTCAGATGGTAATGAATGCATGACTGGTTCAATATCATAAATCAATTAATATTTCATATTAATAGAATAAAAGATAAAAGAACATGATTTTAAATAGATGCATTAAAAAGCAATTGACAAAATTCAACAATTGGTACTTTCCTTGTGGTCCAGTGACTAAGACTCCCACACTCCCAAATCAGGAAAGCTGGGGGTTCAATCGTTGGTTGGGGAACTAGATCCAACTTGCCACAGCTAAGAGTAAAAGTTTGCATGCTGCAACTAAAGACCCTGCACGTTGCAACTAAGATCCAGAACAGAAAAATAAAATATTTTTTAAAAATCCAACACTTATGATTTTAAAAACTATAATTCACATCATATTTAATGGGAACATGCCATTTTTATTCAATATTGTACTGGATTGTCTAGCCACTACAACACAGAAAAATGGAGGGTTGGGGGAGAGGGGAAGGAAGAAAGAGAAAAAGGAAGATAAAATACATTTTAAAGGTTTCTAAAGGGATAAAGGCAACAGGTAATATACAAGAATATAGGACTCCATAGCCATACTGGCTGCTAGAAGATAGTAAGAACATTTTTCTTTATTTTTTTTTTTTATTTTTTTTTTCATTTTTCTTTTAATTCAGAAGAAACATAATTTTCAACTTAAAATTCTTTACCCAGTCATCAATGAAGTGTGAAACTAGGATTTTAAAATATTCAAACACGGACCTATTCAGGAAGCTGCTGGAGAACATGCAAAGGAAAAAAGCCAAGAAAAAGAAACACTCAGAATCTGCAAAACTCTCCCCAGAGGGTGGAGGTGGTGATGCTTTATTCCCTCAATCGTGCCCAACTCTTTTGCAACCCTGCAGACTGTAGCCCACCAGGCTCCTCTGTCCATGGGATTCTCCATGGAGGTGATGATTTTCTTCTCTAGGGGATCTTCCTGACCCAGGCATTGAACCCAGGTCTCCTGGACGGCAGGCTGATTCTTTACCACTGAGCCACAAGGGAAGCCCTTCCCAGGAGGGAGACAAAGGGATAACGGTGACCGCAAACCCAAAAGCCAGTTCTGCAGAGGCCTGGTGTGTGACCAGTCCAGACTGGAGAAGGACAGGGAGTCTCGGGAAGGAAGTAACTGGGAAGAAAATAAAACTGATAACTTATCTGGTGTACAAAAAGATTTGGAGAGAACTACTGACAGACATATGGCACAGAGAACCAACTGGAATAAAACAGCACTCAGAAAATGATACCAGAATCAAAACTGTTTAACACCGGGGAAGCAAAAAGTTGTACACTAAAGGAAAGGTACACAAACAATACGTAGCTCAGAAGGAAGATATATGTATTCAGTCAAATAATGTAAATATGAAAAAAAAAAAATAATGTAAATATGGTGTCATGATTTAGCTAAAAACTGTGATGTCATTATACTGAAGAATGAGAAAGAGGAAATCAGAGCTAAATTTTCATCTATAATAGGAAGTCCATATATCATGCCTAAAAGATGTCTAAAAAATTAAGAAAGTAGTATTATACACACACACATATAATTTATAAATATGGAACTGCCAAAAGAACAGCCAAAAGAACTGAATATATAATAGGTTCTTTTTAAAATTTAGGAGATTTAGGAAACTAAGAGACTAAAAAGAAATGAAACTGGATGTTAGTCTTCCAATATCACCTTTCAGAGTTATCAAAAAAAATTTTAAACTATGGGCATATTTTACTTTCATAAGAAATTTGACTCAATTTAAAAGCACACAACACATAAACATGCAGCAATAATACTGCTTTCACTGAAGGACCTAGAAAACACGACTGGGAAGATCCACTCTGCGTTACAGGAGGATGAGAAGCAGCAAAAACCGGAGAAAGTCACCAGATGGTAGAACTCGGAGCAGAGCCCGCCGAGAAGAGGAGCATGACGAGGATCAGAAGGCCACACCCTGGGAGAGCTGCTAGGAGGCTGAAGGCATTTGTGTACCAATTTCTAAGATCAGGTCACCAGCTGACATACTTGCTGGAAGGTGCCATGAGGATGGGCAGCCAGAGAGTACGGGACTGCTGAGCCGCTGCCGCCAGAACCCAGAGCAGATACAGTTGCGGCAAAGGGGGCTAGGGGAGGGACAGTCACAGGAGTAAAGAAGGCCAAGAACCCAGGGTTAATATTAAGTACTCAGGATGGAAGATGAAGATGAACTAGATCCTGGAGACCTCTGACATGTCAGGATGAAAAACTCAAACCCGCATATAAAATGGGTCTGTCCTCATCTTATACAACCTCTCAGCAGCATTCCAAATGGCTGATGACTTTTCTCCACCTGAAATCACTCCCCTCAAGGGAATCTTTCACACCACAATCCCCTAATATTCTTCCTACTTCACGGCTTTTCCTGCTGCACTTGACCTCAATGATGAAGTGTGCCAGGACTCAACCCTCTCAGTTTTCTCGTCCATCCCCACGACTCTCAGTTTGTCCATAACATGGACAATAACACTCAAACTTCTTTGTTTTTAGTTTTTGTATAGGAGTACAGTTGATTTGGGGGTTTGGGTTGTTTTTTTTTTTTTTAATAGGTGTATAGGGCTTCCCAGGTGGCGCTTGAACTCGCTTGCAAATGCAGGAGACTCCAGAGACACAGGTTGGGAAGATCCCCTGAAGGAGGAAATGGCAGCCCACTCCAGTGTTCTTGCCTGGAGAATCCCATGGACAGAGGAGCCTGGTGGGCTGCAGTCCATGGGGTTGCAAAGAGCTGGACACGACTGAAACGACTTAGTACACATCGCATAGTGGCTTTGCAACGCTGTGTTAGCTTCTGCTGTACAGAAAAGTGAACCAGCCATAGGTATACATGTGTGTGCTAAGTCGCTGCAGCACCCATGGGCTGCAGCCCGCCTCTGTCTGTAGGCTCCTCTGTCCATGGGCTTCTCCAGGCAAAAACACTGGAGTGGGTTGCCATTTCCTCCTCCAGGGGATCTTCCCGACCCAGGGATCGAACCTGCGTCTCTGGGGTCTCCTGCCGTGGCAGGTGGGTTCTAGAGCTACCTGGAAGGTCCCCTCTTCTGTGGACTTCCTTCCCATCTAGGTCCCCACAGAGCACTGAGCAGAGTCCCCTGTGCTGTATGTAGGTTCTCATTAGTTCCACACATAGTACCAATAGCATATATGCGTCAGTCTCACTTTCCCAACTCATCCCTCTTGGTATCTATACAGAAAAAAAAAAAATTTTTTTTTTTCCGGCCACACCATCGCAGCTGCCAGTAACACCCAAATTTCTATCTCTGGCCTAAGCACCTCGTGTTTATCACAAAACTCACAATGGCATCTCTACCCTACCCCCTACGCCCCCATCCTCTCCCTATGCCTCACCCGTGCTCACTTTCCATGATGCTCTTTCAACACGCCAAGCTCGTTGTTGACTTGTACACATCCTGATTCTCCTGCTGGGACTCCCCTCTGCCTGCTTCTCCGGCCTCTTATCACTCAGGCCTCGATCCACCTCCGCAGAGAGGCCTTGTCTGACTACCTGTATGCAAACAGGCGGGCCCTCGGGTCCACGTCTGTCACTGTCCGACCCGTTCGCGTGTTTCACTGCCAGCATTAAGTCATCGAGTCTGCTCAGCTGCTCCACTATCACCGCGCAACCTCTTCCCACTGAGCATCTCTGTTATCCACAGGCACTATGGCAGCAAGGATGTGGACCCTGATGACCACACCTTGCTGACCACCACACTGCCAGTACCTGGTGAAACACTGCCTTGTCCACATTCAACAAACACGAGGTGAATAATAAATTAACTGAGCTAAAGAGACAAAAACAAGCAATCTGAAGAAAGCTACTTTCAAACCAAAGAGCAATGTGGCGACTGGGGTTAGTACATGGCCTTCAAGATTGAATTCATCACCAAGCAGTGAAAGCCGTTAACACTCATTGGTGCATTGTTCAATTACTCAGTGACAGTTTGCACATTAACTTCTGGCCAGTGTATCAAAAGAACACAAGAGGCATAGTTCACATGCAGGAAGAAACGTCCCTTACAGAAGGTGACAAGGTCATCTGCAGTGTTCTATTTCTACCTTACCTTTATCTTAAGTTTTCTGATAAGGAAACTCCAGTGATCTTTACTCTTTTTATCAATCAGGTGAGAAAGGGTACAGCTTATTTCCCTTGAGAAGAGAGTTGATTAACCTTCTAAATTGCAATCAACACACTAAAAAGTAACTTCCTTTCATGACTGCGTCAGCACAAGCTTGCCACCACCCAGGGAACAATTTCCCCTTCTTGCTGGTTATACTTCCTTCTTTAGGAATTAACTGCAACCCTGGGTCGGTTCTACGCAGAGTTTAATGAGTGCACCGGATCACAGGCTCTCAGGTACACAGGTTCATAGTGATTCTGAGAACCACTGAGAACTTCACTTCCCATCATGAGCAAATCAGTTTCCGTTTTGCTCGAACGTGGCCAGTCATTTCCTTTGTGCGTGCTAAGTCACTTCAGTCAAGTCTGACTCTCTGCGACCCTATGGACTGCAGCCCGCCAGGCTCCTCTGTCCACAGGTTTCTCCAGGCAATAATACTGGGGTGGGTTGCAACTCTTATCCCAGCCTGCTACTAGTAATAATAATTACCCTCTAGTTCATCGATTTGGACACTAAATTATATGATCACCCTAACTGTTGAGGAAATAAATGATGCCCATTAAAAATATTATCTACAGTTGAACAACTGATAAGTAATCTTGGAACACTCTGACCTTAACGAAAATCAACAAGCAATAAAACTCCTATGACTCAATACCAAGAATAAAGTGTATGCAAGCATTGAAATGAGGACTACAATGCACATGTTGAAGACGTCAATCAAATGAATAATTCAGAGGTTTTGCTATCATGTGCTAAACGTTGTCTACCGTGTATACAGGGACAGAAGAGTCAAGGCAAGTGTTGAATGAACAAGGATGGACATGTTATACAGCTAGTTCAGAAGAACTTGGACCAATCTTACTAAGAACAGAACAGTGTAAAAAATGACTGTAGAGTAACATCTGCAAAAATGATGGCGTAGGGAGCTCCAGGTGTTTATGGACCTCAGAAACACTGAAATGATGTGATTAAAGAAAAGACAAGATGCTATTATACATGACTTGTGTAGTACTGTTACACAGATCACTATACAATTTGTGTAAATGTTACGAAACACAAAAAAGTTATGTCTATACATACATATAATTTATGGATATTAACATACATAAGTTAATGTATAAAAAGTGGACTAGAAAAGCACATAGACATGATATAGTTTGCCTGGGTCAAGGTAGGGGGCAGAGTAAAAAAATGGGTGAAAGATTTTAGAGAAGTCTGCTATGCTTTAATTATTAAAAGTTAAAAGACTGGAAGTAAATACAGAAATCTAGGGGGGATATTTCTGTATCATTCATTGTATTTTTTCTGTATACTTTGAAATTTTCAAAAATGGGGTCAGGTAGGGTGGGGACATGGTCACTGTCCTTTAAGAGACTCACTGTCTAGACTCAATCCTAGTTCATTTTTGCTGGCTGCCAGCAGTCACTGCTTCTTTTTATAAATATTCATGCTCTGAAAGTACCCAATTAACGTTTGTCCCCAAATGGCAAGTTCTGTAATTGACAGGATCCACGTTTTTGTCCTTGGAGGGGGAAAAACAAAACCTGTTTGCTTACATTTTACCTTCAAGCACTTCACCCAGTCTTCAGAATTTCTCCATGAAAACGAAAAGCAAAAAGAAAAACAAAAATCAAACCCAAAACAAAGCCAGAAAGTTAATGTGACTTTTCCAAAATCCAAGAGTAAGCTCTAAGAGAACCAAAGGCTCCAGGCTCTAGTTTTTATCCAATGATAATACTGCCATTGCTCCTTAGGAAAAGAAAATACTATCAACAGCATCTTAAGACTTTTTAAATATTCTTTACATTCACCTTGCCTTTCAGTTCTAAAAAGGAATCAAGTCCTACTCTGCCAGAGGAAGGCTGGTCATTTGTCATCTCCAGAGTTCTTTCTGGACCTTCTGTTAATCCAAATATTTAAACATTTGTTACAAGTCAAAAATTTCACACATTCCATGATACACCTGACCTTCATTATAACTCACTCCCTGAAAATGGTTTTAAAGTAACAAGTTCCACGGTGCAAACTTACATTTTCTAAATACCCATAAATCTTTTTGCCAGCTGCCTTAGGTTTACCTTAATCAACTCTGTTATAAACCAAACTATGTAAGTCAAGTCTAGGACATTCTCTGTGATTTACTCAATGTCAAGGTCCTTTCAGCTAGCACAACTGCAATAGCCTGCTTTTTAGGTCCATAATAAAAGGAAACATACTAAACTTGATGTTTGATAAAACACATTGACTATGTGTTTTATTTTCATCAAAATTCCCCAGATTTATGTGTCCTCTGCATCAGACCAATAAACCTAAAGTCTGAAAGTTTAAGATTCTGTATAATTATATCTGGGGAAAAAGAAAAGGTTATAACCATCCTAAACTACGGCAACATGTTTATATGTTATAAACAACTTTATATAAAGTTATAACAACTTTAATATACCAAAATAAAACCCAACATCATCAGTCAAATGAACACATACTTCTTCAGCAACCAATAACATAGACACTACAATTTAAAGGGAATTTGCAACAGATTATCTGCATGACCTAAGTACCCTTTAACTAAAGGCAGAGTGAACTGACTTTGTAGCTGAAAAACAATCAAATCAAACTTGAGTTTTTCCTAAATTTCTTAAAATTGAAATCTCATACTCTCAAAGAAAATTCCAACATAAGTGAATAGGGCTAGAACATGATTAAATACTACCAAAGAACGTAGTATTTTAGAAAAACCACATGAAAGGAGCCATATCAGGTGGCCAACAAAACGGGACTTCCAGAAGCTCCTCTGTGGAGACTGTTCTCTGCTGCCGTGGGCAGTGGGCTTCAGGTGGTACAAGCCACAGCATCAGACACACCCGGGCTTGGATGCTATCACTCCCCAGTCACATAACAGAACGGGATGAAGTGATTTACTAATTGCCTGGGTGTCTTCACGTCAAACATGGATTTCATACTCACTCATTTCCCTAGAACTGTGGTGAGGACTGAATGAGCCCATCAAATGGCATTCTTTACCATTCCCAAATGGCAACTCTGTGCTTATCTTCAGTTTTGAAACTACAGGCTTATTTCTCCTGAAACAGCAGCAGTAAATAGCAATTGTTGTTTAGCTATTAAGTAATGTCTGACACTTTTGCAACCCCAGGGACTGTAGCCCATCAGGTTCCTCTGTCCATGGGATTTTCCAGGCAAGAATATAGAAGTAGATTGCCATTTCCTTCTCCAGGGGATTTTCCCAACCCAGGGATCAGACCCACATCTCCTGCATTGCAGGTGGATTCTTTATCACTGAGCCACCTGGAAAGCCCAGGAAATAGCAGTAACAGAGATCTAATCAGTATTATTATCTCTCTGCAGACCGCTTACAAATTAACAGAACCTTGGGTTTGTGTTAGTTGCTCAGTCATGTATCTTTGCGACCCCATGGACTGTAACCCACAAGGCTCTTCTGTCCATGGGATTCTCCAGGCAAGAATACTGGAGTGGGTAGCCATTTCCTTCTCCAGGGGATCTTCCTGACCTAGGAATTGAACCCATGTCTCCTGCTTTGCAGGTGGATTCTTTACCATTTAAACCATCAGGGAAGCCCACTGATTAAAAGGAGGAAAAATAGGAACAGATAAAAGATTTGGAGGAATGTTGCAGTTGTGAGACAATCTGAGATAAATTCAAATTATGAGAGGCAACAACAACAACAAAAAACTTTACAACAAATCTTGTTGTAAAGTTTACTTTCAAATCTTGAAGGTCAGGTTTTTAAACTTAACCTCCACTGACTTAATTAATCAACCACATGGTACCAGGGAAAACTCTATCATGGTTGTAAGGCACCAGACATTCAGTTTAGGGATATATTTCCTGGAACATTTAGGTTCTTTTTCCATAACACATACACAGGATTTGTGAAGAAACTTGTCTCTAAGTTTTTTTTTTCTTTTTTAAAGTACTTTGAAATAGCAATCAAGGCATCAACAGAAGTTTCTTTACACTGAAGATGCCCAGGATTAACAAAGAAGTAAATTCAAGTAACCACCACGTGAGGAAAGAGAGGAACTATTGACAGTGTGCAAACTTTTCCTAGGGGGCTTCCAGGCGGCGCAGTGGTAAAGAATCCAAGCTGCCAATGCAGGAGACACGAGAGAGGCAGAGGAGCCTGGCAGGCTAGTCCATGGGGTCACCAAAGAGCCGGACATGACTGAAGTGACGGAGCGCACACACCCGCTTTTCCCATCCCACACACGACTTTTCACATTCTCCTTTAAGTAACAAGTCCCAGGCTGCCTGGGTGCCCTACAAAACTCCAATCCTATCAGAATGCCTCTTTTGAGAGCTGGAGTTCATGAACATAGAACAAAGTCTTAGAGATCAATAAAACCTCATAAAGAAAGCAGAGGACAGCACCACAATGGGTTAAGCTGGAAAAACCAAGCAATGACCATCTCCTAAGAACAGCAGCAACACTTTTCTTCATCATGGGAGTCCTGCACGGGGAGGAGACTGTACCCTGACAGGTTCCCCAGTCCACAGGATTCTCCAGGCAAGAATACTGGAGTGGGTGGCCATTTCTTCATGAAGTCTTAAGGAGACCCAAATATTGGTCTCTAATATGATCCCTCCTGAAAGGAATTAGCACTCTTAAGGCACAACTTATTCCACACTTTCTATTTCAGAAAAATATTAGGATTGTCTGCAAGCATGGAAATTGGATTAAGAAAGCAAGCATGCTTCCAAAGTTGTCACAGTTTTAAAGAGATAAAGACATCAGCTTCTCCTCCTCTTCTTTTTTTTTTAAATCTTTTGGCCATGCTGCATGGCACATGGATCTTAGTTTCCTGACCAGGGATCAAACTCACACCCCCTGCACTAGAAGGCCAAGTCTTAACCACTGGACATCAGAGAAGTTTTAAGACAACAGCCTTTTTAAAAGGACCTTCAGTAGACAAGTTGCGACAGTAGAAGGAAAATAAATATTAAGTAGATGTAAACTCATTTTGTAAATAGTACTAAAAAAGAAAAATCTTCAGAAAAAGGTTGATATGACGAAAAAAGAGGTAAAGAATATATGGTTAATTCTTTGTTAATGTAAATAAGTAGGAGACTGTCACATAAAGCTGAGTATGTGCTTTTTCTAATAAAGCATATCTCCTTATGAAGTATGTATATAATTTTGTATCTATCTCTGTATACCAAGAAATGCAGCAGGGGGAGATTTTGTGCAAGCCCAAGAGTCTTCAGTCAACGTTAAGAAGTGTAACGAGAATGGGAGAGGGGAAGGGATGATCAGAACAATGATCACACAAAAAAGAGAAGAATGATTTGTCCTAAAATGATCACACTTCCTGACTAGATTCCCTCATCTCAGAGGAAAAAACTCCAGCTGGCCTTATAATCCGAAGATGCTAATAAAACATGCTTAAGTTTACAAACATGTCTACCAGGAGGACAATCAAGAATCGTACTGCAGACGGAAAATACCAGCATGGAAAAAACTAACACAACGAACAAAGGGTGTTTAAAAGGCCTTATTAACCTAACAAGGTATATTTCATTGCAAAAAATACCCAAGAGGATCATAAGCATCTCGGGTGTAAATAAAGCATCCTCAGAGAGGCAAGCAGGCCTGCCAGTGTAAGAGACACAGGTTCACTTCCGGGGTCAGGAAGATCCCCTGGAGAAGGAAATGGCAACCCACTCCAGTATTCTTGCCTGGAGAATCCCACAGACAGGGGGGCCTGGCGGGCTACAGTCCATCGGGTCGTAAAGAGTGAGACGCGGCTGAAGTGACTGAGCACACGCACGCTAAAGAAACAGGATATTTTACTGGAAGTAAAATGTAGAGAAAGTAATAGAACAATGACACCCTTCATCACGAACTCCTCCCTGGCCCTTCAGATCTCTCACCACCTTCCCTGCTACCACACTGGCTCTTATCATATCTGCTTCTGATCTACCAGAAGCTTCCAGTCTCTAGACTCTTCTACTGCCTCCATCCCTTCCTGCTTGCCGTCCATCCTTCATGCATCTGGGCCTCTGGTCCATCAGGTCAAATGCTACTACCATCCAAGGCTTCTCCGCCACCTGCACACGCCTTGGTTCATCACAACATCCACCCTCCCCACTACTGCAGGGAATCCAATCCTCCTGTTACCGAACTCCTATTCGATAGGAAACTGCTCTGCAGACAATAAATACTGAAATCTGCTGAAATGAAGATGGGATTCACATGCCACCTCTCCTTCCTCGTGGCTAGAAAATATCTCATCATCTCAATTGGGGAGAAAGTAAAATGTCTGATGTGAATATTTACTACTTTTTAAACTGCAGAAATAAACTTTAAAAAATGAACAATGATTACAATCTGCTTTAACACATTATCGACTGGGGGATTTTGCAGAAATTAATGCCTGTGGCTGTGATAAGTCTCCGGTCAATAATGTGGTAAGTCACCTTTCAGGTTCCTATTGAAAAAGTATGGAATAGAGCCTCTAAAAAACTGGCCTACCTTCTGTCTTCTGGTTTTGAAAACTAAGTATTAAGTTAGACAGGCAAACAAAAAATACTTCAGCAAAAAAAAAAAAATTTCCTGCCTAAATAAGGTATTTAAATCTTAATCAAATGTTAATCAAAACCATTCTACCCTCAGACTTTCACGTTTACAACAGAGGACAACTCCAGTTTTCTTCCAAAAAATTAAGATCTTGATTTCCCATGATCTGGATAAAAAATTAAGGCTAAAATTAAACCAACAAATAAAAGCCTCTGTAAGCTAGATTTCCCCTACTCAAGGCCCTGCACAATGCCTGGCAGAAAACATGTACACACACAAATACTGAATGAATGGGAAATGTATAAAAACCATATGCATATGTCCCTGGAGAGGAGAGTAGTTGGAAAACTTATGGTTCATCCACACAATGGAGTATTATGAAATTGTTAAAAAAAAAAAAAAAGCAATGAAGATTATTTCTATGAAATGAAGTGACATGGAATGATTCCCAGCATACACTGCTAAGTGAAAAAGCAAGCGTTATCTATGGTGTGCTATCCCTCATGGAAGAAAGCAAAGGATATGGGAAATGTCTGTGTATCTGCTCATGGGTGCCCCAAGAAATATAGGAAGGAAAAGGCCAGAAAATCATGGGATTATTTACCTGCAAAGGACAGGTGGGAGCAGTGGAGAAAAAAAGAAGGGATGGAAATGGGGCGGAAGGAATGAGAACATTTCTCTCAGGACACGTTTTTTTCCTCAACTGGTGAGTCTCAGAACCAAGAAAATGTTTCACATATCCAAAATGTACATGACTGCAATTACACAGGATATAGGGGAAACCCAAAATAGAATATTCACAGTAATAAATGGACCTATGTGTGTTATAAATAAACAGTATAACCACACTGAGGAGGAAGTGACTAAAACAAGGAATAAGGAACTCTGCAAAATATTTGACTATATAACTGCGAAAGTAAATACAAAAAGAACCATGTACAAATAATGTTCCTTTTCACTTGGGTATGGGTTAGCAATTCTGAAACTACTAAGAAAAGAAAGTGTAAGACGCTCAATTGTGTCTGACTCTTTGCGACCTCATGGACTGTGTAGCCCGCCAGGTTCCTCTGTCCATGAAATTCTCTAGGCCAGAATACTGAAGTGGGTAGCCATTCCTTTCTCCAGGGGATCTTCCCAACCCAGGTCTCCTGTATTGCTGGCAGATTCTTTACCGTCTGAGCCACTAGGGGAGACCAAGAATATTGGAATTCGTAGCCTATCCCTTCTCCAGCAGATCTTCCCGACCCAGGAATCGAACTGGGGTCCCCTGCGTTGCGGGCAGATTCTTTACCAGCTGAGTTACCAGGGAAGCCCTTGAAACTACACACACACCCTGAGATTTAGCTAATAATTACTATATTGGGATATTAACAGCCATGTTTTTTTATGGATATAGGGAAATGTGGAGACAAGAATGAATACTATAGCACTGGATTAAAGTCAGAGGGACCAGTATAAACTCATGGTGGTTTTATATATATATATATATATACACACACACACACATATATAGGTTTCCCTGGTGGCTCAGTGGTAAAGAATCCAACTGCAATGCAGGAGCCGCAGGAGACTCAGGTTCGATCCCTGGGTCAGGAAGATCCCCTGGAGGAGGCCGTAGCAACCCACTCCAGTGTTCTTGCCTGGAGAATCCCATGGACAGAGGACCCTGGCAGGCTACAGTCCATAGGATCACAAACAGTCAGACCCTACTGAAGCAACTTAGCATGCACACGCGCATACAGAAATAGCCTTGCACTGCCCACTAAGAGGGACAAGGAGCGCTGGTACCACAAAGGAACGAGTCCACCAAGACTCCACTCCTCAAGAAACTAGAGGTTCCTTAACAAATGATGACTTCCAGGGCTGGGGCAGAGAAAATACAAGGTGATCCTGGACCACTTTATGGCAACAAAAAATTAAAAATTGCTCAAAAAATGAATGGAGACTAGATAAAGATGGTGGTTGCACATTATGAATGTATTATTCACTTTAATAAGGTTAATTTTGTTATGTGAATTTCACCTCAACAAATTTGAAATTGAAGCAATGCTTAAGTCACAGAAGCCATCTCAAAGAGCTCCCAATGGCCACCTCTGGACAATCTAACGATAAAATAATTAACAGCTGTTAAGGATTATAACCCATAGGACAAAATACATACTCATGAGTTCACACCCATACAATAATAAATAAACAAATGAGAGAGAATAAACATCTCTTCCTTTCAGTCAAGTCTCAGTTAATAAACACAGGAGTGATGGAAACAGAAAATCATATTTGGCAGAGAGCACAGTAGTAACTGTTGCAGACAAAAATCATCAATACTTGTTCAAACCTGTGAGCAAACGTATGCTGAGAAACAGGACATCTGCTTAGTTTTAAAGATGCTTTCACAAAACACTTATTAATTACAAAGGAAAAAACAGTAACTTTACAGGCGAGAAGCTTGGCAGACTGCGCTTTAACCGAGTGAGCAGGGTTAACATAACCAGTGATAAGACCTGTCAGCTTCAGACACCTCCTGATATGAGGCATTAAGAAGAACACAGCGTCATTTCTCTGGTATTCTCACCAAAAACGCATTACCTCGGTCTAATCGTGAGGAATAATCAGACGAACTCCAGTTAGGGAACGTTCTACAAGGTAACTGACCAAATCACTTCAAAAATGCTGAGAACAAAATAAGGAAATTTTCCATGGAGGAGGAGGCTTCTAGGAAGATGACAACTAAATGCAGTGTGGGGTCCTACTCTGGATCTCAGAACAGAAGAAGGACATTAATGGGAAAAAGCTGGTGAAGTCAAAATGAGGTTTGTAAATTAGTTAACAGTCTTGTATCAAAGTGAATTTTTTGGCTTAGAAAATTGCACTCTGTGTTTATGTAAACTGTTCATATTAGAGGGCATAAGGGAACTCTGCATACTACTGTGCACATTTTTGGAAAATCTAAATTTCAGAATAAGAAAGTTTAAAAAACACATTATTCTTTAGCTTATTAATTTATTTATATATTTTTTAGCTGTCTCCCCTCTCCTCCCAGTCCATGGGTTCACAAAGAGTTGGAAACAACTGAACAACAACCTCTCCTCCCTTACACTACAGCAGGATTATTTCTGATATACTCACTAAAGTAACCCAAACTTCTAACCATGCCTGATACACAGAAAGCACTCAAGAAGCACAATTACACAGTTTGGGTGAGCCGGAACCATGAAAGGGCTTCCCTGATAGCTCAGATGGTAAAGAATCTGCCTGCAATGCAGGAGACCTAGGTTCGATTCCTGGATTGGGAAGATCCCTTGGAGAAGGAGATGGCAACCCACTCCAGTATTCTTTTTTTTTTTTTTTTTAATTTATTTATTTGACTGCAAAGGGTCTTGGTTGCAGTATGTGAGATCTAGCTTCCTGACCAGAAGTCAAACCCCAAACCTCTGCATTGAACATAGAGTCTTAGCCATTGGACCACCAGGGAAGTCCCCCACTCCAGTATTCTTGCCTGGACAATTCCATGGACAGGGGAGCCTGGAGGGCCTACAGTCCATGGGGTGGCAAGGAGGTGGACACAACCGAGAGACTAACACACAACACACACAGAACCATGAAAGCATACTCCAAATCCCAGATTTTCCATTAATTTTCTTTATATTCTATTTGAAAGAAGATTTCTACTTGAAAGAAGCTACCAGGTGTCCCTGGTAGCTCAGCTGGTAAAGAATCTGCCTGCAATGCAGGAGACTCAGCTTTGATTCCTGGGCTGGGAAGATCCCCTGGAGAAGCGAACAGCTACCCACTCCAGTATTCTGGCCTGGAGAATTCCATGGACTGTATAATCCATGGGGTCGCAAAGGGTCAGACACAACTGAGCAACTTTCACTTTGCTTTTATTCCGTAAAGAAAAACTTAAAAAATCTACAAGCTCTGGTTCACTGTTTTGTGTCCAATGAGAATCACAATTTTAAATAAAATGATATAAAAATACAGAGACCAGATACAGCAAACAAGATATGACTTCTGACCTTCTCAGGCTCCAAGGCTCCACCTTCAGTGCGGTGTGCTGAGAACAATGGGGTCCCCACAGACCTTCCTCCAGCTAGTGAGGCAGACCCAAGGCTGCCAGCCCCTTCTCCTTAACTAGGGCTCAGCTCGTAAGGTGGGGGTGCCACCCAGACAGAAGTCTGTCTTTTGTTCCCACCCCACCTCCAGAGCCCTGGCTCCAGGAGGAAAAGTGGGCCCTAAAACAAATAGTTCCTAATTTTTCCCAAGGAAATCAGCTTCATTTGCAGCAGAGCACAGAGCTGTCCACACTAAGAGCCCTCTGAAGGACAAGAGGTTGGGGTAAAGGGAGTGGAGAGAATCGTGGATTTAATGAAGAGGCGGCCTGTGCTGTGGGCATCTGTGGCTAATCGGCTAAAGAGAACCAAGGAAAGTGACAGCTAGGAGCCTTCCTGTGGTCAGAACAAATATGGAACACTGAACTCAGGAAGTTTCTCCAAGGGAGTCACAAATGGATCAGCTGGTAGCAGAGTGTATGTTCCAGTGCCCTGTTATAAACAATTAGCCAGTAATTAGTGTAGTGGTCACCGAGGAGTCATCCCAGGATGACTGTGCGTGCACCCAAATCATGCACCCCCATCCCCAGGGGAGCACCAACAGAGACTTAACCTTGAGGGGGTGAGAAGAAGGGCAGATTTCACTAAAATAATCCAGCCAGTCATTAAACAAATAGACAAATATTAATAAACAAGCCCTGAGGTGAGGAGGAAGTACCCAGTGTTACTAAAATATATTACCTAAAAAATGTGCAGTGTCAAAAAATTATGATGTGCAAAAATATAGGAAAGTAGGACCCATACACCAGAAAAAAAGCAGGCTGCAAAAACTGCCTGTGAGCATAACTAGATATAGGATTCCAGATAAATACCTCAAAGCAGTCATTATAATTATACTCAGATCTAAAAAAAAAAAAAAGCTCCACTAAAGAAATAAAGGAAGGTATGACAATGTTACATCAAATAAAGAATATTAAGAAACAGCAATTTTAAAAAAGAACCAAATGAAAATTCTGGAGTTGAAAAGGCGAATGACAGAAAGGAAAAAGTCACCGGAGGGCTTCAGCAGATTGGAACCAGCAAAAGAACAAACCAGCAAACCTGAAGACAGATCAATAGACACTATATGAGATGAAGAAAGAGGGAAAAAAAGAACAGAGCCTCAGAGAAACACTGATACCATTTTACATATCATCCTAAATGGAATGGGAATACCAAAAGGAGGCGAAAGGTTGAAAAAAATTCAAAGAAATAAATGACTGAAAAAACAATAACCTACACATCTAGGAGGCAAGACCCGTAAAAAGATACATCGTGGTAAAAAGGGTGACAGTCAAACACAAGAGAATCCTGAAAGCATCAAGAGAAAAATGATTTATCACTTACAAGGGGGACCCCAATAAGATTAATAGCTGACCTCTCAGCAAAAATAACAGAGGCTAGAGGCAGTGGATAACACAAAGTACTAAAACACACACACACACACACACAAATAAAAAACCCTGTCAACCCCCACATCCAGGAGAGCTATTTTTTTAGAAAATGAAAATAAAATTCACACATTACAAGATAAACAAAAATTGACAAGAATTCATTCCTAGCAGACTTGCCTCATAAGAAATATTAAGGGAATTCCACCAGGTTGAAAACAACTGATATGAGTGATTCAAATCCTTTCCCTTAATTGATTTATAAACTTCATAAAATGATATGTATATAATGCATTGTTGACTCTGTAACACATGGGAATGTAATAAAGTTGCTAAAAACAGCACAAAAAAAGGTAGACAGGGGAAAAAAGCTGCTATGTGCTAAGGAAAGAATAACAGGTGGTGTAATGATTAATAATTGTAACAATGTATTGCTGGGTTTATAACATTAACAGATGTAATGTGTGTAACAACAGTGTCACAAAACAAAGGAGAAAAGGAATAGAGCTAAATAGGAGTAACCTTCTATATATTACTAGAATTAACTAGTATAAACTCGAATGTGAATACAATAAGCTGAAAGGTACACAGTGAACTCTGGAATAATCACTAAAAATACCCAAAAAATAGTGAAAAATGTCACTAACGAAATGAAAATGCTACATTAGAAAATATTCAATCAATGCGAAAAAAAAGTAAAGCAGGAATACAGAAATAAAAAAGACATGAGACATGTGAAAACTAAAGAGTAAGATGGCATCTGTAAATCAAACTGCATCAGTATCATATAAATGTAGATGAATAAGGTCCAGTCAAAAGGTAGACACTATGAGGCTGGATTTTTAAAAAAGCATGATCCAATTACATGTTATTTACAGCAGACACAACAAATGGTTAGGGGACAACTGGACAGTCACATGCAGAAGAACGGAATGGGTCCTTTACACCACATACAAAAATTAACTTAAAATTGATTAAAGACCTAATGTAAGAGCAAAACATGCAGTCCATGGGGTCGCAGAGAGTCGGACATGACTGAGCAACTGAACTGAACTGAAGAGCAAAACAAAGCATAGGAGAATTTTCATGATCTTAGATTTGGCAGTAGATTCTTAAACATGATGCCAAAAGGACAAGCAACAACAACACAAAATAGACTGGACTTCATAAAAATTTAAAACTTCGGCACTTCACAGAACACTATCAAGAATATGAAAAGACGACTCACAGAATGATAGAAAACATTTGCAAATCACATTCCTCACAAGGAGCTTGTATCTAGAAAGAACTTTTTCTTTTTTCCCTTTTTAAATACTGAAATACAGCTGATGTACAATATGTTAGTTTCAGGTGTACGACATAGGGATCTGACAATCAAATACATTATGAAATAATCATGACAAGTCTATGACATTACCATACAAAATCAGTACAGTATTATTGACTATTTTCCTTATGCTATGTTACATTCCTATGACTTAACTGTAAGCCTGTATCATTGTTGAGTATGATGTTAGCTGTATGTCATACACAGCCTTTATTATACTGAGGTATGTTCCCTCTATGCCCACTCGGTGAGAGTTTTTATCATAAATGGATATTGAACTTTATCAAAATATTTTTCTGTATATGTTGAGATGATCACATGACTTTTATCCTTAATGTTTCTAATGTGGTATATCATGTTGATTGGTGAATATTAAACCATCTTTGCACCCCTGGGATAAACCCCACTTGATCGTGATGTATGAAACTTTAATGTATTGCTGATTCAGTTTGCTAATAATTTGTTGAGGATTTTTACATCTATGTTCATACAGGATATTGGCCTATAATTTTTTGTGCATGATATTTTTGCCTGGTTTGGGTACCAGGGTAGTGCTGGCCTCATAGACTAAATTTGAAAGTGCTCCTTCCTCTTCAACTTTTTGGAATACTTTGAGAAGTATTTAAATATTTCTTTAAATGTTTGATAGAACTCACTTGTGAAGCTATCTGATCCTGGACATTTGTTCTTTGGGAGTTTTTTTTTTTTTTTTTCTTTTAATTACTGATTTAACTTCATTAAGGTAATCAGTTTACTCATATTTTCTATTTCTTACTGATTCAATCTTGGAAGACTCTATGTTTCTAGGAATTCATCCATTATTTCTAGGTTGTGCAATTTGCTAACATACAAATTTTCATAGTAATCTCTTACATTTTGTATTTCTGTAGTATCAGTTGTAACTTCTCTTTCATTTTTTATTTTATTTGGGCCTTCTTTTATTCTTGAGGAGTCCAGCTAAAGGTTTATTGATTTTGTTTATCTTTTCAAAGGACCAGATCTTAGTTTCTTTCATTCATCTCTGCTGCTGCTTTTTTCATCTCTATTTCATTTACTCCCACTCTGATCTTTATTATTTCCTTACTTGTACTAACTTGGGGCTTTGTTATTCTTTTTCTCATTCCTTTATGTGTAAGGTTAGAGTGTTTGAGATTCTTACTGTTTCCCAAGGTAAGCCTGTATTGCTACACACTTCCCTCTTAGAAATGTCTTCTCTGTGTCCCATAAATCTTGGAATGCTGTGTTTCCATCTTCATTTGTCTCAAGGTATATTTTTATTTCCTCTTCGATATCTTCAATGATCCACTGATTGTTTAGTAGCATATTGTTTAGACTCCGCATATTTTTTTTCCAGTAGTTGATTCCTAGCCTCATACTGCAGTGGTCAGAAAAGGTGCTAGATATGATTTAAATCTTCTTAAATCTTCTGAGACTTGCTTTGTGACCTAGCATGTGATCTATCCTGGAGAATATTGATTACATGCACACTTAAGAAGAATGAGTATTCTGCTCTTTTGGAGTTGAAAGTCCTATATATATTTAATCTATCTGACCTAATGTGCCATTTAATGCCAAAGTTTCCTTATTGATTGTCTGGATGATCTATTCACATTGATTTAAGTGGGATGTTAAAGTTCCCTACTCAGTATATTGTTAATTACTCCCTTTATGTCTATTAATAACTGCTTTATGTATTTAGGTGTTCCTATGTTGGGCAACCCATGGACAGAGGAGTCTGGCAGGCTACAGTCCATAGGGTCATAGAGAGTTGGATGTGACTAAAATGACTTAGCATACTTTTTTTTTTTTAATTCCACCCCCTCATTTTACATTTTTGATCTCATCTTTTATATATTTTTACTTTGTCCACTCCCTAATTATTGTGTGTATATATTTTTATTGATAGTTTTATGATTTTACTAGCTTTGTCTTTTAATTAGGTATATAGGTGGTTGATCCACTACCCTTACTGTATTTTTGCCTTAGAATAAAGAATTCTTAAAGTTTAAATTTTTTTTGAATTTTTAAATAGGCAAAGACCCTGAATAGACATTTTTTTTCTGAAGAAGATATACATATGGCTAATAAGTACATAAAAAGATGCTATATATTATCAGAAATGCAAATAAAAACCATAATGATACACTACTTCGCTACCACTAGGACAAGTAGACTCCAAAAGCCAGGAAACATGTATCATCAAGAATGTAAAGAAATGGTAACCCTCATATCCTGTTGGAGGAAATGCACAATGGCCCAGCTTCTTTGGGAAAAAAATCTGGCAGCTCCTCAAGTGATTAAATATAGAGTTACCACATGACCCAGCAATTCTACTTCTAGATAAAGAGAAATGAAAATACATGTCCACACAGAAACACGTACATGAATGTTAGGTATCCCTAAGGACAGGGGTCTAAGATGTCCAGTTTCTGGATTGTGCCTGACCAAAACAGGAAATTCATTAGGAGAACCAACCCCCCTCAATACACACACACACGAGTAAGACATGCAATTACTCTCATCCCACTCTCACACCTGCTTACAACTTTCCCACTGTGCTTTCCACATACTTGGAATTCTGTCTCATTTTTTTATGTGAGAATCCAGTACACCCTGCAGAAACTCGTACCCTGGCCTGAACTCCAGCTTTCCTAGTGGAGTTACTGATATCTTCCCCAAATTATGACAATCCTATGGACCAGCTCATTTATTCTTTCGAGTGGTCAGTGAAGACCTAGGATAAATATGATAGGGACCACCCTGAGATTACCAGCTAAACCCTTGGACAGTCCTGGAACCCAATCTGCCAACCACAATGAATATAATTCCAAAGCACAAATATGCCACACTCTCTCAGAGCTTCATGAAAGTAAAGGCAGCTCCCTCTACCTGCCAGGCCCACTCTCCCCTAATCTGCCTGGTCTCTGCTCTTCTGGGCAGCAGACAAACAGCTAAGAGCATCATCTCTGGAGCCAGCTTGACCGAGTTTAAACTTCACTCTTCCACTTAATGTATGACCTTGCCAAGTTTCTTACACTCAGCCTTGGTTTCCTCATCTATAGCAAGTGAGTAATCATACTTCCTAGAGTTGTTATGAGGATTAAATGAGACTATGTTATTGTCTCATAACATATAACATGCACTCTGCTGCTGCTTCTATCTCCGTCTATCGGATGGTATCACATTTTTTTACTTGCACCTTCCCCCACTGGTCCCTGAGATTTCCAAGCTGTGTAGTTTCTTCTTCCCCTTCATATTCATAGCACATAATATAGAGATAGGCACAAGGTGGGTGCGGGAAAAGGCAGTGATGCATGCAGGAAAAATGAAAACTCTGAGTCCAGCAACATCCAGCAATTACGGAAACCACGCTCTCAATATAAAAAGCAGAGCATGTGGCTTATGAGTATACAAGAACTAAACATCTGAAATGAGGCCGGCTCTGGAAAATCCAGGCTGACTGCCAGAACCATCTAGAAAGAATCCAAATGCTCAGCAGTTAGAGTGGTTACATAAACGATGTCATTAAAGCACAGGGGATTTTACATAAGCACGACAGGAGACCTCTGCTGATACCTGAAAGAGTTCAGACGAAACACCACGGAGAAAAACATGCACAGGAGGATTACAGAACTGCTCAGAGTGATAACCAAAGAAAAGAGACTGTGTGTGTGTGTTTCTAGTACCACATTCTGCTCTCTAATACCACATTCTTTCACATTCTGGTGACAAAATCTGTATATTCTTTTTAATTAATATTGATTCTAAAGACAACCTAACACACACAAAAATAATGCTTATTAATGGCTTTACATAAGAAATAAGATGGAATGGAGATTCCAAAAGTGTTAACGCTTTAAATAAGACACAGTTAAAAGGGTCAAGTTTCTGGTACTATAACTTTCTGGGTAGATAAGTTTCCTGATAAGAAAAAACTTCATTTACTCTTATGATTAACTCTCTTATTTTCTAAGTCATCTTTATTTAAAGCCAGTCATCTGTTCTGCTCTCGTCAGGGCCAAGCAATAGTTTGATTAACTACTGTAAGTTCTTCCTAAGTAAGTCTTCTCCTTTTGGTATGATTAAAAAATGAAATCTAAAAATGTATATATTTGTCTATGAAGAAGAAAGATCTTCAGTAAGTGTTTCATTCATTCCCCCCCCCCAAAGAATGCCTTCCAAAATTAGACCCCAACTCAGAGAAAGAGAAAAACAATACTAAACTTGCTCAAAGCATAGAGTACATTTGCCCGCTTATATCAGCTTATTTCATGAATACATACACACCGACACAGATATATACATATCTACACACACACCAGAGAAAAAGTAATAAGGAATAAAGTTACCTTCATGCAAGTCAATAATGCCAACAATAGCACCTTTTGATAACCAGGTGATAACTACTACTCTACCCTGACTCAAACAAATGTCCATTCTTCTTGCCATTAATATTTCCTAGACTAATATGAGGAAAAGAGATATGTAAAAAGAAGAGGTAGAAGACTTCGCTGGTGGTCCAGTAGTTAGGAATTCACCCACCAATGCAGGGGACATGGGCTCGCTCTCCGGTCTGGGAAGATCCCATATGCAGTTGCACAGCTAAGCCTATGAACCTACCTGCAGCCCGTCCTCTGCAACAAGCCACTGCAAGAGGTCATGCGCTGCATCTACAGTAGCCCCTGCTCACTGCAACCAGAGAAAGCCCACAGGCTGCAATCTATGTGGCTGCAACTAGGGCAGCCATATACAAACAAATTATTTATTTAAAAGTCTACAAATAATAAAAATAGGGGTAGGAATTTACTGTAAACATTTTCCAAAAAAAGCAAAGAAATGCATTATCCTTCAATACAGTTCCAATCTCTAAACAGATAACCTTCCTTAAAAACACAGTTCAATAGTCTCAACAGAATTAATTTTTAAAACTTCAGATCGGAATTTCTCCTCACCCACTTCAAAAATACTTTTGCCTAAAGAGCAACCTATCAACACATACGATTTAAATCATTAACTACACAGCACCAAATCATTAGGATAATCAGCATACAAATTTCATGAAGCCACTGTGTCCTTTTAAGTGTTTCATACAACATCCGGTACTAGGAAGCTTATTAAACATTGATGATGTTTAATAATAAAAAATAAAACGCCAAAATGAAAGTCTTCATTACTGAACTTGGCTGTCATTTATAATACAAACCGCTGATGAGCATGTTTCTACAAGAGCAATTACAAGAAATCAAGAAACAAAGCAAACCCCATTCAAATGAGAAATTTTGTCTCCTCTGTCCAAGAAAACTGTTTCATTTCGGTGTCAGAAAGAAACTGGCAGGCCGCCAGCAGATAGCATGAAACAAGCAGACTGTAGGGGCATTTAACTCAAGAGCGTTTATGCACCGTTGACAAAGCAAAAAACCAACCTCATTCCATGAACGTTTTCTGGAGACGTTTTCCTTACCTTTCCCATTCTGCCATGTCGTATACCAAGATAAAGTGAGGAACGAGGTGATAAATGCTAAAACAGTGGCTACAGTTCCATTTCGGAGCCTCATCTCATTTCACCATCACACTGGTTCATATGTTTACGATGATAACCAAGACTGTTTCTTTTTATCCTGAAGTCAAGCAAACCCAGTACTCCTGGCTCAGGGCCAGTTGAAACAATCAATAGGAGAGGTTCATTTCAGATGCTCAGCAGAACTAATCTGGCAGCCACACCATCCACAATTACTATTCAGGACTGTCTGCACCGTCTTCATAGGTGGATGCTTCTTTCTCCCTATTCAAGGGGAAAAGAGAAAGAAAAACTTGCTGAAGGATGCACAATACTGGTTTCTTCATTTATCAGTCACTGTTACAAACAGATTCTTGGCTGGGCTACACTGTATCTGTAGATTACCCCCCACATCCAAATGACTCATGTGATAGCCTAGAGTGATGTGGTTCCTCTCCTCCAGGGAAAAAAAGCTTTCAACTCTACTCCCTGCTGGTTGGTTCTGCTGTGTCTGTGGAAAGAGAGTCAGGGTTACTCTTGTAAAGGCAGGCGAGGTGGGGCCCATGAGAACCCTAATGATCACACAATGGTTCCTAAGTAACAATCTTCACTCTCTACAATCCTCCTATTGCACAATGATAGTTAATGGTTCAAAATTTTTAAAGAAAACAGACTACAACTTACAAGGGTCAAAAGCCCTGGGTCCTAGATCCAGCCCCACCATTACTTGCATGACTTCAGGCATGTCAATTTTCTCAGCTTTGTGGTTTCATCCAGGAACTGAGAAAGCTAACTGTCTCGGCTCCTCCTGCTCTCATAAATAATAAAAAGGTTACAGTGATGACCGCTGCCGATCATCATCATAAGATAAATGTCATTTTTCCAACAATTAACCTGCTCCCCAGGTGTAAACTGGGATTATTTTGGCATTTTGAAAACATGACAATCCAACCAGGATACCACAGGACCCAGGATTAACCACTGAGCATTGCTTTAACTCAGGAAATCTGGAGATCACCTCCATCTAGCAGAGCTGTTCAGAAAATGGAATGAGGTGGTCTAGTGGTCGAGAATCTGGGTCACGGGTTGGATCCCTGGTCTGGGAGGATCCCACGTTCCGCAAAGCAACTGAGTCAATGCACCACAACTGCTGAGGCCACGCGCTCCAACTACTGAAGCCTGCGAGCCCTGGAGCCCAAACTCCCCACAACAGAAGCCACCGCAATGAGAAGCCCGCACACCACAACTAGAGAGAGCAGCCCCCACTGGCCACAACTAGAGAAAGCCCACTCGAAGCAACAGAAACCAGCACAACCAAAAATGATAAACCTTTTAAAAAGGAAATAAAATGAAATCATGTCCCTGGAAGTACTTAAGCACAGTGACCTAGTACAATTCTAGGTTCTCAATAAATGTTAACTGTATTAATAAAAACAAATCAAACAAAACCAAAAACCTGCAGCCAGTCACTGGTTTAGGCCTCTCTGCACAGAACCAATTTCATTCCCTCGGGGCATGTCAGGCCAGACAAGATGTGCGTTGATTCCTGGTGGCCCCAGGGGACCACGAGATGCACTTGGCAATCCACTCAGTGTCACTCCAGTAGGATGAGTTAATGCAACTCCAAAAAGGCCTGGGAAGCCCGAGGAACAATTCTCTCTGACTAAAGCAGCCATCTGTAGGCAATTCAGAAATGACCATCTCAGCTGGTTTGTAAAACTGACCGTTGCTAGAAACCTCCACTAGTGAGAAAAGATCATCTGGATTAATAACGATGATGACAGACACTACAACCCACTGAGCATTTCCTCAGGTGCTCGGAATCTTCACAAACTCCCTTGAGGCAGGCACTGCTAGCCCTACTTTACACATAATGAAATGAACCCAGAGAAGGAACCCTAATTTGCATGACTCCAAAGTCCAAGTTCTCATCTCCCACCCTCTGCCTCTCTGCACCGCAGTCCTCTGAAAGAAAAGAAGCTCCAGGGGTAGTACTCTAAGCCTCAGGTTACACTGGAGAATCTTCCCAAGGTGTTACCTTTACCCAACAGTTTAAAGTGTGAATTAAAAAAAAAAAAAAGACTCTACAACGAATATGGATCTATTATGGAACAAACTGCAAAATTCACAGGAAACTTCAAAGTTTCAACTTAAAACCTGAATGAATTTCTCACTTCCTGTACCCTGGGCTGGGCCCTCCTCTCCCTGACTCACACCCAAGCAGCCTGTGAACCCTCCTTGACCAGCAGCTCTGCATTATTGATATAATACTCTAGAGGCACTGAACTTTTCTACTTCCTTGCTTCCCCTTACTCTCTGCAATCAAGAATTTCCAAAGATACTCTCACGTTCAAGTTATGATTATTTTCTAAAACCAAAGTTATTCACCTAACATATCCATGTCAACAGTCTTCACGGTGAAATCCCAGAATTTCAACTCAATTCCATAAGTGTCTAATATGCTGTCTTATTAACATATCAATAAGCACTCAAGGGACTTCCCTGGTGGCCCAGTAGCTGACTCTGTGATCGCAATGCAGGGGGCCGGGGTTTGATCCCTGGTCAGGGAACAAGGTCCCACATGCTGTAACTAAGACTCAGCACACCCAGATAAATTTTTTTAAAGCACTTGATAATGATTCTGGTTATAAAAAAAAAAGAAGGGCTAACTCAGTGAATTATGTAACTTGGAATTTTAATTTTTTCATGGCATTATATGAAGATGCATATAACTTTTTGTTGCTATAGCCCCATCTGAGCCCTACTTTACTTCAAAAAAGATACTGTCCTGATAAGAGATCCAGAAGTATACATATTATTAGAATAAACATTCAATCAGTAATCACAGGGAAGGGGAAGTGAAGAAGTAGAAAATGAAGGATTTTTGAAGCACAGTTTTATTAAATACTTATTTGTATGAAAGTCAGTATAAACGGGTAGACAGACAAGTAAAAGTGAATGAACTCTATAATGAAAGTAGATTATAGATACAGTATTGGTAACATGAAAAACAGAAGGAATACTAAATATTGGATCCAGGAAGTTATTCATCTCTGGTTTGAAGAAAATGCTTATAATTAACTCTACTAACAAATAGGACCTGAAATTCGGCAGGAGAAATACGAGGGCATTTTACTCAGAATATTGTCATACATTTTTAATCAGGGTTTCCACACTAATAAAGTTTAGTTGCACCATGAAAGAGCAAAACCAGTGATCCCTACGTTCTCAAACCAGGAGAGGTAGTTCAGACAGCCAAGAGCCCTGTGGGTTGACTGACTACCTAAGGCAGGAGAAGTGACCCATATTTGTTGTCAGCATCCACACTCACAGAAATTTCAATCTAACACCTTGACGCTCTCTGAGACTATCACTTAACACATCGGAATCCTTAACAACAAAAAGGCAGTGGCTAAAGTTACTGGTCATCTTCTTTATCCTGACAAAGATGTTTGGAACTTTCAACTCCAGATCTCAGACTGGAAAAAACCTGTTTTATTAACCGTCTTTTAAGGGCTGCAGTCATATGTTATTATTAGATACCTAACCTTTGATTTTAAAGTGTTCTCCGAAATAGTATGTTCCATGGCTAAAAATGCTTCACATATTTCACTGCCATTCCAGACAGAACAGGGGTGCCTGAAGGAAAGGCACCCTTATGAATACCATGATGTAAGCCCTGTAACTTTATTCATCGCGGTTTTGTTAAAATCCATTGGTTTTATATTTATAATAGGATTTCTATTTTTCCTTAATACAGCTTACATAACTTCATCATCCTGTGCGTTTTCAGATGTACACGGTCCGGGCTAAAGAAACCTTTGTTAGGATAACCTGTTAATGACAGTGTTGTTGGTTTTTAACATTCAGAAAAAGAAAGATAAACCATTAAAAGCATATTATTCACTTCTAAATTTAGCGTCTAAATTCAAACGAATGACGTTGCCATTTTCTTTGGCCAGAAGTCGTCCGGCAGCAAAAGCACAACAGCAAAATATACGGAGCGCGCTGAAAACAGACACTGCGCCTGCTTCTATTTCGCAATCCGGACTGTAAGCAATGAACGGGCTCCAGAGAAACACTCGCTGCGAGAAATAAAAAGCGGGCGCGCGAGTGGTCTGCCTGCCAGCTCATAAAACACGCCTTCCCGCTGCCACCTGGTGCTACCCTCGGGGGGATCACCTGGCCCCGACCCGAGGATCCCACTCGCAGCCTCCTCGACAGCGGGGACCTGAGGCCTGGGGATGGGGGTGCGCTTACACTTACGACCCGCAGATCTTGACTTCGTAGGAAAATTCGCCAGAACGGTGCACGCCTCGGGAGCAACCCCGGCCCGCCTCGCCCCCGCCCCACCTGCCCCGCGGCCCCGGGACGCCGCCGATTCCGGGACGGGCGTGAGCCATGGGGCAGTCCCGCGAGCAACTCTGCCTCGCCCCCCAAACCCCCACTTTCCTTCACTTTGCCCCAAAGTCGGCGAACCCCGCCGCGCCACGGAGCGCCGAGAGCGCACCAGGCGCCCAGCCGGCCACCGAGAGAGCGCGCGGCACCGAGGGGCTGCGGCGGCGGCGGAGCGGGGCTGACGGCGCGCCCAGGGAGGCCCGGCCAGCGCCCGCCCCCGAGGCCCAGCCCGCCCGCGCCCCGAGACGGCCCCGCACAGCCAGAGGCGCACGAGCTCCGGGCCCGGCCGCGGCGCCCGCGGCTCCGTTACCAGCAGGTGGATCTCCCGCGACCCGGCGCCGCCCCTCCATCCCGCGCCCTCCGCGCAGCCGCCCTGCGCCACCCCACCGAAGCTGCCCGCACGCCGCCGCCGCGAACCCCTCACCCGCCGCCGGCGCTGCCAGTCCTGCCGCGGCCGCCGACGAGCCGCCACCGAGCAGCCGCCGGGCGCCCCCGCCTCCCCGCGCGGCTCCGCCCCGCCGCCGGAGCGCCGCGGCCCCCGCGCCCGGCCCCGCCCGGGACCCCGCCAGCCATTGGCCGCCTGTGCCGTCCCCCGGGCGCCCCCGCGCGGCCCAGCCGCCGGCCGGAGGCCCGCCCGGTTGTCATTTAGGGGCGCCGCCTCGCAGCCTGTACCATTCTCGTGAGATCTCCCCGCTTCACTCACTGTCACCGCCGGGTCTGGACCAGCGTCTGGGTCTCCGGCCCGGGCTCTGAGCGCTCGGCGGCGCCGGGCCGCCACATCTGGCTTTAATCCTCTCGGGCGTGTGCGCGGAGGCCGCTCAAGCTGCCAACAAAAGGCCCCGGGGAGCCCCCGGCCTCCGCCTGGCGTGCGACCCGACCACCCGGGCTGCCGCGGCCTGAGCGCCTTCCCCCAACTGCGGTCCCCAACCCGCCGTACCCCCCTGGGCAGCATTCCCGGTGGCCGGTCCCGGGCCAGCTCCCGCCCTAATCCAGCAAGCTTCCGAGGCTCCGCGGGTCCAGGGGCCTCACCCACTGTCTCTGGCCCTCGCGACATCCCCACTAATGGGCACCGTTATCCTCAGTTTACCGACGAAGAGACCAGGACTAGCTTTAGCAACTAGCAAGAAGATAAATAAACTAGGGTTTAAATGCAGATCATTTGAGTGCTAAAGCTTCTGATTTTCCCGCTACACCAAGCTCTCCTGTCCCTTTCTCAGGAGCTCCATGTCCTAATCTATCACCATTTCTGTAACGTTGGAGGTTAACTTGAGAACCAAATAGATAATCATCTATTGAGAGGTGTGTGGTCTGCCTGTTTTTTTTAGTATCGTTGGGTACTAGGACTTGGGTTAGTAACTGGCTTGAGGGCCAGATTTCTTATAGTCTATGACTAAGACAATTCCTAGTAGCAAGCTGGCAAAAATTTCATGACCTGATGTAAGTAATAAAGGCTGAAACCTACTCGGATACAACCTTTGATACATTGTTTGATATATCTTGTCTGACATATCTCTTGGGAATGGAAAGCCCAAAGCCTTGTTGTACAATGCTCAATGACAGGCAATTTCCATGCAGAAGAAAGCACTAGCATTTAACTAAACCATGTCCACAAGACTGGCCAAAAGATTAAATAGCCCAGGGAGCTCCCCATTCTATGGGAAGGAAACTGGAGGCCCTGAGAGATTAATAGTACAAATACTAATAAAATACAGGACTTCCCCGGTGATCCAGTGGTTAAGAATCCACCTGCCAATGCAAGGGACACTGGTTCGATCCCTGATCTGGGAACTAAGATCCCACATGCTGCAAGGCAACTAAGCCCATGCGCCAAAACTACTGAGCCTCAGGGCCACAGCTGCTGAAGCCCAGTTGTCTCGAGCACTGTGATCTGCAGCAAGAGAAGACACTGCAATAAGAAGCCCCAGCACCGTAACTAGAGAAAGCCCGTGGGCAGCAACGAAGACCCAGCATAGGCAGAAATAAATAAATAACCCAATACAAACTGATACAAACAGTGATGGAGGCTCTAGTAAGTGATTCAACCAGAATTCAAACCCAGATCTATTTGACTGGGTTTGAGTCCCTGCAGCATTCCTGTACCCCTCTGCTTATATCTTCAGCAGCTGACAAAATCTTGTTGAGTGGATGAATATTAAAAAGATACATTTCACTCCACTTTCCCCATTTTTTTCTCTCTCAGGAAGGAAATGAAAGCATTCAGAAACATTCTAGAAGCAGAGGCATATGTCACAGAGAAAGGACAGCTGCAAAGGGCAAGCTTCAACGATGGACTCAATGGGCTTATCCAGGAAGACAGCAGAATTCCCCCTGGACAAAGGTTAGTGGAGAACTGACATCAAAAGACAAAAAGCAGGACAAATAGAACCACCTTCCTTTGAGGCTCTTCTTGATAGCTTATTGCTACTCCATCTGGCAGCAGGACAGGTTTCAGGAGAAATCTGATGTCACAGTTAAACTTGTCGTAAACCAATCACCTTTAGCTCCACAAAGTCTGGATTTCAGTTTGTTGTCCTAAGAAATGAGAACTTCACAGGATATACCCCAAGGCATGGGTTAGAATGGATTTGTCATTCACCTTCACTTTGCAGAGTACGTGATCCTCGATTTTCCAATCACTTCTGTCCTGAGTGGCTCAGATGGTAAAGAATCCAGCTGCAGTGTGGGAGACCTGGGTTCAGTCCCTGGGTTGGGAAGATCCCCTGGAGAAGGGAAAGGCAACCCACTTCAGTATTCTTGCCTGGGGAAATCCCATGGACAGAGGAGCCTGGTGGGCTAAAGTGTATGGGGCCGCAAAGAGTCAGACACGACTGAGCAACAAACACTTTCACACAAACTCCACTGAGTCTCATCTAGTTCTTTTCTTCATCTTTTCTGCAAAGATTCTTTAAGATGTTTTTTTGTGTGGGCCATTTTGAAAGTCTTTACCGAATTTAGTACAATACTGTTCCCATTTTACGTTTTGGTTTTTTGGCCCCGAGGCATGTGGGACCTTAGTTCCCCGACCAGACCAGCGATCGAACCAGATCACCCTGCTTTGGAGGTCAAAGTCGTACCCCCGGACCACCAGCGAAGTCCCTGTGATGTTTCACTAGTTCCATTATTCTGCAGCTTCTCTTTTTGCCTTCTCCTGGCCTTTAAGTCCACACAATCAGTGGAAGCTGGGGAGGTATCTAGGCTAAAAGTTCTGCCTGTAACTTCACCATTCTACACTCTGTCTCCAACAGAACTGTGATGTGGTGGCTGAGTTCCTCAGATGTGTGGAGGCAACTGGTGCCTACCCATAGGTGCTCCCAGACTGGTGAGACAGGTGCAGAAGGAATTAGACCACAAGCAGTGCCAAAAGTCAAGTAACTGGGACAGAAGACAGACCAGGGCCCTCTACCAGATTCTCAGGGTGGGGAAGGCTTCCTGGAGGCGATACCTGACCTAAAAGCAGAGTGCACACAGGAAGCTGATCTTTCATCGCTTTGATGGTGAGTAGTTTTGGTGGGGCCATGCCTATAGCAATCAGCTTCTAGGAAATCAAACACAGGATCTTTAGTTCTTTTCTGCTCCGGTCCCCTCCGTGCATGAACAATAAAACTTGCATCATTTTATGAACGTTGGTGAATGTTGTGATCCTGGTTTCTTGGCTACTGGGTCAAATGGGATCTTTTTCTTTTCTTTTTTTTTTTTTTTTTTTTTGCAATTGTAAAACCTTCATGAGAATCACATTGGAGGGTCTTCGCGGTTTTGTTTTGACTTTTTTGTAAATGGCTCATGCAGAGGTGTAAAGACTCTGATAGTCTCTACTTTTATGAAGACCCTGATACTGGGAAACATTGAAGGCAGGAGAAAAAGGGGGCGACAGAGGATGAGATGGTTGGATGGCATCACTGACTCAATGGACGAGTTTGAGCAAGCTCCGGGAGATAATGAAGGAGAGAAGCCTGGCATGCTGCAGTCCACAGGGTCACAAAGAGTCAGATACAACTGAGCGGCTGAACAACATATACAGGTGACAGGAGCCCTCCCATTTTTCCTCCTAAATTGTGTGTTTTATCCTTTAGTCTAGAAGCTGTAGGGGCACTAGGACCTGGCCGGGCAGTAAGAGTTCATTAACTCTTTCTTAGCCACAGAGTGTTTCAGGCAGAGTGCACACAGTATTTCTGCTGTGTAATCAGACAGGGCACATGAGGTCCAAGAAATTAATGGGAGAATTCAAACAGAACTAACCACCATATTTAATATTCAACTCTAGGTGGTCATTAAGGTTTATCCAGATGAAAGACAGCAGAGAGCTAGATTTAAATTTTTTTTTCATTTCTACATGTTCTCCCCACACCTTTGCTCATCTCTTTGTGAGAGAACCCCTGAATGATCCCTTTCCTGTTTGTCCACATTCACCGCCTCGGGGTAGACGTACCTATAAGGTTATTCAACAAAAGCCAGGCTGTGTGGCTATAGGATTGTGGAATTATAAGCCGGTGCCATACTGAACGGGCTTCCCAGGTAGCCCTAGTAGTAAAGAACCCACCTGCCAATGCAAGAGACTTAAGAGATGTGGGTTCAATCCCTGGGTCAGGAAGGTCCCCTGGAAGAGCGCATAGCAACCCACTCCAGTGTTCTTGCCTGGAGAATCCCGTGGACAGAGGAGCCTGGCGGGCTACAGTCCATGGGGTCACAAAGAGTTGGATACGACTAAAGTGACTGAGCGCGCACCAAGCCATACTGAAGTGTTGTGGCCAAATGGTGTTTCCACACATGCTCGATGGCATCACCGACTCGATGGACATGAGTTTGGCTGGACTCCGGGAGATGGTGCTGGACAGGGAGGCCTAGCGTGCTGCGGTTCATGGGGTCGCAAAGAGTCGGACACGACTGAGCGACTGAACTGAACTGAACTGAACTGACAGGGCACTGCAAAACACTTTTTTCAAGAAAATCCCCAAACAAAAGGGAATCCAACTATCTTACTGGGAACTGGTGCCCTCAGCATGCCACGTGGCAGGAAGTTTAGAAGGCTTAGAGAGATCTCTCTTTCCTTCTAAGTGACTTGGCCACACCATTAAAGCTGACTCACTGGTTTCATTGTATTTGATGTATATTCCAAAGGTCGGATGGAAAATAATTGTGTGATAGAGGATTGCAGAGCCTTGGGGATTTTTTTCTTTTTTCACTCTTCCTCTGTGAATTTGGTACTTGGAAAAGATGCTGGATCAACAGCCCTGCATCTGAAATCCATTCATACATGAAACCAATTGAGCAGCTCAACTGTGCTTACTCCATCAATACATTTCAAATGGGATAAAAACCTTTACTTGAATAATACACTCAGGACCATGACTGTCCAGTATTAGGCTATTTGGAGTTCTGGATAACAGGACAACATAATCTGTGTCATCTTTTTCATAGATCTAGTGCTTCTTTACCCTTTTTAATATCAACTGATTTCCTAAAGGAAATCAACTCTGAATATTCACCGGAAGGACTGTTGCTGAAGCTGAAGCACCAATACTTTGGTCACCTGATGTGAACAGCCAACTCATTGGAAAAGACCCTGATACTAGGAAAGACTGAAGGCAGAAGGAGAAGAAGGCAGCAGAGGATGAGACGGTTGGATGGCATCACCGATTCAATGGAAATGAACTTGGGCAAACTCCGGGAGATGGTGAGGGACGGGGAGGCCTGGCATGCTGCAGTCCATGGGGTCACAAAGAGTCGGACACGACTTAGTGACTGAACAACAACAACTGAACACAACTCTGCAAGTGTCATCAGCCATGGACCAGACAGGAAAGAAAGAACGAGAAAGAAAGGAAGGAAGGAGAAAGGGAAGGAAGGAACTATTCTAGTTTTTTTTGGATGGAGGGAATATTACACAGGAAATTGATTGCAAAGGTGTTGGAAGGGTTGAACGAAGAAAGAAGGGTCACAAAGAGCAAATAGAATGCAGGACTGATACACAAGGATCAGAGGCTGCTAGTGCCCCTGGGTGGACACTAGGAGATTGTGTCTGCTGATGCATTATTGGAGAACTATTGCTATTGTTCTGGAACCCTGAAAGATGCTGTCTTAGCCTAGGTGGCTGGACGCAGGAATCACTCCACAACCCACTGTTTCTGCAACTATTGGCAACAACTTCCAACAGCTGCCACAGTGTTGCAGGCAGAAGCAGGAAGCTTCTCTCCTTCCTCTGCCTTCTAACCTCCAGCCACTGCCTTCTATGGGCAGCTATTATACTAACAGAAAGCCCATTCCAGGAAGCCCAGCAACTGTAGCCGGCTCACTGGCAACTCCAGCATCACACAACAGAGGATAGAGTGGCAGCCACACGGAGGCTGAAGACAATGGGTAAACAAACAAATCGGTTTTCAGAGTAAAACACTGCGTCAGGCATTCTTTAAAGCGAAACCAGAGCTTGTCCTGGAAACAAGAGGGAATGGAGCCTGGCAGGTCTTTCCGCCCCAGTGGGACTTTTAGGAACTCTAGAAAACACCTTTCACATTCACAACAGTCTTCTGCGAGACTTGTCCACATGTCTCGTGGCAGCCATCTTGATACTGTCACTAGGAACAGGAGACTTTTCTATCAATCAGGGATGCTGTATTGAGCCCTTCTGTGATCAAGGGTTTAGAAGACACAGAATTGTAAAATGTGGTCTCGACTCTCTAGGAATTCACAGTCTGGTTGAAGGAACACACACAACTCTCCTCATCTCATGCCTGCTTGCCACAAGAACCATATTCTAGTCTCTGTCCCATAAGCCCAGGGACACCATCCTGTACCATTCTCTGCCTGCACTGTATCCTGTTTTTTTCTAGCAACTCACTCCACAGCCCTACCACACCGCCCTCTATGGCTAACATTCTTTTTTCTTCTAGTATCTTTATTTTTAGTTGGAGGATAATTGCTTTACAGTGTTGTGTTGGCTTCTGCCACACATCAACGTCAATTGGCCATAGGTAGACACATGTCTCCTTCCTCTTGAATCCCCCTCCTACCCAACTACGTTGTCGCAGATACGGCTAACATTCCTCAAAATTCAGCTTGATGCCAATTCTGCAGGAGGATTTCCCTTTCCGCCAAGACTGGGAGAGGGACGCACTGTAGTCTGTTCCTACTCCTACCAGTGGGTCTATCACACTGGAGTATCACCCTGAGTTCCCAAGCTGGTGTTAGTTAGAGGAAGGGCACGCTTCAGTGCTTCTCAGCCTTTGAAGTGTTTGGTTCAGATCTGGGCAGCTGGAACCTTCCAGTTATAAGCAGCCTGGGAGTCATGGCAAATATCATTATCTCTGTGTTTTATTTAGTGAAAGAAAAAAAAAAGCTGGGCAGCACCAGGTATAATCACCTGCTGACTTATCTGCCTCATTCATTCAGCTGTTACACTGCTCGAGGTTAGGGACCATCTTGTTCATCACATGGGGACCACTGCCAGCATTCTCTGACAGTGGAGAATGAAGGAAGACTTTGTGGGAGAGAACACACTTGCTCTGAGCCTTGAGAAAGGGTGTAGGATTTGCACAGATGTAGGGGGAGAAGGAGATCAAAACAGTCCATCTTAAAGGAAATCAACCCTGAATACTCATTGGAAGGACTAATGCTGAAGCTCCAATACCTTGGCCACCTGATGTGAACAGGTCTTTTCATTGGAAAAGACCCTGATGCTGGGAAAGATTGAGAGCAGGAGGACAAGGGGGACAGAGGATGAGATGGTTGGATGGCATCACCAACTCAATGGACATGAACCTGGGCAAACTCAGGGAGATGAGGAGGGACAGGGAAGCCTGGCATGCTGCAGTCCATGGGGTCACAAACAGTTGGACGCGATGACTGAACAACAACAACAAAAAGGGGGGAAAGGAAATAAGCATTAAATGAGAAAGAGGGGGACACACACAGAGGGTGATGTGCCAGTAGTCTTCATGGTTACCTGGGCAGGGGGGTTAACAGAGATACCAGGGGGCACAAGGCAGGAGATGAAAACTGTACAGAATCTCAGGCTTTGGTGAGAGGAAGACACTGAAGATTGCAGAATATAAAAGCAACATGGTAACAAAAATCCTCAAGGCCAATCCTTATGTCATTGGCCCCAGCTACAAAGTTGCTGTGGTATTTTTACCTGGGTGAGAAAACAATGTGTCTTATGATCAGCCAACAAATATTTGCTGGGCTGCTATGTCTGCCCTGTCTACATACTTTCACTAGAGGCTCCCAGTAAATATTTGCTCACTGCTTTGTTTTTGCTTCCTATTTTAAATTTCACACTGGCCTAGGATCAAAATCACAAGGCTTGGGACTTCCCTGGTGGGCCAGTGGTTAAGAATCTGCCTGCCAAAGCAGGTGACATGGGTTCAATCCCTGGTCCAGGAACTAAAATTCCCACATGCCGTGGAGCAACTAAACCCCTGCTCCACAACTATTGAGGCCACACACAGTACTGCAGCCTGCTCTGAGACAAGAGAAGCCACTGCAGTGAGCAGCCTGTGCACTCCGGCTGGAGAGCAGCCCCCGCCCGCCACAACCAGAGAAAAGGCCACATGCAACAATGAAGACCCAGCACAGCCACAAATTAGTAAACAAAAATTTTAAATTATTTTTAAAATCTCAAAGCTTCACATAAGACGGAGAGTAGAGAAACACATCAATCAGTGGACAAGCTAACTTTAGTGTCTCAGATGCTACTGAAAGTGTCCCATCGCTTCAAAAATGTAAGAGAGTGAGAGCTAAGGTGTCTCTTCAGGGAAAAGAATCTTCCAGAATTCTGAACACTCCACTCAATAGCCTTGCTCAAGTTGGTCTCTATAGAAGGCATTCGGGAAAGTAGAAATGGTGTAAGAAATCAGGAATGTCCTTGGAATAGAAAATCTTGGTGCACGGAAATGTCAGTGAAACATTCCAAGACAGCCTCCACAGAGTGTTTCGTAAAATTAATTCTGTCAGAACTCTCTACAATGCTTTTGGATAGCAATTTGCTTTGTGAATTTAAAAGTGCTTATTGAAGTGACACATCATAAGACTGACCCGCCTCTGGCTCTGCATGGGAAGGCATGGAGGGGCCGCAGCATGTATCTTATCCTGGAGGTAATGGAGAAGTAAGCAAATCCTTCCCAGGCTAAGGGACAAGGGAACAGTTTTAAAAGAGGTGCCTGAACATGCTTGAGTGCAAACACAGAGGCCTCCTTCTAGAGGAGCTCAAGTCTTGTGCCCACTGGGTTCCTGTTCCTTTTTGTTGTGGGGAGGTGGGGCAGGCCTCGTTCTCAGCCTTGAGCCATCTTCCTTTCCCTAGATGCTGACTTCTTTCACCAGCTGAATACTTGCCCCATCCTTCTATCATTGAGAAGCTTCTGTTCCTGTTGGTTTTCCTCCTAAAGACTCCAGCTTATCTAAAGCCTCCCAGGTGGCTTTGTGGTAAAGAATCTGCCTGCCAATGCAGGAGATGCAAGAGACGCACGTTGGATCCCTGGGTGGGGAAGATCCCTGGAGGAGGGACTGGCTACCCACTCCAGTCTTCTTGCCTGGAGAATCTCATGGACAGAGGAGACTTGCGGGCTACTGTCTATGGGGTCACAAAAAATCGGACACAGCTGAGCAACTAAACAACAACAAGGCTTCCACACACCAAACCAGCTAAATGAGTATTGAGTACTCATGATCCTATTATTAATCAAGTGATACACAGGTAGGCAAAAAATCAAAAGTGCTGATTCATAACAGTGAGATAGATGGCCCAGCTGTTTTACAGACTAGCCGATGTCCCAGGACATAGGGCCCTGACACATGGACCTCTCTGTGGGTGTGACTTAAACAGAGCTGAGACCAAGGGGACTCATCAAATCTCTTCTTCAAACATCTTTGAAACAAAGACATGTAGTCTCATTTGCTGTCAGGGCAGAAGTGGAGACAGGAGATGAGGTAGGCAGAAGCCATGAGCAGAGAGGAAGAAGCCGAAAGATTAAAAGTAAACAGAAGTGGGGGCTTCCTGGGTGGCTCAGTGGTAAAGAATCCGCCTGCCGGTGCAGGAGACACAGTTTCGATCTCTGGGTTGGAAAGAAGCCCTGGAGAAAGGAATGGCTACCCATTGCAGTATTCCTGCCTGGAGAATTCCATGGACAGAGAAGACTGGTGGGCTATAATCCACGGGGCTGCAAAGAATTGGACATGACTGAGAGACTAGACAGCAACACAGAAGTGAGTCCAGAAAAGGGTCAGAGCAGCAGGTGGGGGAGGAGCAGAGGCTGAGGCAGGGGCAGGAGCTGCCTTTGGGATCCAGCGGCTGTGGGGAGCGGGTACCTGCTGCTGACAGGTCAGGGACAAACAGACTTGAACTTGTCCATGAGGCTACAGGTTTGAGTTCCTGCTCTTCTCAGAACTTTCCATCACATGACTTTGTACAAAGGGCAGAGCAGAGGGGTCAGGCGTTTGGGGAAGGCAGCTCAGGTCTTCATAAATAGGACTTGATCACTGTTGTTGTCACTTTTTAAATGTTTTGTGGCCATGTGCTGTGGGCGATGAGGGATCTAGTTCCCCGATCAGGGATGGAACCCATGCCCCTTCAGTGAAAGTGCAGAGTCTTAACCGCTGTGCTGCCAGGGAAGTCCCCAGGACCATTGTTTTCATGAAAACTGAGCTCTCAAAAAATGACATATGCCCATTCAAATCGGAAAGCTAAAACACTCTGGAATCAAAGACATAAACAGGCTCCTTAGATTATCCACAGTGTCTTTTGCTCTCCGTTACGCCATACTCCTGTCACCTACTAGCTGAAAAAAGTAGGTTGCTATTGTTAGTCACTTAGTCGTGTCCAACTCTTTGCGACCCCATGGACTGGCCACGGGATTTTCCAGCCAAGAATATTGGAGTCGGTTGCCATTCTCTTCTCCAGGGGATGTTCCCAACTCAGGGATCAAACCCATTTCTCCTGCAGTGGCAGGCGGATTCTTTACCACTGAGCCATCAGGGAAGCCCGAAAAAAGTAGGTAGTTATACTTATTTTCAGTTTGAAACTTGAATTTAAGACAATTGAGCATGGATTGATGGAGTAAAGAGACCAAGATGCCAAACCTCATCAAGGTGGCCCAAGATGCAAGAAAGGTAAAGTTTCAATCAATGTGTGACTTACGGATATACATGTCTTAAACCATCTTAGAGAGGACAAAAATAACCTATTTCTAATTGTGATGATCACAGTTTCCCCATTCTGTTAATCCTCCCCAAACCCAGGACATGAGATTACATGGATAAATCCTCTTGCATTTCAGCGTTTATAGAACTCCCTATGGGATATGTGTGTGTGTGTGTGTGTATTTTTTTTTATCAGTTTTCTAATTTTCCACCCTGAATCCTATCTTACTGGCCACATTTATGTTGCCATTCAGCAACAACAGAGAGGCAGGGAGGGTGATGCTCAGCAGTGTTGGAGAATGGAACCCTGACACTTCTAGCAGGATGTGGCACTGTGGGTTTCTAATGAAAAAAAAAATCTAAGAACTGCTCCCAGATAATGGAAAAATAAATTGGAATTGTATTGGGAAAGTGCCCAAAAGAACTTGCCTCAAATGAGAATTGAGTCTTTATTAGAAAAATCTGATAAAGAGGGAAGAAAAAAACTCCCTTCCCATCATCTAATGGTCCTTATAATTCACCGTTTCATTGCCCTCCTCTAAAGGCACATTACATTTTAGTGTCTGTCAAATGTTATTGTAATTGTAAAGGTACCTTCTGCCCAGAAACCTGAAATAATTTCTCCTTTCAAGTGAAAGCCTCCACTTAGTGGGGAAAGTATGTGCCAGTTTCTTCCTCTTCCAAGCTCTGGGGAAAAAAGTTATCATCATCTTGGCCTCTACAGAAAAGAACAAATATTTAGGAAGCTCCTTCCTCGTGAATTTTGGCATTTGCCATAGTTGCTATCTGACAATGGATCGTATTTCCTTCCTGCTGGACAAATATTTGCGGAGGGCTTACTGTGTTCTGGCACCGGGCACCATCTGGCCCAGACTGAATTCAGCCCTTCCGTTTGTCTGGGGTGAGGGGCTAGAACAAGAAATGAGGCTGCATAGAAAGACTGGGGCTTGGGGTCCCCTTTTTTGCAGGGGGATCCCAGGGGGAGGATTTGGCACTCGCATAAGGAGTTTGGGATGGGGGTGGGAGGGAGGGTCAAGAGGATATTTATATATATACTTATGGTTGATTTGAGTTGTTATACAGCAGAAACCAACACAACATTGTAAAGCAATGATCCTCCAATTAAAAACATTTAAAAAATTTTTTTTAATAAAGAGTTTGGACTTAATTCAGTAGATAATGTGAAGTCACTGGACATTTTGAGAATGACTGGTCAGAGCTAAGGGTCAGGAGATCTTCCTGGTGGCAGCCAGGGCAGTGGATGGCAGGGGAGGGAGGGTGGCTCCTCCAAGTGAGAACTAATTGGCCCCAATTTAGGGCTGTTACAGGGACAGGTGGGGTTTCGCTGGTGGCTCAGATGGGAAAAGAATCTGCTGACAATAAAGGAGACCTGGGTTCAATTCCTGGATTGGGAAGATTCCCTGGAGAAGGGCATGGCAACCCACCCTAGTATCCTTGCCTGGAGAACCCCATGGACTGGGGAGCCTGGCAGGCTACAGTCCACAGGGTTGCAAAGATTTGGACACAACTGAAGCAACTTAGCACACACACACAGGGAGAGGTGAGTGGAGGAAGGCAAAAGTTGCGTTGAGATTTTGAGGCCAGAGATGGGGCTGATGGCAGCTCTCCAAACCAAAGCAGAGAGCACAGGGAAGGAGATATTTAGGAGTAAGATGACTTGACCCTACTGGACGAGAGCTGTTAAGAGACACAGAGGTCATGCTCTATGGCAGGAAGGGAACATGAACGTTAGAATATAAGAGAAAGATCAGGTGACATCAGCAAGATCAGGAGGGATGAGGGGTAAGTAGAAGCTATTGGGGTTTACCAGCTGGGTCACCAGCCACCTTCACAAGGGACATTTTAGAGGAGTGGCGTCAGAAAAGGCAACATGGCCATTTGCCAAGGATGAGTGGGTGGTAAGGAAGTGAAGACAGTCTGGACTGTGTTTTGCAGCATGGTGTGAAGTAATTCTGGTTTTATTTCTAAGATCAGAAACATCTGGAGAGCAAGAAGGGGATCTAAATGGTAAATCACGATCGCCCCCTGTCACAGGCTACCTCCTACTGAACATCCCCTTCTGGATTTGCCAGCCCAGCATTTTAAAACCATTCTCCAGGCCTCTGCTATTTTTCTATAATTGCAAATAAGATTGAAATAATAGTAAATATAGCTAGCACCCCCAGAACATTCATGTTCTGTCAGGCATCCCAAGAAGAGACTCATACATATTAATTAATTTAATCTTCATGACGACCCTAAAAGGTTGAGACACTGATTTTACTTCTTTGACACAGGAGGAAACTGAGGCAAGAGATTTTAATTAAGTTGCTTAAATTCACAAAACTAGGAAGTAAGTGGGTTTCCCTGGTGACTCAGTGGTAAAGAATCCACCTGCCAATGCAGGAGACGCATGTTCAATTTCTGGGTTGGGAAGATACCCTGGAAAAGGAATGGCAACCTGCTCCAGTATTCTTGCCTGGGAAATCCCATAGACAGAGGAGACTGGAGGGCTACAGTCCATGGGGTCGAAAAAGTCAGACACAACTTAGCAACTAAACAACAACAACAGGAAGTAACGGGGCTAGGACTCAGTCCTGACAGCCTGCAGGCACCTGTGCCCTTGTTTATGACGTTGGCCTCCACCAACCACTGCAAAACCACTTAAAGGAGTCCTAGGAATTGTGCAAAAACTAAACACAATTGTAGAAAACATTTTGTCATTTTGTTTATCTTAACAAATGCACAGGCTAAGTTTGGCACCACTTGTTTCAAGGCAAACAGCTATGCAGGTGAACTGAAAAATATGCCAATATCATAAGCCCAGAACTGAGGGCTCTTGGAACTAGGAGGAGCCCTAAGTCACCTCTGATCATTCTTTTTACTTGTACATAAAAAGAAACCACCATCCAGAGCAGCAGAGCATCTGGGTCAAGGTCATATACCGCTAAGGGCCAACTAAGACTGGATCTCCATATTCCGAGTCTTTCCATGCACCCAGAGGAGGTTACCTGGGGGAGATGGGGAGAGGGGTTTGGTGAGAGAGGAAGAAGTGGCAGGAAGTGCAGCAAATCTGCACCCCAGAACCCAGCTCAGAGTGAGGGTGACTGGTACTGACCTGTCCACAGGCTGCAGCACCCCTCAGGCCTTTCCTTGAGTTTACATGTTCCTTTCAGCCATTTGGCCTGACTCCTTCTCTTATTCTCTCCAAAACTCCCACCCCCAGTCCCACTTCCACTCCCTACCTCTGGGTCCCACAATCTGCACCCAGATGTTGGTGAGGCCCTGGCACACGAATGCTTTAAGACTGACTTTAAATTAGTTAATTAATGAAACATGCACCTCTATGTTCATAGCAGTACTATGTACAATAGCCTAGGCATGGAAGCAACCTAAGCGTTCATCGAAAGATGATTGGATAAAGAAGCTATGGTGCATATATACAATGTAATATTACTCAAGCACAAAGAAGAATGAAATAATGCCATTTGCAGCAACATGGATGGACCTAGAGATTATCGTAGGAAGTGAAGTAACCCAGACAAAGACAAATACCGCTATGATATCACTTATATGTGGAATCTAAAATGTTATACAAATGAACTTATTTATAAAACACATAGAAATCAAACTCATGGTTACCAAAGGGGAAAGGAGTGGGGGAGGGATAAATGAGGAGTTGAGATTAACAGACACATACTGTTATATATTAAATATTTAACAAGGACCTATCGTGCAGCACAGGGAACCGTATCAGTATTTTCTAATAAACTACAGTGAGAAAGAATTGCTGTTGTTTAGTTCCTAAGTGTGTCCAGCTCTTTTGTGACTCCATGGACCACAGCCCACCAGGTTCCTCTGTACATGGGATTCTCCAAACAAGAATATTGGAGTTGGCTGCCATTTCCTTCTCCAGGGAATCTTCCCAACCCAGGAACTGAACCCAAGTCTCCTGCCTTGGCAGGTGGATTCTGCACTGCTGAGCCACCAGGGAAGCCCATGAAAAAAAGAATATACACATATAAAACTGAATCTCTTTGCTGTACCTCAAAAACCAATACATTGTAAATCAATTATACTTCAATATAAATAGTATTTAATTGATCTATAGATAACTGAACAATCAGAGGAGAAACATGCAGAGGAAAAGTAGTTTCATGGATCTCCTCTAGATCTACTAGGGAAGCAAGAAAATAACCTCAGCAGAATCCTCTTGGATCCAACAAGACAAAAACACGTGACTTGAACTGTGTCATGTTGGTCCTGGCTCTCTTTAGGATTTGTCTATTTCTTTTCAACATCGAGGCTCTGAGTATCTGAGCTGCAGATGCTACCTTTCACCTTCTAACGGCATTTCATCTCGCTGCCAACAGGCCAGCAGTCCTACGAACACACTACATGAGTGTCTCTTGCAAAAACAACTTTCCACCAAAAACCTGACTGTGCAAACATGGCTGTTCCCTAAATGGCCCCACCCGCAGACTGAGAAACAACAAGCACATTTTGCAAAATAACGGCCTCTCCCCAAACTGGTACAGGTTTTTGGGTGGGGTTAAATCTGAAGTAGGAGAGGGAGAAGTTATCACTACTCAAGATCATCTTTGGCATTCAGCTTGGAGACAGATTTTATGTTGAGGCCATTCTTCTGTATGATTAAATTAAATGACTTATAAAAAATATATAAAAAAAAGAAAAGAAAAGAAAAAAAAGAAAATATAAAAAACCTTACTTTCCACATTACAAAAATGTCACTTGTTTCCAGCTTGAATTTGAGACTCTATAGAATAGGCCCTTATTTATATGGGTTTGATTTTATGGACACTGGGGGACAAAGATACTTTTCTTGATGATTAGTATACTTTGTTATGGCATATCACTCAGTTTAAGGTTTCTCCCTTTGTTCATTATCTTGATCTACAATCATTGTACAATGTATAACCACTCTACAGTGATTCTACAATGATAATCATTCTACAATGTATATGTGTGTCAAATCACATTATACATTGTACTTTTATATTTGTTTAAACTGGATTTTTCTTTTAAACTGTTTATTTGGGAGTTTTTTTGGTCATGCTGCATAGCATGTGGGTTGTTAGCTCCCTGACCAGGGATCAAACCTGTGACCCCTGCTCTGGAAGCTGAGTTTTAACCACTGGACTGCTAGAGAAGTCCCTATACATTTTAAATATATACAATCATATTTGTCAATCATTCCTCAATAAATTTTTTGTTTGTTCTTTTAAAGTGAATGATCCTAGCAAGGACCCTGCCTTACACCAAGATGACACAGGTCTGTGGACCCAGACAGGCATCCAAACAAGTGACAAGAACTGAGCTGAGAACGTGTCCCACTCAGTCACCGTCCTGCATGGCAGCTGGCCTCAGCCCCTGATGCAGGAAGGCAGGTGGGGGTGATGGGGCGGGGCGCACAGGAGGGCACCCAGGGTGTCTGAAGGGGCGGTCACCGCACAGTCTGGCCAATTGTTGTCTCCTGGGGACCCACCTTTTCACAAGAAGCTGAAATTCTGATTCTCATGTTAATGATCCTATTTTAAACTAGCAGGAGGACCAAACAAGACACATTTTCTAGCCATATCTGGTTTGTGGACCTTGGCTTCCAACCTCTGTGACACCCTCTTAGTCATCATTGCCTTGATGTGAACCAGTGATTGTGGTCTTTGGACTTAGGGTTTCCATTCAGTATATGTGTTATACATGAATTTGTGGTATGTATTTTAATAATGTGCATGTTACATATTAGAATGTATGTCTTATATATTCTATATATATTACAAATGCATCGATATGCACTATATTGCTCAGTCATGTCCGACTCTTTGCAACCCCGTGGACTGTAGCCCACCAGGCTCCTCCATCCAAGGGATTCTTGAGGCAAAAATACTGGAGTGAGTTGCCATGCCCTTCTCCAGGGGATCTTCCCAACCTAGGGATTGAACCCAGGTCTCTCACACTGCAGGTGGACCTTTCCTGTCTAAGCCAACAGGTAAGTCCATATATATACATATATATATATATATATATATACACATGCACACACATATATATAATGCTCTATTAAAAAGAAAGAAAAGGTATACATATGTACGCGAGTCTGAAAACCATCTTCTGCGGGATATACCAAAGTGTGGAGGGGTGTGTTTCCACTTTTATCTTTACATTTGCCGAATGGACAGTTTTCCCCAGGACTACAGACTCCCAAGTCTGACAGGTCTTTCCAGTGTGATTTCTAGCCCCTCTCAGCAGCACTTATCTCTGCCCGCCCTTTCTGAACCCCTTCTGCTCTGCATAGCACCTCACGATTCTGCGCCTTTCCTCCTTGGAGCCTGTTGCCCCTTCCTTGTTCCCTCTTGGACTTTATACCGCGTCCCGCCCGTCAGGTCAAGGGACCCAAGGTCTGGTCCTCGGCCCTCGGCCCCTCCCTCCCCGCCTCCCTGCGTGCCCTCACCCTTTCCACCAGCACCTCCTCCATCTGTGCTTCCGCCCACCCTGCAGAGCGCAGTGAGCCAGGACCCTGACTTGGGCCAGGTGGCCACATCTTCACCTGATTGTCCCCTGACTGTACACCAGGGCTCTCTGTAAGTGTTACAAACTGGTTCCTGTCCTTGGCCTTTCTCAAACCAAGGTCATCATCTTTCTCCAAAATACATCTCCTCTTCCTATGTCTCCACTGACGGCGGGGCTTGTGGACGACATGGTACCCTCTTGCTCTCAGGGCCTGAGGCTGGAATCTCAGACTCGGCCATGGTCCCTCCCCGCTCCCCATGTCTCCCCTGCACTTGGGGTCCGCTGCCCACTCCTGTCTCTCTGCCTTTCACAAACTCTCCAGGTGTTTTGTCTCATTTCTCCTGTCTCCTCATTAGGACCAGCCCTGGGGACCTCAGCCTCTGACAAAGTGTTACAGAAACCTCTGCAATGGAAAACAAATGTAAAAAGAGGACAATATCTGGGTTTTGTGAGGGACTGAAACCAAGAACTAGAACCGAAAACCGAGGTACATCCAGAAATAAGAAATTAGTCTTTATAGGAGAGGAGGACTGGGGAGCGGAGGGTGTGTGGAGTGCTCCATCTACTGTAAGGGGTGAGCCCCAAACGCCACAGCCTGGCCCTCCCACCTGCCCCCGATCTGCAGCTTCCTGCCTCACTACCTCACCTCACGCTACTTTCCCTCAAAAGCACCATGAACAGGAACTTCCCTGGTAGTGCAGTGTTTAAGACTCTGCCTTCCAATGCAGAGGATGTGGGTTCCATCCCTGGTTGGGGAACTAAGATCGCATGTGACTCAGGGATACCGAGCCCATGCACCACAGCTACAGGGAAGCCCACGGTTCAGTTCAGTTCAGTTCAGTCGCTCAGTCGTGTCCGACTCTCTGCGACCCCATGAATCGCAGCACGCCAGGCCTCCCTGTCCATCACCAACTCCTGGAGCTTACTCAAACCCATGTCCATCGAGTCGGTGATGCCATCCAGCCATCTCATCCTCTGTCGTCCCCTTCTCCTCCTGCCCCCAATCCTTTCCAGCATCAGGGTCTTTTCCAATGAGTCAGCTCTTCGCATCAGGTGGCCAAAGTATTGGAGTTTCAGCTTCAGCATCAGTCCTTCCAATGAACACCCAGGACTGATCTTCTTTAGGATGGACTGGTTGGATCTCCTTGCAGTCCAAGGGACTCTCAAGAGTCTTCTCCAACACCACAGTTCAAAAGCATCAATTTTTCGGCACTTAGCTTTCTTCACAGTCCAACTCTCACATCCATACATGACCACTGGAAAAACCATAGCCTTGAGTAGACGGACCTTCGTTGGCAAAGTAATGTCTCTGCTTTTTAATATGCTATCTAGGTTGGTCATAACTTACCTTCCAAGGAGTAAGCATCTTTTAATTTCATGGCTGCAATCACCATCTGCAGCGATTTTGGAGCCCAAAAAAATAAAGTCTGACACTGTTTCCACTGTCTCCCCATCTATTTCCCATGAGGTGATGGGACCAGATGCCATGATCTTAGTTTTCTGAATGTTAAGCTTTAAGCCAACTTTTTCACTCTCCTCTTTCACTTTCATCAAGAGTCTTTTTAGTTCCTCTTCACTTTCTGCCATAGGGTGGTGTCATCTGCATATCTGAGGTTATTGATATTTCTCCCAGCAATCTTGATTCCAGCTTGTGCTTCCTCCAGCCCAGCGTTTCTCATGATGTACTCTGCATAGAAGTTAAATAAGTAGGGTGGCAATATACAGGCTTGATGTACTCCTTTTCCTATTTGGAACCAGTCTGTTGTTCCATGTCCAATTCTAACTGTTGCTTCCTGACCTGCATACAGGTTTCTCCAGAGGCAGGTCAGGTGGTCTGGTATTCCCATCTCTTTCAGAAGTTTCCATACTTTATTGTGATCCACACAGTTGAAGGCTTTGTCGTAGTCAATAAAGCAGAAATAGATGTTTTTCTGGAACTCTCTTGCTCTTTCAATGATCCAGCGGATGTTGGCAATTTGATCTCTGGTTCCTCTGCCTTTTCTAAAACCAGCTTGAACATCTGGAAGTTTACGGTTCACGTATTGCTAAAGCCTGGCTTGGAGAATTTTGAGCATTACTTTACTAGCAGGTGAGATGAGTGCAATTGTGTGGTAGTTGGAGCATTCTTTGGCATTGCCTTTCTTTGGGATTGGAATGAAAATGGACCTTTTCCAGTCCTGTGGCCACTGCTGAGTTTTCCATATTTGCTGGCATATTGAGTGCAGCACTTTCACAGCATCATCTTTCAGGATTTGAAATAGCTCAACTGGAATTCCATCACCTCCACTAGCTTTGTTCCTAGTGATGCTTTCTAAGGCCCACTTGACTTCACATTCCAGGATGTCTGGCTCTAGGTGAGTGATCACACCATCGTGATTATCTGCATCGTGAAGATCTTTTTTTGTATAGTTCTTCTGTGTATTCTTGCCACCTATTCTTAATATCTTCTGCTTATGTTAGGTCCATACCATTTTTGTCCTTTATCGCACCCATCTTTGCCTGAAATGTTCCCTTGGTATCCCTAATTTTCTTGAAGAGATCTCTAGTCTTTCCCATTCTGTTGTTTTCCTCTATTTCTTTGCATTGATCACTGAGGAAGGCTTTCTTATCTGTCCTGGCTATTCTTTGGAACTCTGCATTCAAATGGGAATATCTTTCCTTTTCTCCTTTGCTTTTCCCTTCTCTTCTTTTCACAGCTATTTGTAAGGCCTCTTCAGACAACCATTTTGCCTTTTTGCATTTCTTTTCCATGGGGATGGTCTTGATCCCTGTCTCCTGTACAATGTCACGAACCTCCGTTCATAGTTCATCAGGCACTCTGTCTATCAGATCTGGTCCCTTAAATCTATTTTTCACTTCCACTGCATAGTCATAAGGGATTTGATTTAGGTCATACCTGCATGGTCTAGTGGTTTTTCCTACATTCTTCAGTTTAAGTCTGAATTTGGCAATAAGGAGTTCATGATCTGAGCCATAGTCAGCTCCCGGTCTTGTTTTTGCTGACTGTATAGAGCTTCTCTATCGTTGGCTGCAAAGAATATAATCAATATGATTTTGGTGTTGACCATCTGGTGACATCCATGTGTAGAATCTTCTCTTGTGTTGTTGGAAGAGGGTGTTTGCTATGACCAGTGCGTTCTCTTGGCAAAATTCTATTAGCCTTTGCCCTGCTTCATTCCGTACTACAAGGCCAAATTTGCCTGTTTCTCCAGGTGTTTCTTGACTTCCTACTTTTGCATTCCAGTCCCCTATAATGAAAAGGACATCTTTTTTGGGTGTCAGTTCCAGAAGGTCTTGTAGGTCTTCATAGAACTGTTCAACTTCAGCTTCTTTAGTGTTACTGGTTGGGGCATAGGCTTGGATTACTGTGATATTGAATGGTTTGCCTTGGAAAGGAACAGAGATCATTCTGTCATTTTTGAGATTGCATCCAAGTACTGCATTTCGGACTCTCTTGTTGACCATGATGGCTACTCCACTTCTTCTAAGTGATTCCTGCCCACAGTAGTAGATATAATGGTCATCTGAGTTAAACTCATTCATTCCAGTCCATTTTAGCTTGCTGCTTCCTAGAATGTTGACATTCACTCTTGCCATCTCCTATTTGACCACTTCAAGTTTGCGTTGATTCATGGGCCTAACATTCCAGGTTCCTGTGCAATATTGCTCTTTACAGCATCAGACGTTTGCTTCTATCACCAGTCACATCCACAACTGGGTATTGTTTTTGCTTTGGCTCCATCCCTTCATTCTTTCTGGAGTTATTTCTCCACTGATCTCCAGTAGCATATTGAGCACCTACCGACCTGGGGAGTTCCTCTTTCAGTATCCTATCATTTTGCCTTCTCATACTTTTCTTGGGGTTCTCAAGGCAAGAATACTGAAGTGGTTTGCCATTCCCTTCTCCAGTGGCCACATTCTGTCAGGCCTCTCCACCATGACCGTCTTGGGTGGCCCCACACGTCGTGGCTTAGTTTCATTGGGTTAGACAAGGCTGTGGTCCATGTGATCAGGTTGACTAGTTGTCTATGACTGTGGTTTCAGTCTGTCTGCTCTCTGATGCCCTCTCTCAGTGCCTACCGTCTTACTTGGGTTTCTCTTACCTTGGACGAGGGGTATCTCCTCACGGCCGCCCCTCCTGACCTTGAACGTGGAGTAGCTCCTCTCGGCCCTCCTGCGCCCGCACAGCCGCCGCTCTTCGGAGGTGGGGTAGCTCCACCCGTCCGCCGCCCCTGACCTCGGGCGTGGGGTAGCTCCTCTCGGCCGCCGCCCCTGACCTCAGAAGCGTGCCGGCTGCGACGGACCGCGCAGAAGCGGGGCCGTGAGGAGCTACCCCTCGCCCAAGGTCAGGGGTGGCGACTGAGAGGAGCTACCCCACGTCCGGGAAGCCCGCACACCGCAGCAAAAGGTCCCACATGCTGCGATTAAGGCCTGAAACAGCCAAGTAAAAAAGCAAAAATTAAAAAAAAAAAAAAAAGAAAAAACACGTATCATGAGCATTCCTGCTTCTCCTTCCTTGTACTAGTCAGAAAATTATGATTTTAAATCATAAGAGTTGTTAACAAGAAAGAGCAGGCCCAAATGGAGTCACTTGTTCTCAGCCCCATGTCAGCAAACTTTGTAACTAATTGCAGTCTCAGCTCCCCTCAGAATGTAACCTTTAACCAGTCCGCCTGGAATTACCTGGTTAGTACTACTGAGATAATCTTCCCAGCAGGCCCTTTGGTCCCCGTAGGATGGAGACCTTGCCGGAAACATTGCCTTCTTCGATAATGATTTCTTTTTTCTGTCCTCTTTCTACCTTTGAAAACGCTTCCTTTCCGGTGTCTGGTGGAGTTCCTTCCTATTTTCAAGTGGGATGCTGCCAGGTGCACAAATTATTTAAAAATCCAAGGACTTCCCTGGTGGTCCGGTGGTTAAGAATCCACCTTCCAAAGCAGGGAACAAGGGTTCAATCCCTGGTGCAGGGAGATCCCCACACACTGTGGGGCAACTAAGCCCATGTGTCACAGCTTACTGAGGCCACACACTCGAGACCCTGTGCTCTGCAACCAGATAAAGCCTGCACACCGCAATCAAGACCCAGTACAGCATTTATATATATACAGATACACAAACACACACACCAAAGATACCAAATCCAATTTGATCTTTAAATTACTCAGTTGAAATTCTGTTCTTTAACAGATCTGGCGGCAGCAGCGGGACCAAAGAAGATTTCCAAGGGCTCTGGGGACAGTGAGAAACACAGAGAAACACACCCCTTGTGGGCTCACTCTCTCTCTCTCTATTTCCGGGGCCATGGTTAAGCTCCCTCTCCATTCTGAGTTCTGCTCTCTTTGCATCAGGTTCTCCCATTGAATTGGTTTCCCAGCCCAGGGCTTAGCAGGTCAGCTGGAGGTAGAAGGGAGCTCCATCTGGGACCTTAGTTGCTAGCCTTGGTTCAGTCTGCAATTCCCCATGTGTTTGCAGTCTCTTTCCCAGTTCTAGCCTGCTTACTGGCGTCTCCTGGGTTAGTCCACGCTGGGAATTACTGGTGATGTGCCTGGCCTTCTCTTGGCCAGGCTGTAGGAACATCTTGTGGTTACTGCTGGTGTGTTAAAGTGCACATTTGTCTTGTTTTGTGTGGATAAAGGCTATCATTAATAAGAATGTACGCTCATTCGCTCAGTGGTGTCCAACTCTTTGCAACCCCGTGGACTGTAGCCTGCTAGGTTCCTCCGTCCATGGGATTTCCCAGGCAAGAATCCTGGAGTGGATTGTCATTTCCTTCTCCAGGGAATCTTCATGACACAGGGATCAAACCCACATCTTCCGTGTCTCCTGCGCTGCAGGCAAATTCTTTACCTCTGAGCCACCACTAGTTTGTAGTGTTAAGAAGGATCTCAGAGGCCAGAAAGCCACAAACATCGGTGGGCATGGATCAAACACTTAAAAGCCGTTGGACACTTTGACACCAAGCCCAAAGATGCCTGTGTCAGGATAGGCTGTTCACAGAACAGGTTAGACACTGGGTCACCTGCCAACCTCAAGAAAATGTGTGTGTGATGATGCGTGCTGTAAAACACCACACCATCCCCTGATCACACAACCCTTTGAGGGATTAGTTTCCCTCTGAATAACCCAAAGACTTAGTTAATGGGACCCTCAAGTGCCCCCACTTCTGGCACTCCTACTTATTTTATGTTGAAAAACTGTGGTCCCAGAAGCTACAAACAGCTTCAAAAATGGCCCCACACTTACTAAAGACAACTTAGAATTTTGTGTCCTGAGAACTTAGCCTGGTAACTGTCAGGTTGGGGACCCAAAATTATGACTGGACAGAGATGTAGGTTGCACCCCGTTTGTGGCTAAGGGTCCTAAGAAGCTACTTACCAGCTCTCAGGGGAATTACACCCTAGAATTATAATGGCCACCAGGAGGAATGTTCCAATTAGGTGAGATCATTTAAGAAGTGCATTTAAAAATAAGAGTTTCCGAATTAAATGAACAGAATGAGCTACTTTTTTAATTGGTATGCAAAATCTTCCAACAGGCTTCAAGATTCCAAAATAGCTGCATCGAAAGATTCATTGTAAAAGGCTGAACGGGACTTCCCTGGTGGCTCAAGGATAAAGAATCTGCCTGCCAATGCAGGAGACATGAGTTTGATCCCTGGTCTCCGAAGATCCCACATGCTAGAGAGAGCTCATCCCTTGCATCACAACTACTGAGTCTGTGCTCTAGAGCCCAGGAGCTGCAACTACTGAGCTCATGTACTGCAACTACTGAGCCTGTGCGCCTAGAGCCCTCGCTCCACAAGAGAAGCCACTGCAATGAGAAGCCTGCGCATCACAGCTAGAGAGTAGACCCTGCTCTCCACAGCTGGAGCAAGCCTGTGTGCAGCAATGAAGACCCCGCACAGCCCAAAATAAGTAAAATTAATAAAATTAAAAAAAACAAAGAGTCTCCCCTCCAGTGCAGAGAACATAGGGTCAATCCCTGGTTGGGGACACGGACTTCCCGAATGCTATGGGGAGGCTGAGTCTGCACACCACTAGAGAAGACTGCGTGCTGCAACCGAGACCCAGCACCGCCAAAATCTCTACAATAGAATAAATAAATAATAAAACCCAGTTCCTAATTTCTCAGGAAAAAAAAAAAGCTGTTGATAAATTCAAGGTATATGAGACACCTAAAAAGAAAGGCTGCAAGACTGAAGTAACCTCTATTGTTCCCTGCTAGCCTCCTAATGTTAGCACTCGTTCTATTAATAGTAATTGTGGTCTAAACTGCCTTTCCACCAGAAAGAGACTACTTAAACAGTTACCTTTATTTATTTTCAAAATTGTATTTATTTTTTAATTGGAGGATAACTATTTTATAATATTGTGGTGGTTTTTTGACAAGTATTAACATGAGTCGGCCATACATATACATGTGTCCCCTCCCTTTAAAATAATACCATCTGAAGCCATAGGACATTCTCTTCTTCATCTTTTACTCGTTGGTCAAAGGCCAAACCAAGGGCCAGAGTTTAAAAATTTCTTAAACTCAGGCAGGATCTTTAAAAGTATTTGTAAATGGATTACTTCCTGAGATTAATGGATAGATTTTTTTAAAATACAATAAGATGGGAGGCAGGCCATTGATCTGACTGAACTAAGACCCTGATAGGAATTTTTGTTTTCAGGCCTTTTTCCCTAAACTAAAATAAAACAACCTACCTAGAGGGAAAGAAACTAACTGGGGTTAATGTAATTAGACCAGTAGATCATTTATGGTATCATTTAAGTTATAACCCAATTCCATGAGGCATTAGAAGCAAAGCTTCTACAAAACCATAAATGCAACTCTAGAAGCAATTCACAGCCCATTTATCTTTACAATCCACCGAACCTCATTTATTCTTCTCAAAATGCCTGTACACATTATAAAAGATCAGGATATTGGAAACGAAATTGTCCTGTACTTATGAAAAGGAAGAAAAATGTTAACTATAATTATCCTAGATTTCTAATGATAGATAGATATACACTCCAAAACTCTGAGAGAAAAAACTTGCATTCTTTCTCTGTTCCCTGAACTTGTAAATCTTATCGTGTCTTTGAAATGTAAACACAGTCCATGATCTCTGGAGACTGAAGGAAAAATAAAAAGGGAAAGAGGCATTTTAAAAATACCAACTGCTGTAAATGTTCCCCTGCCACATCCTCCATAAGATGACTTGTCCACAGCAAATATATATCTTAAGTCTTCTTCACGAATAGCAAAGAAACATTAGCCATCTGAGTGGATAAACTTAGCTAATCCCAACGGCTATTTATAAACCAGTGAGTTTTTTCATTGTTATACTTGATTCATGGCTAAAATTTTTGAATGAGCATTATAAGATCTCTGTTTGTACATTTATGATGTATGTTTTTCTATGGTTTTTCCAGTAGTCATGTACGGATGTGAGATGCAGACCATAAAGAAAGCTGAGCACCGAAGAACTGATTCTTTCAAACTGTGGTCCTGGAGAAGACTCTTGAGAGTCCCTTCGACTACATGGAGATCAAACCAGTCAATTCTAAAGGCCATCAACCTTGACTATTTATTGGAAAGGCTGATGCTGAAACTCCAATACTCTGACCACCTGATGTAAAAGAGGGGACTCATTGGAAAAGACCCTGATGCTGGGAAAGATTGAAGGCAAAAGGAGAAGGGGGAAGCAGCGGATGAGATGGTTAAATAGTATCACAGACTCAGTGGACATGAATCTGAGCAAACTCTGGGAGAGTGAAGGACAGGGCACCCTTGCAGCTGTCCATAGGGTTGCAAAGAGCTGGCCACAACTTAGCGACTGAGTAACAACAAATGTTTTCAATACGGTATTTTTCTACTTCTGAATGGTTACTACAATTAATTTGTAAAAGAGCTCTATTCAATTGGCTTAAACAAGCAAGCACCTAAATAAATTTACTAGTCATAAAAACTTTCAAAAATATAATAGAAACGAATCCAAATATTTTTCAAGTTCACATGATCCAGGATGATTTTCAATACATAAAAGCAAGTTTCTATTTGTTGGTTTGATTAATACAGACATGTCTTTGGAGTTATCAGCATTGAGTACAATGATTTTATTCTACCTAGGTTTCCTAAAAGTCAAATAAGCCCATGTTATCACTGCTATAGGGACTTCCCTGCTGGCTCAGTGGTAAAGAATCTGCCTGCGATGCAGGTGACCTGGGTTCAATCCCTGGGTTGGGAAGGTTCCCCTGGAGAAGGAAATGGCAACCCACTCCAATATTCTTGCCTGGAGAATATAAAATTTTTCAGAAAAAAATACATATAACTTGAAATGATGGCTAACTGCTTTAATGTCTCATGAAATTTTCATGAGTAATCTAAGTATGTTCATTAAGAAAAATAGATATAGATGAGATAAAAGGTTTTAGATGAACTCTTTAGTGATAACTGTTTCATATGTCTATTTACATAATTTCCCAAATCTCTTTGGTAACTTACACCATTAGTGTTTTCAGAGTTAAATTAAATGATGGAAATTCACTGAATACTTGGATTATTTCCAAGTAAGATAAAATAATGAAATATTAATTACTGAACCCAGGTTTATTCATTTTTGGCTTCCTTTTATAGAAAAAGTAAAGACATTTGGGATTATTAGTAAGCATGTTCTATAAAAATTGTACTATGAAGAGATGTATTTGTAGAAATTATTAAAATTATTTCTGAATTTGCCAAGTCACAGAATGCTACAGGTAAGAAACAGTTCAAAATTGTTTACTATTTTATTTTCACTAGAAATTAAGGTTTATGAGGGTTAAAAAATCTAATTATTTCTAGTTATTAGAAATAATAAAGGCAATAGCTCTGTATGCAAAGAAAGTAGAATATGTTTTGGCCAAAAGAAGATATAAAATATGGAGGTGTGTCTTGTTAAGGAAAATGAAAATAATTTTGTCCTAAAACAAAGTTGGTTATTTCAGAATGTGAAGGAAGAAAATGAAGGAAAAACTATAAACAGAAAGTTGAGAGGAAAGAGAAAAAGAAAAAAAGAAAGGGGGGAGAAAAGAGGAAATCTCATGTGGTCAAGTTGGCTAAAAACTGAATTGTTATGACAAGAGTTTAAAAATTAAACCTTAATGTCAGTAGTGTACTTATAGAAAGCTAAAGCTTAAGTTTCTCTCCTTTGCTAAAAGGACAAATGCTTCTTGGACTATTGATCAGCGCTTAATAAGAGGTTATGAAAGGTTTTCCTTCACCTTCTAGATAGCCTACTTAGAAAACAAAGATTTTATGTTTTACCAAGTGTCTTCACCAGGTCTTTGATTAATTAAAAAAATTGAGTCTTCTTGATATTAAAAGAGCTAAGTTTTCCTCACAACTATGTACTCTCCCACATATATCTTTGAAATCTTTTGTTGCTATTTTGGTTAAGTTGCTAATTAAGTGTTATTTCATAATGATCTGTGATCCTATTTAGTCAAATGTCCAAATCTTTTTTTATAATTTTGAGAAAATTGCCCAAATTCAAATTCTAAATGAAATCTTTTTTGACCTAGAAGTAACCTTTTGATTTTCCAGAAGGACCCCAGAACATCTCAGAAGATCTGTTCTCTCTCTTTTATAAAAAGAAGGATACTAAACCATTAGGTTTATTTGATTTGTTAAATTATGTGAAAGCTTTATCAGACAAGTAATGCTAAACCTTCTTAGATTATATTTGTGGGGATATACGTTATTATTATAAATGTTTCAGAAATTATATGAAATTTCTAAAATTCTGGTATGTCCTGGTATAATGCTATTGTCATAATTCTAGTTATCATCTTAAAATGCTGTGCTATAGAAATAACCAAATTTTCTCTGTCAATTCCACTACAATGAACTTTCATCAAATATTTAACTATGGCCATTTTTAAGAAGTCTTTTGTCATTTATAAAGAGTTATTGCTTTACTCTGATGTTTTTGCAAAAGTGCTTCATCTTCATAAGGATTCATGGTAAGAACTTTTGACAACTACAGGTTTATCATAAATGGAAGATCAAAAAACTGAACTGGGTAAGAATTTCCAGAGCTAATAGACAAACTGGATTCAAGCAGAACAAAAACTGGTAACACAGAACTGAACGAACTGAGGAATATGACTATAACTTTTACGACTTTTTGTTTTAATATATTGCTGGTTCCTTAATGTTTTGCTTTTCTGGATTTAAGGAAAGTTCTTCTCTCATGCTATGTATGATTTACAACAATTTGATAAAATGTATCTTTGTAAAGTGAAAATCACTCAGTCATGTTCAACTTTTTGTGATCCCATGGACTGTAGCCTGCCAGGCTCCTCTGTCCATGGAATTCTCCAGGCAAGAATACTGGAGTGGATTGCCATTCCCTTCTCCAGGGGATCTTTCCGGCCCAGGGATCAAAAATGGGTCTGCTGCATTGCAGGCAGATTCTTTACCATCTCAGCCACCAGGGAAGCCCATACCTTTGTAAGCAAAGCTGAAACAGTCACCTTTGTCCCTCCCTGACACCTTCAGAATTTGGAAGCTCTTAAATACCCTTTTCATGGCAACATAGTTATTTGTATAAATTCAGTTTAAAAATCTGTTCTCCTTGTAACAGGACACAATTGGAAAAACTGGTTATATTACCAAGGCTTTCACAGAATTGTCATATTTGAGAAAGATACACAGAGGCTCAGTTATGACCTTTAAGAAACTAAGATTGACTTTTTGGAGCTAATAAGAACCCTTGGAAAAACTGACCTGATATCTTGCGTACAAGGTTCTGGCAAAGTAATCATAAAGAGAATCTATATGGCCAGTCGCTTTTCTTGCCACACTTATGTAATCAGACCAAGTTTAACACAAACAAATTAGTTTTATGGTGATTATCTTTGATAAAGAAATGGGGGTAATCGTAAACAGAAAAATTATATTCGTACCTTTGTCTACATTAGATTCTAGGCCTGATAACTTTCTCTGAGGTTTTGATATATACCTGTAAATTGGAATGGATCCTAAATTCTAGTTTCTTCAAATATCTAGCCAGGACTCTCCAAACCAACTTTTTCAGTCTTCTCCCACTCTTGATTTGGAATCAGTAAGAACAAAGATGGGCTTCCCAGGTGGCATGAGCGGTGAAGAACCCGCCCGTGCAGGAGATATGAGACACGGGCTCGATCCCTGAGTCGGGAAGTTCCCCTAGAGGAGGGCATAGCAACCCACCCCTGGAAAATTCCATGGACAGAGGAGCCTGCCATGTTGCAGTCCATGGGGTCACAGAGAGTCAAACACAAATGAAGCGAATTAGCACGCACACACACGAACAAAGACGGCCCTTGACTTTCCTCGGAAGAGGCGAGACCAGGTCCTCCTCATCCCCAGATGGCAGCCAAACTTCAGGGATTTGAACTTCGGATACACACTTTGATTTCTGTCCTGTGCAGACCCTAGAGACCTCTGAATCAAATGGATGGGGGAGAGAAATAACTGGCATCGATGTAGACTGCTTCATCCCAAGATGCTGAATCAAGACTTCATTCTTTAACTAAACATGAAACACTTTATTCTTCTCTTTTTTCCCTTTACACTGGCATGGGCTTAGAAAAATAACACTGCCTGTATCTCCCAGACCACTGCCAGTGAGGCAGGGGCGGAACCTCCAGAATTTAGAACTTTTGATTTCAGGCTAGAAGAAAACCTAACTGAACTGTGGCTTGAAAGGGAAAATGCAATAATCCCTGGGTGAATCCATTCACAGTGTCACCTGAGCGGAAGTGGTTTGTGCCCTGACAGGATTTATCTTTGTCTGTGGTGCTTATCACTCTCCTTGAACCTATGAACGTCCAGACGCTGTGCACGGTCAGGCAATGACCTTGAGGTTCTCTAACTGTGCTCCCATGCCTGGTGCTAAGTTGCTTCAGTAGTGTCTGACTCTCTGTGATCCTGTGGACAATAGTCGGCCAGGCTCCTCTGTCCATGTCTGGCTCCTCCTGGCATGACCAACACCACTTTCTCCACCTGGATTAACATTTCTGGGGAGCTGGAAACTCACTTACATAAGATCACCAAGCAAGCCCCTTGGCTTTAAAGGTGACTTTCATTGAAGCCTTTCTTGGACTTATGTGACTTCTGTCAGTTTGGGTCTTAAGGACCACGGCTCTGAAGTGCACTCCAGACCTTGGAAATTCTTCTGCTTATAATAACTATAGCAATCTTTGGTGCACCATAGTCTCTCAAAATCTTTAAATGCACGTTTGCAGCTGCCAAGCACCAAGCAATGACCTCCCTAAGAATGGAACATCAGTAAATGAATGAAGACAATGACCAACTTAAACACAGTAAAACTGAAGTCATGGCTTGTAAATATCACAGAGACTCAGAAGAAAAAGGACCGGATCTACGAATACACACAGAGGATCAACAAAACCTGTGAGAACTACAAAGCAGCAGATAAGAATGCTGCTGAAGCTTTAAATTTTGATTCCATCTCTCAGCTAAGCTGAGTGTCTGAAAGAAAGAGAAGATAGTCATTGTTTAGTCACTAAGTCAGGTCCTACTCTTTTTGCGACCCCATGGACTGTAGCCCACCAGCTTCCTCTGTCCATGGAATTCTCCAGGCAAGAATACTGGAGCGGGTTGCCATTTCCTACTCCAGGGCATCTTCCCAACCCAGGGACCAAACTCGTGTCTTCTGCATTGGCAGGTGCTGTCTTTCCGCTGAGCCACCTGGGAAACCAAAGAGGGGAATTGTTAAAAGGAAACAGCAGGCCTGAAATGGAGTCACTGTGCTAAACCCCAAGTCAACAATATAAGACTTGACACCTAAGCTAACTGCAGTGTCAACCACTCAGGAATATAAACTTTAACCAATCCATTCGGAGTTAACTGGTCAGCACCGGTGAGGCAATCCACCTGATGGGTCCTTCCATCTTCCTTAGGAAACCTTGCCTGAAACAATGCATTCTTTGCTAATAATTTGCTTTTTCTGCCCCATTTATGCCTTTAAAAACTTTCCGTTTCTACAGCTCACCTGAACGCCTTCCTATATTGCCAGGTGGGATGTTGTCCAATTCATGAATTATTTAATAAAGCCAATTTGATCTTTAAATTTACTCAGTTGAATTTTTATTGTTCAGCAGGGATCTAATGCAGTAAAAATGTCTCAAAAAAGAAATGTAACCAAGCAGGGCCGTATAGGGTCTTCTTGGACCCCTCCCTCACCCCCAATGTCCTTTGTCTGCCTCTTGTCTGTAAGAAAACTTTAGACTCCTAGGTCTTCCCGGAGTTGTGAAGAATAATCGTAATCAGAGAAGTGAGAAAATGCAGAAAGAAAGGAAAACAGTCAAGATGAAATAGTAATAGTTTAACCATTAAAGAAAGTCAAGAACCTTTGTTTCCTCCTCAAGGACTATAGATAATATTCTGAGCCATGTCCTTTGAGCTGTTTTGCAAATACTGAAACGCCACAGGGTGGAAGTTAACCCTCTGCTCCCACAAGCACATACACCCCAGACCGGTTGGACCAGAAGGTTGGTAGTGTTAACTGCTGGTTATCTCATCACCAACCAATCGGCTGGTTGATTGGTCAACTCCACCCCCATCTTTAAAAACTATTCTCTAAAAGCGTCAGGGAGTTCAGATCTTTTAAGCACCAGCTGCCTGGACTCCTTGTTTGGCTTCTACAATAAACTGTGTCCCTTTCCTTCATCACAACCTGATTTCACTAGATTGGCTTTACTAAACATGGGCAAATGGACCCAAGTCAGGTTTGATAACAAAAGTGTATCTCTTTAAGTTGAAGGCCTCTTTTTCAATAAGACAGATGTAAAAATGAGACAATATATCTGAATCTTTCTAGAAAACATGCTTTGGTTTATAATTAGACTATATGGCATAGAGGTTTCTCCCACTACAGACTGAATGGGTCCTAGGAATGAAGGAATTCTCTCTAATGGGCAGCAGTTCTTGTTTTGTTTAACAAGAACTCTTGGGGCAGAAACACATAGTTGCCTATTCTATGCCCTCCATTCTTCTTTGCTAAGGGGACCTAAATTTTATCGGGAATGACAATGTGCCCAACTAAATTAACACATTCCCCAATCTCCCTGACCAACAATATGATGAGTTTCCTGCCATTGACAGTCAAGCAGAAATTGTCAGGTAAGGCTTTACCTTTGGCTTTTCCTCCTTCCTGCTGTGTGGAATGTTAGCCTGCTGGCTGGTGCTTTGGTTGCTATTTTTATGACTATGAGGAAAAAGGCCTCATCCACAGAGATAGGAGAGCTGAGAGCAAGGTGGAATCTGGGTCCCCAGTACTTAGTGAAGCTGCCACACCTCCCTTGAATTGCCTAACTTCAGATTTCATATCATTTAAAAGAAATGAACCGAATAAACTGCCCCTAATCAGTGGTTCCCAAAGGGCTGCCCTTTGGACTCACCAGAGATTTAAAAATTATTGCTTCCTGGATCTCACTTCAAAAGATTCTGATGTAACTGATATGCAGTATAGTCCAGGCATGCAGTTTAAAACAAACAAAAAACAACTTTAAAGCTTTCAGACGATTCTAGTGTGCAGCAAATGGCGAAAACCATTGCCCTGCTTTGTTTAATGCAGTGTTTTTGCTGGTTTTAAATTTTGTTTTTTTTTTTTTTACAAATTCAATAGCCCACAGATACAAGCTTGTTTCACTAGGGAACTGCCTGCCCTCAGGCTTGCCGTGTGTTTCTAGTTAGAATGATAACTGGGCGCTGTTGATGTGAGCACACAAGATAATACCTAGAATAGAAAAAGTGGTGGTTGCACAAGCTAACCAGGGCCAATAAAACAATAGAACTTTTAGAGAACAAAGTAAGAGAGAATAAAGAGAATAACTTCATGACCTTGGGGGCAAAGATTTCTTAAACAAAATATAAAAAGCACTAGCCATAAAAGAAATAATCAAGAGATTTCTCTTTTCACTTTACTTTCATGAAAATTAAAAACTCCTGTTCACCAAAAGATACTGAACAGGAAAACCATGTGTGGGAGAAGATATTTGCACTAACCCTGATATTCAGAATATACAATGAACCTCAATCCATCAATAAGTAAGAGGAACAGCCCAATAGGAAAATGGGCAAAAAAGAAAGAAAATGGGCTAAAGACTTGAACAGGCACTTCATGAAATACAGTATCCAAATGGCCATAAACTTGTGAAAAGGTGCTCAATCTCATTGGTCATTGGGAAGATGGAAAGTAAGACTATAATGTGAGGCCACTCTCTACTCACTGTATAATGGTGTAAAATGACTAAAATGAATAAGACTGACAATATCAAATGTTGCTGAAAATATGGAGTAACAGGAAATCTCCACACTGCTGGGGTAATTAACACCATTACTTTGGAAAACTGTTTGACATCATCCAAAACAGACAAAATCTAAGTCTTAAATCTGTTGCAGGCCCCTTCCAGGGCCTGAAACTGGGCTCTTGTCTAACACTCGGAAATGAATTGTCCGAGGAGACACATGTGCTAATAAAGCAAGAGATTTTACTGGGAAAGGGCACCTGGGTGGAGAGCAGGAGGGTAAGGGGACCCAGGAGAACTGCTCCGCCACGTGGCTCACAGTCTCAGGTTTTATGGTGATGGGATTGGTTTCCGGGTGGTCTTTGGCCAATCATTCTAACTCAGTCTTTCCTGGTGGCGCACGCATCGCTCAGCCAAGATGGATGCTAGCGAGAGGGATTCTGGGAAGTGGACGGACACGCGGTGTCTCCTTTGGACCTTTCTCGAACTCTTCCAGTTGGTGGTGGCTTATTAGTTCCGTATTCCTTATCAGGATCTCCTGTCATAAAACAACTCATGCAAATGGTTACTACGGTGCCTGGCCAGGGTGGGTGGTTTCAGTCAGTGTGCTTCCCCTAACAAATCTTTTGAAGGCAGAAATGTGAAAGAATTTTTGAATGTCTTCAGTAAGGGCCCAAAATCCCCCTCCTCACCCCCTAATTCTAAATACTAAAAAAGGAAGGAAGGAAGAAACGAAGGAAGGAAAGAAAGAAAGAAGGGAGGGAGGGAAAGAGGAGGACAAATTCTGCAAGCTTTGACATGAGTAAAATTTGTAGGGCCAAATAAATTGTACACTCTGTTTATAGTAATGGTACACTGCAGTGCCGCCTTGGTTGGAAACTGGCAATACCATCCAGTATAAATTATAAAAGGTCTTTAGGAACACACCCCCAACATCAAATCCAATTCTGTTGTCCTTGCTCCTATGGGCAACATGTGACCCAACTTCACTATAATCTTAGGACAATTTCACTGCAAGTGGTAGAACCCAGCTTTCCTGGTGGCTCAGCTGGTAAAGAATCTGCCTGCCATGTGGGAGACCTGGGTTGGATCCCTGGGTTGGGAAGATCCCCTGGAGAAGGGCATGGCAACCCACTCCAGTATTCTTGCCTGGAGAATCCCGTGGACAGAGGAGCCTGGCGGGCTACAGTCCATGGGGTTGCAGAGTCGGACATGACTGATCGACTAAACCCAGCAACAGGCAGCACCCAATCAGAAGAAAATTTAGCAAAAAGGGGGATTTGGGGGGAGACTGCTAGGTCACAAGCTGTGGGAGACGAGCCTCAGAAACAGCAAGACACAAACACCCCCAGGGTGCCCTCCCTGCTGGCACCACACCTCCGCAACCGCAACTCTGTCTTCCTGCTAACGACACACCTGCTGCCAGCTGCAGAGTCCTAGGTTACAGTTTCCTCCATTGGGAAAGACACTCATTTCTTTCTGGTTTCCAGTTTCAAAATTCCAGAAAGGGAGGGGTCATGACTCTCCTCTGGCCGGGTGTCCATTGCTGTCCATTTGTCGGTGGCTGGGAGGCAGGTTTTCCAAAGACCTGCTCCTGAGTTACGGTGAGGATAGGATGGGCATGAGGGGAAGCAATGACAAGAACAGGGAGCCCCTGGTGACTGGGCCACATTCACTTTAGGGAAATTTAGATTTTATCATTACACACCAAGGTATAGGACTGTGTTGTTCTGTAGGACCCTTTCTCCAGTGCAGCCTCTCTGGGGACTAGAGTTAGAAGAACGGCAGCCACAGCCCCCAACCACTGTGCCCTTGGAGGTTTACCCACAGAGAGTCTGGGATGCCTAAAACAGGAGACTGTCACACACCATAAGCTATACACTGACACTCAAGCCATGGGAAGCTACGAGTGCCCAGAAGACAAAATGTTAAGACGTCAAGATATGCCTGGCATCAGAACATGTGGACCATGCCGGGCACCCTAAGGCAGAACTCAACAAGTGCTAGATGAAGCCCAGTTACAAAGTGTGGGGCAGCAAAAGTGTTCCCCAAACACCAAAGGCACGTCAGTGTATGTTGCCCAACACAGAACATGGAAGCAAAAATGTGTGCCTGCAGACAAGAAACACAGCCTCTGAACGTCCTGTATCCTCAAAAGTGGGGATCCAGCTGCTCCTCTGTTCCCTACAGAGAATTTTGAAATCTTTATGTTGGCATTATTAGCTGCAGAAATCTCAGAAAATCCCACAGGCTTCAAGACTGGGTGGATAAAACTTTTTAAAAAACTTATATTATTAAGGCATTTGTTTATTTTTATTGATGTATTTGCAATGTTGTGTTGGTTTCCACTGTATAGCAAAGTGATTCTTTTATATGTATGTATAATTCATTTTTATATTCTTTTCCTTTATGGTTTATTACAGGATATTGAATATACTTCCTTGTGCCGTACAGTAGGACCTAACACTGTTATTTACTAAGCTGTGTCTTTCTCTTTGCGACCCCGTGGATTGTAGGATGCCAGGCTCTCCTGCCCATGGAATTTCCCAGAGAAGAATACTGGAGTGGGTTGTCATTTCCTTCTCCAGGGGATCTTCGTAACCCAGGGATCAGACCCACATCTCTGGCATTGGCAGGAGGGTTCTTTACCATTGAGCCCCCTGGGAAGCAAAATCAGCTATATGTACATGAAAAACTCTTAAACAACAGATTCTGTGCATGCTGGATCTCAGTGAACAGCAGTGTAACTCTACACTTTGTATCATGTTTCTTCTACCAACTAGGAGGATTTTACAAGGAAATTGTTCTTCCTGCGTTGCTACCAGGAGACATTCTGTGGCAGAACCCAGTCTGATCCCTGCCATCATCAAGGTTACAGGTGCTCCTGGTGTGACCCCAGAGGGTACAGACATGGTGGACAAGCTGCTGCATGCCTGGGTTTCCACATGAGTGGAAGCTAACGTTGCTTCACACAGTGTTTCTCAATTCATTTCCTGAAAAGACAGCTGTCTTCTTCCAGTTCCTTAAAAAGTGCTTTAGTATCTTTTTAAAAATATTTATCTATATTTATGTATTTGACTGCACTGGGTCTCAGCTGCAGCACACAGCATCTTCAGTCTTCACTGTGACATGCACGATCTTTAGTTGGGCCAAACGGGACATAGTTCCCTGACCAGTGATCGAACCCAGGCCCCCTGTACTGGGAGCGCGGAGTCTTTGCCACTGGACCACCAGGGAAGTCCCACAAGTGCTTTAGTATCTTTTCCAGCTGTCTTGTAGTTCTCACAATGTCGACTTCATCAATAGAGAAATGGTCTGGATCTGCTCTCTATGGACAGTAAGTCAATTTGTGACTTTCTCAATACTACAGAGACAAATAAAAAATAAATGGCCTGTTAGACTCAAAAGAGCCAGAGACGTCACTGAATTCTACATGAAGCTTCTGGTTACTTGAGGGTTCCTCAGACCCATGGGACCTGTCATCAAACACACAGTCCTGGGCTGAGTGGGGGAGAGCATGAGGGAGCAGTGGACCCTCACCACAGAACAAGTCCCAGAAGTGGGAGAACGTTCCCACAGATGGCGGCATGTGGGACCTGGGAGCAGGAGGGGCGGAGGATGCTCGGAGGTGAGTCGGACCTGTGTTAACTGTTTAGCGCCGCCTTACACCAAAGGAGAGGCCTTCTGGACTCTACCCTGGAATTCCTCCCTTCTTCTCTGCTAAACTCCTGCCATCTTGGCAACGACCTGGCCTTGAAAGAGAGAAAATACTGTCTTACAGATGAGGGCATGTAGTTGGTAGAAAGTCATTACTGACTCCTGTTCATGCTGCCTTTCCTTTCGAGGTGTCTGGAGGCCTTTGAGAAACGAGGAGACGACACAGAAAGCAATAATGAAGAAGAAAAAGAATCTGGAACACAGAATCTGGAGTACCAAAGCAGTACATTGATAACTAAGGTTGAAGATCATAATTGGTATACATGTTACACGCTGTGCAAAGAAGGATGAGGTATAAGAGAGGACCAGGGAGTGTGGGAGAAACAGGGATGTCCCTTCCTGTGAAAGGCCACCCTGCACACAGGGGAACAAATAGGATCAGAGATTATTAACAGTAGGTGAACTGGACCAATGGAAGGATTCATTCAGCGCTTAAATTTAAAAACTGGGAGATTTGCACATTAAAATCTGGGAATCCGGCTTCTCGTGAAAAATCAGAAGGTGCAATAGCCCAAGACATGCGTCCTCAGAAGGCAACAATCTGTGCTGGGTCTGCAAGGAGCTGTCCGGAAGGATGGGACAGGCAATCTCCTCTTGGACAGTCCCCAACACCCCCTATCATCTGACTCCTTTTTTAAAACAGATATTTATGTCTTTATGGCTGTGCTGGCTCTTCACTGCATGCACAGGCTTCCTTTGTTGCAGAGCACGGGCTCTAGGAACGAGCGCTCAGTGGTTGTGACACATGGGCTTCGTTGCTCCGTGGCATGTGGAATCTTCCCTGACCAGAGACTGAACCCATGTCCCTTGCATTGGCAGGCAGATTCTTAACCACTGGACCACCAGGCAAGTCTCTCATCTTACTCTCTACCACTGTGACTTCTGGGCCCCTATAGTACATGAATTTGTTATTCCTGACTAGTATATCTGAAACATTAGATGAACAATTAGAGGATGATTCTGTACCTGCAACAAAAGGCCACTTATGCAGTCCAGCCTCCACTCGTTCTCATGGCAAGAGGAGCATCATAAATCAATTCCGTACATTATCATGACTGTTTTGCTCAGGGGTATCGGGCTGGCTGCTGAATGAATCCATCTGTCTCTGGCAGCTGGACAAGGAAGCCTAGTTGCAGTGGCCAGCCTTGCACTGTGGGCCCCCTTGGAGGACAGAGTGGATTTTAGGATGGTGTGTCGACCCTGTACACTGCTGCTCAGCTCCTGGGGGGTGGGGGGCAGAAGAGGAAGTTGGGATCCTGTCCTGACATCAGCCTTCAGCATAAGGGTGCTGTGGAGGAATGCATGAATAATTTACATCACAGCCAGACCATGCTCAGCAAGCCTCAGTGGCAATGAATTAACCTTGTGTGCACTTCCTGTCTGCACGTCAGTTTCTTTTCCACCTCATGTCTGTGGTGAGCTTATGAATGAATGCATTCTCTGATGCCTCTGCTTTCGGACAGGCAGTCTCAGGATCCTGGGCTGAGCTTCCAATTGCTGACTTGCCGTTTACAAACTGTACATTATAAGATTTCTAATAACACATGACTTTAAAACTGCCTCTGCTAAAGAGGAGTCTGGATGGAAGTGGAGAAACAGTGGTTCTTTTAGAGTTTCTGAACACGTGTGCATGTGGGAATCAGGAGACCTGGGTGTTCTGGTGGGAGAAAGGAGCGGCGGGGGGGCGGGGGGGTTCGGTGGGAGGAAAGCAAACATTTCAAGAACATTCTCTGACTTGGGCACTTTACATATGTTTTCATTGCTTATAGCACTTTATAGTGGTGACGGACAGGGAAGCCTGGCGTGCTGCAGTCCGTGGGGTCGCAAAGAGTCAGACATGACTGAGTGATTGAACTGACTGATAACATTTTACAGATGAAGAAACAGGTCCCTCCAATGTGAATCCCTAGAAATAGAATGTGCATCACATTTGCAACTTCAGATTTTCCACAACAAGGACCTACTGTATAGGACAGGGCACTCTACTCAATACTCTGTAATGAGCTACATAGGAAAACAATCTCAGAAAGAATGAATATACACGTATGCATAACCAAATCATTTCACTATACACCTGAAACTAACACAACATTGTAAATCAACTATACTACAACATAAAATATAAATTTTTTCCCAGTAACCACGTTTTCAAAAGGTAAAAACAGAAGTAAAATGAGTTTTGATGATATATTTTATTTCACTCAAAACTCCAAAATAGCTCATTTAAATATGCACGTGCAAAGTCATTTCAGTCATGTCCAACTCTTTGTGACCCCATGGACTATCACCCCTCCAGGCTCCTCTGTCCATGGGATTTCCCAGGCAAGAATACTGGAGTTGGTTGCCATGCCCTCCTCCAGGGAATCTTCCCGACCCAGAGATTTAACCCGTGTTTCTTACATCTCCTGCATCGGGAGGCAGGTTCTTGACCACTAGCACCACCTGAGAAGTCCCTTTAAATAGTGTGAAAAATTATGACTGGGATATTTCACTTTATTTTTCAGATTAACTCTTTGAAGTTCAAGATGGAGCTCCCATTTAGGGCACCTTTCAGCGTGGACCGGCCAGAGGAAAAGTGCTTAAAAGCCACGCGTGCAGCAGCAGGAAACCGTACGGTCCTGGGCAGGTGGGTGCGCTCAAAGCTGCCTGACCTTGGGCAGATTACTTAATGTCTCGGGCTTCCTGTTCCCTTATCACAAAACCTGTAGGATAGTAGTTGGACTTTGCCCAGCTCACACATGTATGCTCAGTCCCTCCTGGTTTTATGACAACAGATTAGCAGGACAGAGTGGTCATTGTGTCACAGAGGCAGGGAAACCACAGGTGCAGACAGATGGCAAAATGACTTATGTGACATAATTCCGAGTCGAATCTGAAATGTAGGTGACACGGTTTGTGAAAGCCAGTTTTCACAACATGTGGACAGTGGGTCACGCCTAAGAGTATTTGAAGCCTGGTCAGTCCCTCCACCCCTCGGTACCCCAGGGGGCTTCCAACAACCTGTCAACTGGCCTTTACCCGGATAGGAGGGTGCTGACACCACCAGCCATAAGCACTTTCTATGAGACCCTGGGGAGATGACAACTGCTTTAACCTTATCACAGGACTCTAACTTCTCTAAGATTCGTGTGTCGATATTTGTTGACAATGATGATTGTGCCAAAGCAAGAAGGCATGTGCAAAAATGCTGCATGCAGGCTGTTTGAACAGCTTTTCTGTTTTATTCAGACCAATCAGGCTGAATTTCTAATATGAGTATTCAAAGAATTGATGCTAGTTAGCCAAAATCTTTGGCTTCCCAGGTGGTGTTAGCGGTGAGAAACTACCTGCCCATGCAGGAGATGTAAGAGATGCGGGTTTGATCCTGGGTCGCGAAAACTCCCTGGAGGAGGGCATGGCAACCCACTCCAGTGTTCTTGCCTGGAGAATACCATGGACAGAGGAGCCTGTGGGCTACAGTCCATCGGGTTGTAAAGAGTCAGACATGACTGAAGCGACTTAGCACACAATGCAAAATCTTAGCTAGAGAAAGCTAACTAGAATGAGAATTTATGAAAAGCAGAATATCTTCTCTAACCAAAGGGGAAGTTTATTCTGATAAAATCAGGTTGCTAAGGTACAGAATAAGATGCAACTTAAAATTATCACAAGAAGAGACTTCCCTGGCGGTCCAGTGGTTAGGACTATGCCTCCACTAGGGGGGGCCTGGGTTTGATCCCTGGTCAGGGGACTAAAAGCCCACATGCCATTCAGTGCAAGCCAAAAATTAAAAAAAAAAAAAAAATTATCACAAGAAGAAATAGCACAGAAGTGAGAACTTGCCTTTGGACCAAACAAATTCCCTCATGTCTTGGTTTTCCCACCTTTTTCACCGTGACTTTGTTTCCTTACTTGCAAAGTGGGGAAAGTATATACCTTCCAGAGATAAGGGGTGAAGTTAGATTCTTAGCATGATAAACGTTAGCTCCTCTTTTATCTACATTACTGAGAATAGATGCGGTGAAACAGTTAAGAAAAAAAGGCAAAGACTTTTGCGATTTTGAGTGCTTTTGCCTTTTTGGGGCTTAATTCCTTTGAATAAAAAGAAATAATTGTTTCTCTGATTAGGCAAGTAACACATTGATTGTTGGATACTTAGAAAATACAGAAACATGTATTTTTAAAATGACCAGTAATTCTACCACCACCCAGAGATAAATACTGTTAATACTTTTGGTTTGGTCATAAGCATGCCTGAATGCAAACATTTTTATTTCTTTTTACAAAACTGGAATATTATTACAAAAAAAATGTTATAGCACAATTTTCACTTGTATGCTTTTATTTTTAAGAAATTCTTAAATGTTTTGGAATTTCTCTTATTTTAAAAATATTGTGTGAGAAATGACTTAATAGTTACATAATATTTCACTATCGGGTGCACCATATTTTATTTAGTCCTATTTTTGGAAAAGTGGGCTGTTTCCAAGATTTTCAATATAGTAAGTCTGTGTGATATTCTTGCATACAAATTTGGGGGCACATCTGTTGATGTCTTTAGGATAAATTCCTAGCAGTGGAATGAAAAATTCTAAGGGTTTTTAAGAGGTCCTGACACATTACTGGGCTTCCATGGCGGTCCTCCAGTCTTTTTGCTGGGAAAATCCCATGGACAGAGGAGCCTGGAGGACTACAGTCCTTGGGGTCACAAAGAGCCAGACATGACTGAGCAATTGAAAAGCAGCAGCAGCAGACACATCACTAGATCACCCTTCTGAAAGAATGTAACCACCGACAATGACTCTCCTGGGGCCAAAGATCGTTTTTGTACCATCTGGCCTCAGACCCAAACGATCAACTCCAATTTGAAAGCAATAGATGTGAATGGATGAGTTGTAGGTATGTATAGGAGTTCTAGCTTTCTATGAGGCTGGATATATTATTTCCCAACTTTTGTAATTGGGATGCAGGACTCAGAAAACTGAGAGTGGGCCAGACAGTTTCCAGAGATGAGAACTTCACTGAGAATGGGAAGCACTTGTCAGCTCTGGGATCAAATATAGGATTGTACTAAGAATGTGGAAGGTCCTTACAAATGGCAAGATGCTGGGTCGGTTCAAATTCTCTAAGGGGAACCCGTTCGCTCTAGACGACTTCCGCCCTTGGCGGATGAGGCTTCTGGCTCTATGCCTGCTGTAATCAGCTAGAAACAGAGCAGCCCGGAAAAACAGAAAACCAGGCTGGGGGCGCTGGAAGACAAGGGCCTGGGGGCTGGAGGAGCAGGAGAGGAGCTCGGGGCAGGAAAAGCTATGAGAAGGAGGCACTGGGTCTGCGGTATAGCCACACCAAGAGTCTGCTGGAGACTAATGACAAGCTTTCCACCTTTACTCAACATAGTTTTGGGAACGTCCCTGGTGGTCCAGTGGTTAAGAATCCACCTTGCAATCAGGGGATGTGGGTTTGACCCCTGGTTGGAAGCTAAGATTCCCACATGCCACGGAGCAGCAGTTACTGAGCCTGTGCAGTCTGGAGCCCACTTGCTGCAATGAAAGATCCTGCATGATGCAACCAAGACCCAGCGCAGCCAAATACATAAATATGTTTTTTAAAAACACATCATTTTGGAAGTCCTAGCCACAGCAATCGGAGATGAAAAAGAAATAAAAGGAATTCAAGTGGGAAAAGAAGAAGTAAAAATGTCATTGTTTCCAGATGACATGATACTATACACAGAAAAATCCTAATATGTGGAAAATCCTAAAGATGCTACCAGGAAACTACTAGAGCCCATCAATGAATCTGGTAAACTTACAGGATACAAAGTTACTACACAGAAATCTCTTGCATTTCTATACACTAACAATGAAAGATCAGAAAGAGAAGTTAAGGAAACAATCCCATTTACCATCACATCAAAATAAATATACCTAAGGAGACAAATGACCTGTACTCTGAAAACTATAAGACGCTGATGAAAGGAATAACTAATTAGATTTTATTATTGTAGTGTAATTGCTTTACAGTGTTAGTTTCTGCTGTACAACGAAGTGAAATAGCTACACACACACATGGATGCCCTCCCTCGTGGACCTCCCTCCCCACCCCACCCCGGCCCCTCCAGGTCGCAACAGAGCACCAGCTGAGCCCCCTGTGCCGTCCAGCAGCTTCCGGCTAGCTGTCTATTTCACACGTGGTAGTGCATACATGTCAACCCTGACCTCCCAATCCATTCCACTCTCTCCTCCCCCACCTCCGGGGGGGATCCACACATCCATTCCCTACATCTGTGTCTCTATTCCTGCCCTGGAACTAAATTCACCTGTACAATTTTTTCTAGATTCCACCTACATGCATTAACACACAAAATTGTATGTGAAGCACATCTTGACAAAGCTGTACTTAAAAAAAAACAAAACAGGTTGGCAATGTTCTGAGGACAGAGACAGCATCTGAACGAGGCTGAGGAGGGAGGAGGGTGGAATGGGTGAGGGGCTGGGGGAGGAGCCAGCCACGCTAAGACCCCCTCCTCTCTGAAGCATCCTTTGCCCCTGAGACTCTGTTGGGCACCATCTCCTGTCTCCTTGCCTTCCTGTCATTGTGCCTGCCTGAGACAGTTCCATGGAATCAGATACTTCCTATTGGCTCTGGTTCTGGAAACTGCAGAGTTGTTCAAAGCCAGGCTCAGGAGTCAGAAAGACCTGGGTTTAAGGAAGCGTTGTGACGCCATCACTGTGATATTGGACACATTTGGTAGCCTCTCTAAGCCCGTTTCTTAAGATTGGGGTAATATCTATTTCAAAGAGTTGTTTTGAGGCTTAAATGAGGTAAAGCTCAGAAGGCTGCTTGCTTTGTGTCTGACTCACAAGCCAGTGTTTGAAGGAATGTTCTATCTGGGAAGAAGAGAGCGGACAGATTCTAAGGAAAATGTCATCACGGAGGAAGCCAGAGTCCTCAGAACATGGCCTCAGTGGTACTTATTTTGGTCACCTGGTTGTGTTTAGATGGGTAAAGACATGGGTGTCAGCAGATGTTCCTGACAGGTGAGGTGTTACTAAATTACCAGTTTCCCCTAAACAGAAAGCAATAAACAGTAGCTGAGCCAAGGCTTAAAACTCAACATTAAAAAAAAAAAAAAAACTAAGATCATGGCACACAGTCCCATCACTTCATGGCAAAGAGATGGGGAAAAAGTGGAAGCAGTGACAGATTTTATTTTCCTGGGCTGCAAAATCACTGCAGACAATGACTGCAGCCATGAAAAGAAAAGAAGCCTGCTCCTTGGAAGGAAAGCTATGGCAAACCTAGACAGTGTATTAAAAAGCAGAGACCTCACTTGGCTGACAAAGATCTATATGGTCAAAGCCATGGTTTTTCCAGCAGTTATGTATGAATGTGAGAGTTGGCCCATAAAGAAGGCTGAGTGCAGAAGAATTGATGCTTTTGAACTGTGGTTTTGGAGAAGACTTTTGAGAGTCCCTTGGACTGCAGGGAGAGCAAAGCAACCCATCCTAAAGGAGATCAGTCCTGAGTACTCATTGGAAGGACTGATGTTAAAGCTGAAGCTCCAATACTTTGGCCACCTGATGTGAACAGCCAACAGATTGGGAAAGACCCTGATGCTGGGAAAGATGGAGAGCAAAAGGAGAAAGGGGTAGGCAGAGGATGAGATGGTTAGATAGTATCACTGACTCAATGCACATACATCTGAGCAAACTCCGGGAGGTAGTGGAGGACATAGTAGCCTGGTGTACTGCAGTTCATGGGGTCATAAAGACTAGGACACGACTTAGTGACTGAACAACAACAAAAGTGCTTGACATTCAGTATCTTATTTGCTACTTATAACAATAGCTCTAAGTCACAGATGAGGAAATCAAGACTCACACAGCTAATCATTACAACAAGGCCACCAAACACTCTTACAATGTGTGCAAATCATGTACTAACTCATCGAATCCTCAGTATCCTAGAAGGAAGTGTGATATTGTGATTTATAAGAAGTAAATAATTGGTCTTGTCCCTGGGAGCACAGAGCTCCCCCACTGAATGAGCGTTGAGAGTGAAGGTGTCTGCAGCTCAATTCCAGAAAAATAAACGACCCAATCAAAACATGCGCCAAAGATCTAAACAGACATTTCTCCAAAGAAGACATACAAATGGCTAACAAACACATGAAAAGATGCTCAACATCACTTATTATCAGAGAAATGCAAATCAAAACCACAATGAGGTACCATTACATGCCAGTCAGAATGGCTGCTATCCAAAAGTCTACAAGCAATAAATGTTGGAGAGGGTGTGGAGAAAAGGGAACCCTCTTACACTGTTGGTAGGAATGCAAACTAGTACAGCCGCTATGGAAAGCAGTGTGGAGATTCCTTAAAAAACTGGAAATAGAACTGCCATATGACCCAGCAATCCCACTCCTGGGCATACACACTGAGGAAACCAGATCTGAAAGAGACATGTGCACCCCAGTGTTCATCGCAGCACTGTTTATAATAGCCAGGACATGGAAGCAACCTAAATGCCCATCAGCAGACGAATGGATAAGGAAGCTGTGGTACATATACACCATGGAATATCACTCAGCCATTAAAACGAATTCATTTGAATCAGTTCTAATGAGATGGATGAAACTGGAGCCCACTATACAGAGTGAAGTAAGCCAGAAAGATAAAGACCAATACAGTATACTAATGCATATATATGGAATTTAAAAAGATGGTAACAATAACCCTACATGCAAAACAGAAAAAGAGACACAGATGTACAGAACAGACTTTTGGACTCTGTGGGAGAAGGCGAGGGTGGGATGTTCTGGAGAACAGCATTGAAACAAGTATACTATCAAGGGTGAAGCAGATCACCAGCCCAGGTTGGATGCATGAGATAAGTGCTCAGGCCTGGTGCACTGGGAAGATCCAGAGGGATGGGATGGGGAGGGAGGCGGGAGAGGGGATCGGGATGGGAACACATGTAAATCCATGGCTGATTCATGTCAACATATGGCAAAAACCACTACAATATTGTAAAGTAATTAGCCTTCAACTAATAAAAATAAATGGAAAAAATAAATTAATTTAAAAAAAAAAAGAAGTAAATAATTGGTCTTGTCCCCAGGAGCACAGAGCTCCCCCACTGACTGAGCCTTGAGAGTGAAGGTGTGTTTTGTTATATTAATGAGGTGTTCAGCTTTGTATGAGAGGGAGACCCAGGGCCTCTCCCTGACCCATAGTTATGAAACACACTTAGGGGAGAACTCAACTCCATGCTAATTTAACAGTTATTAATAATTTATAACACTTGTTCCTCAAGGATTGTTTTTCCACGGTGCTCAGAGCTCAAGAATTAGAAGATAATAAAATTTTAGCATTAAGATAAAACTGGGTTAAGAGCTTTTCTGCCTCCATTTTAGGTTATAAAGTAATAAACAAAGATGCCCCTGTAGGCTCCCATGTGCAAAACTCTAATGCAACCATGTGAATCAAGAAAATAGTAATAAATTAGAAGAAAATGATCATCTGGTACACAAGGAATAGATTATTAGAGTAGTAGGTCAACATAAAGAACCTGAACGGGACAGGAAGGGGCTGGTGTCCAACGCCAGCTCTGTTGCCTGCAGTGATGTGTGACCTGCAGGTCTGGATTTATCCTTTCAGCAGGTGTCCACTGGGCAGCTGTGACTTGACACCGGCTGGGCTAGTCTCACCAAAATCAAGGAGATGCCTTCCGTGTGTGGTCCTCACCCATCTTCCTGCCCTTCCCCTCTTTTAAAACAATTCCAGGGACTTCCCTGGGGGTCCAGTGGTTAAGAATCCACTCTGCAATGCAGGAGATGCAGGACTGATCCCTGGTTGGATAACTGAGATCCCACGTTCCACAGACCCACTGTGCCTTCTTGCCGCACCTAGAGAGTCCATGCATCAGGAGATTCTGCAACTAAGACCCAACGCAGCCAAATGTTCTTTTAAAAGTTGTACAATTTAAAAAAAAAATCCATTTAGAAAAAAAAGGTAAAATGCAAATACTTTTACTGCTTGGGGCTTCCCTGGGACTCAGTGGTAAAGAATCTGCCTGCAATGCAGGAGACCCCGGTTTGATTCCTGGGTCAGGAAGATCCCCTGGAGAAGGAAACAGCAACCCACTCCAGTATTCTTGCCTGGGAAATCCCATGGACAGAGGAGCCTGGCGGCTGCAGTCCACGGGGTCAGCTGCCCGGCCTTTCCTACTTGGAGGCTCTAGTGCTGATGATGCTGGCAGCCTCTTGGCCCTGCTGCTGTTTTCTCTGAAATGAAGTTATCAGTCGCTCAGTCATGTCTGACTCTTTGCAAACCCATGCACTGTAGCCTGCCAGGCTTCTCTGTCCGTGGGATTTCCCAGACAAGAACACTGGAGTGGGTTGCCATTTCCTTCTTCAGAGGATCTTCCCAACCCAGGGATCAAATCCACATCTCTGGCATTAGCAGGTGGATTCTTTAATGCTGAGCCACCAGAGAAGCCCTAATTGAAATGCTTGCACCTGGACAAACACTCATTTCCTTGAGCAACAGAATACAAAGAAACTACAAGGAACTAAAAATAACTTAGCACAGTCAGTTATGAACCATAAGATAAAAGGCCACAAACTAACTGCCAACTCTGAGCTAAAGCAGGATCCTGGCATGCCCCCCTGCACTCAGCACCGCCAAGGGGGCGGGCAGACCATCTCAGCCTCCCCTCCAGCTGGACCCACTGAGCCACAGCCACCCTCACCCCATTTAAGGGACTAGCCCACCCCCACTCAGGGAGCAAGCAAGGGCACCTGTTACTTGTTTTGCTACTTGTGCTGTAGCCCTGAGCCTCAAAAAAGCCTTGCCTGAATTCCTCTAGGGGCCCACTTATCAATTTCTATTGATTAAAGAGTCTAAGGCAATGTGGGAGACCTGGGTTCAATCCCTTGGGTGGGAAGATCCCCTGGAGAAGAGAATAGCAACCTGCTCCAGTATTCTTGCCTGGAGAATCCCCATGGACAGAGGAGCCTGGCAGCTTACAGTCTTCAGCTCAGTTGAGTTCAGTCACTCAGTCGTGTCTGACTCTTTGAGGCCCCATGCCAGGCCTCCCTGTCCATCACCAACTCCCGGAGTCCACCCAAACCCATGTCCATCGAGTCGGTGATGCCATCCAACCATCTCATGCTCCGTTGTCCCCTTCTCCTCCTGCCCTCAATTTTTCCCAGCATCAGGGTCTTTTCCAATGAGTCAGCTCTTTGCATCAGGTGGCCAAACTATTAGAGTTTCAGCCTCAACATCAGTCCTTCCAATGAACACCCAAGACTGATCTCCTTCAGGATGGACTGGTTGGATCTCCTTGCAGTCCAAGGGACTCTCAAGAGTCTTCTCCAACACCACAGTTCAAAGCATCAATTCTTCGGCACTCAGCTTTCTTTATAGTCCAACTCTCGCATCCATACATGACCACTGGAAAAACCATAGCCTTGACTAGACGGACCTTTGTTGGCAAAGTAATCTCTCTGCTTTTTAATATGCTGTCTAGTTTGGTCATAACTTTCCTTCCAAGGAGTAAGCATCTTTTAATTTGGTTCCTGCAATCACCATCTGCAGTGATTTTGGAGCCCCCAAAAATAAAGTCAGCCACTGTTTCCACTGTTTCCCCATCTATCTGCCATGAAGTGATGGGACCAGATGCCATGATCTCAGTTTTCTGAATGCTGAGCTTTAAGCCAACTTTTTCACTCTCCTCTTTCACCTTCATCGAGAGGCTCTTTAGTTCTTCTTCACTTTCTGCCATATGGGTGGTGTCATCTACATATCTGAGGTTGTTGAAATTTCTCCCGGCAATCTTGATTCCAGCTTGTGCTTCCTCCAGCCCAGCGTTTCTCATGATGTACTCTGCATATAAGCTAAATAAGCAGGGTGACAATATACAGCCTTGATGTACTCCTTTTCCTGTTTGGAATCAGTCTGTTGTTCCATGTCCAGTTCTAACTGTTGCTTCCTGACCTGCATACAGGTTTCTCCAGAGGCAGGTCAGGTGGTCTGGTATTCCCATCTCTTTCAGAATTTTCCATACTTTATTGTGATCCACACAGTCAAAGGCTTTGGCATAGTCAATAAAGCAGAAATAGATGTTTTTCTGGAACTCTCTTGCTTTTTCGATGACTCATCAGATGTTGGCAATTTGATCTCTGGTTCCTCTGCCTTTTCTAAAACCAGATTGAACATCTGGAAGTTTATGGTTCACATATTGCTGAAGCCTGGCTTGGAGAATTTTAAGCATTACTTTACTAGCAGGTGAGATGAGTGCAATTGTGCAATAGTTTGAGCATTCTTTGGGATTGGAATGAAAACTGACCTTTTCCAGTCCTGTGGCCACTGCTGAGTTTTCCAAATTTGCTGGCATATTGAGTGCAGCACTTTCACAGCATCATCTTTCAGGATTTGAAATAGCTCAACTGGAATTCCATCACCTCTACAAGCTTTGTTCATAGTGATGCTTCCTAAGGCCCACTTGACTTCACATTCCAGGATGTCTGGCTCTAGGTGAGTGATCACACCATCGTGATTATCTGGGTCGTGAAGATGGGGTCCCGAAAGAGTTGGATGCCACTGAGCAACTAACACAAAGAGTCCAAGAATCCAGTTTGGTAACAAAACAAAAGCACCATACAAGGGGCTTCCAGTTCTGTTGACGACCATCACCCCATGGAAAGTAAACCCCACATGACCTGGCATCAGCATTTCCTTTTATTTCCTCTAGAGCCAGGGTCCCCACCCCCTGGTCTGTGGCCTGTTAGTCCCTTTCCATCACTCCTCGAATTACCACCTAAACCACTCACCACCACCCCCAATTGCCACCACCCCGTGGAAAAATTGTCTTCCATGAAACCAGTCCATGGCGCCCAAAAGCTCACCAAATTGCTCACCGCAATGCTGTAATTATGTTTCTTCCCGAGGTGCTTGTCTTCCTCACCAGACTGCAGGACAACAAGCCCATCTCCATCGCCACTGTGTGCAGCTCAGGGCCTGCGCATCAAATCCTTTCAAAATGCAGTGCTCTGAACGCTCGTGTGCAAATCCATCTCCGCACCTTCCCGCCCTACCCAGGCGGTACGTGTCCTCCCCTGCCTTCTCAGCTGCTCCTATTTATCCATCCCCGCGGGCCTTGCATCCACTTGCTCTTCTCAGCTGCTCCTATTTATCCATCCCCGCGGGCCTTGCATCCACTTGCTCTGCTGTGCACCTCCCGGCACTTTGGTTTCTAAGCCGAGCTGGTTTGGATCCACGGCGCTAGGCTTCTGTCCTGTTCGGCTTCATCATGCAAGCAGCTGACTTCAGAGAAAAGTGGAAGTCGACAGGAAAAAAAGGCCTCATTGTCTCACGAGGAAGCCCACAAATCCACCTGAGCCTGCTGTCTTTTCTCCTTTCTGTCTGCCAAGACGACTGCATCACCCTCTTTCTCCACAGTGTGCTATTCTCAGTCCTCCAGTGGTGTGCTGGAAGATGTCTAACAACTGGCTCTCTGGGGCTATTGAAAGCTCTGATGTGTAGAGGTCCCTGATTTCTGCGGTGTCAATACTCCCATCTCGGCCAATTTCAAGCTCCCAACTTGCTATCTCTTAACGCAGAGATGGAAGAGATGCACAGAAGCATGTCATCCGTGTTATTCTCACCCTGTGGACACAACTTCCCGGTGGCTCAGTGATACAGAATCTGCCTGCCGGTACAGGAGATAGGGGCTCCTGGGCTGGGAAGATTCCCTGTAGAAGGAAATGGGAGCCTGCTCCAGAATCTGTCCAGGAGAATCCCGTGGACAGAGGAGCCTGGTGGGCTACAGTCCATGGGGTTGCAAAGACTTGGACACAGCTGAGCAACTAAGCATGTAGCACGCAATCTATGCTCTGACTTTCTGGACACAGTCTGGGTATCCTAGAATTCACTTCAATCCCATCACTATCTCTCTGGAGGTAGAGTCACAGCCCTCAAGCTCAGGGCTCAACTCCACAAGACTGCCTCCAATTAGACTCCAGTTACCAGTCACAGGCCTGCTGCGCTTCCACATACTAGCCGTCAATCAGGGGCTCCCACGACGGCCTCCTCAGGGCCAACAGACTCGCAGATCTCAGGAAAACCGTTTCCATGTGTTTGCCAGTTTCCTATAAAGGACGCAACTCACAACCAGCTGGAAGAGATTCCTGGAGCGGGGGTATGTAGAGTGGTGAGGGGAGGCATGGGAGGGGGCACACAGATCTCTCCTGCCTTCTCTTGAACCCCGCCCTTCCCTTGGTGTGTTCACCAACCTGACAGCCTCCAAAACCTGTTGTTCGGGTTTTGTGGACGTTCCATGTTTGATTAAATCACTGTCAGTGACTGAATGTGACCTCCACCCCCTCCTCTCCCGTGCAGTGTGGGGATGAGGTTGAAAGCTCCAATCTCTCTCTCTCTTTTTTTGGCTGCATCCCAGGCAGCATATTAGTTCCCTGACTCGACCAGGGATTGAACTTGAGCCGCCCCGCTCCCTGCATTGGAATTGTGGAGTCTTAACCACTGGACCACTAGGGAAGTCCTGAAAGCTCCAGTCTTGAATCTTAAGGTTCATTCCTCTGGCAACCAGCCCCAAACCTCCAAGAGTCACTTTATTAGCACGAACTTTGAGGTGGGGCTTGTGCTGAATGATGATAGCTGCTCCTCTCACCCCACTGGGAACTTGCAAGGGTTTTAGCAGCTCTTGTGCCAGAAACAGTACAAAGACCAAATACACATATTTCTTACTATATCACAGTATTTCAGGGACGATGGCAGGAAGAGCAGATCTGTGCAGGGATGTGGTCTAGAGCTGCAGGTGTTTACTGGGAGTCCGGAGATGCTGAGGAGGTTGATGGGGCCAGAGCAGTGGCCTGGGATGCAGGGACCAAGCTGTCAGCATGTGGATGGTGGTCATGTCATATAGATTAAAACAAAAGCTTTTCAGTGGGCTTTCCTGGTGGTCCAAATGTAACTGTAAATGTGGTTTCCGTGGTGTCCGGCTCTTGTTGCGTCTGACTCTCTGCCTCCTTATGGACTGTAGCCCGCCAGGCTCCTCTGTCTTTGGGATTCTCCAGGCAAGAATACTAGAGTGGGTTGCCAGTCCCTCCTCCAGGGGATCTTCCCTACCCAGGAATCGAACCTGCGTCTCTTACGTCTCCTGCATGGGCAGGTGGGATCTTTACCACTAGTGCCACCTGGGAAGCCCCCTGGTGGTCTAGGGATTAGTAAGAGTCCACCTGCCCATGCAGGGGACATGGGTTGGACCCCTGGTCTGGGAAGATCCCTCATGCCGTGGAGCAACAAAGCCCGTGAACCACACCTACTGAGCCTGTGTGCCCAGAGCCTGTGCCCTGCAGCAAGAAAGGCCTCTGCAGTGAGGAGCCCGTGCACTGAGGCGAACGCAGCCCCGCTTGCTGCAACTAAGAAAGCCCGCATGTGGCTACAGAGACCCAGTACAGCCAAAAATAAGTAAATAAACATTAAAAAAAAAAATACTTTTCAGGAATTTTTCATGGATTTGAGAATAAGCTCAACTAGTGAATTTTCTCTGCACAGTGCCCCTCCTCCCCTCAGCTCACGTGGGGCCTGGGTCTCAGTGCAGGCACCAGAGGCCTGGCGTCATTTCTTCTGCCCCCGTGAGCCCCTCCTGTCTGCCCTGAGGGGTCCCCTGTCCCTCACAGCAGTTGTCACGCTGAGTCACCACACCAGAGGCCACAGGACCCGACCCCTCCCTGAGTATCCCCCTCCCCACCCCGTGTGTACCAGCGCCCGGCTCCTGGTGGATGATCAGTAAAATATCTGTCAAAAGAAGATGTTATGAAATCAGCTTCCCAAGGCATGGGAACCAGCCCCAAAGGATGAAAATCCCAGTGTTGCTGGTGTTGGAAACGTCTGGTCCTGGAGTCTTGCCAGTCTCTCCTGGATGCTAAGAACTGTGTACTCAGGAGGCATGAGGGCATTCAGAGATGCCAGGCTCCCAGGGATGCCAGGAAATGTACCTGCTTGTTTCCTCGATGGCAGCCTCCTTTTCTCCAGCCCAATTTCAAACATGTCCCAAAAGCCTGACCCCTCGGTGAGACCGTCCCCAGCCCCACCCTGGGTAAAACACAGCTGCTATGGCCCCGCGCTTGCCAACTCTCTCCTGGGATTGTCTTTGGAGCACAGGCTCTAATTTAGTAGTATTTTTATATCGTGCATCCATTTATGGCTTGGTTGCATACAGCAAAGCGCTGAAGCGCCCCTTCACGGGAGTGACTGTGAACTGCTTGGGCAGGGAGACGAGGAAGTGACCTTGGGATTTAGATGTTGGTACGAGGCCTTCTGGGCTTCCCAGGTGGCGCTAGTGGTAAAGAACCTGTGTGCCAATGAGAAGACTTAAGAGACATAGGTTTGATCCCTGGGTTGGGAAGATCCCCTGGAGGAGGGCATGGCAACCCACTCCAGTGTTCTTGCCTGGAGAATTCCATGGACAGAGGAGTCTGACTGGCTGCAGTCCAGGGGGTCACAAAGAGTCAGACACGACTGAGAGACTTAGCACGCATGCACACGCATGCACACACACGAGGCCTTCTGGAGTAACTCAGGGATCCCCTCGGGAGAGTCACAACCATGGTGACAGGAAAGAACGCCCCTTTATTCCAGATTTACAGTCCAGGACTGTGCTAAGTGCAGAGCAGAACAGAACTTGTCACTTTCCCCAAACCAAATAGGGGTCAGCTATTCAAATCAGACGTGAACCTCTTCTGGAAACATCTTCATAGACACGCCCAGAAATAACATTTAACCAGGCATTGCGTGATCCAATCAAACTGACACATAACATCCACTCTTCCCGGAGGCCGTGGTGTTCTTTTCTCCCTCAAAGGGGCTGAAATAAGTTAGACTGTGTCCACTTTACACTATTATGAAATGCAAACCAGTGAACACACACATCCTTTGGAAGTTTTGAAACCAATGTCCCAGCCCGGTGTCCCTGCCTTTCATGACACCAGCCCCAAAAGTACTAAAAGGGCAAGCCAAGCAGGGAGGGCTCGCAGCTGCTCTTAAAGCGGTGCCTTGTTACTGTTGTTCAGTTACTAAGTTGTGTCTGACTCTGCAACCCCATGGACTGCGGCACGCCAGGCTCCTCTGTCCTTCACCATCTCCCAGAGTTTGCTCAAACTCGTGTCCATTGAGTCGGTGATGCCATCCAACCATCTCATCCTCTGTCGTCCCCTTCTCCTCCTGCCCGCAATCTTTCCCAGCATCAGGGTCTTTTCCAATGAGTCAGCTCTTCATATCAGGTATCCAAAGTATTGGATAAGTCCTTGCAATGAATATTGAGGGCTTTCCTTTAGGATTGAGTGGTTTCATCTTCTTGCAGTCCAAGTGGTACATTATAGGGGAAAAAAAAACAACTTTGGTTTCTTTCTTTTAAGTAACATTCTCAGCAATGTGTTTGTGCTTTTGGGGCAGGGGACATAAATAAATATTGTGGAAAACACATTTGCATACCTTCCAAGGTCTCAATCATTGCAGCAGATATCAAAAGCTCCAGAAGACGTCAGCACTAAATCAAGGGACTTCAGAAATGCAGTAATAAATCTGTAGTCGAGCCTTTCCAGAAGGAAAGTGAACAACAAATCAACTGGCCTCACATAGTTCATTTATTTAATTTACCCTTTGGATTTATGAAGGGATCCAATTCATCTAAAGATGCTTCATTAGAGGTGGCTGCTCAGATGGATTTTCATTGAGAACATAAAGTTCCCGGAACCAGTGACTCACATCTTATATTTTTGTGCATCCTGTTCAGCCCCTTGAGCCTAGTTTTCTCCAACTCAGAAGGTGCAGGGATTAACCCATTCAGCACCTTTAGGGGGACACTTACTCAGTGCCACTGAGACTGTTGACTTCAGTTGCAGCTTTCTGGGCTCATAAAATGATCAATAATATCCACAGACAGGGGAGGGAGGAAAAACCAGTTCTACCTAACGAATGAATAACATTCTTTCAAACACCCCTAGAAAATGAAGAATCACTTACTCTTTAACCTGGGTTAAAATTCTGTCTTGGAGACCTCTCCAAATTAGCAAATCTCTTTTTTAGAAGTACTATTCTGGAGCTTCCCTGGTTGGCTCAGTGGTAAAGAACCCACCTGCTAATGCAGAAGACATGGCTTCTCTCCTTGATCTGGGAAGATCCCACGTGCTGCGGAGCAACCTAGCCCCTTGTACCACAACTCCTGAGCCCATGCTCTGGAGTCTGAGAGCCACAACTGCTGATGCCCACATTCCTAGAGCCTATGTTCTGCAATAAGAGGAAGCCTGCACACTGCAAGTAGGAGTAGTCCCCGCTTGCTGCAACTAGAGAAAAGCTCATGTAGCAATGAAGACCCAGCACAGCCAAAAATAAATAAAGAAAATTATATAAAAAAAGAAGTACTATTTCTTCTATTCAACCAATGGAAAACTATTTCTGTTTTATGAGATTATCCATATTGTCTATTTGTAGGAATTATTTGGTATAAAATTTTGCCAAAGGTAAATTGACCTTGTGTATTTCATCCTGTGGACAGATGTACTTTCTGGCTTCAGGGTTTCTGGGTTGCCTCCTTCCCACAGTTCCACTGAGAATGCTATGAAATGGAGTTGAAAATGGAGTAATTCCACGAGAGAGCTGAGAGTGGTACCCAGTGGCAGATTAAATTTTGATATACTTCTGGAAGGTGGAGAGGACATGTGCTGACACTATTAAGTTACCCACAGCAGAGTGGGCCACAGCTCAAAAGATGCATCAGAGAAAATGGCCTGGAAACAGAGCGCTCATCTTTGCTCCCAAAGATGCTGAAGTTTCAATTTCACAGACACAATCCACACTGGTGAAAAGAGGGGCTGAAATTAAACTGGTTCTATTGTTTGTGCAGTCACTAAGTCATGTCCAAGTCTTCGTGACCCCATGGACTGGAGCACATCAGGCTTCATTGTCCCTCAGTATCTCCCAGTTTGCTCAAACTCATGTCCATTGAGTCCGTGATGACATCCAACCATCTCATCCTTGGCCACCCCCTTCTTTTGCCTTCACTCTTTCCCAGCATCAGGGTCTTTTCTAATGAGTCGACTCTTCACATCAGGTGGCCAAAGTACTGGAGCTTCAGCTTCAGCATCAGTCCTTCCAATGAATATTCAGGACTGATTTCCTTTAGGACTGACTGGTTTGATCTCCTTGCAGTCCAAGGGACTCTCTCAAGAGTCTTCTCTGGCACCACAATTTGAAAACATCAATTCTTCGGCGCTCAACCTTCTTAATGGTCCAACTCTCACATCCATACGTGACCACGGGAAAAACCACAGCTTTGACTAGACGGACCTTTTTCAGCAAGGTGATGTCTCTGCTTTTTAATACTCTGTCTGGCTTTCCTTCCAAGAAGTAAGTTCTATAAAAGTCTCTGAAGAACGACAGCCCCTCTGGGCAGTCCCCTCACAGTTGCAACTCCGGATATTATTCCTGCTAAGTCAGCAGAGCTGCCCTGAGAATGACGTGGTGGGGGTGGGTGGGTTAGGGTTAGGCCCCAGTGTGGATGTTGGCACCCCACTCCTGAGGAAAGTCCTCCTCATGTAGGACTTTGTGCAGGTGGGAGGGACCAAGCATCTGCTTCCTGACCATGCGTCCTAAAATTGAACCTATCAGTTTGAATCTCCAGGGACTCGGTCTTCCTGTTCTGGAAGGAGAGTCTGGGGAGGAAAGGGTTCTGCATGTACAGAGGTATCCACAGTGCACATCCTCCTAGATCAACCAGTCTGGTTTTCATCCGTAAATACAATGGGCAACCAAGATAGCCTTGAGGAAAACCAACAGCTTCAAAGAAGGGGACCAAGATGAGGAACCTGGGGATGGATCCCAGGGGAAGGAGAGAGAATTCAAGAAATGGAAGTCTCAACGTAGATCAATGGAATAGAGTAGAGAACCTGCAATAAATCCAAGCACTTATGGTCAATTAACCTCACAAAGGAGGAGAGAATATACAGTGGAGAAAAGACAGTCTTATCAATAAGTGGTGCTGGGAAAATTGGACAGCTACATGTAAAAGAATGAAATTAGAACACTCTCTAATGTATATTTTTTCATACAAATATAAACTCAAAATGAATTAAAGACCTAAATGTAAGACCAGAAACCATAAAACTCCTAAAGGAAAACAGGCAGAACACTCTTTGATATATATCGTAGCAATATTTTTTTATCTGTCTCCTGAAGTTTAAATACAATAGGAAGTAAACAAATGAGATCTAATTAAACTTAAAACCTTTTGCACAGCAAAGAAAACCATCAACAAAACAAAAAGACAAGTTACTGAATGGGAGAAAATATTCTAATGATATGACCAATAAGAGGTTAATACCCAACATATACAAACACATCATACAACTCAACATCAAAAAGCAAAGAACCCAGTTAAGAAATGGGCAGAAAAACTGATCAGACACTCTTCCAAAGAGTAAATGCAGATGGCCAAAAGACACATGAAAAGGTGATCAACATCACTAGTCATCAGGGAAATGAAAATCAAAATTAGAATATCACCTCACACCTGTTGGAACGACTTTCATCAGAAAGGATACAAATAACAAATGTTGGTGAAGGTGTGGAGAAAAGGGAACACTTGTGCGCTGTTGGTGGGAATGTAAATTGGTGCAGTCACTGTGCAAAATAACTAAAAATAGAACTGCAATATGATACAGCAGTTCCACTCCTGAGTATATATCTGAAGAAAATAAAAACACCGATACATGCATCTCAACATTCATGGCAACATTATTTATAATAGCCAGGATATGGAAGCAACCTGAGTAACTATCAAAAGATGAATGCATACAAAACATGTGAGAGATATAGATACAGATATAGATATATGATGGACTACTACTCAAGTCATGAAAGAAGAAGGAAAATTTCCCCTTTGTAGCATCATGGATGGACTTGGAGGTATTGTCCTAAGTGAAATAAGTCAGAAAAAGACAAATATTGTATTATATCACTTAAATGTGGAATCTAAAAAGTACAAGAAACCAAAGAATATAACAAAAAAGAAGCAGACTCACAGATACAGAGAACAAACTACAAACTACCATATATAAAATAAGCTACAAGGATACATTGTACAACATGGGGAATCTAGCCAATCTTTTATAATAACCGTTCAGTAGGTAAAGAATCCGCCTGCAATGCAGAGACTCAAGTTCGATTCCTGGGTTAGGAAGATCCCCTGGAGAAGGAAATGGCAACCCACTCCAATATTCTTGCCTGGGAAATTCCATGGACAGAGGAGCCTGGTGGGCTACAGTCCATGGGGAAGCAAGAGTTGGACACGACTGAGTGATTAAACCACCACCATAAATAGAATATGGGCTTCCCAGGTAGCATTAGTGGTAAATAACCCATCTGCCAATGCAGGAGATGTAAGAGATGTGGGTTCGATCCCTGGGTTGGAAAGATCCCCGGGAGGAGGGCATGGCAACCCATTCTAGTATTCTTGCCTGGAGAATCCCATGGACAGAGGAGCCTGGTGGGCTACGGTCCATAGGGTCATAAAAGAGTTAGACACAACAGAAGTGATATAGCACGCATGCACATAAAGTATGTCAATGAAAACTCAATTACTATCAAGTTAAGAAGAAAAAAGAGAATTCAATTTGAGCCAAACTGAGGATTACAATCTGGAAAGCAGATTCTCAGACAGTCCTGAGCACTGTTCCTGCCTGTTAGAAGTCAAAGGCTTAGTTGTATATCAGTATGACATACTGATATTTTACATAAAGGTCACGGACAATACATAATCCAGGTAAACACATATAAAGTGAGTAGCAAGTCACCATGAACCCCTACAGAGTTGGGAAAGAAGGCCATTTTAAGAAGTTACATTTCTAGCCTCAGAAGAAAGAAAACAAAAACTTGTCTTTATGGTTGAACAGGCACGCCCATCTTTGGGGAGCTCTGGTTAACATATAATGCAGATACACTCTGCACACTGTGGGGAGAGAATTCAATGTTCAATTTTTTTCTTGTCTTGCCTTTAAAATATAAATTTTATATTATCAAGTATAACCTTTAAAAATTGTGAATCATTATACTGTATACCTGTTACAGTTTCATGGGGAAAATGTCACACAGAGTTCTGAGACTTATATTTCTTTCTTTCTTTTTTTTAATTAACTTTTTATTGAAGTATAGTTTATATAATACTGTACATCAACTATACTTCAATAAAAATTAATTTAAAAAAGAAAGAAATATAAACCTTGGAACTCTGTGTGACATTTTCCCCATGAAACTAGAATAGGTTAATCTGAAAAAGGAGCAGGGAACAAGACTTCTTGAAGATTAATGATAGGATTTTCAGGATAAGACTGCAAACTAAATAACAGTAGGATTTTGAGTATTTGTTGGAGTATAACCAAAAAAAAAATTCACATGGCTTTGATTCTGGGAACATTGCGGAGATGGATTTAGTCCCAGAGGATTATATTTATTTCTCCAATCATACTACTTGGTTCTATAGTGATTGACATTGATTAATACATAGTTAAAATGTTATAAATGCAATTTTTAGACTCAACTTCTCATGGATCACCAAAGATATAATTAATTTACAAAGTGAATGCAAACATTATAACAAGGGTATTGTAAGTCGCATTGAAACTTAAGAGTAGTTGGGCAAGGATTGGGGAGGAGTATAAACAAGGGGATGATCAAGAGGAATGGTGTCTTGTTAATGGGAAAAGAAACAGCAAAAATCTTCTTTTTATCCCTAAATTACATTGTCTCTAATCACAATGCATGTGACCTTGAAAATGGATTACTTACCATGGAAGCCAGGAGAAGATATAGAAACAGGAGTCTGGTTGGCTGTTTGCTTATTTTTTTTCCCAACAAAAAGCCCAGTTTTCCAGAAGGTCTTTAGAAAATCAGGTTTTGATTCATTCTTCATCACAATCTTATAAAAAGTCTTTTTAAATCAAAGGAAGGACAAGTGAGAGAAATTACAGAAAATAGGGATTGTAAATAAGACACTACTGTCCAGCAACCAAATCATAAATACTGTTAGAGCCCAGTAGACTAAGGACATAGCATAGGAATGTTTACAAGTGGCTGAAAACAGCCTCCAGTATTCACAACTTACAGACTGACACTTGTTTACTGGGATAAAACAATTCACTACACCATGATCTGAAGTCACAATGAAGCTATAGATGGAAAAGTAACAATCTTGGAGGCATTACCTCTATGTTGGGGTGCCTTTGTTGTTGTTTAGTGAGTAAGTCGTGTCTGACTCTTTGTGACCCCATGGACTGTTGCTGGCCAGGCTCTTCTGTCCGTGGGATTTCCCAGGCAAGAATACTGGAGTGGTTGCCCTTTCCTTCTCCAGGGGATCTTCCTGACCCAGGGACTGAACCTGCATTGGCAGGAGGATTCTTTACCACTCAGCCAGCAGGGAAGCCCTGGAGGTGCTTTTACTCTGACAGAACTCCCCTCCTCCCCCGCCAGTTTCTGGCTTTTGATTCATGAAAGCAACAGGAAACACAAATCAGATTTGTTTGTTTTCTTCCCAGGGTATTGTGTTAATTAAAATGCCAAAGTAGGCTTCCAGTTTCAGCTCAGAGATGTAGACAGCTTGAAATAGAGTTGTTACTGCATTCACAATAAGCAAATACCACAGTAGACTACAAATTAATGACTTATCTTGGAGCCACTAGAGAACTGAGGTTGCAAGACAAACAATTTACCTGAAATCTGGAGACAGATGTTTGCTGGGAGAAATAGGACCCAAGCATTTGTTTATCTAGAACAGAAGCTACTGAACACTGTATAGGTCAATATGATGGTTCAGCTAGAAATTTCTAACAAATTGCTAACAGCTGAGAGGAGGCTAATATAAGAGAGTTGCAGTATTTCCTCCTGGGAATTCTACCAGGTGACGACAGACAGGATTAGGAGAGATTTCTGAGAAAACTTTCCTGTATTACTAGCTGAGCGAGGGGACCATTAGCCACTGACACACTTGGCAGACTCACATCCTGCATCTTCCCTAGTTCTCTAGGGAAGTTCCTAGTTCCCTAGTTCTAGGGAAAAGCCTTAACATGCAGAGGGAAGTGTGACAAAACCTGCACCCTAAGTTCACTAGCGGAAACATGCTTCAACTAGGGAAGAACAGAAAAACAAAACCTCTACCCATGAAGGAGGGACAGGAATACTTGTGAAGGTTTTACCTCTGAGACCCAGGTTGACAGTGTTTCCTAAGACTGAGGCTTAATCAGAAGATCAGAGAATGAGCCATCTACCCTCTTCCCTCACACATGCTAGCAAGCATCCAATAAAAATAATGGCAGAATAAAAATCACTGTAGATGGTGACTGTAGCCATGAAATTAAAAGACGTTTACTCCTTGGAAGGAAAGTTATGGCCAACCTAGACAGCACATTAAAAAGCAGAGACATCACTTTGTCAACAAAGGTCCGTCTAGTCAAGGCTATGGTTTTTCCCGTGGTCATGTATGGATGTGAGAGTTGGACTATAAAGAAAGCTGAGTGCCGAAGAATTGATGCTTTTGAACTGTGGTGTTGGAGAAGACTCTTGAAAGTCCCTTGGACTGCAAGGAGATCCAATCAGTCCATCCTAAAGGAGATCAGTCCTGGTTGTTCATTGAAAGGACTGATGTTGAAGCTGAAGCTCCAATAGTTTGGCCACCTGATGTGAAGAGCTGACTCATTGGAAAAGACCCTGATGCTGGGAAAGATTGAGGGCAGGAGGAGAAGGGGACGACAGAGGATTAGATGGTTGGATGTCATCACTGACTCAATGGACATGAGTTTGGGTAAACTCCAGGAGTTGGTGATGGACAGGGAGGCCTGGCGTGCTGCAGTCCATGGGGTCACAAAGAGTCAGACACGACTGAGGGACTGAACTGAACTGAACAGCAGGGAGGTGAGGGACAGGGAAGCCTGTTGTACTGTGGTCCACGGGGTTGCAGAGTCGGACATGACTTGGTTACTGAACAACAACAACAGTAGGAAGAGCTACTTGAGATAGGTTCTCTCTGGGTAGTAGAGGAAGACCCAAAACCAAATGGGGAACAAAAATTCAGAAAAACTCACTGACAAAGTAACCACACCATAAATATAGATAGCTAGAAGACTTAAAGCCTCTAGTGCAATGAAGGAAGCTAAATCAAATAGAAACTTAAAATCAGCCCACTTCCTGACTATATTAACACAACTCACCACACTAAAGTCCTAGGCAAAGGAAAGGTAGGTCTATCTTTGAATATTAAAAAAAAAAAAAAACAACAAAAACACACTTACCTTAATATCTATTGTCTTATTCAACATTTCCAATTTCTAATAAAAAATTATATGCACCCAAAAAGGCAAGAGACAACATAGTCTGAAGAGATGAAGCAATCATGAGCACCAGACTCACAAGTTGAAGATCAGACATTCATTGTGATTAATATTTCAAAAGGCCTAAAGGAAAAAGTAGATAGCATGCAATACCAAATAGGTAATCTCAGTAGAGAAATGGAAACCATGAGAAAGAATTAAATGGAAATGCTAATTTTTTTACACACACACACAAACCCGCAGTAACAGAGATGAAGAGCACTTTTGATGGGTTCATCATTAGAACTTATTGAACTGAATAAGGAATGAACTTGAAGAATTCAATAGATATTACCTAAATTGAAACCAAAGGGGGAAAAAAGTGAAAACAAGCAAAAGAATAGATCATTTAGTTCTAACATAAGCATAATTGGACTCACAGGAGAAAAAAGAGAAAATGAACAGAAGATACAACTTGGGGGGAAAACAAGGCTGAGAACTGTCCAAAATTAACAACAGATACAAAAGCATAGATCCAAGAATATTAGAGAAGAACAAGATAAATACCAAAACCAAACATACCTAGGTGTATCATATACACACTGCTGCAAACCAAAGACAAAGGGAAAATCTTAAAGGCAGTCAAAAAAGCAAGAATACATGGGACAAGGGTAAGAATCACGACAGACTTCCTGTCGGAAACCATGCAGCCAGAAGACAGTGGATTAATATCTTTAAAGTTCTGGGAGAAAAAAAATCTCACAATACAAAACTCTATACCTAGTTAAAATAGCCTTAAAAAATGAATGATATGAAAATTCAAAACTTTCTCAGACAGAAAATTTGAGGAATTCATTGCCAGCAAACCTACCCTTCCATAATTGCTAAAGGAAGTTCTTTAGGCAGAAAGAATATGATAAAGGTCAAAAGAGTATCATAAATAAATGAAGGTTAAGTAAAATCCTTTATTTTTATTTGCTCCAAAAGATAACTATTCGGCGCCGTGGCGGACGCGGGGCGCGCGCCCTGCGGCTCAGCTCGGTCCGGGCCATGGAGGCGCCCACAGCCCGCCCGCTGCCGCGGCTGCAGCTGTTGCTCGCGGCCTGCGCCCCGGCGCCGGGCTGCGCCTCCTCCGACGCGCCTCCGCTGGTCAACAAGGATGTGAAGCGCACGGGGGACCTGAGCAGCCACCTGGCCGAGGTGACGGCCGAGGTGGTCCTGGCGCGCGCGGGCGGCGGCTCCTCGCCCCGCGCCGCCTCCTTCCTGCTCTCGCTGGAGCCCGAGCTGGAGGCCCGGCTCGAGCACCTCTGCGTGCAGGTGAAGGGAGAGGATGAGGAAGAGAACAATCTGGAAGTAAGAGAAACCAAAATTAAGGGTAAAAGCGGGAGATTCTCCACAGTCAAGCTCCCAGTGGCTCTTGATCCTGGGGCCAAGGTCTGTCATCGTGGAAGCCGTTTATACCCACGTGCTTCAGCCGCACCCACCCAGATCCCCCAGTCGGAGAAACAGTTCGTGGTGTTTGAGGGGAGCCATTACTTCTCTCCCTACCCAACCAAGACACAGACCACGCCTATGAAGCTCGCCTCCCAGAATGTAGAGAGCTACACCAAATTGGGGAACCCCACACTTCCTGACGACCTCCTGGATTACGGACCCTTCCGCGACGTCCCCGCCTACAGTCAGGACACGTTCAAAGTGCGTTCTGACAGTGTGGAGATTTCTTTAAAAACTGGAAATAGAACTGCCATATGACCCAGCAATCCCACTTCTGGGCATACACACCGAGGAAACCAGATCTGAAAGAGACACGTGCACCCCAATGTTCATCATCGCAGCACTGTTTATAATAGCCAGGACATGAAAGCAACCTAGATGCCCATCAGCAGACGAATGGATAAGGAAGCTGTGGTACATATACACCATGGAATATTACTCAGCCATTAAAAAGAATTCATTTGAACCAGTTCTAATGAGATGGATGAAACTGGAGCCCATTATACAGAGTGAAGTAAGCCAGAAAGATAAAGAACATTACAGCATACTAACACATATATATGGAATTTAGAAAGATGGTAACAATAACCCTATATGCAAAACAGAAAAAGAGACACAGATGTACAGAACAGAATTTTGGACTCTGTGGGAGAAGGCGAGGGTGGGATGTTTCGAGAGAACAGCATGGAGACATGTATATTATCTATGGTGAAACAGATCACCAGCCCAGGTTGGATGCGTGAGACAAGTGCTCGGGCCTGGTGCACTGGGAAGACCCAGAGGGATCGGGTAGAGAGGGAGGTGGGAGGGGGGATCGGGATGGGGAATACATGTAACTCCATGGCTGATTCATGTCAATGTATGACAAAAACCACTACAATATTGTAAAGTAATTAGCCTCCAACTAATAAAAATAAATGAAAAAAACAAAACAAAACAAAGTGCTTCTGAGAACAACGGCCCATTCCTGCCCATCACCAGCATGACCCGCGTCATCGAGGTCTCCCACTGGGGCAGCATCGCCGCGGAGGAGAACGTGGACCTGAAGAGCACGGGCGCCATGCTGAAGGGGCCTTTCTCGCGCTATGATTGCCAGAGGTAGCCGGAGAGTGGGGTCTCCTCCGGCAGTTCTTTCAAGGTGTGGGCTGTTGGGGCTGGACACTGGGAGACACTGTGACTGTCTAGTCAGAGAGAGAACTACAGCCCAGCTTCAGTCCCTGGTCGGGGAAGTAGCAGCACAGCCCCCCACCCCCCACAAAAAAACCCATTCATAAAGAAAATGGGAATAATGGAAAAAGGAAAAACAAAACCAGACCCTAGTATTGCTGACATATATTTCTTTTTTCTTATAATATGGTTTTTAAAAAGCATTTGATCGTATTGCAAAAAAAAAAGGTAACTATTCAAAGCAAATACAATAACAATGAAATATGTTTTTATAGTATATGTAAAAGTTAGATTTATGATAACAATGGCACAGAGATAAGAGGGAAGAATTGAAAATATACTTTTATAAAATCCTTATAATACTTCTGAAATAGTATATTATTTGAAGAAAGACTCAGATTATTTCAAATGTATATTATAAATTTTAGGGCAGAGATTTAAATTTTTTAAAATTTAAGATATAATTGACATATTAGTTTAAGGTATATAACATAATATTTGTATATATTGCATAATGACCACCACAGTAAGTCTAGTTAACTTGCATTGGGCTTCCCAGGTAGCTCATCAGTAAAGAACCACCTGCCAAATGCATGAGACATGGGTTCTATCCCCAGGTTGGGAAGTGGCAACCCACTCCAGTATTCTTGCCTGGGAAATCCCATGGACAGAGGAGCCTGGTGGGCTACAGTCCATGGGGTCGCAAAGAGTCAGACATGACTGAGCAACTAAAACTTTCACTTGCGTAGTGAAATCATTTATCTTAATCACCTCTTTAAAGGTCTATCTCCAAATAGTCACATTCCGAGGTACGGGCGTTAAGACTTCAACAGTTGAATGTGGGGACACAATTAAGTCTATAACCCAGCAGACCCTGGGAAGAGACCATATACAGAAGAGAGCCCTGAAAACCAGCTACCGGCTGTGCAAAGGTGGCCAGTGGATGCACAGAACGGCAGTCTACCAGAGCAGGAGTTGCCAAGACTTCCAGGATCCCTGGGTGACCCAGGACACGTCTGGCTCCAGCCTCTGCCAGAAAAGCCGGCTCCCAAGTTGGCACCTTTGAATTTAGTGCCTTAACCCCCAGCCTTTGGGAACTTTCCAGGTGCTCAAAGCATTTCAGCAGCACCAGTGGCATGGCGATCTGAGGCGGGGGCCCCTGGGGGCTGCCCTGCACTCGGCAGGGTCGTGAGCATCCAGACCCTGCCTCCTGCTGGGCCCTCAGGAGAGCCTGGGAGGCCCGCCAGGTGGGAGGGACTGGTCCTTACGGATGAGCTGGTAGATGAAGTGGGGGGAGTGGGCGACAGTGAAAGCAATCTGCTCATATTCCCTCCCCTTCCTCCTTTGGAAAGAAAGATGGGACAGCTCCTTTTAAAGGCTTCAGCTTCTCAAAGACTGGGTTTATTTTGCCTAAAGGACTCCCTGATGACTTGCCTCTAGTTTCCTTCATCTCAGTAGCAATTTTGTTATTTTCCTAAGTTTGATAGCAGAATTCTTGTCCCTGTGGGGAAACTTTCAGGGACAATTTGTTGTTGTTGTTGTTGTTTTTACTGGATGGTGAGCTAAATGGTGACTTTCTGTTTTTTTCCCCCCCAAAATGTAATAGCAACTGTTGAGCAAGGTTCTTGGCAGGGAGGTTTGTTTGAGCTCAGGGGCATGCAGGTCTAGAGGTCTCTGGTCTCTCTGCAGATATGTCTGGGTGCTCTTAGGAGAAGTCAGTAAGCAAGATTTTAGAGGACACCCCACAGCCAGCCCTACTGTTATTGTTTTTGAGAAACTTCTGGGCATTACAAACACATCTCTCTTTTATCTCCATGTTAATGAGGATAATTTCCCTATGGAGGAGTCAGGAAGAAACCTGGACCACGTGGATAAAGCAAATGTCAACCACCGCCTGAACACCTGTGCTGTTCCCCCAAACACACTTGCATTATTTCTGCTACTTGGTCCTGAAAAGCCTCTTTACTAGAGATTATTTTCATCTACCAAGGAATAAATTAGTATCTGTCTCCACATGAGAGTTAAACAAAACCGACCAGAAGATTCAGGGCTGGGGTGGGGGGAGGGGCAGGTCTGCATCTCTCCCACCATCACATGCATCTCTAGAGAGGACTGCAGAGGACCATCTTCTGATTGGCTGGTTCCACCTGGCTTCCTTCTCCGGGTAGTAAAAAACTTCCAAAATGCTCTGGAAAACTACATTCTGCATAAAAGTCCATTGGGGTTATTTTCTAGATGATTATTTCTCGGTAATAATTAGTATTATGCTCAGTTACTCAGTCATACCTGACTTTTTGTGGCCCTGTGGACTGTAGCCCACCAGGCTCCTCTGTGCACGGGATTTCCCAGACAAGAATACTGGAGTGGGTTTCCATTTCCTTCTCCAGGGGATCTTCCCAACCCAGGGATTGAACCTGAGTCTCCTGCATTGGCAGGTGGATTCTTCACCACTAGGCCACCTGGAAAGCCCACAGTAATTAGTATTAAGAGCAATGTAATGTAATCTATTAGAAAACTAATGTGAAAGGCCCCACCTTGGATCACTACGTGTTGTAGATCCAGAGCTGCTCCAGGCTGGGGAGGCCACCCAGTCCAAAGTCCTTTCCAGGGCGGACACAGGTACGTCATCCTGGAGGGACAGCCATCTTCCCTCTGCTTGCTTACTTTGGGTGTCAGGGAGCTCACCCTTGATCGGGCATCCTGTCCAATGCTAGACAACTGTGAGTGTTAAAACATTTTCTTCATTTGTCCTTCTCTTGAACTTTCATTTCTGGTCTTGGTTCATTCCCTGGAGTCATAGTAAGTCAATTCTATCTTCTTTCTTCAAACAACCGGATAGGCTTAAAGTAGAGAAAATTTTATTCATTGAAATTCCCCTCAGTAAGATGACTCCATTTGTTTTGGAGAAATTCTGTTAAGCTGCTTGGAGGGTGAGTGATTGGAGGGACCAAGGCAGGTCTGATTGTTGTTGTTCAGTCGCTAAGTCGTGTCTGACTCTTTGTGACCCCAGGGACTGCAGCACGCCAGGCTTCCCTGTCCTTCACCATCTCCTGGAGTTTGCTCAAACTCATGTCCAGTGAGCCAGTAATGCCATCCAGCCATCTCATCCTCTGTTGCCCCTTCTCCTCCTGCCCTCAATCTTTCCCAGCATCAAGGTTTTTTTCCTATGAATTGGTTTTTCTCATCAGGTGGCCGAAATATTAGAGCTTCAGCTTCAGCATCAGTCCTTCCAATGAATATTCAGGGTTGATCTCTCTTACAATTGACTGGTTTGATCTCCTTGCTGTCCAAGGGACTTTCAAGAGTTTTCTCCAGAACCACAGTTCAAAAGCATCAATTCTTCAGCACTCAGCCTTCTTTATGGTCCAACTCTCACATCCATATATGACTATTGGCAAAAATATGGTTTTGACTATATGGACCTTTGCACTTGAGATAATCAGGAGCAATCTGGGACTTCCCTGGTGGTCCACTGGATAAGATTCTGTGCTTCCAATGCAGGGTCCCGGGTTTGATCCTTGGTCAGGGAACTAGATCCCCCATGCCACAACTAAATATCTGGTGCAGCCAAATAAAAAAAATGTAAACTTAAATTAAAAAAAATCAAGAGCAATCTGTCCCACTGGTGGGGGCGGACTATGGGATGAGGAAGCTAGAGAGGCTGCTTCCCCTCCAGGAGACCCCCATCCTGGCCCCAAATATTTAATAGGTCTGACCAAGACAAAGAATGCCAGGTGTGCCTGGATTCCTTCTGCAGACTGTCAAGGGGCTAAGTTCTCTGAAAAGATAGCAACAACCAACTCCCTAAAATGCACTCAATTGGAACAGTAGACCCAGGGCAGGCGGGGGAGGACGTGATTAGGGCACTGCCATCACAATGGGGCCTCCCCTCGCAGCTGGATCAAACTGAGGGACTCCTGGCTCTAGGAACAACAGCAGCCCACACATGCAGGCATTACATCCTGTTGGAAGCCCTGGAAGGTGAGGTGTGCTTCACAAAGATCAGCAATTCTCCTTCTCTCCTGCAAGTTCACTTCCTTCCACACATGAACACAGTCCTGTATGTCCCTTGTAACCAACTAACCACAAGCCCCCTGCTGGCCACACACATCTCCCACCTCTCAGTTCAGTTCAGTTCAGTCGCTCAGTTGTGTCCGACTCTTTGTGACCCCATGAATTGCAGCACGCCAGGCCTCCCTGTCCATCACCAACTTCCGGAGTTTACTCAAACTCATGTCCATCTAGTCGGTGATGCCATCCAACCATCTCATCCTCTGTCGTCCCCTTCTCCTCCTGCCCCCAATCCCTCCCAGCATCAGGGTCCTTTCCAATGAGTCAACTCTTCGCATGAGGTGGCCAAAGTATTCCAGTTTCAGCTTCAGCATCAGTCTTTCCAAAGAACACCCAGGACTGATCTCCTTTAGGATGGACTGGTTGGATCTCCTTGCAGTCCAAGGGACTTGCAAGAGTCTTCTCCAACACCACAGTTCAAAAGCATCAATTTTTTGGTGCTCAACTTTCTTCACAGTCCAACTCTCACATCCATACGTGACCACTCGAAAAACCATAGCCTTGACTAGATGGACCTTTGTTGACAAAGTAATGTCTCTGCTTTTTAATATGCTATCTATGTTGGTCATAACTTACCTTCCAAGGAGTAAGCATCTTTTAATTTCATGGCTGCAATCACCATCTGCAGTGATTTTGGAGCCCCAAAAAATAAAGTCTGACACTGTTTTCACCGTTTCCCCATCTATTTCCCATGAAGTGATGGGACCAGGTGCCATGATGTTAGTTTTCTGAATGTTGAGCTTTAAGCCAACTTTTTCACTCTCCTCTTTCACTTCATCAAGAGGCTCTTTAGTTCCTCTTCACTTTCTGCCATAAGGGTGGTGTCATCTGCATATCTGAGGTTATTGATATTTCTCCCAGTAATCTTGATTCCAGCCTGTGCTTCCTCCAGCCCAGCGTTTCTCATGATGTACTCTGCATCTCCCACCTCTAGTCATGGCCATTTCCTGGCTCCCATTCACACTTCCTTGATGACTCAGCCATAAAGAATCTGCTTGCAATGCAGGAGATGTGAGTTCAATCTCTGGGTTGGGAACATCCCCTGGAGGAAGAAAATGGCAACTCACTCCAGTATTCTTGCCTGGAAAATCCCATGGACAGAGGAGCCTGGTGGGCTGTGGTCCATGGGGTCACAAAGAGTTGGACATGACTAAAGCAACTGAGCACGCACACACACATTCACAATAGTTCTCGACAGTTGAGTGTAGCTCTCGTGTCAACAGGCTGGTTGGCTTTGACCCACTCTGCCTGTGCCTCTGCTCTCAGTGTTCTACTGAAATGGAAAAGGTCACCTATACCTCCATGTTCCCGGGGTCAGGGATCACCCTCATCCCCGTCTCTTGGAGGATACTCCCCTACACAATGTATGCCTCCCTCCTGCCAATACCTCCTTCACTTGCCTCCTCCTCCTTCACAGACCCTCCCTGCCTCCACTGCTCGCTCATCTTTCTGAGGATCTACAAGTGTTGGCCAATCCTCAGGCCAATCCAGGGACTCTTCTCTCCTACTTTCAGACCTTGCATTCCTAGCCCATCTAATCCTGATGACGTCTCAGTTTGTAACTCTATTTTATATTTCCCCTTGCAGGTGTAATGGGAATCGCAACATTAAGATGTCCACAACTGAACTCCCTTTTGGTGGTATATCACCCCCTCCCCGCCATTTCTGTAATGATACGAGTCATCAGGATCTTGAAACAAAAATGTAGGTAGGACCACCACCTCCCTGGTGGTCCAGTGGTTAAGAATCTGCCTGCCAAGGCAGGGGATATGGTTCCATCCCTGGTTGGGGAGCTAAGATTCCACATGTTTTGGAGCAGCTAAGACCATGTGCTGCAGCTACTGAAGCCCGTGTGCCTAGAGCCTGTGTTCTGGAACAAGAGAAGCATTGCAACAAGAAGCCTGTGCATTACAGGAAAGAGTAGCCCTTGCTCACTGAAACTAGAGAAAGCCTGTGTGTAGGAACCAAGACTCAGCATAGGCAAAAATAAATGCATAAGTAGCACAGAATTGAAATCAAAGGATCAAACACTCAAAATTAAAAAAGTAGGTGCCATTTCCACACTTTGCTTTTCAAAATCATATCCACCAGCACATGAACGTTACCCTTTTAAAAGCATTTTGAATCTCCCACTTTTCTCCACCTCCACCATGAGTCTAGACCACCATGATCCCACGTGGACCATGGCAACAGCCTTCCAGCCTCATGCTTCCACTGTGTCTCCACATAATCCATTCCCATCCATCAGCTACAGCCATCTTCTTCAAATATAAATCCCCTCCCCTCCATCATTCACCTTTACTGACTTCCAAAGCACTGAGAACCTGTCTCCTCACATGGCCTGCTTCTTGATGTCCACACCTTCTTCCCCTCATCCCGAGCATGCCAGATACACTGTTCTAGAACAGGCCAAGTTCAAGGGCCTGGGACTTGGTAGAGTGGTTCCTTCCTCCTGGAGTGTTTTCCCCCAGATCTCTGCATGGCTGGTTCATTTCTATAATTAAGTCATCTCTTGAGCAAGGGCTTCCCAGGTGGCACTAGTGGTAAAGAATACGGGAGACACAAGAGACTTGGGTTCGATCCCTGGGTCAGGAAGATCTCCTGGAGGAGGTCATGGCAACCCACTCCCGTATTCTTAACTGGAGAATCCCATGGACAGAGGAGCCTGGCAGGCTACAGTCCATGGGGTCACATGACTGAAGCGACTGAGCACACACATATCTCTTGAGCAAACCCTTTCCTAACCACCCAATCTCCAGCAGACTTTCGGCCACAACCAAGTCCCTCTGTTTCAGGCCCACCATTGCACGCAATTCTCTTGTTACGTGTTTCCCTCATTTTCATGGTTATTGACTCAGTGCACCTCCCATAAATAGAATGCAGGTTGCCCATTTGCTCATCAGGGTGCCCCTCGTCCCCTGGTAGAGCATCCACACACAGGTGGGGCACTGAATGAAGTGAAGGAATGAATGGAAACACCCTGTTGTCTGTGTCGGTGATCAGGATTACAAAGTACAAAGGAATCCTCACACTTTCTCCAGTCCTTTTATGGAATTGAAGGATGGGAGTGAAGGTGGTCACCAGGGGAAGCATCATGAGGTACCTTATCCCCAGGACACATGCCTTAGTCTGTTTGGGCTGCTATAACAGAATGAATGGCTTAAAAACAACAGAAATTGGTTTCTCATAGTTCTGGAGGCCAGGAAGTCCAAGATCCGGGTGCCTGCAAACTCAGTACCTGGTGAAAGCCCTCTTCTTGGATGCACATGGCCATCTTCTCACTGTATCCTGACATGGCAGAAGGGGCAAGGGTGCTCTCTGGGGTCTCTTTTATGAGGGCACTAATCCCACTCATAAGGGCTCCATCCTCATGATCTAATCATCTCCCCAAAGCCCCACCTCCTAACACCGTTGCACTGGGCATTCAGATTTAACCTATGAATTTTGGGAAGACACAAAAATTCAGTCTATAGCCAGGCAAGAGCCCTCCAGGCAAGTCTAGTGCTCCTTTTGTGTTACGTCTCTGAGGACACACTCACCTCCACACTACTACTTTTTAAAAATGGGGATCCACTCAAGGGTAGTAGTTAAAAGCACAGGGCCTGGGGTCACTTCCAGGAGCTTTGCTATGAGAACTTGGATAGGTGACCTTAATCGCAATAAAGTGCCTCTTGTTTCCTTATCTGCAAAGTGGAGATAGGGTCTTATCTCTGAAGGATTGTGGGAAGGATTATAAACAATAATCTGAGAAGCACTCAGAGCAGTGCCTGGGACAGAGGAGAGACTCAGGAACTACTGTGTTCACTGTTAGGAAAACCGAGGCTGGCAATTACTTTCAGCTTTTACCATCTCAGCTGCCATTCTAGACTGCCCACATCATCTTAAATTTTGGTCTCTGTCTCAACTCCTCTTGTTAGGGAAGAAGGTCACCACCTCCACGCAGGGCAGAGGGAAGGGTGGCAGCTTCAATATCACCCCCCGAGTGAATTCCCTGAGTCTGAAAATTCTATATTCTCTTAACTTCTCAGGGGCCAGAGAGAACAAGAGCCAGTCCTGAAACACACAGAGGGTATGAACCTGTATTTGAACAAAATGGAACCAAATACCTTTGATCTTACAGTGAAATCCACTGCCTCAAAATGGTTCACCTGAAATGTTCTGCTAACAGGAGAAGCCATGGTGTTGAGTAGTAATAGCCAACACAGTTTTTTCTTAGTTAAAGCTATTCATAGAGCAAGTCTTTTGGAGCAAGACTGGATGAAGGGAGTTCTTGCTTAGAGCACGTTCACCAGGGAATTCAGCATTGGTGTTCTCTAAGAGAATGCAATTAATTAATTAATGCAATTAATAGATCAATTTGATTGGGGGAAAAAACAACTACCCCAGGACTTTTTCAATACAGGCAGACCCAACAAAGCAGTGTAGTTCTAACAGAAAAATATTCATGAGGATGGAAAATACAATAAAAGGAGCAGAACTTAGGGTATATAAAATCAAATTATACTATATATGAAATCTTTTTGATTCTGAAGGCTAAATGTCCCCAGCTACACACATTCCCATGGAGATTAGCTTGTTCACAGGAACAAACTGGAAAGGTTTTTAAAAAGAGAGGTGTTATATAATTGAGACATAATTCTGAGATTTCAAATATATCCTCTTACTCTGCTGGCTTCTGCACTTTCATCCTGCTTAATGTACTGATAACATAGGTTTCAATAGAAACAAACAGGTTAGATTAACGAGATGCTGAAAAGTGGCAACTTTAAAGGAAATCTTATATTTTTAATAGGTTGTATCAAATAGTTGTAAAGAGCCAAAATCCTACAGTAGTTTCTGATTTCCAAAAATGAACAACAAAGTTTTATTGTGGGGGGGGGGGATCTCATACAACCCAAACTCCCCAATCAACCTAACATGAAGTTTGACCATGACTTCTCTTATTCAACGAAACTCCACACACTGCATGTAACTCAGTTGCTAGAGGACACTCTCTCAGCCTGAGTAAAAATCACACACGTGTGTCAGGTCTGAAACCTTTTATTCGACAGGCAATGCACTGTTCAATGGTGAAGGACATGGATGACGAGTGGAGAAGTTTAAAAACTGATTTTGGAAGGAGTCTATGAGTCGATGGAGCCTGCTGTGTTCCTTCCACTCCTTCGCAGGCTGGCTGCCTTCAGGAAAGTGGACCGTGCGATAGCTGCTCTTGGAAAAAACGACATCTCTGTTTCACCACGAATGTCATGCCTAACGGTAAACGTGAAAGGAGAAGGCGGACTCCGCAGGCAGGACGGGGGCCCAGAGACACAAGCTGATCTCTGGTGGCGGCGCGGGCACGCGTTCTCCTGGAAGACCACCTGAGTTCCCTATCCGCGCTTCATCTGCATTTCCTCCCCTGCCTGAGCCCCCTCTCTCCGGGGGACTCTGAAAGACTCGCATTCATACCTGTGGGCACAGAGCCTCGGCCCTGGCCCTTTTCAATGGTGTTCTTGTCCTCGGGCGTCTCTGGCCCGGGGCCGCGGCCGAGCGTCCGTCCGACTCGTTTGCCTGGTTCCGCCCTCTTCCCTGAGCTTGCTCTCTCGAAACCTGATGATAAAATCGCTCTTCAGTTTCACAGTTTGTTTGCCTTGATTGAGTGGCAGTTTGAAAGGAAGTGACTCGTCAAGGAAGTAGACATTCTTTACCAGAGCACTGGTAAACCTATTTTATAATTTGGGGCATGTCACTCCAAGCTTGCGATTTCTTTCTGGCCAGTTCCATCCAGGAGGGCTGGTCTGTGCTGCCGTAGCTGGCTCGCTTCAGCTGATGCAGTTCCTTCTCCATCATCGCTGCCGACTGGGCTGCTGGACAGAAGACAAAACAAATGGAAACGTGAGAAACGAGTTTGGATTTGCACTTAAGCTTCTTGGAGGCCTTTTTTTAAAAAAACATGTCTAGAGTCTTAACCATAGTCTCAAACATAAAACGTGCAAATGTGTGAAGAAGATGTCGGCATAGGATAATTTACAGTTCCAGCAACGTGGTGAGTTGAGAGAAACTTTCATGATCAAACTGCAGGAACTCTGTGGGTAAATATTCTTAACACCACTGAAATGGACACTTAAGAAAGGGTTAAGATGGTGAATTCTGTTATGTATGTTTTAGCAAAATGAAAACTAAACTGAAAAATACGGTTACATGCCACAAGAAAGTTGAATCTAGAAACATCATGCTCAGCGAAAAAGCCAGAAACAAAAGAACACATATTTTATGATGCCATTTATAAGAAAGGTCCCCACCAAAAGGCAAATATACAGAGAGATAGAAAATAGATTAGTGGTTGCTTAAGCTGGAGGTGAACATGGTGAATGACTGTAAATGGGTATGGGATAGCTCTTTAGGGTGAAGGAAATGGTCTAAAACTGGACTGCGATGGTTGGACAACTTGATAAATATATACTCACTGAATTGTATGCTTAAAATGTGTGAGTTTTTTTTGGGGGGCCATGTAAATAATTATCTCAATAAAAGCTGTTTTTAAAAAAATCAACATACAACATTATAAAGCAATTATTACTGCTGTTTAGATAACGACTCTCTTCAAGACCACATGGACTGTAGCCCACCAGGCTCCTCTGTCCATGTGATTTCCCAGGCAAGAATACTGGAGTGGGTTGCCATTTCCTCCTCCAGGGGATCATCCTGATCCAGGGATTGAACCTTCATCTCCTGCTTTGGCAGGTGGATTCTCTATCACTGAGCCACCAGGGAAATAAAGTCACTCTTCTATAAGTAAAAATAATAATAATAATAATAATAAATAATTGAATGATCAATGTGGCAGGACGTCCTTGGTGGTCCGGTGACTAAGCCTCTGCGTTCTCAATCAGGGGACCTGGTCAATCCCTGGTCAGGGAGCTGGATCTCACACGCCGCAACTAAAGATTCCATGTACCACAACTATTTTTTTAAAAATTAATGTGGCAGCAAGTAATTCAGAAAAGACAAAACAGAACAAAACAAAGCAGGACTAAACCTGGAAATGCATTTCTAAGGGCTCAGCACTATTTCTGGGCTTCATACCCAAATTCTGATGGGACAAGGAGATTCCTCTTTGCAGCCCCTCCTGGAGGCGGAGCTTTGTCCCCTGCCTCTGGTCCACAGGAGGCTTGGCTGGGGTCATCAGGAAAGACTTGCTGCGGACAAAGTCGGCTTGCTTCACAGGCTCCTGTCAGGACACAAGAGACACAGGACGACACGCTGTCCCGTCACCTGAGATTCAGACGGGGACAAACATAACCACAGGTGATGGGCCATGAAGGCTTCTCCACCCACGTGGCACATACTGCTGGCACCTTCTTGGGGAGCTCTGGCTCACGACTGACTGCCATCTAGCCTCCAGGATGGATTTGCCCCTGGCTCCTGACCTATCCTTGGCCATGGCCAGGTCAGAGGGCCAGGTTCCACTGGAAGGTGAAAGGAACTATGTTTGAAGATAGTTTTATGACTTTTAGGACACTTGGGATGACCGTGGATGCCAGGATCACTGGTGACTATTTGTTTTATAAATTCCCTAAGCCTGCAGGAGGTTTTCCAAGCTTGGCTATGGCAGCGGTTTTGGTGAACATGAAGAGAAGCAGGTTCAACTACAAGCTCAGGCTCACTTCCCCACATGGCTGCAACATGATTTGGGATTTTTACCGTGGCGACTGGGGGGAACACAAAAGCTGTGAGTCTCAGCCTGCTTTTAAGCACCGTCGCTTGGGTTGGAGAAAACTGTTTTCAGTCTGGGGTGTACAAGGGACCCCCACGGTCCAGCCCTACGGACCTTGGTGAAGAGTACGGACCCCAGTGGGTGGCCGGGGCAGCAGCACATGCAGGGCTCGGTCATTTACTGCAAAATGAGTCAAGACGGGGCTGCTGACATGGTTGCCTAGCATCCAAATGAGAAGTTACTTTCACCCCGGGTTGCTTTCTCCAGATGCTGAGACATGTTGCCAAGGAGCCGGGGAGCAGAGGGCTGTCTGCACTGCCTCAGTGGTCCACGGCTCCTCTGCCGCCCTGGCCGCCTGGCGCAGGCACAGGGCAGACATCAGCTGTCATCACAGGCCACGGTCACTATTATGACCGTGCAGGACGTGGGGCCACCACGGGGTCCCAGCCCCAGCCCCCACCTGGGGCGCTCCCCTGCATACACAGGGAGACGGAGGGGCCACTCTAAGCACCTGGGTTCTCTCGGGTGCCTTGGCCGGCCGTCCTGTGTCAGACTTCAAGGTGCGTGCCCCAGGTTTGTCTTCCTGGCTGGGGGGCTGCTCCAGAGGTCCTCGGCGCTTCTGGCGCCCCACGGGGATCCAGGGCGGCGTGGGCTGGCCGTTGGTTCCAGGCCCTGCTACCTTCTCTGAGGGTAAAGACAGAGGTCATACAAAGCAATCCTGGTCACCTCCAGCCTGGTGTGACTCCCCCCACCCACAGCACACTGCACAGGGGCTCTGGGGTGGGTGTGCGGGTGGGGGTCCACAAGCCTCCTGGTGACACCAGTCCTTCTCTTTCAGGGACTTTGTTTTCTCAGCTATGTCATGTTCAGTCACTAAGTCATATTTGACTCTGCGACCCCATGGACTGCAGCACACCAGGCTTCCCTGTCCTTCACAATCTCCTGGAGTTGGCTTCAACTCATGTCCATTGAGTCGGTGATGCCATCTAACCATCTCATCCTCGGTTGCCTCCTTCTCCTCCTGCCTTCAATCTTTCCCAGCATAAGGGTCTTAGTTAAAGATGATTCAAAGAGATTATGCCTCTCCTGTCTGAGTCACAAAAAAATCAAATGCAACTGCTCCCATACACACATTTAAAAGCAACTTTCCACCTATGGGATGTTAGGGAATGAGATAAGAGTCAGTACCTAGATAGAGAAGATTTCTCTAAGACAGGCCTGTCACTTGGGACCAGTATATACTACCCAATACTCGATATGCTTGGAACACTATGCTTCTCCTTTCTTTTAAAAATTGTAAGCACAATCTTCCCCTGTGGACACTGACACCAAGAATAAGCCAAGACTGTTTTCCTTGATGTTTGGGAGAGAAGAGAAAAAATGCCTTTAAAACAAAACACTGTGATGAATTTCCTTCCATGTTCACAGTGCTTGTTTTGGGTGGTAAAACTGTGGGTCGTTCCCCCTTTCCCTTGCCTTTCAACTCTTCTGTGTTTTTATATTTCCTATGATGAGAATTTATTCCCTTCATCAACAGAAAAAAGAAGCCAGTTTGTTTTTTTCAAGGAAACCAAGTGATCAAATAAGTGGCTTCTCACTTATTTAGAAAGTTCATTGTATCTAGAAAGTTCACTGAATTCAAGGCCCATGAGCTGGCCTCCCTGAGTATCTGCCCACCACCCACAGAGCAGATGGACACGAATCCCCATCTCCAGCCTGGCTTCTTCCTGCTTCTCCCGTCCACAGGGCACCGCCGTCAGCAAGTACAGGCCACACCATGTCACACACACACGGGGACATCGAGGGCGAGACAGTGCCCTTATTCTTTGTGGCCTGACAGACATCACCCCTTGATCGGGTGTGTTTTAGAATTTTACTCTGTCTGGTTTGGCTACTGCCTCCAGTTCAACGTGGAGCCCCTTCTCCCACCCCCGGTCACCGAGGAGGGGTCAGAGACAGAGCCACCGCCCGTGAGCTTTGCCTCCCACCAGGGTTGCACATGCACGGACCTGCCCTTGGCCCCTGAGAACCTGCTCCATCGCTGCGACTCACCCCTTTTCCTCTCTGCCCTCTCAGGCTCTCCCCAGGAGCTGACTTCTTCCCCGACTGTGCAAAGCGCTCGGGTCTCCCACAGCTCAGAGAAAAACGTCTCCAGAACCTCGCCACTTCCCTGCAGCCCCCGTTCTCCACTCCCCTCTGCCCTCAACTCCAGCAGCCTCTGCCCGTGTCTCTCCAGCTAATGCTGGACTCAGACCCAATGTGAGCACCACGCCATCCATCCGCCCAGCCACTGGACCGCAGATCTGGGGCCTCGCCTGTCCTCCGGCTGTTTCAGCCCTGCAGCTCAGTTGTGACCATGTAGCCCCTGTGGGCCTATCTCCTGTGGGCACCCACCTCCAGAACCCTGCCGGGCTCTTGCTCATAAACCTGGAATTCCCCCTTGCTCCTGGTCCTCAACCTTTCTCTCTTGTTTCCCAAGTATTCTCTGTTCAACTCCTAACTTCAACACTCACAGTTGCTTAGATTGCTTCCAAATGTGTAATCCAGCCCTACCTTCTACTCTGAGCCAGAGCCTAGCATTTCTACTCCCCACCCCTCCTTCCCTTCTTCCTCTCTCCCATTCATTCATTCATTCATCCACTCCTTGTTTGCTATGGGCAGGGATTGTGCTTAAAAACTAAGATGGTAAAGAAAAGCTGTTTCTTTAAAGACTTCTGGGCTTCCCTGGTGGTCCAGAGGTTAAGAATCTGCCTGCCAATGCCGGAGACACAGGTTTGATCCCTGGTCCGGGAAGACCCCACATGCCACGTGGCAACTCAACCCCTGCACCAGAGCTACAGTGCCTGTGCTCCAGGGCCCATGCTCCGCAATGAGCAGCACACAGGCCACAACTACAGAGGAGGCCCCCACTCGCCGCAACTGGAGAAAGCCTGTGGCAGCAACAAAGGCCCAATGCAGCCAAAAAGAAATACGCGGCGGAAACTGGCACTCGCTGCACTTCACAGCGTGCTGTGGACATGGGGTAACACCGATGGGGGGGAGCTGAGGATACTGTCTGCAACTGGCACCTGAAGAAGGAAACTTCTAGGCTGAGAAGACGGGCAAGGAAAGGGGACAAAAGACAGTGGCGCGCAGGCCAGCTCAGAGGGGCTGAAGGGCAGGGTGGGCCAACTGAGGGGGTCTTCCTGGCCTTTTCCTTGTCCATTACAGGTTTAAACCCTGGGTACACTCTGGAGGAGACTGCGTGGGGAGTAAGTGTGAGTGGGGCTGGAGGCAGGGAGGGGGGTGAGGTTGGACAACGACTGCAGGATCGTCCCTTCACGTCCACCAAGCTCCCGCCTGGGTATCGCCTCCTCCAGGAATCCTGTTCCGGTCACTCGGTTGGACACATTCCCCCTCCTAACCCTGCGGGAACTCTCCTGAGACGTCTGCCCCACTGTTTGGTACTAAACACTTCTGCCAGCTGACCGACCACCCCACTGACATATGCTTTTGGTCACCAGAACTTCTTATTTACTTAACAAATAGCCGGCAGCGACTACATACCAGGTGCTGTTCTAATATCAGCTTATCTAAGATGTAACTCTGCATTCTGTTTCTCGTCCAGAGGACCGATCACTTGCTCGGCACACAGGAGGCAGGCTGTGTATTTCACCAAAAATCTGCCTGCCTCATCCCTCTTTCCCAGCTCCTCCTTCCAGAGTACTCATAATCTCTGTCTTTCTGGAGTTTTCCTGCAGGGAGGGGTCATTTTATCCCTCTCAGATCTCTTCACGCTCAGTGGCTGGTCATGCTCTCTGCTCTCTCTTGGCCCCTGATGTCTGGCCACACAGTTTCCCGGCAACACCCAGCAAACGCCAGCCTTCACCTCTGACAAGGAGACTGGAGAAGAGGAGGGCTTTGATAGGGGCTGAAACTTACTATCTCAGTCAACAAAATTATTCTGAGTGATCGAACCTGGCTCATCTGCACTGCAGGTGATTCTTTACTGACTGAGCTACCAGGGAAGCCCCTACTACATCATGTAATCTTTTTTAAAAACCAAAAAAAAAACACAAACAAACCAAAAAAGCACTCCAAATTAATCAGGACTCAAGCGGTGTTTGGGCAGCGACCAGGGGAGGAAGTCAGTCCCTGCTCATCCTCTTCACTCCCCCTCGGGCCTCCATGCTGCCTGGGGTCCTGGGACCACTTGTCTTTTCTACGGCTGCCCCCCGCCCTCCTACTCCTCCTCTGAATTCTCTGAAGGCTTACCCTGAATCCCTCCTCCCACTTTCATTTCCTAACTAAGCCCCCAGACCAGCAGGGGCAGAGAACCTGCCTCTCCGAACGCAATGGTACGCCGCAGCTCTCAGAGAAGCGCTGCTGTGTCTGTCTGCCAGCCTCCTTCTCGGGGCGTGGCAGACAGACTGTCCTTATGCTGCTCCCCTCCTCCTGGGTCAGGAGGCACTGCTGGCATCCCAGCTCCTCAGAACCCACCTTCCCTTCGCCACTCATCGCCTCTCTCTCAACCTCCACACCCATGTCCGGGAAAAAAAGCTCCTGCTGCTTTCACCGTCTCCCCCTGGAGTGTTTACATCATAACAAGTGAGTGCTGCCAAGGCCTGGACAGTGCCCTCTGCCCCTGGCTCACAGACAGGTCAGTACAGCATCTTGTGCCCACTGACCCACATAGGACACAGTTAAACTGTGATGATAACTATCAGCGTGTCAAGGTTTTACAACGAATCCAGTCCTGGTGAAAAGGGCTGATGAGCTGATGGACTTAAACAGTGTTCCGGGTCAACACTGACCAGGGTCCGGTAACCCAGCGTATCTGTGGAGGGGACATGGGGGCAGTCCTTGTCCAGGGCCGGGCTTTGTGCAGGCTCCAGAGCAGGAATTTCTGTGATTTTTTTCCCCGAATGGGGACCTGAAGTCTGCTCTGTTCATTGATAAAGCGCCAACTATAACAGTTTGGGATGGGGCTTCCCTGGTAGCTCAGATGGTAAAGAATCAGCCTACAATGCAGGAAACCTGGGTTCAATCCCTGGGTTGGGAAGATCCCCTGGAGTAGGGAATGGCTACCACGCCAGTATTCTTGCCTGAAGAATTCCATGGACAGAGGAGCCTGGCAGGCTACAGTCCATGGGGTCACAAAGAGTCGGACACAACTGAGCGACTAACACTAACCCACTCACTCACTCATATAACTCTTTTAAGGCTCTATGGCTCGTAGATAAAATTTGTGAAAAAGCATTTTTAGAGAAAAATGTGTGAACCACATCTGGATCTGGATGTGCAGGGCTGGGCATCTGGTCACCCAAGGGCATGTGAACTGGAGGCTCCAAGGGTCAGACGCTTGGCCAGGCTCTTTGCGTGAGTTCAGGGCCTGAGCCCAGGCCTCAGCATGTGAGGGCTGGCAGACCTTGTACCAACATCCAGTCCAACTCCCACACCTCACAGTGGTGACCTGGGAGCCAGCAACAGTCTCCAGGGCACAGAGCTGTGATGGAGGAACCTGGATTGAAAGCTCATTTGCTCAACCACCACTGTCTGTGCAATTAAGACAGTCTCTAAGCAGAAGACTTCTGAGCACAGACACAACCCATCTCCCTGACTTGCCAGGATATAGATATCCTCCCTGACCTGCCTTATATGGATATGAGGATGGAAGGACATTGTAATTTGAAAATAATTTTGAGGGCTTCCCTGGTGGCTCAGTGGTACAGAACCCACCTGCCAATGCAGGAGACATGGGTTTGAGCCCTGACCGGGGAAGATAACACAGGCTTCGGGGCAACTAAGGCTGAGCACCACACTACCGGGCCTGTGCTCCAGAGCACGGGAGCCGAAACTACTGCAGCCGCTCACCCTGGAGCCCGTGCTCCGCAGTAAGAGAAGACACCACAGTGAGAAGTCTGCACGCTGCAACTAGAGAGTGGTCCCCCCCCCTCTGAAACTAGAGAAAGTCTGTGTGCAGCAACGAAGATCCGGCACAGCCGAAATTAAATAAATAAATTTTTAAAACGCTGGGACAGGAGAATCCCATTCCCGCACAGCCGAGAGGAGGTTTCGGTACCTCCTTAGGGAAGCGTGACTGTATGGTATGAAACCACATCACAGTCTGCAGTTAAAAGGCTCCTGCTGCCCTGTGAGTTACTACTAATCTCATTTCACAAAGGAGGAAGTTAAGACGCAGAGGTTGACAAACTCATTTGCTCAGAATCTCACAGCCCCTGAGGGGTGGACCCCTGAATCAAACCTCCAAACCCAGGCTCTTCAGCCTCCCCACCCAGTGCCTGCCTGGCTCACTCCCCTGCCTCATCTCGCCCCCAGCACAGACATCCTACAGGGAAGTGAAGTCCTTGGTGTTCTCCGGAGATGCTGGCAGGGGTGGGGCTGGAGGAGACGTCAGAGGGAAGGAAGGCGTGGCAGATGAACTTGGGGAGGCAGAAATGTTGACTTTGGCCACAATCTAAACAGCCTTAAATGCCTTACATGGGAGTGTGAGTTTTATTCTAAACATAATGGGGAGGCATCCAGAGGATTTAAAAAATTTTTTTTAATTGGAGGAACATTGCTTTACAATGTTGTGTTGGTTTCTGCCACACAACAATGCACATCAGCCACATGTACACATATATCACCTCCCTTTTGAGCTTCTCTCCCACGCCACCTCTGGAGGTCATCACAGAGCACCAAGCTGGGCTCCCTGTGTTATTCAGCAACTTCTCACCAGCTCCAGCCTGAGAAAACCGTAATTGAGAACGGCACATGTACCCGTGTTCACAGCAGCACTCTTTACAACAGCCAGGACACAGAAGCAGCCTAGATGCCCGCAGACATTCACAAGTTTTAAAGAGGAAAGTTCCAGGGTTAGACCCACGACTTGGGGAGAGAGAGTAAAGAGAGAGTTGGAAGGAGTGGGCGCTGCTGGTGTCCGGTTAAAGGTGCTGAGCGCGGACCTGGGGGCAGGCGGGGGAGGATAAAGACCTTCACATCAGGATGACCAGGCTGTGCTGACCAAGGTGTAAAACATGACTGATCTTCATCCACCAGAAGGAAAAACGGAAACTAAAACTAGACTGACAGCACGTAGTGCTGATGAGGTGAAGAAACAGTCTCATCTCTGCTCTCAGAAGTGTGAACTTGTGCAACCTTTGTGAGGGTCATCTGAAGTTGTCCATTAAATTAAAACTTCCTAGCTCGGTGAGCCAGAAAATCCACTTTTAAGAATCTATCCTATGGTTTCCCTGGGGGTCCAGGGGCTGAGAACCCGCCTGCCGAGGCAGGGGACACGGCGTGACCTCTGGCCCGGGGAGCTCCCACACGCCGCAGAGCGACGAAGCCTGGGAGCCACGGCTACTGCGCAAACGTGCTGCAATTACCGAAGCGCATGCGCCTGGGGGTGCTCAGCACCAAGAGAAGCCCCGCAACGAGACGCCCGCACACCGCAACTAGGGCGCAGCCCCTGCTCTCCACAGTTAGACAAAAGCCCGAGCGGCGACGAAGACCCAGCGCGGCCAAAAATAGATACATCTTAAAAAAATCTATCCTAGAGATAGAACTCCCCAGTGGTTATGACTCCAAATTTTCACTGCTGAGGGCCCGGTTTTGACTCCTGGTCAGGGAACTAAGTTTGACCCCTGGTAACGAAACTAAGATCCCACAAATCTCATGGCGTGGCCAAAAAATAAAAACACAAAAAACCACAACAAAAAACATTCTAGCCTAGCTTAGAGAAATGATTGTGTGAACACACAGAACTAAAACAAACAAGGATGGTTACTGCAGCAGTGTTAGCAAAAGGGAAAAAAAAAAAACCAAAAAACCCTTTCAGCAATCGGAATGCCCTTCAGCAGGGGAATGGCTAAATAATATGGTAAATGTACTCTGGTAGCTCAGACGGTAAAGAATCAGCCTGCAATGTAGGAGACCCGGGTTCAATCCCTGGGTTGAGAAGATCCCCTGGAGAAGGGGATGGCAACCCATTCCAGTATTCTTGCCTGGAGAATTCCATGGGCAGAGGAGCCTGGCGGGCTACAGTCCATGGGGTCACAGAGTCAAACACAACTGAGCGACTACACACACACACACACACACACACACATATACACACACACACTTGTTGCCCTTAAAAAGAATGAGGACAAGTGGCTCACTCTGATCAGAAAAGATGCCCACTCTTTATTGTGGAGTGAAAACGTCTAATTGCAAGCTAACATGGACAGTATTTTTATGATTAAAAAATAAAAAAAGATTGCTGGGGACTTCGCTGGCAGTCCAGCGGTTGAAATTCTGTGCTTCCACTGCAGGGAGCGCAGGTTCAATTCGTGGTTGGGGAGCTAAGATCCTGCATCCCCACTGGTGTGGCCCCCCAAATAAATAAAAACTAAAAAAAAAAAAAAACAGATTGCTGCACTGCCGGTCAATATTGCTGTAACTATGACCACAACCGGCATGAGAAACAGTAGGGATGAATCTATTAGTGGTGATGCGTTTTGCATGTATATGTGTGTGGAAGGGAGTTAGGGAGGTTCAGAGGTGGGTGGAGAGGAGGCTACTACATCTTTTTGTGTCATTTAAAAGATTTAAAAATGTACGTACAGTGAGATGCATGTCATACAGTTCTGGGTTTGAATATAGACTTAAGATTCTTGTGACAACCACCACAAATGGGCCACAGAACAATGTCAACACCCCCCAAAATTCTCTCTTGCTACCTCTTTGTAGTCAGTTATTCAGTTACTCAGTTGTGCCCGACTCTTTGTGACTCCACGGACTGCAGCACGCCAGGCTCTCCTGTCCTCCACCATCTCCCACTCCTGCCTAGAGAATCCCATGGACAGAGGAGCCTGGCAGGCTGCAGTCCATGGGGTGGCACAGAGTCAGACAGGACTGAAGCAACTTATCACACACGCATGTCCACTGAGTCAGTGATGCCATCCAACCATCTCATCCTCTGTCTCACCCTTCTCCTCCTGCCCTCAATCTTTCCCAGCATCAGGATCTTTTCCAGTGAGTTGGCTCTTTGTTCAGGTAGCCAAAGTACTGGAGCTTCAGCGTGGTGAGAGAAGGCGATCTTCAGGACAATAGCACCACATCTGTTGAGGGGGTATGGGTCCCATCCTGGCTCTGCTGGGGGGGGGGGGGGGAGTTACCGCACTGGGAAGCAGGCAGGGATAAGCAGATGCACACGGTTTGAGGAGCCCAGAGAAGGCAGGGAAACTGAGGCCCAGAGTGTGGGCAACACTTACTTGCCAGGAAGGGACCGTGGGGGGAAGGAGAAGGATAAAAAGAAGGGTAGGTATGAATGAAGTTGGTTTTCTTTAAGAATAAAAGACATGAATATATTTCTAGGACACCTAAAGAAAAAAAAAAACCCCACCAAACTCCTTGTATTCTACTTAAACAAACTTGAATACACTGAAATAACTGCCATTAGAGAAGGTGACAACCTCATTGAACTCATTTCCTTCAGAAAATGTCCCTGACATCCAAAGACAAGAGGGACATCTACCTACACTCACCACCTGCTGCCTCCCTAGGCCCTAGGTTCCTGGACGGCAAGGCTGCCAGGCTCTTCCTGACTGCCTTTCGGGGTCAGAACAGCACATTATCCAGCTACTATCCAAAATATCCAACAAGTGTCCACCACAACATAGAAGATAAATCACACACACACACAACTAGAAGGAAGGTGAACAGGAATAACATCTAGAGAATGAACTTAAAAGTGATGACTTTATTCTATATATGTTTAGTATTTCACCATTTTTTCCTATGCTAATTCTAATCCTGTGAGCAGAAAGGTGCTTCCAGCCTGGTAATTTAGACTGTGGGACAGACTGGTCCCGGCCAGCTGAGTCAGCAGTACATGGGATTCTTAATCCCAGGGTTGTGGGTTCTAGCCCCATGCTGGGTGGTTGCTCCTCAATATTTGGGCTTCCCGGTTGGCTCAGACAATAAAGAATCTGCCTGCAAGGCAAGAGACCCAGCTTTAATCCCTGGGTTGAGAAGATCCCCCAGAGAAGGGAATGGCCATCTACCTCAGTATTCTTGCCTGGAGAGTTCTGTGGACAGAGGAGCCTGGTGGGCTACTGTCCATGGGATGGCAGAGTCGGACATGACTGAGTGACTACTACTTTCACCTTCACAGATTGGTCCAGCAGGGGGTGGGGACTGCCCTGCACACATCCAGGGCCATTCACCTGCTACGGCAAGTGAAGTGAGCAGATTAATAGGTCTCCTTCGTGCCGACGAGCACAAACGTGCTGGGCTCACAGTGAATACCCCAAGGTGCCCTGTGAGACTCAGCCCAGGGGGCAAGCTGGGATCCTGTTTACTGCAACAACCCATCTGGGGCCCCTCCATCACCCAGCTTATGGTCGCACCCCCTCAGGGGGACAGGGGAGGTGGCAGCCCATCTGGGGCTCTGGATAAGGTGCTGTCATAACGAGATAATGAACAGCAACAATTAGGCCTTTCTAGAAAACTGGATAATATGTATTACAACTTTTTATTATCTGTTTATGTGAATTTAATTGCCTTCAGCTGCTATAATTTGGGAGCAAGGAAGGTAGCAGAAGTTATAATAACGAATTGAACCACAGGCAGACCCAGTGTCTGGGGAAGGAGTGGAGACTGCTTCACTTAATGGGCTTCTGGAGCCGGGGCTCTGAGACTCTGCTCTGGCCTGTGGGAGGCAGCCCCCAGACTCCACGGTCCCAGGTGGGACCAGAGAGCAGCCCCACCCTCTGCTGGCTCTCATGCCTCAAGTCTGGAAAAGGAAATGGCAACCCACTCCAGTACTCTTGCCTGGAGAATCCCATGGACAGAGGAGCCTGACGGGCTACAGTCCACAGGGTTGCAAAGATTTGGACACGACTGAGCAACTAAACAACAACTGAGAGGGTCAGTTCCCAAAAGAATGTAAGAATTATCTCCTCTCTTTGCACAGATATGAAAATCACTCCCTGTGCCCCCTATAGTGACCTAGATTCTTCCCCTCCAGAATTCACTCGAGTCAGTTATTTCCATGGCTTAGGGAATGCTAATAAAGTTAGACAGATGAGACAATTCTCTTCCACTATTTAAGCAAAGAAATGAGTAAGTGTATATTGTACTTTATGTGCTGGGCTAAGTTGCTTCAGTTGTGTTCAGCTGTGCCTCAACCCACGGATGGAACCCGCGTCTCTTATGTCTCCTGCAGTGGCAGGTGGGTTCTTTACCACTAGTGCCACCTTAATCAAAGAAAAAAAAGAAACAGATTGTTTTTTCTATGATCTCTAACTACAGACCATTCCAGCCAACTGTTCTTAACAATGAACAAGGCCTAACCCTCCCAGCTTAGGCAGAGGAAATTATAAATTGTCAATGTGTCAAGCATTGCCCTCTGAAGTTTCTTTTCCAGCTCTGACCCTGAAGCCGAGTATCCTGTGTTTAAGTTCCATTCATTTGGCAAGCCCGTGACATCTTCAATTCTAGGCCACGGAGGTGGACGGTGCTGACGTCAGGGTTTTACCTGTAGCCCCCTCCTCCATGGCTAGTTCAGTGGCTTTTTGAGTCACTCTATAATAGCTTCAATAATCTGTAAATTTGCAGAGTGATCACCAGTTACAGTTTGAACCTCCCCCAAAGCTCCCTATTATTCTAATGCAACAGCAGCAACGCAAATTACAGTGGAGCCAAGGGGTCTGAATCAGGAAAGTTACCTGTGGTGGCTCTTTTGGGGATGTTTTCCTGGAAACTTCACCTGCATCTTTGGGCATTGCCTTAGGAATTTAGAGCCCCTGACTATCTTTTTTTTTAAATTTTCTGATTTTTTTAAAAATTTATTTTAAATTGGAGAATAGTTGCTTTACCACGTTGTGTAGGTTTCTGCCATAAAACAGCTCGAATCAGCCGTAAGTATACGTGTAACCGCTCCCTCTCAAACCTCTCTCCCACCCGCCGCCCAATCCAGGTGGTCACGGGGCACCGGGGGCGCTCCTGGTGTCACAGAGCGACTCCCCACTAGCTGCCATTAATACTTCATATATGGTGACGCGCGTGTTTCAGTGCTGCTCTCAGTCTCTCCCACCCTCTGCTTCCCCCACTGTGTCCACACAGAGCCCTTCACACACTGTTCTTTTACTAATATCTCAGGAGAAAGACCACAGCGTCTTTGAACCTGTCTTTGTGTGTGCCCTTCATCTCTCATTTAGGGTGTGGGATCCCTAAGAACTGGCTTCTATTTCAGCTGTTCCACAATGAGCCCTAAAGGAGGCCTAGACTCACAGCACCCACTTAAAATATCCTGAAAGTTGTGCTGTTTTATAAAATCTACCACGGAAAATTTCTCCTTAGGGCCCCCATACCTCACACACACACACACACCTTGCATGCCTAGTTCCATTTTTGGCACACCAACTGCCATTAATAAATAAAAGAAATCAGCCATAAGAGATTCTTTAGCTCTGCCGAATATCTGTTTCCAACAGATTTCATGAGACACTATAAATAGTGACGCATGTCAAAGACACAGAAAGGTCCTCTATTTTGTGTCTTATTTTAAAAGGCAGTTGCTTTAGAACTTTCTTACTTTCTACCCAAACCTTAACACCATCTCCCTTTGGGGACAGTTCATGCCTCACCCACTGAGGAACTCACAGACTCGTGACTCCAATAAAGGAGATGCTTCCTGTGTGAGGCTGGGCCCTGGGAGCCTGGCTGTTAAATAGGAGGAGCTTTTTCCTTGGGAGGAAAGGTCATAATGATGCTAAGTGATAGCAGAGCCAGATGCTTCATTTATTACCAAGAACCAGCTCAGGCCCCAGGAGGACCTCCATCCAGAGAACACACATGTCCCGGGAGTCTGGGCCTCTGGACGAAGCAGCATGTGAGTGGTCCACTGAAGAGCCCACCTCCTCCTGGAATGTTCCTACATCTTCCTGACTTCTCTGAACACCGCACATGGGATCTTAGTTCACCAACCAGGGATGGAACTGGTGCCTTTTGCACTGGAAGCAAGGAGTATTAACCAGTGGACCACCAGGGACGTCCCCTCCATTTCTAACTCTTCATCAAATACATCAGTGCTGTCAACAGAAATTTTTAGTTTTCTTCCAGTTCTCCGGCAGCAAGGTTTTCACCGAAAGCATTTACATGCCTCACGGATGCCCAGAGAGACGGTCCAGCTGACCTGATCTCCCCCTGCCCCTCTGCACATACCCTCCCCAGGCCGCTCCACCTGGTCTCTTACCAGCTGCCCTGTGGGGTGACCTCCTCTCAGCCCGGCTCTCCTTCCGGGGCTCCACGGGCAGCCCCACCTTCTCCGGGTCCCCAGAGCTGGTGTCGGGGGGCGCAGGCAGCTGCGGGAGCGTGAGGGTCTGTAGCAAGGGCTTCCTGGGCAGGGGCGGCTTGGAACTGAGCTGCTCCGTGGGCCGGGTCTTGGCCTTCCCGGGCTCACTGGGGGGCCTGGCGCCTCGGGTGGAGGGGCCGCTCCCGGGAGGCCCCTTGTCGTCTCTGGACAGCAAGCTCAGCCCTCCTCTCTCCAGCCTGACCTCCGCGCTGTACCTCTTGATGGCCTTCCCCTCCGGGCAGGGGGCTTCTCTGTGTTTGAAGGACAGAGACGTGGAGCGGAGCTTGACGGGGAAAGGGCCTCCTTCCCCGCCTGCCGCCCGCTCCTGGGCAGCTGGGTGGGCCGTGTCCGGAGAGCCGCGCTCGGCCGGGGCAGGCGACTTCCGAGGGCCGGGCTTGGGGCCCTGGGGCTCGGGGGCCGCCGGGAGGTCGTCGAGGGCGGCCTCGCTTTTCCAGGCCGGGCCGCTCCGGAGAAGCGGCAGCCGGACAGCCGGGACACGGGGCTCCAGCAGGCGGCCTCCCGCGCGCGGCCACTCCCGGCCAGACGACACGGAGAACTTCTTGGCGGCCCCGCTCGCCTCGCAGCCTCCACGCTCCGTCTTGCGCTCCGGGGCCCCCAAGGGGGACCCCGCCCGCTCGGCCTTTGGGGGACCCCGGGGGGCGGCCCCCTGCTCTGGGGATCGGGGTGCGGGCACCTGGGGAGGCGCCTCGGAGGCGGGCGGCGAGGGGGCCTTGTGCTTCAGGCAGCTCTTGGGGGGCGGTGGGCTGGGCGCCACGGCCGTACTTTCTAGCCCTGCACCCTCGGGCGCCGGCAAGTCCAGCGTCGGCAGCGTCTCCTTCTGGCCCTCCCTGTCTGTTCCGTCGGGACCAGGAGGCGTCTCCGGGTTGGCGGCCGGGCCCGGCTCAGGAGGGGTCGTGTCCCCCTCGGGGACGCACGGAGACAGTCGATCCTCGACGTTGTCTTCTGATGCACAAACCGCCTCATCCGCTGTGTCCCCGCCGGGGGGACACGCGCTTTCCAAGGACACGTCCTCCCTCTGGTTCTCGCTGTCGGGATTAGGGTGGGGGGAGCCTTCTGGGCGGAATGGGGACTCCGAGTGGGGAGCTCGGCCTGACAGGGGCTCTGTGACCTCCATGACCTCCAGGGTGGCCTCCGGGGTGGCCTCTAGGGTGGCCTCTGGGGTGCCCTCCGGGGTGGCCGGGTGGCTGGAGGGGTTCTCCCCTGGGGGGCTCTCCTCCTCCGTGCTGGCAGTGAGCGCCGGGCAGTGCCGCAGGCGCGCCCGCCGTAGCCGTGGCCCTGCGGGTGGCAGCACGGTGGCCGGCCCCTCTGGCTCAGAGCCTCCGTCCTGTCCTGCCTCCTGCTGCCCAGAGCTGGGTGGCTCCTCCTTGCTGACTTGGAGTAGCGGTTTCTCATCGTCTTCCTCCTCCTCTGGGGTGCAGGTCAGATCGCTCAGGGATTCCGACTGTGCTCTCTGAAAGTAAAGGGACAATGGACGAATATTAGGAAGCTGATGGCCTCCCCATAGGGCTTCCCAAGTGGCCCAGTGGTAAAGAACCCACCTGCCAATGCAGGAGACACGGGTTCCATTCCTGGGTCTGGAAGATGCCCATGAGAAGGGAATGGCAACCCACTCCGGTATTCTTGCCTGGGAAATCCCATGGACAGAAAGTCCATGGGGTTGCAAAGAGCTGGACACAACTAAGCGACTAACACTTTCACTTTCTTTTCATGTCCCCTTTGCACTTGGAGAACTGGAAGCTCCAAGAGGTCCCCGGCTCCGCCAAGACCGAGCTAATAGGTGGCTGAGGGGCAAAGCTGTTCCCCCTGACCCCCATGCTGCCCCCAAGCCCATGTCCCATGTCAGTGCCCTCTTTTTCCAGGGTTGTGCACTCATAGTGAAGGCGGGCTGGTTTGCCTAAAAGCCAGTTCATGTCATGTCCAACACAGTCAATAGCAAACCATCTCTGTAGGACAAAGCCCAAACTTCTCAGCTAAATTTGAAGTCTTGTATTCTTCGGTTTTAAATTATTTCTCCCACTCCCTACTCAGGTCAAGCCAAGCCCCTGCCACTGTATGTGCCATATTCTGGATCTGAGTGACTAGTCGGCTGGCTGCCCCTCCGCTCACCTCCAGGGTTCCCCCAAGGACCTCCAGAGCTATCTCCAATTTCACTCCTGAAGAAAGCCTCGCCTGGTGTGGTGTGACAATGAGACATAGCCTTGGGGCTTCACTGGTGGCTCAGACAGCAAAGAGTCTGCCTGCAATGCAGGAGACCTGGGTTCCATCCCTGGATCAGGAAGATCCCCTGGAGAAGGGAATGACTATCCCACAGAGGAGCCTGGCAGGCTACAGTCCACGGGGTCACAAAGAGTCAGACACAACCGAGAGACTAACACTCCTGCTATTTTTCTTCTGAAAGGTCTCTGTAATCTACAGTTAGTCTACTTCCTCCCTGCTATCCACAAAGTCAAGTCCTCCTCTTTTAGGAAGGAAAGGAGATCAAGGTAAGCAAGATCATTCAAAAGCAAATGTGAAAATGACCAAAAGGCTGAGAGCGTTGAGGCTGGTGTTTCAATAAGACTTTAGGCCTGTCTTCAGATTTGTCAAGCTTCACCCTGGCTGCTGCACACGTGCAGTGACCTCCTCCCATCTTTTTAGGAGACACCCAGGGGACTGTCCGCGATAGGTTTCTGTTGTTGTTTTAACACTTTCCAGCTGGCATCTGCTTGCTCACACAAGATAACTGGGATGTTTGTGACGACACCAAAGCCACCTGTGCCAAGATACACAACCCTATTCCTCTGGTTTAAAAAGAGGAATATGTGAAACTCCCAGAAGAATTTTCAAAGGTTGCAGGTTCCTAAGGTGTTATTGGGGCATCCCAGGTGGTGCTAGTGGTAAAGAACCCACCTGCCAATGCAGGAGATGTAAGAGACGTGGGTTCAATCCCTGGGTCAGGAAGGTCCCCTGGAGGATGGCATGGCAACCCATCCCAGTATCCTTGCCTGGAGAATCCCATGGACAGAGGAGCCTGGCGGGCTACAGTCCATAGTGTTGCAAAGAGTCGGCCACAACTGAAGCGACTTAGCAAGCACGCAAGGTTTTACTGGTCTTTTGTCACTGCGGGAAATCCTTGATGTGGAAATCCTTTAGGATATGGGTCATGTCTTAAAATGACTGGAACTCAGGCTAAGTCAGCATAAAGTTGAGGAGCAGGCCTGGCTTGGGTACATCCAGCTTGAGCCACTGGCAGCTCCAAAGGGGTTACAGTGGGGGGCCAGGAAGGAGGAAGCTGGTATGGACCCAACAGTGACACAGGTGACACCTCTGTGCAATCCAGAAAATACAGACACCCCCAAAAACGTATCCATGTCTGCTCCTGACCCAGAAAGGGGGCAAGATGTGCAGAAGACAGAGTTTAAATCGAGGAATGACTGGGTTTACACAGACTGCCTAAATCAGTCTGTGTAAATCAGTAAATCAGTCTGAAATCTTCTTATTCTAAAAGATGGGGTTCAAAAGCTAAGTCAAGTTCAAAAGTAAAGAAAGAGGATGAGCTCTGCCCAAGGGACAGTAAGAGAGGATGATATATTTCCACCCGGATTATGAGCTAGGCTTCCTGCTGCCAAGTCCTGGCCAGGCAGTGGCTGGCTACACACACCCGCTTCCAGGGCAAAAGACATCCCCACTGGAAGGAAGCTCAGACCTGAGGGCCAGAGGGAGCTGGCTTTGCCCTGGTCCTGTGGCTGCCATCAGCATGAGGACAGGCAGATTGGAGTTACTGGGTCGTGCAAGTCCCCATGGCACTGAGCCTTTAACTGGAGAGACACTGCAAACATAAGCATTTGCCCAAATACCTAGGTCCCCCCAGTCTGCAGGGGGGGACAGGACAGGACATTAGCCTGAAGGTAACATGGCCTCCTCCTTTCTGCAGCGTTATTTCCCTCGGAATTCAATCCTGCTGGCCTGAGTTTAAAAACCGCCTTCCACAATCAAAGAATGTGAAAATCCTACGTTACTTCATGTAAACCTTTAGATGAAGAACAAAACTTATGTATGACTTTGGGCAAATTATACCATCTCTGAGTTCATCACTATTCCCTTTATTTAAAATCTAGTCCGTAAAGCAATTATATCAACTCTAGAATTTTAGTTCTGAGACATAAATTATAAACCACTTCCATAATATAATAAGCAAGAGACAGACAGGGAGGAAAAAAAAGAAAAGCGCCTTCCACATGCCCAGAGGAAAAGCCACTCTCTCCAGGGCATCCCTGGAATCTGAGAGGGCCCACCCACTGCCTCCAGCTGAAGTGTCCAGCTTGCCCTGGTACCTCATCAATACCTCATGATCTTGTCCTGAGGGAAGGAGGAAGGGATGTCCATCTCTGAGTATCCCTTTCTTAGCCCTGTCCTTCTCTGTGGCCAGGCAGGCCCCACACCCTGTGTCTCAGCTCCTCTGGGGATGAGGCACGGCAGCGGTGAGGGTGATAACTGTCCCGTGAACCTGATTCACTGCACGAGGGAGCTCTCAGCTCCCAGGGGGACAAGCTGACGACTGCCCTGGGCAGCACCTCTAAAGAGGGGTCCATCCTTACAGGGCACCACCCCTCTGTGCTAGGGGGGTCCTCTCCCCAGGCAGTGTCCATTCTAGTTGTTCAGCTTCTTCCCGGTCGTTCACTCACTCACCTGTTTGATCATTCATTCAGGCATTCCACTAACATCCACGGGGATGGCATCTCTGTGACTAGTGTTCTCTGGGGCTAGAAGCACAGTCTTCTCACAGAAAGTGAAAAAGTGCTAGTCACTCAGTCATGCCCGACTTTTTGTGACCCCATGGACTGAAGCCTGCCAGGCCCCTCTGTCCATGGAATTCTCCAGGTAAGAATACTGGAGTGGATTGCCACTTCCTTCTCTAGGGGATCTCCCCGACCCAGGGATTGAATCCAGGTCTTCTGCATTGTAGGCAGATTCTTTACTGTCTCAACCATCAGCGAAACCTAAGTGCCTCCATTTACAAAGGTCACATCTGTGTGTGGCCAGTGCCATGGAAAAAGTGCCCATGGTGATGGGCAGGGGGGCTGCTTTCCACAGGATGCTCAGGGGGAACCTCATAGGGAGGACCTGGGAGCCCATCCCCCCAAAGGGCTGAATAGGGGGTGTCCCAAGCAGGGGATACAGCAGGTCCTAAGGCCTGGGGTGGGTGACAACCTGCTGAGCTCCAAAAGAAGAAAGGAAGTCAAAACATGTTCAGTGAGAACAGGAGGAGATAAGCAGGCAGGGCCTGGTCATGCCAGGCCTGCAGTGTGGACATCACACTGAAGGCAGTGGAAACGAGGGGCCCCATGGCTCACAGCAGGTTCTTGGCACATGCTACAGAATGAATGACCGAACAAATATATAAGTGTTTTTGTTGGGAGGGGCTTATCTGACTTGGGTTGAAACCCCGAGCACCCCCAGCTTCTGGAGTCTGATCGTGGCCCCACAGATCTTAGGTCTCACGGGGTAGGTGGTGGCTCAGAGGATGGGGACCCTGCAGGGGAGGAGCAGGGTGTCTGGGTGCTTGGGGCCTGCCCACCCTGCCTCTGCCCGGTTACCGAGGACAGCCGCCTCATCTTGCTGGATCGCTGGTTGCGGGGCTTGACGAGGAGCTTGTGCTTGGCCGCAGAGTTGTCCAGGCAGGAGGAGAACTCTGGCGGGTAATCGAAGTCAGCCACGGGCACCATGCTGCTGTCCGAGGTCCTAGGGGAGGTGGAAGTTTCGCTCGCTTGCCTGGAGAAGAGCTGGTCTGGAGACTGCGGCCGGGACGAGGAAACCACACAGACCTTCAGGGGACAGGGAGCAGACAGGCCAAGCATCAGCCTCCTGATAAGACAGCAAACAGCACAGCCAGCACATCCGCCTCCCCTTTCATCATGCTCGTCTGTGGGCTCGGGGTTTGAAATGGTGGGTCAACCCTGCAGGCCCATCACTCATTTCCAGGAACCCGAGTCTGAGGTGCTCCATGGCTGGGTAACTCTGCCTTCGCCCACCCACAGCAGCTGCACAGGTGCTTCAGACAAGGAACTTTCTCCCATGAAACTGACCAGCCCGATTCCTCCGAGGGTGGGGTCTGGCTTGGCCCCCATCTCTGAAAGTCATGGGGAAGGCCCAGGAGTGTGAAAGAAGAGAAAGAATGCTCCAGTATTCTTGCCTGGAGAATCCCATGGACAGGGGAGCCTGGCAGACTACAGTCCATGGGGTTGCAAAGAGTCAGACATGACTAAGCAACTAACGCTTCTAACACTAGGTAACTTCATGTTTAATTTTTTTCAGGAACCATCATACTGATTTCCATGCAGCTGCACTATTTTACATTTCCACTAACACTGCACAAGGGTATCAATGTCTCTGTATTCTCTCCACCAACACTTGTTATTTTCTGGGTTGGTTTTTTTTTTTTTTTAACAGTAGCTGTCATAATGGGTGTGAGGTGGTGCAATGTTTACATTTTAACTCAAGACCATAAGTTTATGCACCTCAATATGATTTAGTCAATGGTCTTCTCAGGAATGAGGCAGCAACACGATGATACAGGTGGCCAGGGGCCTGTTAACATAATTATCTCCTACTATCTGATGCCATGAAATTAAAAGACGCCTGCTCCTTGGAAGAAAAGCTATGACCAACCTAGACAGCACATTAAAAAGCAGAGACATTACTTTGCCTACAAAAGTCTGTCTAGTCAAAGCTATGGTTTTTCCAGTAGTCATGTATGGATGTGAGAGTTGGACTATAAAGAAAGCTGAATGCCGAAGAATTGATGCTTTTGAACTATGGTGTTGGAAAAGACTCTTGAGAGTCCCTTGGACTGCAAGGAGATCCAACCAGTCCATCCTGAAGGAGATCAATCCTGGGTGTTCATTGGAAGGACTGATGTTGAAGCTGAAACTCCAATACTTTGGCCACCTGATGTGAAGAACTGACTCATTGGAAAAGATCCTGATGCTGGGAAAGATTGAAGGTGGGAGGAGAAGGGGACAACAGAGGATGAGATGGTAGGATGGCATCACCAACTTGATGGACATGAGTTTGAGTAAGTTCTGGGAGTTGGTGATGGACAGGGAGGCCTGGCGTGCTGCAGTCCATGGAGTCACAAAGGGTCGGACACGACTGAGTGACTGAACTGAACTGATCTGATGCAAGTATGAAGTTTATCCCTGTCGACTGAGAGAAGACAACTACTAAAATGAGGGGGTGGGACTTCCCTGGAAGGCCAGTGGTTTAAGACTCCAAGTTTCCACTGCAGGAGGCACAGGTTCAATCCCTGGTCGAGGAACTAAGATCCCACATGCTGTGCAGCCAAAAAATTTAAAAAAAAAATCTATTTGTAAAAATAAATAAATAAAATGAGGGAGAGAGGAATCTAAGTGAATATAATCTCTTTTAGTTCTGTGGTTTTATCGATTTGGGTTCGTACGGGAATAAAATAGGAAAAAATTTTTACATGAACCATAAGACATGGCCATGTCTCCCTCTGTGCCCATGGCTTTGACTCCCACCCAATCGCTGATGACTCGGGAAGTCACCTGTGACTGGACAGGTGATGTCTTCCCCAGGTAGTTCTCCTTAAAGTCACAGCAGGATGAGTCCATGTCATTCTGACTCCATGTCAGAACCCTTTGTCTGGAGGGACAGTGATATGCACGCTTGCTGAGATTTGGGTCTTCTTTCTTACTGCCTGGGAATCAAGAGAGCAAACAAGACGAACTGCTCTGCACATGGGGTGACTCTCACTCCGCAAGCGAGAGCGATCCCCAGTGACTACATGGGCCGGGGTCACGCCTTTGTAAACCTGAAGGACCCATATTCCCTGCCTGCTCTTCATGGGGCTCCCCTGAGTGCACCGTCCGAGCAGATGGTCCACCCTGGCTCTGAGGAGGGGGTCTGGGAAGGAGCTGAACGTCTCTGACACTGAACTTGGGCCATCACTGCTCGTCTTCCTGAAAGGGAACTGGACCCTCGCCTCTGTCTGAGCTGTCGTTCTGAGAGTCCTTGGGGCCACTTCCTGATCAAGGAGAATCAAGCTGTGAAGCAACTACGTGAGCTGGGCTGAGATCCGGGAGAGGAGGAGAAGCTGACTTCTCTTTCTATCTGCGGGCCGGCAGCTTCTGGAGCTCACTGCTTGCTCCCAGTGCCCCAGTTTTCCTGGAATCTGTGCTTCTGGATGATTCTGGAAGCGGAGCATTTAGTAAGAGTCTAACAAGTTGCTCTTTGTTGGGGGACTATGGATCAAAGAGCCCTGAGGAAGTAGCCTGGGATTGAGAGGCTTCTGTGGGGTGACCCTGGGTGACAGCTACTTTACCCTGACCATTCTCACAAAGAGGGGCCCTGCCACGGAGGAGGGGGTGGAGTGTGGTGCATGGGGAACGGGTCCCTGCACGGGGCAGGTCTGGGGGGAGAAGGGGAGGCACGGAGCTGCCCGAGTCCATCCCGTGCCCCGCCAGACCCCAGAGGTGACGGATCTAGGCTGCGGCCTCACTGGCAGTGACGATGTGTCACCTTTTGCCGGCAGAGCGCTACCGTCTCCCTTGCTCTCTTCCTTCATCACCCAGAGCAAATGAGACCTGCCAGTTTGCCACCCTGGGCCCCCCGTTAGCTACTTAATGGCAGAAAACCCAGGCAAGGACCTCTGAGGTGTCCTTTTGCCTAAGCAAACATCATCTGTTGTTACCTCACATGGTAATGCAATTTTAAAAATAATCCCATATATTTTCTGAAAAACCTATTCCACCAGAAAGTGTTTCCTTGGCAGTGTCACCAAATACATTTTACTGAAGACCTTTTTTTCATAATAATCTTCATTAAGTTTCTCTGTTGAGCAAGTGGGCCTGTGTGAGGTGTCACAACAGGAAAAGATCAAACAGCCCACAGTCCCATCCTTTTGGGGTTCATGGTTCTATTATATCAAATGCTGTGTGTTACATAAATGCATTTAAGAGTGCATTGTTTCCCCCTCTTGGTTGACTCCTTGGGCCCTAAAAACTTTCAGGGCACAAAATACGGTCATTGCATCTTCAAAAGCACAGTAATAAATATTTTATTTTTTTTAAGTCTTAAAGGCTCAAATTTTGGTTACCGATGATGCCAGTGAATGGGTCCTATTACCCAATTAAAAAAAAAAAAAGAACGTCACTACGAAAGGAGGGATGTTGAGGAGGACAAGGTCAGCCCTGCCCTGGATGAGTGGCTCCCAGTCAGCTGACTATGGAATTTGTGCATCATAGCACTTTGTGGGTTTGAGGCTGGGTTCACACTTGAATCCTTAACAGATTTAGAAGCTACCAACTCTCCTGTGCTGTCTGTCCCAGCTAAATGCAGAGAACCACGTTGCTGGGAAAGTCAGAGAACCATGGGATGGGGTGGAGGTGAGTCAGCCTATAGCGGTTCACGCTCCCCCACCACAGGGTACAAAACACACGAAATCACACCCATTCCTGAGGCTCCGCCAATGAAGATGCCAAGATATGTGTGTTACACGGCCATCAGCCTGTCACCTCTTCCCTGCACCTAAGGGGTGCAGGGCGGGCTTGGAGTCCAGGAGATGGGCCACACCTTCCCCCGTGTCTTCTCTGCTTTCTTGTCCAGCTGGGAAAGCAGGTATGGGTGGCCCGCTGCCCTTTGACCTGCTCATGGAGCAAGCAGGGCAGAATTCTGGAAGGAGTCATTCTCTGGCCTGCTGTGTGGGAACCCCTGCCCTGGGTGTGTTCACACTCAGCTATACCACAGCCCTTCCTCTGCCTTCTGAGAACCCACAGCCACACCCAAGTCAGGTAAATACTCCTTTTCCTGCTTCTGAACTCTGGTGCTGGAGAAGACTCTTGAGAGCCCCTTGGACTGCTAGGAGATCAAACCAATCGATCCTAAAGGAAATCAACCCTGAATATTCACAGGAAGCACTGATGCTGAATTTGCAGCTCCAAAACTCTGGCCACCTGATGTGAAGAGCCGACTCATTGGAAAAGACCCTGAAGCTGGGAAAGATTGAAGGGAGGAAGAGAAGGGGATGACAGAGGATGAGCTGGATGCCATCATCGACTCAATGGACATGAGTCTGAGCAAACTCCAGAATATAGTGGAAGACAGGGAAGCCTGGTGTGCTGCAGTCCATGGGGTTGCAAAGAGTCAACACGACTGAGTGACTGAACAACAATCTGCCTTTGCAGGGGAGCTTCTGAGCTTCCCAGCTGAAGTGCTGCTGAATCTATTTCAGAGCAGTACAGAATCTGCAGAACTCCACCAAGGATGGCCCTTGACCAGGGCACTCAGACCCTCCGTGGGCACACAGGCAGGGTGTGGGTGTGGAACTGGTAATTCCAACTCCACCCACCCCACCAGGAGGCTTGTCTACAAGGGCAAAATGATCATCTGTTTCGTCATTTATGCATTCGTGTAACACCAGTGATAAATATTTCATCATTCAGCCCACCCTATGGACTCAGATGGTGGCACTGTGAGCTATGTTGTTTCTATACAAGGAAAAAAGGCTCAGTTCTTCCTCCTGGATTTCAAAGTGGATGGGGGGCTTCTGGGATCAGTTCCCCACCTTATGGGGTCAGAGACACCTCTCCTGCTTGTCAAACTTTCCCTGCTGCCCTGTCCACCAGCGCCACATCTCACATTTCTACCCCTAAACCAACAAACTCAGATGCAGGAGCCTAGACTAAATCATGTGTTACCACTCTCTTCTTGTGCTCACTCACGCAGTCATGTCTGACTCTTTGTGACCTCACGGACTGTAGCCTGCCAGGCTCCTCTGTCCATGGGATTTCCCAGGAAAGAATACCAGAGTGGCTGCCATATCCTCTTTCAGATCCAGGGATCAGACTCACGTCTCCTGCACTGGCAGGCAGATTCTTTACCACTGAGCCACCTGGGAAGCCCCCTTCTCCCTCCAGCCAAATATCATGATGACAGAAAGCAGACTCAAAGCTGTTTCCCTTTTTTAAATGGAATACCTGGTCTGGTCATCTGCTCAGACAGGAAAAATGAGGTTGATTGTGTCAGATCTACAGCCACCATGGAAAATGTTCCCCAAACCATATCCCTGAATGAGACCTGAATTTCTGCTCAAAGAATGAAAATAAATACAGCCCAAGGACCGACAGTGGGTTCCAGGGAGCTGGCTGGAATCCCTCCGGGCTGCACTGAGCATGACTCGTCACGGGAATCTTAGGGGAACACACACAGCGTCCACCAGAGTCCCCGATGGCCCTGGGTGGAGGCAGGGGGAGGAGGGGGAGGGAGCCGGGGTGGCGCGGGTTGCACTTGCCTTTATGGTAGTGCCGGAACCAATGTCATGAAGCAGGGACATCTCTGGGGGGCTCCTGGGCAGACCATCATCCTCAGAGCTCATGCCGGCATCATCTCCCCGCTTGGTTGGAAGGCTCCCGGGAGGAGGAGGCGGCCCCATTTTCACATTGCACTGTATTTTTAACTAGATTGGAATAAAGAACATTTGCTGTAGTTTTCATCAGTGACTTTTCTCCCCAAATTCCCCTGCTGTAATTCCTTCATTCTGGAGGTATTTTTAACATCCTTGCCCAGGCCGGGGAGCTAAATAAACTCAGTGTCTGCCACCAGTTCTCCCGCTGTCATCTTGAAAGTGAGTGGTTATAAATGAGAATGAGACATGGTCCAGTTGTAACTAACTGGGCGAGTCTTGGGAGAGCTGTGATGTGCATTCGATTAGGCTTTAAAATATATCAAGGAAAAGCACGAATCATTTTAAGACTTCCCAATGCATATCCGCTGCCCAGAAAAGTTTACCTGCAGAGCTTTAATCCGGTCGCACACATTTTCTTGGGAAAACACCCGCACGGGCCGAGGAGGGTCCTGCCCCGATTCAGGGATGAAAATACTGTCGTGGGAGAGGGCCCGGCTTCCCAGAGTGCCCCTCGAGTCCCTAGAAAGAAAGAGGCGCTGTGACTATGGGTGTGCCCCCGTCTCTCCCCTAGGGGGGCTCGGGATGAACGTAGGGGTATGAGGGTAAGGGCACACCCTGCAGCAACCCTCTAGCCACGTTTAGTTTCCATCAAATACCACGGTCAACTATTGGAAGCTTTGTAGAGCTAGGAATTTTCCTGACATATCTGAAGGTGGTGTGAATTCTTTTCATTAAGGGGAAAACCAAGGTCTGATGAGGTGAGAAGTCCAGAACAGCAGGCCTGCAGAGAGGAAGGGCTGGCAGGGGGCCTGGGCTGCCTGGCAGGCTGTGGAGTGGGCCGTGCTGCACGCCCGGAGAGGCTCAGGTCGTCCCTTGTGGCCGAGCATGCACTCCCTTGGGGGGCTGGAGGCCGTGTTTGCACAGGAGAATGAGGGCCTGCTGGACAGAGGCATGTGGTCCAGAGCACATTCCTGAATTTGAAATGAGGATTGGGGGCTTCCCGGGTAGCCCAGTGGTAAAGAATCCGCCTGGCAATGCAGGAGACATGGGTTCAATCCCTGGGTCAGGAAGATAGCCTGGAGAAGGGAATGTTCCAGTTTCTTGCCTGGGAAATCCCAAGGACAGAGGAGCCTGGTGGGTTAGAGCTCACGGGGTTTCAGAGTCAGACATGACTGGGTGACTAACAACAAAAGAACAGATCAGGAAGACCCTGCACGCCTCGCAGCAGCTAAGCCCTGGGCCACAGCTCTCGAGCCGGAGATCCCTCCCAGGAGCAGCAACCACTGAGCCCGAGAGCCCTGGAGCGGGCTCTGCAGCAGGAGAAGCCACCGCAGCGAGAAGCCCGAGGGCGGCAACCCGCTCACTCCACAGACTAGCGTAAAAGCCCGGGCAGCAAGGAAGACCCAGCACAGCCGAAAATAAATGAATAAACAATTTATGAAATGAAAACCGCCAAGTGCAAAGCCACGCCCCCCCCCCCCCACTACTGGTGATGTTATTAGTGTGACTCGGCCAGTGTGTAGATGGCAGGCCCTTCGGGCGTCATCGGCGCAGCCCCTTCCCCGGCCCCAAGCTCCAGGCTCCAATTGGAAACGGAACCCACAGGATGTTCACAAACGTCCTAAGAGGTTGTGGCAGTCCGTGTCAGACTTTCCTAGTGGCACTGGCAACCTGAACAATAGGTGGAAGGAGGTGACTCAGATGAGACGGAGAAGGAAGGAAAGCCCGGCCCGCAGACATTGCCATCTTCAGCACCAGCGCTGCCCCCCAACCCCGCCCTGGGCATCCTGTCCCCTGGGAGACCCTGGGGACGCCTGTGTGTGCCCTGCTCCACCACAGACCTAACTGCACTGGTTGGTGATGTGAGACGCCCGGGCCCTGGGGCCCTGCGCAGTAGAGCTGCGATGCTTGCACCTGGGCACACCTCTTCGAGAGCAACAAAATACGAGGAAACGGCATGGGACTGAAAATAACTGCACGCATATGCAGCTGGGGCAAATTCTGGACAGAAGATACGAAGAGACCAGAAAACCCAACTGCTACTTCTGAAGAGAGGGGAACAAAAGCAGGGGGCTGTGCATGTCCGTTGCACACAGCTCCAGCTAAGGGGTGGGCAAACCACCTAAGCCACCCCTCTGGCCCGACCCCTGGACACACCTCTACCCTCACCCCATATAAGGAACAAGTTCATCCCTTCTCAAGGAGCCAGCAAGCAAGAGAAACTATTGCTTGTTGTCATTTCCCCCTGTTTCAGCAGGGGCCCACGTAAAGCCTTGCCTGAATTTCTTCTCTGGCCTCTATTTCTATTGATTATGCTAAGTTGCTCAGTCATATCTGACTCTTTGCAACCCTATGAACTGTAGCCCACCAGGCTCCTCTGTCCATGGGATTTCCCAGGCAAGAATACTGGAGTGAGTTGCTATTTCCTTCTCGAAGGGATCTTCCCGACCCAGGGATTGAACCTGCATCCCCTGTGTCTCCTGCATTGGCAGCTTGATTCCTTACCACCTGCAAAACCTGGAAAGCCCAAGGAGGCCAAGAACCCTGGTCAGTAACACTTCCAGCCAGCACAGTAAGTGTGTAAGTGCGGAACTTGAGGTTCACAAGTGTCCTCACATGTCTGGGAGAGAGTGAGGCCCAGTGAAAGAATCAGGAGGGCCCCTCTGCCAACAACTCGTCACAAAGGTCACAGGCACACCTGGGGCTCCCTCCCAGCCTCTGAAACCATAATCACTGCCCAAACACCTCCGCTCTGCAAGTGACTAGAATTCGAGAGAGCGTGGAAAAGACCCACCGTGAAGACAGAAAATGCCCTATGCTCAAGGCCACCGATGACAGCAGCATTTATAAACGCAAAAGGCGGGAGACAGACCACATGCCCCCCAGTCGGTGGATGAATAAGCTATGGGACGTCAGGTAAGAGATAACAGAGGCTCTGCAGGTGACCAGGGGGGTGAGGCGCGTCCTTGGCTACAGGCGACACCAGAGCCTACGAAGGGAAAAATAAACATGAGCTGTGTTTATGGTGGGTTAGCTCTGAGTGGGAGCGGGGTACGGACATGTATGAACATACGTGTGTTTGTGTATGTCTTTTAAAAGGCCTTTTGTTTTTGTTATTTTAATGTCTTGGCTGCACTGGGCAGCATGTGGGATCTTAGTTCCCTGACCAGGGCTTGAGCCTGCACCCCCTGTATTGGAAGCATGGAGTTTCAACCACTGGACCCCCAGGAAAGTTCCCATGTATATTCTTTCAAAAATAAAAAATGGAGGCTGAGGAACAAATGAATAAAAACAGTCTCCTTGGTGAACAGAACAAGATGGGGGGACAGGGTTCCAGAGTATTTACTTACAATTACAATTTTGTCTTTGAAACTATGTAAACATTTGGCATAGTTAAAAGACGAAACCAAACAAAAAGGGAAATCAATTGGTCTCTAAAACCAGAAAACAAACAAGTCTAATTTTATATCAGGTTGTTGGCATAACCACACAGAGAAAAGAATGATTTCAAGAGACTTTAGCTTGATATCCAAGCGACTCTTCACTGTGCATCCATAACAGGATACATTCTAAGACCAAAAAACACAAAGACAGCAAATTTTAATTCTTATATTAGTAGCAATGTTGATTAAAAAAAAAAAAAACACAGAACGATCTTTATAGTATGTAACCTCTGTGTGGGGAAGGGTGTAATAAAATTATTATAAGTATATTATATGATGAAGAAAATAATTTTGTTAGTCTCATTAAGAACCAAGATTTCCAGTATTAGAGAAAAATGAATTCAAACAAAGAATTAAGGAAGTAAAATTTTTGTAAAATTAAATCTGAACTGGAAATATTAGTGAATTAATGATTTATTTTTCTCTCTTAAAAAAAAAAAAACCATTTCCTAGCTATATCTAGTGGAAAGGCTTAGAAGCAATGATAGCCGACTAGTCAATCCTAAAGGAAAGCAACCCTGAATATTTATTGGAAGGACTGATGCTGAAGATGAAGCTCCAATACCTTGGCCACCTGATGCAAAGAGCCAACTTGCTGGAAAAGACCCTGATGCTGGGAAACATTGAGGGTAGGAGAAGAAGGGGGCAACAGAGGATGAGATGGTTGGATGGCGTCACCGACTCAATGGACATGAGTTTGAGCAAACTCCGGGAGATGGTGATGGACAGGGAAGTCTGATGTGCTGCAGTCCATGGGGTTACAAAGAGTTGGACGTGACTGAGTAACTGAACAACTAACAATCATCACCTCTGGCAGGCAAGCTGTGGTCTCTAAAAACCACTTCACGCTAAAGGAACCTGTGAAGAAATGGCTGATTACAGGTCTAGTGCAGGAAATGTGCAAAATAATCTAAAATTTCTCAACAGGCAAGAAAGAAAAGAACCCTTCAGAAACAAATGGAATGTCAAAACATCAAAAGAACAAGGAACTAATCTGAAGTGACCCTCAGTACCATAAGATGGGATAATGTGAGCATAAAAATAAATAAAGATTGGGACTTCCCTGGTGATTCAGTGTAATTCTAAGTCTAATATTATTAATTGGTAGTCTTATATCAGGCTTCCCTGGTAGCTCAGCTGGTAAAGAATCCACCTGCAATTCAGGAGACCTGGGTTTGATCCCTGGGTTGGGAAGATCCACTGGAGGAGGACATGGCAACCGACTTCAGTATTCTTGCCTGGAGAATTTCCATGAACAGAGAAACCTGGATTGACTGGTTGGATTTCCTTGCAGTCCATGGGACTCTCAAGAGTCTTCTCTGACACCACAGTTCAAAAGCATCAATTCTTTGGCGCTCAACTTTATAGTCCAACTCTCACATCCATACATGACCGCTGGATAAACCATAGCTTTGACAAGACGGACCTTTGTTGGCAAAGTAATGTCTCTGCTTTTTAATGTGCTGTCTAGGTTGGTCATAACTTTTCTTTCAAGAAGCAAACATCTTTTAATTTCATGGCTGCAGTCACCGTCTCCAGTGATTTTGGAGCCCAAGAAAATAAAGTCTCTCACTGTTTCCATTGTTTCCCCGTCTATTTGCCATGAAGTGATGGGACTAGATGCCATGATCTTAGTTTTCTGAATGTTGAGCTTTAAGCCAACTTTTTCACTCTCCTCTTTCACTTTCATCAAGAGGCTCTTTAGTTCTTCTTCCCTTTCTGCCATAAGGGTGGTGTCATCTGCATATCTGAGGTTATTGATATTTCTCCTGGCAATCTTGATTCCAGTTTGTGCTTCCTCCAGCCCAGCGTTTCTCATGATGTACTCTGCATATAAGTTAAATAAGCAGAGTGACAATATACAGCCTTGATGTACTCCTATCCCAATTTGGAACCAGTCTGTTGTTCCATGTCCAGTTCTATGCTTCCATGCTTCCATGCTACCATATCCATGCTTCTTGACCTGCATACAGATTTCTCAGGAGGTAGGTCAGGTGGTCTGGTATTCACATCTCTCTAAGAATTTTCCAGAGTTTGCTGTGATCCACACAGTCAAAGGCTTCAGCGCAGTCAATAAAGCAAAAGTAGATGAGCACTGAGTGAGCATCAACAGGTATAAAAACCACCAGATAAGGGTTGATGGAGGGATCAGATAAGAAAGAACCCCTGAGTCCACGACTCAGTCTCGGCATCACCAGAAGTGAGACAAGCAGAAAGCAGGTGCCTAATGATGTGATGCGTCAGCAAGTACCAGCACCATCTTGAATCCACCTCTAATTAAGTATCCAGATCCATCTACTACTTTACAAGAAATTCAGAGAATACAGGGATGCGATCAATCACACCAAAAGAAAACAAATGCAGATTGTGGGATAGTCTCCATTAGATCAGTGACATGAAACAAAGTGGGAAGGTGGGGTGGTGAAGTAAAATTGCTACATTGGGTTGGCGAAAAAGTGGGACAGGGTTTTCTATAGGGTCTCTTTTTAAAAAAATATTTGTTCATTTGGCTACACCTGGTTTTAGTTGCAGTATGCATGATCTTTAGTTGCAGCATGCAAACCAGTAGTTGTAGCATGTGGGATCTAGTTCCCTGACCAGGAATCAAACCATGAACTCCTGAATTCGGAGCATAAAGTCTTAGCCACTGGACCACCAGAAGAGTCCCTTCTATAAGAGCTTAAGGAAAACCCGAGCAAACTTTTTGGCCAAGCCAATAGATTAAGAGACTCAAGAAGCATAACCACATTGACTCAATAAATGGGCATCAACTTTTTCAAATCTACAGGGTTTCACGTGGTTTGTCAGCATTAATGCACCTCGGTGAGTAGGACTTTTTTCTTCGTAAATTTGTTTTCTTTTCTTTGGCTGTGCTGGGTCTTTGTTGCTGTATGCGGGCTTTCCCTAGTTGTGGAGAGCATGGGCGATTCTTGAGTGGTGCACAGGCTTCTCAATGCAGTGGCTTCTCTTGCTGCGGAGCACAGGCTCTAGAGCATGTAGGCTTCAGCAGGTGCAGCTCCCGGGCTCTGGAGTACAGGCTCAACAGTTGTGGCACACAGGCTTAGCAGATCTGAGGCACGTGGGATCTTCCTGGACCAGGGAACGAACCCGTGTCCCCTGCATTGACAGGTGGATTCTATACCTCTAAGCCACCAGGGAAACCCCGATAGTGGGCCTTTTTGCCCACAGTGATTGATGAGAAGTTTCTGCAAAGTCTAGCAGGCTCACGGACTCTTCACAGAGACTAAAGAGCACCTTTAAGTTTTTGTCTCTTATGCTGTCAATTACTCCATGACATAGAAACCAAGAATATACCACGGGGAAAGGACAGTCTCTTCAGTAAACAGTGTTTGGAAAACTTGGATAGTCGCATGCAAAAGAATGAAACTGGATCACTATCTCACACCATACACAAAAATCAAAATGGATTAAAGGCTTGAATGTAAGGCCTGAAACTGTAAAACTCCTAGAAGAAAAAATAAGGAATAAGCACCCTGACATCTGGAAATGAGTTTCTGAATCTGACATCAAAGCAAAGGAAACAAAAGCAAAAACAAGCAAGTAGGACTACATCTCATTAAGTAGCTTCTGCACAGCAAAGGAAACCATCAATGAAATGAAAAGGTAATTTACTGAAGGGGAAAAAATATTTGCAAACTTGTATTTGGTAAGGGGATAATATCCAAAATAGTAACATTTATAAAGGACTCATATAACTCAACAGCAAAAACCCAATCCAATTACAAAATGAGAAGATCTAAACAGACATTTTGTCAAAGACAATAGTTGGCCAACGGGCAGGTGACAAGGTACTCAACATCCCCAACCATCAAGGAAGTGCACATCAAAAACAAAGAGACATCACTTCGTCTATGAGAATGGCTTTTACAAAAATTAAAGGAGAGAAGTTATAGTGAGGATGTGGAGAGAAGGGAACGGTTTTGCACTGTTGCTGGGTAGTCGCTATGGAGAACAGCATAGAGGTTCCTCAAAACGTTAAAAGAATCAACAGAACTATCATATGATCCAGCAATTCTGCTTCTGGGTATTTATCTGAAGGAAATAAAAACAGGATCTTGAAGAGACATCTGAACCCCCATATTCACTGCAGCACTATTTACAACGGCCAAAACCTGGAGACAACCCAGGGGTCTCTCAGTGGGTGGGCGGATGAAGAAGGTGTGATACAGAAGTACAACAGAATATTATTTATTCACGAGAAGGAAGGACATCCTTCCATCTTCAACAACATGGATGGGCGCTGAAGGCACTAGGCTAAGTGAGACAGGTCAGATAAAGACAAATACTCCATGACTTCACATGTGGAATCTAAAAAAGAAAGCAACCCGTTCCAGTATTCTTGCCTGGAGAACCCCATGGACAGGAGAGCCTGGTGGGCTATGGTCTACAGGGTGGCAAAGAGTCGGAAACAACTGAAGTGACTTTGCAAACACAGACACAAAGATTAAACGGTGGTTACCAGGGGCTGGGGGGTAGGGGGAACAGGGAGATGTTGTCAAAGGGTACAAACTTCCAGCCATAAGGTGAGTAAGTTCAGGGGCTACAGCACAGCTGGTGCAGCATGATGATTAAAGTTAATTATACCATATTACATACTTGAAAATTGCTACGAGAGTAGATCTTAAACGTTCTCACCGCAAAACAGAAATAGTAATTAGGTGACGTGATGCAGGTATTACTGAATGCTATGGTGGTGATCATTTGGCCATGTGTAAGTGCATTAAATCAACACAGTGTACGCTTTAGAACTCCCACAGTGTTATCTACCAGTGATCTCTCAGTAAATGTGGGATAAAAAAAGAGAAGATGTTGTCTCATCTCTGCTTCCTGAGCCTCGCCCCTACCCCACAGCAAGCTTCCTCTTTTAGCAGCACTCCAGGGAGCCTCCACCAGTCACTGACTGGCCCCCGCCAGGAGCTGAGAACACAAGGATGAAAAGCGCACTGTCCACGGACGCTGGCGATAGAAGATGGACAAGTGGACAGGTCATTTCAGCCCAGCTCACCCCTCCAGCTATGCTCTCGTTTCTTGTCTGCGTTTTGGTGGAGAGACAGGGTGTGTGGGGGCGGGGGTGGGGGGAGCAAGTGTTATAATGTCCCTGGGGCCGGCCCAGTGAAGACATGTAAAAGTGAGCAACATTATCATCTCTGGCTCCCTGAGCGTCTGGAGCTGCCTTTTAAAAATGCGTGCAGAGCTCGCTCTTCTCAAGCTACACGTGGGTGCTTCTTGCTCCCCGCCAACACCAGGAAAAACACTCAAAGACAAAACTCTAATCGCTCCTCTTTAGTCATTTGGTGCCACCAAGTGGTCAGTGTTATTTCCGTACCCGTGTGCAAAGTTGCTTAAGTTTTGTCTGACTCTTTGTGACCCCACACACTGTAGCCCTGCAGGCTCTTCTGTCCATGGGAATCTCCAGGACAGGAGATACTGGGGTGGGCTGCTGTGCCCTCCTCCAGGGGAACTTTACAACCCAGGGATCGAACTCACATCTCTCATGTCTCCTGCACTGGCAGGCAGGCGGGTTCTTTACCATTAGCGCCACCTGGGAATGGAACACTAGTGTAATTTCTACTCCCTTAGAGATGGGCGAGGAGACAGTGAGGAGGGAGGAGACGGGACCCTTCCCAGGGATTCTGGAGCCGGTGACCCTGTCTCAGTAAGGTCTGTGAACCAATTCCAGGGTCATTATGCCTCCCAAAGAGTTTTATTCTCAAATTAAGGTGCCAATGTTGTTTAAAAGAAACATAAAGTCTGACAAGGCAACAAATCTGTTGTTTTTTTCCCTCCTTTTACTCACAGAAATAACTGCTAGAATAATTGAAGCATATGCATTGTAACTATATTTTGATGAAGTACAAGTTAGGAAATAAGGATTTCTTCACTAGACTTTCCCATATTTCATACCTATTGGTTTTGTTCTTCCTAACAATGTTTTTTTTTTGGAGGGAGGGCCTTCCCCTGTGGCTCATCTGGTAAAGAGTCCACCTGCAATGCGGGAGACTTGGGTTGGCTTCCCGGTAGCTCAGCTGGTAAAGAATCTGCCTGCAGTGCAGGAGACCCTGGTTCCATACTCCGCTATTCTTGGGCTTCCATTGTGGCTCAGCTGGTAAAGAATCTGCCCGCAACGAGGGAGCTCTGGGTTCGATCCCTGGGTTCGGAAGATCTCCTGGAGAAGGGAAAGGCTACCAATTACAGTATTCTGGCCTGGGGAATTTCATGGGCCATAGGTCGCAAAGAGTCAGACACGACCGAGCAACTTTCCCAGATTTTGTAGAGAACAACATTTTTTGGATGATTTTTCCTAAGAAGTAAAGTAAGAAGCCTTTCCCCTACTCCTCTCTAATGGAAAATTTTCTTATTCAGTTACTCAAGGTTTAGGCTTAGAGAGATTATTTTTCTGGTATAGTATCCAGGTCCTCAAAAAGAGTTTTAAGTCAAATGAAATCAGGGATTACATCCTAATCTTGCCACTCTGAAGAACAGGACACTGGGCGGATTTTCTGAAATTTCTCCCAGGCTTGTTTTGCTCACTGTTACCTCCTCTCCTATATTTATTGCAGACTTTTAATACGTACACACCTGGCACATAGAAGGTACCTAACAATCTTCCCCCACCAACTTTCTGCATCCCTATGTACAAAAAGACAGAAAACATCACTTCTGTGGAAGAATCTCAAACATCTTCTGTGGAATTATTTAGGAGGAGAGTGGGCTCAGAAGTCCATCATGACAACAAGCCTGAGTTTTTGGGTCCTCCTGTGTCTTCCTCTGCTCCCTGGAACACACAAGCCTGAAGGACGGAAAAGACAACTTACTCCAGCTCATCCTCTGAGTCGTAGCCCACTGGTCCCGACTCAATGGCCATGACCTCGTTCTTCGCCTGACTTTGCTTCCAGGTGCTACTTCCTGTGGAAGAAGACGACTCCTTTCTCTTCTTCTTCCCAAAGAACTTCTTAAACGTTTTGAATTTGGACTTTTTCTTTCCTACGCAGAAAGAATGCATATAAGTATCTGCCAAACATGGATGAGATGTGCGTGAGGAGAGAAAGTAAGATTTCTGTCCAAACATCAATTATTCACTTCCGATAAGTCCTTTTCCCACACAGGAGGACACGAAGCACACAGCATACCATTTTTGCACACCTGAAAACAAATCTTGAATGAAGGAGTCAAGAAAGCTTTGGAGCATGATCACAGAGTCAAAAGCACACGAAAATTTCCTCTTACTTGAAATGAATCATTTTCAACAGGTCTTTCATTTCCTTGGTTATTAAATATATTCTTTTTTAAAATTTATATTCCTCCTTCCCAAACTGATCTATTTATTTTTATCCCTTGGCCTTGCCACAGGGCATACAGGATCTTAGTTCCCCAACCAGGGATCGAGCCTGGGCCCTCTGTGTTGGCAGTGTGGAGTCTTAAACACTGGATCAACAGTGTGTGTGAGTTGCTCAGTTGTGTCCAACCTTTGCGGCCCCATGGACTGCAGCCCACCAGGCTCCTCTGTCCATGGGGATTCTCCAGGCAAGGATGCTGGAGTGGGCTGCCATTTCCTCCTCCAACAGGACCAACGGTGGTGGTGGTTTAGTCGCTAAGTCCTGTCCAACTCTTGCGAGTCCGTGGACTGTAGCCTGTCAGGCTCCTCTGTCCATGAGATTCTCCAGGCAAGAATACTGGAGTGGGTTGACATTTCCTTCTCCAAGGGATCTTCCCAACCCAGGAATCGAACCCAGGTCTCCTGCCTTGTAGGCAGATTCTTTCCCAACTGAGCTATAAGGGAAGCCCAACAGGGAAGTCCTTAAATTTATTCTGAGTTTGTTTTCAAAAACTTTGTATTTTGCCTCGGGGTATAAAATGCAGGAGACTCCGCTTCGATTCCTGGGTCAGGAAGATCCACTGGAGAAGGGATAGGCTACCCATTCCAGTATCTTGGGCTTTGCTTGTGGTTCAGCTGGTAAAGAATCCGCCTGCAATGTGGGAGACCTGGGTTTGATCCCTGGGTTGGGAAGATCCCTGGAGAAGGGAAAGGCTACCCACTCCAGTCTTCTGGCCTGGAGAATTCCATGAACTGTACAGTCCATGGGGTTGCAAAGAGTCGGACACAACCGAGCAACTTTCACTTCACACTGTCAATTAACAATGTTGTGATAGTTTCAGGTGAGCAGCAAAGGGACTCAACCATACATACACATGGATCCATTCTTCCCCAAACTCCCCTCCCACTCAAGCTTGCCCCTTGACATTAAGCAGAGTTCCCTGTGCTGTATAGTAGGTCCTCATTGGTTACCCATTTTAAATACAGCAGTGTGTACATGTCCATCCCAAACTGTTCTGATGCAACCACTGTTCTGATTTATATTACCATATTTGTTTTGCCCATCCTTGAACCCACACAGCACATCCTGGGTGGAATCACACAGCATACATGCTTGTGTGGTGCTCCTTTCCCTCCATGGAGATGCATGCATTTTCCAGTCTTCCTTTTTCTAAATGCTGAGCAATATTCCATTGTATAAACCAAATCAGATTTTAATCCCTAAAATAAAAATAGTCCAAAGCAAAAAGTCTTGGCGAGGTAAAGGCTATAATGATAACCCAAATCATTTTTCAAAATAATCCTCAAGTGCTAAGCATACGTGTGTGTGTATAAGGTGAATCACTTTGCTGTAGAGCAGAAATTAACACAACAATGTAAATCAGCTATACTTCAATAAAATAAATTTTTAAAAAATCCTCAAGTGCTTCATTTAGCATGGATGTAGGCACCATGGACAATCAGAGGAGGCCCAGCCTCAGGCAAGAGGCGCTGCTGGAGTGCCGAATGCTGTGATGAGCTAACAACGTTTGGGGAGAAAACCCGTCAACTGGTGGAGGTACTGCTGATGCTGTCATGCTTCCTGGAGTGTCAGAATCTGCACCGGGGTCCCCAACCTCCGGAATCTAATGCCCGATGATCTGAGCTGGAGTTGATATAATAATAATAGAAATAAAGTGCACAATAAATATGATGTGTTTGAATCATCCCCAAACCATCCCTCCAACCCTGGTCCATAGAAAAACTGTTGTCCAAGAATCTGGTCCCTGGAGCCAAAAAGCCTGGGGACTGCTGGCCTACCCTTTTAAACATTTCGTGATCTCTTCTCTGGCATCGCCTTTGTCCTCATCCACAAATTCCCATCATATTCAGGATCCTGAGATTTCAGTAGCTCAGCAAAGTTGATTCCTTTCCTTCTGAATATGAGAACAGAAGGATGGAACATCACAGGTTATCAGGATGCTGCCTAATATATCCTGAAAATTTGCTCACAATTGATTCATTTGATAAGTAGGTCATTTTGTAAAGTGAATTCCTTTCTAAAAAATAAGTAGGATCTTAATAATTTGTTGACATTAATGCCTGCCTTGGGAAGTTTACATGATCGTGCCTTCACGTGGAGAATTTCTTAGGATTATTCTATAGCAGGAATACCTCTATTACCTTAAGGGGAGTATATCCATACCCCAAAAGAAATGAGTTCTACAGTCAAGTTCTCTTAACTTCTTTTTTAAAATATTTCTTAGTTAATTAACTAATTTTTGGCTGCTCTGGGTCTTCCCATCTTTCTCCAGGTGCGGTGCTCAGGCTTCTCACTGCAGGGGCTCCTCTTGTGGAGGACAGGCTCCAGGGCTCGAGGGCTTTTAAGGGCTTGGCTGCCCCGTGGCACATGGAATCTTCGCAGACCAGGGATGGAAGCCCTGTCCCTTGCACCGGCGGGTGTATTCTCAACCACTGGACCACCAAGGGAATCCCTTCTTAACTTCTAGTGGAGGTTTCCCCACCTTTATAATGTCAAAATGTTCATGCTATTAACTGATGGGTCTTCACTCAGTCATGTCCAACTCTTTGCGACCCCATGGACTGTACAGTTTCCATGGACTGTACAGAATTCTCCAGGCCAGAATACGGGAGTGGGTAGCGTTTCCCTTCTCCAGGAGATCTTCCCAACCCAGGGATCGAACCCAGATCTCCCGCATTGCGGGCGGAACCAGCTAAGCCACAAGGGAAGCCCAAAAATACTGGCCTATGGAACCAGGTCTCCTGCAGTGCAGGCGGATTCTTCACCAACTGAGCTGCCAGGGAAGCCTGATGGGCCTCAGAGAGAGCGGATTATCTGGAAAGGCTCCTCAGGGTTTTCTGAATCATGGGGCACTATCTGGCCTTGCCAGTTGACAGACAGATATGTATCCCAGAAGGGCGGAACAAACACGCAGCCTCACAGTCCTTTACGGTCGAAGATAGTGCTTCGGAATTAAAGGGAGTGGCTGCAAAGATCCGAAGTACAGTCGCAAAACACTGATTTGCCATGATTAGCTGGCCTTACAGTGGGGGCCTATGTGTGTTATATCTGTTCACCTACTAGGCTTTTTAATTTGTTTAATGGCTATAGGAACTATTTGGGTTTCCTGCTTCTTGAATTCATTTTATTTTTCTAAATATCTGACTTTTTTCTTTTTTCCCCCAGGTTCATCACTAATTTTATTTTATTGCTTATTTTGTAATTCGGATACAGTAGATTTACAACGTTGTGCTCGTTTCTGCTGTACAACATCGTGGATCAGCTATTGTAAACATATACATCCTCTTTCTGGAGCCTCCCTCCCACCATCCCCCTCCCCCAGGTCATCCCAGAGCAGCGGGCTCAGCTTGCTGTGCTGTGGGCAGCTTCCCGCTAGCTGTCTATTTTACACACGGTCGTGTATATATTTCAGTGTTACTCTCTCAGTGCTTCCCACTCTGTCCCCAACTCCATTCTCTATGTCAGCATCTCTATTTCTGTCCTGCAAATAGCTTCATCAGTACCACTTTTCTCAGGTTCACATAATGTGTTAATATATGATTATTTGTTTTTTCCCTTCTGACAATGTAACTCTGTATGACAAACTCTAGGTTCCCATGCTTTCACATGTATTGGCACATAGTTATTAATAATAGCTTTTTATTTTAGCATCTATACTATCTATAATATAGCCCCCTTTTCTCAGCCCTGGTATTATCTGTACCTCCTTTTCTCCTGGATCAATCACATAGGAGGTTTGTCAATTTCATCTGCCTTAAAAAAAAAAAGTCTGGCTTTGTTAATTCTTTTCACATGAGAAAAGAATTAGTGCAATATTTTTGCACTGAATATTTCGTGCAATATTTTTATTATTGAACTCTAGCTTAATTGCATTGTGGTCAGTGAACACACTACATGATTTGAATCCACTGAAATTTGTCCAGACTTGCTTTATGGCTTAACATAAATTTGAAAATGCTCCTAGAGTACTTAAAAATAATGTATTCTCTTCACTGGCCCATATACATCAATTAGGATAAGGTCTTTTTAAGTGTGTTGTCCAAGTACTTTATGTCTTTAATTTTTAATACATTTGTCGTATCAATTAGGTGTATTAAAAATAACCCACTTTGATTGTAGAGTTATCTTTTTACTTAACTGCCAATTCCTACTCTGTAACTTTGGACATTATGTTGATAAATGTCATAGAAAGGTAGAATTAATATCTTCCTGTGGAAGTGAACCTTTTGTGAAATGACCCTCTTTAGTAATAGTAATGCTTTTTGCCTTAAACTTTATTTTGACTGCTATTGATACAATGCTAGCTTTGTATTGTATTGATACACCATGCCAGCTTTCTTTGGCCCAGTGTTTGCAAGTTTCATTTTCTTCTATCCTTTTACCTTAAACTTTTCTAATCCTTATATTTAAGAGATTTAGAGTTTTAGAGTGGGCTTCCCTGGTGGCTCAGTGGTAAAGAATCTGCCTTCAATGCAGGAGACACAAGTACCATCCCTGGGTCAGGAAGATCCCCTGGAGAAGGAAATGGCAAACCACTCTAGTATTCTTGCCTGGAGAATCCCATGGACAGAAGAGCCTGAAGGGGTCCATGGGGTCACAGAGTCAGACACAACTTAGGGACTAAACCACCACCAGAGTTTTAGAAAACCAATCTGATCTTTAACTTTTGATGGGAACAGTAATATAATTAGCTACTGCCACTTACTCTAGTTTGTTGTTTAGTCGCAAAGTCATGTCTTATTCTTTTGAAACCCCATGCACTGCAGCCCACCAGACTCCTCTCCATGGGATCTGCCAGCCAAGAATACTGGAATGGGTTGTTATTTCCTCCTCCACGGGATCTTTCCCACCCAGGGATCAAACTCACTTCTCCTGCATTGGCAGGCAGCTTCTTTACCACTGAATCACTTGAAAGTGAAAGTCGCTCAGCCGTGTCTGACTCTTTTCAACCCCATGGACTGTTGTTCCCCAGGCCAGAATACTGGAGTGGGTAGCTTTCCCCTTCTCCAGGTGATCTTTCCAACTCAGGGATCAAACTCAGGTTTCCCACATTGCAGGCTGATTCTTTACCAGCTGAGTTACTTGGGAAGCCCTTATTCTAGTTACTGCCATGTTAATAAAAAACAAGTCTACCATCTTTGTGGTCTTTTAAAATCTTTCTTTCTGTCTTTTGGCTTAACTGACTTTAAAAGAACATTCTATTTTTTTCCACTTCTAGTTTGTAAACTTTGTCTTTTATCTCTGTTCTTTCAGGGGTTACCCTAGAAATTATACTACACATTCTATTATGGAACAAAATAAGAAAGTCAGAATCAATTCAGTTCAGTTCACTCAGTCGTGTCCGACTTTTTGCGACCCCATGGACTGCAGCATGCCAGGCCTCCCTGTCCATCACCAACTCCCAGAGTTTACGCAAACTCATGTCCATTGAGTCGGTGATGCCATCCAACCATCTCATCCTCTGTTGTCCCCTTCTCCTGCCTTCAATCTTTCCCAGCATCAGGGTCTTTTCAAATAAGTCAGTTCTTCAGTCAGTTAGAATACTTTCATCTTATTTAATGCCCTACTGTTTTCATTCTGATCTTTAAAAACCCAAAGATACTATTCCATATTCATTTGCTTTTATTTGTTTATTGTTAAATTTTTATTTTGTTTAATTTTTGGCCACACCGCACATTATGTAGAATCTTAGTTCCCCGACCAGGGATTGAACCCGTGCCCCCTGCATTGGAAGCACAGAATCTTGGCCACTGGACCGCCCGGGAAGTCCCTCACGTTTGTTCAGATGTGTCTGCCTGTTTCTGATCCTCTCTGCTTGTCACTCCTTCTTTGTCCAAACCTTCCATAGAGTATGCTTTTCCTTCTGCCTGAAGGCAGATTCCTTTGGAATCTGAGGATCTCCTGGTGACAAACTCAGTTTTTGTTTATCTGAAAATGACTTTATTCCTGAAGCTCCTTCCTGAAACATCATTTTTCTAGGTTTAACATTCTAGGTTGGCAGTTACTTTTTCTAAGTTATTCTTTTAATAATATTGAAGACATCATTTTACTGCTTTGTGGCTTCTGTTGTGTGGTCAACAAGTCAGGTTTTTGCTTCTCTGAAGGGCCTTTTTTTTTTTCTTCCCCTCTCAGACTAATTTTAAGATTTTTCACTCTTGTCTTTGGTTTTCTATATTTTCATTCTATGTGGATTTCCTTTTATTTATCCTTCTTGGGAGTCATTCAGTTTGTTAAATTGTAGATTGGCTCATCTTTTTTTTTTAAGTGAATTCCAAAAAATTCTCAGCTACTCTTTCCTCTCCTGAGACAGTGCTCAAATGCACATTAATACCCTCTTATTTACCTCCATGCTTCTTGTCCTCTTTCTGTATTTTCCTTCCTTTTACCATTTTATGATACATTCTGTGTACTTCCTTGTGATCTTCCTCAGGCTGATGTAATCTGCCATTAAACTCATCAAATGAATTTTTCATCGTAATAGTTTTACTTATTTCTAAAAAATCCACTTGATTACTTCTCAAACCTGGTACGGTAGGTCCCTTTACATACTAATGAGTTCTGTTCCAAGAACATGTACAATTGGACAAGCACAATTTGTTCATAAGTTCAACAAAGTTAGCCTAGGGCCCCCACTAATACAGTTGGCTATATATTAATAGTGCATGTGTGCGTGTCTGTGCTAAGTCACTTCGGTCGTGTCTGACTCTTTGTGACCCAGGGACTGAACCAGTATCTCCTGTGTTCTCTGCATCACAGGAGGATTCTTCACCATTGAGCCACCCGGGAAGGCCAATATTACAGCGCAGTACCTTAAAAAGAACAGCAGGTACAGTGCAACAACTGTCATACGGGGCTGGCACACACGTTCCCATCTTTGAAAGCTGAAACTTGAAGGTCTGTATGTAGGGGACTTACTGTACATCATTTGAAAGTTGTTTTAAAAATTTTATCAATAAAATTCACTCTTTTGGGGGTATACAGAGTTGAATAATCACCACCAAAATCACACTGATTGGATCACAAAATCACGCATCACCCCCCTGTGCTGTCTTTTATACTCAAACCTTTCCCCTATCTTTAACCCCTGGAAACCACTAATATCTTCTCTGCTCTTACTGTTTTTCCTTTTCCAGAATGTCACATAGAGTCACTCAGACAGTATGCATCCTTTTGATTCTGCCTTTTTAAACTTATCACCACACGCTAGAGATTCCTTCATGTTGTTACAACAATCAAGAGTTTGTTCCTAACTACTGCTGAGTACTGTTCCATTGTATGGGCTTCCCAGGTGGTACAGTGAACAAAGAATTCGCCTACCAATGCAGGAGATGCAGGAGACTCGGGTTCGATCCCTGGGGCAGGAAGATCCTCTGGAGCAGGAAATGGCAACCCATTCTGGTATTCTGGTATACTTGCCAGGACAGAGGAGCCTGGCAAGCGGGCTATAGTCCATAGGGTCCCAAAGAGTTGGTTCCATTGTATAGATACAAACAAAGTGGTAAGCAAAACTAAAAGTGCTATAGGCTTTTGTGTAACCATGCGGTTTCATTTCTCTTAGGTAAATGCCTAGGAGTCAGATTGGTGAACCATAGACTAAGCGCATGTTTAATTTTATAAGAAACTGACAAGTACTTTCCAAAGTGGCGTAACATGTGCATTTTCATCGGCAGTATAGGAGGTTTCAGCTGCTTTGGATTCTCCTAGCATTTGTTATTGTCAAGTGTGTTTCTGTTGGTTTTTCCCCCCATTCTAATAGGTGTATAGTGGTATCTCATCATAGCTTTTAGTTTGCATTAACTAATGACTATTGATGTTAAGCGTTTTTTCATGTGCTTCTTGCCACTTGCATATCCCCTTAAGTAGAACATCTTTAAAAATCCTTTACCTATTTTTAATTGGGTTGTTAGTTTTCTTACTGTCAAATTTTAAGCGCTCTTGTCAAATGTGATTTGTAAATATTTTCTCCTAGTCTGTGACTTGACTTTTCATTTTCTTAACAGCATCGTTCACAGAACAAAAGTTTTAAATTTTGAGAAAGTCCCATTTATCAACTTTTTCTTTTAGAGTCTGAGGTATCGTATCTAAGAACTCTTATCTAATCCTAGGTCATAAATAGTTGCTCCTATGTTTTCTTTTATTAAAAGATTTATAGTATTACATTTATGCCAATTATACATTTTAAGTAATTTTTGTAGCTTCATTTGAGTTTAAACCAACTGTGAAGTCTCAAATTTCATTTTTTTTTTTTACATACAAATGTCCAATTGCTTTAGCACCATTTGTTGAAAAGAAAATTACCACTGCATCTACTGAAATGTGAGAGAAAAAAGTAATCCTAATATATAGCATAGTAAGAAAAATCTATCTGTATTATATGAAATAAAGTCTTTAGCGAAATTAGTATCTGAAGCTAAGAGTTAAGAGCTAGGGTTTAATATCTTTGGAAGCTGTTCACTTGAACTACTATCACTACTAGTACTTTGACTTAAAACAACAGAGAGAGAAATGGAAACCTTTGTCACAAAAATAAGGTGAATACAAATAGCTGATATGAGTCTCATGTGGGGAGATCACATGGTTTCCTAAGGTCAATTTTCCACCTCTATCAAGACACACAGCAGTCTACAGATAACAGTAAACCAGTCACATAACTGGGTAACTTGTGGAGTGTGTTTTGAGATGATGATTCATGGACTTGGAATTCAGCTCCCTAGAAAAGCACAATAAAGGTCTCTGGAAGGAGAATAAAAGCCATAAAAGAGGCACCAAAGGCTCTCTCTTGATATTGTTGTTTCTTCTGGATGTTTAGACCAGCCAAGACTTTGCCCAATGTCTCACTGAGACCTCTGGATGTTCCCGGATAAGGAATGATTCCATTGCCTCTCTCTTCCTCTGCTTCTGTCAACTAAACCTGGGGATGTGTTCACCTTCAGGAACGAGGAAAAGGACTTAATCTCTCTCTTGGTCTCTCTCTCTCTCTCTCTCTCTCTCTCACACACACAGACACACACACACACGTTGTCCCTGGTGTGTCTGATGGAGAAGCCAAGGAGCACGGCCCTCAAGTGGCTGTCCACAGTCTTAGATGGGCTCTCCAGCCCCTTGTGAGGGGCCTGGGGACGTCTGAATACACTGAACTGAACCCACTCTCCACGCAGAGAACCTGAAGCCCTGCTTCGGAAGCCCCTCTCCCAGCCCCACAACCCAACAAGGGTCCTCCCAGGGCAGGGAGAGCGAAGGAAGGCCTTACCTGTGCTGTCCTCCCCGAGGCCTTCTGCGGCCTCCCGAAGCTTAATGTCCATCACCCTCGTGGAAATCATGTCCAGCTCACTAAAAATCAGGGAGAAAGCCATGTGAGAGGAAGAAGTCTAACTGAAGTTAATGACCGAGATGGTGGTGACTGACTTTTGCCCATGACCCTGGCAAAGACAGAGGCCAAAACACAGGTCCATGGCTCAAGATTAGTAACCACATCAGTGTTCATCTAACCACTGACCGGAGCCATTTAATGGAAAACATAAAACTGGGAAAGCTTCACCAATTTATACAATGCAGATTTAGTTTCTTTCTTCGAAAGAAACATTTTCAGAAATTATGCTTTGCTCAAATACCGTGTATTAACGCGTATATGTGGAATCCAGAAAATGGTACTGATGAACCTATTTGCAGGGCAGGCATAGAGACATGGACTTGTGGCCACAGCGGGGGAAGGAGAGGGCGGGAGGAACTGAGAGAGCGGCATGGACCTGCATACACTACCACGCATGGAACAGGCAGCTGGCGGGGCCCCTCCGTAAGGCACGGGGGGCTTGGCTCCGGCTCTGGGACGACCTGGGGGCGGCGTGGGGCGGGAGGGGGCTCAGGAGGGAGGGGACGTGTGTACACACAGGGCTGATCCATGCTACCGTACAGCAGAAGCCAACACAACGTTGTAAAGCAACTGTAATCCAATCTAAAAAACTTAAAATAAAAAGAAATTACGTTTTTCTCTTGTTCACCGTAGAAAGTTTGGAAGACACAGAGAAAGAAAATCACTCACTATCCCACCGATCAAGGAAGATCAATCACAGCCAATGTTTTAATATTTTTCCTTCCAATACTTTTTTGTGAAAATATTTATGTGCACAAGCACACATACACCACATCAGTAAGACTGGCTTCCTGATTTTCTTATCCCATGTCAGTAAAATCCTTGATGTGTTGTTTAATGGCTACATAATGTTTTGATTGGATGCTGCACCATCATTTATTTACCTTATTTCTTTTCAGAAGTTTTTATGAAAAATTTCAAACAAAAGTACACAGAATGTATAATGAACTTAATACATATGACTCTTGCTCATCTTGACCCTTTACCCCCTCCCACTTCCACCAGGTCATTTCAAAGTGAATCATCCCAGATACTAGCATCATTTAATTCATAAGGACTTGGCTTCTTCCTAAATTAAAAACCTCTGACTTTTCATGGAACTCAAATAAATGATTACTGGCCAATATTCCTGCTAGAGAGTACTGAGCTGTGCCCCTGCCTTCCATAGCTGACTTCTAAAGAAAATTAATATATTTATTTTTGGCTGTGCTGGGTCTTCACTGCTGTATGTGGGCTTTCTCTACTTGTAGGGAGCAGGGGCTACGCTTTGTTGCAGTCTGCAGGCTTCTCTTGTTGCGGAGCACAGGCCCTAGAGCAAGAGGGCTTCAGTAGCTGCAGCACGCGGGCTCTAGAGTGAAGGCTCGGAAGTCGTGGCACAGAGGCTTAGCTGCCTGGCGAGCATGTGGGATCTTCCCAGACCAGGAATCGAACCTGTGTCCCCTGAATTGGCAGGAGGATTCTTAACCACTGGACCACCAGGGAAGTCCCCATAGCTGACTTTTTTTTTTTTTTTTCATAGCTGACTTTTAAAACAGCACATTCTATCCTACACAGACTAACTCATCATTTACTTGGAAAGCTATTTCTTACTGGCAATCATTATGAATTTTCCCACTTTAAAAGGGAGCTAAATATTTAACTAATGAATTAATATTTATCACTTATACACAGCACACAATGGGAAATGATGGGAGAAATTTAAAAAAAAATTAACAGAGGAAGGAAGTTGCAGGTCTTTGCTAGACTTGAGTCTAATATTTAGGTCTCCTTCAATACTAATGTCAAACAGTCCATCCCTGATCAGCCAACTCCTTAAAAGGTGAACAAGCATTCGTAAGTCTTGCTTCCTGATTTTGATATAATTTGACTTTACAAAAATGTTGGAGCAACAGGATGAAGAAAAAAAAAACATGATCATCTCAACTGATGCAAAAAAGCCATTTGACAAAAGTCAACACCTTTTATGACAAAAAATTTTAAAAACTAGAAATAAAGGAAAACTACCTCAATGTAATAAGGTCATATATGAAAAGGCCACAGCGAACATCACACTCAACAATGAAAAACTGAATTTTTCCTCTAAGATCAGGAACAAGACACTCACCATATCTACTCAACACAGTACTAAAGTTCTAGCTGGTGCACATAGACAACAAAAATAAATAAAAGGCATACAAGTTGAAAAGGAAAAAGTAAAATTATATCTGTTCACAGATGAAATGATCTTATATTCTAAAGATCCACCCCCTACAAACAAAAAACTATTAGAACAACTAAATGAATTCAGCAAAGCTGCAGAACACAAAATGAACACACAAAAAAATCAGTCGTTTTGATAAAATAAAAATGAACAATCCAAAAAGGAAATTCAAAAAGTAATTCTATTTACAACAGTATCAAAAACAATAAAGTACTTAGGAATAAATTTAACCAAAGAGGCAAAAGACTTATACCCTGAAAACTAAAAAATGTTGCCAAAAGACTGAAAATAATGTCAATAAGTGCAAAGACATCCCATGTTCATGGAATGAGAGACTTATTATTGTTATGATGTCCATACTATCCAAAGCAATCTACAGACTGAATGCAAACTCCATCAAAATCCTTGATCCCATAGACTCCAGATGCTTCAAGTTACTATAGGGGAAGCTACCACAGTATTTGAAGGAAGACGCAGTAGAGAAGGAAAAGCAGGAAAATACAAGGAGCAAGGAGAATAAAAATGGTGAGGATGGATAAGTACCAACTACCTCCTTGGGTACCATCTTCCATGGTTGCCAGTGAGCTAGAAAGTACAAGTGCTCCAGCTTTCTATTGTCTGAATTTGGAGTTAACAACTGCAGAGACTTATCAAACACATAGATTATCATCTGAATTATCTCATTTAATCCCCAAGCATTCTAAGTATTCTCATTTTGAAATTGAGATCATGTATTAGGTATCAGGTAAGTTTATTAACAGCAGAGACATCACTTTGTCGACAAAGGTCCATATAGTCAAAGCTATGGTTTTTCCAGTAGTCATGTTTGGATGTGAGAGATGGTTCATAAAGACGGTTAAGCACCAAGCCTTGCCCAGAAAGAAGCATTTTATAAAATGTGTGGATTTTGTGGCAAGTTTTCCACTTGAATTCTCAAAGTTTATAAATTTATAGCAGTAAAACTATTGGGTAGGTATTTCCTTGATGGTGCAACAAGGAATTGATGCCTTTGAATTGTGGTGTTGGAAGAGACTCTTGTGAGTCCCTTGGACTGCAAGGAGATCACACCAGTAAATCCTAAAGGAAATCACTTCTGAATATTCTTTGGAAGGACTGATGTTGAAGCTCCAATAGTTTGACCACCTGATGCGAAGAACTGACTCATTGGAAAAGACCCTGATGCTGGGAAAGATTGAAGGCAGGAGAAGAGGGTGGCAGAGGACAAAATGGTTGGATGGCATCACTGACTCAATAGACATGAATTTGAGCAAACTCTGTGGACACAGTGGAGGACAGAGGAGCCTGGCGTGCTGCAGTCCCTGGGGTCACAAAGAGTCAGACACGACTTAGGGACTGAACAACAACAACAAAAATTTGTTGTTAAAAATTTTGTTGTTAAAAATTAAAAGTTAAAAAATTAACTGGTCCAAAATAGTGAAGCAGAGACACTAGCTTGTATATGCATGTTGGCTGTATCCCCAGCATGGGAAGGCACTTCCAAAGCCTGGGGCTGCAGGGCTGTGTGAGGCCGATGTTGACCCAGTGGAGTGGAGCATCCTGAGCTGTCCCCAGAGAAGCTTAAGGGGAGCTGGGAAATCCAAAGGACACCGGTCTCCAGGGAGATGGCTCCGCCTGCCGAGTAGCCCCTGTCTGGGATCAGGCTGGAGTCCAGAGGCTAAAAGAGCCCCATGAGACCATCCATTGGGTTAGACGGGGCATCTTAGTCCAGAGAACAGGGGTTGAGGCTGCTATAATTTATCAACTAACGCCTTTAAGAAACCATGAGATTACCTTCAAATTGTCCACTTCTGCACATTTTTTGTTGCTGTTGCACAACATTTTTTTAAAGTCTTTATTGAATTTGTTAGAATACTGCTTCTGTTTTGTGTTTTGGTCCTCTGGCCAGGAGGCATGTGGGATCTTAGCTTCCCAACCAGGGATCGAACCTTACCCCCTGCATTGGAAGGTGAAGTCTTAACCACTGCACCACCAGGGAAATCCCTACCCAATAGTTTTACTGCTATAAATTTATAAACTTTGAGAATTCAGATGGAAAACTTGCCACAGAATCCACACGTTTTATAAAACGCTCCTTGCTGGGAAGGGCTGAGCATGTGAAGGCATACGTGAGTGTGTGCACAAGCCTCTGAGGTGGGTGTGCAGGAGGGCATCCACCCCACTGAGTGTGGAACAGACCCACGAGCTCTGACATGCTGCTCCCTGGGTTGAATGATGTGGCTGTGATAAAGCCTTGTGCCAGGGCAGGGGGCTCTGGAGCAGGTTGGAGGGAGGGCGGGGGACTCTAGAGGACAGCCTGGGGCTCTTCTTGCTGGAGGTACATCCTATTGGACCCCGGATGCAGAGAGCAGCACCAGATGCAAGGTGCTAACAGACTCACGCTCGGAGCCAAAAGTCACCCCACAGAGAAAGCGACAACAAGCCAGGCTCACCGCACATGGGAGGTCTGAAAACCTGCTCGTTTTATGTCCCAAACATCTTCTTATGAATAAGAATGCAATATGGTGCGCTTGTTGGTGTTCAGTCACCGAGTTATGTCCGACCCCATTGACTGCAGTATGCCAGGCCTCCCTGTCCCTCACCATTTCCCAGTGATTGCCCAAGTTCATGTCCATTGCATTGGTGATGCTATCCAGCCATCTCATCCTCTGTCACCCTCTTCTCCTCCTGCCCTCAATCTTTCTCAGCATCAGGGACTTGTCCAATGAGTCGGCTATTCGCATCAAATGGCCGAAGGATTGGAGCTTCAGCATCAGTCAATTCCAATGAATATTCAGGGTTGATCTCCTTCAAGATTGACTGAACCAGTCAATATGGTGCAGAAGAAAAGGGAATGACTTGAAAGTAAGGTAGGCCTGGAGCTGAAGCTGCACCCTAGCACTGACGAGGGCTGAGCCTCAGTTTCCTCATCTACAAACACAGGCAGTAACACTTTAACTGAATGGGACTGAGAATGCAGCACATACAAGCACCCGCTGAGAAGAGCTGTTGGTTTCTACACCTCGTTCTCACCACGGGCTCACACCTCTGCACAACTGCAGACAAGAACACACACAACCGTATACCCTAGGGATAGTCCATTCTGTCCCATGAAGGCACAGTCTCCTTGGGCAAACAGATCACTTCAGAGCCACGAGTATCAGAGATCAAAACACCTGGGCTCCTAAATGAGCCCTGATCTTCCCACTGACCCATAGCTCGATGCACCATGAATAAAGCTGCTGCCAAGTAACAGATAAAACTATATTCCAGGCCACGGAGGCATGTCCACCCCCTGAGACTTTGGGCTGCGAGGATGGAGAACCAGCCCCTCCACTTGGATGCTTCAGGCGCAAACACCCTGCAGCTGTTATAAAGGGAATGTCTTCTCTGTTGAGCCAATAACCTGTGCTGCTCAATACACGTTCCCCCACCTGAGCAAAGTTCAAGAAAAAACCAGGAGAACCTTAATTAGAAAGTGTTAGTCGCTCAGTCGTGTCCGACTCTTTGGGACCCCATGGACTGGAGCCCACCAGGCTTCTCTGTCCATGGGATTCTCCAGGCAAGAATACTGGAGTGGGTTGCCATGCCCTCTTCCAGGGGATCTTCTCAACCCAGGGATTGAACCCAGATCGCCTGCATTGCAGACTGATTCTTTACTGCCTCAGCCACCAGGGAAGCCCTTTTATTTAGGAAAACAGTGTGTTAAATGCCCAGTATCTCCCAGGACCCCTTCTGCTTCTTACTGGGACTCAAGGTTCAGGCCGAGTGGCCCCGACACTCCCTCAGCCAGCTTTTGCCCTCCCCTCTCCCACTCCGCTGCTCTGACAGCTCAAGTCCAAGAACAGAAAAACTTGTTCTTCAAATCTGGGCCTGAGGGGGCCTCTTCAGGGGTTCTCATTAACTCAAAAGGGTGCTCAGCCTCCAGCCCCCTCCACACAGCACTCATGAGTGTGCATCTGGGCGCCTACAGAATCCAAGGGAGTCCTGGATCCAAAGAAAGATCCTCGTGGGGGCTGTTCCCACTGCCGCTCTCCGAGCCCTCACTCACCACAGGCTTCTCCCCAGTTTTTGGCAGAATTCCATTATTAGCTGCAGCTCATACTAAAAAATTCTACAGAAGTTTAGTCATGTGAAGAATGAGAACAGGTTTTTACTATGGTATTTTAAAGATACCCATGCATTATACTTATTTACACAATGCAAAGAAAAACATCTATATCCTGAGAACATGACCCTGAGTCCATAATTATGTACAAAAAAGCCTTCGTGTTCACCCTTAGAGACCCACTCATTCCACACCACCCTCCAGGCCATGTGCACATCTGATACTCTTTCTCAGCCTCTGTACCTGTCTTTATAATGCTCACCACAACTGTCAACAGTGACTTGTTTGTAAGGTATCTGCCTACCACTGCCCTTACTTTCAATGCTTCGATTGAAAGAGCTTCGATGCCTGTCACATCCAGTACTCTCTCACCAGGGATAAACAACCCAAAAATGAAGTAAAAAAAAAAATTCCATTGACAATAGCATACAAAAGAAAAAACTACTCGGGAACACATTTAACCAAGGAGGCAGAATACCTGTACTTGGAAAACTACAAAACACTGCTGAAAGAAATTAAAGAAGACACAAATAAACAGAACGTTATCCAGTGTTCACAGATGAAAAAATATGTTTAAGATGGCAATACTGTCCAGATTGATACACAGATTCAATGCAATCCTCCTCAAAATCCCACCTGGATTGTTTTTCCCCAGGGGAAATTTTTGTTTTGTTTTGTTTTTCTTTTTGCAGAAATTGGCAAGTTGAACTGAAAATTCATATGGCAATACAAAGGACCCAAAACAATCTTGAAAGTGAAGAAGAAAGATGGCAGATTCGCACTTCTCAGTTCCAACACTGGCTACAAATCTACAGCAGTCAAGAATGCATGGTACTGTCATACGTAAAAGAGCTAGTGAGAAGCCGCTGCGTAACACATGCAGCTCAACCGTGTGGCCCGTGACAACCGACCGGGGTGGGCCTGGGGGCAGGTGGGACGGGGCTTCAGGAGGGAGGGGACACACGTGTACTTATGGCTGATTCACACTGCTGCGCGGCAGAAACCAACACAGCACTGGAGAGCAATTATCCTCCAATTAAAAGTGAAAGAAAGTGGGACGCTGCTATATAACACAGGGAGCCCAGCTCTGTGACAACTAGAGGGGTAGATGGGAGGGATGCTCGAGAAGGAGGGGATATATATGTATATACTTATGACCGACTCCCATTATGGCACAGCAGAAATCAACACATTGTAACATTGTAAAGCAATTATCCTCCAAATAAAAAATAGAAAAAGAATGCATCGTACTGGCATACAGATAGACATATAGGTAAACTGAATTCAGGGTTCAGAAATAAAATATATTTATGGCCAGTTGATTTTGACCATGGGTTCCAAGACAATTCAATGTGGGAAGAATATGTCTTTTCAACAAATGCTGGAATAACTGGACATTCACATTCAAAACATAATTTATATTCCTACCTCACACTACACATAAATATTGCCTCACAGTAGATCACAGATTTAAATATAAGTGTTAAACCTATAAAAACTCTTAGAAGAAAATACTGGAATAAATTTATGATCTTGGGCTAGGCAATGATTACTGAGATGCAACACTAAAAGGGAAGATAACGTAAGTTGGACTTTACCAGATTTATAAACATTTTGTTTCAAACCTATCTATCAAGAAAGTGTGAAGGGAGCCTGCACACTGTGAGAAATTTTTGCAAATCATGTATCTGGTAAGTGATCTGTATCCAGAATACATAAATAATTCTTATAACAATAATAAAAGACATCCATTTCAAAGTAGATGAAAGATTTAAACAGATACTTGTACAAGAAAGTAAACAAACAGCCAACAAGCATATGAAAAGATGTTTGACCATTTTTTGTTGTTTTAGTCGCTAAGCTGTGTCCAACTCTTTACGATCCCATGGACTGTAATCCACCTCTGTCCATGGGATTTCCCAAATAACAATACTGGAGTGGGTTGTCACTTCCTTCTCCAGGGGGTCTTCCATGTCTCCTGCATTCCAGGTGGATTCTTTACCACTGAGCCACCAAGGAAGCCCATCACTAGGGAATTGCAAATTGAAACCACAGTGAGATACTACTTGACACTCACTAGACTGGCTAAATAGAAAGATAGACAATAACAAGTGTCTGCAAGCACATTTAGAAATTGAAACCCTCATTCATTGTTGATGGAAATGCAAAACATTATAGACACTTTGGAAAACAGCTCCTTGTGAAAAAAAAAACCTCAAGAAACATAAAGATACCATACAGTCTGGCAATTCCATTCCTAGGTATTTACCCTAGAGAAATAAACACATATGTCTATGAAAGATTCCAGGAATACCATGGAGTAGGAGGCACCAGGAAACTCTCTCCCACCTAGACAACAGCAACACTTGCAGAATCTGTCTGGTGTAGCTATTTCGGAGTCCATTTAAGGCTTGCAACTCCCAGAGGAAGGCTGGTATGTAAATCGCAGGTAATTTCTGTCAATTTCAGCTCTTAGTTCAACAGCATCTACTCACTGCCATTCCCAACTCTCTTGACAGGCAGCCATGCATCTGAGAGCAGCTTGCACATGCCTTGAAGGAACCATGGTGGGCAAAAGGACCCAGTTCTCCAAATACTAGAGATCTGTGCTGTGACTGGTGCTTACGATGACAGAGTGGCAAGGCGGTGGGCTGCCACTGCTGTTGCACCCTCCCTACTGTTGCAAGCCCCTCCCCATCTAGCTGCACTAACCTCCAGGAGATTTAAAGGGCTGGGCTGGGTGCCCCCATTTCCCCTTTCCCCGGTTCAGTTTTCTGTTTTCCCCTTTTGGGAGCCAGACATTGACCATTAGGACATTCAAAAGCTACTGTGTATATGGGGGAAATGAGCAAGTTACTGCATATGCCCAGGGAAACTCACAGGCTTATTCAAAGACCTTAGAAGATCTTAGAAAACCTCAGGCCGATCCTTGGCACAAAAAATAGAGCCTAGCAAACCCAGATGAAGGGGGAGAACTGATTTCCAGAGTTACCATATTATTAGATTCAAATGTCCAGTTTTGAATCTGTCCCTGAAAAAAGATCTGGTGGCTAATCTACTAGACAAACACTTAAAAGCAATGATCTTAAAGATGCTCAGAGAACTAAAGAAGTAGAGAAACTCAAGGAAATAATGTATGAACAAAATGGAAGTATTAATAAAAGGAGAGAAAGCCTAAAAAGGAAGAAAAAATCTGGGGCTTAAAAAAAAAAACAAAACTGAAATGGTAACTGGAATGAAAGATTCAGTAGAGGGTTTCAGAGGCAGATTTCAGCATGCAGAAGAATCAGAAAACTTGAAGATAGGTCATGATAATTAGAGTCTGAGGAATTGGAAGAAAAACATTGGCGTAAACTGAACAGAGCATAAGGGACCTATGAAAATGAAAGTGTGAGTCACTCAGTCGTGCCCAGCTCTCTGCAACCCCATGGACTACAGCCCACCAGGCTCCTCTGTCCATGGGATTCTCCAGGAAAGAATACTGGAGTGGGTGGCCATTCCCTTCTCCAGGGGATCTTCCCAACTCAGGGATCAAACCCAGTTCTCCTGCGTTGCAGGCAGATTCTTTACTGTCTGAGATACAAGGGAAATACAACGGACCTATGGGACACCATCAAATGGATCAAAATGCACATTGTAGGAGTCGCAGAAGAAGGTGGGAGAGAGAGAAAGGGGTAAAGAGAGTATTTGAAAAAATAATGGCCCCAAACCTCCCAAACTGGATGAAAGACACAAATAACAACATCTAAGGAGCTCAATGAATTGAGATACATTATAATTAAACAGTTGAAAGCCAAAGATAAAGAATCTTGAAAGCAACAAGAGAGAAGCAAATCATCACACACACCGAATCCCCAGTAAGTTTATCAGCAAATTTCTCATCAAAAACTCTGGAGGGTAGAAGGCAGAAGGGGGATGTAATCAAAGTGCTAAAAGGAAAAAAATGTCAACCAATAACCCTAAATGTGGCAAAGCTGTCCTTCAAAAGTATGTTAAGAAATTAAGACATTTCTAGATAAATAAAAGATGAAGGAGTCCATTATCACTACACATGCCCCGCAGGAAATGTTCAAGGGAGTCCTACAGGTTGGAATAAAAGGGAACTAGACAATAACTTGAAACTGTATTTTAAAAATGGATAAAGAAGATAAACACAATAGAATACTTCTCAGCCATAAGGAAGAATGAAACTTTGTCATTTGCAACAACACGGATGGGCTTGGAAGAATAAATCAAAGATAAATACTGTATGATATCACTTATATGTGGAATCTAAAATATACAACAAATTAGTGAATATAACAAAAAAGAAACAGACTCACAGATACAGAGAACAAACAAGTTGGTTACCAGTGGAGAAGGGGGCAGGGGTACTATGGAGGTAGGTAAGAGGTACAAACTATTAGGTACAAAATAAGTTACAAAGATACATTATACAACACAGGGAATATAGCTGATATTTTATAATCAATGAAGTATAAACTTTAAAATTTGTGAATCACTATATTACACACCTGTAACATAATAGTGTAAATCAACTATAATTTTAAAAAACTAACTTAAAAACTTAGTAGAAGTAAATACATGGGAAATTATAAAAGCTAGTACAGATGACTCTTTAACAAGATGGGTTTGAACTGCCCAGGTCCACTTATATGTGGATTTTTTTTTTTCAGCAAATATGTATTGTAGTACTACATGATCCATGTCTGGTGGAATCCCTGGACAGGCCACAGATATGAAGGACCAATTGTAAAGTTAGACTCAGATTTTGGACTGTGTGGAGGGTTGCTGTTCCTAACAACAACCCTCAATGTTCAAGGGTCAACACTGGTTTATGGTTGATTTATGACTCCACTTTTGTTTTCCACATAATTTAAGAGACTTACACATTTTTAAACAGCAATTAGTAGTCTAAGAGCTAGTATTACTGTAACTTTTGTTTGTAACTCCACATTTTGTTTTCTAATTTAAGAGGTTACTGTATTTTTTCAAATTATTAATTTATGTTTTTAGACACACAACGCTTAACGATGTTATTCTGTGGCATCAGCAACTGAAAGGAAGAGGAACAGAAGTGTAAAGGGGCAGAGATTCTGTGTGTCGTGGACGTTAAGCTGGAACAAATCCAAATCAGAGTATCATAACTTTAGGATGTTCAATGTAATCCCTGCGGTAACCACAGAACAGCTGTAGAACACGGACTGAAGGAAATGAGAAAGGAACTTCAAAGCTTCACAACAACAACCACAAAAACCCAACTCAGGACTTCCCCAGTGGTCCAGTGGCTAAGATTCCACATTCCCAATACAGTGGGCCCAGGTTTGATCCCTGGTCAGGGATCCCACATGCCACAACTAAGACCTGATGCAGAAAAATAAATAAATAAAACTAAATATTAAAAAATCAACTAAAAGGGGACAGTAATACAGGAAATGAAGGATAAAAAACCTATAAGCATAGTGAAAACCAATAGCAAAATGACAGAAACAAGTATCTTCTTATCAACTGCAAAAAGGAAAGAAGTTCTAAAACAGGCTGCCACATGGATGAACCTTGAGGATTTTATGCTAAGTGAAACAGACCAGTCACAAAAGACAAATGCTGAATGATTCCACTACTTATGTTGGAATCATACCAACACTTATGTTGGGGAATCAAAATCACAGATTCAGAAAGCAGGATGGTGGCTACCAGGGGCTGGGGAAGGAGGGAATGACGGGAGTGGGTTTAATGAGTTCAGAGTTTGTGTTTTGCAAGACGAAAAGAATTCTGAAGATGGATGGTGGTGTTGGTTGCACAACAAGATGGATGTACTTAATACCACTAAACTATATGTTTAAAAATGGTCAAGGTGGCAAAATTTTATATTATGTGTATTGTACAACAATAAAAATGGGGGGAAATGCACAAAAAAATGTATTCACCAATGTTCAGCATTATTTATAATCAGAAAGTGGAAACAGCTCAACAACTGATGAATACATTTAAAATAGGATACATACATACAGCAGAATATAATTCAGCCATAAAAAGGAATGAAGTGTTAACACATGCTACACTGTGGGTTAGTTTTGAACACATTATGCTACATCAAAGGAAACCAGACACAAAAGTCCGCAAGCTGAATGATTTCACTTATATAAAATACCCAGAACAAGGCTTCCCTGGTGGTTCAGCGGTTAAGAACCTGCCTTGCAATGCAGCGGATGCCGGTTCAGACTCCTGGTCTGGGAAGATCCCACGTGTTGCCAGACAGCTCAGCTGGTGTGCCACAGCTACGGAAGCCCTCACACCCTGGAGCCCATGCTCCGCAGTAAGAGAACCCACCGCAAAGAGCAAGCGGCCCCTGTTTGCTGCAGCTGGAGAAAGCCCACGTGCAGCAAGCAAGACCCGGCACAGCCAAAAATAAATAAATAAATATTTTTAAAATACATAATAGGCAAATCCATTGAGACGGACAGTAAGTTAGTGTCTGCCTAGGGTTGGGAGTGGGGTGCTCTGGAGAGGGAGGGAGAATGGGAAGGGATGCTAATGAGCAGAAGGGGAGATGAATACGTTCTCAAATCACATTCTGTTCATAGTTGCACAACTCTGGAAATAGACTGTTGACTGCACACTCCTAACAGGTGAACTCTATGGTTATATAAATTATATGCCAATAAAGCTGCTGGAAAAAAAGAATCACCAGATAAAAAGGTGAAGTAAAGACATTTTTGGAAAAGAAGACATGATACACTGTGTCTCTAGCAAACCCACAGTAAAGCCGATAAGAAGGGAGGAAGGATATGATCTTAGATGGAAGCGGGGAGGGGTGGGTGGGACTGGAGGGCAGTATTTATCGGGGTAAATCTCAACATGGACAGACGAGCAGGTCATCTGGATTTCAGTGACACACACAATCAGCACCAGTGTGCCCCGCTGCTCTCCCTGCCCTGCAGGCTTCATTTCCTCCAGCCCAGGACCTTTGCAGATGCTGTTCCCTCTGCTTGAATGCTCTTCCCTGCTCTCATGCTCCACTTCCTTCTTACTAACTTCTGCTCAGCCCTCATTCCCGCCGGCAGGTGTGATCAGAGGAGCCAGCGCCTTCCACAATGCACAGTGAGAAGCCCTGACCTTTTTGTTCACCGCATTCCCGTTTTCATCACATATCTGTTTGCACAATTCTGTGATCTGGTTCCCCTTTAAGGATTTAAGCCTGCTCACCTTCCCTATACATTTAATCAATTTTTCCTTTTTTTGGGGAAAAAGACAAAAATAAACTGTGACTTGACTATTGTTCTCTAGTGAGTCACACCAAGATCTGCCTGTACCTTTTTTTAGAAAAAGAAGTTTCACATTACTGAGGCAAGGGAATGTGTAAGGCTTGTAAAGTTCCTGTGAGAAATCTCTGCTCGAAAATTGTGCTGGCTTTACTGCTTCATGATAGACACTTTTATGCCCAAAACCAGAGGATTTGACCTTTCAGAGTACACCTCCAGGTGTGTGCATAAAACCTGCTTCATCCACTTGTCGGGAACAACAGGGAGGAGAAGGAGTAGATCCACTGTGACATATGGAGAAAAGAAAGCAAAGAAATTGCTCAGAAATAAACCCACACACCTACGGTCAGTTAATCTTTGACAGAGGAGGCAATAATATACAATGAGGGACAGTTACTTCAGCAAGTGGTGCTGGGAAAGCTGAACAACTGTATGTAAATCACTGAAATTAGAACCCACCCACACACCATACACAAAGACAAGCAAAATGGCTTAAAGACTAAATATAAGACCTGACACCATAATACTCCTAAAAAAGAACATAGGCCAAAAAAAAAAAAAAAAAGAACATAGGCAAACTTTCTCCTACATAAATTGTAGCAATGTTCGCTTAGGTCAGTCTCCCAAGGCAATAGAAACAAAAGTGAAGATAGACAAATGAGGCCTAATCAATGTATAAGCTTTTGCACAGCAAAGATAATCATAAAGAAAATGAAAAGACAATCTTATAGGCTGAGAGAAAATATTTGCAAATGATGCAACTGACAAGGGCTTGATTTCCAAAACATACAAACAGCTCATACACCTCAACAAAAACAAAAAACAACCCAATCAAAAAACAAGCAGAAGACCTAAATAGACATTTCTCCAAAGAAGACACAAAGATGGCCAACAGGCACAGGAGAAGATGACCAGCATCGATAATTATTAGAGAAATGCAAATCAAAACTACAATGAGTTATCACCTTCTATCAGTCAGAATGACCACCATTAAAAAGGCTCCAAATAACAAACGCTGGAGAGGGTGTAGAGAATAGGGAATCCTCTCTTACACTGTGGGTGAGAATGTAAATTGGTACAGCCACTATGGAGAACAGTATGGGGGTTCCTTAAAAAGCTAAAAATAGAGCTTCCATATGATCCAGCAACCCCACTCCTGGGCATATATCTAGAGGAAACAATAATTCAAAAAGACATGCACCCCAGTGTTCATGACAGCACCACTTACAGTAGCCAAGATACGGAAACAACCTGAATGTCCATCAACAGATGACTGGAGGAGGATGCGGTGTGTATATACACACGATGGAACACTGCCAGTCACTCCTAAAGGAGACCAACCCGGAACATTCACTGGAAGGACTGATGCTGAAGCTGAAGCTCCAGTACTTTGGCCACCTAAGGCGAAGAGCTGACTCACTGGAAAAGGCCCTGACGCTGGGAAAGATTGAAGGCAGGAGGAGAAGGGGGCAACAGAGGATGAGATGGCTGGATGGCATCACTGACTCAATGGACAGGAGTTTGAGCACCCGGGAGATGGTGAAGGACAGGGAAGCCTGGCGTGCTGCAGTCCATGAGGCTGCAAAGAGTTGGATACGACTTAACGACTGAACAACAACTCAATGTGTAGGTATGTGTGTATGTATATATATTACATATATATATATACATGAATCACTTTGCTGTACACCATAAACTAACACAACACTGTAAATCAACTACAGTTAAAACACTGCTTGAAAAAAAGAAAGCAAAGCAATCAGATGAGCAAAGAGCTGAAAACCAAGAACTCCAACACTGAGTCATAGTGCTCAGAGGACAGCAGGAGGGGAGCAAGGGAACTTACAGGGAGGCCAGTTTCCTAGAGACCAGTAATTGATAGACAGTCTTATTAAAAACCTAAAATGAGGCTTGACCTAGAGAAGTGAGTCATCGCCAATCTGGCTAAAGATGTCAAACTTGCAGACTAACTCCTTGAGAATAGGGAACACATACCAGCATGGTACTGCCACGCAGGAGGTCCCCAAAAAAGACTGTTGAATGAATGAATGGATGAATGAGCAAATGAATCAGAGGCACTTACAACATGTGTTAGACAAAGGAATCACCTTCTGAGGAAAGTGACTCAGCATCTACTACCCAGCCACAGTTCCCAAGACCAGGGGACACGCCGACGTCTTCAAGACAGACGTCTTTCAAAGTTCATGACTTAAGACTTCCCCAGTGGCCCACTGGTTAGGAATTCACCTGCCAGTGCAAGGGACACGGGTTCAAGCCCTGTTCCGGGAGGGTCCACATGCCTCAGAGCAGCTCATCCTGTGCACCACAACTACTGAGCTCACGAGCCCCAGGGCCCACACCCAGCAACGAAGACTCAGCACTGCCAAAAATAAATACATTAAAAAAAAAGGGCCATGACTTAGCTAAATGATGTCACATTTCTTTAGTTTGATTTTTTTGTCCTTGGCTCCCTAGACATCACCTGCCCTAGAACCAGGCAGAGCCTTTGGGAGTCAAGGAACGTGGATGCAAGGAGGACCCTGCTTCAGATGCCTGGTTCCTGTCCTTGGGGTTCCCTTCAGCCAGGGGCTGAAAGGGACAGGGAGAGGATCCAGAGGGAATGAGGCAGTGGACCGCAAGTGGCTAGCCTGTTTCTTTGCCAGACAAACAGCATAGTTTATAAGTATATAGGTAGTGTCTCATGTAAGATAAATGATACCATTTTTTTGAAACGTATGCAACAGTTGATTTTGCAGTACTCAGAGTCCTTATGAAGAAGCACACTGGTAAGTTACTTAGCTGGGAACGCATACCCTCCTACAGACATGTACAGACACACACAGGAACCTGCGTTCACGTATGCAGCCTGTGTCTGCATGGATGCTCCTCAATGAGGCTCACGCAATACACGACAGCTTTCACAGGAGTTACCTGTTTTCCCTTGCTCAGAAATGAATAGTTTCATATAAGATTTTTAAAACGCTAGTTTAGATGTTTTTATGTTAATAGGATAAAACAAATCTATGAGCTAGGTTTACAAAACCATAATTTCAAAAATAGGTAAGGGGCTTCCCTGGTGGCTCAGTGGTAAAGAATCTGCCTGCCAATGCCAGAGACGCTCATTTGATCCCTGATCTGGAAAGATCCCACAAGTGGTAGAGGAGCGAAGCCTGTGAACCACAACTACTGAGTCTGAGCTCTAGAGCCCAGGAGTCGAGACTACTGAAGCCTGCACGCCCTAGAGCCCAGGCTCTGCAACTAGAGAAGCCACTGCAATGAGAAGCCCGGGCACCACAACCAGAGAGCAGCCCCTCTCGCCACAACTTAGAGAAAAAGCCCTCGCAGCAGCAAAAAATCAGCTCAGCCAAAAATAAACAAATAAAAGAGGTAAGCCTTGAACTTTGCAACCTCAGAAACTGCATTTGGACAGTTCCTGGGAAAACATATTCTAACGCTGGGGTATCTTGCCAAGATGTGATCTAACTTGGAAACTTCCAGTCTCTGAGTGAGCTGTGAATTGTGCTAATCACTACCCACACGGGATGAATGGACCCAAAGCCCGGGGCGCAGGGAAGCTTTATGAGGGCTGGTCTGTTTTTAACTTGAGTTTTTTTTAGGTAGTAAATTCCCCTCTTTTCTGTATGTCTACCAAAAATAAGGACATGAAGAAAGTTCTTAAGGCTAAATTTATCTAGGATGTTCAATATGTGATTGGCATTTCTGTAGCACAGCAGATGCAAAGCTGAAGTTTTGTTTTGTTTTTCTTTTTTAATTAGGAAGTCATGCTCCAAAGTCTATTAATGAGGAGACATCACACCACCGCTCTATTCTGGTCCATTCAAAACAGGCAGCATCAGACACTGAGGTTGAATAATTATAAGTAAAAAAAAGAAAAGATTGTAATGAAACAATAACAGTGATGGTGACTTTCCTGCACAGGGCTTTGCAACAGTACAAAGATGTGTGTTCACAAGGAAGCCTTTGGTTGCTGGATTCCTGTGCTGTGTAGCAAAAGAAGGAAGTGAGGTTTGGGGGGGAGTGGGTGGTCTGCCAGGTCTCCCAGCATCCCCCGCACCTCCAGATGTATGTTGACAAAGTGGCAATATTTGTTTCCCAAGACCGTCCACCCAGCCCAGGTGATGTGCAGACGTGACCATCGCTTGGTTGGATAGAGGCTGCCATACTGGCATTTTCCATTTGGTGTACAAGACATGCAAGCTGTTTACTTACACTTGCAAATGCATTTCAACCACATTGGAGCTCTGCTTCCCTTTGTACTATCATGGTGGAAGCACCAAGGGCCAAACATTTTCAAAGGATGAGGTCACCTGCAGCAGGGCGAGGTGGCTTTGCAGGTCCACTGGCCTCTGCTCCCTAAGAACTTGAGCAGGCCGCCACCCTCGGCAAGTCTGTCAGTTAATAACAAGCCCTTTGGCGTTATGTGAAGACAAAGACAAACACTGTATGATCTCACTTACATGCAGAATCTAAATAATACAACAAACTAGTCAATGTAACATAAAAGAAGTAGATTCACAGACAGAACAAATGAGTGGTTACCAGTGGGGAGACGGGAAGTGGAAGCAATGGACAGGGAGGGGATTAAGAGGTACAAACTATTGGGTATAAAATAAGCTACATGGATATACCGTACAGCACAGGTAATATACCCAATATTTTATAATAACTATAAATGGAGTATAAACTTTAACATTGTGAATCGCTATATCATACACCTGTAACTTACAAATATTGTATGTCAACTATACTTGATTTTAAAAAATTAAACAAATAAAAAAAAAGAACAAGCCCTTTGGGGCTGATCGCTAGTTCCAGGAACAATTCTAACGACCTTTTACGTTGCCCTTTGCTGCCTTCTCTCCACCAAAAGGACACAGACTGTGCCATGTGGATCCACCTTGTTCAGGCATGGGATGTTCAGAGGAAAACACTCTGTCTTCCAGCCCCCTTCCCCTCCCCTTCTCTCTTCCTTTCACTCCCCATCCCCTTCACCTTAGCACCCTGCTCCCCCCGGCTTCAATATATGCATGTGTCACAAAGAAAATAAAGAAAATCATTATTTTGTTCCAGAATTCACATAATTGAAGGAGATATATAATATATACAGTGACATCTGTAAGAAAGGGGGTCATAAACGACAACAGGTACTGAAAGGGCCCTCAGGCCCTGGGGGCCGGGGTGCAGGGTCGGGCCCCCCTCCCTCTCAGCCCCTCCATCTACCCCGCCACCTCTCAGCTCTCAGGGGCGCACCTGGGCTCAGGCTTGATGCACTGGTAAAAGGCAGCCATCTTCGTGAACACGGAGGGGGCCTCCGGCACTTTCATTCTCCGGAAGGACAGAAGGCCTCCCCTTCCCCAAAGGGGCCCTCGGGTCACCCCTGGGTGCCGATCAAGAGCCTTGCTCCCGTTTCCAGAGCAGCACTCGGGCCCCGAGGACACGGAGGCGTCTGCCAACTGCTGCAGCCCCGTGGGGCCTCCGGGCAGGTGTGGAGCACAGGGCATTGGAAGCTCAGACACACAGCCACTTCCTCCTTCCCTCCATCCACGTGGACGGCCAGGGTGGGGCTGGAGCTGCCACCCGCCTCCCTCTGAGCTGAGGGTGGAAATTGACAGGCCCGGGCTCTGCCTCCCTGTGCTCCTGACAGAGTTGGGCAAAGGGCACTAATCACCCCATCTGAGCAAGGGTTCAGGGCCCTGGGGGAATGTCTAACCCCCCGCCCCACAACCGCTTGTTCCCTTGCTCTGGCTTTCTCCTTATTCCCTCTTCAAGCTTGTTGCTGCAGGGCCTGGATGTATTTGATGAACGTCTTTCCTGGGCCCTTCCCAAGGCTCCTCCTTTCAGGCGGGCACCTGCCCCAGGGCACGCTGCGGCAGCCAGAGCTTCAGTACTCCCTGCTGGTGACCACACCTGGCAGGTACACAGGCCACGCCCTCCCCCCCACAAAGCTACCTCCCCGTGACGTCCTCTCTGCTGACCTGCAGCTGCCACTTCAAAGTAAGAGACTCCTGTCGCCCAGCCTTGCAACTGCACCTGAGCTCCTGCAAAGCACGAAGGCTGCTAACCGCACTGCCGGTGGTTTCCAGGCAACGTCTAGAGGGCTGACAGAAGGCTCCGAATGGCAAGTGTGACTGTATTATGAAAACTGCGGAGCAGCAGGCAGCAGGGGTGACTTCTGAAGACGGTGCCGAAGAAGTCCTAGATTCCTCTTCTGTTTTCCAAAACGCATCCATATATATAAAGTTCTGGTCATTGTTGTCGTTAGTCATGTTTGACTCTTTGTGACTCCGTGGACTGCAGCATGCCAGGCTCCTCTGTCCTTCACTATCTCCAAGAGTTTGCTCAAATGCATGTTGAGTTGGTGATGCTACCTAACCATCTCACCCTCTGTTGCCACCTTCTCCTACTGCCTTCAATCTTTCCCAGCATCAGGGTCTCTTCCAGTGAGTTGGTTCTCACATCAGGTGACCAAAGTATTAGAGCTTCAGCTTCAGCATCAACACGTCCAAAGAAAGTTCTGGTTGACTGGTTTATAATTGAAATAATCAAGCATAACCAGTGTACTTGATGGTAACTAAAGAAAGCAGTGGGAAAAAACAACTGCTGAGTGTTCTGCTGGCAGTTTACACCCACCTGCCCTTGGACTCTTTAGAATCTTCTAAAGATGCTCTCAGCTGCCTGGATGTTGCCAACAGCTCAGCTTTCTCTAGGGAGAGGGACAACGGACTGGCGGGAGTGTCCCTGTCTCCCGTGAGGTGGGTCAGGGGCAGAGCGAACCACTGAAGTGTCAGGGATGGGCTTGGCTTCAGGGTGGATGTCTCTAAGGAGCGGTCCCAGCCAGTAGCCTTCTCTCCCCAGAGGCCAAGTCCAACAGACCCACAGCTGCAGCTCACCCCACTGGAGGCCAGCTCAGCACTCAGAGCACTGAACCTGAGCCGCCCTGCCGCTCGCTACGGCCAGCCCTGCTCTGGGCCTGGTCAGTGTCCCTGCAGGTCCAGAATGGTGTAAGTGGAAAATCTGATGCTGAAATCAAGGCCTGTACCTCATCCAGCTGTGAGCCCCACGAGGGCAGCTGACTCCTAAGAAGCCCAGGTCAAGGTGTCTCCTATCACCTGTCCTTGGCAGACATCAGTAATTCAACCACAGCATCATTCTCAGAACTGCTCACCACACAGCCCTCCAGGGAGCTACTGCCAGGGGCCTGGAGCAGCACTTGGCTAGAAGCCTGTCGACGTCATTGGCAGAAATCGCAGTGAATCTATAGAACTGGATTCTCGCCTTGACTGCCACTAGGTAGCTACTAACCAGCTGAATGACTCGGGGCAAACCACTTCCATCTCTGGGACTCTGTCTCAAGTCCGATATGAGTGGTTTGAACTCTGATACCTGACAGGCTATCGGATTACTTCAGGAAAAACACAGGTCTGTAAAATTGGTCCAAACCTCATTTTTCTGTGAAGATGCTTCTGTTAACTAACAGAGGAAAAGACGTGCTCGAGCTGAGAACAACATCTATGGAAAATATATTTTCAAAATCTAGTCACTATACTGCTTGTCTGTGAGCCAGAAAAATGAAGTGGCAATGACAACATCACAGAAGTCCCTCCAGTCTGGCCTGGCCATCTTACCTGCTGCCGCCACCTCCCCCTGACCCCCCACCCCACGTAGCCACACCTGATACTCTGCTACCCAAGGGAATGCCTCATCCACACACACCAGTGCCTCTGCCCATGACCCGAAGAAACCTCAGAACTTGCTGGGCACCTCACATTCTTCCTCTGAGTCCCTGCCCACTCACATTATTTCCCCTCCTGGAATGTGACCTTCTTCAGGGCAGAGGTAAGCTCTTTTCATCTCTGATATCTACACACAATAGATGCTGGGAAATATTTAATGAATATTAAATATTTAATATTAAATACTAAAGCATCACCTGTGCTTATAAAGATCTAAGGGCAGGGACTTCCCTGGTGGTCCAGGGATTAAGACTCCACCTCTCCAATGCAGGGGCCCCAGGTTCAATTCCCTGATTGGGGAACTAAGATCCCACATGACATGTGGTGTGGCCAAAAAAATTATAATAATAAAAAAAGGGCAAAATCACTTTTAATAAGGTAATTTGCTTTATTAAGTTTCTCCTAAGGAGGGGGGGATTCTCAAATAGTTGGATTCCGTTTGAGCCATTTGGTAAGATGCTTTGACAAAGTGCTCCTGTGTGATTCAGATGTGTGGGCTGGCTGGGTTTGACATAAATATCTTCCTATTTTGCAATTTGGAGACATCACATTTGGAGAGTGAGGACATGGAGCAATCTGAACACACATTTGGCTCATTATGTGAGGACATCTAATATTCCAAATTTTTCCATCCTCTCAGTATTTTAAAGACCTTGGAGAAGCAGCCAAGTTCCCATTTTCTTCAATACTGCCATGGTGGGAGGAGGGTGTTGTATATATACATATTAATAGATGCCCCATACCAGTTGGTAGCTAATGTGTATAGCTGGCCTCCTCAATCAGATTGCGAAGTCTCTAAGAACAATGCCAATCAACTAGATTGTTTTATGTATTCCAAGAAGCCAAATATGCAGTAGGTGCTTAATAAGTGCATAGTGATTAATTAATACAGGCCTTCCCCAGTGGCTCAGCAGTAAAGAACCTGCCTGCAATGCAGAAGACTTGAGTTTGAACCCTGGGTCGGGAAAATCT